>NC_079161.1:57691275-58992108 GCF_947563725.1 Argiope bruennichi
AAGGAAAAGTTAGATTCCTTTACATCTGAGTAACTACTTGGCAACATAAATTGTTAAGGTTAGAAACAATCAAAATTAGAACGTGACAATCACTTTTCAGCTCTTAACTTCTAAGATATTACAGCTATCAAAAAACTTTCAATACAAAAGTTTTATGATTTAATGAGGCCTTTATTTGATTAATTGGATCTATTTTTCTATCTTCAATACTAAGAAAGTTATAGCGAAATGAAAATTTCAACATCCCACCATTTCCACGCCCTTTGGGCTAGATGGGCAATTTACGAACTCGTCCGAGATTTTTACATTTCTAACAACATATTCCTTACATAACTCTTTGTAACAACATACATCTCTAGAGACCATGATCGGTGAAGAATTGAAGAAATTTTCTCGAAGTCTTCTCATGAGAACTTTTGCAATAGATAGTCTCGCTGTAAGGGTTCTACCTGAAGCAGCAATATTCAATATCTTATATCTTCGCCCTTCTAGTTACATATAGAAAAAAAAGACTTTACATTTCTGACATTTGAGACAATTTCTCTCTCGTTATATAAGACAAAACGCTTGATGATCGAGTTCTTTTTTTTTCAAATAGGAAGTCGGATTGTTAAAAGTTTCAATTCCATAAAACTGGAACTGTATATTCAGACCTTATGCAGTCTCCTGAGAAAAGGAAGGGTAAAAGGAAAATTCTGTTGAAAATGAGGAAGAGGATATATTCTGAACACTTATTTTAAAAGATGCATGCATTCTGTAATATTTTATTGATGTAAAGGCTTATTTAAAAAAATGGTTATTGTTCTTGTTTTTCGTTTTTTTCAATTTCGAATGACATCGTTAATCTAACAAACAGTCCAGTAATATTTAAGTTTCGAAAAGAGAATTCGAAGAACATCCATTTATAATCAAAAAATAATTTTCGAAGAAAATTCATTAAAATTAAAAAAAGAAAAGAAATTTTTAAAAATATTCATTAAAACGTGTACTTCGAATGGAAGAAAATTCTTAAAATAACAAGAACTATAATCTGCGGTGTTTCTATCAATAAATGTAATATTGATTTTTAAAAAAAGTGTACTCTGAATTTTTATACAATATCTCGGTTCGATTAACTTATATTTCAAAAATGGAAGGTGGAAGAAGGCAAGAAAGTTTTTTGATGGCCTGTATTAACAACCACAATTTTCTTTTTCCTTCTAACAGAAAATCTTTTATGTGGATATTACGCAATTCAATATGCGTTTAATTAAATTTATATATAATATTAGTTATATTAATTTTATTGTTTATAAATATGAATAAGCATATGAAGACAAATGTGTAAAATGTTTTACCATAAAAAAAGGTATTTTAACGTTTGCCAGCCGCAAGCGAAAAATCGCCAAATAGTGTAGAATTCCGCCAAATTTCTTACGCCAAATTCGCGTTTGGTTCACAATTGGCGACATTTGCGCCCGGTTAACAGAAAAGTAACCAAAAACAATATAACATAAGAGTTCATTATTTCATAGGTCCATTCAATTATTTTATAGGTTCCATTCCATTATTTTAATAAGATTTAATAATTGAATATTTTAATATCTCTGGATTATTAGTATAATCTTATAAAATAATTTGCAAATGGCGAACATTTTTTTCCTTCAATTTATAGCATCAAGACAAAGAACAATAATGTATTTTTTGCATGTCGTATGATATATGATATGGCATGCTTTGAAAAATAAAAGAAATTTTGCTAAAGATTTCTATATTATTCCTTCATATGATGTTCTTCAAATTTGTGCACTAATGCATTCCTGATTGCAACAAACTATTCAATTATTGAAACCCCTTAATTAAAAAAAATATTGATATACAGGGTGCCTCAAAAACCTTCACCGCGGCATTTATTCCTTAAATATTGATCATATACATATACTGTAAATTACAAAGTTGCGTAAAACAAGGTGTAAAATGTGATGAAATCGATTAAAATTTTCAGGGGATTAAACTTCAAAAAATACAAAATTTAAATTTTTATACGGTTCCCGTACAAAAATTCCCAATAAGTAAAATGTGCCCCATCTTCTAATAAGGCCATGTACAAAATTTCAGCAATTTATCACAAAAAGTGTCAAAGATATGAAACTATATAAATGCTGACTTAAACCACTTCTCGATGCCTGGATATGAATTCGCAAAGAGGAAAAATCATGTCGGATGTTCGTGTTTTGGGGGTCGTACACAAATTAACAAAAAAAGTAATGATTGAATAAATAAATAATAATTTTGCTATTTATATTTCCAAAAGTATTAAAAATGTGTAGAAATAATAACTTAAAGGAAACATTACATAAGGAACGATTACTTGAAGGAAAGATTACATAAGGAAAGATTATTTGAAGCAAAGATTACATGTTTTTTTACGAGTTCATATATTGTGCTTTTTAAGTTATATTCTGTAATTCATGATATAAAATTTTAAAATACTTTTCAGGAAGCATAGGTTTTAAAATTTGTATTTAAAACTGAAGATATAAAGCATATTTTATTTCCTTATGATGCATTCCTGCGTCGCGTCGTCTGCACTGAAGCTGTAAACTTTTGCATTTGAATTTGTGATCGACCCTTCACCAACTTTAATTTAACATATCTTTGAGAGTTTTCATGATAAAATTCTGATATTTTGTATATGACCTTATTAAAGGATGAAGCACATTCTATTCATGGGAATTTTTTATATTTCCGTATTGTATGTTCATGGGTCCGTATAAAAATTTAAATTTTGTATTTTTTAAAGTTTTATGCCCTGAAAATTTTAATCGATTTCATAAAATTTTGCACCTTTTTTTACGCAACTTTGTAATTTACAGTATATGTCTGTGATCAATATTTAAGGAATAAAAGCTGCGTTCAAGGTTTTTGAGACACTCTGTATATATTTTATATGATTGATGATATATAGTTGCGAATATGGTAAATAATTAATTCCATATTATATAATGTGTAAAATGAATTTATTATTTCAAATGTAATTATTACGATTTACTTTCAATTCCAGTACTTTCAATTGCAATAGTATTTCTTAAAAATAACTCCTTAAAGGAAGCAAAAATATCTCATTAAATCAAGCAAAGATTCCGTTTAAAGCACCTAATTTTAAAAACAAAATAAATACTCAATATTCGTATATTTACTCTCCTAAAACTATATTGCCTCAGAAATTAAACCAATAAGACCCAGAAATAGAAATGTCGCAAAGCCACCAAATCTAATTGAGTACTTTTAAAACATTAAAATGAATGAAATGGACCGAGGAAAAATGTTTAAGAAAACATAGTGGAAAATATTTTACCACTTTACGGATAGCAATAATGTAGGGTAGAAAATTTTGATATTTCTGGCATAACTTCGTTACCAACTGCTTTACTTAGGAAATAACTTTTTTTTAAACTATCAGTGCACTTTTAAGTGCTGTCTTAACTTAAAATATTTGTATTAATGTAATTATAAATTGTGCTAATTAGAATTATTTTTCTTAGAAAGAGTATTAATGTCTCAAAAATAACACGGCACCTACAGGAAATTACAGTTGCAGCTGCATCGAGTACCAAGCAAAATTAAAAATTCAAGATATGTTTCAATAATATGAGAGTGGTTATTCTGAAATTATCCGGTTGCAAGTGGTAGAGGAAATTATTATGTCATGTCTGAACTATAATTATATTAGAAGAGTTCTAATGAGGTGTTTTTTAAATTAGTTTATTTTTACTTTTGCTTTCTTGTATGCGAAGATAAGGAAATAAAAAAAAGGTTCATCTTCTAGATTTGTAACAAGATCCCCGTTTCAGATCATTCAGAGTTTCAAGTCTTTCACATGAAGATGAATTTTTATTTTCTCATATGTGAAATATACATAAACAAAATATTATCTTTATAGAAGATTTCAAATATCAGACCTCACAGTGTGTAAAATACATTTCTTGAATTATATCTTTTAGTAAGAGAACATGATAATTTGTAAACAAGCTCATGTGGTGATTTAATATTGAAAAATGTTTTTTGTTGGCTGTTATTGCAACGTCCACTTAAGATCCGTTCGCAACTGAATTGTCATGTTGCAATTAATTTCAGTTGTAAAATCGATGGATCATTCTGTAAGACGCATGAAGTCATCATTCAAAAATGCATAGAAACAACATTCGATTCAACAATGCATTCGACTTTCAACAACGAAAGTTGTCCTGGAATGGTGATGCCAAAAGGTAAAGTTATCATGTTGCCTTTTGCAATAGATAGGTTATCGGTGGTAAAGTCGGTGGTTCAATCTATAAGAGACATGAAGTCATCCTATGTAGATGTATATAACTTTTAAGATCCTTTAAACTATGAGAAAGTCTTGGATCTGGAACGGCGATGCCAATAGGTAAGAAACTTCAGTTATCATGTTCCTGTTGCGTTAGATCTGTTATCAGTGGTAAAATCATTAATTGACTGTATAAGAGATACGAAATCATCTTGCACAGATGTATAACACTTTTAAGATCCTTTCGACTATGATAAATGTCTGGTCCTGGAACAGTGATATCAGTAGGTAACATACGTCAGTTATTATGCCAGTATTGCAGTAGATTGATTATTGGACTCCTTTGCTAAGACCGGACATATAAAAATCTCACATAATGCTTTAGCATACAAGGCAATGAAAGATAAAACAAAGGAATCTTAGTATTCCCATATTTTTAGGAATTCAAAACTGATGATCGATTTGTCTATGAAAGACGTATGACGCAGGATTCTTTCTGACGGAATTTGTTTACTAGAATTGCTTCCGAAGTTAACGACTCACATTGTACGAGTTATCAATCATAAATATACTTATAACGAACATATAGCGAACATAATTATAAAAAACTTCACTTCATTATAAGAGATGCTCACATTATAAGAGATCTCTCCTTAGATCCCCAGAGCTTAAAAATCTTTTCGATTCTCCAATATCCAATATTGACAAGATGTTTTCTATTGGACATAATTAACAATAATTTGATAAAAGAGGTATTATACAGAAATACACAATTTTAACAATGACTTTTAGAAAAATTGAGATATGGTTGACTGAGAGTTGATTTTATAGAGTGCGCATTAACATCCGTTTTTTATACGGGATTTAATAAATATATTTATGTTTTACGTTTGGATTTGTGATGACGCTTTAGAAGCCAGACAACGAGACATGAGTAATTAGTTTTGTCTTGTGGTCGTGTTACGCGGCTACGAACCATAAAGTCACGAGTTCGATCCTCGCTTATCGCGAATAGCAACAGACTATATTTGTGTTTTAGTGTTTCATTTTTATATAACAGCATCTAAAAATCTGCTGTTCTTATAATATGAAATGAAAAAAAATATATTGGTTATAGCGAATCAAATTAATTGTCATATTTTATTTTGATATGAAATATTAGTTATTATACCATTAATAGTATTTCATTGAGACTCATTTTAAACTAATAAAGAAATCACTTTTGACTCCATTATTTATTTATTTATTTTACCTAGCTTTATTACGTAAGAATATTTAATTAAATAGGAAATTAAACTTTGCTTATTTTTATGACCATTTGCAATAAATTATCAAAAAAAATACAAACAATACAGCTACAAATACAACCATTACATATATTCCAAACAGCCGCTAACCGTCTTCAGACAATCATATTTTATGTACAATGAAAATTGGCGATCTTGGCGTAAGCTGATAATCGCTAAGTGAAAACGGAAATACTTCCATCTTGGCGATATTTTGGCATCTTATGTACCGAGTGAGTCAAAAGTCAGTTAACATTTTAAAATTCAATAATCACTGAATAACGTAGGTAGAGTAGTAAAAATTTATATACTTGTTTGAAATTAATGGAATTTTATTGAAAAAAGAGCGCAAAAATGGGAGAAGATGACGATTGTGTATCTAACATGTTGTGGGCCGACGAAGCCCATTTCACACTCCTAGGGTCTGTCAACTCCAACAACTGCAGAAAATCCTAAAACTGTTTGTGGAATTCCCATTGCATGACGTTGGTGTGAGGTTACCAGAGGTCGCAAATCTCATCGTCGGATATCATTAGAGATTCTAACAGACAACAGCCGACGACAGTTTCCCCCTACATCTATAGATATGCTATACAGTGTTGTCCACGACATTTTTCCTCGAACACTAGAATTGTTGTTGAATGACGGTCGACCTGTTAAGTATTTGTTATAAAGAACATAGTATTTGCTAAGAATCAATTGTTATACTAATTATTGCTTTTGTTAACATATAAAAAGCTCTCTATTGGCCCTTTTTGAGCTTATTTTGTTTCAATAAAACCCCATGTCATTTCAAGCATGTAAATCAATTTTTACATTATCCTGTAAATTACTGAATTTTTACTTTTGACTCACCGAGTAAAATGGAGCTTGGTTAGCTTGATTTAATCTTTAAAAAAACCCCAACAAGTAAACCCATTATCTTTGCGATTCTGGGATAATCCGAAAATCGGCAAATAAACCTGAAGACGATAAACATAAAAAAGTAACAATTAAGTTATAAACATTAAGTGAAAAAGCAAAATAATTAGTTAAATAATAAGTAAAATAATAGTTCTTTACCTCCCAAGTGAAAATGATTTCATTCAAACCGACTCCGAGCATTTGAAAATAAAGACAACAGTTCTAACATTTCCAAACTTTGAAACAAAGAAAATCGTCTGTATTTACGATGTTGCTATTTCTATTCTTCAAACTGCTTTTGCTTAAAAAGCAAATTCTTAGCAAAAACTTCCAAGCCAGATCACTTTCAGAATTCTCGGGAGAACTGAAACTTTACTGCCGTTCAGATTTAATTAATTATCGGATTATTGATTTCTTTGTCTTCAATAGAAAGACAATAAATTCCAAGAAAATAGGAATAAGAAAATAGAATTGTTGTTTCTTTCTTATTCTTCAGAGAAAATCAAACTAAGCTAAAGTCTTTCCGAGAGATGCCATGTAAAATACCAATTTTCACCTGATAATGGTACTAATCAAATTTCGAATTTTACAAAATTTACGAAATAAATCACTTTTAATTTTATTGGTATTTGGTTTTCAGCCATTGTGGAGATATTAAGTTTCGTCTCCTTTTATTTATTTTTAATTTTCTTAATTATATTAATATTAAATAAGATTAATTGAGGTAGATCGGCTTAATTAATTAATTAATTAAGATTTTAATTTGTAATTTTTGAGTAACATCTGGAAAGTTTGGTTAACAAAAATCAGAAGTCTTTTTAGTTTCAAATTACTGGAAATCTTTTGAAATCTGACGTAAATGACGTAAATTTTAAGTTTCTTAATTAAACGGATGAATTAATTTAAGAGAATTTAAAGTATTGTGAATGGAATGAAAACAATCTGACATGTATGTATTATACCTAAAAAATTTACATTTAAGATAAAAGATGTAATTTTAATAAAACTTTTTATTTTTATTGATATTTGGCTTCAGTTCTTATGGTGGCCTTAAGTCATATCTTGTTGTATGCGTATTTTCTTTAATGATATTAATACTAAATAAACAAAACGTTTTAAATCATTGTAAAAAAATTATGATGTTAATTAGTAATTTTCTCATAACATCTGAAAATTGTAATTGACAAAAATCTGAAGTTGTTTTATATTGTTCTTTATAACTATTCATCAAATATGAACATCTATAAAGTAATCATAATTGACAGGTTACCATAAAAACTTTTAATATTTTACCAAATTTATTATTTTACATTTTTTTAACTGTTCTGATGATTTAATTTAAGAGAATTTAAACTATTGTAAATAGAATGACAATAAAATGTCATGTATGTATTATGTTTAAAAAACATTACATTTTAATTAAAATATTTAATTTTAATAAATATTTTTATTTTTATTGTTTCTTGATTTTCATTCTTTTTAGAAGTGTTGAGTTCTATCTAGTTTTATTTGTTTTCACTTTTCTTAATGTTATTAATACTTTAATGCACGAAGCTTTAAACTCTCTGTGGGGAATTAAGATGTGAATTTTGAGTAGCACCTGAAAAGATTAGTTGATAAAAATTAGAAGTCGTTTTAGTTTTTAATAATACCAATAATCTTCAACTATGAATAGCTATGGTTTAATCATAATTGTCAGTTTAGTGTGAAAAATTTGATACTGATGAAAAAATTAAATTGACGAATTAGTTTAAGAGAATTTAAACCATTTTGAATGGAATTACAATTAATGATATGTATACATTGATTCTCAAGAAATCCAACATTTTAAGTAAATGATGTGATTTTAAAAACTCACTAATTATCTTCAGTTTCCAACCATTCACCTATCGTCTATTTAAAATGAAACACAATAAATAGCAAACTATATATTTAAAATAAATAGCAAAACAAAAGAACAAGTCCTCCAGCCACAACAAAGTACTAATTTTGTGTTTTAGTTAATGATAGTTAATAGGTTGTTCCACGTTCCCAAACACCATCTGATTAAGATTTCACAGTAAATTCCACCATGGGGCAAAAACCTCTTGAGTCATTCGATACTTTTCTCCATAAAGATTATACAGGGTGTTTATAAAGTCCCGGACCCATTTTGATGTTTAATAACTCATAAAATAATGAAGATATAAACAAACTTATGGCATTTATCGATGGAATAACTCATATATTTTCCTTTTCAGGTTTGAATATTTTTACTTTTGTAAATATCGTCTGCGCGTGTGGTTGATTTCAGATAATTTTATTTTCCAGTCTAAATATCTGTACTTTTCTAAATATCGTCTGCTTATTAATTGCATTTTTCTCTCTTTTGTTTTTGGCAACTATTGCAATGTTATGTTTACTTTAGATGTGTTTGTTCTATGTAGTACTTTTGTATGTGATGTTTTATTCGAGCGGATATTAAGGAGAATGCATACACCACAAGAGAAAGCACAGATTTTATGGTGGTTCATAGAAACGAAATCGATAGTGCAAGCACAGATAAATTTCAGAATTTACCAAAAATATCCTCCAACGTTTTCAGGAGGAGAGTGTCGAACATTGATGACCTAAAAGCCAGAATTACAACCGCAATAGGCTCTGTGGATGCCGATATGCTTGCCGCTACCTGGCGTGAAATTGACTATCGACTTGATATTCTCCGTGCGACGAAGGGGGCACACGTGGAAGTTCATTGACAAGGGTCATGAAACTTTTTGAGTCTATTTAACCATTTATGTTACTAATTTTAATTTATCTGTATTATTTCATGAGTTATTAAACATCAAAATGGGTCCGGGACTAAATAAACACCCTGTATATTGACGAAATCCTCTTTCGATTTCTAAAGTCAATAGAGAATAGTGAATGGCAGAGGAATTTCGGCAACGTATGTAAAGGTCATAAACTTTTGTATGAAATGAAAATTTTTTCAATCATTTCAGTCTTTGGGGGGGGGGCTGGAAAACTCTATCGAGGATTTTTCCTAAACACAATGCATACTGAAACAATATTTTTTTTTTCTCAAAAATGAAGGGAGAAGTCTACGTTAGTACATATTAGAAGTAATAAACTTTTATATGAAACAAAATTTGAGAAATCAAACCAATGAGTGAAGTTGGAGGAATATTTTACTGCTTTGCTTTATTATTTCATATAAATAATTATATTATTTGCTATATTATTTATATGTATATTTATGTAATGTTAAAAAATTTATAGCCAGTTATCAAACTAATAAATTGTTGTAACATTTAATAATTGAATTTTTAAGGCATTATTTCCAGACTTATGTTCTTAATTTAAAACAAGTTCAACAAAAATCGCTTTTCTAAATTTCACAAACAATCAGATATGTAATGATAAAATTATGAAACACTTTCTATTTTATTTTAGGGTTTAACAATTCTTTTACAAATGCTTAATCAGGGTGTAGTGGTAACATTATAAGCCAGATAACAACTTCCGGAGAAGAGAGTACTCTTTTGTCTAGTGGTTATGTTACTCGGCTATGAACCCTGACGTTGCGAGTTCGAACCTCAACCCGCACATTGGTGACCCTGGTTCTGAATAACCGCCTCCTTCATTCAGCTGTCGTGGCTCCATCTACCGGCAGCAACCACTCACACACGCTCGCCGTCACCCGCCATAACACTTGGCGCGATAACAACGTTCGTCGCTCGCCATAACGCTTGGCGCGATAATCACGTTCGTCGCTCGCCATAACTGGCGCGATAAGCTCTACCGGCTCACTGGTGGGGGACTATTGTAGTGGTAACATTATAAACTAGATAACAACTTCCGGAGAAGAGAGTACTCTTTTGTCTAGTGGTTATGTTACTCGGCTATGAACCCTAACGTTGCGAGTTCGAACCTCAACCCGCACAAGGGCTAGTAAATTACATAATACCTATAATATAAAATTAAATAAATAAATATTTATATATAAATTGCTTATATAAAAATGAAAATCCTTTGCCTATTTGAGCCTTATACAATTCCACACCCCACACAAATCTTGGCACACTTATTTTTTAGCTCCCAGAAAGATTTCTACAACCCTCTGAAGGAGATAAAATTAACAAAGGGTCGCAATATTATATGCTTTATCGACAAAACTCCTTCCAAAACAATATTTTTATATATTATCATGAAATTGGTGTTACTTTTCTCTGATTTTTAATTAATTTTTACAATGCTAATTAAAGATAATTTTTATCATTTCTATTTTTTATCGATTAGTCGATATTAGTCCAATTTTACTGTTTAATCCAATATATCATTCGCTCATTTCTACCAATATTAATTTAAACTTGCTTTCTACAGAAATTTTTAAAAACGTAGTGCAAAAGCAAATATGTGTTAGTATATCGTATTTATTTTAACTCTGTCGTTTAAAATTGCTGCAGAGTCTTAAATTGCTTGGCTTAATTTTGCCTCGTATTTTAACACCTCCCAAATTTATAATGCTTGCAATCGATGCGTAAAATGTCTTTTTTACTGTTTTTAAGCTTGTGGCTTTGATTTTAAAAAGCTTTAAATAAGACATTATTTTGCTTGATAGGTTTCTTAATGTTTAATGTTTATTTCATTAATATGTGCTAAATGGCGAAATTAAAATTTTCCCTCATCCAAAAGTTTTAAATAGAAATTAACTAATTACAATTGATTAGTATTAAGGGTTCTAAAGACCCATAAAGAACTGAATACAAGTTTTCGAAAATTGTATACATAAAAAAAAAGTTGGGTTTTTTTTTTTTTTGCTTTTTTTTAACCAAACGAACACCGGATTTATTTTTTTAAGTAATATTAATATCCCGTTTAAATGCAAAACTACGGTTATTTTGTGACAGACATTATAATGCTGAGTCCCAGTCAGATGACGGAAGCGACATGCGAGCAGACACCCCTTTACAAGCTTTTTCACGAGACCAGCAAAAGGGTTAACGACGCATTAGCGTGTAGCAAGCCCACATACACTATAGATATTTAGAGGAATCGATTTTCCCTCTGATACCAATGCTGATACTTCCTACTAGGACATGGTGGACCTTATAAAATCAGACCGTTATGGGAACAACGCTGGTAGCTATTCTATTAAAATTAAAAATATTTCATCGGAGTACTTGTACATTTTACGAGACTACTTTTTTTATAGACGAGTAAAAATAAAGCACAATTTAGCTTTAACACTAAACCCATCGCAAACGTTTAAATAATCGTTATCGAATGGCAATTTCAATGCATCGGTAAAATACCGGCAGGTCTAATGTGATACTGCATAGAAAATTTATATTTTTATAATTCTAAGTTTTGAATGAAAAATATTCATTTCTAAGTAATAACATTCCTTTTTATTCTATGTCTTGAAATGTCAATTGTCAAAAGTATCTAAGAGTTATTTTATTTTATTTTACACATGCAAATTATTCAAATTCAATACACTGTAACATTAAAAAAAAATTCAAACCTACGTTTTTGTTGAGTTTTCACATTTCGAACAGGCCTAAGTCAAGAACGTTTCTCGTAGTGTATCAGTCGATTTGCAAAAAAGATAACATAAAAGCGAAAGGAGTTGCTGACGTAAATTTGGTCTTTGATATTTTCAGTTAATTTGCAGGAGATCTATAAGCCTATTTTGGAGATGTAAGCTTAGTTTGGTTGAAGCATAATGCAGGTTCGAAGACATTGAAAAGACATTTTACATTTTTCAATTAATTTTAATATCCATTCCGGAAAGACATAATTATTTACAAGCAGAGACGCGGTCAAGTCACGTCCGGCACAGTTCTGCACAAAAGCAGAAGAAAGGATGGCCGAAACAAACGATCACTAGTCTTATATAACATGGGATTTTCGGCCACGTGGCGATTGAATACACGTGTTGACCTTTGACAAGGGCAATGGAAGGATCATTTTCACTTGATACGTAGAACTGATTGCGCAGTAATTTTTACACAGTTTCATATGTAGAATGGGATCAGGAAACAATGAACACTTTAGAATGACCCCTCCATGGGCCGAATTAGACAAAAATTTAGGAAATTAATTTGGATTAAATTAGATATTAAAATTTCATTATATATGTATACGATATGTGATAGCAGATGGAAGGCGAGTGGTAAAAATATAAATTAATTTTCAAAAGTATTGTTTCGCTGTCTATTTTATTATATTAAGTTCAAAAGACATTTAGTAATTATTTCTACATAGAGTAATGAAAATGAATAATAGTAAAGAATGTACCATAAAATCAAAATATAAATATTTAACTAAACAGTATAAAACAACAAAGTTACAGTTAATGCAAGCAAATGTTTCCTCTTCTTCATTCTGCCTATGTACACATATTGCAAGTATTTTTCCCCCTCTTCTATTCAATTCTTCTTCCTTATTCCGTTCTTCTTTCAATCAATTCTCTTTCTTCATTCCTTCTTTCTTTCAAGTGCCTGATTTACTGCTTATTTTTACATTAATTTAATTTGGAAACATTTTGTACATAACACCCTTATCTGTCAAATAAAATCACAAAAATTATTTAGGTAACTTTCTAATTATTCTTCTCGAAAATAAAGAATTGTACAGGGACATACATAAATATCGATTCAAACAACCAACATACACGTCATGAGAATTCAATTAATTTTCACTCAAGGGCAATTTGTCAAACAAGAGCGATAAAAGATTTTAAAAAATGTATCAGGAAACAACTAAAATTAATTGAATATCTCATTCATGAGATAAAAATGTTGCAGGAGAAAAAAAACATAATCGAAAAAGTAATCCATTTACTTCGCCTTATTGTCCAGCAAATAATTGGGTGTCATTTTCTGAAATGACTGTCTACCGATGCAAATTTTTTTTTTAAAAAAAGAATGTTTAAAATATCTCTGTATATTTATGATGTTTTAGATAATTTTATTTGCTTCCAGTGCTAAAAGGATGAAGGGATTAAAGTAAAAAAGTCAGTCTTTTTTTAATAACACTTTTAATGATTATGCTAGCATAAAGATAATTAGAATTAATTTTTTTATGTAAAGGAAAAGAAACATGAAGAATTAAAATCCTTGAATCACACGATAGGGATATAGTAAAACATTGGATCATTAAAAATATTTACTGATCAAATATCTCAAAAGTAAATATTGTAGAAATTAAGAACGGTATTTCCGAGTTAACTAAAGCTGAGTGGCATCAAATATATTAATATGAATCATTTCTGAATGATAATTACATTTAAAAACTCCTAATTTTTATCCTCAAATAGAAATACGTTTCTTACTTTTTTAAACTAGATATAACTCTGTAACTAATAATTAGAGTAACTTCGTCATAAGGAAGAATTTGGCAAATTGTTATTTTCTCAAGAATAAGTAATAAAACAAATTGTTGAAATGTGACGAATCAATGATAACTATTACTGAATGGAAGTTAAGTCAATGATCGACGATTGATTATATTAATTGTGATTTTTTGGCATTAGAAAATTACTTTTTTTTCTTGCTGGAAATTCTAACCATTATATTATCATTATATTGTTATAAACATTATATAATCGTTATATTGTTATATTATAATCGCATGATAGGTAGTAAAATCCTAAGTCATTAATAATATTTAGTGAACAGATATATAAAAAGTAAATGTTGTAGGAATTAAGAACGGCAGATTCCGAGTAAACTAATGCTGTGTGGCATTAAACGTATTAATAAGACTCGTTTATGAATTAAATTCCAGATCCCAAATTTTTATTATATATTTTTATTGTGTTACAAATCATTATATTTTTATATTATAATCCTACGTTAGACATTAAAATCCTGCTTCATGTTATAACCATTATATAATCATTATATTGTTACATTATAATTACCCCATAGTTAGTAAAACACTCAGTCATTAATAACATTTTGTAGTCAGATATCTCAAAAGTATTAATATGACTCGTTTATGAATTAAATTCTATTTAAAGAACCCAAATTTTTAATATATTATTATATTATGATATTCTAATCACACCATAGGTAGTAAAACCCTGAATCATGTTATAACCATTATATAATCATTATAATGTTATAACCATTATATATTTAAATCCAATGGAACTAATATCTTTTTAAATATTTCAAATATTATTATTTAATAATATATATAAATTATTTAGTTTTTTATTGAAATAAAGCAATTGTATCTTTTTAACATACACTCACAGAACAATTTTCCATAACAATAAAACATAAGACAATTTTTATGTTACTGAACTATATTTTTCCGTAGAATAGGAACTTCAGAACAATAATGCATTCTTCAAAAGATATATCTAAGTATAGACTTTATTACAATTATAAGAACGATTGCAATATTCTATTTTATATTGCTTCTTTCTTTTAGCATCCATGATTAACTACACCTATAACTTTTGAAAAAATTTTGCCACTTGTTATACAAGATATAAACTTCCGCTGAGTGCACTTTTTTTTTTTTGTCTGAAATGGAAAGTTAGACCGTTGAAAGTTTGAAATTCAGATAAGTGTAATTATATCAAGATCTTTTATAGCTTATCTGAGAAAGGAAACGGAAAAAGAAAATCATGAGAAAAAGGAGGAAAAGTTTGTCTGATGCTATAAAAGACAAACGCAGGCCTTTGAGGATATGCATATTTCTACACAGCTAAGATATTTTTTAAAAAGTCTTGATGAAATCACAAAGTGAAAAAATAATTCTTAATACTACAAAAATGCATATCTTAAAGTTTTACTAGAAGTATATTTGAAATTGCTGTTGTTTTCTACAGATGCTTTTTATTCGCAGATTTTTTTTACTTCAATAAAATACAAAATTCAATTATTATAAATCATCCACTATTTAAAATAAGGAAGCGCTCAGTGTTTCTAATTATGCTTTTTCCAGGGAGGAATAAATTTATTCCTTTCATTTTAAGTCATATATACCTTGTGTTTCAAAACAGGAGATTAAAACAACTAAAATGAGCCAGATAAAGAAATATAAACCTAGTCACCATGTGCCTTAAAATTCATAAAATTGTTTTTTATGAAATCGCGGTTAATTACGGAAGGTGATAAGAATTCGGAAGTTTAGTTTAATTCAGTTAAATTGACATCCAGTTTTAAAGCAACACTAGGGCTACTTTCGGGCGGACTTTTGAGCCGACATCAGTTGGCGAGGGGGGCGTCTGAGCTGGCAGTCCCTCTTCAAACTTCTAAACCACGTCAGTGGAAGATGTTTGGCCCAGACGGATTTCACGTGCACCAGACACGATGTATCTTCGGTGGAATCATGTCTCGAATCTGAAGCCCTTTCTTTCCGAAGCCGAGACCTTACCAATAGACCACCGTGGCTGCCAAAAGAACTGGAAGAAAAACAGTGCTGATTGCACGATTCGGAAATTTAATACTGTCTATAGTCCATCGATGCAGTCATCAGCTCTTTACATCAATGTTTACAGAATCATGAAATTAGTGGGATTTTAGTATAATAATAAATAATAAATATTTTATTCTTATATTTTAAACATTTTAATATACGTTGCTTTATATAGAATGTAAAAATATTAGAATTTTTATTTACCTAATAACTTAAATTCTTTTACATTCATCGGTGAGAATGTATAATGTTTAATACGCAAAAATGGAAAATTTACATTTCGGTCCTGTTTGTTAGTGATGTTAGTTGGAACAAAATTAAGTTCCGAAATATTTTTTTTTCATTACTTTTAATATGCTTGTTGGTTGATTCAGAATTTTTTGCCAGATGTAACACAAAAACTGAGAAGATCAAAACTTTTCCCCTAAATCTTAAAATTTCTATCAGAGAAAAAATAAGCATGAACAGTAAATAAATGTTTTTTAAAAAAATCTTTAAAATCTTCCATGAATACATTGGTATTTTTGGCTGGTATTTGTAAAGAATCTCGAATATTTCAAGGATCACACACCCATACGAGCGTAAAAGTATATTTTTGTAAACATCTCAGATATATATAACAGTGGATTTTTTAAAAAAAATTGAGAATGTTTTTCAACTTTTTTTCCCTCTAGGGAAAAATGAAACCCTTTTTGCTAAAGAAGGAACTAGTTTGGTTTCGCATTCAGTAAGTTTGTCCCAAAGGCTACTGGTATTGACATAGGAAATAACTTTTCCTTCTGAAGTGTCCAGTGGTCTGAAAGTTGTAAAAAAAATTTTTTGAACTTTTTTCTAGAATCTATTCCTACTATTTTCGAATATGAAATATTTTACTGGCAACATGTCTTATGCTTCTATTTTTATTTATAAAAGGAAAGAGTTACGGTTAGGGATATTTCAAAAATGTTGTCACTGAAGAAGTTTATGAAAACCACATTCTTTTCTTCTATTCTTCAAACCACATATTATACTTTTAAACATATATCATATTGATAATTTGAGATTCATTTTTGGGAATAAGAGAAAAATAATAGATAGGTTTTAAGTTGCCAGTTCTTTAACACTAGGTTTCCATAAGTTGGCATACACCTATGTCTACCAAAGGGATCAAAATAACCCCTTTCGGTATTTAATTAAAAATATATAAATTGATCTATTTATTATGAAGTTAAAGTAGAAAATACTTTTATATTTTCAATATATTTGTTGATGTGTGGTGGGATGAAAAGGCAGATCATCTGTGTTTATTTTCTAATCTGGGCCTTCAAAATCATCTATTCTTCTACCAAAACATTGAATAACATGTCTTCTTATATCTGACTGACTTCAGCTTCCTCTTCTTGCTTCTTATATACACACATTTTAGTAACACATACTTATTTCTATAGGGTGTTCATTAATTATTGTCGGGGTATCCGTACCTCATAACTTTAGAATAAAAAATATTACGCAAAAACCGATTACGTATTCGTAAATTACAACTCAAAGAATTTTATTAATGATTTTAAAATGTTAAACTTGCACAATTTGAACTTTGTAGGCATTCAGCTGAAGGCGATTATGTATTCGTAAATTCGCTGAACAAATTTTGACTTTTAATAATCGTGCGGGTTTTCCGAGCCCCATATTCTACAGTTATATTTATTCACTTTTTCTGACACATGAATAGTGCATTCGTCACTGAAGACCCATTTCCGAAGGTAATTTTCATCATCCTCAATTCGAGTCAAAATTTGTTCATCGAATTTACGAATACATAATCGCCTTCAGCTGAATGCCTACAAAGTGCAAATTGTGCAAGCTTTACACTTTAATATCATTAATAAAATTCTTTGAGTTGTAATTTACGAATACGCAATCGGTTTTTGCGTAATATTTTTTATTCGAAAGTTATGAGGTACGGAAACCCCGACAATAATTAATGAACACCCTGCATATTTATACCTATATCTATGTGCGTACCTGTCAAGCCATTACATATTTAAATATAAATGTATGTATTCTCAACATAGTTAATTCAAATGGTCAAAATGACCCTTCAGTAAAAGTTGGTATTCTATATACATTAATCCGAAACTAAAAAAAAGAAAAAGATAAGATTTGCAATTATATATCTTATAAATGTAAGTAAAAGTTAATTAAATATTCAAATAAAATACGACAATAATTTTCTTGAAGAAAATTAACGAAACTTTTTCTCAGAGGGGTCATCGTGACCCCTTGGTGAACCTTGTAAGGTAAGGTTTTGACTTTGTAGAAATTTTAAGCCATTTTTTTCCTAAAAAAAAGCGTAGGTTAAAGCGAAGTACTATAAAACTTAGAAGAGCATGAAAGCGATTGAAAAAATTAAAATTGCAGGTTTTGAATTCTTTTAGATGTAATGCAATTGGATTTTAATTTGGTCATTATCCACAATTTTCAATACATATTTCAATTCTCATAATTACAATTTTTAAATTTAAAAGGAGGAAATTCATAGTTTAATTCCAATAACTAACTATAACCTTGAAAAGTAATCTCATCATCAATAAATCTTTCTCTCATCAAATACCATCATAAATTTCAGTTTAAAGATATATATGTATAAAAATTTTAAACATCATTTCTGCACAATTTTATTTGAACAGAAAGAAATACATTAACGGTTCGTTGCTTTAAATAAATTATTATGAGAAAGTAATATGTAGCATAAGTTTTAGTTCATTTATATCATCCATGTTTATATAAATCTAAAGAAAATGTCTAAAGTTTAATAGTCTTAGAATTTTTTTAATTTTTTTTATTCGCATGTTATTTTTTAAATATAACATGTGATGATTCGTTTATTTGCACCGATAAAAGAATGCCCCAAATAGAGCAGATTTTTTATTTGATACTTCAGAATTTGATTAACTTAATAAATTGATTAATTAATTATCATGACTGCAATTAAGAAATAAAACTTTAACTGTATTATCTATTTTAGTCGCAGAAAAATAATATTTACCAATCAATTTTGTATAATTTCAAAAATTAAGCAAAAATTACTTTTAATAATGTTTATTGTAAGATACATTTTTGCAACAGCATAGAATTTCAGAAAGTTTTAGAAAGTTAATATGAATTATCTCCAACAGAATTTAATCATTATAAAATTATATATAATTATATTTTAATATAATGCATTAAAATATAATTATTTACAAAAAATCAAGTACAAAGTATATTGTTAGTGCAGCAGTAATTTTTGGTTTTATTATTAAAATAATTTATTACATTTTTATATAAGGATAATTAATTATTATCTTAAGACAAATGATTATATTTTACTTATAAGACAAATAATTATATTTAATTATTTTTTAAGAAAAATAATTATACTTCAATTATTCTAAGATAATCATTTTAATCCTTAAATGTATATTGTTGCCAACCGCATGTTGTCTATTCAAAAACCTGACTGAGTTCGTTTCTGAATGCACGTTGATAACCATAAACAATAAATCATGTGCGAAAGAAAAAAGTTGGACATTACTTTTGGCGGGTAAGTTGTACTGTGTTTTTACATTTGATTGTGGCAGGGGCTAAAGTTCAATGTGTTACCAGGGGAGACAATTTCTATTGTCGAGTTTCCTATAAAGGAGTGATTTATCTAATTGTTAGAAAATTACTTCTCATTTCTTGTCAGGTAAGCTATCGATGTTTGACGTTGTATTTGAAAATTATATTAGATACAATCTGGATTTTTGAGAAATACTGAATGTTGCCAAAAGTCTGCATACAACTTTTTCAAAATAAATATGCCATATTATTACCTGGATTTATTTATTTATTTATTAAGCAATCTATGAATATTTCCCTATAATAAATATTTTTTAAAGTCAAAATAAATAAACATGCATTTAAGGGTTAATTATCATTATAAAGAAAGCTGAATGATGCTATTCAGTACTTCTATTGTTTACCGTAAATTCTATTATTACATAAGACAATTATTTAAACAATAAAACTAAAAAAAATAAAGACATTGAACGAAAAAATTGGAAAAACTTCAATTCATCGGTTCTCTTCAGGAATTAACGATTTCTAAGAAACAAACGGTGCGAATTTCAGAACAAAGACAACAGTTCTAATGTTTCCGAAAAAGAACTTTAAAAAAAATGATGTATTCACTACGTTGTCATTGCTGTTCTCTAAACTCTTTTAAAAATTATCATCAAATTCTTCGAGAGAAAAGAAAAACATTTATACCGTTCAGATTTAATTAATTATCGGATTATTGATTTGTTTTCCTTTATTAAAAAGATAATAAAAGGAGAAAAAAAATATTTTCTTATTGTGCGACAAATAATTTAGGTAAGCAAAATCGCTGTAATGAAAGTTATATAAAGTATTTTTAATATCACAAGGTTTAAATAAATCTTGAATTCCTGGAATTGTAATTGATTCCAGAAATAAATAGCTTTTGTTTATTCTATGAATCCCTTTTCATTTTTAATAAGTAATCAGTTTTTATTTTTTAAGCAAAAATATGTATAACAATATGTATTTTTATTGCCTTCTTTAAATTAAAAGTTTATATAAGATAGTCCAAATCTGTTACGGTGGTTACCAAATTGAGCCCAGAATTTGGGCATATTATTTGGAAAAATTCACGATTCATTCAGACTTTAATGCAATAAATTCAATTAATCACAAATTTGACCTGTCGCATTTTAGATATTAAATTATCGGTCTAAGCACATGGGATAATCAGATAATGTATTTTTTCCGAATTCATATTCAAAAAATATTTTTATATAAATACGGAAGTTAATATTACATTTTAACAAGGTTAAATTTGAATGATGTCATAAACTTTTTAGAATATTTTAAATTTGTAAATTAAAATCATTGAGCCTTAAAATCGAAATATATTTTTAAAAAATCACTGATCCTTATGATGAAAATTCTTTTAAAATGTAGGAATAAATATTTTTTAAAGCTAATTTATAAATATAAGAATCATATAGTCAGAAATTTAATCCTGAATGATTAATTTATTCATTAATTTGATTGTGGAAGAAAGCATCAATTTAAAATGTAAAATCAAGGAAAGTTAAAGATGCTGAAAGGACAAAAAAAGCTAGTTACATTAGTAATATCTATTATAAAATTAAAATCATTAAAAGTTATAAATATTGATTAATACCTGCATGAAACTTTCAAAACATGTTCTCTCTTAATTTCATAATTTTCTAAAAAAATATGAAGGATGAAATCTTAGCTTTTAAATTTTTGTGATTCTAAAAACGTATTTAGTAATAACAAACAATAAAACAAGAAATTTAAAATCAAACAAAGGAAAATATTTATAGGATCTTTTTTCTCCATTTTTGCATATATTTATTCTTATTTTATAAACAGAGATTCAAAAGACACTATTTTTGTTATAACGTTATTTTTTTAATTTAATTTTGAAGGACTCTTAAATTAAAATTGATTTCTTCGAATTTTATCCACTTAAATATATTTTTGTTTTTGTTTTAAAATATTTTCTTATCATTTTTCTTAGTTTTCAATTTTTATACTCGCGTTGTGTAGTATTAAGTTCTTGAAAACATAATGTAAAATCAGTGGAGATTCAATTTGTCACAAAGCATTTCAGTTAATATATATATATATATATATATATATATATAATATGCAGAATTCATCAGCAAATGCCCAATGTACCAAGTGGGAAAGATCCTTTTAACCACATTAACTGTTCATCTTCATGTAATATAAATTCCTTCTTCATCATTGAATTCTCACTTCTATATTAATTTATTTTAATAAATCTGTAGATTAATTATGCATCTTAATATTCAATTCAAATTAATTAAATAAATTTTACATTTTTGTCTTTAACTCTTAATTCCTAATTCAGATTAATAATTTTTATCTATACATCTGTAGCCTACTTATATATATTAATTTTTTTGTCAATTTCTACGCTTTTCGTTTCTTAATATTTCAGTCGAAATTTCATGTCGATATATCTATCCATCTAATACGAGAAAAAAAAAGATTAAAACATTCAAATAACCATTTAATTACTCGCATGAAACATTCAGAATTGCCCTGAGCAGAAACTAGATATTGATTCAGTTAACTGAAAGAGTCATGGGATTTCGATTAATTTTCATTCAACGGCAACTTGTCACGAAAAAGTGATAAAAGATAGAAAAACAGCCGTCAAAAAGCAACTAAACCTTTTTGAATATTAACACCAAGGGACAAAAATATCCGGCAAAAAGAAAAAAATTCCAGAATAGTAATTCAATAACTATGGGTAGCTGTCTTATAAATTATGGAATACAGTGTTATTTTCCGACATAAATGCCTCGCTATACACATTTGGAAAAAAAATGTAAACATATCCTTAAATATTTTTATTCTTTATGGTAATTTTATTTTTTACCATTTAGAAAGAGAATGAAGATATATATAAAAAAAGAAAAGCTACTTTAATGGAAAGTTTATGTAGGCATAAATTCTGGTAATTAAAATTAAATTTCTTGAAGGCAATATAAGAAGCAGGCTTATTAGTATATTAGAGTCACAGGAAGGAAAATTACCTTACCGAGTCCATTACCGTTTTACCGTGCACGTAATTTGCAAAATTAAATATTCAAAACCGAAATAAGAGCGGTAATTGCCGAGTTAACCGATGATAAACGCCAAACGATTTATTAATGCGCCACGTTTCTGCACAATAATTCTGCTAAAAGAGCTGTAGTTATTTTTCTCCAAGTGGAATACATTTTTTTAGCTGTGTGGATTATCTGCAAGTATTAAATAAACTTTCCATATCTGATACAGACAGAAAAGGTAAAAAATGGAAGAATATACTTGCAGATAATAATAAATAAGAAAAGTTTATTTTTTCATAGAATTTCTCAATTTTATTTTGTATTTTAATTCAATGTAAACTGTAGAAATTGTTTCTGTATTTGTTGAAATTTCTTTTCCATTTTTTATATAAATAATTCTTTTATACAGTTTCAGAATTTGATGCAAACCTTGATATTATTAAGAAACATTCTTAATTTTGAACAAGTGGAACTTGAACTCTGATAATATTTTAGAAATTATCAGAAACGGACGATAATTTAAACGTCAAACAGTTATTAAAAATTCAGTAATTTTTCATTGAAATTCCTGATATTTTTCTAAATGTATTTCAACAGCATATATTGAAAGTGCTTTTAATTATTTTTACACAACATAAGGACCTAAATTTTCCATTACAATATTAAACACTTTAAAGGTTTCTTAACAATTAACTGAAAGGAAAGTTTGTTAAAAAAATCTAAATACTCAATGTACAAATAGAAACTAAATATAAATTTTTGTCATTATTATAAGAATTTTATGAGTAAAGTATCTTGCTCGAATTCTAGAAGATTTTAAACAATATATAATTTAAGAGGATATTTCTTGACCAAAATTATTGCCCTTAAAATTAAAGTAGTAGCTGAATGATATGTAAGTAGGATAATTCAACATATTAAAATATATAATATGGACTAAGTTTAAATTACTTTGCATAAAAGTATTACAATGAAAAGCCTATGACCTTTCGAAGAATTGAAGTTGCGTTCCAATAACGAAAACTTTCGCCATGTAATATTTTATTAGTCGCTTATGGCTATTAGCTATTTTTTCCGGGATCATTTGATATAAATATTTTGAAATAAATTTCTCATTATTTAATTCTAAAGTATTAGCTTTAGTTTAGTTTAGCTATATTAACGTACCGTTTAAAGCAACACCAGGGCTATTTTGGGACGTAATTTTGAGCCGCTGTCAGATGGCGAGGGTGACACTCGAGCTGGCTCCTCTCTCTAATCTTCCGCATCACATCAGTGGGGGTGGGCGGGTTGATGTTTGGCCCCGACAGATGTAACGTGTAACATACCCGCTTGCACGACGGTTCCTCGGTGCAATCAGGTCTTGAACTTGAAACTCTCCGGCTCCGAAGGCGACACTTTACCACGACGCCACCGCGGCCGTTTTACTAATAAAAATATATAATTAAACATCGATAATAGACTTGTGATAGCATTGTATCCATATTATTTTAATAGCCTTACATCTGTGCATGAATGCCATTAATGGGATAAATGAAATAAATTATTATATTAATTTTCGGACAAAATCGATGGAAGATCTATTTTGTTCTTTACCAGAATCTTTAGGATAAGAATGATTGAATCCTTTATCTAAACAATAATATATCTTCTTAAATGTCTTAAGATATTTTTTTTTAATTTTTAAGTCAGTAGGTTTATTTAATGTTAATTCTTTATTGTATTTAACATGAAAACTCATATTACGACAGTTTTATTAGCATGACAAATGTTCTATATGTTGATATACATTTCTTTGACGCATATGTTTACATAAAAGCGGTACATCCATCTTCCATTGCCTTTGCCTCAAGATCTTCAGCAAATCTTCTCAAGTCTATTTCCATAGAGTGATATGCATGAAACTTCTTCCGAATCTTAGATACAACGTTGGTGAAAAAGGAAGCTCCAAAGTTAAATAAAATCTCTAAAAATTTCGAAAAAGTCTTACTGAATCCTCTGCATATTTTTCAAGATGTTTCTTGACTTTTTTACCTTCTAGAGAAATAATACCCTTTTTTTTCTCTTTAAAAAAAAAACGTTTCTATGACGAATGCAGAGGATTTCCCTAAAAGCTTAAAGCATTGTCAATGCAACGACAATACTTCTTCCGCTGGTTTGTCCTGTCTGTTTCAAAGCTGTTGAAAAAATTTGAACTGTCTTCCGAAATATATGAGCTGTATGTTCTCTGAAGAAGCTTATTTTATAACCACCCTGTTATTCGTTATAAAAATTTAACTTTTAAAATTAAATGCTTAGAAAGTAGCATTAAGTATTTGTGAGAAAATAAAAAGCTTTCACAAACTCAAACATTTCATTTAAGTTCTAAATAAAATGCATTTAAATTCATTGAAAATGTTTGCAGAAGGACTTTTAAAAGATAAAAAATTGTATAGGGGAAAATAACTGATAGCCTATAAGGATTAGAATAATAAACAAAATTGTACATAGTACTAATGATTTTTGAAGAAAAATGCTTGGTTAATAACATTTTAGAAAAATGTTCAATGTTTCAAAAATATTAGAATAAAATATAACGAACATTTTAATTTTAAATATACATTCATGATTCTCAAAGTCTTTTGAATGTTATAGATTACACTATAAAATTGTTTGTATCAATATTTCTTGAACGTTTAAAGTGAATTTTAATGATTATTTGTCAAAATTGCTGCATATTTTAACAAAGAGTGATTATATACCATGACTAAATAAAGTTCTCTTAAAATATGTTACTTATTACAATCTCAAAATTTTTTGGTATTATATATCGAATTTCATTAAATTTTATCGTATTGTATTTCAGATATAACGTTTTTCGTGCAATGTTTACAGTGAAACATTAATTTAATTTTTCTAAAAAAAAAATACTTGCACATTAATTCATACAATCATACTAGAAGAAAGGAAAATTTCTAGTCCTTTTTCTAAAGTTTTCTGAACTGAATAGACAATAACTGTGTAGGTAAAGTATCAATATAAACATTTTAAATATTATTTTTGGAGACTTTTACAGTAAAATCATACAGTACATCATTCATCAATTGAAATATCACTACTCCCAGTTTCGTTTTTAAGTGTTGTGTGTTATTGAAACTCCTGTATCTATACCTCTATCTTACGTTTTTTTAAAAATAAAGACTGCTCTAGAATTTAAATTGCCGTGGATTTGTTTTTAAATCATAAAATTATATTCTGGCTTTTCATTGAAAAGGGTCTGTTCAACCTAATCAAAAATCTTAATTATTTTTTATTCATTTTTCGTATTTTTATATACATTGCTAAATGCCTTCTATCCAGTGCAAAATAAGAGGAGATTTAGTATAAGTATTAATATATGGATCAGAAAATAACTATAAATTCTCTGACAAACTAAGTCCATAATTTGAGAGTTATTTTTCCAATTTTTCAAATATTGAGATTCTGAAACTCTATTTTTAAGAAAACTTAAATATTCTATATAAAAAGAATACAAATGTTACAAGACTTATAATTAAAAAGAATTTTGAATCTGTGAAAATTCTATCATGTGTAATTATAAAATACACTACTATAATTTGTATATTGCAGGTTTTCATTCATAAGGATTTCGTCAAAATTATAAAGGATTAAATCATGGAAAAAATTCATATTAATTATTTTTAAATAGAATTTCTGGGTTCTATTTTAAACTGAAATATTTAATTAACTATGTATTTGACTTCAATAAAATAAATAATTTTAAAAAATAATCAATTTTCCATAATTTTAAAGATAATGTTGCTTTATGTCGAAATATTCAAAACAAAATTTAGCATCAATACAACAAAATTATTCTTTGCATAAAATGATATGATAAATGAAGCATTCTTAAATAGTTTACTTGCTTCTTTAATTTTTCAGAATACATTAAAAAAATACAGTTAAAAGATCAACAGTATTTTTGTTATGCTTATCCGACTTTTATAAATATCTATAATTCTGAGAGATTTTACCTTCCTTAATTTAAAATATTTTAATCAAATAAAAAATAATTAAATTTTTATTTAATTGAAATCTGTATCAGTACGAATTATCGTAAATTGTTGGATAAAATCCTGCTAAACGTACTCAATTCTACAATATTTAATTACGATTATCAATAGTAACTATTGAATCCACCAATTTTTTAAAAAAAAGCTAAGTGATTTCGAATTTTTTTTTAATCAAATATTTTCTAAATTTTGCAAATGCAGCAAAAAATCTAAAACATCTAATCTCTAAATCTTTTAAATGATTTCCAAATATTTAAAGATGATTTTCCAACTATGGAAAATCATCTTTCCATAGTTGGAAATCATTTAAAAGATCCTGTGTAACCTATGTTCATTTCATTAGGATAAACAAAATTCAAAAATCTTAACTCTCCAAATTCTTTAATTCAAATCAAAAACCAATATTTAGTGAATTAATAAAAAAGAGTTTTATTTTTAAAAAATGCAAAACTCGAATTCCGAGTTTACAAATATCAAGTGAAAGTCGTTTGCACAATTTCCCTAGAAACGAGAATTGGAAGAATTTCAATTGAGTATTGGTAACAGAAACGATAAAACATTTTTTTAATATCGTTTTCTACCATTTTATTGTCTTTTCAATAAAAACAAAGAAATCAATAATCCTATAATTAATTAAAACTGATCAGGTTAAGTGTTCTACTTCTCTTGAGAAATATAAAAACGATCCGGCTGACAAGTTTTTGCTAAAAGATATACTTTTGGAACAAAAGGCATTAGGAGAATAGCGGTGGCATCATAGTAAATAAAAAACTTTTCGTTTGGTTTTATTTTTACTGGAAGAAATGTAATGCTTTTTTCTGTTCTGGAATTCTCGTTCTTTGTTTGCAACAATATCATTTGTTCTCGGGCGAAACGAATTGTTCTCAATTCTCTAATTTATTCTTTGAATCGTTTTTAATGAAAATATATTTATTGAGTTTAGCATTACATAATATAAAAAATTAAATAAATTTAATCGATGTTAAATAACTGACTTGAGCATTTTTACATTAAATATTGAATACACTTTTCATTGGCATATTTATTTATTATATTCAATTCAATTTGATATAATTTATTCGCTACACGTGTTTATTTAAACTGTCAGTTATACTATGCCTCCTTTTGGAGAATTTATTGTTATTTCAAAACAAATTAGGATTCATACGGCAAACTAGACAATTAAACGAATCATTGTGGATTTCTTTTTACCATATTAATTACAAGTTCAAATATAAGATAATTTTTAATTGATGAATAGATTAATATCTGCAATAAGTCTGAAAGCGGTAAAATATTCTATTTGAGATTTAAAAAAAGATTTTGACTTGCATTTATTTGGACTACAAGAAACTTATGTTTTTTATATAGGATCTATGAATAAGAACATTTAATTATAATATCATTAATAACTTAATTTTAAATTGGGGAATCAAATATTCGGTAAATAATTTTACTTTTAAATTTATTCGTATATTAAATTATTTACAAATATTTTTGCTTTTAAAAAATACGTATTGATAGAATTTAATTTCAAGTGCAATCTCCACTCTTCACTTCAAATTTAAAATAAGTGTAAATTAATAGTATCATTCTTAGTTATATGAAAATTTCTATGAAACTTAATATAACATTCAATGATCTCAGCATATTTCAACAACCTTTGGTGTTACATTGAAATCTGGCACAACTCGCCTTTTTCGTAAATCATAAATCATGCAGTGCAGATTTTTCATATTAAAATTTATATTCGATAAGAAATTGATATTCTTGACGAACATTTTCTGACACCGTGTAGATAAGTATTAAAAATGTTTAAAATACTAATAATATTTATTAATATCTTACTAAACGTAAATAATTAAATGTTAAATAGATTTTTCTTCCTTTTTTTTAATATATCTAATATATAAAAATGATTTTTTGTTCATATCTTATGAGCTGCCGTACAGTTCAACCCATTCTGATGAAGCTTTGCCAACTTATTGCTTGCAAGGTTATATTTTAAAATTGACAAAAGACAAACAGTAAAAGGCACATGTTATTCGGAGTTAACCGCACGTATATCAAACAAAATAAAATTTTTATGATTGATGCCAATCAATGAGAGTTAAATGAAATAGAAAATATTTAGAGCAAGCTCTAATTTTTTTTCTCATTAATGAATAGTCATCTACATAGGATTTTATCAATTATTTTAAATTTCAAACCATATTTCCAAAGTTATTTCTTCTACGGTGGCAACGTGCCGGTTACTAGCTAGTAATTAATAAAATGCGAAATTTTGCAGCTGTATTTATTTCTTTATCACCATCATATTTAATAGTCCTTTCCAAAAATCAGATAAATATGCAATTTTCAAAATTTTATATAATTTAAGATTTTATCTTGTAACTATTTTATGTTGTTATAAATTTTATAAGTAAATTTATCGATTCTTCTCAAGATTTCTTGTTTGATTCCTAGCTATTTCAGACGAATATTGACATAATTATTTGAAACATTTCGGCAAATGCCTTTTCATGTAATATAAAAAAAGGAAATTGCGCCATTTTTCAAAATATTCTCTAAGATGGGAAGATTTCAATACCTCTAACCGTCAGCTACACTCAACGAAATTATTTACAAAAAGAAAAACATAACTAATGTTTAGTTATAAATATATCACTAAACATTAGTTAAAGAAAACATAAATGTTTTAGTTATATATATATATATATATATATATATGATAAGGGACATTAAACAATATACATGTGCCACTTAAAATAGCAAAAATGGCGATATTTTACAAATCAAAATTTCAAGATAAATTTTTTAATAAAATAGCTAAAAGCTTTATTAAATATAATTAAAAATATTTCAAATTTTAATACATTAACGAATAATTACAATTCCATAACTTCGCAATTGCTTTGCATTTTAAGTTATTCAAATATTGCTTTTAACTCTAGAATATTTATAGACATTCATTAAATTCGAAATAAAAATTCAATGTATTCAGCTTATGATAATAGCAACATGCTAACGATTCTTAAATAGCAGAGGATAAAAATTATTTGCTGAAAATAAATAGCGTAAACTAAATAGGCCATAGAATATAATTTTACAAATTACATTTTCAAAATATATTTTTTGATACACGAAAATCGAATCAATTTGCGGAGTACTGAGGGCAATATTCATGTTCATAAAAATGTGCTAAGTGAAACCAACTTTTAATTGCAACAAGAACAAATTTAATAACAACTTTTAACAACAACAAATTTAATTAAAATATTGGAATAGAAGAATTTACAATTTTGTATATTTAAGAACACAATGCGGAAACTATTTCTACGTTTCTCTCTCTCGTTTCCTTTTCTGACACTCTGTATCTACTATAGCTCGAAATACAGTCACAGTTATCTAAACTTCAAACTTTTAACAATCATACTTTCTCCTTGAAGGAAAAAAAGCGCAGTCGTAGAAAGATTTTATCTTGTATAACAAGAAATGAAATTGTCCTGAAAAGTCAGAAGTAGGCTTTCTTTTTTATATGTAAGAGGAAAAAGGAAGAAAAAAATATAGAACTGAATAGTGTACTGAATTTTTTAATATTATGAATATTGCTGGTATTTAAATATTTAGTTACAATCAAACGAAGGCCATGTTTCAAAAATACAGTTAGAAAAATACAATGGCTGTTTTGTTTTGTTTTGTTTTCTTCCAGCTCCTATGAGCTAAAAGAACAGAACATGTTTTGTTTTTTTAATCGTAAAGAATAAATTAAAGTAAGACTGTTTTTAAAAGGCGTATATAAAAGGCGAATAATATAAATTTTGAATTATTGTCTACTTTTTATACTTCAAATTTATAGCTCATGATAATAAATATTATACAGTTTTAAGAATCTTTTTTCTCAAACAACAGATGGCATCACATACATAGAAGGAAAATTTTAATTAAATTACTCATTTAGCCCATAACCTACAGACTAAATACGGATTTGTAAAATTAAAGAACAATTGATGCTAAAAGATTTACAAATTAAATTTTAAAAATTTAACAAAATATCGTTGTATTGTGCAAACATTGTTATATTGGACATTAAAAAAATGAAAATATTTTTTTGTATCTCCTCTATAAGCTTTTTTTCCTTTAACCTTAAGATTTCTAGAAACTTATTTTGTGATTGACGTTTTAACGGAAAACGTATGGGTTGAATACATAAAAAAATATTCAGTATATCGAGTTCATCATTTAAAAAAATCCTTTCCAAATTATTCTTAACCACATATTTTTTATGTTATTCATTGAACTCCATTTAAAAAAAAACATTTCATGGAATTTCAGTAAAAGTACTATCAATCTGCAATAACTAATAGATTTTCAAAATTATTTGTATAAATATTTTGTACTTTATTGATATTCTATTGATTCTCCTTTGTAGAATAAGAAAATGGTTCATTGAATTAAACTGCCATATGTGCAATACAGAATACATCATACGAAAAATGTAAACATTTGTTTCATTCTTTTTAAAGTACGCAACTGTTCCTATCGATTCTGTTTTTTTTTGCAGGATAATTTTTCGTATTTAAATCTTTGAACTCTCTCTCAGATGCAGACGATTTAATTTAGTTTCTAAAATTTCTCTTTCTCATTTAAAAGTAAGAAAACGAGTCTCATTTGGCAAAACAATACACATTACGTAATGAAATTATTGCTCAGAAAGGTGACAATTTAACGCAACGTCTGGCGTTTATTAACTTTTAACTCGCCAATTACCTCACTGACATCGCACTGAATATTTAATTTGGTTGTATGCTACTCAGGGCTAGCTGCATTTCCTATTCTGTGAATCAAAAACTCAACGACTGCTGGTTTCTAAACTTTTCTCCAAGAAATGTGATTTTTTAAGAGCATTTATGATAACATAAATTTACTGAAACTAAATTATAGAGGATGATTTTAGCAATAATTTTTAATTTCTTCAACCTGAATCCAGTTGGTAATTCATAATATAATTTTAAAAAACCACAAATATAAGGCTTTTTTTATTTTTTAAGCAAATGCTAATGCATTTGTAATGATGACAGTTAGTTGAAGGCGCTGCGCTACAAGACCTCCAATTAGACCTACTTTTAATGCACCCTTAGAAGTTTCAAAACATTTTAAATATTCAAATCCATGAATATAACGAATCCATATCTCTGATCTATAAATAATGGTCCCTGCTATTTTAAATAAAGATAAGTAATTATTCCTTATCAAAAAATTGAGCTTGCTTGATGACATCCAAATAAAAATTATAAAACATATTTCTCTATTTCTCCATATTTCTTGAGTTGTTTTTAAAGATTTTAAAGCCAACACCTCTAGGTCTAACACAACTCAAAGAAGTAAAAGTATCTGAGACTTACTTCTGGTAAAAAAGTAATCTTTAAAGATAAATATAACTTTAATGCCAAAAACTCTTTCTAACACCCACAGTGTCGTGGTGGGATTCTCAAAGTATACAGAATATTTCACGGATAACACATTTCTATTAGGAAAGAAGTATATATTTATGCATGTCTCACTTAAATAAAATTGCAAACTGAAAGTAGGGAGAACGTTTTTCAACTTTTTCCCTCTAGGGAAAAATGATTCCTTTTGGCTGAAGAAGGAATTCATTTCTGTAAGGTGTATGAGAAACCCGTCCCACTCGGTACCGGAGTTGACATAAGAAATAAGTTTACTGTAAGATGTGTCCGGTTGGTCCTAAAATTGTGAAAAAATTTTTAGGTTTTTGAATATATTTTTCTTTGAATTCAGAGACGAAATTTATTCCCGCCGCCGTATTTCATGTTTTGAATTTATGTTCAGGTGCACAAATAATTTCTAGGAAAAAGATTTAATTATATGAAATCGTTGAGATTTTTTTTAGGTAGATATAGAATTTTATCACCTGACACACTTGTATGAATCTTAAATATAAATTAAAAATATGAGAATTTCAGTATTTATAGATTCAACATAATTGTATTTAAATCTGATTTAAAAATTTAGAAGTAGATTTGTTTTATATGAATAAAATGAAATTATTTATCTTCAAAATGAATGAAATCAATTATCTTCAAAAAAAGGAAGATAATTGATTCGTTAGATTATTATTAATTTGTATTTTCCTTAATAGTTATTTTTAAGAACTTTTTTTACTTTTGGATCTTATAGAAATATTTTTATTAACTTTCTGATTTGTGCGGAAGTTTTAATTCGAAATTCTATAACTTTCTCAAATTTAATGAATTAAAATAGATTTTCCGAAAATGTTTATACAATCGATTTAAAAAAATCATGCGTATTCTGTATACTATAATAATTCACAGAAAAATATTTATCGATGTTTTGATTTAAGGATGCATATAAGTCAACATGCTATCTGTAAATTGTAGCAAGCATGATAAAATAATTGTTCCCAATGTCCAATACTGCTGACAGTTTAACTAACAAATTTGATAAATAGTTATTAAATAGTAAAGATAAATAAAGGCTACTTTCTTTAAATTTCATTATATTTTTAATAAAATTGAATAAAAAATGTTATGTCCTTTTACTAAATAATTTATCATTATTTAAAAAATTTAATTTATCATTACTTAACATTTCTTACAATTTTAAATTTAAAAAAAATTAATATTTCAGAAATATCAATTATTTACGAAACAATTTTCCCAAATATTATAAAATTTAAAAAAAATAATATCTATAAGTATATTGGTCAATAATTCTTTTCATTGTTTTAATTAATGAATTTATATTCACGCATTTTACCCGCTTAAACTTTTTTTGAAAAAAACATAAAGTTAGCCATAGAAGTAAGAGTAAATTTTGAAACTCAGATCAAAATAATCTATTCACACATAAAACAATTTGATGTTATGATGTTAAGTTTAAAAATGCTGTCTTTTAAATACGTGTATATATCTACTAGGGTCAGAGCAAAAATACTCCCAGTTTTGTCTACGTCATTATCAGAATTGTAAATTCCGATTTCTGTTTCGTTATCAAGAGAACCGGCAAAAAAAAATTATGGGTAAATTGATTGATTTATTTATGAAAGTATAAAGCCAAGCCTGTATGCAAATTAATTACGGGTCGTAAACTACCATTGTATTAACATTATTATGATGGATTTAAATAGAGATGAGATCTGCAATTTTATGCTCATTCATTATATGCTCACTTCAAAGTCAGTAAGAAATTATTCTTAGTTTTTCCTGTCAGAGTTTCCTTTATTTCTCATTTGACAATGAATCATGTTTTTGTTAGTATATCTTTATGGGCTTCAATTATATTTTAGTAATTAGTTTTGATTTAAGACTTTATGAACATTATGTATGAAGAAGATCTCAACGAAAGAAAACAAAGATTAGTGAAACTGATGAACGCGAGATAAGGCCAAATGATACTTAATAAGATATATTATCTAAGCCTGCCTAAAAGGTATATCTTCTAGCCGTATAGATAAATCAAGATACATTTCCCCTTCTTTTGCTTACGGAATTTGTCACAGACAAGCCCGCTGACGAAGTCATCCATTTTAAGCTGAGTCTTTTGTGTCTCCTGTTTCAGTAACACCATCTAGGACAAAGACCCACTCACGCGACACATTTCTTTTACGGAGCGGACTTCATTCACAGTTCATAATTTAGACCGGAATCAGAGAACGATTACCTCTGATCCAGTACCCTTAGTGGTATCGTCTCGATTTGGAGGACTTTGTGAATACGACAGGTTTATGCATGCAGCAAGCGCCATGTACACGAAAATTCTGCGACCGGTGGGGTTCGAACACACAACACAAGGGATGCGAATCCAACGCCCTATCAACCAGGTTATCCCCATTCTTTTCGCCTTTTCTACATTAGCGTTAATGATCAATGTAAATAAAGTTGCCTTGGTTTTTTTTCATACAATATTTTAACATCTCCTAGAAGGTCTAGCATTCCCGAATGATATAAAACTTTCTTTTGAATCGCAAAATTACGATTGGCCTAAAGGCTATTAGGACTAGCCAGAAATATAGTAAGAAAAAAAGAAATTTTTATGAATCCATAGCGAAATACACGCATTGAATCAAATATATCCCGGATAATCCATCAACACTGGTGGGAAAGTATATATGACTAGATGTCCGAAATAGACATAATAGCAAACTGTAAGAAGTGAGGGTGTTGTTTTTTTCCCCCTTTAGGGAAAAATGAATCCTTTTTCTTTGAAGAAGGAACTAGTTCCTATAGCGCATTTGAAGAATTCATCTCACAGGCTATAATGTTGACATAAAAAAACAACTTTTTTCTCTGGTGTGTGTCCGGTTGGTCTTAAAGATTTGAAAGAATTTTAAGGTTTTAAATTTAAAAAAAAAAATCTGAAAATTCATGTAAGAAGGGTTTTTTTTTCCTTCTACCATGTTTATAGTTTTGGAGTATTTTCATTGAAAAAGTTATAGGAAGAAGATGATTTAGGAGTTGATATTTTGAATTTCATTTGTGTATCATAATTTATTAAATCTGTTTCAAAACCAGCTTTGATTTCAACAAAATAGAATTGTGATAAAAGAAGTTGAATTGAATATTTATTTTTGAAGAAATAATTTATTTATATATAGAACAGGAACCCTCCATACTGTTCTTGATACACTAGAAATTAAAACAAAAGGCTGTATATAACTCTGTAATCATTACTGACCTATTTATGACGCTTTGGATAAACTCACTATTATATTTATCTTTTCAGAACACTCAAGGACCATCACAAGGAAGTCATTGATTAGATGATCTTATTTGAATCTGTAGCTAAAAGGATCTAAAATCGTCTAAAACAATGATATTCAAAAATTTTCAAATTGGATGATTTCGATAATAGACCAGTAGATAGTTTTTAATTATTAATATACCAAATACATTTTTATGAATATGACTAATAGGACCAGAAGCGTCTATAAAGTTTTAGAATACGTATTTTTATCAACAGTGGAATTATTCATCGAAACAACATAATTTCTAATGAATAATTTTTTTTAATTTTTTTTTCTTTTTGTTTTAATTATAAATGAATGTTTTAAAAGTACATGGTGGTTATAATTAAAGTTCCACTTTGAAATGGTCATAAAAGGAAAACTACTGGACCAAATGTTATCAAATTTGGTAATAGTTTAAAGGAGGTAATGAGAATATTTTTCCCGCCATAAAAGTTCAAAAACTCACCACCAGGGGAAATGGCGTTGCTGGCAATATTGTCAAACACAATTAGGACAAGAAGACATCAGTTTAAAGTGTGTTTATCGTTTCTGAAACGTGTTACAAAGCATGTTCAATTTGGCATCCACCATTTTCTGACAGAAAATTATATCGCATTTCTACATTCTGAAGAGTATCTCTTAACATATTAGGAGGACTGTTACGCTTATTTCGGTGTATCGCATCTTTGAGTTCCGCCTAATTGCTTAGATTATCACCATAAAAAGTGATAACACACATTGAACATGCTTTGTCACACGTTTCAGAAAATATTAAACACTTTTTAAACCGGTCTCTTCATATCATAGTTTGCTTAAAAACATTGCTACAGCGCTATTTCACCTCTGATGGTGAGTTTTTGAACCTTTTTTAGGTGAGGGGGCTGTAAAGATATTCTCGCGATTTCTTTTAAACTATTACCTGTAGTTTTCCTTCTATGGCTGTTTCAAAGTGGATATTTAATTATAACAACTATGTATTTTGAATAATTCTTCTACCAAAACTTAAATATTAGTGAACTAATTTGAAATTTTAGTGCTGAAATATTAGTGAAAATATTAGTGCTGTACTAACGATATCACCCGAAGTTGAAAGATAGAAGAGCAAAATCAAAATTAAAAAAATAAGCATTTATATAAATAAAATATTATAAACTACTGTAATGCATTTTTTTTAAATAACAGTTCGGAATATAACCCTTTCCTACAATTTTTTTACACTTTCTTTTCTCATCCAGCTGCATAAGGTATAAGGATACAGTTGCAGTTATAAGGACTTGAAAATTTTAACAATCGAACTTCCTATTTGAGAAAAAAGCTCCGTCATCAAATGTCTTATCTTATATAACGAGAGCAAAAATCGTCTCAAAAGAAAGAACTCAGAAACGTGAGTTTTTTCTATATGAAGCAAGAAAGAAGGAGAAATACGATATTGAAAATTGTTACAATTTTTAGATTTCAGATAATGGATGATGTGATTTCTACATATGTAATAATATAAGTCATACCACTGGCAAAAATATAGCAATTATTTTTTAGATAATTCTAAACCATTGAAACAGCATTTGCATTGTTTTTCATTTCTATCTGAAGTCAATACTTAGCTTATAATAAAGTCTTATACAATAGTCTTACTCTTCTCTCTCTCTCTCTCTCTGTGTGTGTGTGGTGTGTGTGTGTGTGTGTGTGTGTGTGTGTGTGTGTGTGTGTGTGTGTGTGTGTGTGTGTGTGTGTGTGTGTGTGTGTGTGTGTTGCGTGTGTGTGTATGTGTGCGCGCGTGCATATGTGTACTTGTGCAATACAGATTGGGCCATTTGAGCTAATTTGCAGTACACATAAGAACTTGCATTACTTGCAATTGTTTACTTTATTACTTTAAGTGTTAATCCTATTTTAACAATTGCAAATTTTAAATGAGACTCTACTATAACCTGAACCCTTCAAAGTATGCACAGAAAAAGTCAAATACTGTTATTTATTTATATTATTTATTTATTTATATTTTTCTCTTTGCTTTATTATTTTTTTTTTACTTTTATTTTTCTGTTTTCAAAGTTAAACTGTCTATTTTTTGTAAATTATATTATTTACTAATTATGTTTCAATGATACTTTCCTGTGGAATATTATGTAGGCACTTCTGCTTGAGCCATTTAGACCTCCTTGACTTTCTCTTTTTATGCCTGCTTCTTTACATTTTTTGTTCCGGCTTTTTTATTTTCTTTCGATGCCTTTAACCTCTCTTGCATCTAGTACAGAGGCGGATGAAAGATCTTTCTTAGAATGGCTAGTCCTTTGATGGCTATTTAAATTTCATTTTTTTAAAATTTTAATTATGAGTTTTTCACCGACGTAACGCCCTTTTTGCCCACACCTAGTCATCATCTGAATCAGAATCATCGGTTGTTTACTATCAATTTGTTGCTTGTATGCTGCTATTTACTGCAAGTGCTGATCTTGCGTCCTCTCGGATTGAGTTTTATTGCATATATATTCGTGCTTTCAGATAAAGTGAAGTATCGCTATTTGTTATGAAGCCTATTATCATGTCATCCAACACCTACTGCATCGGATTTTCATTTTCGGATTAAATTTCCAGAACAATAACAATGGAAGATACGCAGTAACCTTATTTTATGTCATTAATTTTTCAAATTATTTTTTTTTCCCACTACTAATAAAGTAGACTGCGTATGGCTCATTGGTTATATGTGTACCTATTTATTTGTAAATATTTATTTCTGTAAATTAAATTATAACTTTATTGTAGAATACTCATACAAACTATTTTGATTAATAATAAATATTAATATAAAATAATATAATAAATTATATAAATTAATAAAAATTAATATGATATATAAATTAATATAAATTATTATTAATATAATTAATAATTAAATTAATACAAAATATTATATAATATATAAATAAATTATTTTGATTCTTAGCCTTTAATTTCGGTATTGGAATTTTTAGAATAAATTGACAATTTGTAAAATAAAAGAAACATTTTTTAAAAGATTTACGTATTAAGTATTAATTTTTACAATGAATATTGGAAAATGTAACAATTCGAATATCTATATATATTAATTAAAAAATTTTATCAGTTATGCCATGAAATTATTTTTTTTAACATTACAAAAGCATTATTTAATAAATAATCCATTCTCAAAACTGACGGTCCAAAATAATTAATCCTAAAATCTCATACTGAAAAAAACCCATATATTTATTTATATATTTTATTATACCATTATGCAAAATATTTTTTAGAACTGTATTAATAATAAGACTAAATAATTTCATTTATAAAAATATGTATTTTGAAAAAAACATAATTATTTTTACTGAAAAATCAATGAATTTTCAGTAACAAGTTCTTAATATTTTGATCCTTTCGATTAATACGTTTACATGTAGGTTGTAAATTCCACTTATTGAGTAAACTTATTCTGTTAAGAGGACAGTGGACTTTGAAATAAGCAAAATTGTACCAGAATATAAAATTTCATCTTATTGTTTCATCACCAAAATATATGGTTATATTCAATTAAAAGAGCTTTATGAATATTGTTGAATAAAATGAACAGCTTGGAGAAAAATATAGTACATTCTAATAGTTTTTGATAAACTGATATACTAATTAGATTTAAATATTAGTTAATTTTTGAGGAAATTAAATATAATTGACAATAAAGATTTTGGTTAAAATTTAAAAAAACAACAATCGGGGGGTTTTTTTCCGATATTTTCCAAATCAATTTTAATTCAGAAAAGCATAAAATTCTTTTGAAAATTCCGCGCATGTGCATAAAAATATTTATAAAAAATTAACATTTAATTGAAATTACAAAATCATGCACAGCTTTATTTCAAATGCATTTATTTGGGGAAATGCGGAAAAAGTAATGGAAAAAATTAAAAATTAAGTCACCTGGAATATTTTAAAATTCTTTAAAATTACATAACATTTAATTTTTTTAAATTAATATATTTAGTTTAAAAAGTTTTCGTAAGATGTTTGACGTGTATAGTATATTTCGATAAACATACACAAAAAATTTCATAATTCAAAGTAAATAATTTCTAAGGGTAATTAGGAAAAAGTCATTTAAAAAATTTTAAAATTTGGTCGTCTGAAATAGTTTGAAATTCTTAAAAAATGATATAACATTTTATTTTTTTAAAAGCGATATATTTTGTTTAAAGTTTTTCGTAAGATATTTGACATATATATATTTCAATACGTATGCAGGAAAAATTTCGTAATCCTTATTAAATAATTCGTAAAGGAACCTAATAGAGTCCACCCTCCGCCCTCTTAAATGTCTTTAAATAAAATCAAATTTCTGTAGAAATGTTGAAATTCGTAAAAATTTTAAGCAAATTTAACTCTTAAAAAACTATTTTGAAATTCTTAAAAATTATATAACATTTATTTTTTTAAATAAGATATTTTGTTTAAAGAGGTTTTTAAACGATAGTTGACGAATATATATTTCAATTCATATCCATGAAAAATTTCATAATGCAAAGTAATTAATTCGCAAAACTGCCTAATAGAATCCACTTCCCACCCAACCCCCTTTAAATTAAATAAAATCTCTGTTGGGATGTATGAATCTAGCAATGAAAATTCTTTATAAAACTAAAATACGTAAAAAAATTTTTATAAAATTAAGAACGTATCATATGTTTAATATGAACTTCTTCCAACGAAAACTAACAACCGCTACTTCATATTTTTGCTAATTCTTTCGTTTCATTTTAACCTATGCTATCGAAATGCAGAGGATTTAATTAATTTACTGTAAATGTTTTCTCACGTCCTAAAGCAAGAAAATGAATTTCTGTAGGGAAAAAAAATAACTTGAAGAGCCTTAATAGAATTATTGTTCAGAGTCGAGTCATTTTAATATCCCTCCTAGCTTTTAATCGCTGGTTAACTCGCTAATTACCGTTCTTGCTGCCTCCTGAATATTTAATTTTGCTCGTTTTGCGTAGCGTTTCGATGATAATGCCCGGAAGCTACAGTGTTTTCCCATGTTCTGAATCCAACATATTGCTTCTGCGTATTTCTATCTTTTCCCTTGGAGAAATGTATTTTTATAAACAGAATTTATGATTACCTAAACACTAAAACGTACCGTTAGAGAATTATTTGTGCTTTATTTTATTTTTATTCAATCATTTTTTTCCCTTTTCCCGGTCTGATACTTTATAAAATTAGCAAGAAGAATTGAAATAAGCGAAGATATATTTACATTTTCAATGAAAATGATTGTCGAAACAATTATGTAAGCAAACGTCATTATGTAGCATATTTCTTAACAGTTAAACACTTTCATTGAATAATCTATTACCTTCACTCATTTTTTTTTTCTTTTCATAGAATATTTTTGTTCCTTGGGGATTTCATTCAATTAAATTTAGTTGTTCTCTGACAACTGCTTTTCTCTTTCTGATTTCTTTTTATGCGAAATTATCCTTGAATAAAAATTAAGTGAAATCTCATGATGCGTGCCTCCATTATTTGAATCGGTATGAAGATGTAACTGGAGTATTTCTTATATGTATCATAAGTATATTCCCATAGTTGCTTTAATTATTTTTGCTTTTTTTTTGTTCATTAGAATTTGCTCCAGAGAAACATTTATTTAATCCAATACACATACATGTGTGAAATAAAATAATACATAATTAAATTGAGTCAGGGAATTTAAAGTTTCGTTCAAAGATACTACTAAATTGAATAAGTTACTTATTCTAAGCAGGAATTACTTTTTTATATAAGCATAAAAATGACTGAAGTTGTTTTTTTTCATTAATTCGTTTATATATAATTTATCAAATTCAAACTATGGTGTGAACGTCTCAATAATGATCGGAATTTATTTAATTCAAAAAATATCTTAAAATCGAATAATCGTCGTAACTGTAATTTTGAATTATCTTATTTTAAATGAATATCGTGCTGCAAGTCATTAATGTTTTGAAAATAATCTTATAAAATATTTTTATTCTGTATAAAATTTGACTCATTGATAAAAGTAAATCAATTTATGTGATTTTCTTTGTAATTATTTTTACATAAATTTTTTAATCCATTTTTGCAGGTTTCTTCTTAAAAAGAAATAATAACGAGTAAAATATTTTAATCGCTTACTTTATATCAATAATATTAATTGCCTTTTGCTACTAATGAATAGAATTAATTGTTTTGATTTGTATTAATTGTCATGATTTTTTTAACAAAATAATTTTAAACTAAAACTAAGTCTAGGCAATTTAAGTCGTGTCATTCTAATCGCCTTACAATGTTAGCAGATTGAATGAGTATAGGGATCTTCCTAATCATCTCAAATTCCAGGAAATCATAGTGCTTTTAAAATTATTCTTGTAAAATTACCACAAAACGCATGCCATTTTTTATTTTATTTTTTTGGTATTGTAATTCCATTTTCTTATTCCCTATGAAAACTGCTCTTATAATTGAAAAAATAAACATCGTCCTTCAACAATTTAAGAAGCAATTAAATATTCAATGAAACAAAGAAAACAATCTGAACTTCATAAAAACAATAAAATTCTTGTAAGAAACTATGCAGAAAATATTACGTTTAAATTTGTTTAAATTAGCATTGTGTAAAAGACAACTTTTGAAATAGTGAAAAGATGAAAAAAAAAATCAATTTTAATCAATGAAATTGCAATTTGATGCAAGATTTCGTAAAACAACAAAGACTTGCTTAATTTTATAATAATTAAATTCTTATTTAAAAAAAATTAAATAGTTACAAGGAATCCATTTCTACTCCTCAAAGTATAACTGTACCAAATTTGGTTCTTAGATATACAGTTGATTTAAAGAGTTTCACAACACACATAAACTCCCACATTCATCTTTTTTTATTAGCAGTCCTTACATTGTTGTTCGAAAGGCATTAATTTATAAAATTATAACGCATTAGGAAATAAATCGAAACCCCATAAATCTGTACCCTCAATCTAAACTTATAATTGAAATTTAAAGTGAATAAAAATTATCCTTGAAAAAAATTTTGGATTTACCTCATTAGAAATAAATTTTTTGGTTAACAGTCAAATGATATACAATACATTATAAATATATCTGAAAAGGTCCAAATTTTAATTAATAGATATGGTGATTAAAAATACTTATGTACACGCAAAATCCACATGCGCATGTTTATTTCGTGTGACTTAGATGCAGACGATTTAATTTATTTATTTGAAACAGTTCTTTCATTTTGAAAGCAAGGGAATAAATTCCCATTAGAGGGAAAATATCACTATAAAATTGTTTTACACTAATTTTTATCCAGAAACGTGACATATTTTCTCATAGGGTCTGGGTTTTTTTTACTGCTTTACTCGGCAATTACCATTTAAACTTCAGTAGAATAAAAATTGAATATTTAATATAGCTTCGTTCTTTACTAAGCTGCAATGGTAAGAGTATTCTAATGTTTCTAAATTGTCTCTTTTATATAAATCTAATGTTTTACCTTCACTCTAATTTTTTTCCAAAACTTTTACTGTAATTACTTGAATTTATGATTACACGAATTTATGATTTTTTTTATATATATGTTTGTTCCATCTGGATAACTTTAATGCAAAGATATATTTGTCACTTTTGATGGAACAGATATGGCACTCAAATGAAATTTTGAAGCATGGTACCCTTGTAAATGAATTTCATAATATTTCAATGGAAAAAAACTATTTATTTTTCATAAATTTGCAATTTTTTACACGTTTTTAACTTAACAAATAACCCCTTGCCTCAAATATATTGAGTTCCCATGACGCGCAATATTATAGCAATTTCAAGAAAGTACGAATTATTTTCATTAAAGAAATAAATAACATTTAAAATTGAGAGACATAAAGTTAAAGGATAAAATTCAAACTGTTTGCATGTATTTTTGTAACTTCAGTATTATAAGCAAGTAGCAAGAATTTTGACTAAAAAAACATGTTTCAATTGCGCTCGAGTTTTAAAAATAAGAAAAAAATGTCAAAAAGTAAGAAAATATCGAAAGAAATCAATAAATTAACATCAAATTAAGTAAATCAAATAAATTTTCAAATCAAAATTTTAACATTATTCAAATAAATAGAATGTTTCAAATTTATTGTCTACTTATTAGTCTTTAATTTATAATTTAAGTCTATAAATTTTATATAATGAAGCAATCGATTTCTTCTACAATTCATCATGAAATCAGGCCAATTAAATAAAATCAAAATTTAATCAAATTAAACCATTCACTAAATGCTGCACTTGTGCACTTTCAATTAGAACTTACAAAAATAAAAAAAATAAAAAACAGCAGAAAAGTTCAGAACACTTTTATATAAGGAAATGAGTGGAAATTCAATTATTAAATTTCTCCATTACAACCATGAATCATGTCTAGATTAATAAGAGCGTTTGAAAATAAAATAAGAATGAAAATTGTAAAAAAAAAAATTTTTTAAACGAAAAGAATTTTATATAATTAAGCTCCTTTTAAATTTAAATATTTAGAAAGCAAACTTCAAATGATCTTTCCGAAATTATTAACAAATAAAAAAAGAAAATTAATAAAAGAAAACTTTCATAAGAACAAAAATAGATGATTCACGGTCTGGATATAGTAATTTATTTGAATTCAAATAATTAGTTTTATGCATTCCTTTTGAAATGTATATAATTTGTAACACTAAATTAATTTTTTTCTTTTGATAAAAAGATTTGATTGAAAATGAATGAATACTTTTACACGATCATTTAAATTCTATTCTTCTATCTCTAAAACAGTAGACGTTTATTTTCTCTTAATTTAATTTTCCTATAAATATTAAAATTTCGTTCATTCTTTGTGCAAAATAAGAATAATTTCGTTATCTACAATAATAAAAAGAAATATTCCTTGAAATTCCATGTTTTTCTTTTATAGAACATTCTCTTGCTTTTTCTTATTTTATCGTTTGCATATGATATTAAGGATTTCAAATAAAGTTATCATTACAACTTAATAAAATTCTTTCATTTCTCATAAAGTAAGTTGGATTTCACTGAATTTACTGTGCACTCTGACTTCCAGGAAATGTAAATTTAAATACAATCATTATTAATCGTATAATAACAAAAAAATGACAGAAAAAAGTTTTTTTTTATTTCCTCGTTTGGTTTTAAACAAATCGATTTCAATTTCATTTATGTAAACAGTTTTCTCCGTTCGAATTCTAAATATTTTCTCCAGGATCTTTTAAATGTTAACTTTTTTAAATAAAAATAAAAAAGATATATATATATATATATATATATATATATATATATATATATATATATATATATATATATATATATATATATATATATATATATATATATATATATATATATATATATATATATACAGGGTGTTTCATAAATGATGGGAGTAACTTTAAGGGGTGATAGTACGTATCAAGACGAGTAATAGCAAACAGGTAACCAAGTGTCCCAAACGTCTTCCGAAGAAGATAGGCGCCATCAAAGTTTAGGGCCCTAAATTTCAAATGATGATAAAAAACGGAAAAAATGGCTCGATTCATTTGCGGTTTTCACTAAAATCATTCTTTAAATTCATTTTCTTAAAAAAAAAAGAAAAAGAAAAAAAATTAAAGATAAAGTTTAAAAAATGCCGATAGAGGGCGCTCTAGACTTTGAAGTACCGAACAATTACTTTTTACCAGTATTTTTTTTTTATTTTGTTAAATGTTTACTAAAGCTTAGACTTTAACTTAAATTTTGAGCTCAAAATTGAAACTATCGGGAGCGGTTAAGTGGCGCAAATTTAACCACGTTCAGGGGGTTAAATTTTAAACGCTTGTATCTAATGAGCAAAACAACAAATGATGAAACAAACTTTAATAGGTGATAGTAAAACACCAAAACAATCATCTTTCATTAGAAAATGCATGATTTGAATTCAAACGCAAACGTGTTAGAACATCTTCAAATTGTATCCATGCAAGCGTTATAGCTGCAAGTTTCTGGAAGAAGAACATGAAATTGTGATATGGGGAAGAACGCATATGCAAATTGTTATTAAGATAAAAGCCACTGACCCGAGTGTGCAAGTGTAAATCACGGTAGAAACATAACGAAAAATGTTGCTCTTCACTAATCAAGAAAAGGCTGATATGCACTTCATCTACGGAACTGCAAATATGAATAGTGCAGAGGTGCAACGATTGTACGGAGAAAAGTTTCCCAACAGGCGGTTGCCCAATGATAAAACATTTGTGCGCTTGCACAGACAGTTGTGTGAGGCAGGATCCTTTTTTGGTGCACGTTCAAATGCAGGCTGTGCGAAGTCTAACAGAACGGTTGCTGTGGAAGAAAAAATTCTGGATATGGTGGCTGATCATCCAAATACAAGTACGTGAGAAGTGGCTAGTCAAATTGAAGTATCACCCTCCACGACATGGTGAGTACTAAAGGATGAAAGTATGCATCCTTTTCATGTCCAACGAGCACAGGAAATGACTCAAAAGGATTTTCCTCGTCGAATGGATTTTGCTCGCTGGTATCTGCAGAAGAACACCCTAAATCCCGAATTTGGTGCAACTGTGCTTTTTACAGATAAATGTACATTTACACGTGAGGGTACATTTAACACCCACAATTCCCACCAATGGGCAGATGTAAATCCACATGCATCTTCTACACGTGCATATCAGCGACGATTTTCCATAAATGTTTGGGCAGGAATAATTGGTGACCATATACTTGGACCTTATCTTCTGCCAGAACGCCTGGATGGAAAAAAATATCTTGCCTTTCTGCAACAGTTGCTGCCACAAATGATGACAGATGTTCCCCCTCGTATCCGGCGAGTAATGTGGTTCCAGCAGGATGGAGCACCAGCTCATTATGCGCCAGAGGTGCGAAATTATCTAAAAGCAACATTTCCAAATCAATGGATTGGGCGAGGTGGTCCTGTTCCTTGGCCAGCGCGATCGCCCGATCTTTTCATGCCTGGATTTCTTTTTGTGGGGGCACTTGAAGAGTCTTATGTATGAGACTCCTATCGAATCTGCAGAAGAACTCGTCGCCAGACTTTCGGCCGCTGCAGGGGAGGTGCGCGATACTTCTGGAGTGTTTCAGAGGGTTCGTGAATCCCTTCTTCGCCGTTGTACCGCATGCATCGCCTCTAATGGTCAGTGTTTCGAACAGCTATTGTAATCATTTATAATTAAACTTTTTTTATAACGTAAATATTCTTTGTTTTCTTTTTTGTCTCTTAAAACGAAATCTCTTTCAGCACCCTCTGTCACCTTCGGGTTAAAATTACTACTATGATTTCTTTGATGAAAGTTGTTTGTTTTAGCGTTTTACTATCACCTATTAAAGTTTGCTTCATCATTTATTATTTTGCTCATTAGATACAAGCGTTTAAAATTTAACCCCCTGAACGCGGTTAAATTTGCGCTACTTAACCGCTCCCGATGGTTTAAATTTTGCGCTCAAAATTTAAGTTAAAGTCTAAGCTTTAGTAAACATTTAACAAAATAAAAAAATACTGGTAAAAGTAGTTGTTCGGTACTCCAAAGTCTAGAGCGCCCTCTATCGGCATTTTTTAAACTTTGTCTTTAAAAAATTTTTTTAAAGAAAATACTGATTTAAAGAATGATTTTAGCGAAAACCGCAAATGAATCGATCCATTTTTCCGTTTTTTATCATCATTTGAAATTTAGGGCCCTAAACTTTGATGGCGCCTATCTTCTTCGGCAGACGTTTGGGACACTTGGTTTCCTATTTATTATTGCTCGTCTTGATGTGTACTATCACCCCTTAAAGTTACTCCCATCATTTATGAAACCCTCTGTATATTGCTTGTTTATTTAATTTCCTTTTTCTATGCCATGAATATAATATTTCTAAGTTAGAAACTGTAAGCGAGCATAATGTAAAGTAATTTATGTTTTAATTAATTAAATTCCAGGATAAAATAGAAATTATTTTAGGAACAAATACTTTATTCACTATGATCATAAACATTTAAAACATTTTTTTTTTCAAAATAAAAAGTTTTAATTATTTTTTTTTCTTCTTCTTTTCTTTCTTTTTTTTTTTTTTTTTTTTTTTTGTATTCTTTAGTTAAAGCGATTTCTATGTTTTGCTGTGTTTTTTTATCAAGTTTGTAATATAAACATGAAATTTTCACACTACCATTTTTCATAAGAGTGTTTTTCACCAATATTAGAATATTCTGTGAAATTATAAGCATTTTTGAATATATAGTATTATTTGTGAATATTAGAACAATACTGTGAATAGAATATTCTGTGAATCAAATTCTCAATACTTAAATTTCTGCTAATAATAAAAGTAAGAGTAGCCTGTGAATGCATATATCTTATAGCGTTCTGCGGGATTTGCTAAATTTATAACAAATATATTTTGAATGGTGTGCATCTTACAGCAAATTAATTGCAATTTTAACTAAGCACAAATTAAGTGAGATTTTGGTATCCTTCCTAGATAATTCACTAAACTATTATTATTCAAAGATGATTTACTCTATTTTAAAATTAAAATACTGCCTCTTTCCGCTACTGATTATATAAAGAATTAATTAGTTATTATCCGTTGAGAAAAAAATACCTCAAAATGAGATGAAAACCAGCGGAAGTGTCCTCCCAGAGCTTTCTCTTATACTCTCCAAAAGAAGATGTTATCTCAATAAAAGCTTTGTAGGCATGTATTGGCGCAGAATAGTTACGAATCATTACCCTCTAACCGGAATTTAGCATTTTATTTAATCTATTGTAATCGTTGGCGATTGTTTTGGCGATAAATCCCTGACATGCAATCAAAATATCCAAAAATCGAATCTGAATTTCAGACGAGCTCTTCCCAACCTATTGGAACAACATTTTGGCATAAAACTACACTTAATTCACGTACCAAATTTCATATATTTAAGTGATTGTGTTTTTGAGCTATCATATTTACATTTTTGTGAAAGTGCAAACTATAGACTGTCAATCCCTTCTTTAAAATCTTTCAAAATTTGTTTGGCATCTATTCTTAAGATGTTAAATCTATGTACCGAATTTTATCTATCTAGCTACAGAATTTTATCTATGCAACTACTATTCTACAATATGACAAGCCACTGGTTTCATTCTAAACGTTTTATCTATCAAAAAGAATAGATGTCCACATTGCAACATTTAGAAACAAGGAAAAACTGTGGCAAAAGACAAAACAGTGATAGAGTTGAAAAAATGTTCACAGAATATTTTTATACCAAAGTTGAAAAATAGACTCTTCTCTGGAGAGAATGTAGGTATGACGGTGATGAAAAAGAACGAAACTCGAATGGGGAATATCGGATCTCAAGGATACACCAAAGGGTAGTAAAGGGTGGATTCGATAAATGTCGGATTATCGAAGATTCTATCCTGGATGGATTTATGTAGTAAAGAATTCAGTTGGGATATTTGAAGAGCCTTACATAAACTCAGAATCAATGGAGGATTGACTTAACCAGCATTGTTGGCATGGTAGTTTTACAAATGCTTCGTGTATTTGGGGAAGAAAGATTCATTGCAAATTTTTGATTCACGAATCATTCAGATTTAGAGGTACAAATCAAATAATTTCATTTACGATAAGTGATGATAGCTTTTTGTTTTAAAAGTGCTCCTTAGATTTGGAGAAGAAAGATTCACCGTAGTTTTTGATTCATGCATATTCAGAGGTAAAAATCAAATAATTCCATTTATGAAAAGTGATGATAGCTTTTTGTTTTAAAAGTGCTTCGTAGATTTGGCGAAGAATGATTCACCGTAGTTTTTGATTCACGAATCTCATGCATATTCAGAGGTATAAATAAAAAAATTCTATTTACGAAAGTGATTATAGCTTTTTGTTTTAAAAGTGTTTTGTAGATTTATGGAAGAAAGATTCACCTTAGTTTTTGATTCACGAGTCTCATGCATATTTAGAGGTACAAATCAAAGAATTCCATTTACGAAAAGTGATTATAGCTTTTTGTTTTAAAAGTGCTTCGTAGATTTGGGGAAGAATGATTCCCCGTAGTTTTTGATTCAAGAATCTCATGCATATTCAGAGGTATAAATAAAAAAATTCTATTTACGAAAGTGATGATAGCTTTTTGTTTTAAAAGTGTTTTGTAGATTTATGGAAGAAAGATTCACCGTAGTTTTTGATTCACGAATCTCATGCATATTTAGAGGTACAAATCAAAGAATTCCATTTACGAAAAGTGATTATAGCTTTTTGTTTTAAAAGTGCTTCGTAGATTTGGGGAAGAATGATTCACCGTAGTTTTTGATTCAAGAATCTCATGCATATTCAGAGGTATAAATAAAAAAATTCTATTTACGAAAGTGATGATAGCTTTTTGCTTTAAAAGCGTTTTGTAGATTTATGGAAGAAAGATTCACCGTAGTTTTTGATTCACGAATCTCATGCATATTTAGAGGTACAAATCAAAGAATTCCATTTACGAAAAGTGATTATAGCTTTTTGTTTTAAAAGTGCTTCGTAGATTTGGGGAAGAATGATTCCCCGTAGTTTTTGATTCAAGAATCTCATGCATATTCAGAGGTATAAATAAAAAAATTCTATTTACGAAAGTGATGATAGCTTTTTGTTTTAAAAGTGTTTTGTAGATATATGGAAGAAAGATTCATTGTAGATTATTTTTTAATTCACGAATCCTCATTCATATTCAGAGGAACAAATCAATGAATTCTATTTATGAGAAGTGATAATATCATTTAATTTACTGGTTTCAAGATGAGGAAAAATCCTCTTAGTATTTTAAAATTAATTAATTTAATTAATTAATTATTAATTAAAGTAATTATGTGTTTAAAAACTTATAGTATTTTTGTCTTGTATTATATATGCTTTGATAGTTTTAAAACAAGGGTGTAGGTAAAGAAAAAGAATGTTTTTGTAAAATATTTTTAATTATTCTTAAAATACACTGATGTATATTGTTGATGTCTTTATTAGCTTTTCGAATTCATTATCAATAATTTAAAGATTTTTTCTGACTTTTGATTTAATATTTATCAATAATCTTAACAACGTGTACTAGTTTTAATGTTTTTGCATCCAGATTATTGCATAAAAACATTTAAAATATATGTCAGTATCAGGGACATAAAACTGCGAACAAAAAAACCAATGCCATTAAGAATTTGTCATATTTTACATATAAGTAAATACTACTACAATTATATTTGTTACTTATACATTAGTAATAGAAACTGCAAAGTTCTTAAGAACTTCTATTGAAAACCTGTAGAAATATCATCTAATAAAGTAAACAAAGCAAATTACTTTTAAAAAACAAATAAACCGTCAATTTTTATAAAGAAATCTATAATTTTTTTTACCTTATTGTCACAGAAATGTCAAAATGTGTTAACTTGTATTCAGAGAGACAAACTTTTTCTGAAGGTATCTTGCTGAAAATTTGAAAGTCATCGACAAATTTGTTGTTAAGCCTATGTACCAAATTTCATTCGTATAGCTCAAAATGTGTTCAAACTATTATATTCACAAACAGAGAGGCATAATTCCAAAAATATGTTGTTGTTTTTTTTAAATTTCAGAAACAAACGTAGAAATGCTGCAAAATTTCGAGTTCAAATTTTCTAGCGATTACAAAATTTTTGTACCCAAGAAAGTGAAAATGAAGGCAACTTTTTTCCCCCAAGCTTTTTATAGTTAAAGACTTTCTTATAACTTTATGTTTTCTAAGATTAATGTGGGTAATTTAGAAGTTACAATGCATATATTTAATCATTTCATATACTATATCATTCTTTAACAACTAAGTCATATAGTTTAGGAAAGTTATTAAGTGTCAGATAGACTTTTCTTCCTTTTAATGATTAGGAATTTCAGAAAAAAAATGGCGGGTTGTTTTACAGATGGCAATTGCAGAATAGAGTTTTATATAAAAAATGTTTAGAATTAGTAATTTAATAGTTTTTAAGATATATTGTGCCCACAGAAAATACATTTAACCCATAACCGGAGACATGAATTTCCTCACATAGCCAGAGACATGGAAGCAAAATGACACCATTGTTATTTTTCTTTTTGTATTCTGTAAACAGCATTAGAATTTATTTTGGAAGCGCAATACGTTCAGGAAATCATAATAGTTACCAAAAATATAAAAAAATGTTGAAATTAGAAATATTAAGTGCAATAATATTAAAAGATCGAAAGATGCTATAAGGAAAAATAAACAATTTTTTAATGAGTATTTGCTTCGTTTATATATATTACGGAATTTCTTTAATGTTAGTAACTGTTAGAATTTATCAAACCAAAATGAAGAAAAAAATATTTTAAAGTATTATTTTAAGAACATTTCTTTATTCTTTTTGCATTATTCAAATTAAAAACAATTTCAGAGGTGCGGAGCCAATGATTCTATTAATAGCAGCAAAAACTTTGAAAAAGATTGACTCGGCCATATGCACGTGTTCATACTTAGACTTTTGCCAACGTACTGCTGGAAGAAGAACTTGAGGGTACTGAGGAGATTATTGTACTCAAGGACAAAATACCACGTGACAATCAGAGCTAATGAAGAACGCGGAGTCATTTTGACTCCAGTCTCCAGTTAGGGTTAATGTGGTGGCAGTGGTCGAGAGTATTAATTCATTCGTTAAGACACTGGATAAATACAAAATATACTTTAGTATTTATTCAAATTATATATTTGTGAATTAGCATAATATATTTTTTTTACATATTTAACATATTTATACATATTTAGCATAACATATTTTTATATATTTAACATAATATATTTTTGTACATATTTTACATAATATATTTTTGTACATATTTAACATGATATATTTTGCGCATATTTAAAAATATTTGTACATATTTGGCATAACATATTTTTATATATTTAACATAATATATTTTGTACGTTTTTACATAATATATTTTTGTACATATTTAGCATAATATATTTTTGCACATATTTAACCTATTTGTACATATTTAGCATAATATATTTTTGCACATATTTAACATATTTTTATATATTTAACATAATATATTTTTTACATATTTTACATAATATATTTTTGTACATTTTTAACATGATATATTTTTGAATTTATTAACATTAACAAAAAAAGGTTACGCCGCTGTCCTTGCCTAGGGATAGCACACCTTCCCCGTGACCTGGGCGTCCCGGGTTCGAATCCCGGTTCGGGCATGGTTGTTTTTCATCTGTTATCTATCTGTGAGGTGTGTGAATGTGCGCCCATGTAAAAAGGGGTTGTTCAAGTGAATGTGTGAGTTTCAACTTTATATGAGCTAAAAGGCAGACTTCAGCCCTCGGGTGCTCAGGAGTCTTTACCCTCAGAAGCTACTGCTCCCCCTTTCCGTGGGAACGCGGACACGACGTCATCATCATCAAAAAAAAGTTATATGGAAATAAATTAGATACCAATGTATGACTTATTTTATGAATTTTCAATAGATATAAAAATAATCCTTGTGATATAATATTTTCTAAAATCACTGAGCAAAAAAAAAAAATTCATTAATGTTGAATTAGAAATATTACTAAAATTTTGATGAGTTCTTCAGTATATAATTCGCAATTTACGAATAGGAAGTCTCTGAACATTGTTATTTTTAAAAGGTATAAATTATCTCAAATTATGCGCTACGGTGGTTGAAAATTCATTCCCAGAATGCGACCACTTTTCCCCAATATAGCTGACCCCTTATCATACACAGAGCTTCTGATCCCTAAAATGGATTGAGGATTACCCTGAATCACATAAGAAAAAAATATATCCCAAGAGACAGAATACCGATGGTATTGGAAAAAAAAACCAATTTTTTTCCGCAGAATAATATTTGATCTAGGATCAAAAGGTTGAACAGTAGGAGTCTCAGTGGACAAGTTGCTGGTGGGAAAAAAAAGGTGGCGAAACCGGAAATCCTCTCTGGAATATTGAATCTCCGAATTACATCGAAAAGTGTTACTGTGTGGGCAAGGAGAAAGTTGGATTATCGAAGCCTCTATCGAAATTCGGTGCTTTTTGAGGCAAAATATTCAGTGAAGGATTTGGTAGCCTCAGTACATAAAGTTTCGATTTAAATTATCTCTTGTAAACAGTAAAAGATCGGGTTTCCCAGTATTGTTCGCAGTTTTACAGGTGATCCACGAGTCGATGAAAAGAAATGGTTGTTGCGGATCTTCGTTTTGTGTGACCATCATTCAGGGTTTTTGGAATAGAAATGACAGAATATTTTTATGTCAGGAGAAGGATATGCCTGACTCATAACAGAATAGATTTCTGGAACAACATTTATTTTCATTTATCCGCAAAATTCTGAAACATACTAAGAGTACGTACAGCAATCAGATTATGGGTAATGTACAAAAAAAAAAAGCAAAAATTATTTCAGTTTATTAAGGAGGTTCTCAATATCTTGACTTATTGATAACTTTCATAATCTAATTAGACTGCATCTTCTGTTTCAACAATGTGCTGTTTTATTGATTCAATTAAGATTCCATGGAACATTTAAGGATTATGTGTAATTTCTGCATTGAATTATGGTATTTCTAGTATACAGCTAATAAATTTGTGAAATGATTATTAGATGCCTCAACTGATGGGTAAATTTATAAAAGATTAAATCTTGTGGGCTGGGGTAGCCTGGCAGGTAAAGCGTTGGATTCGCGTCCCTTAGGTTGCGAGTTCGAACCCCGCCGGGCGAAGCTTTCCCCGCGTGCTTAGTGGCTGACGAGTGTATAAATCTGCCGTGGTCTCAATGTCCTCCATGTCGCGAGTAATACCACTAGGGGTACTGGATCAAGGGTGATCGTTCTCTGATTCAGGTCCAAATTACCATATGTGGATGTGTGATGAAATGCGTGAATGAAGTCCGCTCCGTAAGAAGGGTTGTGATGTGTGTGTAGTCAAGTCGTACTCTTGGCCCTAGTTGACTTTACAATAAAAACAAAAGGCGCTCCCACTCAGGCTTAAATAGGCTGTCTTCGAACACGGCGAGCTTATCCGTGGCAAGTGCCATAAGAAACAACAACAAGATTGAATCCATTGTTCTAAATAAAAAGTGAAAGTATTATGAAATTGTTCGGAAATGGGTATATCGCTTACAATGCGTTCTGTATATTTATGATTACTTCCGTGAGCAGATATTTACTTAATATCAGGTTTTCGCTTTATCAGATATCATAATATAATCGACAAATAAGAAAATTTCTTTTTACCTTTTTTTTTCACCTCTTTCAAACATTTTCTTCTTATCTCTTTTATTTCGCTTCTTTGAAACAATTTATTCTTACCTCTTTCATTTCACTTCTTTCAAACAATTTCTTCTTATTTCTTTCATTCCAGTTCTTTCAAGCACTTTCTTCTTACCACTTCAATTTCACCTCTTTCAAACAATTGCTTCTTATCTCTTTCTTTTCACCTCTTTCAAAAAATTTCTTGTTACATCTTTCTTTTCATCTCTTTCAAAAAAAATTTTCTTATTTCTTTTAAACAATTTCTTTTTAATTCTTCCTTTACGAAATGCCTACCGTAATATTATAGAAATCTCCGGTCGATGTATGACGAAATTAATACAACAAACTTTTTTATAACGACGTTTTACGACAAAAAACAGCGTTTTATTACAAGGAAATCAAAAGGCACAGGTAGAAAAAAACACAGTCATGATGAACAGAAAGAATAGCATTTATAGACCCTAACACTACAAAAAAACAACAAATCGCCACAAAAAAAAATTGCTGAACAAAAACAACTAGAAAATTTGCTCTGCGATCAACAATTCGGTTCTCATGCGAATACTTCACTTTTTGTAGGCTTCCAACCGAACACGGAATTTTCCAAAAGAATCTGCGAATCTCGGCTTCTAATAGAGATTCGTCATGATTTTTATATTCTCTAAAATCTTCCTAATTTGCCAACAGTATCGCTAAATTAATCGATAATTGGTCACCAAATTTGAAGTCAAGATAGGGGGAAATTGATCTGGTACACATTTAGCATCCATTAAGAATAATTTAAAATTTTAGTTTTGGCAATAATGCTAATATTAAAAGAAAACGATAGTAGAGTATTTTTATTTAAGAATTTCATGATAATGTTACCGTTAAAGTATGAAATCCGTTATTTTAAAGAATACCTAGTTATTCCATGAAATAACTGATCATGTCCGCTAAAGTATAATAATATCTTGTATTTCATGGTTTAACTAGTTATTTCATAGAATAACGATCTGCAGCCCGTTAAAGTGTAAAATAATCTATATCATATATCTCGCACGGCAAATACATTTACCTTCCACCCCTACTGCATTTATGTTTTTGTTTGTTTGTTTTAGAAATAAAAAAATGTTTTTTGTTTTAGAAATAATATTCTTTGTAATTCCAAGTGTCATTTTAGTAATCCTTGTTGTAACAAATGATTTTATGGTACGTTTCCATAAACACCATTTATACGCTGCATAAATTAGATAAATTGCTTCTTTTTCATTTTAATTGTCTATCATTAGTTTAATTTCATTTTAGATAAATTGTTTATTTTACACTTAAACTGTCTCTCATTAGTTAATTTATAGAATAACTAATTAAAGTATCAAATTAATAACATATTACACACTTTAACGGACACGATCAGTTATTTCATGGAATAACTAGGTATTCTATGAAATAACTGCATTATATACTTTAACGGTAACAATAATAATAAAAGTTTTAAGGGTTTTTGAATCTATAATTCAAAATATCGTAGCATGTTAAATTTTTTTAACTTAGGTCTTCTATCATGATTTTATTTTTAAAATTTCTCCAAATATGATAAAATTGCTGTCAAATCGGGACGAATATATTTTTTCTTGCCTATTTACCTATGATTATAAAAAAAAAATTATAGCTCTGAAAGCAATAAGTTAGATAAATGAAATTTCTGATGGGATATTTATTACAAAATGGTAATTAATATCAAATTATGATTTATACGGTTACAAATCTATAGTAATTATTTCTTGTAATTTTAATATTATAGATGTACGAAAATAATAGATATTCTAAATGGTTCTTAAATGGATACCAGTCAATAGCCTTGAATTTGGCGACGAATTAACAAAAAAACATTTAGCGATTTGGCTACGAACTTGGCGACAGAGTTCATTAAAACAACAGAATTATGGCGATATCTCTGTTAAGCGAAGAGCTCTCTAGCTTCATATTAAAAATTCCATATATATTTGTGTGACTACTATACATTTGTGTGAACCAATTCGTTTTTCGGTTGATTCCTATGTGTAATGATGATCAAATAATGAGCTCTGAAGTTGCATTCTGAACACTATTGTGATATTTCGGTTCTGCTTTTATATTGACTTTTGCAAATGTTTTCACTATATACGCCGCATTTTCTGCCATGTTTCGTATTTTCGCATGGAATGAAGCGTTGTTATCTTTTAAAAGTACTGTGGGATATCTTAATGTACATCAGCGGAAAAGATTTACATAAAAAATATAATTCAAAGGGGGGGGGGGGGTATTTATCTATCATTCTAACTATGTATTTGAATTTTTGCTAACTCAGGAGTGCAATAACCTAAAAAAAAAGAAATTATGCATGTCATCCTTGCAACAAAATTGGTGATATTTATCAAATTTTGAATAATGACATTCAACGCTTAGAAGTACTTTTCAAAGAAACTCAATTATCTGTGACTGCGAAACATGCAATAATAATTCGTGATATTGTATTACTCTATACTTGCTTGTTCAAGTTAAACTTCACTTAATGATAATTCAGATGATGAGCTCAACATTTATTAAATTAAAAAAAAACAATCTGAAAATACGAAGATAATTTTCTTAAAAACTAAATACGATGTACAGAATTTAAGCTGAACTTGCGAATTTAGAGCTGTCCAATCATTCGTCTGGGAAAAAGTGTCGAAACGGGTGTGAGAAGATGCACCAATTTGCATTAATATTATCTTTGGAATGCATCGATTTTCTTGACTTTCGAAATCACTGATCTTATAAATTTTCATTGCCTAGTAACGAAATAGTTTTAACTCCATTATTGAATGAAATATTTTGAAAAAAAAGCAAGCTGTGTGGTTTTATAATCTTTTGTAGAACTATATTTTTTTCCTCTCTTTAAAACTTTTGCGCATATATTTGATTCTTTCTTTTTTTTTAAATTTTCTTAATGTTGTTTATTTATTTTATAAATGGTGAACAAGTTATTCAAAATATATAATTAAATTTCGTATCATTTGTTCAGAAAAATCTTTTTCTCAGCAGAAGTTTTTTTGAATAAGACTATACCTCTGAGTTGAACTCATTTGATTCGTAGAAACTAATGAAGGAAAGATAGGGAAATACCAAAAAAATAACACAAATTGATTTTTTTTTTTTTTTTGCATATGTGCCACCGAATGAACTAATATTTTATAAAGTTATATGCAACAGTCGTAACCGGTTAATGTCGATATTGTCTTTAGGATACATACCGAATTTTGACTTCTAAGATATTTTGAAAATCAAATTGCAACTATCGTCTTTAGTGTTCCTAATAATTACACACTAAAAATGATACTAATTTCATTTACAACCTGTGCATGGCTGCACAAGGACTGACATGAAATAGAAAAAAAATTGAAGTTCTTTCATAGGGATTGCATACCTATTTTATTTCATTTACATATTATTTATTCTACATTTTCTAATAAAGGTTCTTTCTAGAAAAGTAAGGTTTTCAATCTATATTTATCACTATAAAAATCGCATTTCAAACAAAATTAGAATATTTATACTATTTTTTCAATGATTTATTCAAAACAAATGAAAGCAAGAAACCATTTATAAATTACTTTTTTAGAAAAATCAAGTATTTAAAGGTTAAATCCATGGCAAAAAATATTTCTAAATAGTCGAAATGCATTCTGAACTTCTACCACTTGCAATTTTATTTTCTAACAAGTGGAATTTTACTGCATTTAATAGAACGATACAAGAATCGTGAAGCATTTCATCATGAGAAAACTGTAAATAAACAGAGATATGAAGTTTTTCAAAAAAAGCAGAAGGAGTTCACGCAACACTGCAAAACTTCGTTCACTTAAGTGCAGAAAATTATAATAGTTTGCAAAATTCAACGCTTCTTAAAAAAATAACTTTAAGCTGACCAAGTCACGCGAATAGCTATTTCTGGGGGAAGAAATATTATTTATGTAAGTTTTGTGACAGATGAAAATTCCACAGACATTATTTTGCAGACATTTATATTTAACTAAAGGAATATATTTGTTTGATTAACATTTAATGTGTTGCAATGTCTCCAAAAATTTTATTCATATAATATCCTAATATAATATACATTTCATATAATACATTCAGTTATTCATATAATATTCATTTAATAATTATATATTTGCTGAAAGAATAGAACTTTAAAATTTTTTGAAAATAAAATATATTTATTGTCTTTGATAAATAACTAATCGCCTAAAATATTATTTAATAATTTAATTAATTAAGTAAATTAATTAAGTTAATTTAGCAAAGCTAGCCATATTTGATTAACACACTAAGTCTTATCACACGAAATGAAAGTACCCCTTCAAATTATACTTACATTGTAAATATGAATAACATTAACAGAAAATGGAGAAAGTAATTGGCGAAATCGGTTTTGCTGTTGAGATCGGTTGCTATGTTCAATTATTAATGTATAGCGGTTCTTGCAAAGAGGAAATAGAACTGCATTCGATCATTGATGTCGTATCTAAATTTAATTAACTAGAAAATGTAATATAACTCAATCGGGGAAGGGGAGTTATTCACTGTTCTTTCTCGAAAGAGAATGTATAATTAAGAATTTAATTTTTCGATTTTTCTCGAAGGAGAGAGGGATAGTCTCCGTTTATCAGCTAATCAGGGGGCAAGAATTTTTTTTTTTTCTTCTTCTTCTTTTTATAAAAACATCAAGGTAAAATAGGTGAAGTGATTGGGACTGGAGTTTTTGTCTTAATAACGATATACTGTGAAATAATGTTTTAGAAATTTATCACGACAGTAAAGGAAGAGTTGATCCTTGATGTCTCATATAGAAATAATAAGGTTTCACATGAAATAAAAATTAGCGAAATCAGTATAACGGTTAATCCTAAGAGGGAGTTGTGTTTAGCCAACATGCATAACGATATTTTTGGAATCGGGTCTTAAACGTAATATTAACTAACATAAAATGAAGTTTTGTAACATTAACTCTAATTGAAATAGCAGAGGTATATTTTGGGATTTTAGCTTTGAATACTAGCGAAACAACAAGAAATACACCTATATCTTCAGGCATTTTGAATACCGGTTAAATAACAATACACCTAAATCTTCCACAGATCAAACAGAAAGATTATATTCTAGATGCCAGCATAAATTCGAACCCAGTTCACATACATGATGAAACTAACAAAATCGGGTTTCGAAGCTGAAGACTTTAGGATTTGGCCATGTCATAGTGGATTTCAGAACCTATGGTCTATAGTATACGTGGATATAGTCCCAGTAATAACAAGCGTAAAAAAACTTATTTTGCTTCGACAAAAATTAAACATATCAAATGTTCTAAGTATTTTATTATTTTTATTTTCATTCACCATAGCTAACACGTTGAAAATATAAAATTTCTCAAAAATGAAAAAAAGAAAAAAGAAAATTTTAATGAGTCTGATACAAATATTTCATTTTTTGTACATTTTTACATTTACATTCCTCCATTTTCACATATAAAAGCAAGCATTCTCTGAACTAAAAATGAAAAATATACTCATAAATTATTCAAAAAAAGGCATAGATTTGAAAAATTAATTCTAACACAAATGGTAATAGATGGAGGCACACACAGACTGTACATATTGGACAAGAGAAAGGTCAAAGTGTAGCACCTCTTTTTCCCTTTGTGCAAAAAACGCCTCCTTGTGGCGTTTTACAGAATACAAGCTGTAGAACGGGAGACCTGCATCCTGAGGTCGACTTTTTCCCTATGCGCAACCCTTGCGCTAACGCCGAATGCTTTCGGCTGGAAACGGTGGAATCCCTCCACCATACTGTTTTCTTTAACTTAATTGTCTATGCATGTTTGTAAATTTTGTAGCGTAGCTGTGTTTGTGTAGATTAAAAATATTATATTTAAAACCGGACAGATCACAACACACTTACTATAAAAGCTTTCAATACAAGCTTCATTTATTTTGAGACAAGTGCCATATCGGAAATATATTTCTTTCCACATATGAAATAACTAATCCCTGTTTATTCAATTGAGTGCTGTAACAATTCAATCTAGCTAATTTTAAAGAATATTTGGTATATGCATGCAGTATTTTATGTAATCCCGCTAATAGGGTTAACATTTTCTACGGATACTTTCAACCATTTCATCTGATGTATGAAGACAACGAGTGTTTTCATTTTAGCATATATAAAATGAAAACACTCGTTGCATTTATGATTTTTTTTTGTAGCAGCCGTAAATCTTCTTAATAAATGAGGACTTTTTGTTTAACTTATACTGAAATAAACACTGCTATGTATCCATCCATGCTGTTGTTGTTTCTAATGGCACTTGCCATAGATAAGCTGGCTGATGAAATCAGCGATTTTAAGCCGAGGGGGCGTCTTCTGTTTATTCGTAGCACCAACTTGGGCCAAGAGTACATCTCAACTACTCACGCATCACACTCGCTTGCACAGCCCCTTTTTACATGGGGGCACATTCACATATCTCACAGATAGAACAGATGTAGAACAACCCTTCCGAACCGAGACTCGAACCCAGGACACACAGATCAAGGGGAAGACGAGCTACCCCTATGCCAGACGTCGGCGCAAGATATCTATGGATTCAATCTGTATACTGGAACACACAAAACTACTTTCCTTCAGACGTCTCCATTAACAAATAATACAATATATTTTGCAGAAATTATTCATTTGCATTTAATAAAATCCCCAGTACGAATTGAATAGTGGTCAAACGCATGTGTTCCTATTAATTGTCATTCCTTAAAAAAATCAACATTTTAAATCAGTCCCTATTTTTTGAATAACTTTGTATTACAGCCATATCACAAATATATTAAAGAAAAGACCATTTTCAATTTGATGATTTTTCTCTGTTGTAAAAAATATTCACAGTTTCACATTTTATCTAACTCCAATTTATTAATACTTTAGTTGAACAGAGAAATTCAATATCATTTTAAATTGAAAAAAAAATGTTTCTTTTTGTCTGAAATATATATTTTTCAAATAAGGAAATTTTTACGACGTTTTAATCTAAGACGTAGCAAGGGTGAAACAACTTTAATCAAACCAGAACATTGAAAATCAATCAAACGAACGTCTAAAAACCCAGCGGGGCAAAAATGTCCATAAATCGTTTGTTATTGGAAAACTTTGCATAAACTCGTTTTTTGAACTTGCCCTCATAACTTCATGCGTAATTCTACTTCGACTAAAATCAATATAGGAAATGATTACAGTCAAAGTTATGAAAAAGGATTGTTACTTTATGTCATTCGTCTTTTTCAAATGAATGAATATTTTTTTTTTTAATTTGTATTTATAGAAGAATATTTTTTTAATAAAAGGCATATTTTATACAGTTATGGAATATCGCTTTATTTAATAGTAATCCATAGTATCCATAATGATAATCAAAACACGAATTTTTTTCAATAAAATATCTTTACATCTTTTCTTTTCAATTTAAAAGAATTTACACTATGAACTTTTAGAAAAAAGAACGACTTTTAAAGATATTAAATGCAAAATATGTTAACAAAAATGGCAATATTTTTAATGATAAATTAAAGCACTCAATTTTTATGAAAACTGCCGAAAAGTCTACATTTTACTTGTTGATAAAAGAAAAACACTTAGGCTTTGCTAGTTCCAACTAATCCGCCATATTTCTTTTTAAAATATAGTCTATATTGAGAATTCTTTTTCGTTAAATTAGAATCAAAACTAAAAATTATTTTTATTTCTCAAATTCGTTAATTAAATAATAGCAAATCTACCCAGATTTTTTGTTTTAATCTTTTAACATATTAAATGTAAAATGTATTAACAAAGATAGCAAGGTTTTTAATGATAAATGAAAACATTCCATTTATATGAAAATTGTCAAAAAGTCTACATTTTATTTGCTGATAAAAGAAACTTTTAAACTTTGCTAGTTCGAACTAATCCTTTATTTTTCTTTAAAATATCGCTTGTATTGTGAATTATTTTTCGTTAAATTGAAATTAGAGCTTAAAATCATTTTTATTTCCAAAATTCGTTAATTAAATTATAACACATCTATCCAGATGTTTTGTTTTAGTCTTTTAAAAATTTAAGTGTGAAATATATTAACAAATATTTTTAATGAAAAATAGAAACACTCCATTTATAGGAAAATAGTCGGTAGTCTAAATTTTATTTGTTTATAAAAAAAATCTTAAACTTTACTAGTTCGTTGAATTTATCTTTAAAGTATCGTCTGTATTTAAATTCTTTTTCGTTAAATCAAAATCGAAAATAAAAATTATTTTTATTTCACGAATTCGTTAATTAAATAATAACATATCTACACAGAGGTTTTGTTTTAGAATTATTGTGTTCAAAGGGCAGTTTGGTATATTTATATTTACAGTTCATTTTTTAAAGTTTCTTATTTATTTATAAAAATAAGTAACTGACAAATAAATAACTTAAAAATGGGCATATGATAAATTTAGTAACTAGTCCTAAGTCTGTCCTGTAAAGTTTTTCGAAAAAAAAATTCGTCACGAAGCCGCATGGTTTATTTGGTAGATAGTGCAACAATCTATAGATCATGATATCATGACAAAAAAAAAAAAAACCTTAAACGTCGTTTTTGTGGTGTCTATTTTGTTGCGGAAAAGTCCGACAGGTGGCTTCAGTAGACGCAGTAATGGATGCAGCACTTTACTCAACTCGAAACACAAACGAAGTGTTCTCAAAGCAGCAATAGTAGAAATCCACGACACACAAGCATCAAATCACTTTTAAACAATAGCAATAGCACAATGCTCTCAGAGGGGCCAATATAGAGATGAATATTAAAGACAGAGAATTTACTTGGCTACTCACTTCTCTCACCTTGACTACTTCTTCTGCTTTTATAATCCCTATGTCAGAGATTCCATATCAGAATCGAATGTTCTAGAACACACGCGGGAACTCTAGTCATAATGGATAAAGAAGATTCTTAAATATTCGGAAATGTCCATTTTTATCGCCAAATTCGTAGCCAAATCCAGAGGGTGCTGACTTGGCATACATTCAGCAACCATTAAAATATCTTCCTTGGCATAAAACTAATTACATAGGGAAATAGTATTACAATTTCGTGACAGCATTTTTTCCTCATTGCTGCCGTTGTCTTATTTGCAATTTTGTTAGCATTGTCATCCTGATTCTCTCTATATTTTTTGTGAGTTTTGATTGCCTAAAGCATTCTGATTACATATTTCCTATGCACAATTAATCATTACTCTTAATTTATTTTATTTGGTAACAAATCTTCATCAACAAAATCTCAAATTTTAATTCTTTTTCCTTCTTGATAAATTTATTTTCATCTGCTGCTGTTTCTCCTTAACTCATTAACGTCAAGTATAGATTTTTTTTTAATTCTTTTAAATTATGCTAAAACCTCAAGATTAAGATAAATGAGAAAAAAAAATTCATTTTCAAAAAAGAAATTTCTCTAAAAAATAATCGAGAAACGTTCAAAAGTCTTTTTACAAAATATTTGTTATATGTACATTAATAGACTTTTAAAAAAATCTAAAATACTGAAAAATGAAGGCTACCTTCAAATTCCTTTTATTATTTCGAAAATAAATGGATTAATGACGATTTTTTTTTATTTCAAATTCTGTTTATTGGATAATTTTTTTTATTCAAAAATGTTGCAAAATACAAGAAATCGTTTTCTGTTCTTAGACGACGCAAATAGTTAACAAGGAATGTTTTCAGTTCTCTAAATATCACATTGAACGGAAAATTTCACGCTGTATTTACATATTACTCTATAAAATTTTATGGAATTTTTAGAGTAGGAACATATGCTATTGTTTTAATTTTATCCATTAAACTGTGTGATAAAGCAACCCGCAATAATGCTTTGTTTTAAAATACTTTTCTTTATCTTGATTTTCTTATTTACAAATTAGCATTTTGGAACTGATTTGATTTCACAATTTCCTTGACTTCGCAATTAAATTGACTTCCAAATCAGGCTGAGATTTGAAATTTTTTCCATTTATAAATTTTCAGTACCAAAACACTATTTTAATGTTTTTAGAAATTAATAATCATTTAATCCATTAATTCAACTAAATGTTGATTTCGTTATGTGTGGTGTCACATAATTATGAAAGTATGAAAATTTATTTCAAGATTACACATTATTTAAAACAATGGATTAGAAAATAAAGATTAAAACAAAGAAAATATCATGGAAAATAAATTAATAAAAATGTGCTTTTAAAATCATTTTTTTTTTTTACTTTATGAAGTTTTATATTAAGAATTATGTAAATTCTGATAGCAAAATTTTTGTCTTTATTATAATATCTACTTAAATATTTTACATATAAAACGTTTTCATACACACTTATGTACATATTTGTAATAAAAGGTAATACATTATGTGCATATCTGTAATAAGTCTAAAAAAATAAAACACAATGAGAGAAATAATTCAAGTGAAATCACCTAAATATTTTATTATCTGCAGGATTTTATTATCTGCACTGCTATTTCTTATTACCCTTATTTTAGTAATTTTTACAAGCAACAATAAATATAAAAAATATTAAATAAAATAAGAAAAGAATAAAAGCTAATAAAAAAAACCATAAGAAGCAACTAAATTTATAATATAATGACTAGAATCATCATAAAATATAACGCAAAAATAAAAAGTTTGCAAAAAAACAACAAAAATTAGGTATTTTACCAGTAACAGTTACAAGATAAGCAATACTTATCAATTTCAAAGTACAGCTCTTTACATATTTCTTTCGTACTGACTCAAATATAATATTATAAATATTTCAATCTTAAAATAAAGAATTATTTTAATATATTACCTAAGAATCTAAAATATGATATACAATAAAAATACTTTCCTGGTATTGGCATTTCCTTTAAATAAAGAAAAAATGTTATTTATTTCTAAACTAAGATCATAGTTTATCCGTTATCTAAAATAAATAAAAAATAAATTGTTTCGTTTTAATGAATAAAATGCTGTTTAAAGACCACATTTTTCTTATAAGTATTTCTAAATGACATCGCTATAATATTAATAAGTATTTCTTCCGCACAAAATACTTCATGAAGATATTACCTAGCAAAAACAAATAATAATAATAAATGAGCCATTTTTTTCTTTTCGAAATATGCCATTTGTAGATGTTATTTTTGCAGCTATTTTGTTTCTGGTCCGGTGCCAAATGATCGCCGCTTTTTGATAACAATCATTTGCCTTTCTTCTAAAAATGCCGGTATTGTACACTTATGAACGATAATGTGTGTTCTTCTTTCTATATTAATGCGAAATAGATTTGTAGATACAATAATAGTTTTATCCGGAAAAGAAATGTCAAACAGAACAAGGAAATAAAAAATAAAAAGATAATGTTTTGTCCATTAATGGAAACACAGCGCCATCTACTGACATCGATGAAAAACTCAAAACATTTTAACTGAGTTTATTGTATTCCATGATGGATAACCATTTGCGAAATCTTAATAGCACTTTTGTGGATAGAAAAACAAGGATTAAAAAAAATAATGACAAAAGCATATAGATTTTCCCCCACTTTATAAAAAAGAACGCTAAACACATTTTCCCTGTCTTTCAAATACAGATGTATTAAAAATTTTCTTTTTCTATTCCGTCTGTCATTTGAGTGAAAAAATTGTCCGCTTGGTCGATTATTCACAAGATATCGTTTGCGGAAAAATAATGAAAAAAAAATCAAGAATTCGGAAGAAAATATTGATAGCATTCTAAATTGTAATATTTCATTGATTCTCTTTATTTTTATTTGACGATTAGCAATAAAAAATTCTTTTGATGTTCTTATTTTTTATTGGATTTGTAGCTATACAGTCATTAATCTTAAATAATAAAAGAGTGATTGAAAATAACGCAACGTAAATTGATTTCTTGATGATTTACAAAATATGATTCCCTTTTCACAATAAAATTTAATATTCAAAAGACAATTTTTTATCAAAATTTTAATAATAGCGGAGTTAAACATCCTGTCGTTATTTTTCACTGTAATATTGAATTTTTGATATTTTTCAATACAGTATATATATTTAATGGTTTTATGCTCGTTGAGATTAATCATTGGTGTCTTATAATGCCAATAATCTGAAACAAATTCAAAACAGATTTATATCCCTTTTCTTGAGCTCTCTATTTATTTATTATAAAGCAATTTCGATTATATTTCATCACTTTTTTTTATAATCATTTTCCGTTTCTAATATACGAATCATACTTTGTTATGATCAGAAAACCTACGTTAAAGTGATGATTTACTGTGTTAAGAAAAAGAACACTTCATAAATGATTTTGCAATAGACATTTGAAAATGTGTTCTAAACTTTGATTGTATTTTCCAAATGACTTTGATGGAAAAATTTAAGGCTCAAGAAAAAAAAATATACATTTTATTCTTTACTTTTTAGATTCTGTCAAAATAGATTTTTTTATTTAACGTTTTCGCCTTCTTTTAGGTCATATGAAAAATGCCATTTATTTTGATTTCATACACAAAAAATAAAAAAATTGCAATGGCATTTTTTTTTCGACACTGCACAAATTGTATTTTCAGATAATGAGGTATATCATACCTTAGAAATTTCAATCCACATGGTGTAAGTGGTGTTCGAACCATGACGATAATATCAACGAATATCACTTCGTTATAAACAAGAATCTCTGGTGAAATTTTTATCTCAAAATCACATTTTTGCAAACCAGGAAATTTTAATGATTCAAAACTATTTCTCTATTTCATAAACAGAAACTATATAAATAAACAAAACAAACACGACATAGTTCATAACACTGAATTAAAATTAAGTGAAATGGCACCACTATATTTTTTAGTATGCATATGTTCAACTGGTGAAATTAAAATAAGTAAAATTATGAAAAATGTAGCTATTTAAATGTGTTTAAGTAAGTTCTTGCAGAAATATTCAATTTTTTTAGAATTATTTTATCTTAAAATATTTTTGAATCTAATTTTGCCAATCATTAGGTAATTAGGATATTTTATAGAAATTTGCAAAATAATTAGTATGCATTGTATTAATTTATTATTCAATTTAAATGTAACGCATATTAAGAGTTAGCCAAAGTTTTTTTCTATGATTTTATTAAAGACCGATAAATATGGAATTTCAAACAATTTCCAAAACCAAGCTTTGTTTATTGAATAAGATATAAAGATAATCTTACTTTAAATTAAATTTAAAAGTAAATTAATAATATCCTTAACACGTAATGGAAAAAATAAATTATCAAAATATACAGCTGTACAAAGTAATAGAATTATATTAATGTTATTTCTTCTTTAAAATATTCTAATATTCTACTGATTATTGATATATTTTTGAAATTCTCAACCAAGTTTATAAATCACAAATAAAATTTATCTTATAATTCCACCAAAGAAAACAATATAAAGAAAAACATATCTCACTTTTGAGAATTTTTTAATTTTTTGATATAAAAATGGAACAGACGATATTTATTTAATGCCCGCAAAGTTAAACAAAATAGGCGATTTTTATTTAAGGCAGACGATATTTATTCAAAAATTTTTAGACCAAGATTTTTTATTTTAATCGAAAAGTTATTTAAGATATTTCCCATTTTAATCTGTAAGTAATACATGGAAGTGATAATACTTTTATAGTTAAGGGAAAAATAATACATGCTATAAATAATCGCCGCTTCCATTTTCTGATGTTTTGGAATTTATCGGACTATTGACTCTAACATAATAGCTCACCAGAGTTAGAATACCTTTACAGTTGAACCTTGAGGGACATGGAAGAATAATTCATAGACCGAAAGCAGCTTGAATAATCTAAATCTTGGAAGACCGCCAGAAAAGCCTCTAGTACAACAGAGAATAGAACACGGTTTATCTTTATAAAGCAGGAAAATCGTTTTTCAAAATTCTTCAAGCCTTACTTCAAAACTCAGAAAATCAAAATGAAAATTCCTTACATACAATGGTGAACGGTGAACTCTGTAGATATTACGTCTACCACCAAATATGCGCTATTCAAATACGGAAAATGAAAGAAAGAAAGTGGATAACGGATGTTTGAGTTTTCTGTTTCTATTGAAATGTTGACTGCTGTTTAAATATTAGAAGATAAGAACGTTATTGTAAACATTTTATTTTTAAGCTTAATCCGAATATAATATATCTAGTTTTTTTGTAAAGATTTATGGATGTACATAGCTGCTTAAGCAAAGGTAAAACTTTAAATCTGTATATTTTTCTGCTCTTCTGTTATTTCTTTCAAAGTTTTCCATTCCAATATAAAACATTTCATGTTCTTATTTATCTGTTCTTCTTTACTTTTCCTTAAAGATAAATTTCATTTACAATAAGTTTTCAATTATTTTAATTTCTGTATTATTAATTCAAAAATTAGGTATCAAAAATTTCTGTTAACAGAAATAATTGATAGCTAAATTCTGAAATAGGGTTCAAGAATGTGAATGTTCATATTTTAGAATTGATTCGCCTATATAAATTTTATTCTTTGAATTTTCTTTTATTTATTCAACAGCAATAAAGAACTCACAAAATTATGATGCATATATTATAGTTGTAATGAATGTTTATTAAAACATTGGAAAGAATTGTTGTAAAACATGCTTATGATTATTTTCAAAAAATTATTAAAAAAAATAATATTGGAAAAATATTATCACTGAAGAAAAGATAATTTTTTGATTTTAGAGTCATTGCAATAAAGATTTTTGATCAAAAATTATTTTTCGAAATTAAAGAATAAAAAAACTACAATTTTTGTAGTTAAACATTCAATGACTGTTTTGAAGACCCCTTCTCAGTAAACATTAACTCTTCAAGAAGTAAGTACCTGTATTAACTATTCAAGAAGTAAGTACCAATAAATTTGACAGTCCTGTTGCTGTTGTTGTTTATAATGGCACTTGCTATGGACAAGCTCGCTGACGAAGTCAGCGATTTTAAGCCAAGGGAGCGTCCCTTGTTTTAGTAGTGCCAACTAGGGCCAAGAGTACGTCTTAACTGCTCATGCATCACATTCGCTTGTCCAATCCCTTTTTACAGGGGGCACCTTCACACATTTCACAGACAGAACAGATGAAGAACAACCATGCCCGAACCGGGACTCGAACCCAGAACGCCCAGATCACGGGGCGGATACGCTACCCTATGCCACGACGCCGGCTTGGCCGTCCTAATTCAAATAATCATTAAAATGTCTCACTTTTGAATTCATAATTTTTATTCCATTCCGGTACATAAATATTCCATATCGCTTTTTTTTTCCGGATAAAATTTTAAAATTTCACCTCCCCTTTTTCATTTTTAGTCATAATTCCAAAAAATGGTAATTAGACACAGTTCTGAAAAATCTAAACTTTTAATTACTTAATTTTATCTTTCTTCAATGAATTATTCGTTTTCCGAAAATCTATTGAAACGTTAATCATCAACCGTATCAGACGCAGTTCTGAAAAATCTAGACTCTCAATTACTTATTTTTACTTTTCTTCAGTGAATTGTTTGTTTTCCGAATATCTGTTCGGATATCAATCATCAAATATATGAGAAACAGTTCTGAAAAATCTAGATTTTCAATTACTTATTTTTCTCTTTCTTCAATGAATTATTCGTTTTTCTAATATCTGTTCAAATGTTGCAGGCACAGTTCTGAAAAATCTAGACTTTTAATTACTTATTTTCCTCTTCCTCAATGAATTATTCATTTTTCGAATATCTGTTCAAATGTCAATCATCAAATGTTTCAGGCACAGTTCTGAAAAATCTAGACTTTTAATAACTTATTTTTCCCTCTCTTCAATAAATTGTCCGTTTTTTGAATCTCTGTTCAAATGTTTCAGTCACGGTACTGAAAAATCTAGACTTTCAATTACTTATTTTTACATTTCTGCAGAGAATTGTTAGTTTTTCGAATACCTGTTCAAATGTCAAAATCATTTACGAAACAATAATGGTACATTGGTCCATAATAATAAATGTGCAATTCGAACTTACTGTGATCTATTTAAATCGATCAAACACTTTGTATCGCTTTATGTATTGGAATTCAAAATTTTTAAATATCATTTCGCGACAAACGCAGATGCATCATATAAATTTTAATATATCAAATGCTAATTATTAAATTCATCCGAAATTAATAAATTGTGCTTTTGTCGTGGATTTTTGCAAATTCCGAACTAAACATTTGTACACAATACTTTGAAGGGGTTTTAATAATTAAAAATGGCTTGAATAAATGTATCTTTTCAAAACTTTCCACCAGATGTCGCTGGTTTCATACCCATTCCGCATTTAAGAAGGAACATTATCTGAATGGTAGATGAACCCAATTCTTTATTCATTTTTTTAATCATTGCAGTCTTTTTATGTTTAACATTATGAATATTATCTTTTCATCTGGCAATCATGTCTTTCTGTCAGGTGAACCTCCCCTTTGCAGTTGCTATGGCAATAGAATTGAAACATTTTCTGAGAGAGGGAGAAAAAAAACGACAAAGCCACAAAAACGATATCTCTCTTTTAGGGATTTTCATTTTTATAAAGATGACATTTTGACAGCTATCAAGGACATATTATATAACATATTTTTGTAAGGATATCGATTATTAGTTATACAATTACTAAATTCGAATATACAATCTATAAATTGGTGCTATATTCATTAAATTGCAAAGTAAAGTTTAATTCAAATGTTATTATAAACTTCAAATTCTGAGATATGCTAACCTTATTCCTTCTTCAAAGTCTTGTAACAAAATCTTTTTTAGCCAAATCTTTTCCATTGAAATAGTTGTTTATTTATTCGAGTAAGGATAATTTCCTTCATTTAATATATTTTTTTTAAATAGAAAAATATTCTTTTTTGTGTATGGCAATATTCAATAATAATTAAGAACTTCATTCCATAATAAAGAAGATTCGGAATGAAGTATTAAATTGTGCAGAATTTCGATTACATCAGAACTTTTAATATAATTCCAAACGATAATTCGTTGCAAATTATTTATTCATTTAAAAACAAGAACTAGAAACTTTTTAAAGAGAATAAATTCGTCAATGCATTTTAATGTATAGCAATTGTTTTAAACATAATCCAATGACTCACTTTTATTATATGATGAAATCGTTCTTTATTTCCTACTAGCCGCCTTTGGTGACCAGCCGGTTCGCCAATCTTAATGTTCGTTAAAATTTTAATAATTAAATATTTTATGCAATTCCAACTTTAATAGATTCTTCAGCAAAATATTTTAAAACTTCAAATTTTGATAGTCATATAATTCACTCATAATATTATAAAGGCCTTCAGTCATAACGTGATATGTATCTGTCTAATTTTCTGTTACCCCTCGTAGAATTTATGCTTTAAATTAAAGTGCAAAGGATTAATCTCCAATTAATATAATAATATTTTTTACTGAGACAAAGCATTTTTTTAATAATATGATTACTGATAATAGAGTCACTCAGCGTTTAAACTTTATGGGCACTAAACAATATCTCTCTTAATTTATGTAATATCTCAAGAATTTATCAACAAAATTTTCTCAGACTCATAATGAACAGATCGATTAATGAACAAGGTTTCATTTTAAATGCATTAAACACTAAGAAAATAAAATGAATCGTTTAAAATAATCGGTCGAAAACAGGTTTAAAAAAACTACTTAAAAAACGATGTACTTAAAACTATAAGCATATACAAAAAAATATATAACTAACATAAATACAATTTAATTACAAAAGCATGCAACTAACCTAAAAATAATTTAAATCATCCGTTGAAAGTGGTTGTCATGACAACAATCAGAACAATGCGCATGCGTGAATTTTCTTCGCCAGTTAGGTAACGCAAATGCGTGAATTTTTCTACACCAGTTGGGGTAACGCTATGCAGATAATACATTTTTAATTTCCTTTATTCTGTGTTATTTTAATTCAAAAGTACTTCAGAATGAATCTGAAACATGGATTAATTAACAATGTTTAATTTTAAATGCACAAAACATTAAGAAAATAAACAGAATCGTTTAAAATAATCCGCCGAAAAATATTAACCCTAGCCTCATTACTGTTGGGAGAAAAAAGAAACTGAAGCCTTACTCATTTGGCGGTGGGGGAAATGGAAGATTTATTTTGGCGGAAAAGTTGGCGGTGGGGAAAATGGAAGATTTTTTTGGAGGGAAAGTTAGTTTTTAATTAATAATTAAAATTTCAAAAAAAGGGACCCCAGGTGCACATTCCCGACCTCTAAGGTATACATGTACCAAATTTGATAGCTGTATGTCAAATGACCTGGCCTGTAGAGCGCCAACACACACACACACACACACACATTGAGCTTTATTATAAGTATAGATTATTTGGTTATTTAATTTGGGATATTACAGTTGAGAATTTCTTTGCTTGCATTTATAACTTAGATTTATTTAACCTGGAAAAAATTATTTTTACAAAAATTAGGCAATAAAGTTTTAATCAAAATGTTGAGCATTGATTTTAATCATTAAGGTAAAATTGAAATTGATCTTCAAATTTTTGGTTAAATTAAAATTTTGTTCAAAATACCACGCATCGTGAATAAATATTTTCGTCATAAATGGGATTAAGTTGGAATATTTATTTTTCAATACAAAAAAAAAACATTTAACTATACACTTCCGAGTCTTCGAATCAAAAAATATCTCTGTTATTTATTTATTAAATTTTATTTATTTATTATATTTTATTATTATATTTATTTATTTATTATATTTTATTATTATATTTATTTATTTATTATATTTTATTATTATATTTATTTATTTATTATATTTTAATGATTAATTAAATATTAAGGCATAGAATAACAATCGAAATTTATATATGGCCGATTTCGAATCAAATATTTTGTTAAAAGCGGAACTTTAAAAATATTTTATTTAGGAAGAAAAAATAAACTGCAATGAAAATTCAACTGGATTAAAAATATTTTTCTTCTATTTAACTTTATTTATTTTTTATAAAAATAAAATATTTTATTTAAATTAAGTATTAAAATATATAATTGAATGATTTTTCAATCATTAACTGACATCCAAAACATATAACATTTTGTACAGCTGTGTGTTTCTGATTACAATATTGTAATATTTTCAATATTTCATTTACAGTTATGAATTACTGAATTATTTTAATTAAGTTTTGATTCCAAGTGAGAAATGAGTTAGAAAACGGCTTATAGAGATATTCCATTGTTATTATAATTATTTGCGAAAAACTATAAAAAGATTACAAAGTTGAAATTCGTCATTACAATTTAAATGATTTTCATATATCAGACTTTAAAAACATGCCTCCATATATAAATATAACTCTGAAATTAAAAAATATATATAGTCGAGAAGTGAATGCCGTAACTAAAAACGTTAAAAAATGTTAGAGCGTATAGCATAATAAAAAGAATATCGAAACATTCATTACAGTTTAAAATACATTGGCTCAAAAAATTGAGACTACACCTTACGTTTACTTGATAAATCCGACTTTCAATATAAATAACACATTACCGGAAAGTGCAAACATGTTTTTATTTTTACATATGGCAAATGGTTGAATTTAGAGTAAAAATAAAGAACAATCAACAGAAAATTTCTGAATTGAAAAGTTTCAGAAGCATTTTAATTAAACATACGCAGAAGTTTGCCTCAAAAAATTGAGAATGAACCAATGAAATTCATGTAATATCTTGTATAGAAAGAACGTTTCACTATTTAGTTGCATGTCTTTTTGCTTTTATAATGGACCACTAAACGTTGTGGTACCAACTCGACAAATTTTTTGGTGGTATCTGAAGATATTTTACCCCATTCTTCTTTGAGCGCTTATTTTAAACGGGTTTTGTTTCTTATTTTGTGATTTTGAACGACTTTTTTGAGTATGGCCCACGAATATTCAATGGCATTGATGTCGGGGTACTGTGGTGGTATGTGTAATTGCTGTTTACAATGAAAAAGACACCATATTTTCACATTACGTGCATTCTGTTTGGGGTCGCTGTCCTGCTGGAAAATGGAATTTCCATCTAAACCCAAATTTTTAACACTTTCCTTTAGATTGCTGCGACCATATGGTTCACCCAACTTGTTGCAGAAACATTTCAAATCATAGGCTGAAGTGTAAGTGCTGCAACTGTGTGAAATGTCATTAGACAAGCTGAATATAAAAGTCACATTGTTAGAGAGAAACCGTTCACCAACTTGGAAATTCAGAAAAAAACATTTGAAGTTTCCGATATGGTTTACTTGGATATTCTTAGCAGCAATCTAAAGGAAAGCGCGAAAAATTTGGGTTTAGATGGAAATTTCATTTTCCAGTAGCACAACGACCCCAAACTGAATGCACGTAACGTCAAAATAGGGTGTATTTTTCATTGTAAATAGCCGTTACGCACACCACCACAGTACCCCGACATCAATACCATTGAATATCTGTAGGCCACACCCACAGCAGTGATTCAAAAATACAAAGTTAGAAACAAAACCCATTTAAAACATTTGGTGAAAGAAGAATGGGGTGAAATATCTTGAGATACCACCAAAAATGGGTCGAATCGGTACCACGACGTTTAGAGGCCATTATAAAAGCAAAAAGACATACAACTAAATACTGATACGTTCTTTTCATGCGAGATATTACATGAATTTCATTGGTTCATTCTCAATTTTGTTGAGGAAAAATTCTGCGTATGTTTAGTTAAAATGCTTCTGAAACTTTTCAATTCAGAAATTTTCTGTTGATTGTTCTTTATTTTTACTCTAAATTCAACCATTTGTTATATGTAAAAATAAAAACATGTTTGCACTTCCCAGTAATGTGCTATTTATATTGAAAGTTGGATTTACCAAGTAAAAGTAAGGTGTACTCTCAATTTCTTGAGCCACTGTATATTATAAAAGCGATTAAAATTTCATTTAAATTAGAATATATTTTTATAATAGTTTGAAGTTCTTATGGTTTTAGGCAAATCACGAATCTAATTTAAAATATTATTAATGCTCTATTCTTTTTTTTTAATTTAAAGTTTAATTTCAGTTTTTTTTTATTATTATTATTGCAATGCGATTTAGTCAGAGAAATTACTCAAACCTAGAAATTTTCGAATGAAAAGTGGGTTTTTTTTTGTGTGTGTGTATTATGAAATTTTATCAATGTGGTTCAAAGAGTAGGGGGAAAGATGTGAATCTGAATTCCAAAGAATCTTCTAAGAGCTGTACTATTTTTAGCAATCGTCTGTTTATCTTTTTAATATAAAATGAACATAAGCTTCTGATTTTTTTTTTTTTTTTTTTTTTTTTTTGAAAAAGTATTATATAGATTTTTGGAAATTGGATCTTTTGAAAGTTGCTAGTAGAAAAACTTCTGCTTATGTTGTGACGTACCTTAGAAATGCATGCTAAAATTAATAAAAAAAAGATTAAAATTCGAATTTGAACTCCATCTTTACTTCATACTGAAAACTCATCATAAACAAGAATTTCCAATTTTTCCAAATCCATTTTTTTTATCACTAGGAGATGAGTACATCTTTCATATAAAACCTCATTCATCTCAATATTCAAATTCCAGATTTTCATTCCTCGACGCTTTTACTGTCAAGAGAAAAAAAAAAGAAACTGAGGTCTTATTTCCACGAAAATTTTCTTAAAAAAACTTTTTTAACAAAAGAATAGAGAACCGAACAATCCAAAACTCGAAAACTTCGTCTAGAAATTGAAAAATAGAATTTCATTTTATTCCAAAAATAAAACAAAAAAAAAGGAAAGAAGACAAATACCATTCCTATTCCTTTGGAGCGAAAATATATTTCTCCGAAAAGACTACTCGAAAGAAAAGTTCTGAAAACGAAATGAACATAAAATTTCATTTTTTCCCGCCTTTTTTTATTAAAAAAAATGTGGCAAACCAACTCTTTTTTTGCAAGCTTTTTTTTCATTGGACTACTGTCTGCGCTGCGGTGGTTAAATCAAACTCCAAGATGTTAAAAGTTCAGTTAATGCTATTTTCTGTCTGCTACTATTTAAAGAAAAGAAAAGTTTTTTTAGAGGCTGCAGATTGTTAGTTTGCTTTCAAGTAATAAATCTTTTAGTTCGCAAGGAATTCTTTCAGCCTCTCTTGGAACTTTCTACAGAATAATCAGTTCTATAAAAAAAATTAGCATTAGAAATTTTCTACATGATAATAGAAATATAAAATACAAAATTATAAAATTTACATTTTGTTTTATTATTATAAATATTTTAATTTATCTATATTTTTTTAATTAGGAAAATTAGGCGGTGGATAAATCAAACTCCAAGATGTTAAAAGTTCAGTTAATGCTATTTTCTGTCTGCTACTATTTAAAGAAAAGAAAAGTTTTTTTAGAGGCTGCAGATTGTTAGTTTGCTTTCAAGTAATAAATCTTTTAGTTCGCAAGGAATTCTTTCAGCCTCTCTTGGAACTTTCTACAGAATAATCAGTTCTATAAAAAAAATTAGCATTAGAAATTTTCTACATGATAATAGAAATATAAAATACAAAATTATAAAATTTACATTTTGTTTTATTATTATAAATATTTTAATTTATCTATATTTTTTTAATTAGGAAAATTAGGCGGTGGATAAATCAAACTCCAAGATGTTAAAAGTTCAGTTAATGCTATTTTCTGTCTGCTACTATTTAAAGAAAAGAAAAGTTTTTTTAGAGGCTGCAGATTGTTAGTTTGCTTTCAAGTAATAAATCTTTTAGTTCGCAAGGAATTCTTTCAGCCTCTCTTGGAACTTTCTACAGAATAATCAGTTCTATAAAAAAAATTAGCATTAGAAATTTTCTACATGATAATAGAAATATAAAATACAAAATTATAAAATTTACATTTTGTTTTATTATTATAAATATTTTAATTTATCTATATTTTTTTAATTAGGAAAATTAGGCGGTGGATAAATCAAACTCCAAGATGTTAAAAGTTCAGTTAATGCTATTTTCTGTCTGCTACTATTTAAAGAAAAGAAAAGTTTTTTTAGAGGCTGCAGATTGTTAGTTTGCTTTCAAGTAATAAATCTTTTAGTTCGCAAGGAATTCTTTCAGCCTCTCTTGGAACTTTCTACAGAATAATCAGTTCTATAAAAAAAATTAGCATTAGAAATTTTCTACATGATAATAGAAATATAAAATACAAAATTATAAAATTTACATTTTGTTTTATTATTATAAATATTTTAATTTATCTATATTTTTTTAATTAGGAAAATTAGGCGGTGGATAAATCAAACTCCAAGATGTTAAAAGTTCAGTTAATGCTATTTTCTGTCTGCTACTATTTAAAGAAAAGAAAAGTTTTTTTAGAGGCTGCAGATTGTTAGTTTGCTTTCAAGTAATAAATCTTTTAGTTCGCAAGGAATTCTTTCAGCCTCTCTTGGAACTTTCTACAGAATAATCAGTTCTATAAAAAAAATTAGCATTAGAAATTTTCTACATGATAATAGAAATATAAAATACAAAATTATAAAATTTACATTTTGTTTTATTATTATAAATATTTTAATTTATCTATATTTTTTTAATTAGGAAAATTAGGCGGTGGATAAATCAAACTCCAAGATGTTAAAAGTTCAGTTAATGCTATTTTCTGTCTGCTACTATTTAAAGAAAAGAAAAGTTTTTTTAGAGGCTGCAGATTGTTAGTTTGCTTTCAAGTAATAAATCTTTTAGTTCGCAAGGAATTCTTTCAGCCTCTCTTGGAACTTTCTACAGAATAATCAGTTCTATAAAAAAAATTAGCATTAGAAATTTTCTACATGATAATAGAAATATAAAATACAAAATTATAAAATTTACATTTTGTTTTATTATTATAAATATTTTAATTTATCTATATTTTTTTAATTAGGAAAATTAGGCGGTGGATAAATCAAACTCCAAGATGTTAAAAGTTCAGTTAATGCTATTTTCTGTCTGCTACTATTTAAAGAAAAGAAAAGTTTTTTTAGAGGCTGCAGATTGTTAGTTTGCTTTCAAGTAATAAATCTTTTAGTTCGCAAGGAATTCTTTCAGCCTCTCTTGGAACTTTCTACAGAATAATCAGTTCTATAAAAAAAATTAGCATTAGAAATTTTCTACATGATAATAGAAATATAAAATACAAAATTATAAAATTTACATTTTGTTTTATTATTATAAATATTTTAATTTATCTATATTTTTTTAATTAGGAAAATTAGGCGGTGGATAAATCAAACTCCAAGATGTTAAAAGTTCAGTTAATGCTATTTTCTGTCTGCTACTATTTAAAGAAAAGAAAAGTTTTTTTAGAGGCTGCAGATTGTTAGTTTGCTTTCAAGTAATAAATCTTTTAGTTCGCAAGGAATTCTTTCAGCCTCTCTTGGAACTTTCTACAGAATAATCAGTTCTATAAAAAAAATTAGCATTAGAAATTTTCTACATGATAATAGAAATATAAAATACAAAATTATAAAATTTACATTTTGTTTTATTATTATAAATATTTTAATTTATCTATATTTTTTTAATTAGGAAAATTAGGCGGTGGATAAATCAAACTCCAAGATGTTAAAAGTTCAGTTAATGCTATTTTCTGTCTGCTACTATTTAAAGAAAAGAAAAGTTTTTTTAGAGGCTGCAGATTGTTAGTTTGCTTTCAAGTAATAAATCTTTTAGTTCGCAAGGAATTCTTTCAGCCTCTCTTGGAACTTTCTACAGAATAATCAGTTCTATAAAAAAAATTAGCATTAGAAATTTTCTACATGATAATAGAAATATAAAATACAAAATTATAAAATTTACATTTTGTTTTATTATTATAAATATTTTAATTTATCTATATTTTTTTAATTAGGAAAATTAGGCGGTGGATAAATCAAACTCCAAGATGTTAAAAGTTCAGTTAATGCTATTTTCTGTCTGCTACTATTTAAAGAAAAGAAAAGTTTTTTTAGAGGCTGCAGATTGTTAGTTTGCTTTCAAGTAATAAATCTTTTAGTTCGCAAGGAATTCTTTCAGCCTCTCTTGGAACTTTCTACAGAATAATCAGTTCTATAAAAAAAATTAGCATTAGAAATTTTCTACATGATAATAGAAATATAAAATACAAAATTATAAAATTTACATTTTGTTTTATTATTATAAATATTTTAATTTATCTATATTTTTTTAATTAGGAAAATTAGGCGGTGGATAAATCAAACTCCAAGATGTTAAAAGTTCAGTTAATGCTATTTTCTGTCTGCTACTATTTAAAGAAAAGAAAAGTTTTTTTAGAGGCTGCAGATTGTTAGTTTGCTTTCAAGTAATAAATCTTTTAGTTCGCAAGGAATTCTTTCAGCCTCTCTTGGAACTTTCTACAGAATAATCAGTTCTATAAAAAAAATTAGCATTAGAAATTTTCTACATGATAATAGAAATATAAAATACAAAATTATAAAATTTACATTTTGTTTTATTATTATAAATATTTTAATTTATCTATATTTTTTTAATTAGGAAAATTAGGCGGTGGATAAATCAAACTCCAAGATGTTAAAAGTTCAGTTAATGCTATTTTCTGTCTGCTACTATTTAAAGAAAAGAAAAGTTTTTTTAGAGGCTGCAGATTGTTAGTTTGCTTTCAAGTAATAAATCTTTTAGTTCGCAAGGAATTCTTTCAGCCTCTCTTGGAACTTTCTACAGAATAATCAGTTCTATAAAAAAAATTAGCATTAGAAATTTTCTACATGATAATAGAAATATAAAATACAAAATTATAAAATTTACATTTTGTTTTATTATTATAAATATTTTAATTTATCTATATTTTTTTAATTAGGAAAATTAGGCGGTGGATAAATCAAACTCCAAGATGTTAAAAGTTCAGTTAATGCTATTTTCTGTCTGCTACTATTTAAAGAAAAGAAAAGTTTTTTTAGAGGCTGCAGATTGTTAGTTTGCTTTCAAGTAATAAATCTTTTAGTTCGCAAGGAATTCTTTCAGCCTCTCTTGGAACTTTCTACAGAATAATCAGTTCTATAAAAAAAATTAGCATTAGAAATTTTCTACATGATAATAGAAATATAAAATACAAAATTATAAAATTTACATTTTGTTTTATTATTATAAATATTTTAATTTATCTATATTTTTTTAATTAGGAAAATTAGGCGGTGGATAAATCAAACTCCAAGATGTTAAAAGTTCAGTTAATGCTATTTTCTGTCTGCTACTATTTAAAGAAAAGAAAAGTTTTTTTAGAGGCTGCAGATTGTTAGTTTGCTTTCAAGTAATAAATCTTTTAGTTCGCAAGGAATTCTTTCAGCCTCTCTTGGAACTTTCTACAGAATAATCAGTTCTATAAAAAAAATTAGCATTAGAAATTTTCTACATGATAATAGAAATATAAAATACAAAATTATAAAATTTACATTTTGTTTTATTATTATAAATATTTTAATTTATCTATATTTTTTTAATTAGGAAAATTAGGCGGTGGATAAATCAAACTCCAAGATGTTAAAAGTTCAGTTAATGCTATTTTCTGTCTGCTACTATTTAAAGAAAAGAAAAGTTTTTTTAGAGGCTGCAGATTGTTAGTTTGCTTTCAAGTAATAAATCTTTTAGTTCGCAAGGAATTCTTTCAGCCTCTCTTGGAACTTTCTACAGAATAATCAGTTCTATAAAAAAAATTAGCATTAGAAATTTTCTACATGATAATAGAAATATAAAATACAAAATTATAAAATTTACATTTTGTTTTATTATTATAAATATTTTAATTTATCTATATTTTTTTAATTAGGAAAATTAGGCGGTGGATAAATCAAACTCCAAGATGTTAAAAGTTCAGTTAATGCTATTTTCTGTCTGCTACTATTTAAAGAAAAGAAAAGTTTTTTTAGAGGCTGCAGATTGTTAGTTTGCTTTCAAGTAATAAATCTTTTAGTTCGCAAGGAATTCTTTCAGCCTCTCTTGGAACTTTCTACAGAATAATCAGTTCTATAAAAAAAATTAGCATTAGAAATTTTCTACATGATAATAGAAATATAAAATACAAAATTATAAAATTTACATTTTGTTTTATTATTATAAATATTTTAATTTATCTATATTTTTTTAATTAGGAAAATTAGGCGGTGGATAAATCAAACTCCAAGATGTTAAAAGTTCAGTTAATGCTATTTTTTGTTTACTACAATTTAAAGAAAAGAAAAGTACTTTTACAGGGTGCAGATTGTTAGTTTGCTTTCAAGTAATAAATCTATCAGTTCGCAAGGAATTCTTTCAGCCTCTTTTGCAACTTTCTACAGAATAATCAGTTCTATAAAAAAAATTAACATTAGAAATTTTCTACATGATAATAGAAATCTAAAATACAAAATTATAAAATTTACATTTTGTTTTATTATCATAAATATTTTAATTTATCTATATTTTTTTAATTAGCAAAATTAAGGCGGTGGTTAAATCAAACTCCAAGATGTTAAAAGTTCAGTTAATGCTATTTTTTGTTTACTACAATTTAAAGAAAAGAAAAGTACTTTTACAGGGTGCAGATTGTTAGTTTGCTTTCAAGTAATAAATCTATCAGTTCGCAAGGAATTCTTTCAGCCCCTTCTGGAACTTTCTACAGAATATTCTGTCCGCTAAAAAATTTCAACATTAAAAATATTTTACATGTTAATAAATATCTAAAATACAAAATTATAAAACTTATATTTTTGTTATATTATCAATATCTATCTGAAAACCAAACTACATTTTGAAGTTTTTTTTTTTTTTTTTTTTTTTTTTTGCAAAATTGTGTATTTTTTTTTTCAGAGAAAATATTTCGATACGAATCGCATATTGATTATATAGGAATATTTTTCCATATTATCTACATATGAACTGGTCATTTAAAAAAAATCTCTGAATGCACTCAGTTCAGCATGTTATTCGAAACAATACTATACAAATTACTGTATTCATTTAGCAAGTTATCTATCTTTATTATTTTTCAGAGATGATAGAAAAATTTTATAATAGTTAATTATAAAAAAATATATATATTTGTGTGTGTTTCTAAAATCTCTTTCTTTTTTTCAGAAAAGACGTCTATATAGGTAAACTAAAAAATCAAAAATATTAAATGTAAGTACATAATTAGAAAAATTCTGCAAAAAGCGTGACTCGAAGTCGCTGTACATGTGTCATTTATGCCGTTCTTACCACTATACTATACTATTTTGTGTAAAATCTCGGTTTTTCGGGAAAGACACTTATACAGATAAAAGGGAAAATCTCTAAATATATTTGATCCAAATCGTAGTTTGATCCAATAGTTTAGATCCAATCTTAATAGATCCAATAGATAGTTTGATCCAAATCGTTATAGCCTATCCCGAGATACACGAAATAAATAAAATTTGTATATATACAAGAATTGTTCGTTTAAAGTTTTAAGATAAAAATTTTAATTAATCAATATTTTTAATTAGCAAAATTAATCACAAAAATTGGTCCGTTATTTTTTTTTTTGTCTCTTGAAAGATTATGACTACTAAATATACCATTTTCCCTCCATTTGCATTCTTTAGAAGGCATTCCTCAGAGATTCCCTCAATACAAACACTGTACTTATTTCGCTTATGCTTATTTCATATTAAGTTATATGATCTTGGCTACATGTTCCATAATCTCTTGTCCCTTATCATCCACTGTTTTCAAGAGTATGATATAAAAACGGTATTTCATTGAACCTTTCCTACGAGAAAAACTGATGCATCCCCAGTCCCGATTACACAACACATTTTTATTCATTTGAAACCTGATGAACTCTAAATTTTTCAAGTGAATTTATCCTTGCAGATGAAACATGGATTTTTTCGACATATCTTTTAGGTATATTTTCGTTTTATGCAAAAAAAAAAAAAAAAAAAAAAAAAAAAAAATTTCAACAGGTGGCACCACAAATGACATATGACATTTCGGGACAACATACAGCAATTACTTATCATTTACAATAATCTTAACAATGGACTTTACTTATCTGTTCATGAGTTTTGAATGAATAAAATTTTTTAGGAAATTTATCCTTTTTCAATTTAATGATATTCTATTCAACCTAAATGCTACGTTATATATCCTTGACTACTTACTGTAACGCTCTCAAGCATCTAAATCTATGAAACAATATATCCTTGACTACTTATTGCAGCGCCCTCAAGCGGCTAAATCAATAAAACAATATATTCTTGACTACTTATTGCAGCGCCCTCGAACGGCTAAATCTATGAAACAATATATCCTTGACTACTTATTGTAGCGCCCTCAAGCAGCTAAATCTATATACCAGTTTTATCATCAATCAATTATCAAAACAAGCACTCATGCGTGCAGCATGTCGAATTAACTACTCCAACAACATCTTAGTCAAGGAGTGATGACTTACTACCCTACAAAGTAACATCACCAAGAAGTGATCAATTTACTACTCTACAAAGTAACAACACCAAGAAGTGAACTCTTACTACCCTACAAAGTAACGAAGTGATTGATCATTTACTACACTACAGCAAAAAGAAAACGAAAAAAAAAAATATTTCAATTTATTTTTAGAGTCAGTCACCATTACATCTTCGCTTATATAATACAATAAAATCATGCTCCCTTGAATCTTTTTAAATGCATCCAAAAAAATTAAACTTGGAATTCATTTCACATCATAACCGTTTTTAATGCTTTGAAGAGGTTCTTAGCGGTTTGAAATAATTTATAAGCAATTATTTTGTACGAAATTTCTTTTGGGCTACAATTATAATAATATAAAGAAATTTTTTGGTGTAATTGTCATTTCATAAATAATTTTTTTTCGTATTGTTAATTTTAAAATAATTTGTTTTATTCTATAATTTTAATTCTTGCATTAGAACATCATTTTTTAATTTACTCATCATTAAATTCTTTTCTATTTATATTATAATGTCTAATGTTCGCCAGTGTTATAGATTAAATTTATACCGTATGGTGTTAATTTTTTGTAAGATTAATAATTAATTACTCGTTTATTCTTTTGTTTAGTCAGTTACTATGCAGATTCAATTTTAATTAAAATACAATTGAATTTAATGTCGTGAGGATAGGAAAGCAAATATTTTTTCCTTGAAAACGCGAGGAAAAGGAATTAAGTGGAGAATATTTTCAAAGTAAGAGCTTTAATTCAATTAATTTAATCTCTTTAATTTAATTTTAATTTTTTTCCTAACATTTAATTTGAAATTAGTCCATGCTACTTTATTCTAAAAAATTTCTCTTATCTCCTGATCTAAATCCAACTTTCTATTTAATTATTGCCATCACACCATTTAAAAATTTCCTTTTCTTTGTGTTCATACGCTATGAGTGAAAGGATAAGGATCCTTGGAGTCTATGCGATCTATCAAATATGTACCTAAGATTCCATTCCCTAATTCAACGCGTGTCAACAAAATACCGATCAGAATCCCGGAATAAAATCACTAAAGGGAAACAAATCTATCCCTTTTGCTGTTGTATTGCTTTTTTGTTATCGATTCTTCCTTATACAACTTATTACCTACAGATAAAAAGAGCTAACCTTAATAACTATTGATGAATTTCCAAGATGGAGAAGATAAGATTTTCCAAGATAAAGCCATGGACTCATCAGCTCGAAAACATGGATCAGATAACTACAAACTAATCCGTTTCTGCAATTGCTCTGCGACATGTCATACGAATTTGAAATTCTTCCATCTTTGAGAATAATCATTACGTATTGGGGTCTCAAGAAGAAAATTTTTGAAAAAGAACGTTACCATAGTAGCCAAGGAGAGTCAGTTATTGCTAAACACGTAAATATCAAGCGATCAGTGCAGCTAAATATAACTAAACGTTGATAAATTCTTGCATATCTTACTATCAGCGCGCCGGCGTCCAGGCCGAAGAGTAGAGCGTCCCCTGTGATCTGTGCGTCCCGGGCTGGAGTCCTGGTTTAGGCATGGCTGTTCCTTACTTACGTTCTATCTGTGAGGTGGGTGAAAGATCCCCCACCCTCCTGTAAAAAGGATTTGTGGAAACGAGTGTGTGGGTGTCAACTTCGTATGAGCTAGAACTGAGACTTCTGCCCGGGTGCTCAGGAGCCTTTACCCTCAGAAGCTGCTTCATAAACTCGGCTTAAATCGTTGACCTCGTCAGCGGGCTTGTCTGCACAAGTAACAAGAACAATAATAACTAACTAAAACTAATTAAAACAATTCATGCATTTCTATGAAAACTTTGTTTAAAGTTTTTAGGATGATATATATGTAACATTATTTTGGTTGAAGCAGAGTGCAGGTTTGAAGACAGACGAGACGTTGTATTTTTAATTTCGTTTTATTCTCTCTTTAATATCCATCTCAGAAAAGCAATTTATTTACAAGCAGACGCAGCGCGGCACAAAAGCAGAAGTAAGAAAGACGGTCGAAACAAATGATCACTAGTCTTATATAACATAGGATTTCCGGTCACGCACCGATGGAATACATGTGTTGACCTCTGACAAGGGCAGCGAAGTATCACTTTCATTTGATACGCAGTACTGATGGCGCATTAGTTTTACAGAGAAATTAATTAAACCGAAAGTGGAATTAGATCAGAAAATAAGAGAATATTTTACAATGGGCTAAACCAAGATAAAGTTTCGGAAATTAATTTGGATCAAATTAAGAGTTTAAAATATCATTACATACACACACATATATATATATATATATATATATATATATATATATATATATATATATATATATATATATAGAGAGAGAGAGAGAGAGAGAGAGAGAGAGAGAGAGAGAGAATTTTTCTATTTGATATTTTTGAAATTCCATCCTCACTTCTATCAAGTTGATATTTCTCATTTAAAAAAAAATAAATTCAAGTAGTTTAATTGAAATGTCCGTATTAACACAAAATGCCGAACATTGTTATTTGAAAGATGTTGACAGGCGTCCAGAATGTGGAGAAACGTCGAGGAAATATCGCATAGTATCGTGTGCTAATAAGGTATTTGACTTTTAGCATTTTGAAGTAAACATCATTTCGGGGTAAAGAAAACTACAAGAGAGAAAATGGTTTAAAAATACAGACGTGGAAATATTAGAATTAGTTGAAGATGACAGAGGTCGAAAACAAAAAGTATCGGACGATACAAAAAAAAAAAACCAGATACAACCATCTAAAGTTATACCTTTTGTGAAACAATAGAGAACGTCTCACAAGAAAATCAACACAATGAAAAATGATGCTGATGAATTCATGGGATCCTAATTATGATAAAAGATGTAAATTCATACTATTTCTGTTTGAATATATTACAACTTGAGTTAAAGAAAAATTTTCCAAATCACTTTCCCGTACGCTTACTATAATATTTAACTTATTTTCAGCTTCGACAGCGCCAAAATCTCCCCTATCAACAGTATTTGATTCTTCATTTCCGGAATTTATACTCTTAACCCTACTACAGTCTATATAAGAAATGTGACTTCATTCCGCTAGTAAGTAATACATTTACAAACCTCGAAAGAGGGAAAGTTATTTTATGACACTTTGTATATTTTCCAAATAATAATATAGAGGTAACCTAGTATAGAGTTAAGGCAAGAAAAACATTACAATTTTAGATATTTTTAATTAATCAGAATTCTAATTTTAATTTCGAAAAATCTTTTCTTAGTGAACAACTACTACTCAAGAAATCTGTCAAATTCGAAGATTTAGGAGAATTGTGGTTTCAGATCATTTGCATTGAATGCATTAAATATTTTTAATATAGATTTGTTATTATAAAATTAAAAATATGTTTTTAAATTCTTATTTTTAATAGAAATTTAACATACCAATCACGATTATTTCTTGATTGATTTGATAGTAAAATTGCAATTCCAGCAATAAATAATATATATATTTTAATTGCTTATTTTTATTGTATATTTAATCAGCTATTATGATTATTTATTGAATGATTCAGAAGAAAAGTTGAATTTTCAATAACGAATAAAATATAATTAATTCTTTACTTTTTTATTGTAAAGTAAATACACACCTCATGATTCTCCATTCAATGATTCCGGAGAAATGTGGATTTTCAGTACAACAAATAAACAATTAAAACTTGCAAATTGCTTGCTTGATAACGATTATAAAATACAAATTTTATTATCGCCTTTTATTAAAAATATAATTTTTCTTTTGAATCATTTAGCGAAAAATCTGGGTGAATCTATTTAACAATAAGGCTATATTAAAATTCGTTTTATACATCAATCAAATAAAGAATAAATCCCTTATTGCCTCGTGTAATGGCTTTTATGGGGGTTTTTTCTAAATCGTTTTTCCTACATTGCTATAAATAAAAGAAAAGAATAAATAACACAGACTATCATAAATAACCTTAGCCTATCGAAATAAATTAAGTTTAATTCCTTATTTTTTATAGAAGATTAAATACACCTATTATGATTGACCTCTATGACTATTTTGGTGAGACATTTGTATTTTCAGTAATAAATAAATAGTTAAAACTTGCTCAATACTTCCTTGATAATGAAAATTATAAAATAAACATTTTTATTGCTTCAATTTTATTAAAAATATAATTTTCCCTCTGAATTATTCAACGAATAATTATAATGAATATATTCAAAACTAAGGCTATATTAAAATTCCTTTTATACATCAATCAAAATATAAAATTAATCCTTTATTCCCTCGTGAAATGGCTTTTACATTTTTTTTTCTCCTGAATCTTATTTTCTACATTGCTGTAAATAAAAGTAAAGGATAAATAACACAGACTATCATAAATAACCTTAGCCTGTCGACACACAACAAATGTCTCAAATTCTTACACAAACTGTCTTCTTTCATTGAATGTTTTCCCCTAAACTGTGATGGATTGGCTCGTAGTTGCAAATCTAAATAGCGAAGACAGGGAAAACATTATTCTGCTGGAAGACACCGAAAAAAAAATAAAGAACAAGCATTATATATAAAAAAGAAACTACCATCAAACAAATAATCGCTTTTGTCAGGGGAAAAAATAAACATACATGCCGTTATATTCTTCATTCTTTAACCGCAACAATGGCGGTTACAGCTATGAAAGATTCACATCGCTCGGAATTCTGTGTAAAACGCGAAGAGCAGACGATATTTTATTAGATTCAAAAACATTAAGAAGAGGTAATAAATAAAATAAAATACCGCTCGTTTTTGTTGTTGTTGTTTCTTTTTTTCCCCGATATCTGGCAGAGAATAAACAACCTTTGCAATGAATAATTTATTGAAAGAAACACATCGGTTGCCATCTTTTACCACACAGAAAATTCAACCATTTTTTTTATTATTATTATTATGTTATTCTTTTTTTTTCCTCCTTCCCTTTTTCGTGATGGTAAAACCCTTTCGCTATTTATCATTTAAAAGGTAGAGGAAATAGAAGGTCTAGACTATACGGGAGCAAAAGTGCAATTCAACGATCTATCAAACTTTAAAGCACTTTTATTGTCAAGAGTGTGACAAATTCGATATCGGTGAGGGAAAAAACGTCCATCTTACAGTCTTAGGTTTTTCGTGAAAACGATAATTGAGTTGGAGGAATGACGGAAAGAAAAAAAAAAAAGAATAGTAGGTGGAGAGAAGCCTTTTATCCATTTTTACCAGAACCTGAAATACCAACTGCAGATCGGATGTGAAGGGAAGAACTTTTTTTTTTTTTTTTGCTACTTTTTTTCTCTTGAGATCGTCTTCTGTGGATGGCAGCGAGAGATTTCCGAAGCAACCATTAATATTTTTTGCCCCATCTTCGTGAGCCTTTGAAATAAAAGACGCAAAATAGATATTGGTTACATGCGACCTTTTTTTCGGAAGTGTTGTTTTCATGAGAGAGAATAAGTAACATGGATGTTAAAAAAATACAAATATGCCGGGATTTTTGCTTTGTAATAAATCTTTTCATATTCCTCGCAACGACCAGTTAATGTAAATATTGCTTCTAAAAATATTGAAAATACAAATAATAGTGTTTTAAGTATCATATATTTTAATTTTTAAAAGGAAATATGAAAAAAGTTTTTATTTATTTAAAATAAAAAATATATATTTATTGAAGCAAGCATGTGATAATTTATTTCATTCATTTAATTAAAGAGACGATTTACTTTATGAGTTTATTTTTTTTTAAACGTTGGCAACGAAAGATTTCTGAAGCAACCATTAATATCCCCCCCCCTATCTCCGCGAGCCTTTAAAATAAAAGATGTGAAATAGATATTGGGTATATGCGACATTTTTTTTCCTGGAAATGTTGTTTTTATGAAAAGAAATATGTAATATGGATTTTAAAAAATACAAATCTGTAGGGAATTTTGCTTTGTAATAAATTATCTCATATTCCTCGCTGGGACCAGTTAACGCCAATATTGCCTCTAAAAGTGTTGAACCCGATAGTATTTTAGATAACAAATATTTTAATTATTAAAATGAAACATAGAAAGGTTTTTTATTTATTTAAAATAATAAATTATTTATTGAAACAAGCATATGATCATTTATTTTATTCATTTAATTAAACAGACGATTTTTCCATGACTTTATTTATCTTTATTATTTAAAACGATGGCAACGATAGATACCGTAGCAATCTTTAAAAATTCCCCCATCCCCGTGAGCCTTTGAAATAAAAGACGTAAAATAGATATTGGTTACAAAAAAAAAAAGAAGAAGAAGAAATATAAATTAATATGAATTCTACGATCGCATATTTATTTTTAAGTCATTATTTGTCTTAATTAATTTAAGTCATTTACCATTTTAACAATCACGAGACTTCTTTGTCGGTCTCTATCCCTCCTTCGGTCTCTCTCTCTCTCTCCCTTTATATATATATATATATATATATATATATATATATATATATATATATATATATATATATATATATATATATATATATATATATATATATATATATATATATATATATATATATATATATATATATATATATATATATATATATATATATATATATATATAATTTTTAAACTTTCATTTTCAATTTTTCTAGCTGGCAAACAAAGTTTTGGAGCTCGACCGATTTGGAGATGAAATAACAGCTATGATGTCATAGTTCTACGTCAACCTTTTAAAAACGTATCTGCTTTCAAAGAAGCATGCATAATAATAATGCAATACTGGTAAAAGCAGGTAAAAAAAATATATGCGATTAAAAGATGACGACGAAAATTGCCATTTATGTTTTATTCATTACCTACGCGATTTCGAGCTTCATAATCCCCTAATCAAAACAACATCATGTTCTCACATGATAAAAAAATGCAGACTTTAAAATTCAAAAAAAAGTATCTTTACAACATTTTAATGTAATAAGCGTGCATTCTTTTTTTAAAAAAAAATTTTTTTTTCGTATTTTGCCTAATTTTGAAATAGTTTTGTATTATAGTAAATTTGACTGTACAATGGAATTTAAACTGATTTCATTATTTCATGAAATATTTAAACACAAGATCTTCTTCAATTGATAGAAGTTAAAAAAAAGATATTTTTTAGTATTTTGCGCTAAAGGAGAAAGAAAGAAAGATTAATATTACGGAATCCAAATGCCACAAAAGACAACAGGCAAAAAGAAGAATATATGCGTGATTATGCTTTTACCGATTCAGTTATGCATGTCATGGGACTTGATTCTATTAAAACGGTTTATGTTCACAAAAAACCGGAACAAGTGTTAGGCTGTGAAAGCAACGTGACTTGACACACCTAAACAATTTATTAACGCCAAAGTGTTTTTAACACAAAAATGCTTTGTTAAAGAACCATTTACAATGCACGCATAAGATTTTAATTGAAATTAAAAATTACCAATATGCTGAATGAATCAGCTAGTTGCCAAAGATAATAATGATAATATTTAAAATGCGTTATAACACAATAAGTACCCAGTTAGTCAAGTAATAAATTCTAATTTGTTCCAAATAATTTGTGATATATTTTTATGAAACCTCCTCCACTAAGTCCGTTAAGTAAACGATTTTGTCTCTAACGGGTGTATGCTGACTTAGTCACCATGCCTCACTAACAAATAACGGCGTTTATTAACACGAAAGCACGAATATACGGACGAGAAAATGCTTGTGTACATCCATGATGTACACAAGCAATAAACAGCAGCAAAGAAGCTACTAGAAGCGCTCACCTCGTTCAACTATTTAGAGCTGAACTCAAATGACTGCCTCCAGCCCAGTCTCACTGTTTTTATATTTTATAACTCCCAAGACACGCAGAGAAGGATCTTGAAAGATCACCTTAAATCGCATCCTAATGGGCCTGTCGGTAAAATTCTTGAAGATTCTAGGAGCATCCATTTTGTCGCCAAATCGGCAAATCAAGCCCGGGGGTTATTGATTCAGCATCCGACAGAACTATCCTTGAAACTTTCTTTCTTATAATGGAACCAACTGTTCTAGGAAGCTATATTATAAATTCCTAACAATATTGTTTATAACCTTCACTTTAATATCAAGTAATTTTTCTGTAGCTTGAATCATCAAAACCAAATGAAACATATTCTGGTTTTCTTTTTTATAAATTGTTTGGCAAATAAGCATTTTGAATTCCCAATATAATTTCTAATTCAATCCAATTATCTCTACAATTTCAAACTTTCATCTCATCCCACCATATGTGCGTTATATAATTATCTTTACATTTTCACCCTTTCAGAATGAGCTTCTATCAAATTAGCAAGAAATTGAATTAAAAAAAAAAACATTCTCATCTTTCATAAAGGATCGTTTTCTCAATCGGATGAGATACTCAACAAAAAATCAAATTTTACAAAAAACGTGACACGATCTACAAATCCACTCGGATATTTTTTATGTGCAGTATATACTAGTTTTTCAGATAAAAACAGGTAGATCAAAATACAAAATATATAAAGAAAGAATTGTTCTCACTTGACAGCTGTTAATTAGTCGTAAAGTCAATATCTGAGCTTTCAAATCTTTTAGAAAATAAGATCATATTACTTGCTAGGTCTGTTGAGGGAAGAATGAAAATAGGCTTCAATTTGTCTTCGTAAGATATATATATATATATATATATATATATAATCCAATGATACAATCCGATTTGTAAATCCTTTCGGTGATTTATGTAGGACAGAGAATGCTAATCCTTCAGAATTAGGCAATAGAATTAAGACACGGAGATTAATAACTACGTCAATTCGATTGCTTGACATTTCTTGATTAGTTGCAAATTCCACAGGTGAGTTTTCCAATTTTTTTTCGTTAGGATGGTCATATTATTTGTTGAGTTTCAAACTAGCTTCATGGAAGATATATATAATACTCAGATGTAATCCAATCTTCGAGAGATTTATGAAGGGTAGAGGATACTAATTCATTAGGATTAGACAACAGAATTAAGACACGGAGTATAGAAAGAATTTCACCCTGTTGTTGGCTGGGAATTGATGGATTAGTTGTGAAGTCCATAGACGAGCTTTAAAGCTTTTTGCAAGGAATGATATATGGCTTTTTGAATTTGTTTCGAAGTGTAATCACGGTATTAAATTTTTCTTAGCAAATATTTTCATAAAGCTCAGAAAATGTTATTCATTCTTTGAATACTGTATATTGGTTTAAAAGTAAAGTGATTATCTTACGTTTTCACCTTTATTGCATAAATAAAGATAGTTTCTTTGATTTCTAATTTGAATAAAATGTTTTTAAAGATTTTAAATAATCTGAAGTAGTTGTATTAAATTTCTATAAAAATTTCTGTAAAAAAGATTTATAAGATTCATTTACCTAATTTATTTTTACGCTTTAAGAAATATTTCTTTTTAAATTCAAGATACAATTTATTTATATTTCGATTACATTGTTGATTCATGATTGTGTCAGAAAATGAAATTCTTTCAGATTGTTTTGTTTCATAATTTCATCCTTACATTGATTAATGCTTCTCTTAATTAACACTCTCTTTCTCAGATAGTGTTCTCAACATGAATATTTGATGAAAGAATGGGAAAAGTTTGGATTTCGTTACAACAAGGAAATAATTATTGATTATTGCAAAAAATAATTGTTAAAAAGTTGTAAAAATTCAGGAAAAAAATACATAATAAAATTAGTATAAAAAGGACAAACATTTAAAAATAAGATGAAAATCATGACAATAAATTTTAAATCTTTCACATCTTTCAGTTCTGCCAAATTGTTTAGATTATCACCATAAACAGTGCTTTTGAGATAAAACACTTTGAGCATGCTTTGTAACACGTTTCAGAAACGATTAAACACATTTTAAATAGAGGTCTTTATGTCGTGTTTTACTTAAAAATATTGCATACAGCGCCATTTCCTCCTGATGATGAGTTGTTGAACTTTTTTTTTTGGTGGAAAAGAAATTCTCTAGATCTCCTTTAAACTATTAACAAGTTTGATAACATTTGGTTCAGTAGTTTTCATTTCATGATCATTTCAAAGTGGAACTTTAATTATAAGCAGCCTGTACATTAAAGGCTAATTTCATCAGATCCCAACATTCCAATTATTATAACTCCTTTGATTTTCTAATGATTCTGCTCACAATTACATTGGGACAACAAGCGCCACCTGTTATCTTTTTGAAGAGAAAATTTTGCTCTAAAATAGTTTGTTTGGGAGTAACATTTTTTTTATCCTCTCTCTTATATGAAGCTACTTTTTTTGCTACAAAAGCTTTATTTACACATTTTTCTTCGAAGAAGTTCTGTTAGAGATTTTGAAGCAGTGGTAGGTCGCGTTATGAGGTTCTGGCTAATGTGTTCTTTAGAGAAAAGAGGGATTTCGAGCTTTTCGAGAGTTGTTAAAAGACCAAGATTAAGGTACTTCCAAAGAAAAAAAAAGAACACTTTCTATACCTTTTCATTTTTATTTATGCTTACCTATAGCTTTCGGAAAAAATCTTGATGTGTCTCAAAGTTTAGCAACGATGCTTAGGTGGACTTTATGAGCGATCCTAAATTTTTTTCTCAGAATATTTTTTTTTCTATTTTAGATTTTATTTATAGGTGTCTATCAAGCGGATGGAAATGAAAACTTTGGTAGTAGAGTAAGGAAAGGCGTATTTTCCATTGCACTGGGCATATTTCATTTGTTCCTTGATTCTGTGAATTTCCTAAGTTTTGGTTTGACTGAAAAATTTTCTTGAAAGTTCTTTGAGGAAATCAATCGAGCTTTGTAGTTTCAAGATCTCTGTGTAAAATATCATTCCGAATAAACAAGGTAGCATTGGTAATAAATGATACGAAGCATTTTATTTTGTAAAACTCGAATTTTGTTTCGGTTGGTTTTAGCAGTGAATCCCCAAATTTGAGCAGCATAAGTGAGAATAGGTCTTAAAATTTTTTATATAATTATATTTTATTCTTTAGTGAAAGAGAAAAAATCTGCCAATGAGTGGTATAATGAGATGAACTTTAGCCTAAAACATCTTTTAACTATTCCGGCAGATGACGGATCATAAATTAAGGAATTATTCTTGAGGAATAAATCGGAATACGGGTTTGAAAATTAAAAACCTACCTAATTATAATTTTAAACAAAGACCCCTTACCTTGTCAGAAAATCATAATTATGACTGACTTGATATATATACATCTGAGGTGGATCTGATTTTATCAAAATAACAGTACAAAACTAATTTTTATAAGTTGCGCTAAAATTCCGTAACATTCTGAATCACCAAGCAATATTGATATACCAGACGTTAGTGATTTAGTGTTTGCGTATTTGCCTTGCGTAGTTAATTTAGTTATGCCATCAATCAAACAGCCACTTTTAACATCCATCAAAAGGTTATAGCGTTTCAAGAAGTAAGTACTTGAGCTTTCTCCGTCGACTCCTGAGTTACCTTCGAATACTGCTCCACCACCTCATGTAACCAGATCTAGCCGTCGAGTACGCTTTAACCCTCGTTATCTCTAATCCAGTGCCTGCTGCATTCCAGAAGGGGGACTACTGTGGTCGATCTGCTTTCATCAAAATGACGTCACAGTTTAAGTTGCACGATCCTGCAAGCGATTTATTATACGTGCACGAGATTTGATTCTACTGCATTTTATTAACTGCAACTGTATCTTTTTTTTCCCTTCTTTCTTAATGTTTCCGTAAAATAAAGATGTTATTTTTGTTACGCCGTCATTGAATTTAAAGATTATAGAAAACATCCACACATCGTATATCTGAGATTGGACGCACTTTACCTTTTTGTAGAATGTGTTCCACTGCCTACTAATTCAAAGCCAACTTAATACAAAAAAAATTATTAAAATAATGTTAAGAAATTGATATTTTTTTAGATAATTTAATAGGATTATAAACAAGACGTTAAAATAATATAAACAGATAAAAGCAAATTAAAAATCGATAAAAAAAATGTATAGAAAGACAGTGAAATTAAGGATTGTATGGTACATGGTAAATTAGAAACAAGGTGTTATAAAGTTATTTTTTTATTCTCAACTGCCTTGATATAGCTACAATCAATATATAACACGCGGTATATATGCATATTTATAGCTATAAACAATCGCAGTTCGCCGTGCGCATTTAATCACAAACATAATTCTACATAGCAGTTTTGCCGAAGTTTAGTAACTTTCCCAACTTAAAAAGAATACAATAAGGGAAAAAAGCCGTGCAATAATCTCTTTTGACAACTGAAGTCAAGAGGAATGAATGTGGTTTCCTATTGTTACGAACCTATAATACTGCTACCCGGCATAATTGGGTCATCGTAAGAAAGGCCGTTACGATCGGTCCTGTACGTGCTGAGATCAATGAACTTAGAGCTTGGCGACAGACTTGGCGAGCATTTGGCGGCTTGGCGATAAATTTGGCGAGTTTGGCGACTAAATGGATAGTACCGGAAAGTTCGAGAACTTTCACGATCCATCCACTAACAACTGAGATGCAGCCAGGTACGCCCTGATTGGTCAGAAGATTCTGGCCCCGCCTCCCGGAACTATAAAAGATGGGCACTCAGAAGCTACGAAGTTGTTGTTGTTGTGTGGATAGTGAGAAGTCGTCGTGTTTATCGTCGTCGTGTCGTGTGTATCGGAAGAAGTGTGTGTATCGGCGTAAGTTGTGTGTGAGAGAGTCGGAGTCGCCGACACGTAGAGGTCTTGGATGATTAGACAGCAAGAAAGCTGCTGAACTAATGAACTACAGCAATTAAATGCGCTGCGTCATTAAGATTAATTTGCGATATTTGTTGTAGAAGAAAAATTTTGTAACACTATATTTAGTATAACCAGCAAAATTTTCGGAAAAAAAATCTTGCTTTACAATAAAGATATTAGATCTCACATTACTTTGAAACCCTACTAACAATATTTGTACTTTGAATTATATATCTCGTGTTTCTAGTTTTCCTTAGTGGTAATTACATTCTTAGTAAAAACCACAAAAGAATAACGATAATGATACTAAGACAAAGTCATCTAATGCAGATGCAGTCACTGATACAGAGGAAATTCATGATTTTATGTTTCTATGCAACAGCATTGCACATGTTTAAACTATTTTTGCGGACTGGAATAATGGAAATTTTAAATTAAAAAAAATAATGAAGAAGAAATAAAAAAATTTCAATGCCGAATAGGGCTAATCGTATATCGAATTTTTCATGGATTCTTGTATTATTTCGTAATTAACGCTACCTAGAAATAGCGGATGCAAATTCAGGAAAACTACTCGCAAAAATTCCGTGGTGATAGCTGAAAATATAATTCCGAAAATTGCGTAAAGAATTAAAAATATGCTGTACAGAAAAATAAGTCCAATTTTGTCTTCAAAACTGATATGACACTAAGGTTCAGCATATCTTGGATGCATGGAGAGCCTTGGTGATTAGGCATTTCTGCTCAGTTTGAGGTAATAAGTAGCAGAGGAAAAACAGATCTATGATGATCTATCATTGGTGCGTCGGTTGAGTAGAAAAAGGATTGCTTAAAAGCATTTAAGGTGGAAACTTAAGCAGTTAATTAGATGTAATTTAAATTTAGGAAGATGCTATGGAGACTTAAGTAGCAAAGTTCATTCAGTAGTAGAGTAAGGAAAGGCATATTTTCCATTGCAGTGGGCATAGTTAATTTGCTTCTTGATTGTGAGATTTTCATGAGATTTGAATTGACTGAAACATTTTCTTGAAAGTTCTTTCATGAAATCATCGAGCTTTGGAGTTTTAAGATTTATGTGTAAAGTATTCCAGATAAACCAAGGATCATTGGTAATGATACGAAGTGTTTTATTTTGTAAAACTTGAATTTTGTTTCGGTTGGTTTTAGCAACGATTCCCCAAATATGAGTAGCATAAGTGAGGATAGGTCTTAAAATTTGTTTATATAATAACATTTTATTCTTTAGTGAGAGGGGGGAACACATGCCAATGAGTGGGATAATGAGATGAATTTTAGCCTAGAACTTCTTTTTCTATTGTTAATATGACTTCTAAAAGTGAATTTATCATCTAGGAGCATTCCAGGGTATTTTACTTCTTTTTCCCAGGACTGGCTATCTTCAAAGAACACGAGTGTAGGTAGCAGCGTCTTTATCTGCCCTTTCCCGAACATGACAGAAGGGGGTAAGCATGCTTATCATTGTGCATTAAACGAAAAATATCATGAAATGTTGACTGGTAAATATACTTAACACTTAATTCTATGTAATTTAAAACAACTCTATTCATTTTTTAAAAAATTAAGATATAATAATATTTATTCAGAATTCATTTCCAACAATAAATTTCAATTCATTGTTGGAAGTTGAAGAATAAAGATTTTGTTAAATATCAGTGTAGTTTAGAATCTGAATAAATAAGTGCCATTACAATAGAGTGAAATTTATAAGATAGATGAGCCAAACATTTACTTTTTCAATAACGCCATGATGTCATGAGATTTGTCTCCAATAGAAAGTTTCATTTAGACAATGAGCAGAAAATATGGCCAAAAAGTGAAATTACACATTTTTAATACCAGGTAATCTGCCAATTTACAAGTAACATGGATAAGAAGATATATCTATGCGATTTAGCTGCAACTGAAAATAATTAGTGTCATATTTAAAAAAAAACTAAAATCAGTGGCACAACAGCCCATGTGGGCTAAGGCTTACAGTGCCCAATATCATATATATATAGTTTAGAAGCTTATCGAAGGATTTGCTCAAAATCTTGTAGGTAACTAAAGAAAAGTGTACTAATTAACTACTGTAATTAAAAGCAATCATTATTTCAATCCTTTATCTTTCAGTCCTGGAGTTCGATGGTTAAATAAGTATTTTGTGTGTGTGTGAAACATTAAAACAAAACCTGGATAAAAATATGATTTAGATTTTAATTATGTATACATTCTTTCTCGGAAAAAAATCTTTACAAAAATATAGAATTACATAAGATAGCATTTAAAGATGTAAAATTCCATTAAAGTACAGATTTAAAGATGTAAAATTCCATTAAAGTACAGATTTAAAGATGTAAAATTCCATTAAAGTACAGATTTAAAGATGTAAATTTCCATTAAAGTACAGATTTAAAGATAAAAGTTACTTTCCAAAGAATATACTTTGAAACAAAATTCGAAGAGTTTCGAATACAAAGATGATCAGAAAGAGAAAATGAATTTTTAAAAAATTTATATTTTGCCAATAATTAATATCCAAAATAGATTCAAGGGCAAAATTCGTTTTTCTTTTGTTGTTGTTTTCCACATCAAAATCGATAACCAACTAAGAAAGATAAAATGGCCTAATTCTGCATATTTGACTAAATTACGTATCCTTCAGCACTTCAATGTAAAACATTTTTTTTTTTTCAAAAATTTGATAAAACTTCAAACTTTCTTACAAAAAAAATTCCGTAATAACTCCTCAAAGGTTAATCATTTTTCACCTCTAAACAGAGTCTAAAACAGAGTAAAAAAAGAAAAAAAGAAAGTACCTCGGAAAATTTTAAGTTAGCTCTAAAAGTCCACTTGAACGACGCTTTCAACCATGAGACATATAAAAAGATCTTTCAAGGTAAATAGGGAAAAAAGAGAAAAAAATGGAAGGTAAGCTATAGTAAATTCTCTTTTTTTTCCCCCACATACCTTAATCCCCTTTTTAAACGACTGTTGGACAGCACAAAATCCCTCTTACCCTGCAAAGAACAACTTAGATAAAAACACATTACAAGCTAACCTTTACTTTAAAATCCCTAAAAGAACTTTATTTCGGGGTAAAAAAGCAAAACGATCTTTTCTAAGGTAGTAGGTAGATATCTATAAAGATATTTTTATATATAAAAGTTTGCTTGAATGCTCTTTTATACACATTCACAATTTTTGTTCTAAAATTATGAAATTTGGCACTGATGTTCTTCAATTATATAAAAAACAAACAATAATAGGTTTTCAAAGCCTGAAAATTAATTCAAAATAAAGTCAATTTTGTTGTTATTTATCCTTATCTTTCGAAAAAAATATTATATCGCAAGAATTATTTTAACCCTATCTTAAAACTCAAAAACATTATCTTTTTAATTATATCAATTACATAAATGCACAATTTTTCTCTAATTTTCTAAAAATTTTAAAGTTTAATTGGGTGCAGTGTAATGATGTTTCTATCGATATAGCAAAATTTAAATTTATTTAAATACCTCATAAAAATATTCAATTCCGTGTGTTTGAAGATATCGATGAACATCAAACTTGGCGCTAAAATCGGCGACCATCTAGCAACTTTGGCGACAAAAATGGAGGTTCTGGGAAATGAAGAATTTTGAGGTTACCTCCTATTTGGAACCGAGATATGCGATTTCTGCTTCTAACAAAAAATTCACCGGGGTGCCCTTTAGATGTGTAACTATTATTCGAATATCAGTAAAAAAGATAACTAATCTCAAACTAATACCACACATCATACAAAACATCGTCACAAACATCTTATGATCATCCACAAATATTATTTATGCTGTTTGGTTATTGTATATTTTAACTTATTCTCAAATGTTTATTTTTATACAGATAAGTTAAACTTCGCCATGTGGTGTTATCAACAGGAACAATTACATGCTTTTGAAAAACACTAATTCTCACGATTTTGGCAGGTGGAAATCCATTCATAATTTTCTTGTGTTAACGTTTTACGGAATCTCTAATAACGCCCTAATTCATATTGAGATTGTATTTCTGAACATGGACAGCTGTCTATTCCTGCATGATCACCAAGCAACTTTATTCGCAGCTTTGTCTTCATTTCTGAGCTAATCAATTGCATTGTTAAAAAGAGAAAAGGATTCCAACGAAAATTATTTGTATACTCAGGAATGTATTGCTATCTTTTTCCTTCACATAAAATTGGCAACCTTGAGTATGGTAATTACTTGCATGGTGTTGGCGAGATAAAGTTATGAAATAAAGGCCTTTGGCACGGATTTGTCCTTTTTATTGAATATATCTCGGAATATGTATTTCGAAATCTTTTAAAAGGCCGATTGACACCAAAAATTGATACAAAACTACAGTTTTAGTTAGACGAATAAAACACTGAATTTCATCAATTTAAGTCATTCAGTTTATGTGTAGCGCGTCTTCCCCATTGTCTGGACGTCCCGGGTTCGAGTCCCGGTTCGGGCATAGTTGCTCTTCTTCTGTGTTCTATCTGTGAGGTGTGTAAATATGCCCCTGTGAAAAGGGATTGTGGAAGCGAATGTGCCGCATGAAGTAGCTAAGTCGTACTCTTGACCTTAGTTGGTGCTACTGAGAAAACAAGAGACGCTCATTCGGCTTAAATCGATGATAGTTAACTGTCAGCGGGCTTATAAAGTGTCATAAGTCACAACACAACAACATTAAGTTTATGTGTTACTACCTTTAGAAGCATGCGAACAGACAGACGGTCAACTATTTGACGAATATCGTTCAAAATTTGGTAATTCTATATTTTAGATGCTAAAGTTGTGTGCCCCGTTTTAAATACTCAGCTCTTTCCAATTTGTAGTTACTGAATTCATTTGTATTCAAATAGTCAGACATATAGACTAGATGTGAATGGATTTCTTTCAAAGCGTGGTGAACATTATGAGTTCCATAGTAATTCCATATACCAAATTACAGACCGATGGACAAGTACATAATGTCAATAATGTGTGTTCGAATTCAGGTTGGTATAGAATTTTTGGATACGTCAAAATCTGGAGTTCGAATTTTTTGATAATTAGAATACTTCTTCAATAATTTCTTATCACAAATTAATAATTAACTTAGCACAATAAAAAAAATGATAAAATTAAATAATTGAAATATATAGAAACGGACTATAATTGTGCGATTTTACCTAACACTTATAAATCTAGACTCAACATTAACTATTTTATTAAATGAAGTCCTTGTGGCCATGCATGTATGGATGGACTTATAGATGTATGTTTGAGATCTCCTAAGTAACTGGAAAAGAATTCTTCCCATTCTTTCAATTTATCCATTCATCAACTAAGACGAGAAAGCATACTGTCACTTTTTTAATGTGCAAAAGTTAGTTAAATGTTAAATTAAATATAAATTAATCAAATATTTGCGATTTCCAGTAGAGACATCGAAGCAAACTATTTTTAAAAAGGTATTTTTAAAACATCTTAAAATTTAAAATCTTACCTTCCGAAATATACCACTTTTTTTTCTGCGCAATATTTTATTATTTATTTAGTAATTTTTTTAATATCAAGTAAGTAATTAAACTGCCGCTAAAAAACAAAACTTTGAAATAAGAAAATTTATAGATATTTCATCGTTAGACAATGGTGAGGTTTTAATTCCCTCTAACTTTAAGTTTTGACTTTCATACTTTATTTTTTTAATTATTCTCGGAAAAGATTTTTATTGACTTTTAAAAACTTATTTGTATATAATATTATAATAATATATTAAATATTTTTTTTATTGTTGAAGAAAAGATTACTAATAATTATAGACAAAACACATTAACATAATTATGGAAAAACACTAAAAGAAACATTTTAAAGCAAACGATTAAGAAATTTCTTTATTTATAAAGATAAAATTAGCTATTGGTAGCTTTTAAAAATTGTGTGCATTAATTAATAATCCGATTTTCATTAAAAATATTTCAGGCGATAAAATTATATTGTGTATTATAATAGAATTTTATATATAAAAAAATTGTTTACATTAAAAATGTTAAATTTGGAAGCATTTTGAACCTGCGCAACAAAAGATATATCAGCTCTTGTTACAAAAAATAAACTGAAGAGTTCTTAGAAATATTTATAAATTCATTTGGAAAAATTAAATCATTTTATTAAACAAAAAACACACCAATTGTAAATTTATAACAAGGAAAAAAATCAAAATGCCACAACAAGCTTTTCAAACCAATTTTACAAATCTTCTCAACCAATTCTATTCTGAAGTATAACATAAATCCACAATTTGTCGGTATACCCAGACATAAATATTACATTTGAAGTCTTTGAAACTTTCTTGACACTTCGGTCCATAACCAGATCAATGACGGACAGAAAAAATGTCGATTTAAACTGCCTTTCGAAATGCATCGGTCTCAAAGCGTATCCATGGTGATGGGAATATATTTTTATAATTTGTGTGATAGAGCCATGTTTTTTGTATCCCCAATGGTAAAAATGTCAAACTGTATGATAAAAATAGGTAAGCGAAAATGTATGTTTGAAATTTAGAATTTTTTATCAGAGTTTTTGTTAGTAAACGGAATGTGAGTCGTAAGAGTCGTCTGGAAATTGGTTTAACTTTGAAATTTTGTTTATTTTTCTTTTTTGAAATATATTTCAAACTGACATATATTTATCAAGAAAGCAGAAGTTTTCAAGAAAGAAGAAATTTGATGTTTGAAGAAGTTTTATAAAAATAAAATAATTATTTAGATATAAAAATTTTAATATACCAAATTAAAAATATATATATTGAAAATTGTAAAATATTTTTCTTCTAGCATTTTTTTAAATTTTGATCGTGAATTTACACTATAATATTTTCAAAATAATCTGTATGGGGTTAGGAATCTATAAAGAATAGAAGAAATTTTTTTCATACTTTTTATTCCGTTCTCAAAGCGTGGTTACTTAAAAAAAATATTTTATTTAAAAAAATTATTGACTTTTAAATCTTGTGTGTATGAAATTTTCCAACTTATTTTAAATTAACTTCCATTTGAATGATGACTTAACATTGCGCCATCTGTCGGCAATGAAAGTGTTTAATGTAATACAAAATTTACGCCAAACAGACAGACAAGAAAGTGAATTAATGTTGTATTGTAACCCAATTCTGAGCTATGTTTAAAGCATCTAGTTAATCGAGAAGTTAGTTTAAACTATATTACAAAATTTACACCGACCAAACGGAAAAGAAAGCAAGTTAAACTTGTTGACGAAAATTTCATTCATATTTTAATGTGATTATGTATCTAAATATATTTGTGGCGCTTAAGAATTCTTAGTATTGGAACTATAGTTCTATTCGCTCGATAAGACTTTTAAAACATAAATCAAATATAGAAAATATTATAAGATTTTCAAATTTCGTGTAAAATCCGCATAAATTTCAGTAATAGTAATCGTTCAAAAATTTGAATTAGAGATTTTTACGAATCTCCAAGTTTTTCAAATTTCGTGTAAAATCCGTATAAATTTCAGTAATAGTAATCGTTCAAAAATTTGAATTAGAGATTTTTACGAATCTCCAAGTTTTTCAAATTTTGTGTAAAATCCATATGAATTTCAGTAATAGTAATCGTTCAAAAATTTGAATTAGAGATTTTTACGAATTTCCAAGTTTTATACCTCCGGAGTTCGAAAAACACATTTTTGGAAAATGTTTGTATGTCTGTGACAAAGATAACTCAAAAGCGTTTTCAGTTAGACAGTTGAAATTTATACTCTATAGACGGCTACTCTTAAATGAACAGAAAACCGCGCAAATTGTTTTGTTTTATAAATGTTCCACATTTTATCACATTCTTCGAAATTTTTTTAGTGAAATATTTCTTTAAAACCTCAAAATATTTAATCTTTAACATTCGGCAAGATAGTCTGGCATCAAAAAACCGAAAATTTTCTTCAAAATTTTTTCAAAAATATAATTTGGAATAAAGATGGTTAATACAGAGCCATTCTTGCAAATGACAATCTAAAAACGATGGTAAAGAACCAGAAAGAGAAAAGAATTCTTGTTGTCAAAAACACATTTATGATAGCATTATAGGAGTAGATTATAATCTCATTATGTCGTTTCATTGTCAAAACAACATAAGAAAGAAGAAAATTCAGAAACATGACTGTTTCCTCTACAGCTGACATTTCAACCCGAGTCATTTCTATCGTTAATGACCGGATAATAAATCGGATTTAGTTAGGATTTAAAAGATTTTTTTTTTTTTTGGAAATTACTTTCGCTGTTAAAGTTATGATATTCATCACTTTGTTAATAAGATTTTTTTTTCCGTTGCAACAATTATTTATCAAATTATTATCACTAGTCATTAGGATGCAAAAACTTGAAATTCGAATTGTTTACCTGAAGTTAAGTGTAAATAAAAGTTAAAGATCGTAACCTCTTTGAATATTTTCACGTATTTAAAAAATGGAATTATCTAAATGGCTTCAATTATGAGTAGCTGCCTTTGACGACCAACTGTTTCACCGGAATGACTTGGATTTTCTAAGTGATTTTAATTATAATTATCTGCCTTTCTTAACCAACTAGCTCACCGGGATAGCATTTATGTACAATTTCAATTGAATATTTTGAGAAAATGTGTAATTTGGACAAGATTTTCAAATTTTAAATTAATTAAAACCGAAGCAAAAAAAATTACATCGAAATAAAGTTTTAGGAAGGTAAATTTCCAATTATACCAATTGTTGCCTTATATTTTTTCTGTTGATTAATTTATTAAATATTATTTCCAGAGCATTCTACAATAACATAATTTATTGTTCTAATAAATTCTAAATCGTTTTCAATGCAACTGACTGCATTCTTTCAATTATTACATTCTATTTTAACCCTTATTATTTTCTTACTATTAGTACTTTCTATCCCTTCCTGATTATCAAATACTAAGATTCAGCTTATTATTAGACATTGAGCAAATTTTAATATAAGGTGTGCTTTTAATAATTTTTTAAAATTTTACTATACTCATACATAAGGAATATGAATCCATTATTTGTGGAGAACAGTCTTCACTTCTGAAATCGTAGATGGTGAAGGAAATCAAGCACAGAGTTTTGAATCTAAATATCCCCATAAACGCTCAGCAATGATCAGGTCAGGAGACTGAGGGGGTCAAGCAAAGTGTTCTACTTCCTCTTCGTGCTCATCAAATCAATTTTGAGCGATTTTAGCAGTTTAGATAGAAACATTGTCTTCTTAAAAAAAAGCAACATTCATGAACAACATTCAATGAATATGAATCCATTATTTTTGGAAAACAATCTTCACTTCTGAAATCGTAGATGGTGGAGAAAATCAAGAACGGAGTTTTGAATCTAAATATCTCCATAAACGCTCAGCAATGTTCAGAGCAGGAGACTGAGGGGGTCAAGCAAAGTGTTCTACTTCCTTTTCATACTTATCAAATCAATTTTGCACGATTTTAGCAGTTTAGATAGAAACATTGTCTTCTTAAAAAACAAGTCATTCTCTGGGAAATAAAGTGTGGAGAAAAGGATGCATCAAGAATAGGGACATAGTGAGCAGCTGTAACTTCCCCATGGAGAATAACAAGTGGCCCAAGAAAAAGTCAAGATATCGCACCTTATTCCATAAGAGAACACACCTCAATGCTTCAAAGTCAGAAAGAGACAGTCTAGAGAAAATGTTTCTGCGAGCATTCATCATAAACATGTCCACTTGTCTGAAATATATTGTAGGTCGATTTATCAGATCAAATGACTTGTTGCCACTGTTGAGGAGAACAGTTTCTGGGCGTTTTACACCATTTATTTTGCTGAAAAGCTTCATGTCATGCTACTAATGGTTTACGAATAGCAACTTTTCTTCCGTTTAAAGCATGGAGTTTCCTTTGGACAGTTTCTTCTTAAATGGGGTTTTGTAGATGATTATTTATCTCAGATGTTTAATGGGATAGAGACTGCTTGTACTTTCGGACCACAATGCTAGTCACTATGCTTATCTCTCTCTGTAATCTTTTTTACATCAACTGTTGTCCTTCTCAAAGGCCACATTACAGCATTTCCTGTATGCTATTATAACGACTAATACAACACTTCTTGTATACCCCAAAATTATTTGCTGTAATGTAATTTGAAAATGTAATTCAGACGAATTACATTTACTTGAGATTATATGTGGTCTTAAGCAAAATTTATAACTGCTAATGATTCTGCCGTGATAGTTTGGTTTCTGATCGTATTATTTTAATTCAGTTCACAAGCAATCCTAGTGCCGGCGTCCTGGCCTAGGGGTAGCGCGTCTTCCCCGTGGCGTTCCTGGTTCCAGTCCTGGTGCGAGCATGGTTGTTCTTTTCCTTGTATGTTCTCTCTGTGACTTACGTGAATGAGCTCCCCATGTAAAAAGAGGTTGTGCAAGCGAGTGTGTGTGTGCTATCTTCATTTGAGCCAGAAGTCAGACTTCTGCCCTCGGGTGCTCAGGTGTCTTTACCATCAGAAGCTACTGCGCAAGAATTTGGCTTAAAATAATCACACGACAAAAAAAGAAGTAATCCTAGTTAATTCTATTGTTAAATGTAAACATCCCATCTTTTCAACTTTTCCACACTCCTATTTTGACGAATTAACCCCATCTTAACGCATGCGCAAAAGCGCGGAGGTTCTAAGAATCCATTGTCAAACAGTATACATATTTTTACTGATTTGAACTAATTCCGACATTGTTAGATATCAGTGCTCATTACCACCTTCTTACCCCCCCCCCCTCTTTCATCCTAAACTAAAGCTGCAGTTATATAAAAGACGCTAGATTCCAGACGTTTATGTCACATGTATTCTATATGATTGAAGATCCTTCTGATGCAGTTCCTTACATTCCTTCATGTTCTCAATTAATTATTTACTATAATGTCATCGTGTGTTTGTTGCTGTACAAATAAATGCTTTTGTTGTTTTGCAATATTCGCTGCGTAAATCTTCAAAGGACATTACTATTACTAGCTATCATTTTAAAATCGTTTTTATTTTACAAATTAAAATACATTTCAAAATTTAAACCTTCATAACAACATTATTCCAAAACATATAACAGCAAATGCACATTTAATATAATTACTAATTGTGTCATTACAGCGAAATTTCAGCATAATATGCATCCCTTTTCAATAAACATTAAAATGCATTCAAATCAAACATATTACAAGAAAGATTATTCAATAATTCTATCTTTTACTGCAAATTAGTGGATTCAATAATAAGTCTAGAAATTTCTCTTCATTCAACTAATGTGCATTAATGACTTAATGGTAACATACATGTATTCTAAGTGCACAAAGCAAAAGCGCTGTAATCAATTTATTGATTAAAATGGCTTTAAACCTAATCCTACTTCTATCAAAATTCAATAGCTACTTTAGAAATACATTATTGCTGCTACTGCTACCCTGCCGTATTCAAAGTAAAGCCTAAGTATTCATCGAAATTCAATGAGCCCTTTAATCCATAAATATTTTCATAGCTAATTTAAACCGCCTTCTCATTTATAATTTGCATTCATTAATTATTCTAAAAGGCTTTTGAATATTCTGTTGGACTATTGAAGCGTCTTAGGGATGACTAGCATGCTTACAAACATTTCATCGGTTTACTGTGCATTAATTTGTAGCAAATATTTGCATAGACAAATTCAGTTCATATATGAAAGTAATGTTTGCAGCCTTTCTTAAATTGTTTGTTAGAAAATTTATTCGCAATTCTTAATGCTGTGATGGCCATTTATAACTTTCTCGTACACGTAGAATAAAGTAAAATAATGGTAAAAAAATTCGAACTCGCTATTTGATGAATCACTACAATTTAAAATTTCTTGAATTCGAACATTTTTTTAGAAAATGTCTGTCTGTCTATCTGGTAACAAAAATAACTCAAAAAAGGTTTGGAGCTAGAAGGTTACATTTTTTATACACAAAATTTGCAGATTTCTAATAAATTTTGTGAAAAATCTGTTCAGAGGAAACCCGATTGTTTGAATATAAGTTGCCAGGATAGTTACTAAATGAAGAGAGCTAGATAGATGAAATATTTGGTACATAGATTTAACATCTATAGTGCAGACTACTGTCAAGATTTAAACCAAATCCACCAAGAGGTTGACTCTCAGTGGGTCTGTAATTTCAGAAACATGCGAACGCGGTAATTCTAAACCGCAGTGACTAAAATATATCAAATTGGACATGGAATTTTATGACTACAAATGCAGTTTTGTGTCAAATTTTTGATTCAAACGGTTGAGAAAAACTTGTCTAAAACAAAAATTCTATTTTTGGATGATCTTAACGACATGCCAAGGATTAATCACCAAAAGCACCCCAAAGATGACAGGATAGATTCAGTAAAAATACGAAATTCGGCCAAAAACTAATATTTCATAAATATTTTAGATCAGTGCCATGTAAGGAGTTTCCTGGCATAGCAATTTTCTTAGAGACCATGCGAGCACATTTTGGGGTGACCATTTCTGCGGGTTTTACAAATTTACATAGAGCTGAGACATTATGGAAATTCAATATTCCCTTTATATTATAAATATTTTCATAGTTAATTACAACCTTTCATTTTTTTATGAACTGGCATTTATGGATAATTCTTGAAAGCTCTTAAATTTTTCTTCTGATATTAAGACATTTTAGACGCATAGAACATGATTACAAATATCTCGCCAGTGCATTAATTTGTGTAATATATTTCTATTATCAAATATTATTAATTTATTCGTGAAAGAAATGCTTATAAATGTTAAATTGTTAATTAGAGCATTTACTATGCTTAAAATTTAAATAGATTTTTTCTAACAAAAAATAAAATGAAACAGTGTTGACATGGAAATCCAACAGCTGTTAACATCAAGTGCCATACTCACAAAGTCTAAAGGGAAAAACAAGCACCATATTCTCTTATCATACGTTTGCATTCATAAATTTCAATCAAACATATAGTTAGACAATATAACATATAAACAATTTCAATCAAACATATAGCTAGACAATATAACATATAAACAATTTCAATCAAACACATAGTTAGACAATATAACATATAAACAATTTCAATCAAACATATAGCTAGACAATATAACATATAAACAATTTCAATCAAACACATAGTTAGACAATATAACATATAAACAATTTCAATCAAACATATAGCTAGACAATATAACATATAAACAATTTCAATCAAACTTCATAGTTAGAACATAGAATCCATGCATATTTTCATGCATTTTATCTTTCTGCATATTATTATTTCAAATAATTTTTCAAATTCTGTAATAGATTATAAGAGCAATCCAATTCTTATAAATTTTTGTATTTTTATCAAAAAAAGTTATGGATGTATGAAATTTTCATTTCTAATCAAAATGCAATATAACAAACATTTTATTGTTATCATTAGTGGTCAATACACAACGAAATTCTCACAAACGAAAAGATTACAATTTTCAAATTATCATCAAAATTTGTCGTTATAAATTGCGTCTGAGAAGTTTTAATTAAATTTTTTTCAAAAAGTATTTTATTAATTTATTCGTAAAATGCCCTATGATGAGGACAAAAACATAACAATGGCAAAATGTGTATTATTTTTATTCTATTATAAATAGAAAGGTTAAGATTTTTTAAGCCATGTTGTCAGAGAAGATGAGTCATAGTGAATATTTACTTACTTGTGAAGAACAAGAAATTTAAAATGTTGTACATATGTATGATGAAAACCATTCCATTTGACTCCTCGGACAAAACAACAATCAATGAAAAGACGACATGCAACATCTTAATTCAAAGTATAAGCAAAGCAAGCCCTTCAGATGCAAAATCAGAAAAGATAATTTTTGGAATAAGACGAGTGTTTTGTAATAAAGAAATTTGTTAAAGGAACTTTTAACTTGCTTCCTCTTTTGAGATCATAAAAAATTTTTCTCAGTAAACGACGTGAAATGCCATTAGGTGGTGTCATGTGTTTTGCAATGCATGATCAACAAAATTTATAAACTTATCCAATCATTCAGCTGGGAAGTATTCAATCATTAATCATATAATCCAGTTCTTGAACCTAGCGATTATCGCCACTTTCACCATCTAAAAACCTTATCAGCTTACCAGCATCTTGGCACTACAGAAGAAGTGAAGTTGCCTGTGAATAATTGAATTTCAATATAAGAACAGAGATTCATGAGGAAGGTGTGCAAAAACCAAATCCATTATGATATATTTTTAAACCGGCATAAAACTTTTGAAGAGAAATTTAAATAAACTTCTGTTACATTACAAAATTATTTTTCCTGTTTCTTTATTATTATTATTACAAAATGGTTATTACTTTAAAAAAACATTCCTAGAAACAATTGGAACAGAAACTAAGCAACTTTTTTTATAATTCTATTGTCTTTGCAATATTTCTTATTTTCCTTTTGATGTAATCAAACATGTAAAAAGAAAACTATAAATATAAAAATAAAAAGTGTATTTATTAGATTATAACAATCTTGGAAAAATAAAGCATTCCGGAGTTTCTTCTTACTAACATTGTTTATAATAATACCTTTCAAAGATCATAATAATTTCTAAACATTATTTTCTTCCGGTCTTACATTTCCATAAGATAGGCCTCTCACTCACTTTAAAGATATTCTTCGTAGAAGATTACAGAATAAAAAATAGAATATAGAAATATTCTTTTAATTAGAAGAAAGAATTAAATTAATTATTTTATTTTATATTTTGACAAGATTTCTCGTCATTATTCGAAAATTTGATATGAAATATTTTGGAAATTTTCTCAAAAATGTTGTCTCATAGAAATAAAAAATATATAAATTGGCAGCTAATAAAACAAAGGAAAATTTTGGATGAAAATTTCTCTTGAATTCAAACCAGAGTAAAATTAATTAACACAGAGATGAATTCAAAATAACTGAAACTTCATACAGAATTAGAAAAGGAAAAGATTTCTTCACGTCAAAAGTAAAATTCTGATAGCATTGTTAGAGTAAATTAAAATCTCACTAAGCTATCTGCTGCCAAAATAATAAACAAAGAAAAATCCTCAGCCTCAATTGTTTTCTTCAAAATAACATTTTGAGAGCATGACGTTTTAAACATTAAAAAAGAGAAAAAAACTAATTCATATTGGAAATTACTGCTTTCAGTTCCACAAAAGTGTCATTTGTTTGCCATTTTGTTCCTAAGTTAATGTAAAAGTGTAATTATTCTTTTCGAACAATCATTTGCTCACATTCATCCACATTCTTTTTCTTTCAAAAAATGCAATTCGAATTGTTATAGCAATCTAGCAATCTTACTTATAAAATATTTCAAGGGCGTTTGGCATGTTTGTCTTCTTCACTGTATTTAAAAGAAGGAATTAATATATCGAATAATTGAAATTATAAATCAGCCAGATAAAGGATTTATCAGCGAAAATAGAATGGATTTTTCAGAACCTCTGTTAAATTAATTTTTCATTCTACTTCCACAAAAATATTTTGAAATTTATATGCACGATAGTGTTTTAACTTTTATAGTAAGATTCTTTTTTCTTAGAAAAAAATTGATGAAGTTATTGACAACAGTTTCTAAACCAAAAATATTACAAAAACTTTTTAAAATAAATCTTTAATTTTTTACATTAAAAAAAAAGATCGCAATAAAAATATCGGTGAATTTATCGTTTTATTTAATTTTGCCATCTATACATTATCTCAGAAAACCAATTTGAAAACGATTTTTGTGGAAATAAAACTTTGCTTTTTATACATTGTTTTTAACTTAAAAGTCAATTATTCTCAAGCTGTTATTTGGATTCAAAACTACAGAGGATCACAAAGTCTTTCTATATTTAAAAAAATCTATTGTAAAGAAAGTATTTTAATTTGGTATATAGTTGTTGAGGTATATTGTAAAAAAGTTTCAATTTTTTTAATGAATTCAATTATGTCACTAAATTTAAATGTCAACATCTTTAGTCGTTTCAGAAATTGATTCAAATTCTTGCCAAATAATGTCCAACATTTCGTTTGTCGTATTAAACACAATATCTGTGAATATAACATTGAATGTATCAATATACTCACTGGCGTTAGAAACACTTCATCCATTATGTGACTCCAAAATTGGCATTGAAAAATAATGGCTGATTTGAATTAATGTCAACAAGGGGGCCACTGTTCCTTTTCCATCATTGTTGCCATTTTGAAAATAATCAAATATAAAATTACTATTTCTGTATTAGTTGCATTGTATGTTGGATTAAAAAAATTAAATTTACAATTATTTCATTTTAAAGTTTCACTGCATTATATTCAATGATTCTTTTTAATATTTTTTTTCTAATAGAGGAAAATATTACTATTCTATATTTCACATTTAAATTAACCTGATTTTTATTGTTGTATCCCTTCATAAACAAAGCAATCTTATGAAATTTAGATCCCTATGATAAAGTTGTTTGAATAAATGTATAACTCTTCCATGTCCAAACACGTCTGCAAATTTATACTATTTAATCAAGAATCTTAAAAGAATACTTATTGTTCTGCGAATGACCACAAATGTCATCTGGAGAGTCATCAACCATATGAATCATCATGTAAATCATATGATTGAGAAATCCGTATTCTTTCAACCATATTAATAAACGTGTTTTCGGCAAACATTTATATAATTTTATAACAAGAATATCATATTGAATTTTTAAAATGTACTCCACTTCAGAAAAATGCATACCATTCATCCTTTATGTAAATGTTTATATAATTCTTTATGAAAATTTTTGCATAATTTTATAATAAGAATATCATACTGAATAATAAAAATCTACTCCACTTGAGAGAAATGCATTCTTCGCTCTTTATGCAAATGCTTATATAATCCTTTATGTCATATTTATACAATTTTATAACAAGAATATCATACTGAATAATAAAAATCTACTCCACTGGAGAAAGATGCATTTTTGTGCTGTATGTAAAGGCTTATATAATCCTTTATGCAAATGTTTATATAATTTTATAACAAGAATATCATACTGAATAATAAAAATCTACTCCATTGGAGACAGATGCATTCTTTGTGTTGTATGCAAATGCTTATATAATCCTTTATGAAAATATTTATAAAATTTTATAACAAGAATATCATACGGAATAACAAAATTCTACTCCACTTGAGGAAAATGCATACTTCGTACTTTATGTAAATGCTTATATAATCCTTTATGCAATTGTTTACATAATTTATAACAGGAATATCATACTGAATAATAAAAATATACTCCACTTGAGAAAAAATGCATTCATCTTCCATTAATTAATTAATTAACTTCACAATAATAACAATAATAGATGAGGATAAAGAAAAATTTATTTAATGCTTCACTACGGATGAAGGATTAAATAAATAATATTAACAATATTAAGAATACAAACTTGCATTATTAATTTATATTTAAATACCTTCAAAATTAATACACTAATTCAAAACTCTATACATATTTCTCCTCTTAGTGACAAAATTTTATTCTGTAATATTTCAGCTACATTTCAGTTATGTGAATACCATACAATCCAAATAGATGCCACAATCATAAATGAATTTATGAATTTAATATGAATATATGAATTTAAACCAATTCTCGCATTTACATCTTTTAATAATTCACTAAAACGAGAATTTTCCTTCTAACTGTTGGGATATCATGGAAATAGAATACGTTAGTCATAAACATCTTGTTAGTTTAAGGAATATTAATTTGCATCAATTGCTTGCTTAGTATAATTTTACAATTTAATTCCTATAATTCCTAAAGAGGAAAAGGAAAATATTGTAATAATCTTTGAAGAACTGCAAAAATCTCAAAATCGTTTGATGCACAGAATCGTCTGTAGGAAAGTTTTATTCTAAAAAATAAAACTGAATTCTTTTTTTTTCAGAAATATTTTAAGAAGTTATTTCTGAGAACCATAAAAAAAAATGTTTAATTAACTTTTGTATTTAATGCAAACTTTCAGCTTCTCTTAAAAAGATGGTTGTCAGACGTCGTCAAGACAGGCCTCAAACTGTATATTTATGGAATAGAGCATACAAACAAGCATTCGTCTTTCTATATAAAGACAATCTAAAATCAACGGAAATGATATACCCGAATCTTTCTCCCATGTTCTTTAATAACAGTATACTCTTAACTTTAATACTCTTTAATAACTTTAATAACATACTCTTTAATAACTTTAATAACATACTTTTTAATAACTTTAATAACATACTCTTTAATAACAATTTAATAACTCTTCAATAACCCCCTATCATCGAATAAAACATCGAATAAATCTTCGGCATGTTTGTGAAACCAATACTGCTAAGATTTTTATTTTCATCGTTCCGCAAGGAATTTTGTACATCGCAGTATATAAAAATTTTGAAACGCATCTACATTTTAATTACTAAGCTTATGTATTAAATTTTATTAGTCTAGCTTCTCACATTTTGAAATTATCATATTCACTAGTACTTGAACAACCGGACAGACAACCTTCGTTTAAAAGAACTTCTATCAAAATTTATTAGAAATATATAAATTTGGTGCAAAATCTATTTACAAAATTTAATTCATTTATCTGAAAGCGTTTTTGATTTAATGTGCTCGCAAACAAACATAATACTAAAAATGTATTTTTTAAACTCAATGAAGTCTGAAATATCAAGATTCGTCAAAATATCGAGTTAAGATATTTTGATGATTTTTCGAGTTAGGTGATTAAATAATCTTCAATATTTCAAGTTAGGAGATCTCGAATCGAATCGTTAAAATCTCCTAAATCGAGAATTTGATGATTACTTACTCTTTCTGTATTTAGTTCTCACTTATTTCATTGTATAGAACCCGCTGTTGTGGTGTGGAAGTTTGCAAAGGATATTCCAGATCAAGTGTCGTCCTCGCCATCTGACCGTGGTTCAAAATTAACAGGTCCGTTCCAAAATAGCCCTAGTGTTGCTTTAAAACGGGACGTAAATATGATAAAATCAACTAAACAAAACAAACTAAACTTCAATGTACAGAAAATAAAAAATGCATGTATAATGTAGCTGTTTTTACTAAGAATATAAATATTTATTTATGATATTTTCATAAGCTTTTATAACAAACGTTTTTGATATTTTCTTTGTACTTTTTTTTCAAAAAAGGATTGAATTTTTCCTTTAGAAAAAAAGTTCGTTCTTCAGGAGTTTTGAAGGAAAAGAATGCCATGTAATGTGTTTTCAGTTAAGTTCTTCTGAAAGAGAAGAAGTAGTCTGTGCTATCCATGAGTCGTTACAAGATCGAGATTAGGGAACGTAGAGGAAAAAAAGTAAACTTTCTAAAGCCTACATTCCTGTTTTTTTATCCCAACTTACCTTTAGGTATTGAAAATCTTTTAATGCCTCTAATGGTTAAACTGCGAAGCTCAAGTGGACTTTGAGAGCTAACTCAAAAATTTTCCCTCGTATATTATTTTTTTTTTCCTGATCCAGATTTTTTTAGATTTTATTTACAATGTAACTTGAAAGAGGAGAAAAATCGTTAATTTTTGCAGGGTTATTTAAAACTTTTTTTTCTTTATGATACTTGAAGTTTTATCTATTTCTTGAGAAACTGTTAAGTTTTGACGTTGATGTGTTCCGACGTAAGTTTGGGGGATTTTAAAATAAGTTTAAAGTTAAGGATACATTCTTCGATACAATGACACTTTTCTCCACTTTTTGTCACATTTTAACTTCAGTTTTTGCTACATTAACAAAATAAAAAAATGGGTCGATTTTAATCCATTATAAATTTTGATAGTGCGGAAGCATTTAGAAGCTTGAATTTTTATTTCGCCTTCTTTATTTGTTGTTTGTACATTCAAAATAATATATGTACATGGAAAATAAAATGAAATAATTTGGTGCAATTTATTATAGAAGCAGTTTAAAAGGCTTACCTAAAAGATAAATATTAAAACAACCTTCTGATAAGTAAGCAACACTAAACGACAATTTATATACACTAGTGCCAGCGAAATAAGAAAAGAGATTCTCTCTTTCATTGCTAATCAATACATATAAATCTTAAATTTCAGAAATATTCAAGGCTGGTATTTTTTTTTGTATTCTCACAAATTATTATTGATTTCCGGCTAAACTAAAGTCGATTTTTAGTTTTTCGTATATTAAGTGTAGAGGAAGTATTATAATCGTCTGAAAATTTTTATTCGAAATTTTAACGAATCTCCGCGTTTCAAAACACTTCGAATTCAAAAAGCACATTTTTTGAATTATATCTTTTGATCAGACTACCTGTGAACACAGTAATTTAAACCCGCTTTGAAATAAATTTAGCATATGGAATTACAACTACATTTGTAAATTTATATTTATTTTTCAGTGAAATGCATTCAATGAAAGTCTGTCTATCTGGCTATTTGAGTAAAATTGAACTCAATGACGCCAAAAGGCAAACAGATCGATAGATAAATGCATTGTTGTTTCTTACGGCACTTGCCATGGACAAGTCCGCTGTTACGAAGAAAGCCGGTAAGGGAGCGTCTCTTGTTTTTATAGTAGCGCCAACAAGGACCAAGAGTACGACTTTTGCTACTCACGCATCACTCATTCGCTCGCACAACCCCTTTTTACAGGAGAGCACATACACCCATCTCACAGATAGAACAACCATGCCCAAATCGGGACTCGAACCCAGATCACGGGGAAGACGCGCTACCCCTATGCCAGGAAGCCGGCCGATAAATTTCTTACACAGTTTTACCATCGGAAATATAGATTATCATCTGATTCAGAAGCTCTTCTGTCAAAGTTTTGATCGTCTGTCGATCTGTCCTTCACATGGACGTAAACACGAAGTTAACAAAAACAAAATATTTTTCAAAACATGTGCAATTTATTTATTTATTTTGAAAAAATTGATTTAAATTCGAAAGACACGTTAATTAATTTTGAAATATTTGTTTGTATTATAAATGGATGGTATTCAATAAAATGGATAAAAAATTTGCATAAACGATTACGAACTTAAACCACAAATGATTTGCTGATTCAAAAATTTCAAAATTTTAAACTTTAAATATTTAGGAATCCGTTTTAAAATAATCTGTTTTTAAATGTCTAATTTTTTCTCTTAATATGAGACAGAAAATCTGAATATATATATATATATATATATATATATATATATATATATATATATATATATATATATATATATATATATATATATATATATATATATATATATATATATATGTATGTATATATATATATATATATACATATATATATATATGTATATATATATATATATATGTATATATATGTATATATATATATATATGTATATATATATATATATATATATATATATATATATATATGTATATATATATATATATATATATATATATATATATATATATATATATATATATATATATATATATATATATATATATATATATATATATATATATATATATATATATATATATATATATATATATTCATTTTTATGCACAACAAGAATTTAAACCGTTTTAGCGGGAATATTCATAAAAGCATTTCTTTCAATGCAAATAATACCTTGACGAATGCTTAATTAAATAAATAAAATGAAAATCTGTCAAAAGGAATTTTTGACAGAGGTTTCAGCTATTTTCTTTTAGCCCGCATATAAGAGGCGTATGGTTCGTAGAACTGTAAAGGAATACGGTACTTTTGAACTATCCAAATGAAACTGGCAAAAATGAGTGAACGGTATCTCTCAATTATTTCCTGCCATGCCGTTAATACACAAGTAGCAAAAAACCGAAAATGTATTATCTGTCCTTTTCTGCGACTCCAATCGAAATTTTGTCAAACTCACAACTGTACTCACAACATAAAGCACCAAATTTCATTTATCCTAGTTTCTGGGGATTTGAATAACTGCGTTTGCATGTGATTTCTAAGTGTTGTAAAACACGAAATATATCACTATACATGCATGTACAATAATGTAATTCTAGAATGCCCAGTCAGATATTTTAAATCATTCGAAAATCCTAAACGCTAAATTATGTTTTAAAATAACAAGAATTCTCAACCTTGCCTTTTACACGAAATAATATTGAATTTCTTTGGAGACATTTGTTCATCTAAAAAGAGATGAAACTCTTACAACAGGTATAATAGAGGACACATTTCTGTCGGAAATAGTGCCGATTTAAGCCATTTTCCGAATTGCTTCTTCAAGCGTGTCTGTCTCGACTGAGACATATTTCTGTCGTTTATTTTAACAGCTTCGAGTTTTTATATTCCAAGGGTAAATATTTCACACCGATTGATAAATATATTTAAAATAGGAAATTCGTTTATAGTATATTTTTCTATGGTAAGCGATCGGAGGTTGCAAAGAGGATTTCGCGAAGGCATTGCCTTTATGTGTGTACTTCTAAAACATGTTTCTATTTATTTCAGATGTGTATTTTCATTAATACCTTTAGCCAAATGTGTGATCTATCCAAAAATGAATTAAATAATTGTATTTTAATAAATACAAAGATAGTGATTAAGGATAAAAACTAATAAACGCTATATGAAGACGGAGAGATTCACAGATAAAATGTAACTAATTAGCACTGACATGAAAAGGAATGAGTCATTCTTTTCTATAATAATAACATTGGAAATGAACGGGCAACGTCATCAAAAGTTTAAAGCAGTAGAATGGAAACAATTAATCATAATGTATCCTCTTACTTAACTCTGGTTGGAAACAAGGGGTTCGACTGGAAAACACTGTACGTCTTCTGTGTAAATAGAGTCAGTTTCATTCAAAGCGTTTTGAAACTCCCCTGTATTCTTGGATATGGTGGACCTGCACCTGGACAGGGTAGCACCTGAGAATAGTGCAGATTTATCGGGTAGTCGAGGGATTGAAATTTGGAGCCAATATGATTCTTCCCCGCTCTTGAACTAAGCAATTAAGTAGTCAGAAACTTTTGAAAGGGGAGGAATTCTCTACTTCTAAGTAGCCGGGTAATTGAAATGTGGAGTCAGTTTGACAATTCCTCGCACTAGAACTAAGAAAGTGAGGATTCTAAAGATTTTGCGAAAGAGAGAAATCTTCTGCTTCTAGGTAACCTAGGAATGGGAATCAGTATGACAATTCTTCTCACTTGAATTACGGATGTGAGTATTTTGAAGTTTTTGCAAAGGAGAGGAATCCTTTTCTTCTAAATAGCCGAGTTATGGAAATGTGGAGTCAGTATGACAATTTCTGACACTTGAACTAAGGAAGTAGAAAGTTTTTAAAAGGGGAGGAATCCACTTCTTTTGGCAGCGGAGGAATGGAAATGCGGAGTCAGTATACTCTTCCTCGCACTTCAACTAAGTAATGAGGAATCAGGAGATTTTGGAGGGGAAGAATCCTCTTTTACTAGGTAGTCAAGGGATGTACATGTGGAGTCAGTATACTCTTCCTGCACTTGAACTAAGGAATGAGGAATCCGAAGATTTTGGATAGGGAAGAATCCGCTTTTACTCAGTAGCCGATGGGTGGACATGTGGAGTCAGTATACTCTTCCTCGCACTTCAACTAAGAAATGAGGTATCTGAAGATTTTGGATGGGGAAGAATCCTCTTTTACAAGGTAGCCGAGGGAAGGACATGTGGAGTCAGTATACTCTTCCTGCACTTGAACTAAGGAATGAGGAATCCGAAGATTTTGGATAAGGAAGAATCCGCTTTTACTCAGTAGCCGATGGGTGGACATGTGGAGTCAGTATACTCTTCCTCGCACTTCAACTAAGGAATGAGGAATCAGGAGATTTTGGATGGGGAAGAATCCTCTTTTTCTAAGTAGTCAAGGGATGTACATGTGGAGTCAGTACATTCTTCCTGCATTTGAACTAAAGAAATGAGGTATCTGAAGATTTTGGATGGGGAAGAATCCTCTTTTACAAGGTAGCCGAGGGAAGGACATGTGGAGTCAGTATACTCTTCCTGCACTTGAACTAAGGAATGAGGAATCCGAAGATTTTGGATAGGGAAGAATCCTCTTTTACTCAGTAGCCGATGGGTGGACATGTGGAGTCAGTATACTCTTCCTCGCACTTCAACTAAGGAATGAGGAATCTGGAGATTTTGGATGGGGAAGAATCCTCTTTTTCTAGGTAGCCGACAGATGGGCATGTGGAGTCAATATACTCTTCCTGTACTTGAACTAAGGAAATGAAGAATCTGAAGATTTTGGATGGGGAAGAATCCTCTTCTTCTAGGTATCTAATATAAAAACATGAGATGTTGTAAACAAGACACAAGTTCCTTAGGTGCCGGCCCACCATATTCAATTAAGCATTAAAGTCTTAAAACGCTCTTAATTAAAGCCAAGAACGCTTGAATTAAATTGACTCTATATTTGGCCAGAAGAAGTACAGTACTTTTCAGTTTAATTCCTTTTTTTTTTTTTTTTTTTTTTGTAACCAGAATTAAGTAAGAAAAGGCATTATGACTGACTCCTTGTTTTCAATGAGTTAGGTAAGAAGAGACATTATGACACCTGTTTCCAACCCGAATTAAATAAGAAAAGCCATTATGACTCCTTGTTTCCAACCAGAATTAGGTGAGAAGAGCCATTGTGACACCTTGTTTTCTACCAGAATTAAGTAAGAAGAGCTATTATGTTTCCAGCCAGAATTAAGTAAGAAGAGCTATTATGTTTCCAGCCAGAATTAAGTAAGAAGGGGCATTTTGACTCATTGCCTCAATTCTACAGCTTTTACGTCTTTGGTAGAGTTTCTCGTAGTATTATATAGAGTGATTCATATAGAATGGAACGAGCAGAATAGCATGGTAAGAATTCTATAGTAGATTTATTTAACTGAAACGAATTTATTTCGTATTTATAATTATTCAAGTTTTATCCGGCAACAGCGAAAATTTTTCAAATAAAGAAATTGTCTCTAGATGCCGTTGGAGGAAGTGTTCACCGCCTTCACAATCAATCAAAATAGTGTCATCCATGCAGCAGAAAACATTCTATGTTTTGGAACATACCAAAACAAACGGATACTTTGTATGACATTTTGTAAATAACCACCGCATTCTCACATGATCGAATACAGCAGTTTCAAAACGCAGGGTGCTTATCTAAGAAAACCAGCTCATGACAAACATCCACCAAAACTGAAAATTCGTGGAACCTCTTCGCGAAGTCTTGAAAAACCAACGCATCGTACGGGGGAAAAAATTAATAAGTCTCAAGCAATTGTGTGTCATGTATTACGGAGGCGGGATATGTATAACTGATATTTGCCTTGCCACTAGAGGAACACATTTAGTACTGCTATAAATTCATTGATAATTGTAGTTCATTATTATATTTGATTTATCAAAATAAATTAATTACAGCAATCATAGGCATGGTTTATTTTTCTCCAATGGATCACCATGTATAAAATTCTAATTAGGGCTTTTTTTGTGAAATTGGTGTAACACGCATTGTAGAATGTTTTATTTCTCTCTCCAAAAAATATAGACTTTTACAACTGGAAAAAAATATACATAAGGAATATTGAAAATAAATTGCGAGATCGGGATATATCCCAAAACCTTTTCCTGCTATGTATATGATATATGCCAAAAAACTTCCTGTTATATACGTGATATAAGTAAAAATGTTTCTGTTACGTACGTGTTATATGAAAAGTTATTTTCTGTAACGTACGTAATATATGCAAAGTTTTCTTCTTATATATGTCATATATGCAAAACAATTTCTTGTTTATAAATATACAATTTATATAGAGAAACTAAACTTATAGAAAAATAGAAGCCGACTTCAGGTCTCCATAGAGGGTGTTTAGTGATTCCCTTCTAGGGCTGATTTCCTTATTAATTTTGACGGCAATACGGCATTTTTTTTAAATCAAAGGAGAACCTTAAGGCTTTTTCAAAGACATTTACTGCCTACTTTCGATATAATTTTTCATAGTTTCTAGAAAAATTATGATCTTAGTTATTATTTTCAGTTTTGAGATCGAATTGAATATAATAAATTTTGGGGAAAAGAAAAAAAACCTCTGTCCAAAGTGTAATAAATTTTCATTTTTGTAACATCATTTTTCGATTTTACAGAAGACTCATTTATTTTTTCAAATATAAATTTAATTTGATAAATCTATAATATTAACAATCTAGAAAATTCTAAGACTTATAAATATTCGTTAAATTTGATTCGTTAATTTTTTCAAAACTAAGTAGCTCAAATTTTTTCAAAAATTCGTTCTAATGATTGAATCGAGATACATTTCCATTAGCATATGACTAAATTATAATTCATATTTATTCAAAAAAAACAAAACAATAACAGAATAAATATATTTTTAATTGTAAATTTTAGCAAGAATATTTAATCATTTTCCTATTAAAATCATTCATGCCTTTATTCATTATTATGCCTTTAGATAACAGTTTTAGAAAATGGGAAATATAAGAATTAAAATTGTGGCTTTTTCCATTAAAGGAATTATAAATACAGAACGACACTTTCGTCTATCAGGTACATAAATCCATACCTTAAATTTCTCTATAGATATTTTCCAACATTTTTACACCAAGAGATTGATTTTATTTTTTACTGTCATAAAATGTTCCTCGGAAAATTTTGAAGGAAAAGTAGACCGAGTAATGTTCTTTAAGTTAACTTGTTCTTTTTAGGAGAAGGAGGATTTAGGGAATCGTTAAAAGAGTGGGATTAAGGCACGTTGGAGAAAAAAATAAGAGAATTTTCTATAACTCTTCATTTTTTCTCTACTTATCTCTATGCTTTAGAAAATCTTTTAATATGTCTTATAGTTCAAACCAACCTTCAGGTGAGCCTTCAGGACAAACTTAAACTTTTTTTAAGTATATATTTTGATTTCATTTCCAGATTTTTAGATTTTTATTTCAGATTACATGAAAGAGGAGGAAATTATTAATTATTTTACAATTATTTAAAATTATTTTCCTTTAGAATATTTCAATTTCATCTATTTCTTCCAGAATTGTTATGCTTTCGGCTTTGATGGTATATTCTAATATACATTTTGGTAAATAAAAAAAATGCTTTTTTAATAGGAAATAATGAAAATTCTCTTAGATTATAAGTTTTGGCGTAAAAAAAAGCATATATGGTTTTTAATGAAACTGAATATTTACAGGCAGCTTAAAAATGAAATTAATATAATATTCAAATATTTCAGCAGCTTTTTGACTTGTGTTTTTCATAAAGCTTCTTTTCTCAAAAAAAATTTAAAAAAAAACCTTCAACTGTTTGAATCAGTGACAAGCAGAAACGAAAAAATTATGAACATCACACGCAAACCGTCATACCACAAATTAATTCGATTATATACAATATTGTAAAAATAAGACGTCAAAATTTATTTTAAATAAGAAGTTAGGTATTCAGTTATATATCTATAACTTCAAATATTGAATGTGTACTTTAGTTTTTGGCATTTCATTAAGAAATCTTGCTCAGTTCTCATCAGTTTAAATAATCACTAACCGCCGTTTGTAACATTGGGCGGAGTTAAAATTATCCCAACAATTTTTTGTTTGTGTCATTCTCACATGGGAAATTGCGGTAGTAAGGTTTAATTGCGGTCTAAGGTTTTCAATGTTTCAATTAATTTGTTAATGTATATATGCAAAAAAATTTAAGCAGAAATGAAATTAAAATATGGGATCTTAAACTTTCCTTTCATTTACATTTTTATACTGAATTTTAGCAAAAGTCAATAAGTTAAAGTTTGCAGTTTATAGTATTTATAATGTTAGAAAACTGTTAATGATAGAAAGGTGAAATATATTATAAATGGTATTTTATAAAACATTTATTAAAGGAAAAAGAAAACTTGATAATTAAAATTTTTATACCAATATAATATTGTCAGCATAAAAAAGATATTTATACAGAATATTTTAAAAATAAATCACTAAATAAGTCAAGAAATATTATCGTCTGCAAAATTCCTTTAAACGAAATCTGTTTGTATTACATTTTGAACCAAACGAAAATCCAATGATATTTTATATATTTTTCCCATCAAAATTTATTTTAAAATATGAACTTTAAAATTAATAATATTTCATAAATGTTAACAGCTTAGCAAAATTTAGCAATAAAACAAAAAAAAAAATCAGCTGTATCCAAAATTAACTGGATTTAATAATTTTATATTGCGACATCTCTTAATGGTCTCCAAATCTATATAAAAAAAAACTCAAAATATTATAGCAACTCCATTATTATCCTTAGATAAATGACTATACTATATATAAAAGAAAAATACTAATTATTAAGGAGTTAATCTCATTTTTGCCAGAATCCTAATTGATCCATTTGAAGAAATTCAAAAATAGCAAAGGATTTTTTGAATCCCAAATAAACTTTCATTAGCACTCTAGGAATAGATTAAAACCTCATTAAGCCAGTCAAAGCTAGAAAAAGAAGGAAAAAGTCTGAATTATGATTGTTTTTCTAAAAAAGACGTGCCTTAACATGAAGGTGAATTAAATGAATGACCGAGAAAGACTTAATTTATCTTCAAAACTTATTATTCTCGGCTTTTCAGATATGATTTTTTTGTCATTTAGCTCTAAAAATGATGAAAACATGCAATTATTTTTGTCCTAACAGTTATTCAATCATTATTAATATCCATTTTTCAATTTCAAACATTGGGGTGTGAATGGTTTTCCCGTCAACCTTGTTTGGAATCTATTGACAGCAAACATTATCGTCGTGACTACTCAGTCTGTTTCTTCAAAAAGAATGAATGTTTTAATGATTGTGATAGATTAAGGTAAAATTATATGTAGACAGTAATAATAATGATGCTTGAAAATTCTTGAATAGCTTCTGTTTTAAACCAATGAAATATATTTTAATGATTGTGCACAGAAAACAATTACCTGAAGTTCAACGTGTAGACAGGATTTTAGTTATTACTATTAATAGTTATTTATTTATTAGTTAAAGTAATCAGTATGCTTTGAACTCATAATACAATCTACATTACATTATTGTGTTTTTCTAATTATTGTTTTATTTCAAAACTCTTTCATTTAAATGGGCTTGGAAATTTTGCGATTTGTTTTAGCTGGTAAGTTCTTGAAGAAATTATGATATTTTTATATTTTTCGTAACGTAGTTAAAGATTAATTTCTTAATATTCATTAATTACTAATATGAGTGATTCTGTGGTTTGTTGAGAATAGCGGTTTACAGCGAAAATTGATTTCAAGACTCCATATTGTTTGTAATACAGGATTAAGAAATGCATGAAAAACTAACAAGTTAAAAATAATTGTAATAAAAAAGTTAGAAATCATACTTTTATAATATATTAAATATATATATATATGTGTGTGTGTGTGTGTAAACACTGGAGAAAATATTTATCATGCGCGCATTTTTAAACACTTTTGTCCTTTACTGTATTATAATATATAATATATAAAAGTATAGAAAGAAAAATAGAAAAATGAATGGCACAATGAAGAGAGCGTTGTTAGACTTCGAAAATATTATGACTCATCTGGCTGTCAAAATTCGAAGCTTAAGAATTTTTGCTGAAAAAAAAACATTAGGGCCACGTTTATAAATATTTAGTAGAAATTTTTTGTACCCACTGATCCCATGAAATCAAATGATCACTAAAGCGGCTAGTTAAAACAATTTTAGCTCTCCAACACATTATATCGCATTCATATAATTTTATTCTTTTGTATCATTTATCTTGATTTTTTTCTTTTATATTTATTGAATATTGTAGTTGCATTTTATACTCCCTTTTCATCTGATAGAATTTTGAAATTTCGTACACGTATATATAACATATATATGCTCTGAAAGACCATCCACTTTTTCTGATCATCGATATGTCGATCAGATCAGAGAATTGAATATTAGTGATAGCTCATTTATCAATTAGACTCATTATTGAATAAGTTCCTATTTGAGAAACGTCTAAAAATACAATATGTGTGAAGGAATTACTCACGTGTGCTGCAATACTGTTTCACAAGCTCCCAATTTACCTGATATAGCACCATGTGACTTTTTCTTTTCCCATTGAAGTTGCCTCGTCATTGTCACCGTTTTGAGCCCATTAATTAGACAAAAGAAGATTCGATACAAACTCTGAAGGGGTTATATAAAAACGGATTTAAGGTAGATTTCCATGGTTTAGGAAAAAGATACTAGAATTGCATTGCAATCGGAGAAAATTATTTTGGAAGGAATATAATAAATTTTGCCCAAAAAAATTGATGTTTTTTATGTTATACTACCATTAAAGGCGTTTTTATTTATCAGAGTAGCATGCTGTCATTAAAGTCTGAAATTCATTATTTCGTAAGATGATCAATTATTTCAAGAATTAACTAGATACTCTACGAAATACTTCTCTAAAGAAGTTATTATGTCATAGAAGAGGATCAATTATTTCGCAAATTAGCTAGATACTCTATGAAATAATTGATCAATTAGAATCATTTATTTCATAAAATAACTAAGAATTTTGTGAAACAGCTGAATTATGCACTTTAACGATAATATATATTTTTCTGTTTAATTCTTCACCAAAAATAGTCAATATACTTTAACGAGAGCAAAAATTTCAACTAGTAAGTTTGTAGAAAAAGACAGACCACTTGTTGTGTTTCTAATTATTTTGTTCTCTAAAGAAAAGTGACTTTGGGTCATTCAAGTGATTTAAAAAACCCAGATTAAGATACGGAGGAGAAAAAAAATACTCTTTACTTTTATTATTTTTTTTCCGTACTTATCTTCAGTCTTTAGAAAATCTTTTTATACGCCTGTTGGTTATGTAGTGACATTGAAGTGGAACAACATGGCATTTTTTTGCTAGTTTTTACTTTTTTTTATTTATTTTTGCTGTTGCTATCCTATTTAGATTTTATTAACAGGGGACTGAAAAGGAAGAGAGAGATTTATTTTATATTTTTTTATTTAATGATTTTTTTCATATATTTTTTTTTCTTTTTAGAAAATATATTAAGTTTTGACATTGCTGACATATACTTACTGACTTAAAACTGCTCATAGAGGGCTCAGAGGCGTGATAGTAGACATCAGAAGGATAAAGAACCACCGTACACCATGAGATTCCAAACAATGTTTAATTGGTGAAAATCGCAAATATATAGAGAGTCGGAGAATTGTTGGAAACTGTAAAAAATTAATAAAAAAATAACAATTGGTGGTTAACAAAAATAACAACTACGAATTTTTTAAAAATGAAAACACATTATTAAAAGTTTTTTTTTCATGCTGGTAACATGCGGATTTGATGATTTAGGGGGGTTGTAAATTACTGAAAACGAAAAAGTAGTTTAGAAAACCCATATTTGCAAAAATATTAAAATTTGAAGAGAAACAAAATCTTGAAAATGTACGGAATTTTGTAGTCTATAATTTGATATACGCGTGTAGTGTGAGAACTGGGGAGTTTTAAAGATACTCAAGAAAAACTACAATGGGAACCAGAAAACATCGCCGCAACATCAGTACCGATGTTCTCAGAGAGCATTGACAAATTCGAAAGACATATTCAGAGCAAGGATAACAGGTATTAAGTCGATGAAAAATTACCAGAAAACATAAGGTCGCAGGTAACGCTTATTCAGTGAAAATCACTAAAACGGACGTCGAAAAGACAATGAGACTGGCGAAGAGAATGGCCCTATGAATGCGAGGATTAGGAACAAGGTAGTGGAGAAGAAGCCTTCTCATATGTAAATTTTTCATGCTTTCGAGAAAAATAAAAGCATCGGGCAAGTATTCTTTAATGAGCATTGCGGAATTGATGGTAGTTATACTTCATTCGCAAACAACAAGTCAGATTTCACGCATGTAACCAAAATGAGCTGATGCTCCATCATGCATTAACCAAATTGTCGATGTTCCATGCATAAATCCAGACGAACGTGCTGGAAGAAAACAAGGTACTTTTTGCCGCTGAGGCGTTCGGGCAGAAAATACGGTCCAAATAGATCACTCTGCCCAGATCTTAATATAAAATTTATGTTGTACGCTCGACGAGATAGTGATGTGGGGATTTTCGAATGACCAAATAATTGCATTGTGCATGTTGAAGACACCTTCTCTCATAATCCAGACTTCATCTGAGACTAAAAGTGTGCATCTTCCTGCGTGGCATCAAGCATCCAGCGTACTAACTCCATCCGATTTGTGATTTGTTCGTATCCCTGTGTGAGGGGATGTTGGCGCTGAACAGGAAAAACTATTTGACTTTTATCTAACCAATTTGGCACAAATAAGCTTTGGAGGGAGGAAATGTGCATCCCAAAGGGATTTTTTAAATTTTAGAATAGGATTTTAATTAATTCAACAAAAAGCAAAATTTTGTCGTGTGTTTTGCAATACTTTATTAAAAATTTTATTGCACAAAAATGAATTCTATGCAGTTCAAACTTTTGAAAATTCTCTCTATAATGATATCAATTTAATAGAATTTTCTCCAATTTTTTTTTAATTTTAGCAAATGTTTGTTTCAATGTTTAATTTTAGCAATGTTTATACCCTATTTCCACCACTATACTACAAGGTTGTCTTGAAATTCAAACCGTTTACCTTTTGAGTTTCTTCCATTGTTGAAAGCTAAAGAAGAAAGATCCTGTTGATAAAACATGAAACACAAAATCGTGAAAATATATTACCGTATGATGTATTTTCCATACCGTGTCAATATTCTGTAAAATAAAAAATAGAGTTACAAAACCATGAAATTTGAAATATGGTTCGGTTTGGTTTAATTATATTACCGTCCCGTTTAAAGCAACACTAGGGCTATTTTGGGACGGACCTCGTAATTTTGAACCGCGGTCAGATGACGAGGATGGCATCTCAGCTGGCAGCTCCCTCTCCACATAAGCGAAAGAACGTTTGGTCATGACGGACTTAACGTGCAACAGATCCCCTTACACGACGGTTCTTCGGTGGAATCGGATCACGAACCTGAAACCCTCCGATTCCGAAGCCGAGACCTTACCAACAGGCCATCACGTCCCCGAAGTTTGAAATATGAATGTACCAGACATTTAAGTTTTTAATAGCAGTGTTATGTTATGGGAGTGATCTTTATTAGAAAGGTTCATATACAAAATAAACAGAGCATATGTCAGAAAATTCGAAAAACATGATTTTGATACGTCATAGTTAGAAGGAATCACGGACATGAAATTATTTCTATACGATTTAAATCAAATTAAATACAACCTATATTCCCGACTCACCAGTTAGTCACCAAAGGCGATTAATTATAAATAAAACTATATTTTTAGAAGCCTCATAATAATCGTGTACCTCATTAATTGTAAAAAGAAATTTCTTTGCAATATATAATCTCGAAACTATTCTTAAACTGACAGGGAACCGTTAAAACTTTAAAGAAGTTGCAATAATCTAGCTCATTTATATTACTAAAAGATTAGGAACCTAGTCTATGAGTCAAATAAGTCTTTCATGAACCTGATCCACTTCAGAGATCTCCTCTCATCAACCCCAGCATGCACTGCGATCTCACCTTACAAATGCTTAGAATCTCACCATGAAAGCTCCAGAACTAATCAACCACCTCCACCTACCAAACTGGGGTGATTATTTCTACACCTCATGTCTTGTTTTGCTTGCCTTATCCTGAAGGATTAGTGTCCTGTGTCCTTCATAAATCTCCAAGAGGATCTACAGATCGGATCGAATTGACGTTTTCCGTTAAATCTTGCACGAGGTCTCTATTTCGGTAATCCTGTCTGTCTGGGAAACTTTTCCACCTTTGTATGGAAGTATTGAACTTCTTATTAAGGTCTCAAGGAAGGGAGAGGGAGGGACTTGATTGAAGTTTATTTCCAAAGAATTTAAGCTTGACGATGCCTTTATTTAATGCGCATGTTTGGAAGGAGGAATTTTGTAATGATATATGATTGTTGGATTAGACTTAACATTAAGAAAGATACATTAAGAAAGTTTGCTTGAAAATTTGTAATCTGTATTTCGGAATGTTGCTTCCTTGTATTTTGAAGAAATATACGACAATCTTTGATCACAGATTGAATTTATTGTATGCAAATATTCAGGTCCTTATTCTAAAATAAGACATATAATTTTATACTCTATTGCTGCTATTTTTATTCAATTTTATATTGCAGAAATTTTTGAAGGCGATTTTTTTTCGTATATCGTTGGTGGAAATGACTAATTGAAAACGGTTTGTTTGCAATGAGTTTGCAATTTCGCAAACGATCGTTTTGAAAAATGCAGTTTTGTATTGTATAAATTTTTCCAAACGATTTTTTTCATGCATATCACTTAAATTCATCGTTTTAATAACACAAAATTATGTATCTAATTATTGTAAGTTGATTTGAAGAAATATATGAAAATCTTTGATTGCATATTGAATTTATTATATGCAAATGTCCGGGTCCTTATTCTAAAATAAGGCGCATACAACTTTATACTCTGTTGCAAATTTGCAGTTTATAAAAATTGAATTTCTTATGCAATTTTATATTGCACAAATTTTTAAAAGCATTTTTTTTTTTTTTTGCGAATATCTTTAGTAGAAATGATTAATTGAAAACGATTTGTTTTCAATGAATTTACTATTTTGCAAACGACATTTTGTAAAAAATGCAATTTTATGTGGTATAAGTTTTTTTCAAACGGTATTTTTATGCATATCGTTTAAAGTAATCATATTAATAACCAATAATTATGCATTTAATTTTTGGTTAATTAATTTATTTAACTGCGTATCATTATACAATTAAGAGTATTATTATGGTATTTGGTGCATAAATTTGAGAGAAGAGATGCAAAAAGTCACAACTGCTGAATTTTAGAAAGAATGAAGAGCGAATTAATTGTGAAGCAAGTAAAACATCAAGATTTAATTTTTTTAAATATCTAACAATTATTACTCTTAATCTTTCCAGATGTACGTCTTAACTTCAAAAATTTTGAAAATAAGTTTATACTCACTGAATTAAAAAAATGTTCTAACAATTATTTTGATTTACATATCGAATATTATTTTTTTATATCACAAATTTCATTTTATATCAAATAAGACATTTAAAGCTGAGAAGTTATTCTAAATTTTGATATCTTCTTTAAAAAAAACTTTATTTTTTCTTTTTACGTATTTCATCAATGATAAACACATTTTAAATCCTAACAAGCATTCATTTATATCTGAAATATTCATTAATTCAGTATACTAGCCACTTTTAGAGTAATCTAAAATTAAGCAGTTCTCTATTGATTTTAACGTCAACTTTTATATTATAAAAAAATTGCGATGAAAGTGTACACGAAAGTACCCGAACATAAATAATTACAAATGTTTATCATCGTAATAAACTAAAAATATAAAAAAAATCCTTTTTAAAAAGAAAAAAAAAACTGTATGTTTACAAAATAAATCCAACTTTGTCATTTTCTGTCATTAAAGTTTATGACATTATCCAAAGAAACGTCATTCTTAGGAAAACAAACATATTTCAAAACTCGCCCTTTCTTGTTGTTGCCAATGCCCTTTCACGAAATGCTGACTTAATGAGATTTTAATCTACTTCTTGGACGCTATCAAAAGCTTGTTTATGACTGATAGAATCCCATTTTCCTTTTTTGGTTCTTCGACCAATATTTGGAATAATTCGTTGTAAAAATGACATTGTATTAATTAGTTTTACTCCAATTTTTTTTTTTTTTTTAACTGGAAGAATTTTTAGGAATAATTTCTGTCATATATTCAATTCCCTTTTATTTTCTCAAATGCTAATGATGGAAGATTTTTTGAATATTTCGATTAATAAAACACATATTACTTAATTATTAAGTAAAATAAATAAATTATTCTTCAATAAATTAATTAATTGTTTTTTTCATTTTAACAATGTTATTAATAATTTTTGGAAAAACAATATTATTTTTAGCGTCCATACCGTGGACATTACTTGGACTTAATAAAGAACAAGAGATAAATATTGCAATTATTTTCTAATATTGATTTATAGAATACTCTATATAAACAACTTTATTATCAAAATAGTTTTAATAAAGAAACATTTCTGCAAAATTAATTTTCTTCAAATTTGTTTCTTAGCCTAAATTCCAAAACTTTCTCCTATTGGCTTACTTTATTAGAAGTTAGAAGTTAGAAAAAATAATTAGAAGTTAGAAAAAATAATAAAATCTTTTTCCATTGACCATTTTTCGTATAAGTTATTGTAGAAGAAAATTTATAAATTTTTGGCAACACTTTTAAGAAAGTTTTTGTTTACAATTTTATGATGATAAATATGGAAATAATGAACCAGCTTTTTAATTATTTCAATCTTCTTTTATCGCATATTCTCTGAATTAGGGGTAAATTTAATTTAATTTAGGTTGTCTGCCACCTACTTCCATTATAAAGTTATCACCTAAAACTCATGACCGCTAAAAAGGTTATTGTTACCTGTACCTACCAGCTTCTACAAATGCTTCAAGACAAACGTTGGCAATGTCACGGGATTCAACAATTGGACCGATTTAACTATTTTTGATTTAAAAAATAATAAGTTTCTTCAAAGATCGTTGTATCGTGTCATATATGTAAAACTTGCCAAACTTCTGCCAGATTAAAGCATGGATTTAACGCTTGGAACAAAACGTACTAGATTACCTCATTTGGCGAATAAAAATTTCTAATTTGGCGACCGTATTGCATACTTTAAATCTGGACATCGAACAGTCGCTCAACTAATAAATTATAGTAAACTAGAAGAACTAATAAATTATATATCTGATTCATGTACTCGATATCTACTGTTTGTTCTTTGGAGATCCAATAAGTAAATATACACATTGCCATTTATTATTAGTAAAGCACAGCTGCCTCAAGATACCAACTGGTTCGCCAAGTATATTTAATTTGAGATAAATTGCTTAGACACAATTTCGTATTCAGGATTTCGTCCAAATGCCTGGCATTGAAGCCGCGTTATTTTGATCGTTTTACTTAAGGTCTTTTTATTCTGTACATGAGCCTTTCTGCTGCTCATGCTGATTCTGCAATCTATCGCGCTTCTGCGCACGCGTCTGGAAGTATTAATTTCGTCAACAAAAAAAAAAAAGTTGAAAGGAAAGATGAAAGGAGGACATGTATAATGTAATAATAGGGTAAACTCAGATTTCTCGTAGAATTAATAGGTGTAATGACCGATCATCTTTCTGCGTGTCACCCCTTAGCGAAGTGTAAGAGACAAAAAGTACTAATCTCAGGATTGTGAATTGAACAGTAATGGAGATCAGTTTCCATAAAACCAAGCACTATGAAATGCGTAAGTTCTCGATCCATCTGTATTCGAAACTTCTATATATTCATTTTTTATTTGTCTTGGAAACTACATAGATATTAAATAGAACTCTTCTTCAACTTTCAAAAGCAGAAGAAAATCATGTGATTAAATATTTTATGAAACAATAAAAGCAGTTTGAATTTCAGCGCAATAATTTATTATATTGTTGGAAATTAGGCAAAAAGATAATTTTATAAAAAGTTCCCCAACGTTCAGGGGAAATGCGCACGCCATATAAATTGGTATATTTAAAAAGACTTTTTTTTCTTGGTTATTTTTTTTAACTTTTAAACTAATATAAAGTTAAATATTGCGCTATTTTTTTTTCTAAAATTATCTCTGTGAATTGCCAACATTTAAATCAATTTTATTAATTAAAATTTTAATGAAAGCTCTAAGATTAACATACTTAGACCTGAAGTTATATATGTGCTAAACTTAAGAGCTGTAAGTCAAACGATCTGATTTGCAGAACACCAACACACTCATATTAAACTACATTATTAGTAAAGAATTGAGAGTGATTCCCTCATGCCAATTTTTATTGTCTTGATTGTCGTGATATATAATATATAATTTTATGTTAATATAGGAAAATTGGGAAGTTCGTTGATCGAACTTGAAAACTAATGAATATAAACGTGAAGTCACAGATCATGTTTTTATCCCTTGCAACTCGTTCATTTACAATCATGTCCATAAATTAATGATAATTCAGAGTCACGCGGAAATCGAACTCTAAAATACATATATCACTCGTAAAATGACAACATACATCTTCAAAAATCATATTAAAATTGCAGGAAGCCACCAGATGACACCGATAGTACGCCAAAATCACGAGAGTTAGATAGAGAGTGGTTTGAATGTGGGCGTACCCAGCTGGAAATATCCGAGGAACTTGGAATTGCCCAGAGTGTCATCTCTAGACTTTGGCAACAATTCCAAGATGATGGTAATGTGAGTAGACATAACAGCACATGTCGCCCCTGAGTTACAAAGCCGAATGAGGACCGGTATTTGGCAGTTACTGCCAAAAGAAACAGACGGAGCACAGCGTCAAACCTGTCTCGTCATCTCTCTTCGGCCACTAGTGTAACAGTTTCAAGACAGACCATGCACAGACGCTTAGGGCAGATTGGTCTGTATGCTCGTTGGTCTGTCAGATGAGTTCCACTGTCGCCTGCGGTTAGCCTGGAGTAGAGAGCAGGAATTGTGGACACCACAACAGTGGGATTGTGTGATGTTTTCCGACGAGTCCAGGTTTAGCTTGCAGTCTGATTCTCACCGGTCTATCATACGGAGAGCGCCAGGTACCTGCTACCACCAAGAGAACATCATTGTACCGTTACACCGTTACGGTGGTACAGGATTGCTTGTTTATTAAGGAATTATTCTGGGTTCCAGAACTGACTTTCATGTTCAGATCGAAAAAATTGACAGGCCAAAACTATCGAGGCGTCATTCTGGAACAACATGTATGTTTGCTTCGGGTCGCCATGGGCGCAGAATTCGTATTTATGGATGACAACGCCAGTTCTCACCGTGCAAACATCGTAATCGAATGCCTTCGATCGGAGGATATCTCCTGTATGGACTGGCCAGTATTCTCATCTGGCTTGAATTCAATAGAGAATGTGTGGGACATGCTTGGCCGACGAGTTTCAGCCCGTCAATCACCTGCTACATGTCTATCGGAACTTCGTAGAGCATTGCTTCATGAGTGGTGTAATATTCCCCAAGATCAGATCGAAAATTTGATACTCAGTATGCCTAGGCGTTGTACGGACTGTATTGCATCGTCTGGGAGCCATACTATATATTAATCATCATACCAACCATGTAATATTGGTTTTTTAAAATAAGGTGTTTTTGTAACTTGCTCCAGGGAGCAAAAAATTGCAATTTTTATTAATGATATCAAACATATAGCACATTTGCTCTTTACCTTTTGTTTAATAAATAGGCTTTACAAATAATTCACATTTGTTTCGCTTCTGACTCTTTCTTTTCCTGAACTTGCATTATCCTTAATTTATGGACATGAGTGTATTAAAACTATATGGAATATGTATGATATGCTGTATGGATTAACTATGATATGCTAGAGATAGAAACACTACTAACATTCATTAATAAACAGAAGCTTGACATTTTTCATGCATTAAAAAGAATCTATTTTACATTTTTGTTACAGAAAAAAATGGAAATACTTTGGAAATTTATTGCAGAAGCCATATTAAAATTCAAGAGAATTTTCAGTTTAGTTGTGTAGTTCAGTAATTCTCTGTAGATAAAAATCCATCAATATCACAGTTTTAGATTTCTTCAAGAAATTTAACAATTTTCACGAGTAAAAATCGATAAATTTAAGAAAAACGGAAGTAGGCCATTTTCTTCACTTCGGAAATCTCCTGTAAATAAAATCTAAAAACCTAGAAGCGAAAAAAAAATACTCACTTGGAAAAAATTTCGTCTGCTGTAAAAGTCCACTTTAACAACGCATATAAACCATGCGAGTTATAAAAAACGTTTTCTAAATCCTTCAGTCAAGTAAGAAAAAAGTATAGAAATGACATAGAATATTTCATTTTTTTTTTTACAACATACCTTCATCTAGGTTTTCCGACGACTCTTGGACAGCTAAAATTCCCTCTTCTTTAAAGAACAATTTATCTAGAAGAGCATTAAGAAGCACATCTTTCCTCAAAAAAATTTCTGTAAACTCTAGAAAAAGAAAAAGAAAACTGATCCCTTTTTGTAAAAAAAAGAAGAAATAAAAAAAGCTGAAGTGGTCTTCTCAAAACTTTCTCGTAATAAATATGTGTACTATTAATCATGTGCTTTTGTCCGAGAATAGTTACGAAAGGAATATATTCAGATGAAAATCCAAAATATATTTTGTACCAGAAAATCGGATATATATTTTGGATGCTTTTATTCTGAACAACTGAAACAAAATTGCATGCCGAGCCGCATCCCTAGTCATAACATCCCATTCCAAATTTCATATATATTTTAGTTTTTGCATTTTTTGGGAATTTTCGCGTTTACACGTTTGTGAAAGTAACCGATCGGGGATCAACCCTATGACGGATTTCATTCCAAATTTGAAATGGATCCACGTTTTTAGAGGATAAATATGTGCACTAAATCTTATTCATCTTTTATAACCATCAGGTTAAATATTTTGACAGATGGACAGACAAAATTGTTTTCATTCAAAATATTATAGATATTTACAAAACCTAGAGTAGAAGCCATATACTAAATGTCGACTGTTTACCTTAAAGTATTTTTAAGCAATCTTTTTCATATACAGACAAGCATACTTCGAAAGGTATCTTTTTTTTTTCTTTTGACTCAAGTAAGTCTGAAACTAGAAGGAGGATATAAAAGGATATATTTCTACAGAAATCGAAGATATATACATTTATGTAATCTGTAAACTGAAAACATGAACTCTATTTTGGATATGATATTTTTAAAAAACGACAGATTTACACATTAAAGAAGACTCACTAATTCAGTGGGCAACAAGAAATTTCCCGGTGACAAAACCAGTACAATAGGGTCGAAAATTGGTAAAATAGAAATTTATAGGAAGTAAAACCCTATTAAGCTAATTAAAATTACAGGTTTTAAAAATTATGAATATAAGATTTGTTGGTTTTCTTCGATTCAGTTCGTAAATGTAAAATTCATTAAACGAAAGCATATTCGAATTAAAATTTCGGTTCAAAGACAAAATCAAGTTTAATTTGAAAGTTTTTATTTCAAAAAACTGTAGAAATCAAGTTTCAAAATATATATAATTGTTATTTTTTTAAATGCTTCCAGATAATGTCCGTATAACTGAAATTCCTTATAATGCCCAGGAATTACTTACTATTTAGAAAGGGATCCATTTTACTTTATGATCGAATCAACAAGTACTAACTAGGGTACAATTTTTAAAAACATTAATTTTACACAATAATATTTTTGTCGGAGCAAGGTGAGGAATTAAGAGTCAAATAATATTTATTATTGATATATCACTCAACTTATTCTTCCTACATGTTCTCTCTCTCTCTCTCTCTCTCTTTTTTTTTTTTTGAAAACGATTTAATATATTAGAACTAACCAGTAGTAAACAAAACAGCGAAAATTCTTCTATATTAGAAAGGACGCATAAAGCTACGCAAACTTATCAAAATAGATAACAATTGGTCGAAATACAACAGTTGATGAAAATACAGCTTATACATTAGTGTAAATACATTTCGTTCTGCTAAAATATTAGCATAAGGCCACTATGTTAAATTTTAGATAAGTTTTTTAAGATGAGCCGTGAAACGAAAAAAGTATTCTGAAGCGTCAAAAAATTATCTTTTGTTGATATTTTATCTCAGTCACTTCATTAAACTCAATATGTTTATTCTTTTTAGATAACGCATTTAACTATTCAGTTAAACAACGTTTGCTTGCAATAAATTACAACTAAATGTGACATAAGGCATTTAAATGTAAATGTTTAAGGTTGGAAAACGGAAATTTATTATGCCTGTCAGGATTGTTGTAAACAAAAGAGTAAAAAAAACTGTTTTGAAAAACTTAAAACAAAATTTTTCCATGTCCAAGTCTAGCTTAGTGGGAGATTTGTACTTACGCTTTATAAATTTTATCTTAATTAGTTTTCCTCCTTTTTTTTATATTAGTAGAATTTCCAAAAAAACACCATTTCTTAAGTTAGTTGTTTATGTATCTTCACTAAATGCTAATAAAATTATATTTTTCCAAAAATATTTTTTTTTAATATTTAAAATAATGAAGATGGATATCGGCAAAATATATTAAAATACATTTAGATTATTCTTAAAATAATTAATACTTATTAAATAAAATTACTTAACGTTCCTTTCTAACAAGACAGAAAACATATTAAATAAATATCAAAGAGCAATTCAGTTTATTTATAGCGCATAATAAAGGTATTTAAAAATAATCTGCACAAAATAATGTTTATTCAATGAATTATTTATTTATTTTAAAATCATATCATCATAAAAAAAATTATAGAAAAATGTTCCAAAGTATAAAAAGTAGATGATTTATTTTGATAATCTTGATTTGAGTTATTGTTATAAATGTTACATTACAAATTTGATTTGCGCAAATACATTTAACACTGGATATTTTCTAAGCTCGTAAAATGATGAAAGTACAACGAGTTCAGCTATTTAAACATTCTTTTCTACATTAAATTAAAACGCATCCTTGAATACAAATTGCATGCTAATAACAACGTTTCTAATGAATTTCTTATGTGAAAACATTAATTTATTCTAAATTTCCTTCAAACTTAATACAACTATACAAAGCATTATTGGTTCCTTAAATTTAAAAATATTATCTCTATAAATCATTATGATGAATTTGTCGGTATGTTGGCGCTGTCAAGAATTACCCACCATGATATATATATTCCTTGGAGTGTAAAAATGTGCACTTAGGAGCAATTTTTAAAATTTTAATTGAGTTTTAAAGTTCTTTTAGTTAATTTAAACTGGATTTTGAAGTTTTCCTTCCAAACCTATTATTACATAAACATGAATTTTACGCTGTTCCAAAAGTATTATTATACTGTACATTTTTAATTTTCGCCAATTTGAAAGTTGTCAAAAAAATTCCGGAATTTTGAAATTTAATAAATTTTAAAATTCTAACAATAAATTATATTAATTTCTAACACTAAATTATGTTGTTAACCTTATATAATATCGGACAATTACAATCATTCCAAATTTTCAACTGTCCATTCACCTGTGTCAGACAAAGATATTTTTATCCAATCGTCCTCTAAATATAAACTTCCAAACATTTGCAACAGTAATAAGAATTATAGACTAAAACAAGCAAACCAAAAAAAAGATTTCCAGTCAAAAAGATAACTCAAGCTAAGGAATCGTGTTAACTTTGATGGAAAAAGTCAATCCCATCTGGACATCCTCTTGGAGATTTATGAAACCCCCAGGACACTAATCTTTCAGGATTAGTCAAACAAAATAAGACATGGAGTGCAAAAAAAATTGGTCTGGCTGGTGGGGAAGATGGTTGATTTGTTCAGAAGTCCCTTAGTTGAGCATTTAAAGCCTTTGGAAGGAGAGTTCGCACTGCTTGTTGGATTGTATTTGTTGGAGAGGCTTTTATTCTGTAAAGTAATAATCTTTCCTGGAAGAATTATTTGATGCAAAAAAAATTTCTATCGAATCCATCACCAAAATGGGCGAAGGAAGATTATTTTCATAATTTATGATTTCCTGACACTATATTTGAGATTTTTTTTTAAAAAAATTATCTTTATGGCTGATTATTTAAGGATCGAATTAATAAAATTTATCTAGTTTTTTTTATTTATTTTTAATGCATACGATTTTATTTGTTATGAATTGAAGAGGAAAAAATAAACGTCAGAGTACCTCTTTATTTTAATTTATGAAATTCTGTACAAAATATACTTTCCCACATAAATATAAGTAGTATAAGTTTCTCACATAAACATAAGTATCGATTCTAACTGTCCTAGTTAAGGAATTGTTATCAACATTTATTAAAACATCTGGGAATTATCGTGACAATCGTGAATTATCACCTTTTAAGATGTTAAATTGCAGGATTAAAAAAGGAAGGATTATTAAATTAAAAAATATTTACTTAGTACTGTAAGAAAATTGCATTTTTAAGACCGTTTATAATCAAAATTATTAAACATATATTTTTCCATATATAAACAATAATTTATTTCCTAATTATTTCAAAATATAGATAAAGCCTTTTTCTTAATGCAAAATTTACTGCAGCATTTTTTCTGATGTAATAGCAAATAAAAAGAGTCCATATCCAGAGATTTTACATTAAAAAACTTTCGTTTATTTTCATGCAGACGAATAAGAGAAGCAAGTTTATATAAAAAGAGAAAAACATAAATTTTTTTGAGCAACTTTCAATAATAATCTTTAATTTTAATCTTCTTCCGGTAAATAAATACAATAATCAAAAGATGGGAAAATTAATTAAGATGGCTGATATAATGAAATACGAAAATTCTATACATAACAGTTTTTCCCTGTTATTCTTTATAATATAAAGACTTTCAATAACGTAAAATAAATATAATTCAGCAAGTTATTTCAAGCGGATTTTTCATTTACAAATTCATTTGCTAAATCAGAAACTGAAATAAATAAATAAATCATTTTCTTCCTTCAAATTTTAAGAAAATGCAAGCGATTTTTTAACTCAGATGAAAGGTTTATTCAAAAAATAATAAATAAAGAGGATATCTATATACTTATAATAAAGCTCAATGTGTGTGTGGGTATGTGTGTGTGGGTGTGTGTGTTGGCGCTCTACAGGCCAGGTCATTTGACCTACAGCTACCAAATTTGGTACATGTATACCTTAGAGGTCGGGAATGTGCACCTAGGGTCCCTTTTTCTTTGAAATTTTAATTAGAATTTTAATTATTAATTAAAAACTAACTTTCCCGCCAAAAAAATCTTCCATTTTCCCCACCGCCAACTTTTCCGCCAAAAAAATCTTCCATTTTCTCCACCGCCAAATGAGTAAAGCTTCAGTTTTTTTTTTCTCCCAACAGTAAAGAGGCTAGGGTTAACATTTTTCGGCGGATTATTTCAAACGATTTTGTTTATTTTCTTAATGTTTTATACATTTAAAATTAAACATTGTTAGTTAATCCATGTTTCAGATTCATTCTGAAGTACTTTTGAATTAAAATAACACAGAATAAAGGAAATTCAAAATGTCTAATCTGCATAGCGTTACCCCAACTGGCGTAGAAAAATTCACGCATTTGCGTTACCGTAACTGGCGAAGAAAATTCACACATGCGCATTGTGTTCCGATTGTTGACAATATTATCAACGGATGATTCTTGATTTAAATTATTTTTAGGTTAGTTGCATGCTTTTGTAATTAAATTGTATTTATGTTAGTTATATATTTTTTGTATATGTTTATAGTTTTAAGTACATCATTTTTTAAGTAGTTTTTTTAAACCTGTTTTCGACCGATTATTTTAAACGATTCATTTCATTTTCTTAGTGATTGATGCATTTAAAATTAAACATTGTTAATGAATCGATCTGTTCATGATGAATCTGAGAAAATTTTGTTGACAAATTCTTGAGATATTACAGAAATTAAGAAAGATATTGTTTAGTGCCCATAAAGTTTAAACGCTCAGTGATTCTATTATCAGTAATCATATTATAAAAAAAATGCTTTGTTTCATTAAAAAATATTATTATATTAATTGCAGATTCATTCTTTCCACTTTAATTTAAAGCATAAATTCTACGGGAGCTAACAGAAAATGAGAGAGATACATATTACGTTATGACTGAAGGCCTTTATAATATTATGAGTGAATTATATGACTATCGAAATTTGAAGTTTTAAAATATTTTGATGAAGAATCTATTAAAGTAGGAATTGCGTAAAATATTTAATTATTAAAATTTAAACGAACATTAAGATTGGCGAACCAGCTGGTCGCCAAAGGCGGCTAGTATATTAATAAAATAAACTCTGAGTATAATACTTAGGAAAATATTATGACATTTTGTTTTAGATTATAAATTTGTGCTTATTTTCAATTTTATGTATGTATTGTATTTGTCTTCTTATCTTTCTCGAGTATTCTGTCATCTTTGAGAACGTCTCACTTGGTATTGGCATACAATAGTTACGAAATATTCACTTCTGGTGTGTATTTGTCATTTTGGCTGAATCTTTTATGACATGCTTGGCGAATTTTTTGGCGATTAGTCCCTGTCATGCTGTTAATAGTATTCAAAAACCGAATTTGTGCTTTAAAAGCGATTTTTCCTATCTATTGAAAAAAAAGACTTTACAGGGAGCTACACTTTTAGGCTGAAAATCTCTCAGCAATTTTGATGTATTTAAGTCATTGACTTTTAGAGATACCGCACTTACATGTTTCTGAAAGTAAAGACCGACAGACGGTCAATATCTTTTTGGATTTCGATCAAAATTTGAAACGTCTCACTACAGATGCTAAATGAATTTTATACTGAATTTTATCTATCAAGCTGTATATGTTCTGTACTTATCGTGCTAACTTATATTCGAACAGACGAACTGCTGCTCAGATTTTACTCAAAATTTGATAGATTTCTGAAAATTTGGTTTAAAGACCGTATACCGAATTTAAACCATATAGCTAAAAGCGTTTTTTAGTCATCTTTGTATCTTTGTCACAGACAGATAGGCAGGCGGACATTTTCCAAAAATATGTTTTTCGAGTTCAGGGGGATCTAAAACGTGGAGATTCGTGAAATGCTTCACTTACGGTTGTTAATATTTCATTCCGTTTTGTTAGCAGAAATATATGAATCATTAATCCATGACATCACAATCATAAAAAGCAATGTCGTCTGATGGTCGTTATCTACAAAAGAAACGGGTGGGTCATTTTGTATTCTATTTATCCCATTTATTAAATTGTCTGTTTGAAAAAAATGCAGTCTACTTTTAAACTTGTAATATTAATCTTTAGTTTTATAGAAAGATAATTCCTCTTTAGAATGATTTAAATCATTATTTTTATATTTGGTTAAAATTTTCATTAACTTCGAATATATTTTAATACACTTGATTAGCTGATTCAAATGATATTAGTTTTGATATTAGAATGTCTGAGATGTACAGTTGATTCATTGTTATTCTTAAATAGTGATGCAAATTCATCAATTTTGGAAGCCTCTCCATCTTTTCCATGTCACCTCATGGTCAATGCCGTTAAGATTGTATCTATTGTAAGTATTTATTTCAAAAGTATTCTTCTTGGTTTCTTCATAGATTTTTTAATCTTTTTGTGGTATACATTCTTTATTAGGGTTATTGCTTTTCATTTCCATTTTGTTAGGAGAAATACATGATTCAATCCATGACATCACAATCATAAAAAGCAATGTTGTCTTATCGCTGTTATCTGCTAAAGAAATAAGTGGGTCATTTTGTTTTCTATTAACCCAATTTAATAAAATGTCTGCTTTGAAAACGCACTATTAATTTTTTAACTCATAAGATACATCTTTAATTTTATACAAAGATAATTCTTCCTCAGCATGATCTATCTAAATTATTGCCTTTATAGTTGTTCATAATATTCATTAAATTTTTGCAATCGTCATTATTATAAGAGATTTATCTATACCATCACAATAGAGAAGTTGTAAATTCAGTTTTACAATTATATCTGCAGAGAAAAGCTGGCTCTAAGGTCACTTCACAGATGTAGGCTTTTAAAGAAAACATGATGAATGTTTTGGTCGGAGCACCTGAACTCTGTGGTTCTAAATCTCCGAGACCTGATAGTTATTTTATTTGGATCTTGTTAAAAATATTACTTTTATCTTGGATATCGCTGGCGCCTTTGTTTTCTTTTTATCAAGAGAATTATTATTATGTTATAACTTATTCATTCGTCCATTCACACACGTATTCATACATAAATACTGTTCGTTTCAGTATTCTGAGAAGATCACTTTTCGACGATTGTATCTCGTTAAGGGAAGAGACGCGGAAGGATGAGCGCATTTCCGGAATTCGACGTCGTTCTTTGGCCTTGATTTTCGCCCTATTATATACTTGTTTTGTTCAATTTTTTTTTCTGGTGTTTGTGAGTATCGTGTCGTTTCTAACCGTATTTTTTTTTAATTCAGTCTGCGAATAATCCGAGGTTATTTTATTGTTCAATGTAAACATCCCCTCCTTTCATCTTTCCTCTCACCCCTATTTTGTCGAATTAAACCCACCTTAACGCATGCGGAGGATTTCAGAATCCTTTATCAAAAAATAACAATCTTACCAAGGAGGGGAAAAAAAGAGAAAGAGAAAAAAAAACCAAAAAAGGGGGAGGAAGAGACAGAAATGCTCATTTCCCGCTTTCTCCTCTTTCCCTGTGGTAATTCAAGGGAAACAACACAAATTACACGAAAAATTCTCTCCAAGTCATATAGTGGTAAATAAAAAGGCATTTCCACAATGTTGAATCATTGGGCACCAAATATTTAGATTCACACATAAGCACCAAAAATTAAGATCCTCACCATCTTGCAAAGATTGCAAGTAGAATTAAACTAACCTGGGGATTTCATTTCTATCTCCACAAGATGGCGAATGTGTGACTACAATACCGATGTATAAACAGAAAGAGTGATATAAAACAAGAACATTTCTATTATTACATACTATCGCTGCTCTTGTAAGCAATATTCACGAAGTGTTTCAAACGGAAATGGAAAACAAAACAAATAATCAACACGGAGAGAAAATATTAGACACAATTTTTTCTTTTAAAATAGTGGTAATTATTAAATAATGGATCATATACTTTGCTATATTAGAGCAACAATATTGTTTTAGGTAGATTTCTATAGAAATTCTACCTATTGCAATGGTTCTCATGACACCACGTTATATATATATATATATATATATATATATATATATATATATATATATATATATATAATGATCTGATCCCTGATCCCACAATATATATATATAATGATCTGATCCCTGATCCCACAGATATATATATATATATCTGTGAGCAGGATTACTAGAGTAAATTTGTTTGGATTTTAAGCAGCTTGGAATAAGTTGTAAGAAATGTAAAAATCACGAACGTGTTCGTAATTGGATCATCTAGCTCAATAGGAGTGGAAATGGTGGTGGATTAAAATGCTCATTTCGCTATAACTTTCTTCATATTGAAGATAGAAATATTAATCCAGTTAACCAAATCTGAATCGATTAAGATAAACAACTTTTGTATTTAAAGTTTTCTGGTAACTGCCATATCTTAGAAGTTAGAGACTGAAAAGTGATTTTTCAAACCCTAATTTTAACGGTCTCTACCATCAGAAAATTTATGCTGCCAGATGGTAATTAAGATGTAAAAAAATCTATCTTTGCCTTCCAGCTTGCCGAGATTTTTTTCTTTTTCATTTAAAGAAAATTTGACTTTAACTCATAGCTCACAGTATTTCAACATTATTCCTTTTCAATGTGCCTGCCATGCACTTTCCTAATTTTCTATCCATACTTCTGGAGGCGTCCTCTCTTATTACAAAGAAGATCTACTGTGGGCAAAATGAGTCGCCCATTAAAAAATCTTCACCATTCATTGATTCTAAAGTTAAACCTTAATTGTCACAACTATAAAATTTTAAAACTTTTTAAAGACGAATTTTATGCTACAACTGATTCAATATCATATTGATCATCAACAAAGGGAAATCGTCGGGAGTAGTCTTCCAAAAACTTTCTCGCATACTCTAATAAATTTGCCATGCTAGAGAACCGCCTTACATGGCATTGCCATACAATAATGACCAAATATTAACTTTTGGCGTGAATTCAGAATTTTTACTGAATTCACCGTGAGCTTTTTAGCTAGTTATTTAACAATTTTTAGGCACAGACCAACAAACAGTCAACCGGTACTTGGATTCGGTTAGAAATTTGAAAAGTGCCTACGTTATAAATGTTAAATCTAAGTATCGTATTTTATACATCCAATTCACTTCGTTTCGTAATTATCATCTTATATTCGGTCAGTCGGACAGACAGATTTCCTCAGCACAGATTTTACTCAAAATTTAAATAATCTGCCAATTTGGTATAAAAACCGAATATATAAAGTCAATAGTCTAGCTCAAAGTGTTTTGAGTTATCTTTGTCACAGACAAATAGACGGGCATTTTCCAAAAAAATGTTTTTCAAACTCCTGGAAGTCTGAAAAGTAGGGATTCGTTAAAACCTCTAGTTCGAATATTTTGACAATTACTATACTTTCTCTATATTACGTATACGAGTAAAGAATGATGGAATGAAATATTAGTAGGAATAATAAAAAAAGGTTCGAGTTTCAAATATATTATTTGAAATAAACGTAAATTTTCCAAAATATCTAGTTAAAAAACAAATGTATTATAAACCATCTTTATAAAAAAAAAACCATCGTTTCTAATAAATAAATATAGAAAAAATCATCGTTTTCTAAATATCGCCGCATGCGTAATCTGATAGTCATGTGATTGTTTCAAACGGCTTTAAACTGGTTTTCCACGGGGGGAAAATTCTGGCCTCGAGAAAAAAAATTTTACAACTCGATTGATTTTGAGCTGGTCAAAAACCATCGTTTTTCTAAACGTTGATGATTGCGAAATATGAATCATGTGAAAACATGATGCTGTTTTTCTGTCGGATTGATATCACGTGACTTAAAATAATAATGTTCTCACATGATAACTTGTAATTTTCGAATACAGATCTTAATTTTTAATTTAATTTTAATTTCAAATTATTTTAATCGTTTTAAATAAATTAAAGAACAATGCAAAAATCCAAAAACATCTTATTGCGCCAGGTCATTGAATTAAACTGTATAAACATTTGACACAAATAAATGCAGAACGAGCTAACGAGATGTGTATGGCTAACACGCTCGCTCTACAAGACGTCTCAACAGTTCAGAGGAAATTTCGTACATTCCCCGAATAATTAATGGACACGAATTGTTAATGAGTGGGTGGTTTAAATTGGTATGGAAATATTTATGAGTTAAAACATGTATTAGATTTGGATGGTACTTGCGCCTAATGTAGCTGAAATATTTCAGAATAGAATAGATGTGTGACGTACTACTTACGAAATTTTGACGTCTCGGTTATGATTAATTTTAAAGGTACTTAAATTAAAGGATTAGATTGCATAATGTTAGCTTTGTATTACTGAAACTAATGTTTATTATCACTTATTTCTTAATCTACATTAATAAAATAAATGAAGCGAAGTAATGCAGATACAAATTCCACTCTTTAAATTTTAATTAATCTATTCGATAAATGCAGATCTAGCATTCGAAAGCATTACAAACTAAACAAGAAGCAACTCAAGCAAAAAAAGATAATAATGGAATTATTTTATTGAAACTATGTCTGAACACTTTTTTTACAAAAAATATCGATTTCAAATTTGATTTTTAATAGAGATTTTGAATGACGATGAAAATTTTCGTTTTACTTTAAATGTTTTAATTTACAAAATAAAACCAAAGTTTTACTTTAAAATAACTTCATAATTTATTTAATGGAGATTGTAACCAGTAATATTATCGCGTATATCAACCGTGTGTTAACTAAAATCAAAGATAACACTTGCTATTCTCAACTCAAACTTTATTCAAGGAACTAACCCTTACATCTGTTTTTATCCACAGGACGAAATGACTCGAATCGTCCAGATTTAGAAAGATGCAGAAACATTCTAGATTATAAGAACATTCTAGAACAAACGAGAAATAACAGAATGTAAATCAATAGCAAAACACTTTGTAGGCAATTTGCTTGCAGTCAAATACGAACTTGCGGACTGTCGCTTTCAGCTCATAACATTCTACCACTGCGCCATTCACTCTGCGTCAAGCTACAAGTTTCGTTACAATATTTTAAATCTGCACTAAACAAAACTTAGCGGGAAAAATAATCTCTGTTTTTCTAATTATAATATTATTTTGGAAATTGTAAATATATATTATATGATTATTTATATTATATGATATGAAATTTATATGATATTTTTTTATAGACAAGACACATTTAACCTTTACGCTTAAAGAGGAAAAATTCAACACTCTGTCAATGTTTCTGAATGCTACATAAATGCTTTCTTTGGGTTCTGAATTTCTTTTTTCCTGAGATTACATCAAAGACATTGTTTATGCATATCAATGCCGAAAACACTGTCAGAACTTAACATTTATGTAGCATTCAGAAACATTGACAGAGTGTTGCTACAAAATGTTTGGAACGAATTGGATTACAGATTGAGAGTATCCCGTGCAACAAGAGAGTCACACATCGAACATTCGTAACTGAAAAACACTTGGTATATTTCTCATTAAATTCATGTGTCACTTATTGTAATATGTGTGGTAATGTCAAAAATATGATTTTTTAAAATCGGGTGCATCATTTTTACTTACATTGTATTTTAAAATAAAGTTTATTGTAAGTAATTAGAATTCCAATTTTTTGTATTACATGGCAGGATTCATGAATAAGTGATTCCTTCAACTGACATAACTGAAACATGTCATTTTTAGAAACAAAGCAATAAAAAGGGCCATTTTACAAGAAGCGATAACGACATTTTCCCAATCTTACCTTTTACTTGTCATTAACGATCACAACGTTATACTTAAAGTGCTCATTTTTAGGAAAATAATTCGTTTCAGAGATTTATTTTTGAGGTAATTTTGTGAAAGAAATGGTTTAATGAGATTTTAATCTACTTTTGGAATGCCATCAGCTTGTTTGAACTTAAATATAGCTTGTTTTATTTTCAAAAGCCTATGTATTAAATAAATCGGAATAGAGACCAGATATTTTAAGTCATAATTATTGTAAAGCAACTAATTATTATTTGTTGCCACTAATTATTGTAAATTTGCTGCAAATCATTTCCAATATAAAATTCTATTTTTTTCCTTTTTATCTTTATTGTATGTTAAGATTTCATTATTCCTTTTTTTATTTTATCTCTTGGTTACTTGCATAAGAAGGTAGTGCTTTCCCATAAGTAAATTTAGGAAAATTTTTACAATCTTTCCTATTTCTCTGCAGTTAACGCAGGTTAGTTCCTGTATTTTTATTTTATTTCGCATTCTTTTGTATTGTTTTCATCTCTGTATTTAATATGTTTGAGTTTTAATTTGCGATTCTATGATGAGTGGAAGATTGTGCAATTGTATTAGATTGTGGCTTTAGACTTTACTGATACATTTACATTTTGACTCACAGGATTTACACGCTCATTTGTCGTACATTCATTTGTCGTTTTCTTCTATTCCAATAGTTAAATTGGATAAAATATTTTTCTGTATTGTTCTGCAGCTATGAAATTCTATCAAATTTAAAGTACAATTCTTTGAGTTCAAGAACTATTTCTTCCCTGTCTAAGTAGACTGATAGTCCTTTAACAACGATTTTTAACAGCCTTTTTTCATTGTATATTGTCTATATTGCTTCTTCCAGTGGTGTCGGGGTGGTAGGCTGTGCACAAGAAGAAAAAGTCTTTTTCATTGCATAAAACTGTAATTTTTTTAATGTTCCATACTAAGAAAATATGACATCTTTAAACCACAATTCTTCGAGTTCACGCACTAATTTTTCCTAGTCTCAGTTGATTGGCAAAAAAGTGATTTTTAATAATCTTTCTTCATTGTATAAACCGATTTTTTTTTAATTTCATTTATTTTATTTATTTATTTTACTATTTCACAGTTATGAAATTCATTACAATTTAAACTGCATTGCTTCTTCGAGTTCAAGGAGTATTTCTTTCTTGTCTAAATTTAAAGACGATCCTTTAATAATGGTTTTTACTGTTTCTTTCTTCTGAGCTGTTAATTCTTCCTTTTGTGAGATCCAGGAGTTCTATAATTTTCCTCCTATGTTCTTCGCTAATTACTAATCTAATGAATGCTAATCATATATCTAATAATCTAGTTTTCAACATTTAGAAAATTTCTATGAACTTTCTGCAGAATCAGATTGTAGTTAGGTTGATAGAGGATGGTTTCCTTAGCTTCATATTCTTCATTAAACTTCCAAAATGGTTAGTGGTTTCTATTGCTGCAGTCTTCTCCTTAATTTTTTTATATTTTTTCGTAGCGTTCTTTGTTGATACCCGTTGAAAAACATTTGTTTGTAATTTCATTGCTTCTCTCCTCATTTCAGACTCAGAGACTCAGTTTTAAACTGTTTAATCAAATGACTTGATTTATATGCAATTCTTGTACACACAGATATACCTTCTGATTCTGCTATAAAATGGAATGTGTGTAAACACATACTCCTTGTTTGTAGATACATGAATTGAAGAAAAGATGCTTTCATGTTCTAGAACGATGATAATGAAATGATGTTAAAAATGATAATCTATGCATTGCTGATCTTATTAGGACTGAATCATAGAAAATATTTAATTAATCCATACATGGAGCCTCGAAATTCCTCCCGCGGCCAGAAACATTAAGTCAAAATGATTCCATTGTTTGTTTGTTTTTTCTCCTTTTTTGCTTTTTGTAAACATTGGAATTTATTTTGGGAACACAATACATTCTGGAAATCATGTAGTTATTAAAAAATATTCATATAAAATACGTTAACGTGTAGTATTGAGTCGGCAGTTGGCTACAGCTAAAACGAGGAGACATTGGAGAATTGCAGGCGTTTGGCGGTACCTTAGGGAATAACTACGTAGATTCCCTCCTCTTGCTGAATTCTGTCTGGCCGCTTTGTGTTCTGTGGTTGTAATTGCTATCAATTACTACTTGTAGCCTAGTTTGTTGTAGTGCGCTCTATGTATTATGTGTGTACTTTTCGGCTGTGTATTTGTTGCCTGTATATTCGCGTTATTAAAAGTCGTAGTTTGTTACTGAGGGCTGTTGATTGTGTTACACCAAACACCCACTACAAGCGAGCCCGCTGACTTTACTGACTTAGTGGAGGACGTTTCGTAACAATATCATCATTCATTTTTTGATATTAAGTTTAATCATCATGAGGACAGAAGAAGAAATTAAAAAAAAAACTTTGTGCTTCATCTCTGTGTTCGATGTAATTATTAAAAAAAACTATACCAACTTGGCTTAAAACAATTTAGAATTTTTGACTTATACCATCTTTTCGAAAGAAAAACACTAAAACTAGCAGAAAAACAATCATATAGTTTAACAAATTATTTTTGTTGGCCATTTCAATTCCGATTTACACTTATCATATTCTTTAAAATACAAAAAAAAATGTATGATTATTTAAAATTTTATCATCGTATATCAGTAACTTTCCGCATTCAATACATTCATGAGAAGACAAAAATTGTTTTGCTAAATAACCTCAAATATATGATAAAGCATTTTCTTCCACAATATTTAGAGCACTTATGTCCAATTATATGTGCCAATTTTTTTTTTCCATCCCAGTTCTCAAAACTCTCATTTATTAAACCGAATAAGACTTTTTTTTTATTTACGGAGGTGAAGTCAATTAAAGTAGAACCATCATCAACCCCAAAGTTTTTATTTGTAGATTGTTTTAAAAAGTTACTGATAATTAATTTGTGAATAGTATGTCTAATTCTAAAGCATCTGGGTTATCTCTAAAGCCTCCTCATCGTCTTACAGTAGAAAATGTGTTCTCTAAAGCAACTTGATTGAATCGATTGGTAAGGATGAATTTTACTTTGATCAAAAAATATTTTGAAATTCAATCAATGTATTAAAAGTTAGAATCCAATCATTTTTACATGCTTCTACGATCCTTCTTGTTTTACTTGATCTAAAATGCCATTTTTCCATCCATGTAATCATTTCTTTTCAGAACAAAATGGGAAAACTCTCCTTTGTCAGTGAACATGATGTTTTTTTTTTTTTCATGTTTCAATCTCCTTCAGTTAACAGATAAAATAGCTTGTCAATTTTCAAAATAATTTTGCAATTTCCTTTCCTTTGTCAGCTACATTATTAGCTGCTTCATGCAAAAACCAAAGCAGCTGCAACAGAATGACTTAGCACCTAAAGAAATAAACAAATGTTTTAGGAAATAATGAAGCAACATGCTTCTAATAAAAGATACATTCAAATTTTATGCGTCATTATTATGAACAAGACATTAATTAATACTAAAATAATTAATACAGGATAAATTATTTAAAAAAGTTTTTTGATAAGAAGTTAAACTTCTAAATGAATGCCAATCAAGAAGCTGAAATTAATTTCAAAGCGTTTTTGTATTTATCATTTATAGAACATATAATTTAATAAATAATTCTAGTTATGAGTTAATTTTTAAAAATAATTCTAGTTATGAGGTGAATATTTAGATAAGATATTTTGAAAAAACTTCATACAGAATATACAAAATTTATAAAATCACTATATGCTTGAATAAGTAATGTGGAAAAATTTAAGAATAGATTTGGTGAAGTTAATAGTAAAGAGAAAAATATTAAATTAATGCTATGACTATTTATAAGTGAGATTTCCTCTCCCGAAACTTGCAATAAGTTTCAAATTATTTTTTCGCTAAATCGTAGAATGCAAATTAAAAATAAGTTTTTAACACAAATATATGAAAGCAGCTATTTTAAAACTCAGTTTACAAATGAAACAAAGCTATGCCGTGATCGTGATTTTCCTTATGCGCGATATAAGAGTGAAACTACTATTTAATTAATTGCAACGAAATTTTTCTTCGCTCAAAATTGTATTCTTAACATTGGGAAATAATTGACTATTTATGCTCTCTTTTATTTTAATAAGAGGGTGATACTTTACAGAATTCACTAAAAAGAATTTTGTAAAGTATGACCTTCCTACAATAATACCGTGGCAAGGATTTTATTTCAAGCAATCTTTTCAAGCATTCTTAGCTTTGGTTTGCATGACATAATTTCCCTGTTTAGCATTGACAGAAAGTTAACAAATCAATTAATTACCACCGAATGCTCATTAAAATATTTTGTACTTCAGAATTTGCGAATAAAACATCATAAATGTTTGCAGCAGTATAAATGTTATCATGTACAAAAAAATTTTAGTATAAAGGCTTTAAGCAAAAATTATTATAAACACTAAATTTGTCAATCGATTTCAACTTTATTTTAAAAAAGATCTGAAAATCATTTGCCCCAAAAGGGATTAAAATATCATACTTTCCCGAATAAGTTTCAAATTAATTTTGAAAATAACAAAAAAAAATCACGTTACTGATCATTTTAAAGAATAATTCCAATTTCGCTAAATCGTAGAATTCAACTTAAAAATGAGTTTTTAGCACTAATATATGAATGCAGCTGTTTTAAAAACTCAATTGATAAATAAAATAAGGTTATGCCATGATCTTGGGTTTCCACCATTAATCATGTGCGAAAGAAACATAGTTTTATATAAGTGTAAAATTATTATTTAATTCTTTGTTATGAAATTTTTCTTTACTCTATATTGGTTTTCCCTTAATTTTCAAAGGAAATCAATGATTTGTTTTTTTCATGTGAAAAAAATGTAAACATTCTGCTTTTACATATATATTTACATTTAGCTATAAAAAATATTTTAGCAGAGTTTCATATTAAAAAAAAATCGTTTGTGAAATCTTTTGAATAGATATTTAAAGTTTTATTTTTAATTTAAAAGAGAACAAAGAAAAAAATCGTTTCTAGAAATAATTATGCCTGATTTTGTAAGGATAAAAATTTAAATGTTTAATTTTTATTTATATTATAAAAATGTTATTGTAAGAATGTTTATAACATAATGTTATTTCTTATCAATACTAAACATGTTTTTTTCAAAAAAAAATAATGCAACTTTTAATAAAATAATTAATATATAGATTTTGATACAAATAAAAAAAAACACATTTACATATACAAAGTTGCTTTGCTTGGAAAGATAAAATATTTCAGAAAAATTTTTTAGGCACTCGGATTATGGAGATATATTTAACGAGCTAACGCATTTTACCTCCCTCACCAGACTCCGGTGGCCTGGTGGTAAAGTCTCGGCATCGGAACCGGAGAGTTTTAGTTTCGGGAAACGATTCCATCGAAGAACCGTCGTGTAAGCGGGTCTGGTGCACGTCAAAACCTGCGGGGCCGAACGTCATCCCACTGATGTGGTGTGGAATTTCAGAGAGAGAGAGGGGTGCCTGCTTAGTTGTCGTCCTCGTCATCTGACCTCGATTCAATATTACGAGGTCCGTCCCACAACAGTCCAAGTGTTGCTTTAAAATAGAGTGTTTTTATAAATAAACTAATTTTTGCTGACCAACGCTTCCCTTTATTAAACCTATACTATTGCCGTAATTGAGATGTTAAAAACTCATAAAATTGTGGTTTATAAATAAGCTCATTTTTGCTGACCAACGCTTCCCTTTACTAAATATATACTATTGCCGTAATTGAGATGTTACAAACTCATAAAATTGTGGTTTCTTGGATAATTTTGCTTTCAGCTGATTCAAGAAACGAGAGGAGGAATGCATTTCATACAGTCTTTTAAAAAAATTGGAACAATTGATAGAAGACTTCCAATGTTCCTTGGTTTAGAGGTGACCTAGATATGACCACTCGCGATAAATGAAGTTGCTGTAGAAGACATCAGAATTGTAGGGCATGAAAAAACAGTACTCTCCCGAGTATCCGGCTTAATATGGCGGAAGGACTGGCCGGATAACAAAAAAGCCGAATAGGCCGGAGTTATAAATTCATTTCTTCGTCCACCAATTCCAGCAGACCAAATTTTTATGCCAAAACTCACAGTTCTCACTTCTTGATGAGTACTAAACCCTCCATTTATCTCAAGCCACGTAGAAAGTGAACGTGACCCAGAGAATTATAAAAGCAATTGCCGGTAACATGTCGAGTTAAATTAGAAAACTCTGTACTGGTAGTTTATATATGTTTATATACTGCACTACACGTTTCAAGAATTTATTAGAGAAAAAGTAAGTTAAAGGATATAAACTGATCACATTTTAACATAAATTCTGTTATGCCAAACTTAAATACTGAAAATATTAATAAAGCATTAACATAAGTCGAAGGCCTAATTCTCAAGAAAATTGGCTCAAACTGATATTATTTTTCACTGATAAATGATTACACAAAGGCAACCATAAGACAAGAGTCAAAACTTACAGTTTTTAGGTTTTGAAAAAGCCCTTAATAGGTGATTTAATACAGGTCTTACATTCCTCATTTAATTACGATAAAAGAAACTAGACTGGATAGTACTGAAGCCGGATATGTAACTCGGATCGGATACTCGGAAATGTACTGCATAGGATCCCCAATTGTATGAGATGGGCTGTGGAATTCAAGCGAATGGGAAGCTTAAGACGAAAGAGTATCATTAGAGATAGAAGATAAACTTTCAAGATGAGGACACCAAATTTTGTTAATCTATGCCTTAAATTACTAATAAAACAAAAATCAGAAAATGTTTGGCACAAACTTTAGCATTCCTCAAGACATATGCAAATTCTCTGTTGCCATAATTAAATTTCATATAAATGATCTTTTTGACAAGATAATTCTAACATTTATTTAACGTATAAATTAGCCAAATTCGGAACTGACTAATACGAAGACATTACTGACTAACTGAAAAATAAGCTTCTCAAGCCAAATAATAACAAAATAATTATGAAATTCTGTTACAGAAACTAAAATTATTTACAAAAATATCGTTTTCAAATTTTTGATATAGTTTTTTGAATGATGAAGAAAATTTTCGTTTTATTATAAATATATTAATTTACAAAATGAAAACCAAACTTTTATTTTAAAATAACTTCAGAATTTAAATAATGGAAATTGTAAGCAGTAATATTATCGCGTAGATGAACCGTGTGTTAACTATAGTCAAAGATCACACTCGCTAACCTCAACTCGAAATTTTATTCAAGGAACTAACCCTTAAATCTGTTTATATCTACCAGACGAAGTGACTCGAATCTTCCAGATTTAGAAAGATACAGAAATTATAAGAACGTTCTGGAACAAACGAGAAAAAACAGAAAGTAAATCATTAACAAGGCAACTGTTACGCAACTTGCCTGCAGACAGATAAAAACTGTAGCTTTCAGTTCATAGCATTCGACCACGGAGCCAGTCAGTCCGCTTCAAGTTAGATCAAATTTCTTTACAATATTATATATTACAAAATATGAATGCATAGAGAAAATGTTACATACTCAAATGCAGCAAAATAACCATCTAGCATTGGAAAAACCTTTAACCACTGCATTGTATTTAAAGAATTAAATTTATCAAAACAATTAAACAAATTGCATATGAACTAATGAAAAAAGCTAGAAATATTAGCTGATATAACTAAAATTATGAAATGTGACTGTAATTCATCATCACAAACGGATTTAATATGTTTTTTAAATAAATTAATTCTAATTTTTTTTTTTCCGTTTAAACTGAACTTCATAAAAATTTCCAAACCCTTATTTAACATACCTGATCTCATCCAACGGAAACTTGACTAATGTCAATCCAGGTATTTCATAATGGATTCTGGAACACAAACAGCATTGCGATTTTTACGATTTTTTTTTTTTTTTCGGTTTTCGCCTTTATTCTGAAAATGTACTAAAAAAAAGAGTACACTGAGAAAAAGAAATAGATTATATATAAAAAGAGAATATGCAGAAACTAGATAATTAGAATCAAAATATTAATTCCAAATATAAATCAATAAAAAAATCGTGCCAGCCTTCAGGAACAACAGGCAGCGCATAATACTCAATTAAAAAGCGATGAGTTTTGGCTTCCTTTCTAAAATTCAAGGCTTTTGCTCATATCCAATTCCAGGAAATCAACGAGATGGCGCTGCCATCATTAACCAAATACTGGAGTCATACCCCTAATTCTTTATGAAAATGATAGTTATATGTGATGAAACTTACTAAATAAAATTTAATCACATATAACTATCCTATGGTTTTGATTGCGGAAGAAATTTTATTTGTAGCAATGTAAAAACTAGATAATGTGGAAATCAGATAATTAGAATCAAAATTATAATTCCAAATATAAATCAATAAAATATCGTACCAGCCTTCAGGAAGAACAGGCAGCGCACAAAGCTACTCAATTACGGCTATGAGCTTTGGCTTCCCTTCTAAAATTCGAGGCTTTTGCTCAGATCCATTACCAGAATATCAACGAGACGACGCAGCAAACACTGACATAATACTTGAGCGAAACCTCTACTTCTTTTAAAGTAGGACAGTCTAATATGATTAAATTTTCGAAATAAAATTTAATTATGTATAACTATCCTATTGCTTTGTATACGGCACAGATTTTATTTGTAGAAGTCTTTTTTTTAAATAGTGGTAATTATTGCAAAGAAACATTCCTCGTTTTAGTTTGTATGATATAATTTTCCGTTTTAGCATTAATAGAAAGTTAACGAATCAATTAATTACCACGGTATGTTCATTAAAATCTTTTTTTTACTTCAGAATTAGTGAACAAAATGTGAGTTACTTATGACATCATAAATGTTTATAGCAGTATTTAACTTATCACGTATAAAAGTTTTTAGTATAAGGGTTCTAAAACAAATATTATTATAATATAAAATATGTCAATCGATTGCAACTTTATTTTAAAATGATCAGAAATTAATTGCTCCAAAAGGCTTAAAGTATCATACTGTCTCCGGAAAATTACAATAAGTTTCAAATTATTTTTTCGCTAAATCGTAGAATGCAAATTAAAAATGAGTTTTTAACACTAATATATGAATGCAGCTATTTTAAAACTCAGTTTAAAAATGAAACAAAGTTATGAAGTGATCTTGGTTTTCCTTATGCGCGAAAGAAGGATAGTTTCTAATTACGAATGAAACTTCCATTAAATTAATTGCTGCGAATTGTTTCTTCGCTCTTTACACTATTCTTCCACTTAAAGGTAGGAAATTATTGAGTATTCATGCTCTTTCTTCAATTTTAATAAGAGGGTGATACTTTACAGAATTCACAAAAAAGAATTTTGTAAAGTATGACCTTCCTACAACAATAACGTGGCAAGGATTTTATTTCAAGCGATCTTTTCTTTTCTAATAGTGGTAATTATGCAAAGAAGCATTCTTAGCTTTGGTTTGCATGACATAATTTCCCTGTTTAGGATTAAAGAAAGTTAACAAATCAATTAATTACCAACGAATGCTCATTAAAATATTTTATACATTAGAATGTGCGAATAAAACATCATAAATGTTTGCAGCAGTGTAAATGTTATCATGTACAAAAAAATTTTAGTATAAAGGCTTTAAGCAAAAATTTATGATAAACACAAAATTTGTCAATAGATTTCAATTTAATTTTAAAAAAGATCTGAAAATCATTTGCCCCAAAAGGTATTAAAATATCATACTTCCCGAATAAGTTTCAAATTAATTTTGAAAATAACAAAAAAAAAATCACGTTACTGATCATTTTAAAAAATAATTCCAATTTCGCTAAATCGTAGAATTCAACTTAAAAATGAGTTTTTAGCACTAATATATGAATGCAGCTGTTTTAAAACTCAGTTTACAAATGAAACAAGGTTATGACATGATCTTGGGTTTCCACCATTAATCATGTGCGAAAGAAACATAGTTTTATATAAGTGTAAAATTATTATTTAATTCTTTGTTATGAAATTTTTCTTTACTCTATACTGGATTTTTCTACTTAATTTTCAAAGGAAATCTTTAATGATTTGTGTTTTTCATGTGAGAAAAAATGTAAACATTCTGCTTTTACATAAATATTTACATTTAGCAGTAAAAAATATTTTAGCAGAGTTTGATATTAAAAAAATCGTTTGTGAAATCTTTAGAACAGATATTTAAAGTCTTATTTTTAATTTAAAAGAGAACAAAGAAAAAAATAGTTTGTAGAAATAATTAATGCCTGATTTTGTAAGGATAAAAATTTAAATGTTCCATTTTTATTTATATTATAAAAATGTTATTTTAAGAATGTTTTATAACATAATGTTATATCTTATCAATACTAAACATGTTTTTTTCAAAAAAAAATTAATGCAACTTTCAATAAAATAATTAATATATAGATTTTGATACAAATAAAAAAAAACATTTACATATACAAAGTTGCTTTGCTTGGAAAGATAAAATATTTCAGAAAAATTGTTTAGGCACTCGGACTATGGAGATATATTTAACGAGCTAACGCGTTTTACCTTACTCACCAGACTCTGGTGGACTGGTGGTAAAGTCTCGGCATCGGAACCGGAGAGTTTCAGTTTCGGGACCCGATTCCATCGAAGAACCGTCGTGTAAGCGGGTCTGGTGCACGTCAAAACCTGTGGGGCCGAACGTCATCCCACTGATGTGGTGTGGAATTTCAGAGAGAGAGAGGGGTGCCTGCTCAGTTGTCGTCCTCGTCATCTGACCTCGATTCAATATTACGAGGTCCGTCCCACAACAGTCCAAGTGATGCTTTAAAATAAAATGTTTTTATAAATAAACTAATTTTTGCTGACCAACGCTTCCCTTTATTAAACCTATACTATTGCCGTAATTGAGATGTTAAAAACTCATAAAATTGTGGTTTGTTGGATAATTTTCCATTCAGCTGATTCAAGAAATGAGAGGAGGAATGCATTTCATACAGTTTTTTAAAAAAATTGGAACAATTGATAGAAGACTTCCAATTTTCCTTGGTTTAGAGGTGAGCTAGAAATTCCATCGAAGTTGCTGTAGAAGACATCAGATTTGTAGGGCATAAAAAAACAGTACTCTCCCGAGTATCCGGCTTAATATGGCGGAAGGACTGGCCGGATAACAAAAAAGCCGAATAGGCCGGAATTATAAATACATTTCTTCGCCCACCAATTCCAGCAGACCAAATTTTTATGCCTAAACTCACAGTTCTCACTTCTTGATGAGTACTAAACCCTCCATTTATCTCAAGCCACGTAGAAAGTGAACGTGACCCAGAGAATTTTAAAAGCAATTGCCGGTAACATGTCGAGATAAATTAGAAAACTCTGTACTGGTAGTTTATATATGTTTATATACTGCACTATACGTTTCAAGAATTTATTAGAGAAAAAGTAAGTTAAAGGATATAAACTGATCACATTTTAACATAAATTCTGTTATGCCAAACTTAAATACTGAAAATATTAATAAAACATTATTATAAGTCGAAGGCCTCTCAAGAAAGTTGGCTCAAACTGATATTATTTTCCACTGATAAATTATTATACAGATATGAAAAGGTAACCCTAAGACAAGAATCAAAACTTACAGTTTTTAGGTTTTGAAAAAGTCCTTAATAGATGACTTAATACAGATCTTACCTTCCTCATTTAATTACGATAAAAGAAACTAGACCGGATAGTAGGGAAGCCGGATAGTGGCGAATCGGATACTCGGGAGTGTACTGCATAGGCTCAACAATTGTATGAGATGGGCTATGAGATTCAGGCGAATGGGAAGCTTTAGAACAAGGAGTGTCATTAAGGATAGAAGATAAACTTTCAAGATGAGGGCAAACAAATTTTGTTAATCTAGGCCTTAAATTACTAATAAAACAAGAATCAGAAAACTGTTTGTCACAAACTTTAGCATTCCTCAAGACATATGCAAATTCTCGGATGAAATAATTAAATTTCATATAAATGATCTTTTTGATAAGATAATTCTAAGATTTATTTAACGTATAAATAAGTCAAACTCGGAGCTAACTAATGCGAAGACATTACTGACTAATTCAAAAATAAGCATCTCAAGCCAAGAAATAACAAAATAATTACGGAATTCTTTTACAGAAACTATGTCTGAAAAAGATTATTTACAAAAATATCGTTTTCAAATGTGATTTTTGACAGAATTGTGAATGATGAGGAAAATTTTCATTTTACTTTAAATGTATTTATTTACAAACTAAAAACCAAAGTTTTTTTTAAAAATAACTTCAGAATTTAAATAATGGAAATTGTAATCAGTAATATTACCGCGTAGATGAACCGTGTGTTAACTAAAGTCAAAGATCACACTCGCTAACCTGAACTCGAAATTTTTTTCGAGGAACTAACCCTCACATCTGTTTTTATCCACCAGACGAAGTGACTCGAATCTTCCAGATTTAGAAAGATACAGAAATTATAAGAACGTTCTAGAACAAACGAGAAAAAACAGAAAGTAAATCATTAACAAGGCAACTGTTACGCAACTTGCCTGCAGACAGATAACAACTGTAGCTTTCAGTTCATAGCATTCGACCACGTAGCCAGTCAGTCCACGTCAAATTAGATCAAATTTCTTTACAATATTATATATTACAAAATATGAATGCATAGAGAAAATTTTAATACTCAAATGCAGAAAATTAACCATATAGCATTGGAAACACTTTTACCATTGCATTGTATTTAAAGCATTAAATCTATCAAAACACCTAATTAAACACATTGCATAAGAACCAACGAAATATAGCTGGAAATATTAGTTTATATGACAAAAATTATGAAATGTAACATCAATTCATCATCACAAATGGATTTAACGTGTTCTCTAAATAAGTTAATTCTATTTATTTTTTTTCGTTCAAATTGAACTTCATGAAAATTTCAAAACCTGATCTACTCCAACGGAACCTTGAATAATGTCAATCAAGGTATTCCATAACGGATTCTGGAACACGGATAGCATTGCGATTTTTTTTCCCGGAATCTCGGACTTTCGGTTTTTGCATCCATTCTGAAATAGTACTAAAAAAAAAAAAAAAAAAAAAAAAAAAAAAGAGTACACTGAGAAAAAGAAATAGATTATATATAAAAAGAGAATATGCAGAAACTAGATAATTAGAATCAAAATATTAATTCCAAATATAAATCAATAAAAAAATCGTGCCAGCCTTCAGGAACAACAGGCAGCGCATAATACTCAATTAAAAAGCGATGAGTTTTGGCTTCCTTTCTAAAATTCAAGGCTTTTGCTCATATCCAATTCCAGGAAATCAACGAGATGGCGCTGCCATCATTAACCAAATACTGGAGTCATACCCCTAATTCTTTATGAAAATGATAGTTATATGTGATGAAACTTACTAAATAAAATTTAATCACATATAACTATCCTATGGTTTTGATTGCGGAAGAAATTTTATTTGTAGCAATGTAAAAACTAGATAATGTGGAAATCAGATAATTAGAATCAAAATTATAATTCCAAATATAAATCAATAAAATATCGTACCAGCCTTCAGGAAGAACAGGCAGCGCACAAAGCTACTCAATTACGGCTATGAGATTTGGCTTCCCTTCTAAAATTCAAGGCTTTTGCTCAGATCCAGTACCAGGAAATCAACGACACGACGCAGCCAACACTAACATAGTACTTGAGCGAAACCTCTAATTCTTTTTGAGTAGGACAGTCTAATATGATTAAATTTGCGAAATAAAATTTAATCATGTATAACTGACCTGTTGCTTTGATTATGGCAGAGATTTTATTTGTAGAAGTCTTTCTTTTTAAATAGTGGTAATTATTGCAAAGAAACATTCCTCGTTTTAGTTTGTATGATATAATTTTCCGTTTTAGCATTAATACAAAGTTAACGAATCAATTAATTACCACGGAATGTTCATTAAAATCTTTTTTTTTTACTTCAGAATTAGTGAACAAAATGTGAGTTACTTATGACATCATAAATGTTTATAGCAGTATTTAACTTATCACATATAAAATTTTTAGTATAAGGGTTCTTAAACAAAAATTATTATAAACATAAAATATGTCAATCGATTGTAACTTTATTTTAAAATGATCAGAAATTAATTGCACCAAAAGGCTTTAAAATATCATACTTTCTCCCAAAAATTGCAATAAGTTTCAAATTTTTTTTTCGCTAAATCGTAGAATGCAAATTAAAAATGAGTCTTTAACACTAATATATGAATGCAGTGATAAGAATGCATAAGTTATGCAGTGATCTTGGTTTTCCTTATGCGCGAAAGAAGGACAGTTTCTAATTACGAATGATACTACCATTAAATTAATTGCTGCGAAATTTTTCTTCGCTCTTTACAGTAGTCTTCCACCTAAATGTAGGAAATCAATGAGTATTCATTTTCTTTCTTTAATTTTAATAAGAGGGTGATACTTTACAGAATTCACTAAATAGAGTTTTATAAAGTATAACCTTCCTACACCAACAATGAGGCAAAGATTTTATTTCAAGCTGTCTTTTCTTTTCAAATAGTGGTAATTATGCAAAGAAGCATTCTTAGCTTTGGTTTGCATGACTTAATTTTCAATTTAGCATTAACAGAAAGTTAACAAATCAATTAATTACCACCAAATGCTCATTAAAATATTTTGTACATCAGAATTTGCGAATAAAACGTCATAAATGTTTGCAGCAGTATATACGTTATCATGTACAAAAAAATTTTAGTATAAGGGTTTTATGCAAAAATTATTATAAACACAAAATCTGTCAATCGATTTCAACTTTATTTTTAAAAAATCTGAAAATCATTTGCACCAAAAGGGATTAAAATATCACTTTCCCGAATAAGTTTCAAATTAATTTTGAAAATAACAAAACAAACAAAAAAAATCACGTTACTGATAATTTTAAAGAATAATTCCAATTTCGCTAAATCGTAGAATTTAACTTAAAAATGAGTTTTTAGCACTAATATATGAATGCAGCTGTTTTAAAACTCAATTTACAAATGAAACAAGGTTATGACATAATCTTGGGTTTCCACCATTAATCATGTGCGAAAGAAACATAGTTTTATATAAGTGTAAAATTATTATTTAATTCTTTGTTATGAAATTTTTCTTTACTCTATACTGGATTTTCCTACTTAATTTTCAAAGGAAATCTTTAATGATTTGTGTTTTTCATGCGAAAAAAAAATGTAAACATTCTGCTTTTACATAAATATTTACATTTAGCAATAAAAAATATTTTAGCAGAGTTTGATATTAAAAAAATCGTTTGTGAAATCTTTAGAACAGATATTTAAAGTCTTATTTTTAATTTAAAAGAGAACAAAGAAAAAAATCGTTTGTAGAAATAATTAATGCCTGATTTTGTAAGGATAAAAATTTAAATGTTTCATTTTTATTTATATTATAAAAATGTTATTGTAAGAATGTTTTATAACATAATGTTATCTCTTATCAATACTAAACATGTTTTTTTTCAAAAAAAAATTAATGCAACTTTCAATAAAATAATTAATATATAGATTTTGATAGAAATAAAAAAAAAAACATTTACATATACAAAGTTGCTTTGCTTAGAAAGATAAAATATTTCAGAAAATTTTTTAGGCACTCGGACTATGGAGATATATTTAACGAGCTAACGCGCTTTACCTTACTCACCAGACACCGGTTGCCTGGTGGTAAAGTCTCGGCATCGGAACCGGAGAGTTTCAGTTTCGGGACCCGATTCCATCGAAGAACCGTCGTGTAAGCGGTTCTGGTGCACTTTAAAACCAGCGGGGCCGAACGTCATCCCACTGATGTGGTGTGGAATTTCAGGGAGAGAGGGGTGCCTGCTCAGTTGTCGTCCTCGTCATCTGACCTCGATTCAATATTACGAGGTCCGCCCCACAACAGTCCACGTGTCTCTTTAAAATAGGATGTTTTTATAAATAAACTAATTTTTGCTGACCAACGCTTCTCTTTACTAAATCTATACTATTGCCGTAATTGAGATGTTACAAATTCATAAAATTGTGGTTTGTTGGATAATTTTGCTTTCAGCTGATTCAAGAAACGAGAGGAGGAATGCATTTCATACAGTCTTTTAAAAACATTGGAACAATTGATAGAAGACTTCCAATTTTCCTTGGTTTAGAGGTGACATAGAGATGACCACTCGCGATAAATGAAGTTGCTGTAGAAGACATCAGATTTGTAGGGCATGAAAAAACAGTACTCTCCCGAGTATAAGGCGGAAGGACTGGCCGGATAACAAAAAAGCCGAATAGGCCGGAGTTATAAATTCATTTCTTCGCCCACCAATTCCAGCAGACCAAATTTTTATGCCAAAACTCACAGTTCTCACTTCTTGATGAGTACTAAACCCTCCATTTATCTCAAGCCACGTAGAAAGTGAACGTGGCCCAGAGAATTTTAAAAGCAATTGCCGGTAACATGTCGAGTTAAATTAGAAAACTCTGTACTGGTAGTTTATATATGTTTATATACTGCACTACACGTTTCAAAAATTTATTAGAGAAAAAGTAAGTTAAAGGATATAAACTGATCACATTTTAACATAAATTCTGTTATGCCAAACTTAAATACTGAAAATATTAATAAAACATTAACATAAGTCGAAGGCCTCTCAAGAAAGTTGGCTCAAACTGATATTATTTTCCACTGATAAATGATTATACAGATATGAAAAGGTAACCCTAAGACAAGAATCAAAACTTACAGTTTTTAGGTTTTGAAAAAGTCCTTAATAGATGACTTAATACAGATCTTACCTTCCTCATTTAATTACGATAAAAGAAACTAGACCGGATAGTAGGGAAGCCGGATAGTGGCGAATCGGATACTCGGGAGTGTACTGCATAGGCTCAACAATTGTATGAGATGGGCTATGAGATTCAGGCGAATGGGAAGCTTCAGAACAAGGAGTGTCATTAAGGATAGAAGATAAACTTTCAAGATGAGGGCAAACAAATTTTGTTAATCTAGGCCTTAAATTACTAATAAAACAAGAATCAGAAAACTGTTTGTCACAAACTTTAGCATTCCTCAAGACATATGCAAATTCTCGGATGAAATAATTAAATTTCATATAAATGATCTTTTTGATAAGATAATTCTAAGATTTATTTAACGTATAAATAAGTCAAACTCGGAGCTAACTAATGCGAATACATTACTGACTAACTCAAAAATAAGCATCTCAAGCCAAGAAATAACAAAATAATTACGGAATTCTTTTACAGAAACTATGTTTGAAAAAGATTATTTACAAAAATATCGTTTCCAAATGTGATTTTTGACAGAGTTTGTGAATGATGAGGAAAATTTTCATTTTATTTTAAATGTATTTATTTACAAACTAAAAACCAAAGTTTTATTTTAAAATAACTTCAGAATTTAAATAATGGTAATTGTAATCAGTAATATTACCGCGTAGATGAACCATGTGTTAACTAAAGTCAAAGATCACACTCGCTAACCTCAACTCGAAATTTTATTCGAGGAACTAACCCTCACATCTGTTTTTATCCACGAGACGAAGTGACTCGAATCTTCCAGATTTAGAAAGATACAGAAATTATAAGAACGTTCTGGAACAAACGAGAAAAAACAGAAAGTAAATCATTAACAAGGCAACTGTTACGCAACTTGCCTGCAGACAGATAAGAACTGTAGCTTTCAGTTCATAGCATTCGACCACGGAGCCAGTCAGTCCGCGTCAAGTTAGAGCAAATTTCTTTACAATATTATATATTACAAAATATGAATGCATAGAGAAAATGTTACATACTCAAATGCAGCAAATTAACCATATAGCATTGGAAACACTTTTACCACTGCATTATATTTCAAGAATTAAATTTATCAAAACAATTAAACAAATTGCATATGAACTAATGAAAAAAGCTAGAAATATTAGCTTATATAACTAAAATTATGAAATGTGACTGTAATTCATCATCACAAACGGATTTAATATGTTTTTTAAATAAGTTAATTCTAATTTTTTTTTTCCGTTCAAACTGAACTTCATAAAAATTTCAAAACCCTTACTAAACATACCTGATCTCATCCAACGGAACTTTGAATAATGTCAATCCAGGTATTTCATAATTTATTCTGGAACACAAACAGCATTGCGATTTCTACGGGTTTTTTTTTTTTTTTTTTTCGGTTTTCGCATTTATTTTGGAAATGTACTAAAAAAAGGAATACACTGAGAAAAAGAAATAGATTATATATAAAAAGAGAATATGCAGAAGCTAGATAATTAGAATCAAAATATTAATTCCAAATATAAATCAATAAAAAATCCTGCCAGCCTTCAGGAACAACAGGCAGCGCACAATACTCAATTAAAAAGCGATGAGTTTTGGCTTCCCTTCTAAAATTCTAGCCTTTTGCTCAGGTCCAATTCCAGGAAATCAACGAGATGGCGCTGCCATCAGTAACCAAATAGTGGCGTGATACCCCTAAGTCTTTATGTAAAGGATAGTCATATGTGATTAAACATCCAAATAAAATTTAATCACATATAATTATCCTTTTGTTTTCATTGCGGCAGAGATTTTATTTGTAGCAATGTAGAAACTAGATAATGCGGAAATCAGATGATTAGAATCAAAAATAATAATTCCAAATATAAATCAATGAAATATAGTACCAGCTTCAGGAACAACAAGCAGCGCACAAAAGGTCTATGAGCTTTGGCTTCCCTTCTAAAATTCGACGCTTTTGCTCAGATCCAGCACCAGGAAATCAACGAGACGACGCAGCCAACACTATCATAAATACTTGAGCGAAACCTCTAATTCTTTCTGAGTAGGACAGTCAAATATGATTAAATTTGCCAAGTAAAATTTAATCATTTGTAACTGTCCTACTGCCTTAATTACGGCAGAGATTTTATTTATAGAAATCTTTCTTTTTAAATAGTGGTAATTATTGCAAAGAAACATTCCTCGTTTCGGTTTGTATGATATAATTTTCCCTTTTAGCATTAACAAAAAGTTAACGAATCAATAAATTACCGCGGAATGTTAAATGTCATTAAAATCTTTTTTTTTAGTTCAGAATTTGTGAACAAAATGTGAGTTACTTATGACATCATAAGTGTTTATAGCAGTATTTAACTTATCACGTATAAATGTTTTTAGAATAAGGGTTCTTAAACAAAAATTATTATAAACATAAAATATGTCAATCGATTGCAACTTTATTTTAAAATGATCAGAAATTAATTGCACCAAAAAGGCTTTAAAATATCATACTTTCTCCCGAAAATTGCAATAAGTTTCAAATTATTTTTTCGCTAAATCGTAGAATGCAAATTAAAAATAAGTTTTTAACACTAATATATGAAAGCAGCTATTTTAAAACTCAGTTTACAAATGAAACAAAGTTATGCCGTGATCTTGATTTTGCTTATGCACGATATAAGAGTGGAACTACTAATTAAATAATTGCAACGAAATTTTTCTTTGCTCCAAATTGTATTCTTAACATTGGGAAATAATTGACTATTTATGCTCTTCCTTTTATTTTAATAAGAAAGTGATACTTTACAGAATTCACTAAAAAGCATTTTTTAAAGTATGAACTTCTTATACTATAATGTTGCAAGGATTTTAATTCAAGCAATCTTTTCTTTTCAAATAGTGGTAATTATGCAAAGAAGCATTCTTAGCTTTGGTTTGCATGACATAATTTCCCTGTTTAGCATGAACAGAAAGTTAACAAATCAATTAATTACCAACGAATGCTCATTAAAATATTTTGTACTTCAGAATTTGCGAATAAAACATCATAAATGTTTGCAGCAGTGTAAATGTTATCATGTACAAAAAAATTTTAGTATAAAGGCTTTAAGCAAAAATTATTATAAACACAAAATTTGTCAATAGATTTCAACTTTATTTTAAGAAAGATCTGAAAATCATTTCCCCCAAAAGGGATTAAAATATCATACTTCCCGAATAAGTTTCAAATTAATTTTGAAAATAACAAAAAAAAAAAAAAAAAATTACGTTACTGATCATTTTAAAGAATAATTCCAATTTCGCTAAATCGTGGAATTCAACTTAAAAATGAGTTTTTAGCACTAATATATGAATGCAGCTATTTTAAAAACTCAATTTACAAATGAAACAAGGTTATGCCATGATCTAGGGTTTCCACCATTAATCATGTGCGAAAGAAACATAGTTTTAAATAAGTGTATAATTATTTTTTAATTCTTTGTTATGAAATTTTTCTTTGCTCTATATTGGATTTCCCTACTTAATTTTCAAAGGAAATCAATGATTTGTTTTTTTCATGCGAAAAAAATGTTAACATTTTGCTTTTACATATATATTTACATTTAGCTATAAAAAATATTTTAGCAAAGTTTCATATTAAAAAAAAATCGTTTGTCAAATCTTTTGAATAGATATTTAAAGTTTTATTTTTAATTTAAAAGAGAACAAAGAAAAAAATCGTTTCTAGAAATAATTAATGCCTGATTTTGTAAGGATAAAAATTTAAATGTTTCAGTTTTATTTATTTAATAGAAATGTTATTGTAAGAATGTTTTATCACTTAATGTTATCTCTTATAAATACTAAATATTTTTTTTCAAAAAAAATTTTTTTGGATTGATTACAAATGAAAAATAAATTTGTTCTTTCTTGATAGAATAAAACAATTAATCAATTGTTTTATTCTAATGTTTGGAATTTTTTTTTCTACATCATTGTGAAAAGTTTATTAATCACATTCAGATAATCTTTTAAACATTTACACGTTATTTTTGATATTTTTATAAATATTTGTTTCTTAATTTTAAAAAGATTATTTTACTAATCTCAAAGTTCTGACTTTATTTAAATGTAAAATGACATAATATACAATACTAGTGAAAGTTGCAAGTGCAAATATCGGCAATCAAATTAGATTTCCAAGGCGTATGTCTGAAGTTATGAGAGATTTTAACGCACCCAGACGCCCAATTTAATATTACTTCGTCTCTTCCTATACTTGTATATTGATAGAATTCGCAATCTTAAATGTATCTATTGAAGAAATTTCATTATAATAATAATTAAATAATACAAAATTTTTAATATCTCATGCTGTTGTATTTCTTAAATTATTTCAGTGAGATATGCAGTTTGATTGTGAGATTGGTGATTAACAATCAAGAATTAAATTCTCAAGAAATTTAAAATATTAGAACAGATACGCTTTCGATCTGCTGGCAACTTTTTATGATATTTTTTCATCATTTCTTGTGATATTGATCTTTCGAGCAGTGCGAGATTAAAACTTGTTCTTGCTTTTCAGATCAGTATCATCTGAACATAATATAAATAAATAAACGAAGTTGTTTAGAAAATTACTCGGAGCATATATCTTTTGCTAATTCATTTCCTTCTAAATTTGTTGTTATCACACAATAGACATAATCCGCAATGATATATTAAATGTTCAGAGTGAACTTTCCATGTTTATTAGAAAAGCGCTAGGAAGATTGGAAGCCCCATAACCGCAATTGTTTGGAACACTAGCGCCATCTGGAATTCGCGCAGTGCTATTTATAGTTCAGTCAGTATGAGAGAGAGAAAAATTTACTAGAATGACTTTCATAACAATATAAAACAATTCTATGTTTTGAAAAATCAGCAAAATTGTCTACCGTAATTGAACACTATGGAAAACAAAAGACAAGAAAAAAAGAAAACACATCACAAAATTAGGAAAGCGCTGAGGCTACTAGAAGCTCAATAACCATTATTTTGTGGAAAACTAGCGCCATCTAGAATGCATGCAGTGCCACCTATCATTCAGTCAGTATGCGAGATAAGAAAACTAAATAGAATGGCTTTCATAATTTCAAGAAACAGTTCAATTTTTTGAAAAATCAACAAAATAGTAGTAGTATTATAGTAGTATAAAAATTAAAGACTATGGGAAACATATATATTTAATAAACCAGATAAAAAAAAAGGAAAACTCATTATGAAATTAGAAAATTGCTGAGAAGACCGGAAGCTCCAGAAACACTATTTTTTGAAACACCAGCGCCATCTAGCTAGCACGCTACCTATCATTCAGTCAATATGCAAGATACGAAAATTACATGTACTTATGTCCATAAATTAAGGATAAAGCAAGTTGAGGAAAAGAGTCAGAAGCCAAACAAATGTGATTTATTTGTAAAGTCTGTTTATCTAACAAATGTAAGGAGCAAAAAAAGCTGATATATGTTTGATATCATTAATAAAAATTGCGATTTTTTGCTGCCTGGTGCAAATTACAAAAACTGTCGTATCAGTGGCTGATGAGAGCTGACAAAACAGGTCTGATGCTGTGCTCCGTCTGTTTCTTTTGGCAGTAACTGCCAAATACCGGTCCTCATTCGGCGTTGTAACTCGGGAGTGACCTGTTCTGTAACGTCAACTCATATTACCATCACCTTGGAATCGTTACCAAAGCCTGGAGATGACATTCTGGGCGATTCCAAGTCCCTCGGATACTTCCAGCTGGGTAAGCCCACATTCCAGACGGTCGATAATTTTACCACGTAAAAAATCATCCAAATGTGTCCTTTGTGTCATAACTATGCGGTTATTGTACTGAAAGGCTTATAAAGCGCTTGCGAACCATTTTACTTCTTTGCCTGTATTCCTTATACATCACTCTCTTACACTCTCGTCATTGTGACGTACTATCGGTGTCATCTGGTGGCTTCCTACAATTTGCATATGATTTTTCAAGATGTGTGTAGTTATTTTACGGGTGATATATGCATTGTAGAGTTCGATTTCCGCGTGAGTCTGAATTATCCTTAATTTATGGGCATGAGTGTAGAATGACTTTCATAATACCATGAAATCGTTCTATTTCTTGAAAAATCAGCAAAATAGTTTGCCGTAAATGAACACTATAGAAAACATATAAGTACAATAGACAAGAAAAAGGAAATCACATTACTAAATTAGAAAAGCGTTGGGAAGATTGGAAGCTCCGAAACCATCATTTTATGGAAAACTAGTGCCATCTAGCCTGCATGTACTGCTACCTATCGTTCGTGAGTTTGCAAAATAAGAGAATTAAAATAGAATGACTTTTATAATAGCATGAAGCAATTCTATTTCTTAAAAATTCACCAAATAATCTACAGTAATTGAATACTACGAAAAACACATTACTAAATGCAAATCTCTAAGTTCGCCTTACACTAATCTCAAATTAGAATAAAACGATTAACAAAAAAAAAAAAAAAAAAAAAAAAAAAAGGTTTTTACCTATATAAATAGAGTATTTCTACATTTTTAGAAAAATTTTAGGTGTAAAGATTATTTTTTAAATGTTCAATTTGATAGCCTTTCTTCTGGACTAGAAGTCCTCATTGTGGTTAAAAACTGTGTTTGAATTATTATAGGTCTTTTCGTAAAATTTCTCGTTGATTACTGTTCTCTCGCAAAAAATGATTTCGTAAAAATTGATTTCCATTTCTCTTTTATTACTTCCCACTGTCCATTAATTTTTTTTCCGACTGCCCATTAATTATTTTAATTAAATGTAGTGATTTTAGTACTTAGAAAGAGTGCTTTCCAACATGCCAAAGGCTTAAAAATTCATAAGTGAAACATTTGAATGTTCATAAATGAATGGTTCATAGGTAACATTGATTCATGAATGAACGTTTATAAATTTATCGATGAATTATATGAGGAATATGTCGATGATTTATATGAACATTATATGAAGAATATATCAAAATGTTTTACATGCAATGCCTGTACCAGTCTTCATTTTTGAAAGGAATGTAATGGCACTTTTCGAAGTGTAACTTATAATTTTGTGTTGATTAAATTTCATTCTTTGAAAGTAATTGGGAAAAATAAATGGAATTTCTTCTGTCAGTATCAGATGTAAAATTTTCTCTTAAGAGTACCTTGAGTTGATTTTAACATTTTTTAACCATTCTTCTTATTTTTAATTTCTCATTGTCAAAAACTTTTGCGACAATTATAAATCCCTTATTCAAATTTTCCTGCATTGGACAAATATGCCTCTTATTTACTCTTCGTCTTCGATGGTAAATAGACTTTTATTGTTGTTGTTGAAGTCCTTTAGGTAAACCCAAGCTTATTCAAGTGATGCAATGCATTTCAAATTACCTTCTGTTAACTGGTTTTCATTCTGAGTTCTGTGAACTGTTCTACTTTGAATTACATGATTTGGCAAAAGCTGGTGAGCTTTAAAGCTTTTTTAAGTCATGAATCTTGATTATTATTTCACTTATTATTGCCAGAAATATATTTTAGGCCTTTGTTATTGATTTCTTCGTAGATTTTCTCTTGTTACTAGTGATTTCTCCTTGGAACCAGCGGGAGTATTCACCCCAAAGCTTTCTCGCAATTAAGGTGCTAACCCGAAAAAGCCTTGTTTAACACTTATTTGCCATACAATAGGTACAAAATATAAACCTTTGAGGATATTCTGTAATATAACTGTAATGAGTTAAAAAATTAATAATCATATTTCAAAAATCCAAATAAAATTTTTATTGAACTGTCTATTTATGTAAGTAAGCTTTCATTGGAATCATATAGTTTGAAATCTAAACTTCATTTTCACTGATAAAAATTACCTTCTTTGTAAAATCTGTTTTAAATTGAATGGTAATTAGATAATGGAAGCAATCTTGTATCAATTACATACATCATGCGCGGGCATTCAAGAATAAAAAAAACTGAATTATCATCAGCCTTACTTATGGCCTTAATTTATCGTTTATATATATATATATATATATATATATATATATATATATATATATATATCCTGTCAAAACGCAATTTTACACATGCCACAATTTTTTTTTATAATTAACTAATAAAACAAGCATATTTAATACCCGCTCTAAAGGGCATCTCGCCAGTAATGCTCAAAGTCCAAAGTCCAAGTCCAAGGCATTATAGGACGCCAGACTTGTACTTAACCAGGACCATGGAGATAGTCTTGCTGCGCAAGGCGAGTGCTCCGTTAATTTCACCATCTCGCCGTTGTAAAGGGGAGCCATGCAGTATAGTGATCAGAACAGTTTTAATGACGCGTCTGTTGCGTGTCCTCGCTTAAAGTATGTCTTTTTGCTTTATTTTTTACTAATGTATTTATATTTAATATTGTTTATTTTTAAATTTATTTGTATAAGTACCTTTCCTGGTAAATACGCGATTTTACACAAAAAAAAAAACCCTATTAGAGCCGTATAACTTTGTAATTAACCATCAGAACCTTTTTCTATCTGCTCACGTGCTGACAATATCATATAGCGCCATCTAGTACCTGATTTCATTATGGTAAAACTGAGTTTAAGTTCAAAAATATAAGTAATAGATAAACTATAAAATGAATACTGTAATATAGCAGATTGATTTGAATAACATGTTAAATTAAGAGTATTCGTGATTTTTTTAAATTTAAATGACCAATTCATATCTAAGTATGGTTGAAAATATTCATATGTAATCAGTATGTAATTCGTATATAAATATATTATCCGAAAAAACACGATTTTACACAGAAAAAAACTAATTAGCTATCAGAGCCTCTTTCTATCTGCTATCATGCTGGCAATGTGATATAGCGTCATCGCGGACTTCATTTCACTATTAAAAAACTGAGTGTCAATTCAAAAATATAAGTAGTGATACATAAGCAGTAAAATAAATGCTGTAATATAACAGATTGTTTTGAATATGTTAAACTAAGTGCATTCTTGATTTTTTTTTTCTTTATTTAAGTGGGCAGTTCATATGTAAATAAGCCAAGGTGTTCGTCTCTCAACAAAACCATTAGACAATATGTCTCCCTTAGCAAAAGATTTAAAAGTTCCCCTGAGGAACTCTGAAATTAATCAAGCACCGTCACATATACCTGATCCAATTCTTTTTACATCCCGTATCTTGCTTTTTTGGATTGATCCTGAAGGATTAACGTCCAATGTCCTTCATAAATCTCCAAGAGGATAAAAAAATAGGATCAAGTAGTTGACGTCCGTTTAATCAAGCACAAGTCATTTGTTTGAATTATCTTTTTTTGGGCTCAAAAAAATTATCCGCCTTTTGGGAAGGAAGTGGCATTATTGCGATTCCAATTGAAATTTATTCTGGGAGAGTACGATAGTGCTTTTGGATTAACACGAGGTTGATAGCAATGAAATTTTTAAATGATTGACATATAGAACAAAATGTCATTTGAGGAAACGGAAAGAAATATTTGTCTTGATGATGACTACATTCAAGAGATTAGAATATATTTCCGTATGATTGAATGAGACGAAAAATTGAAAGGAAAGAACGCAAGAGCTAGTAATAAATAGGACAAGTCTGTAACAATAGAGCGATTTTCAATAAACCAATTATAGTATTAATTGTCAGCTTCGGATACTACAGGATTGGGAGTGATATTATTTCAAAACTCTAAAAGTTTATTGATTTAGAAAACTAGGGTATGACTGCTTGGTATAATCTTGGTATAACTCGGGATAACCTAATTGGTAGGGCATTGGACGAGCATCCCTTAGATTGTGAGTTCGAACCTCGCCGGCTGAAGTCTCTCCGTGCGTGTGTGGCGGCTGGAACATGTATAAATCCGTCGTGGTCACAAAGTTCTCCATGTCGAGAGTAATACCACTGGGGGTATTGGTTCAGAGGTGATCGTTCTCTGGTTCAGTTCCAAATTACAATCTGTGAATGAAGTGCATGCATGATGTCCGTCCTGTAAAAGGCTTGTAAGGTGCCATAAGTCACAACAGCAACATAGTTTATGACTTTAGCATTTGACAGCAAAAAACTAGGATATGAAATCACGGAATTATATATGATATTGTATAATTAAAAGCAAAATGATCTATCTAATAGCATCTTATCGTAGAAAAGAAGGACATGATATCAGAAAATTGCATAAAATAATTTGCAGTTAAGTGCTAAATGACGTATCCAATAAAATAACACCATATTTTTTTAAATATTTTCACCACCAAAACGATAAAAATTGTTTTTTAAAATGAAAGCGATATATTTTTTTTCTGTTTTAATCCAATTATATGTTTCGCTGTCATGAACGATCACAAGGTAATAGCGTATAAATGTCATTCTTTAGCAAAATTACTGCATTTCAGGATATTCCTTTTCTTAATAAGTTATAATAAGAACTGGATTAATAAGATTTTAATCGACGCTTCAAGAATGTAATCAAAAGTTTGTTTTCCTCACGAAAATATTTTTTCTGGTTTTTGATTCTTTACAAACATTGAGAATTATTTTATATTAATGATTGTTACTGCATTTTTACTTTAGTAAAATTCTGGAAGAATATTATTTTCATATTCTTACAATCTAATACTAATATATATTGGATGTAAAGTAAATGTTTACAAAATAATGTGGAGTAAATGTTGCCACGAAAACTTTTTGATTAATATAATATTAGATCAGTATTTTTTATGATGTTGTATTTTTACATTTTATTAACCGATTTTAGAGAGAACTAATAATTTCAATCTTATTATCTTAACAATTAATGTAAAATTAAAAATAAATATTGTGTCATTTTATCGTCAGTTAAAGAGTTTATCGAAAATGTTTCCTTATTTGAAGTAATTTTTAATTAAAAAAAATTGCTTAAATAAGGGAACGAAAAAGAAAGGAAATTAAAAGAGAAAAATTCAAACAAATTATTAAGTATATGGTCCACTAGCAAGATCCAATGCTCTGCTTTTATAAGCATCTTTATTTTTTCATTAAACTAGAGGTATCATGGATCTAGGAAAGGAAACACTATCTGATTTCAAATGAATAAATTATTTTATTATTTCATATAGACGTTATTTATTTATTAATTAATTAAACTAAAATACGTAAATAATTTTGAATACAAAAAAATTTAAATTTTTTATAACTTTTTTTTTTATATATATATTTAGTTGATTCTTAATGACGGCGCACTTTTACTTCAGATGAACTGTAATAATATCAAGCGTAAGATTTTTTTATAATAGTACTAGTGGTAAAGCAGTGAAAAGCAAAAATGTTCGGCAACTAGTTGTATTCATGGCTTAAGAACTGCATGTAAAGTAAAACAAAAGTACTGCGGAAATTTTTTAAGTAGTTTAAGTATCATTTTTCTTACTATCAAATAACTGCTGCTAAAATATAAGGTTAAAGATAAATATCAGTATTATATCAATAGAATACAATTTTTGTAATAATTTTATGGCGTCAAAAAATTTATATTTTCATATCAACTACTGTTTAAAGGAACTCGTTTCTCAAAATTCCCTAAAACGAAAATATTCCCTTCTTTGGAAGCTTCTGGCTCATTTCCTTTTTTAAATCCTGTTTTTGAGATTGTGGTCAAAAATAGGATAATAAGAACTATTGTCGATTTGTAATATTAGTAAATTTTTGAGTAATAAAGTCATTTCATCCGATATCGCAATCATATGAGCAGAATGAATAATCATACGGGTATGGGTGATAATATCAGAACCGTATGATAAACCTAATTTAATAAATCATCTATTCTTAACTATATGTTGTCTCTGTGATGTCATATATTTTCTAATAAGTTTGAAATTTAATTCCCATTGCTCTCTTTCCATTAACAAAGTCTAGTTCTATTTTTAAAGGATAGATGGGGCCACAAATATTTTCAATTCAATCGTACAACAGCGAAATATGTATTGCTTTTAAACCATCGTCTCCATCTTCATAATGTTAAACAAGTAATATGATTACGTAATCACCAGGCAAACGTGACTAAGAATACCGTTCAATATTTAAAATCTTATAGCTTTTGACTGGACTATCACGATTATCTTTATTAAAAAGCACAATACATTTCAGAATTTATTCCCTGTCATGCACTTCAAATGAAAGAAACTTGACACTATTCTTTATATACAGATGAAGTTTCTCAATATTTTGAATTCAATATTACAACGATGATAAAGATATTATTTTGTAACCATAGTCTCTTGTTTTCATAATGTCATCAATTAATGCGATTACGCGATCACAAATTAAAAGTATGTTAGAATATAGCATCTAAATGCTTATAGCCTTGACCTAGGCTGTGACCTTTACTGGAAAGCGCAATAAATATCTGAATTTCTTTCCCATCAAGCATTTCAAGTAACCGAAACCTGGCACCATTCTTTTAAGATAAGAATATTTAAATACACCAAGTAAAAAAATAACTTGAATTCAATGTTACAATGGCGATAGATACATTATTTAATAAAAAAACAGTATCTTCATAATGTTAATGAACGTGATTACACAATTATATGATAAATGTTACTTAAAATGTCATGCAATCTCTGAATGCTTATATCCTTGAACTAGGCTGTGACTTCTACCTTTACTAAAAAGTACAATAAATTTCGGAATTTATTTCTCGTCAACGACTTTAAGTAGTCGAAATCTGGCACCATTGTTTAAAGATAGATGAAGTGGCGCAATATTTTGAACATAATGGCAACCATGTCTACAAAACTTGACATTTCGCAACCGTAGTTTCAGATCATCATAACAGAAGGTTTTGAAATAAAAGCTGATTTGTTAGAATCTTTTTCATAAGACAGTTATGGAAAATTATTATCTTTGGAATAAGCACCATGGTTTGGTTTGAATCACTGCATAAGCTTTGTTTTATTCCCAGATTTATTGAACTTCAGTGGCATTCAGGAACATTATTTCTCAAGAACTTATGACGAAGATCTGTATAAGATCTCTCTAACTCTTTAAATGACCAGCTTAAGTGTAACTTTTCTGACTTATGTTTCATGAAATCATCAGAAAGACGATGCCTTGGAATGCAGTAGGGGTTTATAAAGCAGAATTAACAAGACAAATCTAAAACTAAAAGAAAAGATTGATTACTCATTTTCAGACGATAATTTTTCTGAAATTATTTTCATTTATCTTTTTTCATTATCACTTTAAATTTCTAAATCAAACATTTTTTATTTATTTATTTATTTTTTGCTCAGAATTTCTACAAATGAGTGATTTTAAAATGTTGCAAGAAATTTTGGAGAGGCTGTCATATATATACTAAAATAAATGCACAGTTGGATATCAACATAGTCGTTGCCAAGAAATTTATTTTCTTCTACCTGTGATTAGCATAATATACTTCCTTTTAAAAAAAGCTTTAATCAGCGTAAAGTATTGTATTTTATACTGGTTCCTTTGGTGATTAGTTCGTTCACTAAGATTAATGGGTGTTAAAAATTTCAATTGCTTCCACGCCAAAATATTTTTAGTCTTCAAATTTTGATAGACATTGTAATATCTTGATGCAGAACGATCAAATAAGACAGCAGAGTAACAAAACAATTCTTTTATTGCAGCTGTTTTAAAACTCAATTTACAAATGAAACAAGGTTATGCCATGATCTTGGGTTTCCACCATTAATCATGTGGGAAAGAAACATAGTTTTAAATTAGTGTAAATTTATTTAATTCCTTGTTATGAAATTTTTCTTTACTCTATATTGAATTTTCCTACTTAATTTTCAAAGGAAATCTTCAATGATTTGTGTTTTTCATGTGAAAAAAAAATGTAAACATTCTGCTTTTACAAATATACATTTACATTTAGCAATAAAAATTTTTTCGCAGAGTTTGATTTTTTTAAAAAATCGCTTGTGAAATGTTTTGAATAGATATTTAATGTTTTATTTTTAATTTAAAAGAGAACAAAGAAAAAAATCGTTTGTGGAAATAATTAATGCCTGATTTTATAAGGATAAAAATTTAAATGTTTCAATTTTATTATAGAAATGTTATTGTAAGAATGTTTTATCACTTAATGTTATCTCTTATAAATACTAAATATTTTTTTTTCAACAAAATTTTTAATATTGAATACAAAAGAAAAATAAATTTGTTCTTTCTTGATAGAATAAAACAATTAATCAATTGTTTTATTCTAATGTCTGGAATTTTTTTTCTGCATCATTGTGAAAAGTTTATTAATCACATTCAGATAATCTTTTAAACATTTACATGTCATTTTTGATATTTTTATAAATATTTGATTCCTAATTTTAAAAAGATTATTTAATTAATCTCAAAGTTCTGACTTTATTTAAAGGTAAAATGACATAATATACAATACTAGTGAAAGTTGCAAATGCAAATATCGGCAATCAAATTAGATTTCCAAGGCGTATGTCTGAAGTTATGAGAGATTTTAACGCACTCAGACGCCCAATTTAATATTACTTCGTCTCTCCCTATACTTGTATATTGATAAAATTCGCAATCTTAAATGTATCTATTGAAGAAATTTCATTATAATAATAATTACATAATACAAAATTTTTAATATCTCATGCTGTTGTATTTCTTAAATTATTTCAGTGAAATATTCAGTTTGATTGTGAGATTGGTGATTAACAATCAAGAATTAAATTCTCAAGAAATTTAAAATATTAGAACAGATACGTTTTTGATCCACTGGCAAATTTTTGTGATATTTTTTAATCTTTTCTAGCTTAAAAGGGAATAATATTGATCTTTCGAGCAGTTCGAGATTAAAACTTGTTCTTGCTTTTCAGATTAGTATCATCTGAATATAATATAAATAAATAAATGAAGTTGCTACAAAAATTAATCGGAGCATATATCTTTTGCTAATTCATTTCCTTTTGAATTTATTGTTATCACGCAATAGACATAATCCGCCATGATATATTAAATGTTCAGAGTGAACTTTCCATGTTTATTAGAAAAGCGCAAGGAAGATTGGAAGCACCATACGCACAATGGTTTGGAAAACAAGCGCCATCTGGAATTCGCGCAGTGCTATTTATAGTTCAGTCAGTATGAGAGAGAGAAAAATTTACTAGAATGACTTTCATAACAATATAAAACAATTCTGTGTTTTAAAAAAATCAGCAAAATTGTCTACCGTAATTGAACACTATGGAAAATAAAAGACAAGGAAAAAAGAAAACATATTACAAAATTAGGAAAGCTCTGAGTCTACTAGAAGTTCAATAACCACTATTTTGTGGAACCCTAGCGCCATCTACAACGCATGCAGTGCCACCTATCGTCCAGTCAGTATGCGAGATAAGAAAACTAAATAAAATGGTTTTCATAATTGCATGAAACAGTTCTATTTTTTGAAAAATCATCAAAATAGTAGTAGTATTATAGTAGTATAGTAATTGAAGACTATGGGAAACATATATATTCAATAGACAAGAAAAAAAAGGAAAACACATTATGAAATTAGAAACTCGCTGAGAAGACCGGAAGCTCCATAACCACTATTTTTTAAAAGACTAGCGCCATCTAGCTGGCAAGCTACCTATCTTTCAATCGACATGCAAGATAAGAAAATTTAATGTACTTATGTTCATAAATTAAAGATAAAGCAAGTTCAGTAAAAGAAAGTGTCAGAAGCAAAACATACGCGACTTATTTGTAAAGCCTGTTTATTTGAGAAAATATGAGGAGCAAAAAAGTTGCTCTAAGTTTGATATCATTAATAAAAATTGCGTTTTTTTGGTCCCTGGAGCAAATTACAAAAAAAAAAAAAAACTATTTACAATAACTAATATTACATGGTTGTTATGACGGTTAATACATAGTATGTCTCCCAAACGATGCAATACAGTCCGTACAACGCCTAAGTATTCTGAATATCAAATTATCGATCTGATCTTGAGGAAAATTACAACAATCATCAAGTAATGCTCTCCGAAGTTCCGATAGACATGTAGAAGGTGGTTGATGGGCTGAAACTCGTCGGCCACGCATGTCTCACACATGCTCTACTGGATTCAAGCGCGGTGACAATGCTGGCCAGTCCATACGTGTGATATTCTCCGATTGAATTCATTTGTTTACGATGTTTGTACGTTTAGGACGGACGCAGGTCAGTTCTGGAACCCAGAATAATTCCTCCCCAAACTAGCAGTCCTGCACTACCATAACGGTGTCGTACAATGATGTTCTCTTGGTGGTAGCGGGTACCTGGCGCTCTCCATATGAAAGGCCGGCGAGAATTAGACTTTAAGCTGAACCTGGACTCGTCGGGAAACGTCACAGAAGCCCACTGTTGCGGTGTCCACAGTGCATGCTCTCTACTCCAGTCTAACCGCAGGCGACAGTGAGTTGCAGTAAGTGGAACACATCTGACAGGCCTACGAGCATACAGACCAATCTGCCCTAAGCGTCTGTACTCGGTCTGCCTTGAAACTGTCGTACCAGTGGCTGAAGAGACAGGTCTGGTGCTGTGCTCCGTCTGTTTCTTTTGGCAGTAACTGCCAAATACCGGTCCTCATTCGGCGCTATAACTTTGGGTGTGACCTGTGCTCTAACGTCTACACACACAACCATCACCTTGGAATCGTTACCAAAGTCTGGAGATGACATTCTGGACGATTACAACTTCCTCGGATACTTCCAGCTGGGTAAACCCACATTCCAGACGGCCGATAATTCTACTACGTAAAAAATCATCCAAATGCGTCCTTTGTGTCATAATTATCTAATTTCATTTTCACTGATAAAAATTACCTTCTTTGTAAAATCTGTTTTAAATTGAATGATAATTAGATAATGGAAGCAAACTTGTTTTAATTACATACATCATGCGCGTTCATTCAAGAATAAAAAACTTATCATCATCCTTATTTATGGCCTTTATTTATCATATTTGGCCTTCGTTTATCGTATATATATCCTGACAAAACGCAATTTTACACATACCACAATTTTTTTTTATAATTAACTATTAAAATAAGTATATTCAACTTCTGGTGTAAGGGGTAGCCATGCATTATACTGATCAGAACAGTTTTAATAACGCGTCTGTTGTTGTTCCTTGGTTAAAGTCGCTCTTTTTACTTTATTTTTTACTAATGTATTTATATTTAATATTGTTTCTTTTTAAATTTATTTGTATAAGTACCTTCCCTGAAAAATGTGCGATTTTACCCAAAAAAAAATTCCTATTACAGCCGTATAACTTTGTAATTAACTATCAGAACCTTTTTCTATCTGCTCTTGTGCTGACAATGTCATATACCGCCATCTAGTATCTGATTTCACTATGGTAAAACTGAGTGCAAGTTCAAAAATATAAGTGATATGTAAACTATAAAGTGAATACTGTAATATAGCAGATAGATTTGAATAACATGTTAAATTTAGAGTATTCATGATTTTTTAAAATTTAAATGACCAGTTCATATGTAAGTATGATTGAAAATATTCATATGTAATCAGTATGTGATTTGTATATAAATATATTCTTTGAAAAAACACGATTTTACACAGAAAAAAACTAACTAGATATCAGAGCCTCTTTCTATCTGCAATGTCATATAGCGCCATCACGGACCTCATTTCACTAATATAAAAGTGAGTGTAAGTTCAAAAATATAAGTAATGATACATTAGCAGTAAAATGAATGCTGTAATATAGCAGATTGTTTTGAATAAATGACTCGCGCTAAAACTAAGCTTACATATACTTAAACTAAGAATATGACAAACTAAGTGCATTCCTGATTTTTTTTATTTAAATGGACAATTCATATGTAAATAAGGTTGAAAATATTCATATATAAACACGATATAAACAAAAAAACTATGTAATTAATACGTGATCCGTATTTAAACATATTTTCCGAAAAAACACGATATAAACAAAAAAACTGCCGAGCGAAGCTCAGTTTCCCAGAGATAATCACAATTCCGCCCCCGTAATGTATTATGCGAAATTTGAATAACTATGTCCATGCTTCGAATAAATATTTCACGACAGCTGATCTTATTTCCCGCCAAGGTCTTCGTCTCTCAACAAAACCATTTGACAATAGATCTTAGCAAAAGATTTAAAAGTTCACCTGAGGAACTCTGAAATTAATCGATCACCGACACATTACCTGATCCAGTTCTTTTTACATCCCGTACTTGCTTTCTTAAATTGATCCTGAAGGATTAAGGTCCATTGCCCTTCATAAATCTTCAAGCGGACAAACAAATAGGATCAAGTAGTTGGCGTCCGTTTAATCAAGCGCAAGTCATTTATTTGAATTATCTTTTTTGGCTCAAAAAAATTATCCGCCTTTTGGGAAGGAAGTGGCATTATTGCGATTCCAATTGAAATGTATTCCGGGAGAGTACGATAGTGCTTTTGGATTAACACGAGGTTGATAGCAATGAAATTTTTAAATGATTGACATATAGAACAAAATGTCATTTGAGGAAACAAAGAAATATTTGTCTTGATGACTACATTCAAGAGATTAGAATATATTTCCGTATGATTGAATGAGACGAAAAATTGAAAGGAAAGAACTCAAGAGCTAGTAATAAATAGGACAAGCCTGTAACAATAGAGCGATTGTCAATAAACCTATTATAGTATTAATCGTCAACTTCGGATACTACAGGATTGGGAGTGATATTGTTTCAATAGTCGGAAAGTTTATTGATTTAGAAAACTAGGGTATAACTACTTGGTATAACTCGGGATAACCTGATTGGTAGGGCGTTGGACGCGCATCCCTTAGGTTGTGAGTTTGAACTTCGCCGGCTGAAGACTCGCCGTGTGTGTGGCGGCTGGAACATCGTGGTCACAAAGCTCTCCATGTCGAGAGTAATACCACTGGAGGTATTGGTTCAGAGGTGATCGTTCTCTGGTTCAGTTCTAAATTACAATCTGTGAATGAAGTGCATGCATGAAGTCCGTCCCGTAAAATTCTTGTAAGGTGTCATACGTCACAACAGCAACATAGATTATGACTTCAGCATTTTACAGCAACAAATAGGACATGAAATCACATAATTATATATGATATTGTATAATTAAAGACAAAATGATTCATCTAATAGCATCTTATAGTAGAAAAGTAGGACATGATATCAGAAAATTGCATAAAATAATGTGCAGTTAAGTGCTAAATGACGTATCCAGTAAAATAACACCATATTTTTTTAATATTTTCACCACCAAAACGATAAAAATTATTTTTTTTTATATGAAAACGATATATTTTTTTCTATTTAAATCCGAGTAAATGTTGAAAAGAAAACTTTTTGGTTAATATAATATTAGATCAATATTTTTTATGATGTTGTATTTTTACATTTTATTAATCAATTTCAGAGAGAACTAATAATTTCAGTCTTATTATCTTAACAATTAATGTAAAATTAAAATTAAATATTGTTGCATTTTATCGTCAGTTAAAGAGTTTATCGGAAATGTTTCTTAATTCAAGGAATTTTTAATTAAAAAAATTGCTTAATTGAAGGAAAGAGAAAAAAGTAAATTAAAAGAAAAAAATTTCAAACAAATTATTAAGTATATGATCCACTATCATGATTCATTGCTTTGCTTTTATAAGCATCTTTATTTTTTCATTAAACTAGAGGTATAATAAATCTAAAAATGGCAACACTATCTGATTTCAAATGAATAAATAATTTTATTATTTCATGTAGGCGATATTTATTTATTTATTAATTAAACTAGAATACGTAAATAATTTTGAATACAAAAAAAGTTTAATTTTTTATAACTTTTTTTCTTTTTTTTTGATATTTGGTTGATTTTTAATGACGGCGCACTTCTACTTCAGATTAACTGTAATAAAATCAAGAATAAGATTTTTTTATAATAGTACTGGTGGTATAGCAGTGAAAAGCAAAAATGTTCGGCAACTGGTTGTATTGATGACTTAAGAGCTGCATGCAAAGTAAAACAAAAGTACTACGGAAAATTTTTAAGGAGTTTAAGTATCATTTTTCTTACAATCAAATAACTACTGCTAACAGATAAGGTTAAAGATAAATATCAGTATTATATCAATAGAATACAACTTTTGTAATAATTTTATTGTGTCAAAAAATTTATATTTTCCTATCAACTACTGTTTAAAGGAATTCGTTTAACAAAATTCACTTAAACGAAAATTTTCCCATCATTGGCAGTTTAAACTTCTGGCTCATTTCCTTTTTTAGATCCTCTTTTTGATATTTTGGTCAAAAATGGGATAATAAAAACTATCATCGATTTGTAACATTAGTAATTTTCTGAGCAATAAAGTCATTTCATGTGTTATCTCAATCATATGAGCATTATAAATACTCATATGGGTATGGGTGATAATATCACAACCGTATGACAAACCTAATTTAATGAGTCATCTATTCTTAACTATATGTTGTCTTGTGTTGCTCATTGATATCATATCTTTTCTAATAAGATCGCAATTTAATTCCCATAGCTCTCTTTCCATTAACAAAATCTGGTTCTATTCCTTAAAGATAGATGGAGCCACAAACATTTTGAATTCATTCTTACATGTACATATGTATATTATTTTTTTAACCACAGTCTGTCTTCATAATGTTAAACAAGTAATATGATTACGTAATCACAAGGCAAACGTGGTTTAGAATACCATCCAATATTTAAATGCTTATAGCTTTTGACTGCACTATGATGTCTAGCACAATACATTTCAGAATTTATTTTTTGTCATGCACTTTAAATGAAAGAAACTTGACACTATTCTTTAAATACAGGTGAAGTTTCTCAATATTTTGAATTCAATATTACTACGATGATAAAGATATTATTTTGTAACCATAGTCTCTTGTCTTCATAATGTCATCAATTAATGCGATTACGCAATCACTAATTAAAAGTATGTTAGAATATAGCATCTAAATGCTTATAGCCTTGACCTAGGCTGTGACCTTTACTGGAAAGCGCAATAAATATCTGAATTTGTTTCCCATCAAGCATTTCAAGTGACCGAAACCTGGCACCATTCTTTTAAGATAAGAATATTTAAATACACCAAGTAAAAAAATAACTTGAATTCAATGTTACAATGGCGATAGATGCATTATTTAATAAAAAAAACAGTATCGTCGTAATGTCAGTGAGTGCGATTACACAATTATATGATAAATGTTACTTAAAATGTCATACAATATCTAAATGCTTATATCCTTGAACTAGGCTGTGACTTCTAACCTTTACTAAAAAGTACAATAAATTTCGGAAATTTATTTTCCGTCAATGACTTCAAGTGAGCGAAATCCTGACACCATTGTTTAAAGATGGATGAAGTGGCGTAATATTTTGAACATAATGAAACCATGTCTACAGAACTTCACATTTCGCAACCGTACTTTCAGATCAACATAACAGAAGGTTCTGAAATAAAAGCTGATTTGTTAGAATCTTTTTCATAATACGGTTATGAAAAATTATTATCTTTTAAGTACGTATCATGGTTTGGCCTGAATCGCTGCATAAGCTTTGTTTTATTCCTAGATTTATTGGAACTTCAGTGACATCCAGGAACATTATTTCTCAAGAACTTGTAAAGAAGATCTGTATAAGATCTCTCTAGCTCTATAAATGGTCAGCTTAAAGGTAACTTTTTGGGCTTTCGTTTCATTAAATCATCAGAAAGACGACTCCTTGGGATGGAGTAGAAGATTACTGCTTTTATAAAGCAGATTTAACAAGACAAATCTGAAAATAAACGGAAAGAAATGCTCATTTCCAGACGACAATTTATCGAAATTAATTTAGTTTATCGTTTTTCTTTAAGTTTGAAATCAAACATTAATTTTGCTCAGAATTTCTGCAAAAGAGTGATTGAAAAGTGTTTTAAGACATTTTGGAGAGACGGCCACATATATGTCAACAAAGAAGGAAGAAGAAGATAGGATAGAATGATTTCAACACTAGCCGTTACCAAGAAATTGAATTTCTTCTCTCAGTGATTGGAATATATATTAGAAGTGCTTTGACCAACTTAAAGTATTATATTTTATACTGGTTCCGTTGGTAACTAGTTCGTTCCCTAAGATTAATGGATGTTAAAAATGTCAATTGTTTCCTCGACAAAATATCTTTAATAAACATTCCACGACAAAGAGCTTTAATCCATATTAAGTATTATATTGTATACTGGTTACCTGACTAGTTCATTCTCTGAGATTAATGGATTGTAAAAATTTCAATTGTTTCCTCGACAAAATAGCTTTTTCCAACATTCCTCGGCAAAGAGCTTTAATCAATATAAAGTATATTTTAAACTGGTTCTCTTGGTGACTAGTTCGTTAATTAAGATTAATGTATGTTAACAATTCAATTTTTTCCGCGACAAAGAGCTTTAATCATTATTCCTAGACAAAGTGCTTTAATGAACATAAAGTATTATATTTTACACTGGTACCCTTGGTGATTAGTTCGTTCACTAAGATTAATGGATAGTAAAAATTTCAATTGCTTTCTGGACAAAATATCTTCAATCAACATTGAATCTTATATTTAATACTGGTTCCCTTGGAGACAAGTTCGTTCAAAATGATTAATGAATATAAAAAATTTCAATTGTTTCCTCGACAGAATAGCTTTAATCAACATAAAGCATTATATTTTATGCTGGTTCCCTTGGTGACTAGTTCGTTCACTAATATATATTAAAGATTTCAATTGTTTCCTCGACAAAATAGTATTATTCAATATTCCTCGCCAAAGACCTTCAATCAACATAAAGATTATATTTTATACTGGCTTCCTTGGTGACGAGTTCTTTCACTAAGATTAATTAATGTTAAAAATTTCAATTGTTTCCTCGACAGAATAGCTTTAATCAACTTAAAACATTATATTTTATGCTGGTTCCCTTGGTGAGTAGTTCGTGCACTAAGATTAATATATGTTAAAAATTTCAATTGTTCCTCGGCAAAGACCTTCAATCAACATAAAAAATTATATTTAATACTGGTTCCCTTGGAGACAAGTTCGTTCAAAATGATTAATGAATATAAAAAATTTCAATTGTTTCCTCGACAGAATAGCTTTAATCAACATAAAGCATTATATTTTATGCTGGTTCCCTTGGTGACTAGTTCGTTCACTAATATATATTAAAGATTTCAATTGTTTCCTCGACAAAATAGTATTATTCAATATTCCTCGCCAAAGACCTTCAATCAACATAAAGATTATATTTTATACTGGCTTCCTTGGTGACTAGTTCTTTCACTAAGATTAATTAATGTTAAAAATTTCAATTGTTTCCTCGACAGAATAGCTTTAATCAACTTAAAACATTATATTTTATGCTGGTTCCCTTGGTGAGTAGTTCGTGCACTAAGATTAATATATGTTAAAAATTTCAATTGTTCCTCGGCAAAGACCTTCAATCAACATAAAAAATTATATTTAATACTGGTTCCCTTGGAGACAAGTTCGTTCAAAATGATTAATGAATATAAAAAATTTCAATTGTTTCCTCGACAGAATAGCTTTAATCAACATAAAGCATTATATTTTATGCTGGTTCCCTTGGTGACTAGTTCGTTCACTAATATATATTAAAGATTTCAATTGTTTCCTCGACAAAATAGTATTATTCAATATTCCTCGCCAAAGACTTTCAATCAACATAAAGATTATATTTTATACTGGCTTCCTTGGTGACTAGTTCTTTCACTAAGATTAATTAATGTTAAAAATTTCAATTGTTTCCTCGACAGAATAGCTTTAATCAACTTAAAACATTATATTTTATGCTGGTTCCCTTGGTGAGTAGTTCGTGCACTAAGATTAATATATGTTAAAAATTTCAATTGTTCCTCGGCAAAGACCTTCAATCAACATAAAAAATTATATTTTATACTGGTTCCCTTGGAGACAAGTTCGTTCAAAATGATTAATGAATATAAAAAATTTCAATTGTTTCCTCGACAGAATAGCTTTAATCAACATAAAGCATTATATTTTATGCTGGTTCCCTTGGTGACTAGTTCGTTCACTAATATATATTAAAGATTTCAATTGTTTCCTCGACAAAATAGTATTATTCAATATTCCTCGCCAAAGACCTTCAATCAACATAAAGATTATATTTTATACTGGCTTCCTTGGTGACTAGTTCTTTCACTAAGATTAATTAATGTTAAAAATTTCAATTGTTTCCTCGACAGAATAGCTTTAATCAACTTAAAACATTATATTTTATGCTGGTTCCCTTGGTGAGTAGTTCGTGCACTAAGATTAATATATGTTAAAAATTTCAATTGTTCCTCGGCAAAGACCTTCAATCAACATAAAAAATTATATTTAATACTGGTTCCCTTGGAGACAAGTTCGTTCAAAATGATTAATGAATATAAAAAATTTCAATTGTTTCCTCGACAGAATAGCTTTAATCAACATAAAGCATTATATTTTATGCTGGTTCCCTTGGTGACTAGTTCGTTCACTAATATATATTAAAGATTTCAATTGTTTCCTCGACAAAATAGTATTATTCAATATTCCTCGCCAAAGACTTTCAATCAACATAAAGATTATATTTTATACTGGCTTCCTTGGTGACTAGTTCTTTCACTAAGATTAATTAATGTTAAAAATTTCAATTGTTTCCTCGACAGAATAGCTTTAATCAACTTAAAACATTATATTTTATGCTGGTTCCCTTGGTGAGTAGTTCGTGCACTAAGATTAATATATGTTAAAAATTTCAATTGTTCCTCGGCAAAGACCTTCAATCAACATAAAAAATTATATTTTATACTGGTTCCCTTGGTGACGAGTTCTTTCACTAAGATTAATGGATATTAAAAATTTCAATTGTTTTCTCGACAAATATTTTTAGATTTCAAATTTTGATAGACATATAGCCACACTATTTCAAAAAACTTATATCTTTTTATTCAATCTGCTTTGCCTTCCCCTAATTTTTTTGTCTACATCTTTTTATAACCAATTACATCACACAAATAAAGCAGTAGTGTTTAAAATTGATCATTTTAAAAAACGTTTCTCCATTACTTTAATTTGAACCTAAACATTAATTTTAAATGCAATAAAATATTTAAGAAAATTTATTAAGTATATTTCGAAACCTTCATAAAAAAAATAAACCGATTCTTCATATCTTTATCACAAGAAAGTGGGGAAAGGTTAGGATAAAATATTAATAGTAATTGGATTTGAATTTCATTTTAACAATTGAATATATTTTGTAAAATACCCTTAAAATATTTCATTAAAGTAAATTCAAAAAATAAAAAAAAAAGAATTATTTGGCAAAAATTTTGCATTATTGAAAAGATTTTTTTTTTTTTTTAATTTTAAGATGCTGTAAAAATCTTTCGACAATTCTAGTATTTTTGGAAGGTATGGTGGTAAATCATCAAATTTTCTATTACTTTTTAATTAAAATACTAATAAATATTTCAAAAAGATCGCTCCGAATTGCACATTCTTGTTCTCCTTGATACATATGTGGACAAATTTGAAATCTGTGGGGCAAACGGTCTGGCATGTTGCGTGCCAATGCATATATCCCCACACTTTCATCTTTATTATCAGTGGAGAGCGTTTAAGTATATTTGCTATTGAAAAAAATTGAAATTACTGTAATATAAAGTTTCAGTAAATTAGTATAATATTGTTACGGAATTTCCGGGGTTCGTTTGGATAGTGGGGGTTGTATGGTGTGAAGAACGCTCAATCACCAGGCGCAGTAGAAAATAAAACAACGACGTTTATTTACACGAAGACACACAGGACAGCACAAAGACGACAACTATATACAGCACAGAAGAAAATTAACTTCAGCCGAGACGTGCAGCATACAACACAGCATAAACAGCAGCATACAACAGACTCTACTACAGCCAGTAGCACACAGCTTAGTTCGGCACTAGCTTCACTCCCTCGCTGCTCCGCTTATCTCTGGAAGGTCGGTTCCGACTACTCTTCGACTCCACTGGTCCACGACTCAATTCACCGCTGGTTCACCACTACTCGACTCTTCAATTCAGGACGACGACCCTGGTTCACTAAAACTCTGCTCTGCTCTGTCGCTTCCGACTTCTCCTCAATTCCCCACTACCCGGCAGCTGCGGGTGCTTCCTTTTATAGGTCTCAGGAGGCGGGGCTAGAAGCCTCTCAACCAATCAGGAACGTTCCAGGCGTGACTCGGTTCCTACTGGACAGATCGGGAAAATTCTCGATGTTTCGGGTATAATCTATTTTGGCGCCAAAGTCGCCAAATGGTCGCCAAGCTCTGGGACCTCCTATGGAACCAGCTATGCTGGGAAGCCGCATCACAGGTTCGTAACAATATAAAGTATTAGTATAATATAACGAGTTATAAAGTTTGGAATTGCATTATTTTAAACTAATCAACAGAAACCTGAATGTGGTTCTATGCATTAATTGGAATATTTTCCTTGAGTAGGCCATAGAAATAGCTTATATAGTGTGTGTGCTTCTGGGAATTTTTAAAAGATTCGAATTTGCACTTAAAATACTATAAACATGAAGAAAAATGCCAAATTTTACATTATGTTGCGTTAGGAATTAAATTATATTGCTAAAAGCTCAGAAATAGCAAAGTGTATTTCAGGGAAATTGGCAGAAAATATCAAAAATTCGTAGTAAAATGAACATCATCATGTGAATTGAAATGAATCTGGAAAATATTTTGCTACATTGATCCTGAAATTCAAAAATATTTTGCTGATGCAGAATGTATGACCAAGCGACATAACATATTTAATTTAAAATTTTAGCGTTCATTAATTCTGACAGTTTTTGTCAACTAAACACATGTTGCTGTTAACCAAAGGTAGATAGATTCAATAATAAAATACACATTAAATCAAATCACAACAATGATTTAGCAAAAAAAAAGAAAAAAAAAGTATCACTTATTCAAAATAAAGACGCAATATACTAGAGGCAATATTATACGTTGATTTTGGAAATTAGAGTATCTAGTTGCAAGACCACAATTTGAGGTTTCTATAGATGTTTAACAAATTTGAGAGTGCACATTCTGAATATTTTCCATTCCCTGAATTAACTTAAATGTCAAAAGTATGGGCTATAAACATCTAAAAAAGATCCTATTTCCTCGTTCAGTTAACTTCCAGATAACAATTCTGATCCTGTATGTCTAATTGTAATAGAAAACAATTTCGATACTAACGATTTTAAGCATTTGTATTCTCGAAAAGAGCCACTTTCATTATTCAAGCAGGATAAATCAAACAAATTACAAAAAAGGCAACGAGTTCCAGATTTTAACTTAATTGTAATTTATTTTTAATAATCTGATAAACAAACTTCTTACAAATTCTTCGGTCTTTTGGGTTTTCAGGAGTTTTGGCTTCGTTCTTGCCAAATTAATAAATTCCTGATGGCTTTGAAGCAAGAATTTTAACTCCGGAGCAAAGTTTTGTATGAAATCCTGTCCGTAAAAATTTGAAACCTTTATGCTCACAAAAGCGCCATCTACAATTTTGCCATTTATGTAAAGTAGCTTCCAGACATGAAAAATGCAGGACATGCATATATCTACTCAAATATGAATATATATGTGGCAAGGCTTTTATCCTGAACGAGTTTTCACAATGATCAAAGAACAAGGTCTGGGGTAGCCGATTTTTTTTCTCTTCAAATATCAGCCGAATTCTCAGCTCTCAGCTAAGTATACAACGTATATACCATATGAGTATCTATACATCTGTCGTGGTATTAGAGATAGTTCGCTGCTTTGCTCCTGTGTTTTTATTAACAATTCCTTTAAGAAAATGGAGCGAATAAAAAAAAATAATTGTCTGTAATAATTCACTGACAAATACAGTGTCATCCTAATAATATTAATTTGGCCTGATGACCTTGACAGCGTAGTCATTTAATCGTCTCTTTTGGTGTAATTCACTAGGTTTAGTTTTATTTGCTTTTTCTTTAAAATTCCATTCATGACAATAAATGAAGCAGCTACAAATGGTTTGAATTTCATTTTGCAGATAATTCACTACCATTGAAGACAATGAATGGCAGCCAATGATAAGCCCCTACAGAAATGAGCGAAGCGACATCCTAGAGGGCGCTGATCACGTACGCATTCTAAGCGAAGGAAGGTGTACACGTTCGTTGCTTCTGTCTGCACGAGTATTCAAACAACAAAAGCCGTTAAATAATGTTAACATTCAGCCGCTACAATCCATCCAGTAAGACCAATCACACGCTGAAACTGTACAATGGCAAGTATTTTTCCCTTCCAAATAAGGCCGGGTTAAAGCAGAGTTCACACGAGGTCAACTATTACGCGAAATAGAAGGTCACGCCTACTTCAGGAAAATCATTGGGACAATGGCAAGTAGCTGTCCCGCTGAGACAATAGTCGTCTACTCTTTCAGCGCATGTCTGATTTTATTAGAATCTTATAACTGGATGAGTGTAATCCAATCTTTAATGTGAGTTCCAGAACTGTAGACTATTTTCATCAAATTTTGAGATGGGTTTATTCAGTATAAAATGTTCAAATAGTCTGAGGAAGCTCATTTTTCTAAATTTTTTATTGAAGTTTCATATCTAAGTTTTATGACAATTCATGTATATTTATATATAGCATGTAAATCGTAATTAACAATACATTGCGATTGATAAAAACTTCATTATTTTATACTTTTAATATAATGAGATTAAAAGTGTAAAGCATTGATGAAAGATCATATTTATATACTTGAAAGCACCTCCTATTAAAAGCATTAATAAAATTAACGAAGTATAAATTGCGATTGAGAAAAACTTTTGTCAGTTTGAGTATATTTCAAAAAATATACTGAAACATACAGTGTAGAAAATACGATAGACCCAAACACACGAAAATGTCACAGGAATTTATTTTATCATTTTTTAAAAATTTATTTTCTTTTAAATGAACTGCTAAATTAACATCGTTCTCGGTTTTCATATGGAATTCAAAACGCGCAAAAGTAATGTTGGTTTTTGGAAATAAAAAAGTATACATTCATCTTTACTCCGGCATTGAGCATCATACAGATGTAGAGAAAATATCATTCAAAAGAAATTAACATACTTCTAAGGATTTTAACGAAAATTTTGTCAGGAATTCTTATATATTGAAATAAGATAAAACTTTTTCAAAGGTAACACCCATTTTTTTCTCTTAAATTGGCTGCAAAAGTTATACGTGGAAATAAAATTTCATGAACCTAGTTTGATTTCTTTTACAATTATATAAATTCTTTGTCTTTTCTGTCATTGCCTTTGTTTCTTTCTAGATCATATCGGAATTATGAGTTAACAACATTTTGACCCTTTAATGTTAAATTAAAAATTTGAATTCTTATAAATTTCATGAAAAACAATAAGTTACACAGATGACATTTTTTTTTCTGAAATATTATGTATTATACACATTTTGAAGTCTACATCTTAGGAGAATTATATATAAACTTCCAGGTAATGCCACCAAATTTGTATCAATTAAGTGTAAGGTATGTAGCGAATTGCGATGCGCGAGGATAGAATCTGAGACCTTGTGTTTCGCAGCCCAGTATCATGACCACAATACAAAAGCAATTGCTCGTGTAGCGTAGCTGTTAACTGGCTTATAAGCTTTCACCACAGGTATTTAAAAATTAATTTTTTGCACAAAGCGCTCCATCCAGAACATTGTCTTATCCATTATAATATAAATGATATTAAATTATATTTATACGATTTATTGCAAGCATAGAATAATTTATATTTAGTTAAATAAACTGAAATTATTGCTGTGACTCAACAGATAAAATTAAACCATTGAAAGAAATAAACCAAAGATACTTAAGCAAACTAATATTTAAACGCACAAATATGCACAAGTTATGGTGCGGTAAAAATTTTCAAATAACAAAATACACATTTTTTAATTTATATGTGTATATGATTCCATCCATTCATGCATTCACTTAAATAAAAAAAATTTCAATTACTCTACTCCAAAATCTTCCGTCCAAAGAATATTTCTGAAAGATTCGATTTTTTTTTCACTCTTACACGATCCTCCGCCTTGGTGGTTGTTTAAAGGATTGTAAGAGCAATCATATCCCGTCCTCTCCCCCCACATCCTGTCAACTTGTCCGAAAGCTTCCATTTAGAACCGACCTCCCAAATAAAAGACTTTTATCCGACTTTTATGTCTCCCACGGTGGCTGCAGTCAGTTTCCAAACGATACAGGCAGAAGAGTCATTTCGGAATCTTAAGCGCTTCAACTTCGACAAGAACACGCGAAACGATCACGTTTCGAAACTCTCCAGAAGATTAAATGAAGATATCTTCCCGAACGACATTTATTACTTTAATCATAACTTCTAGGTATCGTGTTATTTTTTGAAATTTTATTTTTATATATTTTTTTTCCTCAGACTGGGGAGTTTTTAAAGCCAAAAAAAGGTTTAGACTTCAAGTGGAAGAAATGGAAAAATTGCAAGTATTTACTCAGTTTCTAAATTTTTTTTTTCTTTCTCTTTTCAAAATTATTGTTCTTAATCTACAATATTTTGTAATAAATGTAACAAAATGTAATATTATCTGATATTTGAGTATCTGGAAAACCGAGCTTCGCTCAACTTTCCCTCTTACTTTTTGTAAAATCTTGTTTTTTCGGAGAAAATATTTCGGTTCAAATCACATACTGATTACGTATAAATATATTTCAATCTTACCTACATATGAACTGATTATTTAAACAAAAAAACTCTTGAATGCACTTAGTTCAACATGTTGTCCAAAACAATTGTTAGAAGTGAGGATAGAACCTGAGACTTTGTGGTGCGCAGCCTAGTAACATGACCACAATACAAAAGCAATTGCTCGTGTAGCCTAGCTGTTAACTGGCTTATAAGCTATTCACTACACAATCTCCTGCATTACAGCATTCATTTTACAGTTTATCTATCATTACTTATATTTTTGGCCATACACTCAGTTTTATCATGATGAAATCAGATACTAGATGGCGCTATATGACATTGGCAGCATGAGAGCAGATAGAAAAAGGCTCTGATAGTTACTTATTAATTTGTGTGTGTGTGTAAAATAGCGTTCTTTCAGGAAAGACATCTATATAGATAAACTTAAAAAGCAAAATCTTATCGAAATATAAAATTGGACCCAAATTGTTAAAGTCATTTCCGAGATACCCGAATTATATAAATTTGTATATATATATATATATATATATATATATATATATATATATATATATATATATATATATATATATATATATATATATATATATATATATATATATATATATATATATATATATATATATATATATATATATATATATATATATATCGAATTGATCGTTTAAAGTTATAAGATATTCTGTAATAAATGTTGTATTTTCAGTAATATATATAATATTCTTTAATAAATAAATGATTTCATGTTACTAGTGTTCATCTTTCATTTGAGCTATTTAATAGAAAGCCAATAATAGTTCATGCAACTTTATATATTCTGCACTTCAGCTGCTATTTTTAAATCCCGCTTTTTCATATTATCGACAAGACTAATCAAGACAACTCAGCTCAGGAGTCGCCTTCGACATCTGATCGCAGTTCAAAATAACGAGGTCTGCCCCAAAATAGCCCCAGTGTTGCTTTAAAACGGCACGTTAATATAACTAAACTAAATCCCATTTAATCATTGGCGGATATATAATTAAATTTAAACTCAATCATTAAATAGGATTTGATTATTAAAATTCTTTTTATTCGAAAATTCTATTCCAGTCTGGTATAAACAATTACATTTAAAACGCATTAGAAACAGATTATAAAAGAATTAAATTTTTTAAAAAATGCATGAGAATTAGATTCTTACTTCTGTTTGACCTTCTATTAGTATTCTAACATCTGTATAACAATACTTCTAATATCTTTGTGACCTTTGACTTAAAAAAATAATAATACATAAAACTTTACAATAACAATTAATTTTCCTTCTCATCCTACTCTAATATTAACTCTGAGCCTCAGATTTCCATTCTAATTTAAACGTATTCTTCTAACGCGAAATTATCATAAACATGAGCATCATTACCTTGATTTAAAAGACGCTTACTCTACTATCCTTAAGATATTTCCAATTCTCATAACTTCTAAACTTATTACTCTATCCTTTGATCTCCAGTTTCCTCAAAACATTCTTCCATCTATCTTTATTACAACGAGCCTTCCTACTTCGTAGATATTTATACCTTACCCAAACTTTTATCTCTAAAACTAAGCCTATTTTCGAAAACGACAGGGGAAATAAAAGGCAACAACAACAACAACATAATAACAAGGCACAAGGCCGTTGGAATTAAGTCGGGCACTTCCAATATAGATTTACTGCTGGCTTACGGCCCTTAAAGAGATTTCAAATAGGTGATGGTATTAAAAGAAGCAGTTTGGCGGATGTGGCGCCATCTATTGACTGAAATGGGCAAATTCCACGAGAAGAAATAATTTTCCGCCGGTGTAATAATGGACTTAAAGCCGCCTCTTTAGAGTAGCTTTAATTAGCTGGAGCTCTTACTGCTTATAGAAATGATGGCTTTAGAAATTAAATCCGGCATCAGTGTCTCCATAGCCGTGGTCAGTTATTCGTCCGAAAAGGGGTTTAAAATGGTAAAATGGTTTTCGCAATAGATGGCTCATGGTAGAAGATTTTGTAGGAGTTGGCATTTTATTTAGCTGACGCTGGTCTTTATTGGATTTTATACGACTCCTTTGAAATCGCTTTTATGGGCCGGTTTTAATTATGCTCGTTTAAAGCAGATTTCTCTTTTAAAGTATAAGTATCGTAATATTCTATTGGATGAATAATATTTATTATTAAGATCGTTTATTTTACGTTTAGGGAAGGAATGGGAAAAGTGGGCAATTCAAAGGCTCTGAATTCTAAATAATTCGTCCTTTTAACTACCATCCAACTGTAAACTTATGCATGACGGTAGGCTAAAGCTATACATTTTTAATTACCATTTCTGTTCTAAATCGTTGTCATTGCTTTGCTAATGTCAAAACACATATATTATTATTATTATTATTATTATTATTTTCTCATATGCGTAGTATAGCCAAAGTATAGAAATCAACAAACTCGGAATTTCGTTGAATCACCACGTTTTAGAATTTTCTGAGTTCGAAAAAAACATTTTTGGAAAATATCCGCTCGTCTCTCTGTCTGTTTGTCTGTGACAAAGATAACTCACAAACGCTTTGAGCTAGATGGATAAAATTTGGTATGCGGTCTTTATACCAAATGTGTAGATTTCTATCAAGTTTTGAGCAAAATCTGCTTTGAGGCAGTCTGTCTGTCCGGCTATTCGAATGTAATTGAACACGGGAACTACAAAACGAAGAGAGCTAGATAGGTAAAATTCGATAGATATAATTAAAATCTGCATTTTAGACACCTACTAAATTTTGAGCCAAATCCAACAATTGACTGTCTGTCGGTCTTTAAAAACATGTAAGAGTGATTTTTCAAAAACGCAATGATTTAAAAATATCAAATTTGATACGTGATTCTATAACTAAAAAAAGTTCAATTCTGTTCAAAATTTTATTTTAGTCAGTTTGGAAAAAAGTGTCTAAAAAACAAATTCGATTTTCGGGTACTATTAATGACATGCCAGAGATTAATCGCCAAATAATCTGTTCAAGATGTTACTGAAATAATTTTCATTAATAAAATTGTATGTAAAAAAAAACAACATGCCCCGTATAAATTATCAAAGACTGAATTTACTCGGGCGCAAAATTTTTTAGAAAATAATCAACTTATACTAACAAATTTTACACCACCTAAAGAGCATAATTTGATAACCATTCAAAGTGATAAATATTTTAATAGATTTACTGGAGTTGTCTTACTTTTTATATTGCTAAAACATGATAACGTTTTAAAAAAATATTTTTAGTATATTAACCAGCACTGAAAAAAATATACATAATAATTCATTGATTCTGCATGATTTTCTTTGTTATGTGTGTATAAGCCTACCTGGAAAATTTCATATTGATACGATGAACCAATTTTTTAAATCCTACGCGCAAGCTCTGAAAATGTAGCAATGAGAAAAATGACTTTAAAGTGAACGCTTTCTGAGTGAAAAGTCAACAGTGATCTTCATGTTTTTGACTATTTCTTTTAAACTAATTAGAGTAAACACATGTGCAATACCAAAAAAAAATGTTAAGAGGGGTTTTGACTCTGAAATGAAGTCATTAAAAAATTCGAAAAGGTAACGGCTTAAAGGTCCTATACCATTTATTCCGCATTTTGCTATTTTTCTTACAAATTCGTTTGAATTATGAGAGGAATTTGCTCTCAAGCAATCGGTTCTGTGTTCGATACGTTAACTGAAGTAGAAAATCTAAATATTCTTTGTTCATGTGGCATAGAATATATGGAATACATAGTAGAATCCTGACTTGTGCACATGATCCTGTCTTTAAGTTAATCCACATTCATTACAGATAGAAAAATCCAATATTTTCTGTTCATTGAATACAAAATATAAGAAATAGAAAATGGAATAGTATCATAAGTATGATTCTGATTTCAAACTAATCCATGTAAATTAAAGAGCTTAAATCCATATATTCTCTATTCGTGTGACAAAGAATATGTAAAGAAAAATAAATGGAATCTTTTTTTGAATTCCTAATTATGTCTTCATATTAACCTATGTTAATTACAAATGGAAAATCTACGCATGCAGTGTTCGTGTAAGATTTGTTAATGAAACTATAGACGTGTAAGAAATGAAAAAATTTAAGTTTCTGCCTTCATAGGATTTCGTTCACCACATAAATTAGCCTTACTTGAGTATCAATCGAAATAAAACATCACACAAAAGAAAAAAAAACAAAATAATTAAATTTAATTTGGAATTTAGATTAATGTACACGAAACTATTGCCACATTCGCCAAAATAATATATGCAGAATTAAAAATAATAATAATAACAAGCACGTGACATGAAAAAGAAACTGGATTAATACACTTAACTCTATCGCATTGCGGCAGACGATTTAAATAAATGTAAGAATAAAAAGCAGCATTGAAAATTTTGTAAACAACTTTATCAAGAATGTATTTTTACAGCAGGCATTTTAACAAACGATTTCTCACATGTTTATTTATTATAATCTCTAGTACGATCGTTCCCATTCATATTAATATTCTCTGTGTCTGCCTTTTAAAAACAAATTTTGAGGGAAATATTACTTAAAAATTAAATCACAATGACAGTTAGTCGAGTTTTTATCAACTTCACAACGTTATACTTGCATAAATTACTACGTATTTATTTAATTATTTACACTTAAAAATGAATGTTGTATTCTTGATTTTTAAAGAAAACGATATCTGAATGAAATAGGAAATATTATTTATTTTGACCTCCTGCTTTCTTTCTTTAAATTTAATCTTTTTCCAAAACAATTTTAAAAATACTTTTATACAATACTCTTTGTTATTTTAAATACAGACTGCATACACAAGCATATTTCAAGAATATTAAATAATTTTGTGCCATTATCGTTGCTATAAATCAGAATTTTTTTTTAAAAAAGATAAAAAGAAAATTAATCTCAAAAATTAAATAAGAATTACTGAATAAAGTTTCTTTTTAAGTTTATTACAAAAAGTAATGCTTTTTTATCTTATAATTGTTATTATTTGCTAAAATTAATTTTGCTGGCAGCATGCCGTAACAGTCGTTACATACAGAAAGCAACAACTGCCTCAGATAAGATAGAAGAAACAAGTCTAAGATATTATCAAAGAATTATGTTTCGACTTAAAGATTCAAATCGAATTTTTTTTTTAAATTTATAACTTTTTGTTGTTGTTGAATGAAAGTTTAAAATGTTTGAGGAGCATGTAGTGGAGATATGTGTGGAGATGTTGTTGGTTTATTAATAACACTCTTCAAAGATTTTAGGATGAATATGGTTTTGTGTTAATATAATACACCACAGTGACATCGCATTGATATAATTATACATTGCGCATTTTAAAAAAATAATGAGGAAAGGAATATATTTTCAGAAAGCACGCAGCAAAGTTGAGCAGAATTTTTTAAGTTTCTCCATGATAACTTCTAAAACTATTACAACATAACAGACATTTTTACATTGTTTCAAAGTTTAATAATTTTATTTTTAATGGTACCAATTTAATTCATTTTTATGTAATAATTTATTTCCTAAAATTCTGCAGTTTTTAAAAATATTTTTTGTCTAATTTCCAATAATAGGTCATATTTTCACCCTGAAATTCAAATCCCTTTCAGTGTTACATCATATATTTAATCGCGTATTTTTATCATGTGAGAACATGATGTTTTTTTTTGTTGTTGTTGTTTTTAGGGGGGATTTAGAAGCTCGAAATCGCGTAGGAAACGAATGTTGAAGCTCGCAATCGCGTAGGCAATGAATAAAACATAAATGGCAATTTTCATCACCATCTTTTAATCGCATATATTTTTTTACCTGCTTTTACCAGTATTGCATTATTATTATGTATGCTTCTTTGAAAGCAGATGCGTTTTTAAAAGGTTGACTTGCTTTAACCAGTATTGCTTTATTTTTACGTATGCTTCTTTGACAGCAGATGCGTGTTTAAAAGGTTGGCGTATATCTATGACATCATAGCTATGACATCATATTGTTATTTCATCTCAAAATCGGTCGAGCTCCAAAACTTTGTTTGCTAGTTAGAAAAATTGAAAAGAATTATATATATAAAGAGAGAGAGAGGGAGAGAGAAGTGTTGTGATTGTTTCAAACCGGTTTAAACTGGTTAATGACTTAAATTAATTAAGACAGATAATGACGATTTAAAAATAATAATGTTCCCACATGATAACTTGAAGTTTGTGATCGTAGATTTAAGTTTTTTTTTTTTTTTTTTTTTTTCATTATTGGAAATTAAAAAAGATGGATTCTTCTTATTGTTAAAAAAGTTACAATACCATGAAAGTTAGAAGATGAATCGACTATTTACATTTTTAATACCCGTATAATGTCTCAGAACTAGTCTCCATTATAAAGATAGATGTACCGAGTTAACAGAACGTATGTAAGACATATGCAATGACTTCAATGTCTTACATATTGACAGAATCAAGGACATGAAGTTATAACTGAAGGATTTAACTGATATTAAATAGAACTAATATACCTGGTGAATCAGCTGGTCTCCAAAGACGACTAATATCTTTAAACAATCAGTTCTTTTATATATATTTATTTCGTGCATGTCAGGAACGGTTCTAACAATTTCGCTGAAATTTTATATTTAGATGAGGTTTTGCTTTTTAAGTTTATATATATAGGTGTATTTACTGAAAATTGCAATTTAACACACACACACACACACACACAAAAAAACAATTTTATAACTAAGTTTATATAAAATAAACTATTTTTTATAATCCCTTTAAACAAAACCTAACAAAGAATTTAATCAAACCGAGGTAAACAAATGAGCTTCAAAAAAAAAAATCTTTTAACTTTAAACGAGCAATTCTTGTGTATATGTAAATTTATTTATTTCATGCATCACGGAAACGGCTCTGACATTTTTTTGGTAACTAAATAGTAGAATCTTTTTGTATCTGCTCTCATGCTGACAATGTAATATAGCCATCTCTGACCCAATATCACCATAGTAAAATTAGATAAACCGTAAAATGAATGATATAATATAGCAGATTGTTCCGAATAACATATGTAATATAAATGATTTTTTTATTTTATTCATGATTTTTTTATTTAAATAACAGCTCATACGTAGGTAAGATTCAAAAATATTCACATGTAATCAATATGATTCGTATATAAATATTTTCAACGAAAAAATAAGATTCTACAAAGCAAAAAAAAGAAAGAAAGAAAAAGAAAAAGATAAACAACCTCGTTCTTTCTATTACAAAAGAATAATAAGCAATAAGTATACAATAGAAGTTAATGCATGAGCAAAGAGAGATAAAAAAACTCGTTCTCCCTGATATTAAAGAAAAATAAGCAGTAAATAGACAATAAAAGTTAATGCATGAGCAAAGAGAGGTAAAACAACTCGTTCTCCCTGATATTAAAGAATAATAAGCAGTAAATAGACAATAAAAAATACTGCATGAGCAAAGAGAGGTAAAACAACTCGTTCTCCCTGATATTAAAGAATAATAAGCAGTAAATAGACAATAAAAGTTAATGCATGAACAAAGAGAGGTAAAACAACTCGTTCTCCCTGATATTAAAGAATAATAAGCAGTAAATAGACAATAAAAGTTAATGCATGTGCAAAGAGAGGTAAAACAACTCGTTCTCCCTGATATTAAAGAATAATCAACAATAAGTAGACAATAAATGTTACTGCATGAGCAAAGAGAGATAAAACAACTCGTTCTCCCTGATATTAAAGAATAATAAGTAGTAAATAGACAATAAAAGTTAATGCATGAGCAAAGAGAGGTAAAACAACTCGTTCTCCCTGATATTAAAGAATAATCAACAATAAGTAGACAATAAAAGTTAATGCATGAGCAAAGAGAGGTAAAACAACTCGTTCTCCCTGATATTAAAGAATAATAAGCAGTAAATAGACAATAAAAGTTAATGCATGTGCAAAGAGAGGTAAAACCACTCGTTCTCCCTGATATTAAAGAATAATAAGCAGTAAATAGACAATAAAAGTTACTGCATGAGCAAAGAGAGGTAAAACAACTCGTTCTCCCTGATATTAAAGAATAATAAGCAGTAAATAGACAATAAAAGTTACTGCATGAGCAAAGAGAGGTAAAACAACTCGTTCTCCCTGATATTAAAGAATAATAAGCAGTAAATAGACAATAAAAGTTAATGCATGAACAAAGAGAGGTAAAACAACTCGTTCTCCCTGATATTAAAGAATAATAAGCAGTAAATAGACAATAAAAGTTAATGCATGTGCAAAGAGAGGTAAAACAACTCGTTCTCCCTGATATTAAAGAATAATCAACAATAAGTAGACAATAAATGTTACTGCATGAGCAAAGAGAGATAAAACAACTCGTTCTCCCTGATATTAAAGAATAATAAGTAGTAAATAGACAATAAAAGTTAATGCATGAGCAAAGAGAGGTAAAACAACTCGTTCTCCCTGATATTAAAGAATAATCAACAATAAGTAGACAATAAAAGTTAATGCATGAGCAAAGAGAGGTAAAACAACTCGTTCTCCCTGATATTAAAGAATAATAAGCAGTAAATAGACAATAAAAGTTACTGCATGAGCAAAGAGAGGTAAAACAACTCGTTCTCCCTGATATTAAAGAATAATAAGCAGTAAATAGACAATAAAAGTTAATGCATGAGCAAAGAGAGGTAAAACAACTCGTTCTCCCTGATATTAAAGAATAATAAGCAGTAAATAGACAATAAAAGTTACTGCATGAGCAAAGAGAGGTAAAACAACTCGTTCTCCCTGATATTAAAGAATAATAAGCAGTAAATAGACAATAAAAAATAATGCATGAGCAAAGAGAGGTAAAACAACTCGTTCTCCCTGATATTATAGAATAATCAACAATAAGTAGACAATAAAAGTTACTGCATGAGCAAAGAGAGATAAAACAACTCGTTCTCCCTGATATTAAAGAATAATAAGCAGTAAATAGACAATAAAAGTTAATGCATGAGCAAAGAGAGGTAAAACAACTCGTTCTCCCTGATATTAAAGAATAATAAGCAGTAAATAGACAATAAAAGTTAATGCATGTGCAAAGAGAGGTAAAACCACTCGTTCTCCCTGATATTAAAGAATAATAAGCAGTAAATAGACAATAAAAGTTACTGCATGAGCAAAGAGAGGTAAAACAACTCGTTCTCCCTGATATTAAAGAATAATAAGCAGTAAATAGACAATAAAAGTTAATGCATGAGCAAAGAGAGGTAAAACAAATTTTTTGGAAATTTTTCATGTCATGTATTTATAATCAACCCGAAATTCTTCGAAAAATACTTTTGAACTGCAAAATATTGACACTTTTCGCCTAGTGAAGTAAATATTTGCCTCTCTAAAAACCGAAGTGAAAGAAAATAAACAACTGTGACAGATCTAGCTGCGAAACTCTGGCTGTCATGCAATTTTAATTTTTTAAAAAAAAACCTGGAAAAAACTTTTAAAAAGCAACGTTTTAACAAAATCCTCTCTAAGTAATTGATTTCATGCGAGAAAAAAAATCTGAAAAAATGTAACTGTCTCTGATATTTTATTTAAAATCAAAAATAAAGAAAATACTATCGGCGATGCGATACAATCAACAACATATTTTTATGCAATTAAAAAACGTTCCATATCCACGTAAGTCTATTTAGGAGAATAAAAAAAATAAAGAAGGCAGATAATATAGAATATGTTAATGTAAATTAATCTTTTCTTTTGCAATTTCGAATGATTTAAATATTTTGGAAATTGTCAAAATTCAGATTAACAGTTTATAGAAAATAATCAATCAATCAACCTATTCATGCTAATTATATGAATAACAGAGAATGAATAGATTTTTTTAAAAAAAAAATACGAGTAGATCGATATCTTATAAAAAATATAATAAAATCTCTAACATATTTATTTATTTGAAATTAGTTAATCAGAAGTCTAAAATATGGAATTTTGAACTAAAATAAAGTTTTTATCTAATTCAAATCGTAGTACCAAATCTAACTTATTTTGGCTCATTATTTTGTCTAAAATTGTCAGCTGTTAAACATTTATCATATTCAATCAAATATCTGAAAAAAGGCTCAAAATTATAGGCCAAAAATAAAATCTGATCTTCAATTAAAAATATTTTTTAATCAAATTCTAACTTAACTATACCGAAGTGTAACATTGATGTGCTCAGTGAATAGTTTAACATCAAAGAAATAAGAACTGTATTTCAATGATGTTTCTTTAAACATCAATCCTAAAAATCAATATCTTCATTAGAAAATAACATAAATTGAATGTTTAATTAAAATTGAAGTAAAAAAATATTAGAAGTTAAACTCGTTTAAATTTTAAAAATACAATAAGAAATTAAGTAGAAAAAAATTAAATGAAAAAGAGAAAAAAATTAAAACAGTTTAGATAAAAAATATTCAAGATTTTTTTCAATCAAATATCTAAAAAAATGGTCCAAAGTAATAATATCTAATAATAAAAATAAAATCTTGTGTTGGAAATTATTCAATGAACAACATGAATTGTGTTCTCAGTTTCAAAGCAGTGGAAATAAAAATAAATTTTGTAAGTTAAAAATCAATTTAAGAATTACCAAAATAATCGATATTAGATCTTAAGTAGAAAATAACATTTAAGCTTCATTCTGCTCCAATATCAAACTGGGTTTCCAGACTGCTATTTTGCCTGACATCAGCTAATAAAAAAATACTGAATAAAAAATGGAGTGGGAAAAATTAAATAAAAAATTGAGTGAAAAAATTAAATAAAAAATTGAGAAAAAATTTGAAATTGAGTAGAAAATAATATTTAAGTGTTTGTTTAATCAGAGATCTAAAAAAAATCTGAACATAAAAATCTAAGAAAAAAATCAAATCTTGCGTTAGAAATTATATTCAATCCTAATTCTGACTTAACTATTCCAATGACTAACATGAATTTGCTCGCAGTTTCAAAGCAGTAAAAATAAAAATGAGTTAAAAATCAATTTAAGATAGCGTCCCAAAAATCGATATTAGATCCTAATAGAAAATAACATTTAAGCCAGATTCTGGGCTAACATCAAACTGGGTTTTCGGTTGTTATTTTATCTGACATCAGCAAATAAAAAAATAAATATATAATTGAGTAGAAAAATTAAATAAATAATTGAAAAAAATGCGAAATTGTGTAGAAAATAATTTTCAAGTTTTTTTTTCAATCAGAGATCTAAAAAAAATCTGAACATAAAAATCTAAGAAAAAAATCAAATCTTGCGTTAGAAATTATATTCAATCCTAATTCTGACTTAACTATTCTAATGACTAACAAGAATTTGCTCGCAGTTTCAAAGCAGTAAAAATAAAAATGAGTTAAAAATCAATTTAAGATAGCGTCCCAAAAATCGATATTAGATCCTAATAGAAAATAACATTTAAGGCAGATTCTGGGCTTACATCAAACTGGGTTTTCGGTTGCTATTTTATCTGACATCAGCAAATAAAAAAAATAATAAATAAATGAGTAGAAAAATTAAATAAGTAATTGAAAAAAATGCGAAATTGTGTAGAAAATAATTTTCAAGTTTTTTTTTCAATCAGAGATCTAAAAATAGTCCAAAATAACATATTAAAAAAATCAAATTCGGTGAGGAAACTGTATTTAATCTTAATTCTGATTTAACTATTTCAATGAATAACATGAACTGTGATTTCAGTTTCAAAGCAGTAGAAATGAAAACCGAATTAAAAATCAATATAAAATATTGTCCTAAGAATTAATATTAGATCTTAAGTAGAAAATAACATTTAAACCTCATTCTGCCGTAAGAATCTTAATATAAAACTGGGTTCTCAATTGCTATTGAAATCATTTTCAATCAGAAACACATTTCTCCAAATCAAAAATCGGGCCAAAATGCCATTCTAAGAATCCATTGAAATTCATTTGCCGGAAATATTCCTTCTAGAGAAAACCAACTATTGATTTTCATCTTTCCAAAAGCCATCTAATCAATAAGAATCGTATCCTACCAGCAATTTACCGACAGGAGTACAACTAACGACTGAATTCGTCATCTCTTACCGGATTAGACTCCCAAATTTCTTTCAATTAGGGGCATTCATCTAATTAGGAGAGGACAGTGATCCCTCCACCCCTCAGGGAGCCAGACCATAACCTTATTTATATACTTATTTCATTCTTACGACAATGGAATCTTCCAAGAGATTGATGGCTATTGGAATGCAATAAGTCTATGTCTGCTGCCATGTTGTAAGTCAAATGAAGGATAGGGTTCTGGTATCTTTAATGGATTCCATGCATATTTAGGCAGTATTTTATTGAAATGTGGAAGACAAATGATGTTCACTGCTGACAGGAGGAAGGATTTATAGTAAGAAAGATGAATGGTTAGAAATAAAGATGATTCAGAAGTTTGAATGCATGCGATTTGGTTGATGTGATATATGCCGATATGGATTGCGTTATTTTTTTGGTGAGAAATAACGAATGTGGTTGTATGGCGTTACAATGAATGTATGGCTGTGCATATAATAATAATAATAAGCTTGTTTTCCTTTTTATTATCATGTATAATCGAAACAGGTAAAACGATATGAGAGAATAAATGAACCAAGATATTATTTGTATATCTTGTGATTGTATAAGCTGCCAAACATTTCCACAAGATTTTTTTTATATTAACTTTTATTTAACTTGATTTGTTATATGTTTATAATAATGAAGTTTTATATTCAATTTTTATCTTATCTATTGGTGTACTAGCGTTTTGAATTTTTGATAACAATATTTTATTTCAAAAACTTTTCTGAACGTAATTATAAATTAGTTATTTGATTTTGATAAATTTATGAAAATGAAAAAAGTGGTTCCATCTATCAGTGAATTTGAAAAAAAAAATATATAAATAGTTTACTATTTCATATTAATGAAACACAAATTAAAGATCTAAAGGTAGAAAATGAATTTATTATAAGAAAATGAATATTTTGTACTTTACAAAAATATGTTTGAAACCCTGATTAAATTATTTAAGTTTTTGAAAGATTTTATTTCACTACTAACGTCTGTTTATTTCCTCTCGTACTAATGTTCTGAAATTTTGTATATTATGGATTCTTCTGACAATAAAATTGTTTATTGATTTCAAAACTTAATTGTGATTTCAATTAAATTATATTTTCATACAAGAAACGTTAATTTGTAAGTTATATACGATAAAAATTATTACAAGAAGCCATAATATTTTTAATAACAAATTAGGAAGCATTTTATAACCCAAAAATAGTAAATTGTTGCGAATTTGTAATATTATTTCCTAGAACAATAAGTACCCTGGTAAGAAAGATAATTTAACAGATTTTTTATGTGTGCTGAATCTATGACCTCCATTTTTGGCGATTGTTTGGCGACTTTTATGACAAAATTAGAGATTCTAGAAACTGCAAGAATCTTGGCGATATTTCCATTAGGACTCCAGTTTTGGTGGTCTCTTTAAAAGCTTCAATGCCCTATCACGGATGAGTCCACCAGTATTGAGTCTGCGAGAATAGTAGGCGAGTCTAGAATCATAACTACTTGAGCGATGTCTCTTCTGAAAATTCAGGCTGGGTGCTATGTACTGTTACAGTTGCTTATTACCGATTTGCTGCTTTTAAATTAATGTTTATAGCAAATTCTAACTTTCTACATATTTTGACAGTTTTTTTTTTTTTGTTGTTGTTGCTGTTGTCTCTGTTCTTCTTTTTCTTCTTTTTTTCCATGTAAAAATAAAGAGTCTTTATTTATTAATGTTTCTTTACCATGCACATCCAACATTCGGATTTTGGAAAATTTTCTGCATTTTTTCTTAAATGTCTGTTTTTAAATATAATTAAAATATAACTTTATTTTATTTTTATTAAAACATACTTTTATTTGTGAACAGAAGATCACATTAATTAGTGAAATTGAAAAAGAATTTAATAATATTTAATATAGATTGTTGAACTCACACCGGCAATTTGGGAAATTAGAAGAGAGATGGAGCAGATGTGAGAGGCCAGTAAATATGCCTGACAGAAAGATGCGAATTGAAACCAAAACGAAAAGTTTCGATTTCCATTTTATTCATTTAAGAAAATAATTTGAACTTTTACATATTCTTTTCGGCAGTTTCTGCAACGACATGTTAACAAATTTAATATTTGATTTGTACTGGATACATTTTATTTTAAAATTTATTTTCTGGAATTTCTTTACTGATTTTTTTTACATGGAACTGATGTTATCATAGATTTAAGAGTGTAACTCCAAGAATAATGTTACCATTATAAAACAGGCAATAAATATTAGCAGGTACATAGAATAAAATACATACATAGGTACATAGAATAAAATTCCATAGTACGAAATTTGTTTTTCGTACAATTCCATAATTGTACGAAAAACAAATTTCATCAGTAAACTGTAGGCAAAAACAAAATTTTTAATAAAAATGCAAACATGCATATGAAAAAGGATAAACAAAAACTGATTTTTAAAAAAATTACTTTAGCCCAATCAAATCTTTAATCCAACAAATCATTTGCGCATTTAAAATATAAAGCAAAGCAGTAATTAAATTACTAAATTTAGGCTTAAACTGAATATATGTTTGCACGTAAAACCTAAAGAAATGTCATTAACAAGAAATAATCTCATGGAAATCTGTTATTATATGTTTTCTGTGTAAAATATTGGCTATCACAAGAAATTTTTTTTTTTTTTTTTCATAAAACTTCAAAACCAAATTTTAAAAATATCTGGATCCGAATAAATGTAGTAAGAAATTACTGCTTGTAAAGAACTTCAATCATACCATTGGCGATAAGTTCTTTTTGAAACTACATTTAAAGCCTTTTTTTTAATCGCACAATTTATACGAGTATTACAACAATGTTTTAGTATCTAGTAAAGACAATATATGGTAGTGTATAGTCCAATTTCTTTTTCTTTCGGATTTTTGCATTCAATCAAGAAAAATAAATCGTTTGCACCTATTAAAAAATGGTTATGGAAATTTTTCTAAAAATATCTAACAAATCAATGTACAACGAAACAACATAATCTTTAAAATATTTTGTTCCTGTTCTTTAATCAACCAAAAGTTGTACAATAATATGTCAATTAAAATCTGAAAAATCAGAATATTCTGATAAATGAAGAACCGTTTGGTCCTTTTTAGCATGTCCACTAACAGTGTCATAAACGCCAAGCAGGTTAATGCGGGGGAGGGGGCTGAAAGCAGAAACGGATGGGGGAGAGGTTGGAGGAGAGCTCGTAGGTGTTTGTGTACTCATCATTTATTATTCACTCCCAGGAATACTCTCGCGAAATCGTCTGCTGCTTAGGCCAAGAGGGATTGAGAAGGAAGGGGGGGGGAGTTCGATGGAACGAAAAGTGGATTGTCACACTCGCTCCGATTTGTCGGAACCTGAAAAGCAATCCCTTTACTTACGCAGACGATATTAATAATTTCGAGAAGCGCTTTTCCACATTTTTATGCTTGATAAATAAGCCCTATATATTCGTTTGTTTATTCAAGATGAGAATTAGGTGTTCTGTTTTTGTTGTTTAGTTCTTTTTATCGTTTGGGGTTCGTTTTGATTCTGCATCATAAGGGGGCGAAACGGATTCAATTACGAACGATATGAGATATTGGCTAATAAAGAGAATTGTCTATTTTCGTTTGGTTGATAGAGGATATTAAGTCATAAGATATCCCGCGAAAGCAATATATACAGGTCGGGTTTTATATTTATGAAGAAGGTCTGATACTATTTCGATGCAGATAAATTATATCCTGAAATGCTGTTTTGATTGAGATCGTGTGATGTTGTATTATTGCGATGGAAGAGATTTTGAAATGATTTATGAAAATAAAATCCCATTTATTTTTTATTCGAAAACAAATGAATTTTTGTCGTTGATGAAGTTTGTTTTAGTAAAAAGAATGTTTTTATAAATGGAACCAATGGTTGAAAACAAATTTCGAAAGAGTCGCGTATTTTTTATATTTATCTTATGGCAATTGTCATCAGTAAATTATTACAAGGTATAATATGCTTAAAAATAATTTTAAATTTTCTTTCATATACTTTTGCAATATTCTTTTGTAATTTCTTTTAAGCTTCTTTTTACCCTAACTAATTCAATTAGATTCAATCAATGTTCAGGTGATACATAACATACAATTGAGTCAATTTAATTTGAAAAAAAAAAAAACATGATGAATTTTGAAAAAAATTACGGTTTCTCATAGTTTAAAGTATTACAAAGTACAATTTAAAGGAGTTGATAACATATGCAATAATGTATACAATCTAACTATGGCGTGACGCGAAATTATTCTATTAAATGAATATATATTATTATCATTGAATATAATTGCAAATATAATTTAAGCTAGATATGGCTCATTTGATTTATATTATTTTTGAAAAGGTTTCAAATTTAGCGACGAGGTCAATTTTCTTTTTCAAAACATTTTCGCATATCCATTATTATGGCACATTTTCATGACATTAATTGAAAATTGGGCAGTCTTAACCATTGAACTCGTTAAACTGTGCTCAAAGATGGCATTCATCGTAAAAATATTCGTGTGTGTGTATATATATATTGTTTCGAAATTTTCCGTGAGTTCGTTTGGAGAGTGGGAGTTATATGGGGTGGAGAACGCTCAATCAGCAGGCGGCAGTAGAAAATGAAACAACTACGTTTATTTACACGAAGACACACAGGACAGCACAAAGACGACAACTATATACAGCAAAAAAGACTATTATCTTCAGCCGAGACGTGCAGCATACAACCAGACTCTACTGCAGACACTAGTGCACAGCTTAATTCAGCACTAGCTTCACTCCGTCGCTGCTCCACTTTCTCTGGAAGGCCAGTTCTTTATCGTCGATTCCGACTACTCTTCGACTCCACTGGTCCATGACGACTCGGCAGCAGCAGGCTGCTCCTTTTATAGGTCTCAGGAGGCGGAGCTAGAAGCCTCTTAACCAAGCAGGAACGTTCGAGGCGTAACTCGGTTTCTACTGGACGGATTGGGAAAATTCTCAATGTTTCGGGTATAATCTATTTTGGCGCCAAAGTCGCCACATTCGTCGCCAAGTCGCCAAATGGTCGCCAAGTTTGTTGCCAAGCTCTGGGACCTCCTATGGAACCAGCTATGCTGGGAAGCAGTATCACAGATTCTTAACAATATGTTCGCCATATGTGACTTCTTTAACATTTTCCAATAACACTAAAAGCGAAAAATTGATGCCTCAAAAGTGATAAATCATCAATTTTCTGCCCGTGCATTTTGAAGTTTCAAAAACCCCAAACCAAAGCAAAATCATGGTCTCACAAGATAAAAAAAAAGTGAATCATCAAAAATGTACATTTCAGATTCAAAAATCTAAAAAAGTTCAATATTTATCAAAATCTCGAAATCGAACTTTTAAAATGATTACAATATTTTTTCTTTAAATATTTTGTATACGAAAAAGGAAAATATATATATATATTCAAATTATTCCCTGTAATTATGAGTTATCAGTTTTTCTCGCTATCTAAAAAAGTTAGAAATTTTTTGTAATACATTACTTAAAAATTAATAAAATCACAAAAATCAGTTTAATTTTGAACTAGTTTTAAGGTGGACTAGAAACAGTATTCAGTCTTGAATTCTCAGGTGATATCTATTAAAACACTATTCATGTATTTCTCATCTATACATCATTTAACTTTCATACACCGTTTCATAACAACTCCAATTCCATCAATTATCATATTAATTATTATTAATATGATAAGTACTTAACTTTTAAGACACAAAAGGAATAAAAGATTCGATAATAAAAAATGAACTATCCCCCTTAAAATTCACAATTATTTTTTGACACAATAACTATTTCTATACTGGGTAAATTCACAGAAAGATAGAAATAGTCCTTTCTTTTTCTTTGTTATTTAATAAATTCACACAACGATAAAAAAAATATAAATAAATTCCCCCTTTTCCTTTGAATATTCAATGCAATATATTGACAAGCTTTGAACTTCACTAAACAAAGTGCAAAAACAAGCAAAGTATTTAATTCGATTCATAATATTATACTTTATGCTCTCAGGGAATCAACATGTCAGAAAACGACGAATTTGTTTTTTGACTAAAAGATTAAAAGATTGACTAAAAGATTAACATAAAAAAATGTATAATTAATATTGAAGATAATGCTATAAAAAGTATGATCTTTAGATAAAATTAAGATGTGATTTCTTTTACTATGATAATAAATTCTTAATTTAAAGTTCAATTCTTGTTTTTTATATTATGTAATAATATGAATATATCTTTAAAAAAATTATTAATGTCTTAAAAGATTTTTTTTAATTGAGTAAATTTATAATAATCAAGTACGATTTAAAAAGAAAATTATTTCTTTAAGGAATTTGTATTGGTAGCAATAAATTTATAAAAACCAAAGTTACTTATTAAAGTTTTTATTATATTTTTCCTTTATTCACCGTTTTATGTCACTTCTTTAAAAAAATTTTTAACGGTGTTTTACTATATCAGTTATTGTTGTTTATGTTGCAATAATTAAAAATAACAAATAATTAGTAGCAATTAATTTTCGATCACAAGTTCGCTATTACTGGAATACTCTGGAAAATATATTATGTGTGGCACAGTCCAATGAATATAATGCTTAATTTTGAAATTATGTTTGAATATTTACTTCATATTTACAAATTCTTTGAAAAACATTTACAATTCATAAGAATACTGCAAAATAGTAAAAGTACAGTTAATAAATATAAGTTATACGCATTTCAAGACTGGGATAACTGAACTAAAAAAAAGTTAGGAAACACCAAACGATATTCTCGCGATTCTTCGTGAATATTTAATTAAAAGTAAGAATCTGAACGATAAATTAATAACTCCATCTGAATTTGACGTCACTGAATAGAAACGCTGAACAGTTGAAAATAAAAATTTGTACAATCTCTAAATAATTCAGAGTTTCCTAGTATTTTTCGAATAGCTGATGATTTTAGTACAGAAATCGAAGATTAAAATGTCTTTAGCAGCAGAATATTTCTAAGATAAAAAAGAGTCAAGTAAGCTATTGAAAATAGTAATTTCAGACTTCTTATCAGGGTTTTAAATGATTGTGTTTAGAATATTTGAACAGCACTTCAAGAAAATATTAGGTTCAATATTTAAACAAGTGTATGAATATAAATTATATACATTTTACCGACTTCGAATTTATAATCCTGTTTATTTAAGATTCATTGCATAAATTAGATATTTAGAAGAAATAAATTGTAGAAATCTATTTGCAAGTTAACTTGTTTCCCGAATTCTTGCTATAGAAACGAATAAATAGCATTGATTTGGAATAGATTCATTGCACATGCCTGAACAAAGATAAAATGGAACGATGCTTGTTATAATGTTTTCTTATTAGAATAAAGAGTAGCGCGTTCCTTATAATAAAGCAAAACAAAACAAATACGAACATTATGCATGTTTTCATGTCTGGGTTGTTTCAATAAATAGATTTTAATAAACAAATTACTTTGAAAAGATTAGATATCGTTTGCCTGCAACTGAATAAATAATTTCATTCAACAACATATACAGGTGAAACGACTCTTAAATTCCTGAAAGATTTTCCAGAGGACATATAGCCGATAGGTTCAATTAACACAATATTCAAAGTAAATATAAAAATATCCCTTTAATTGAATTTCATAAATATATCAAACTGAAAAAGCTATTCAGAATGTTGGTTGATGACAATAACGACTTCCAATGCAAGTAATAACTTCCTTAGAATCAAAAGTTAGATGAAAAGGATTCAAAATGAGAATGTTTAGAAACATTAATAGCTTATTGTGTTTTCGAATAACATCTTTTAAAAGAATATTAGGAGATAACAGAACGCCCTGAATGTGGTTGAATTATTCATATACCTATTATCAGGTAAACTCATTAATTTAATGCGATGCATTAAATACAGCTGCTACCGAAATTATTAAATGTCCTTAGGTTTTCATTGTAGATAATTAATTCCTGAAGCTAGAAGTTTTAGAAGAAAAAATAGATGTATTTGAAAAGTCTCAACAGCCTCTGGGTAATTAAAAGTATATAGATTGTTTATTCTAGATTCATCTTTAAATAAAAAAAGATTAATAAAATGAAAAACAGTATTATTACAAATCTGGCATTAATTAATTCTGCAAACGATTTTTTTTTCTTTCAGGTTTTTTTTCTTTGAATTAAAAAAAAATTAAATCTTTATGAAAAGCATATTCCAAACGAGTTTTAGTTATAGAATTTTACAAAAAATATATTACTTAATCTATGCAAATAAAATTAGAATGTCTAAATTATTTTTGTTTCCTGAAGAAATCCAAATGATCAAATACATTTTTGTTCACGGAAATAATGAAGTATAAGAAAGTTTTGTCGAAAATTTAGTTAGCAATTAATACTTTTATTTATTAAAAATAACATTTCACTGCCTATAGTATATATAACACAGTGAAGCCTAAGAATTCTTCAATAAATTTAATTTAAAATTGCGAAAACATGGAAAAAAGAGGTATTTCAATCAGGTTTTTTTTATTTTATTAATACTAAAAAATAGCAGTTTTTATTTGAAAATTCATAATAAAAATATTTTCTTTTAATTTGAAAGTTGAAATTTCCTGCTGTTTAAAAATTGGTTTAAAACTTGATGTCTTGTTTTTAATGATAAATGAAGATAACTGCATTCATATTTCGAGCTATAAACAAGTATTTTAGTTGTCATTCACAATTTTCAAATAAATTTTGTGTCGCTCTTTAAAAATTATTCATAAATTAAGGAATTATTCGTAAAAAAAATAGCTGTCTAAGATTTTTAAAAATCGTTTGGTATGTTCTTTCTAATTTTTCAGAAAACTCTGTGAAATTAAATATTCTTTGCTGAAATGAATTTCTCATTTCAATTAAAATAAAATTGTAGATGATAGGAATATTTTGCATATAGTAGCTTTTTATAAAAGAATCTTTTACATCAAAAATATTTTATAAACATGCGTATATACAAATTTGATATGTGATAACTTTAATATAAAGAATTGATATGTTATAATTTGAATTTTGCGCAATATACTGAAATATATATAAAAAAAGATTTGAATGAAAGTATAGTGGCAATTCATTAAATAGTAAATTTTTTATTTGTTAAAAAAAAGGAAATTAATTGCTTACTAAATACCGCCGGATATATCTTTTAATAAATGGTCAAGAAAAATCATTTTTCTGCTAATCGCTTGTAGTAAATTATTTTTACACAAACAATTTGGTCAGAGAGAACATAAATTATTTAAACATAAATTCTGAGAATAATATAATTTAATAAAGGTAAATGACGTGACGTCATAAAAGATACTTAACTACTGTTCAATCATGAATTCGATTTTGCGCATGCGTCAGGATGCGTTTATTTCGTTAAAATAGGGAAGAGAGAAAAGATGAAAAGAAGAGATGTCTATATTTAACTAACTATAAGGTTAACTCAGATTTTCACGGATTTAAAAAGCGTGAAAATTGTGGATGACTCATAATATTGTGGTAAAAAGATAATAATTCCTTATAAAATACTTTAAAAATTTTTATTTACTGAAAGGAGCCTAAAATTAAATTATGAAGAATAAATAGAAGATTTATGTTCTTAAAATTTAATAATTATTTTATTTTACACAATAATGGCATTTTTTTATGTTAAAACACCGCTTTTATATTTGTTATTGGATTTTTTTAGAACACTTTGAAAATAACAACGGAAAATAATCCCGGGTCCCATTTAATGGTATTTTGTAATATATTCTTTGTGTCATTCCTGAAAGCTTCTTTGCCGCTTGATTTAGTTATATAAGCAATCAATATGTGATTTTGAATTAAAATAAAAGGGTAAAGTCAGAAACGACACGATACTCATATACACTTAGGGAAAAGGGGGAGAACTGCCCGAAAAATTATTTAATGGCGTGGAAATGAAGGTCAAAAAATGACGAAGAATTTCGAAAATGCTCTTACTTCGTCGCCTTACTCCTTAGCGAGGTCTAGAATCATCAATAAATGCTAGTCTCCGGATATTGATACAAATAATACGCATGTCATCTAGAATTTCAGAACACTTTCAACTTACGTACAAAAATGACGTCACTTCCTGAATCATCTTATTGGATGCCTAGATTAAATTGAAATGCCTAATTTAATATACATCACATGTATAAGATGGTGTTCGTTAAACTTCAATACATAAGACTGAATTATCTACTGCTGAAAAGCTATTTCTCTTTCCAATTTTTAGAGTGTAGATAATGGTTGAACTGTCCAAAAATATTATCTGATGTTTATTATTTTTGTTAATGAATGTTTTATTTCGGAACACATTCAACTTACGTAGAAATGTGACGTCGCGTCCTGAATCATCTTATCGGATGCCTAGATTAAATTGAAATACCTGATTTAATATACATCACATGCGTAAGATGGTGTTAGTTAAACTTCAATACATAAGACTGAATTATCTACTGCTGAAAAGCTATTTCTCTTTCCAATTTTTAGAGTGTAGATAATGGTTCAAATGTCCAAAAATATTATCTGATGTTTATTATTTTTGTTAATGAATGTTTTATTTCGGAACACATTCAACTTACGTAGAAATGTGACGTCGCGTCCTGAATCATCTTATTGGATGCCTAGATTAAATTGAAATGCCTGATTTAATATACTTCACAAGCGTAAGATGGTGTTAGTTAAACTTCAATACATAAGACTGAATTATCTACTGCTGAAAAGCTATTTCTCTTTCCAATTTTTAGAGTGTAGATAATGGTTCAACTGTCCAAAAATATTATCTGATGTTTATTATTTTTGTTAATGAATGTTTTATGAATGTTTTATTTCGAAACACATTCAACTTACGTAGAAATGTGACGTCGCGTCCTGAATTATCTTATTGGATGCCTAGATTAAATTGAAATGCCTGATTTAATATACTTCACAAGCGTAAGATGGTGTTAGTTAAACTTCAATACATAAGACTGAATTATCTACTGCTGAAAAGCTATTTCTCTTTCCAATTTTTAGAGTGTAGATAATGGTTCAAATGTCCAAAAATATTATCTGATGTTTATTATTTTTGTTAATGAATGTTTTATTTCGGAACACATTCAACTTACGTAGAAATGTGACGTCGCGTCCTGAATTATCTTATTGGATGCCTAGATTAAATTGAAATGCCTGATTTAATATACTTCACAAGCGTAAGATGGTGTTAGTTAAACTTCAATACATAAGACTGAATTATCTACTGCTGAAAAGCTATTTCTCTTTCCAATTTTTAGAGAGTAGATAATGGTTCAACTGTCCAAAAATATTATCTGATGTTTATTATTTTTGTTAATGAATTTTTTATAATTTACGTATGTAAAGGAACATATATTTTTTTTAATACAAAGACTGAACATTACGAGTTTGAACATAACACATTCCTGAAATTGTTGAAAAGTAAGATTTATTTTCTGTAAGGACGTCGCTAATACTAACGTAGCTAGGGCCTGACGCCAATATTTAAACTTCGTTGCTAAAATACAAAAGAAAATAGAAGCTAATATTTTAAACTGTCAGTGATTGCTTTCATTCTTCGAACACTAACGTGCCAAGGTTTGGCTGCTATTTATTCTCCATTGTTACCAATATTTGACGAAAATGTACTAGTTGGTGACTACTGGAGTCAATGTTTCAGCTTGAAGACTTTAGTAACTGGTTTCATATTCATTCACAATTATAGATAAGGTGCCGAAAATTGGACTCCAGTATTTAGCCAATACAATATTTCTACTATTTTGTCTAAATTGTTGTCAATATGTAAAGATTTATTTAGTGATAATCAGAAAATTGATATTTTGATTCTATATATACTATTAAAGAATAAAAATTCCATGTTCTCCCATTCTATAAAGTCTTAATGACTTCTTATCCCAAAGTATTTGTTAATAATGACTTCGATGTATGTTTAAAGAAAAAAAAATTCACCCATTTTTTTCCCTATGCACACATTGATTACAAAAAGTTCTAAATTTAGGAACATGGGTCTAAGTATATATTGAGTTCAAATTGATTAAGTGTCAATATTTATTAAATTATGAAACCATCTTCACTAGGCCTGCAAGCTAATTGATTCATTCATTGATTCGTGAAAATGTCATCCGTTGCTCATGTGAAGTTCTTAACCTCTTTATAAGACGAAAATAACATAGCTCTTATGTGTGCGAAGGATTCGTATAGATTATTCTATTTATAACTTTATTTCCGGTTCAATCTAATTGATTTACCAAGAAGCAGCGAGTCTTGTCAACATATTTAATGTATATCTTAGTATATTGTTACGAAAAAGTCGTCGATATTGTTATGAAAAATTCCATCAAAGCTCTCTCAGCCTGAAAATCACATAAGTTGATTTTGAAAGTCACTTTATTCTGCATGAAAACATGAAAGCACAGTAGCAAAGCAATAACCGGATGTGTAACAAGACAATACTTGCAGTAAATGATAGCTCGCAAGCAGGAAATTGCTGTTAAAAACTTCAGCAAACTTCAAAAACAGAGCTGAAAGAGAACTCGAAGAGGATTAATAATCTAGAGAAAGACTGTGCTCAATTATTTGCTTGAACTTAAATGAACTACTCTTTCTTGAATCGATTACAACTTGGGCTCAACTGACTGACCTATATTTATTGACTCGACAACTTACTCAATTTCTCGGGTATTTATAACTTCCGTGAATAGGCACGGAATATTCTAGATAAAACTGTGGAACTTGTGTCCAATTGAAACTATCTTCAATATTTGATGGGGATTATCTTCAATATATTCAAGTCACCAAACCGTGCCGTGGAAGCTGCAGGTCTGTATCCAATCAGCTGCCATTACTATATCTGAACATTTATTTTATTACTTTGAGACATGCTGCATAGGTAAGAAATCTTACAAATTCTCGACACTGTTATTAATTATTTATAAGTGGTTTAAATTTTAAACTAATTTATTGCAATGAAATTCCTTTCGACAAGCTTTTGGTCGATACTACCCACTTTAACGATCGACTGGTACGCTGGGAATATTGTTTCTACTTTGACCTCTCATACATTTAATCACACGAATACACTGTGGTGGATTGGATTGAGCGAGGATAGAACCTGGGACCTTGTGGTTCGCAGTCCAGTAACATGACCAAGATACAAAAGCAATTGTTCGGGTAGCGTAACTGTTAACTGGCTTATAAGCTATTCACTACAGACTCTCCCTCCAGTGAGTCGGAGGTGAGACGAACGATATGGCTGTTGAGTGGTGATGCATTGAGCTTTGAATCTAATGCTCCTGTACCCATTTGAATCGCGCCAAGCGTTATGGCAAGCTTGTGTGGGTGAATTGTTGCTATTGCTGCATCAAGTGAGTCTGACGACTTAGGGTTGCTGCATCAAGTGAGTCTGACGACTTAGGGTTGCTGCATCAAGTGAGTCTGACGACTTAGGGTTGCTGCATCAAGTGAGTCTGACGACTTTGGTTTGCTGTGGGTAGATGGCGCCACAACAGCTGTACGAAGGTTGAAGGTTCATAGTCCGAGGTCACCAATGTGGCGAATTGATATGAGCGAGGATAGAATCTGGGACCTTGTGGTTCACAGACCAGTAACATTACCACGATACAAAAGCAATTTCTTGGGTAGGGTAGCTGTTAACTGGCTTATAAGCTATTCATTACAACACAATGTAGCCTACTCTACAAATTTCGACATCCGCAATCCTTCAAAATTCAGCTATATTTGAAACAAATCTTTAATTGTAACATGTATGTTCTGTTCTGTTTCCTTGTTGCTTGATGTCTGTAATCTTCTAATTCAACTAGAAGATTCTTAGCAAAAGATCATGCCGATCAGAATTTAACTTGGTTACATGAAGACATCAAATTTCGACTAAATGCTTACATTTACAATAATCTGTAAAAGTTACCACACCCAGAATGCCACAATGCAGAACTATATGAGCTTTTATATTCCTTTTATACACTTTATTATTCTGTTTATAGAAAATTCTTGAAACAAAACCTAAATTGGAGAATTTCTGTTGTCCTAATTCAACTGGAAGTTTTCTTATTGAGGAAGTGTCACACTCATAATTGTTACATCAAAACTTCAAATTTTGACTAAATGCCTACATTTACAACAGTCTCTTTATAAAAGTAGCCGCCCCGTTCCTATGACAATGCACTACCATCCGAGGGGTTGCACAAATACCATATCTCCATCTCTACTTCCGTAAATTGATTGAAAATTTGCGGGCATGAGTGATACAGTGCATCCTCCTAATACCCTCTCCACCCCTTTAAAACCCAAAGACTTCTAATTGCTATCTAGGTAACCGAGAGTTTGTAGATAGTGAATATTTTAATGCTAACGATATATGACAAAATTAGCGGACACGTGATAACTATATAAATTAACTCACATTAGAGATAATGGAGGAAACATCGTGTTGAGGATCCAAGCAGGCCACTACAGGTTGTGCTAAACTAGGATAGACATAATTTGGAAATGGATATGAGTTACCCTTTTAAATCATAGGAGGACAAAAGAGTTTTATCCATCTTATATTATATAGTGGCGATATTTAAAGGGGTCACTTTCAATATTTATAAAATAGAAATGAATAGAATAATAGAATTGCAGCTGCCCTTTATTAAATAGTGGCGATATTTAAAGGGGCCAATTTCCATATTTATAAAAAAGAAATGAATAGAATAGAAGAGTTGCAGCTGCCCTGTATTATATTGTAACAATATTTAAAGGGGTCATTTTCAATATTTATAAAATATAAATGAATAGATAGAAATTAAAGTAGGACAGAAGAGTTGCGGCTGCCCTTTATTAAATATTGGAGATATTTAAAGGGGTCCCTTTCAATATTTATAAAATAGAAATGAATAGATAGAAATTAGAGTAGGACAGAAGAGTTGCAGCTGCACTATATTAAATAGTGGCAGTATTTAAAGGGGTCACTTTCAATATTTATAAAACAGAAATGAATAGAGTAGGAGAGTTGCAGCTGCTCTATATTAAATAGTGGCAATATTTAAAGGGGCCCCTTTCAATATTTATAAAAAGAAATGAATAGAATAGAAGAGTTGCAGCTGCCCTATATTATATTGTAACAATATTTAAAGGGGTCATTTTCAATATTTATAAAATATAAATGAATAGATAGAAATTAGAGTAGGACAGAAGAGTTGCAGCTGCACTATATTAAATAGTGGCAGTATTTAAAGGGGTCACTTTCAATATTTATAAAAAGAAATGAATAGAATAGAAGAGTTGCAGCTGCCCTATATTATATTGTAACAATATTTAAAGGGGTCAGTTTCAATATTTATAAAATATAAATGAATAGATAGAAATTAGAGTAGGACAGAAGAGTTGCGGCTGCTCTTTATTAAATATTGGAGATATTTAAAGGGGTCCCTTTCAATATTTATAAAAAGAAATGAATAGAATAGAAGAGTTGCAGCTGCCCTATATTATATTGTAACAATATTTAAAGGGGCCATTTTCAATATTTATAAAATATAAATGAATAGATAGAAATTAGAGTAGGACAGAAGAGTTGCAGCTGCTCTATATTAAATAGTGGCAATATTTAAAGGGGCCCCTTTCAATATTTATAAAAAGAAATGAATAGAATAGAAGAGTTGCAGCTGCCATATATTATATTGTAACAATATTTAAAGGGGTCATTTTCAATATTTATAAAATATAAATGAATAGATAGAAATTAGAGTAGGACAGAAGAGTTGCGGCTGCTCTTTATTAAATATTGGAGATATTTAAAGGGGTCCCTTTCAATATTTATAAAATAGAAATGAATAGAATAGGAGAGTTGCAGCTGCTCTATATTAAATAGTGGCAATATTTAAAGGGTCCCCTTTCAATATTTATAAAAGAGAAATGAATAGATAGAAATTAGAGTAGGACAGAAGAGTTGCAGCTGCACTATATTAAATAGTGGCAGTATTTAAAGGGGTCACTTTCAATATTTATAAAACAGAAATGAATAGTGTAGGAGAGTTGCAGCTGCTCTATATTAAATAGTGGCAATATTTAAAGGGGCCCCTTTCAATATTTATAAAAAGAAATGAATAGAATAGAAGAGTTGCAGCTGCCCTATATTATATTGTAACAATATTTAAAGGGGTCATTTTCAATATTTATAAAATATAAATGAATAGATAGATATTAGAGTAGGACAGAAGAGTTGCGGCTGCTCTTTATTAAATATTGGAGATATTTAAAGGGGTCCCTTTCAATATTTATAAAAAGAAATTAATAGAATAGAAGAGTTGCAGCTTCCCTGTATTATATTGTAACAATATTTAAAGGGGTCATTTTCAATATTTATAAAATAGAAATGAATAGATAGAAATTAGAGTAGGATAGAAGAGTTGCAGCTGCCCTATATTAAATAGTGGCCGAATTAAAGGGATCAGTTTCAACATTTATAAAATAGAAATAAATGAAATCTGTGTAAATATCCGTCATTTTAATACGATACGCATTGAAAAAGAAAAATTCAGGGACGCTAAAACCGCAATTTATAGCCAAGCATGGAATGCCTGAATCTATCGTGTAAAATTGTGCAAACATAAATCAGTCCCTTTCTATTCATGCGCTGTCTATTGACCGTCATATAACTGGCCGAGTGTAAACTCACCTTATGAGATAAAGTAATCCAGTAGGGTGTACTCAACCGAAGACAATAAAGCAATGCTTTAGTTACAGTTTGTACATGTTGCCTCGTTATGAGTTCCAAATTCTTTTTTCTCACAAATATAGGGCGTTTTGCTTATTGCTAGGAGTCCAGTGACAGAGTTCCTTTTATTGAGTTGTTTTGTTGTTTTTGAATAAGGTTGCCAACATTTACTGCACAAATGGTGGCAAATTCAAAATCTTGCATTAATTTTGGGCCAGCCTTTATAACAATATGCAATGGAAAATGAAGATTTCGTTTAAATATCAATTTTATACATGACAAAAATGCATTTCTTACAGCTATTTAATTTAATTTATAATTTGCTTTTCATCTTGAGTATAATTACAGAAAATAACGAAACAACACATGCTTATGAATTCCGAACAGATTTGAAAAGACACAGCAACCCTATTTGACTGCTCAAGTCAAAGAAAAGCCAAAGGAGATTGTTTATCTTTTACTTAATTACACACAAAACAACTTTAAAGGGATGCTTTGACATCGAGTTTGTAAGTGTCGCATGTTAAATGATAAAGAATTATTAATAAGTAGATCCTCAAAGGTTAAAAGAACATTTGCATTTTCAGACGTTCTTCTCATAGCTCTGTCATTTGTTGGAACTTCGGAAACATAAACGAAATTTTGTTACCATTCAGTTGAGGGAAATGTTAGATCTTTCGGAGGAATGAATTTCGGAAGCGTTATTGGATTGAAAAGAGGCTAGATTTTCTTAAATAAGATTTGTGTTGCTGAATGTAATTTTAGTTTCAATAATTTGTGTACAATATTTGTAGAAATCGGGAATTTAATTTAGCTCATGAAGTAAATTACACTATTGTTGGTTATATATCCACATAATGAATTATAAACATTTTAAAATGAAAGATGGCTTGTTTATAAGTGCAAGAAGAATTGTGTGCAATTTTCCTAAACACAGCTTTTATATAAAGTTGTAACCAATATAAAAAAGCAATATAAAACCAATATAAAAAATATAAAGATTGTCAACGGTCAAGAAACAAATATCTCTTGGATGCTCAGTAGTATTACTTTTGTTCGTTTTGTACAATATATATATATATATATATATATATATATATATATATATATATATATATATATATATATATATATATATATATAAAAGTTTAGATAGCTGTACTAAATTCGTATTCTTTTTTTTCAGGAGTACTAAGTATACAGACAGAATATAGAGTAATAGTTAAAAATTCCAAATTCGAGACTTTGATATATCTTCCCCAAAAGGCCGCGGTGGCCTGTTGGTAAGGTCTTGGCTTGCAAGCCGTAGGATTTCAGGTTCGATACCCGATTGCACCGAAGAACCCTTGTGAAAGGCGGTCTGTTGCACGATAAATCCGTCATGCCAAACGTCCTCCCGCTGGTGTGGTGTGGAGTGGGGTGTGCCAGCTCAGGTGACGTCCTCGTCATCTGACCACGGTTCGAAATTACGAGGTCCGTACTAAAATAGCCCTAGTGTTGCTTTACAACGGGACGTTAATATAACTAAACTAATTATCTTCCACATTACAGACATACTTTAGTACTAAAAACGCTTTTTTTGTATTATGCCTGCCTGTTGCTCTGCCCATGAATACAATAATTCAAAAATACTATGAGTTTGATAAATGAAATTTGTAATATCTACTTAATGCTAAATATGTAAATACTTATCAAATTTTGTGCGAAATAGAATAAGAGAAAGTAAGTTTGATGAACTGCCTGAGTATAAATTAATACGATAACTACAAAACGTAAAGAGCCAACGAGATAAAATTTGGTATTGGTTAGAATCTAAAGTATAGCGTCTTATAAAATTTTGAACCAAATTCTGTATTTTTTTCTCTTGCAAATAAATACAATTACTCAAAAACGCAATGACATAAATAAATGAAATTTGGTGCATAGTCTTGGGATTATAATTGATTATTTGTATCTAATTTTGGTTTTTATCAGTTGGAAAAAAATTCACATTCGGTTTACAGATACTTATATCAGCGATCTATCGCACTCTAAAAGATAAGATCTAATAATAGAAAAAGATCGCACAATAATAGACTCTTTCGTAACTATTGTTCGCCACTGGCATGGTATTAATAACACACAAACAAATTTATGAAAGAATAACCGCACATTGACTACTCAGATTTATCTTGAGGCACAAGGATAAATTTAAATAACAGGACCCTCAAGACGGCATTGGCGGGAATTGAGACAGAGTCCTAAGCCGGCCACGTCCTAACTCCTCCCGTGGGAGATAAATCCTGTCATTTTTAGGGGGGTATTCGACCTCACACCATTTCTATACTTACCCCGGTAACAAGAACAAATCACCATACCGGAAGATTCTTATCATCAGATCTGAGATGCTAACCCCCCCCCGGTGGTGATACCCATATCTTTTACTCTTTCATGACTAAAAATATAAAGAAGATTTACAGCAATATGGTAGGGATAGTAATAATTCTGTAAGGAATCTTTGAAAAATAAAGTTTTGGAATGCTACAAATTTAACTGAGTTAAATAAATTTTAAAATATATAAAGAGTAATTACTAAAAAATATAATAATAAATGATCACAAATAACAATAAGAAATAAAAGAATAATAATAGAATCCAAAATGAATGAATGTCATATACATTCTGATGGCGGAAAATAATTTTTTTTTAAACTACTAAAGTTTCAGTTCAATTACATAATAATTACATTAGTATGAGTTTATAGATAAATTACATAATCAACATCGAAAACAGAATGATCTAGCTTCAAAATGGAATAAAAAAAGGAATTTATTAAAATAAAATAAACTATATAAGCCATTTGATATATAACAATTATAATTTTTGGGATTTGTTTTGAATATCTCAATAAATGCCATTTTCTAAATAAGATTTTTCAAAATTCTTATTCATCTTAGATACTTTAACAAAAAGGATCACAACCCAGCCAGTTTACAAATTTCCAGTCCACAATTTTTCCAGACCAAAATGTTCATTCAGAATTTTACTAATTTTACTGTTCTTCTTCTGATAAAACAGTATTTTCTCATTAAAGAGCTTTCTATTTAAAACTCTCAAAAAAATTTTACGAATTTTCTATTCTCTGAAATCTAAGTTGCAGCCATCAATTTTCAATTATCTGCCGCTCTCAATCGTTAAAAAACCGTGCATAACCATCCAAGGGATTTCTCCAAGGTCATATCATCCTTTTAGCTAATTATAAATGTAATGTTGTGAAGGGAGTGTATGCTTCTTCCACTTTCTCTTCCTTCAATGCATGGGCTGCAGTGGCCTAAGAACCGGAGACCTTATCACCGGTTCCGGAGAACCGGTTTGAGACCCCCTTCCACTGAAGAATCGCCGTGTAAGCCTGCCTGGTGCACATTAAATCCATTGGGGCCAAACGTCCACCCGCTGGTGTGGTGCAGAAACTTGGAGAGTGAGATACCATCACAGGTGTCATCCCCGTCATCTGGTCGTGGTTCATAATTACGAGGGCCGTCCCGGAATAGCCCTAGTGTTATTTTAAAACGGGACGCTAATGTAACTAAACTAAACTAAACACTTAAATATAGGAGCCCTCTAATTGTTTCATAAATAAATGGAAGTTTGGAAATTATTGAATATTTAAAATCGTGAAGCCACTTTTCCGAATTATCAATTTCAGAGCGATAGTCTTAAAGAAATTTCTTTTAGAAAGTAAACACTCTTCATTTACAATATTTGGAGATTCTATGTGGAATATTAGTATTTTCTTATTAGATATAAAATCAATTTGAATAGATATTTTATGCTTGTGTTACATTAAAAAGAATAAAAGATTAACTCAATGTTTTAAAAGCGGCAATTGAGTTTTCCTTCGATAGACATTATGATATAAATATTGCATCATTTCCTTTGAGGTTGTTTAATCAGAATTCCCTTATGCTTTTTGGATTGGGTTTCACGCATGATTCTAACATTCAGTTCTATTTCACATTATATATCTTTAAATATAAGAGGCTTTCTTCTTAATTCAAAGACAGAAGTACTTTAGTTTATGAATCGTCTGCATTTTTCATTCGCAGTATCACAGCAAAGTTACTATATTGATGAAATCGGCAGAATCTTGACGCCAAATTCTTCAGAGGTGATTTGACATCAGCTTGAGTTCATTTTTATTATTATTTTTTTTTTTTATAATAAAAGTCTCTCAAGTCAAATTCGAACTCGAGATTTTGACGAATCTCCACGCTTTAGACATGTCTGGTTTTGAAAAACGCGTTTTTAGAAAATGACCATTTGTCCGTCTGTAATATCTCAAACATCCCTTAAGATATCTCAAAAACCCTTTAACCTAGATGGTTGAAATTTGGTGTATGTCTTTACTCCAAATTTGCAGATTTCTATCAAATTTTGAGTGAAATCCGTTCAGAGGTAGTTCGCCTTTCCGGCTGTTCGAATATTAGTTAATGCAATTATTACACAACGAAGGAGAGCAAGATAGATAAAATTCAGTAGGCAGATTTAAAATCTATAGCGTAGATACCCGTCAAATTTTGAGCCAAATCAAACTATTGGTTAACTATCTGCCGGTCTGTACTATCTTCCAGAAAACCTCTTTATCTGTGAAACACTTCAAAAGACCCTCTTCTGATCGAAATGGAAAATTACTTCGCAAGAATAACATCTATTCTACATCCACCTCCATTATTTTAAGACTAAGTTTGACGAACTCTCTGTAGCGGAGAAGACATCGCTTCTGTAGCAATTTTCAATTACTGTTCGTTCTCATACCAAATATACGACCTTTCGAATCCATACAATTTCTCTAGAATAGCATATTTGTCATCCCCCCTAAAGTAATTATAAATGTGAAGTTGGAAAAAGGAACTAGGTATCCCCTAATTGCTATTCTGGTAACTAAAAGGTTGCAAAATTGGTGAATATTTAAAAGCATGGGAGCATTTTCCTCCATTTTCTGGTACATTGCGATGACTTTTGGAGAAATGGCTTTAAGAATGTATCCGCACTTTTGCTAAAAGGGTTGGTTGTCAGTGACTACCTAAGAAGATATTGAGTCGAGAATTGGAAATTCCTGCTTAAATAGGCGATCTTTCAAATTGAATTGACATTTTCTGATCGGAATATATTAAACCAAAAGCAGATACTCTTACTTCATGTCAAGGAGGATTGAGATATATTTATCAGATGCTGCTCGGGTAAATATTTGACAGAAATAAATATATCACCATATCTTCGAATTTTTGTTGACATTTCAAGCATGTGGGTTTCATATATTCAAAAACGTTCACGTTTGAGATTATATCTTAATAAATCAAATGTTAGAAAGTCACAATATGAATGTTTGAAACTTTTGAAAAACTTATTGTCATTTTTTTAAATTCATTAGAAAAAGCTTATTGTAGTTCATGAGTCTAAATATAATATTTTAAAAAACCTTTAAAAATTTGAAATTACTCAGGAAATAAAAAACATCAAACACTTAAATTCAAAAGAATTTTGAATAGTTGCTAAAATTTTATTCATTGAAAGTTAATTTAAATATTCGTTAGCTCAGGTAAAATATCTGGGAGCTAATTTTGCCGAAGTTAACATTTTCTTCGAATTAAGATGTTCTTTATAAGAAGGAAAATAAACCCAGAAATTTGAATGCAAAAGTATGTGTTGGAGAACATATTAAATAATGCCTTTTGTCCTCAAATTAATTTATGAATTAACAAGTCTTAGTTAAAGCCATATTCATTATTACTCTGATGGTCTTTCAATTTTTAATTACCCTAAAATGATAAAGTAATTCGAATAATTTTTTTTTAAAAGCAGTGGTAATTGGGAACTCGTTTTTTGAAATCTGATCACAATAACAAATGGATTTGAAAGCAATATATTTCTTTATCTTCTTCCTCTGAAGTACCTTAAGCAAGATACAAATTTCTCTTTCGCTAAGGATTCACCAGTATATATTAAAACCACAGTTACAATTACTCCTTTTTCCTAATTACCCTCACTAACTGTGCAAATATCTAATTCCTATTAGAAACAGCAATATTTCGAAAATAAAAATGGAATGTATAAAATATAGGAAATTTTCTTGCACAAAAATTTTTCGTCTTCACTTTAAAAAAACTATCGCATTTAAAATAATAAAATGCGTTACCAACAATTATTTCTAATAACGCATTTTGAAACACAAAAAGAAATATTTTGTAGAATTTTCGCTCTAATTATCGTCTGATACTTTGATTTGATAAATTTTGTAAACAAGCATTAAAAGAACTCAACTTCTAATGATAAGCAAAAAAATAAGTTTCAGTTTTTAAAAAAATATTTTTGAAATATGTTTAGAATGTGCAATGTTAAATGAAATATTCTTATGCGAGGATTTTTGTTGATAAGTAAAAATAATTTTAATGCGAAGAAAGTGAAATCTTTTTATAATAAGAAGAAATAAAACTTGCTCTGTGGATTTCCAGGTTTAAATATTAACGCTAAATTTTTCTAAAAATAAAAATATAACAAAATCTTTATTGTTCAATGCCTAATTAACTTTTCGTAAACACATAAAAATATTTGTATTTGTTTTTATTTTCTACAATTTAGATTTTACAAAATAAACCTAATTTTCTATTTTATGATTTTAATGATAGAGTTTTAAAATAAATAAGCGTTACTTTAAGATATTTTTACTCTTTAGAAAGAATTCGATAAATTTACAATTATTTCTGTTTCAGCTTAATTAGCAGAGATGTTGCCATCTTTTTGTTTTTGAGAATGGAAATAATAATGTTAAAATCTTTAGAAAGATTGAAGAGAATTAATTTTTTTGCTTCGTTATTTATAGTTTTACGTGCATTTGTTATTCATGTACTTTCATTCAGATATTTAACCCATAAAGCACTGTTTTTCAAAATTTTTTCATACAATTTTATCTATGCTTATATATCTTGAAATTAACACCCAATAATCACTTAGACAAAATATTTATATGAACATTTCTAGAATAAAAATGATTGAATAGAAAAAATTAGAAAGATTTTAAAAATTAACATGCTTTGAATTTACTTATTTAACACTAAAACTTTCAAATACAGAACTTATTATTTTCTATTGAAATACAATAAAACATTAAAATTAAGACTTTTTTTTATGTTTTTAAAAATTATTAAGATTAATTAGTAAAAAGATAAGTAGACTTAGACTAAAGTTAAGACCTTAAGTTAGACCAAAAATTTAGAACCCGAGAAAATAGCATTTAAAGATGTAAAATGTCATTAAATTTTATATTATGCATATATAAAAATGAATGTAATGAGTGTAGAAACAAAATTGAAGCGATTTTATATCGAAAATTATTCAAAAACTAAGAATATTGTCAAAAAAAGAGTGTTCTATAAATTCACCAAAAATTGTCTTTTCTATTGAATTACACATTTTAAATTTTTCTTTATAAGGATAATTCTGTACTTTTTCGTTAGCCGGGCTCAAATGTCGCCAATTGTGAACCAAACTCGAATTTGGCGTAAGAAATTTGGCGGAATTCTACATTATTTGGCGATTTTTCGCTTGCGAACGACTAACGGAAAAGTACCGATAATTCTTTAAATCAAAATTTATAAATTAAATTATAAAAATGAGAAAAAAATAAAATCTGCTTTAATACATAGACTTTAATATATAGTCTTAATTGTTTCCAGAGTAGGCACTTACCTTAAAAATATTTTTATATAGAAATTTTCTTAAATCAAAGTTTGAAAATTAAATTAACTTTAGTTGAAGTTAGGAAAAAAACCACAAATAGCTTACTTTTGTACAGAGCCATTAGTGACTTTTACTTATTTCTTTAGCTATAAAAGCTTAGCTTATTTCTTTAGTTATCAATCTTTTATATTAAAGAACAGATATTTTATTAAAACCTTTATACTCCGAAATACATCATATATAGCATTTAAAAAAAAACTTCAATCCTTTTGTATTGAGTCAATTGCAATTATCAATAGTTCTTGTGAAGAATTTAAATAATATTTTTATCATTTTCGTCAACACTCACTGCACTGTCTTCATTACATTTTCTAACACTCTGAGGTATTCATAATTTACGTAGAATATTCAGCAAACAGAATATTTTCATTAATCAGACATCGTTATTCAAACTTGTCACTGAATGCAACAATGAAACATATTAATTCTAATAATGAAAATTCCATTCCAACTGTAACATTTGCATCTATATTTAAAACAGTATTGGCAAAAACAAAGTGACAGTTCATCAATGGCAAAGTATTGTACTTATTTAGTCAGTTTTTATTTCGGGTGATGATGATCCCTAGTTACGTCATTAGGGGTCCCCTGCTCCTAATCCCCCTTCTTTTTTTTTCAGAAAAAATCTCACAAACAATACTTCATAGTACATTCTCTTCGTTAACAAAACCCTTAGGTTGAGCTTAAAAACTTTGAAAAGGACAGGTTTCGCTCATTTTCACTTCATATAAAAGCTCAAGACATCTAGAAACTTCATCATCCCCACCCATAATCTCCACTCTTAATTTTCAAGTGGAAACACAAGAATAATATTTCATTGTACGTTTCCTATACGTGGGAAAACTTTCACAGAATTTCTCCCGTACCAACTACTGAACTGATTTATTTATTTATATTTCATATGAGTGTTCAAGGCTTCTAAATTTTCGATTCTCCCTCCTCAGATCACCCTCCAAAACACTTCTGAGAAATCTTAAAAAATCACATTCTCTTTAGCGAATCTTTTTCGAACATTCTCTTTAATAAATGCGTTTCCGCCAATTCATAAACAAGGAGCTTTAGTTATGATCTTTCAGCAATAAACAGAATATCTTATTCGCTATTATCAACTGCTGCACAGATTAGTTCATTTTTATTACTTTTTTACGAAAGTTCATGACATTTAGATACGTCATCCAATGTTGTCTGCCTCCAAAATCCTCCTTTTGTGAAATATATTGCGAAATAAAATTTTGACTGAATTCTTTAGGATAACATTTTCACTGATTTCACCAATTAATTTTCTCACTTTCCAAATATAGCCAACCAATCAAAATGAGCTATGTTCATTGTGAATGATGGACATAATACTTTAAACTTGCATAAGCTGCATTGAATTGACTCATGGAGTCCCAAGAATTTTTACTTAAAAGCAATAATAGTTCAAGAGAATTTAATAGTTTAATTGAATTGAAACACATCCAATATTCCTAGCGCAATCCAGTAAGAAATGATAATTAGTTCTGTTTTAATATTCTAATTCAATTGTTTTTAAACAGGACAAAGTTTTATTGTGAAAGGCTTTGTTTAAATATTATGACTAATTACTAACTAAGACATTTATCGTAACTGATAGAAAAGACAAACTTATTACATTGGAAATCAAATATTAAGAATTTTTTAAATTTTTATTTTATTTTATTTTATTTTTTTGCTGAATGGAACTGCCACCTTCTTAAAGAAGAATGAATTTAAGCTGTATTGTTTTAGAAATATATTAATTCTATTAACGAACAGATTCATGAAATATCTCCTTAAATCTTTTTCCTTTCATAAGCTCCAAATTTCCTTTTTCTTCTTTTTTTAATTCAAATAGCAGAAGATATTCCAAAAAGAAATTCTTATTTACATTCCTTTCTGCTTTAATATAATAATTAAGACATTACATATACGAGAATTTCTATTAATTTTTTTTTCATTTAGTTGAAACCTATAAACGTACTTCAAAAGTTTTAAAAAGAATTTTAAATTATCTCGGGAAGTGATCTCATTAATTAAAAAGCATATTTGCTAACCTCCACTACACGTAAAATTACGATAATGGCTTTAATGGACGCAAAATTAAAAAAAAATAACAAAGCTTGTAAAAAAAGTGAAAAGTACAGTTTATACTTTTTCTCGCTAGAATTAAAAAAACACACGGCAATTATTTTTTAATGCTCTCGAAAAGATTTCTTTTTCTCTTTTAAAAATCGTTTGGTTGCGAAAGAAAAGAATTCCGAATAGCACTTATTTTTAATTGTGTCTCAAAGATGACATTAAGTGTATTGTTTATTGAATTTATGATAACATCTGCCATGTTATCTTTTAGTTCAAGCATATGTTTTCAAGGAAGTTTAAATAAGAATAATAAATTTCGGAATTTATTGCTGTGTATAATGTTTTCCACATCTCTCTTTTCCACATAATGTTTTGAAACGTTCCAGATGGTGGGTTCGGGAAAGATTAAGCGCTGATAGCATTCCGCTTTCATTAACAATTCATAATAAAAATAATGCGTAAATAAATAAAAAAAACTTTCTAGTAAAGGGTACATGGAGAAAAATGTGAAATACCAAGAAGAGTTTTTTTCCTTTGTTTGATGAAGAGTTAAAATCAAATTTACAATTACACAAAATAATATTTATAAATTTTCATTATTGATTCCAATTTTGCTATATGATGTAAAAATCATTAAAAAAATTCCATAGAACCCTCTTTGCGTCCAGAGCTGACAAATTTGGAGTAAAGGTACGTTGTTGGTAATAGGGGCTCATTAAAAAAGAATTTCAAACACTCCTTTTAAATAAATAATTTCAATTAAATTTTCGATTAAATATCAATGAAAAGTTGTAACTTTCCCTTTAATAACTATAAATCTACAGAGCATACTTCTTACTCAAAAGTTAACTGTGCAAGACTTTAAAATACAAGCAAATGGAGTGGTCTCATCAAAATTTTTTTGCACATTAAAAACAGAACTTCCTAATAAAACTGTAGATCATAGAGAAACCCGTAAACGCCACGTATGATCTGACATTTTTTTTCAGATCAGATTTTTATACATTAATATGTGTGTTTCGTAGTAGAATAAAGAAACCTATACTTGTGTATTAACTCCATGATAAGATTTTCACACATTAAAGTTGTGTATTTCGTAGTAGAATAAAGAAAACCTGTACTTGTGTATTAACTGCATGATCATATTTTCACGCGTTAGAATGGTGTGTTTCGTCGTAGAGTAATGAAATCTGTACTTATATATTAATTATATGCAAATGGCGATAAATAGTTATGAATTATAGATTTTTGGCGTGAATCTAGTCTTTTCTACTGAGTCTAGAGGGAAATATTTGGCGATAATGACTGGCATATAGTCAATACATAAGTATCAGAAAACAGATTATAAATATTAGACGTCATTTTTCTGACCAACTGATGCCGAAATTTGACTTTTAACTGAATTTATAGTCACAAAATCTCAAACCAAATTTCATCAATTCACGTCCTGACATTTCCCAGTTATCGTAATTATATTGATGAGAAATTATAGACCGACAGATAATGAATAGAAAGCAATTTTCCAAAAATGCGTCATTCAGACTGAGAAAGTTCTTATCTGTTAGAATCGAAATTCGTCAATATCTCGAGGTCGACTATGATATTTTCTTTTTGCATACTTACTTTACGATAAAGGCATAATAAACTTCAACTAATTTCAATGGAACTAGTGAAAATATTTATATTTATACAAGGGGTGTTCAAATGAAAAGATACGAAACGACACTGTGGGTAAAAATGAAGACTTTATTCAAAGTATACACCATAGGCCTGAGCAAAACGATCCAATTGATTAACGAGCCAAAGGATTCCTTGTTCCAGAATTTATGTGGCCGTGACGAGACCCAGTCATTCACAGCGTACTTAAGTTCGTCGTCATAATTGAAGCGCTTAGATGCTTTTTCAGTAAATCAAAGACATAAAAATCGCAGGGCGACATATCCGGGCTCCAGGACAGGTGGTCAAGTCGCTCCCACGTGAACTTGGCCAGTTCCCTGTGTGTGACCCTGGAGACGTGTGCATTCGCGTTATCATGGAGCAGAACCACACCCTTCGTGAGTAGCCCCGGTCTTTTGCTTTTGATGGACCTACGCAATCTTCGAAGTGTCTCACAGTACACATCGTAGTTAATGCTTCTGTACTCGAGGAATTCAACAAGTAGCGGATATTGGACGGTGAACTCAAGGGCGCTATGAAACAAGGATCTCGTCACGGCCACAGGAATTCTGGGAACATGGAATCCTTCGTCTCGTTAATCAATGGGATCTTTGTGCTCTGCGTATGGTGTATACTTTGAATAAAGTTTTCATTTATACCCACAGTGTCGTTTCGAACTTTTTCATTTGAACACCCCTAGTGCATGATCTCAAACTTTTTGGAATGAATGATTTTCTAAAACGCTGCTAATTGATGTTTAGCAGCTTAAAGAAAATTAATTTAATAAAAGAGCATAAAAACTTCCTTCACGTGCATCTAATGCCGCAATTTCAAAGTAAGGAAAAATAGTAATGGTAAAGTTTCATTTCTTTTAAACGTGTGAAACTATTCTTTAAAAATTTAATGAAATGAAAAATTAAATCAAACAACATTTTATGCAATTAAAATAGCATGTTTAATAGTTAACATGTTTTAAAAATGTGTGTTTCATATGGACTCCAAATTTCCAGTTTAAAAGTCTCTGCTGTATATAAAACAAAATATGTAATGTGCAGAAACTTTTTTCTGTCAATACTTTCTTGAATAACTGAAAATTATAAATTGAATGTTGCAATATAAATTTCTCTGAGTTATTTAGGTCATGTAATACAACACAGAAAAAAAAATACTGATATTATCAATTTATTTCATATAAAGTCACGATTCTGTAATCCAAACAACTGAATGGATTTCGTAAATATATTTTTATATGAAAATTTTTGATACCTAAATACCTTGTCCAAGGTTGTTTATTTTCCTCCTCCTTCCATTTTTGAAAACATTCTAAAAACCCTTACTTCACTATAATTTTTCTAAATCATAAGAATTCGCTTCAGATAAACGAGGTAAAATTACCCAGATTAAAAAAAATGTTGCCAAAATTATCTTTAAAGTGATTTAAAAATAGTGCTTACAACCATTCGTGAACCCCTTATTATATTATAAAAGTTCTTAATGTTTTTATATACCATAAAGGTGAAAATTATAATTGACATTTGTTAGCAAAAATGCTTAAATTTACCATTAGTAATATTTTTCTTGATGGCTAAATGTATAAATATAAAAATAAGCTGAAGATAAAATAAATTATACCTCCAATCAATGTTAATTTTAGAAAATGAGAGACTATGCAATGAATACGGGAAAAAAAATATTTCGCTGAATTAGCAACTAGAAATCAAGTTTTATTTAAAAAGCTACTAAGGATTTTTTTTTTCAATTACTGTAATGCTTTTTTTCAGGATTTAATGAGTTGCGATATATAATTATTCAAATCAAGTATTTTCCAATGTACGACTATAAAAGGTATCCTTTAAAATGAAAGAAATTGCTTTTAAATTCTACGTAAAATTAAAAAGGACTTTTTTAAAGGTTTAATAAGGACGTTATATATAAAACAATAAATGATTCTATCGAGAAGTCTTAAAACATCTGAAAAAAGTTCAAAGTTTCCTTAAAAATATTGCAATTTTTAAGAAAATAGATAATAATGGTATTTAATATACTTTGAAAACATTAAGTTTCAAAATTAACGCCGGAAAAAGGAATTTAAATGTTTTTAATATGCCATCTTTTATCATGCTAGATGTTAGAGAAAATCCAGTTAAAAATACGAGAGCTAAGTATAAGCGATTATTTTTACTAATGAATTACAAAATTAAAAAACACATTATTCTTCAGGATATTAGGATAAAATATCGTCTGATATAGCTTTAATTCATTCAACTTCAGCAAACAGAAAATAAAATAAATAAATTCCACTCTTTTGGCAATAATGCATTTTATAAAAAGGATAAAAAAAATAACTTTGATATAATCTACATCAACCTAGAAAATTTTCGAAAATAAAAACTTTTCTTAACAAGCTTACATATCTTTTCTTTACAATAATTTGCATAAAATGAATAAAGATGAAAAATAAATACGCATACACGCATTTTTGAGGATTAATGTTGAATATTTCTGAAAAATTATCACGTTTCTTTGCAACTAATTCGTATTATTATCGTGAACAATTAAATTTTATTGAAGGAAGAAAGATGACAAGAATTATTTTCTTTTTAATTTAGTCATTTATTCATTGTAGCTTAATCTTTCGATTTCACTTTCGATTATTTTAATGGTGCGATTTTTCAAAATGAAATTCGATCTGAATACTATTTTTAAATAAAAGTTATTCGTTAAAGTTAAAGTCATTTGGAGATTTCCTGCTGATTAACTTATTTCTTACATCTTTAGAAGCACAATGTGTGAAACATTTTAAAATTTTTGAAGTGTATTTGAAGCTTTGCTTTTCTTATTATTTCCAGATCCATTTTAAAATACTTTATTGACTTTCAGATATTAAACTTTCAGTAAGGTTTTTTTTCTGTTTTTTTTTTTTTTTCAAATATTTCGGTACATTTTCGCAAAAGATTAATTTGTAATGAAAATATACAATTAATTGATACAAAGAATTTGAAAGAAGTTAATATATGTTTTAAAAAAATTTTTAAAAAAATTTAGATGGAACTGAAAAAATTTTAATAACTGAATTTAATCAGATTTAAAGAACAATTCCTATTGTAGTACATTTAAACTTAAATTAAAATTCTTATGTTTTTTAAAGTATTTTATTGACTTAAAATAAATTTAATTTTTAATCAGGTGCTAATAAATATCTATAATAAAATAAATCTAATATAAAATATATCTAATATAAATAATAATCTAATATAAAATATCTATATATCTATATAACATCTATATATCTATCTAATTTAAAATAAATATAACAGTGCTATAAATTATATAGTTAAAAAATTATGCATGATGTTTTCACAGATCATTGCCTGATATCTTATTTCTAAAACATTAAAATAGATATACAGTTTCAATTTAAAAATATTTTTTGAAATAGATTATATTTTGGGTTCTTAAATAATTAGATGAACATTTGTACAAAAAAATTGTAATGTTTAGTGCTTTTCGATTCACTATTATTTTAAACAAAGAAAGTTAAACTCTTTTGCGGCCAAACCTGACAAATTTATGAAGCTTAGAATATGACATTTTTGTGAGATTTTAGGTTGCTCAAAGAATATCATCAAACCAACAGACTCCATTTCTTTGAGACAGTCACTGATTGGTCCAAATAAGTGAAATTCAAACTTCCGTAACTAGTCAATTTTGTTTGAAATATTAATGTACAAAGAAAATAATAGGACGTGTGGTAAGAAAATTTAGATTTAGTGATTTTTTTCAGTAATGAATTTATCAACTGAAGAAATATAAAGTAGAAATTCATAAGATATTTTTTCCAATTAAAGTTATATGCTTATATGTAATGACTTAGAAATCGGCTGATGAATCCTGATTAGCATGGGTATTGGATATACAGTGGCTCAAAAAATTGAGAGTACACCTTAATTTTACTTGATAAATCCAACTTTCATCATAAATAACACATTATCGGGAAGTGCAAACATGTTTTTATTTTTACACGTAACAAATGGTTTAATTTAGAGTAAAAATAAAGAAAAATCAACAAGAAACTTCTAAATTGAAAAGTTTCAGAAACATTTTAAATGAACATACGCAGAATTTTACCTCAAAAAATTGAGAATACACCAATGAAATTCTTGTAATATCACGCATAGAAAGAAAATGTCAGTATTTAGTTGCATGTCTTTTGGCTTTTATAATGGCCTCTAAACGTCGTGGTACCGATTCGATCAATTTTTGGTGGTATCTGAAGATATTTTACCCCATTCTTCTTGCATCACTTGTTTTAAATGGGTTTTGTTTCTAATTTTGTGTTTTTGGACCACTGCTTCGAGTGTGGCCCACAGATATTCAATGGTATTGATGTCGGGGTACTATGGTAGAGTGTGTAACTGCTGATTACAATATAAAAGACACCATATTTTGACGTTACGAACATTCTGTTGCCCTACTGGAAAATGAAATTTCTATCTAAACCCAAATTTTTAGCACTTTCCTTTAGATTGCTGCGAAGTATATCCAAGTAAACCATATCGTTTATAATGCCATCTATAAAAATTAAATTTCCTACCCCAAATGAAGCCATGCAACCTCAAATCATGACGGGGGTCACCATCATGTTTAACTGGAGAACGCAAGTTTTTTTTAATTCAAAACACTATTAGGCTTTCTCCATACTATACGATGGCTGTCACGGCCAGAAACGTTGAGTTTTCATTCATTACTAAATATAGCCTTCTTCCAAAGATTATTGATCTTCAACTGATCAGTTTTTGAAAACTTCAAATGCTTTTTCTGAATTTGCAAATTGATGAACGGTTTCTCTCTAACAATGCGATTTTTATATCCAGCTTGTCTAATGGCACTTCGCACAGTTTCAACCCATATGATTTCAACACATGATCGCAGCAATCTAAAGAAAAGTGTTAAAAATTTGGGTTTAGACGGAAATTCCATTTTCCAGTAGGGCAACGACCCCAAAAAGAATACACGTAACTTCAAAATACGGTGTCTTTTTCATTGTATACAGGAATTATACACACCACCACAGTACCCGGACATCAATACCATTGAATATCTGTGGGCCACACTCGAAGCAGTGGTCCAAAAACACAAAATTAGAAACAAAACCCATTTAAAACAAGTGATGCAAGAAGAATGGGGTAAAATATCTTCAGATACCACCAAAAATGGGTCGAATCGGTACCATGACGTTTAGAGGCCATTATAAGAGCCAAAAGACATGCAACTTAATATGACACTTTGTTTCTATGCTTGATATTGTAAATATTTCATTGGTGTATTCTCAATTTTTTGACGCAAAATTCTGCGTATGTTTATTTAAAATGCTTCTGAAATTTTTCAATTTAGAAGTTTTGGGTTGATTTTTCTTTATTTTTACTTTGAATTAAACCATTTATTATGGGTAAAAATAAAAACATGTTTGCACTTCCCGGTAATGTGTTATTTATATTGAAAGTCGGATTTATGAAGTAAAAGTAAGGTGTACTCTCAATTTTTTGAGCCACTGTATATGAATTTCATTTTTAAAAAATAAGACAAAATGAAATGTTCTACCAATGTATTCAAAATCATTTTATTTCACATAGGATTTCATTTTACAAAAATTTTAGAAAATCATGATTGTTATTTTCAAAAACAAAAATAATAGTAACTGCAAGTGATTCTAGCATTCGCAAAAAAGAAATGTTTTTTTTTTTTTTTTTTGCTTGATTTTAATGATTATTCGTTTCAATAAATACTATCAAACATATTTTAAATCAGAAGAAACTAAAGGTTTCATAGAGTGTTAGACTTTGGTAATCTCCCAACAGTGATAATTTGGGAGATAATTTATCTTTGGGAATACTGTTTTTAAATTGATAATTTATCTTTGTTACAAAAATTCCGAAAGAAGTTAGTTAAAATTAAATCTAAATTAATCTTAAATTAAAATTTAGTCTTAAATTAAATCTAATTTAAAGATATACGCTATTATTTTTATATTTTCTGCAAATCAAGCATAACAATTATTTTTATTAAAAAATTTCTGTTCTGGGACAAATTAGTAAAAGATTTTCTTAAAAATTTACTACATCGTAGTTTTTAATATAATTTTTGTAAATAATATGTGATAAAAATTTATTCATGAAATAAATTGATAATTAATTTATCGAGAGTAATTCTCGCAAATTCACTAAATCTTAATTTCTTTAGATTTTGAATTTCATAATAATCGTTTGCACTTTTTTTTATTTTACTAGGGGTAAATATTGTTTATTAATTTCATATAATTTTTATTTAATATGTTGATAATTTTGTTTTATCGCGATGTTTTTTCATAAAAACTTGTAATGCTGCATTTTTTCTTCTTTTCGAGCTCTGTGTGTTCATACAGCTGAACAATAAGTTATCTAAAAAAATTAGTTTTAAAATTAATAATAACCAAAATACTATAAATAAATTTAAATAATTCGTAGTTTAAAATGCCATCTATAACTTATTCAAAGATCGGAAAGGTTTTTAAACATAAGTAAATGAATTTTAATTTAGATTAATTCATTCAAATATTCGCTGGAACAGTTTGATTCTAAAAATACTAAATTTTTATTGAAATGTTTATTATTTTGTTTATCTATTTTATAATCACATTATATAATCACATTAATTCTTAACGTATATTTTAAAAAAATCAAATAATTCATAGGAAAAGGCTTTTTAGTATACACTTTATTTGTCAGGTTTTAATAAAAATCATAAACGAAAAATAATATATGAATCATTTTGATAAAAATAGTATTAAATATTTTGTATAAAAAAGTATAGTGAATAAATAATATTACCCATACAGGGGGTTTATCATATCATTTAATGTGCTAAAGCTTTAATAATGCTAATAGAAACCGTCTGATGAATGTTCGATGCCAGAAGTTCTTACAGGTTGATAAGGGTTAAAGATGTTTTTCGACAAGAAAATACGAAGAAACACAGAAAAAAATAGGCAGGATAAATACATAGCAGCACCTGTAGAAACACACAACAAAAGGGAATATAACACAGCAATATTGCACAGAATGCAGCTACAATATCGTTTTACATTCCATGCTCCAAAGAGAAAATTAATTTCACTGATTCATTTCATCCTTTCGAGTTTATGTATATTATCCCACAGAGTACGGAATCTTCTAAAAGATCGGCGGATGTAGAATCCTTATTGAAATATCGTCATAAATCTTGCATTTTCTAGAACCATTATTCTTGTCGCCAAATTCATAGCCAAGGACGATGATCATTTACCTGGCATCCAATCAGCGCCGGATAAAAAAAAATTATAACTTTATTCTTCACTGTGATAGCAGGAAAGCAATCCTGCAGATTCATAACAACAATAATAATAATATACAAAAGAAATAAAATTTTTAAACGCATTATTAGTAAACTTTTTAATTTTTAAAGCAAATGTTTTCAATAACTTAAAAAAATTCTAAGATTTCTTTTTTGAGGATAAAATGAATTAAAATCATAATAAATCAACTAAAAAATTGCCAATCCTTCTCTGAAGAAGCATCAATTATCTTCTATTTGTCAATTATAGAAATTTTCATTTAATAATTTATGACCAATTGTAACTGTAAAACTTTTCGCAGCATCTGAATAAAAAGGTGAAGTATTTTGAGATTAAATCAAGAATAATATTAAACCAGCTCTTATCTTGCTAAGCAAAGTATTATTGAAGTATTTGTTTTTATATAGTTTTTATATGGTCAGCATAATTGCTAAATTAATCCTCCAAGTAATTTTTTTTTTCATTCAGAACTGGCATCAACAGCTTTTATTTGTCATAAAAACTATATACCGAGGTGAAAGATGCTCTGATTTATGAACAATATTAAAACTTCAATATTCCCACTTGCTGGCTTTGGAAGTGATATGAAATAATGGCGATCTCACAATTTTTACAAGCAATCATATTACCTCCTTCATTCAAGAATTAATAATTATTTTTATTAATGTGAATCCGAATGCAATCGTATTTTCTCCTTCATTCAAGAATTAATAATTATTTTTATAAATGTGAATCCGAATGCAATCGTATTCTCTCCTTCATTCAAGAATTAATAATTATTTTTATTAATGTAAGTCCGAATAATATTTTATACGTGAGGGAGCACGCGTCAGGTTTTTTTAAAATTAATTTTTAAGGTGTAAAAAAGTAATGGAATTGATTTTCACGATACTTTCTCTCACCTTCCTGATAAAATGGGTTTTCTTCCTCCTTTCGCATGAAGTTTGTGAACCTTGGACAAAACTGCCAACATCATGAATACTCAGATTTTTATTTTCAGACCATACATGAATATTTTGTACTTTATAGTATAATAAAGAAAATTAAGAATGCATTTTGTATGTTTTTTATTTTTTTTATTTGAAAGTTTTAATTGTTCTCTAAATCAGAGATAGGACTTAAATTGGTAAATTCTAATATTTTTAGCATTAATTCTATGATTTCAAAAATGAATGTCAGCGAATGTAAGGAATTTTTTAAAAAATGAATGTTTGAATGCTTGAGAAAATTGCTTGCATTCTGTTCCGGTTTGAATCGTTTTCATTTCAGTCATTTTCCTCATTTTCAATTAAAAATAATTTACGTTTTCTTCGTATATATCAAATACAGTTCTAAAAATTCCCCAGCTTTAACATTAAATACTTTCTATAATATAAATTAGAAACATAATAATCAAATAACTAATCACTGGTAATTTTTATCTCATTCGATTAGCATCAATATTTTTACAAAGAAAAATATAAATAAATCTTAGAATCCATAGAAGAAATATACAGAAAAAGTAGACGAATTTATAATCTCAGGATAGATATTTGAATGATTCTGATTATTTAATTATGAATTTGATAATTTAGGATTATTTAATCATGAATTTGTTTATTTATGATTGTTTAATTATGAATTTGATTACTTACGATTAATCAATTATGAATTTGTATATTTTGTGATTATTTAATTATGAATCTAATTATTTATGATTATTTATTTATGAATTTGATTATTTCTCATTATTTATTTATGAATTTCATTATTTGAGATTATTTAATTATAAATTTGTTTATTTATGATTATTTAATTATGAATTTGATTATTTATGATTATTTAATTATGAATTTGATTATTTATGATTATTTAATTATGAATTTGATTATTTAATTATGAGTATCTGAATGATTCTGATTATTTAATTTTCTTATTATTTAATATATTAAATTTTGTTTAAACTATATGAATGTAAGCTTTAAATGTAAATAAAATAAATCTTATATCTAAATAATATGCATGAAAAATATTGTACAAATGCACAAAAAAAAAACTGAAAAAAAAAGTTTGTTTGTTTATAGAATTTTTGAATTCGATTATTTAATTATGAGTATCTGAATGATTTCGATTATTAAATTTTCTTATTATTTAATATGTAAAATTTTGTTTTAAACTATATGATTGTAAGCTTTCAATATAAATAAAACAAATCTTATATATAAATAATATGCATGAAAAGTAATACACAAATATATGAAAAAGAATTGGAAAAAAAAAGTTTGTTTGTTTATAGCTGCTAAATAAAATATGTTACTTGTGCTTAATAAATCTCTAAAAGGAATTGCAAATGTTAGAAACGTTGAAAAAATGATCCTCAAAAGAAAATAAAAGATGCCATGTCACATTTTTCAAAACAAAACAATGAATGTGAAGGAGGTTTTCTTCTTCACTTCACATCTCGCACACAAATCCTTTTCCGTACCATTACGTGATAATCACATAATCGTTTGGAGAGAAGGGAGAGGCACAAGGGAGGCAGAGAGACAAATGAAGGGGTGTAGAAATATATGTCATGGGAAATAATCTCAGCCGAATATGAAGCCATTGAAAGGACAGAATCTCAAGGCGTCACAACACATTAGAAGGGCGGAACTATTCCTTCCCATTCCTCCCCCACCCTCGCCAGTGAAGATCCAATAAAGACGGCGGCGCAAACTTAATATCAAAGTGTCGTAAAGATCTCGAGTAATTGACTATCGTCACGTTGAAAAGCACCGCTATGTGCACCGCCTTTGTTGCCGGCAATCGTATAAGAACTACTCCAGTGGCCCCTTCCACCCCTCCAGTGTTGGTCAATGCGGACCGTGGTGAATAGAAAAGCCTTGTAAATGCCTTATGTGACGGTAGTTTTTCGACTAAAAGAAGGTACCTGATGGTGTTGGGCAGTTTCGAAAAGAAAATTGCTTTGTGCTCTTTCTTTTTTTTTTTTTTTTTTTTGAGTGAATTCCCATTTGGGGATGTCGGACAGGATGCATTAGAAGAATAAAAGATTTATAAAAGAAAAGACAACAATCCATTATTCAGTTCGTGATGTTACAAGTTATCCTTTTAAATCAACGTTTAATGATTAGAAAGTATATTTTGTGCTTGTGAATTCAAGGTAAATAATTTATCCAAAATTGCAGAAAATTTAACAGATAGGAAAATTGTAGACTACCGAAAATTCTTGATTTTTCATTCTCCTCGTTACTATTTATACTGAAGTATGGTTAATAATATTTTTAATTTTAAAAAATGGAGTGTCGGGGGACGATACAGGGGGGAGGGGTATAAAGTCTTTCCCTGGTAATAAAATACAGGGTGGCCGTAAAATAACTTCCCCTTTTTGGCGGCATCTACAGCTAAAACGAATGAACGAAATGAAAATAAATTTCATATATAGACTATGGAAGGCATGGAAAGTCAGCCATCTAACTCTCCAACCCGCCACGAAGGCACACGGATTTAAACCATAAAAACTGAATGACCGGATCGCCGCTACAGCAACATTGGCGGGAACTGTGGTTGAGTCCTAAGGGCCATCACCGACCACGGAGCAACCCTCCCCGAAGGAAGTACGTCCCGTCATCGATGGGAGGAGTCAGATCCCCCACCTATTAATGTACCCTCCAGGGTGGCGAGAACCACCATACCGGAAGCATCTCATCCTCATTTCGAGGTGCCCCCCCCCCCGTGGGGGATTTGGAAGGCATGGAAAAATAGATTTCGTGGTAAAAGATTAGTACCCAAAGTTGCCTATAGAAAAATTTTGGCCTTGCTCTGAGGTACGAAAGAGAAAATTTGCATATTAAGGTGGATTATGTAAAATTCTGATTGCGTACGTGATAACAGGGCCATACATTCCTTATAAAAAGGAAAGAGCAACGACCTGTTAGCAGTTCGTTCTTGACTATTGATGTGCTTTTGATTGTTCAAGATTGATTGTTGATGGGCCCTGAACCTATGGGTACCTGAAATCCGCTGGTGGTGTTCCAAACCTGTATATCTTGAAACGGAACATAGGATGGGATGTTACGAATATCGAAACTGACAGTTAGAGAACGTCATGAAATGTATGCAGTATGTTGTACAGAGGAAAGTCAGCATATTGTACGGCGTCGAGGGGACCCATATGTTGATGAATAAAAGATTATTTTCTGTGAGATTCTTGAATTCATTCAAAACTGTGCTCCCAAAACGCCAGTATTTTCCCTATCGGTAACTTTTGCTTCAGAATTTTCTTTTCTGCGGAATTCATCTTTCCATGCCTTTCACAATATATATATGAAATGTGATTTCATTTCGTTCCTTCGTTTTAGCTGCACAGGCCACCAAAGAGAGAAAGTTATTTCATAACCACCCTGTATTATTACAAAGAATTTTTAAATAAAATACTACAAACATTGATTATGGACTTGTCAAGTTCTTAATTTTTTTAATTCAACAGATGGGCGCACTAATGCGGAAATAGTGATCCGATTTTGATTGTTATCAAAAGTAGCTACAATGAAAAAAAAAATGTTCGCTAAGTTCGTTGGTTTCTATGAGTTCAAATCGGGCACCAATGTTCAATGGAGCCTTAGCACTATATAAAGGACATAGTGTTTGCAATGTTAATAAAAGGTATGGATACACTCAAAGCTGGGATTGCTGGCGCTACTCCTCATTGTGACAACCGAAATGTTTGAAAATACTGGAGGAAAATTGGAATATCTGCTTTATCTTCTTAAAGCTATCAAGAATATTTATATTGAAATTTCCTGTTAAAGTAGTTTCGTGGACTTTTTGAACTATATCAAAGCAACCATAAACAAAATTGGAATAGTTTCACTATATACAGACACAGACACACATATGATCTATGTGTGTGCGTGTGTGTGTGTGTGTGTGTGTGTGTGAAACACATATTTTTGAAGCAGATGCGTGGCCAAAGAAACAAAGCACTTAGAATTTTTTAAATTCGCTTTTATTCCATACCGGGAGGCATAATTTATGTACAACAAGCAAGCACGAGACTGGCGTCCTTTCACAAGCGATACAAGAGAGATAGAGAGAAAAAGAGATCGAAATATTTATCCCTAATGATAAATACTATATACACATTCATAAATATATAACATGACATTCTTCCTATAGGGATTTATTTACACGTGTCGATTTAGGAATGGGGAATATAGGTATATTTTCAGGTATAGAATTTCCAAACGTGGCAAATTTCTAAACATGTGAAAATGTGGATTTCAGCATTTTTACAGAGCTCCTGTAGCATTAATGAGATGAAAAAGGGGGAATTGAAAAAAGTGTATAGTGTAATATATATATATATATGTGTGTGTGTGTGTGTGTGTGTGTGTGTGTGTGTGTGTGTGTGTGTGTGTGTGTGTGTGTGTGTGTGTGTGTGTGTGTAATGATATTTTAAACTCTTAATTTAATCCAAATTAATTTACAAAACTTTATCTTAATTTAGCCCGTCGTAACTTCATTCTAAAATATTCTCTTATTTCGTGATCCAATTCCACTTTCGGTTTAATTAATTCCTTTGTAAAAATAATGCGCCATTAGTACTACGTATCAAATGAAAGTGATACTTTTGCCCTTATCAGAGGTCAAACTATATATTTTTCATTTGCACGTGGCCGGAAATCCTATGTTATATAAGACTAGTGATCATTTGTTAGCGCTCTTCCTTACTTCTGCTTTTGTGTCACATGCGTCTGCTTGTAAATAAATTGCTTTCCCGAGATGGATATTAAAGGGAGAATAAAACGAAATTAAAAATCCAAAACGTCACGTCTATGTCTTCGAACTTGCATTCTGCTTCAAACAAAATAATGTTACATATATATATTGTAATCTCAGAAAACTTTGTGATCACCCTGCACTTTGTAAATAAAAGTAATCGACGAATCCAATAGACAATTTTCTGCTACATAGATTTTGAAATAAAAAAAACACAAAAAATTTCAAGATTTTTTAATAGATAGTTTTGCTTTTAAGTCCCGCTTTAAGAAGTATATTTTTTCATATAAATATGAATATTTGCTGTTATGTTCTTTCATACAAAAATTCCATTTTCATATCTTGTTAAAATCACGTACGTACAGACAGACAGAATCCGTTTCTTTGAACTCAGGGATGTATAAGACATAAAAATTATTATTGACGATTACTATACTTTCTATTTATATTCTTCGTGTTTGAAAAAAATAAAGCAAAATTTCTATTTTTGCGTGTCCTTTTTATGTAAATCTACAGTTTTTGACAAATTTTGACGAGATCTAACCATCAAATTCTCCAAATCAAGAGGAAGGTCGCTATCAACTTTTCAAAAATATTGATGTGAATTTATTTATTTCAACAAAATTATTTCTTAATTTTTGAAAGGTAAAAATACTTTTGTGCAAAAATACAATTTCGAAAGTTATCGGATTATTATCTAGTTTCATTTGCGCTAAATTTTTAAATAATTCAGATTAAAAATTCGGTCTGCAGTGATAATTTCCATCTTTCATCAGCCAAATCTCATCCTTTTTAGGCAAATGGCTTATCTATACAGATTAATACACATACTTCCATAAAAATTCTAACTATCATTTATTGCTAATAAAGATTATGCTGAACTACATATTTTGAAAATAAAGCTGCAAAACTTTAACTAAACATTTTGTAATTTTCTGATATATTCGATATATAACAAATTCGCTGTGCACAGTGGGTGTGACACATTAGCAATTTTTTTTAACGTTTACAGGCAAAAGTATTTGGACCCTGATGAATTTTAGAAGAATAGATTTTAAAAAAATTTAAAAATTAAAAAAAATTTCTATAGTGAAACCGATTTTAGAAGACGATATCTAGTGAGTTTGTATCAAACTTCCATGTTTGCCGAAAGAACGCAGGTGATTCTGTAAAATAAATAATCTTTTGCTTCTAAAGAAGCAGCATGTATCATGAAGCAGATGTTATTGAGGTTTGAGCATCAGATATAACATTTTCTCTTTCGGACGCTTAATTATCGTTTGAATAAATATGACCAGCAATTTTTTGTTATGTTCAAAGGTCTCTTGTTTAGAATTCACTTCTTCAATTCACCAATTGTTTCAATCTTTTGAAAATGACCTCACAGCGAAAGATCGCCTCGTATAATCATTTTTAGATTCTTTTGATGATGGATTGTCACAAAATAAATATATTTCCACCATGAAGAATCCGGTAATTGTTTGAAAATGTCAATTACTCTAAAATGTATCACAAAACACGCTTTTGTTCTTTTATTAAAAAGCTAAAATTGATTCGCCGATATTTCGTGTATGAAGAAATGAGGTATTATTTCGAAAATAATTGATACTATAAAATTTATCTTAAAACATGCCTTTCGTCGTTAATTAAAATTCTGGAAATGATTTTATTAAAAATATGTCAGTCTAAACAATACCTTGAAAACATAAAATGCAGATAGAAGTAATCTAACATATAATTTTATCATGATCAAATTTTTATTTACTTTCTCTCTTACAATATTCATTGCGGCTCGGTTTGTTTTATGGTATTATTTTTAGTACGGTATGCCTTTTTCAATTTTTTATAGTATTATTTTTGATAAAAATAGTTTTATATTTTAGTTTCTTAATAAAGATATCTTAAAAAATAGATTTCCTGTTATTATTATTTTTCTACTTTTTAACTTCTGATATATTAAAAAATACTATTTAATTATAAAATTTATTTTTTAACTCTCTATCAGATGTTACTTGTTCTGAATCAAATTAAACTAAAATTAATTGATAAACTGCAATTTTAAAACAATTAAACGTTACATCATAATGTTAACTAACTACTAACCGTAGCGCCCTCTAGTAATGGGATGTAAAATCAGTTTCAAGAAGAAATTCAACTATGCTAAGTCGCTTACTTAGGATCACACCCTGTACTTGTAACAGACAAAAAGAAATGTTTATGTATTAGCAGCACCAACAAGAGGTCACCAATTCTCCTTTAAAGCAGGGAAAAAATATAAATTTTATTTATTATAAAAAGGTTCATCTCACTCCAGTTTTTCACTAAAATCATTTCCTCTAAAATAAAGCGATCTTCTGCATTAAAATCAAATGAAAATGTAAAAACATTGCATTGTTATTAAAAACACACAACTGCTAAAAAAAACTTGATAATCTTGTTATCCAGAATTTATTTTAAATTGATGAAAATTTCTATAAGAATCAAGCGAATTAAATGGGGGAAAAAACGAATGTTGCCGGGCACAATGAAAAATTATTTAATTTTTGCAACGTAATGTTTTACATTGTGATTGCGTTCCTAAGCTTCCGTAAATTTTTTCTTATTACTATGTTAAATTTGCCTTCACAATAAAATATTGTTAAGAATTTTTTAATATTGCTTCTTAGTATAACAGGTCTTCTGATAAAGAAAATAATTCTACTGACAACTCTGATGGAGGCTAATTGAATGCTGAGTCAATGAACCCAGGACTTCGCGATAAACTTGGTGACCTGATGAAGAATATAGAGACTCTGGCGACAAAATCAAATATTCCAGAAACAACAAGAATCTTGGCAATAACTCCATAGCGACACAAGTTATGTTTATCCTTCTAGAAGCTTTACATTTTGTCTCAGAATAAAATTCGCGAGACAGACTTGAAAACAGTTGAGACTGCAATTGAGATCAGTTCAAGCGAGTAGCGAGTATCAAACGATTGCAAAGATGTGAGTATTCGAGTGAAACATTCATTTTTCGGGTTCTCTCAGAGCGTTTTGTGCTGTTATCACGATTGTTTAACCCCGATTTGTTGATTGTGAGCTATGTTTACTGCAAGTACTGTTCTTACATTCATCTATCTGTACGCTTTGGCTTTATTTTATTACATTACTTTATTACATTCATAACACTTAACCTGGATTTCTGAAGTTTTCATAACAAATATATTTTTAAAAGCAAATTCGGTTTCCCAACTAAAATATAAACACTCTATTAAGCTCAGATGTATTATATTAACTATGACTAAATTAGCATTACGGTATGTTAATTATGATTATGTATAATTAACATAAGTATATTATTATGTTAATTATAGTTAGAAAATATAAGCGAAATACGTCTATATTTCAAGAGAATAAAAAATGGTTGTTATTTAATCTCCATTTTAAACTGTTCTGTATTAAATGATTAATTCAAAATTATTGAAGTTGGAATCACTACCTATAAATTGTACCTCCAATAAAGCCAAACTAATTCTCGAAAGAATTCAGAAATTGTTAGCGAAACATTTGAGGTATGAAATACAAATATTTAATTTCCTTTTATATAAATACTATGTACTTTAGACGACCAACTGGTTCGTTGGGAAAATTTGCTTATTGAATTACAACAAAATCTCGTCTACATAACTTGATGATCTTGATTCGTTCAGCAAAGTATGTTCAAGTATCAAATCATCGCATATATTAAAGTCGAGTTTTTTTAAGTAATTTATAACATTGTGTAATTATATTGTGCGAGTAATTTAATAACATTGTGTATAAAAGTGGAATAAAATATTTATGAATGTAGCCATCCTAATGATATCAGATCACATGGCGTGATATCAAAATTTTATTAAAAACATAACTATCCTTTTCATCCAGTTTCTAACCTTTGCTCAGGTGTCGTCCTCGTCATCTGACTGCGGTTCTAAATTACGTTGTCCGTCCCAAAATAGTCTTAGTGGTGCTTTAAATGAAATGTTCATATAACTAAAACTAAAAAAACTAACCTTCGCTGTATTGTAATTGACTTTCTCGTTCCTTATATAAACCATGCAGATTCATATGAAGCAAAATACTACTTTCTTATTCTTCAGTAATGGAAAAACACAATAGATACTTCAGTAACATAAATAAATACTTTATAAAACAATGAAAATGATTTAAATTTCATTGCAATATTGAATAGCGAAAAATTAAGGTAAAAAATAAAAGCATTTTAGAAAAATTATTGAAATTCAAAAAAATTGTTAACTAGATGATGATGTCGTGTCCGCGTTACCACGGAAAAGAGGTGCAGTAGCTTCTGTGGGTAAAGACCTCTGAGCACCCGATGGCAGAAGTCTGACTTCTAGCTCATATGAAGATGAAACTCACACATTCGCTTGCACAAGCCCTTTTTACAGGGTGGCACATTCACACACCTCACAGATCGAACACAGACGAAGAGCAATCATGCCCGAACCGGGACTCGAACCCGAGACGGCCGGATCACGGGGAAGATGCGCTACCCCTATGCATGGAGGCCGGCTGTTAAGTAGATGTCATCTGAAAGGCAGTTTTTGCACTTTAAATTAGTGAAAAAAATCAGTTTTAAATGCTAATATTTTTTTGACAATATCACAGAATATCCTTAAAATCTTGATTAGTTTTTAAACTCTGATTTACTTATTTTAAAAATCATTTGATGTTTCCATTTTTATTTTCCACTAATAGGATAATACAAAATGTCAACATACAAATACACACTCATTCTTTCTATATTATTAGTAGCGAAATAAACTTAATAATTTTGAGTAAATCAGTTTGATTTTATTTTACAAAGAGATAGAGTGTTGCGACTATGTCTTACTAATGCACTTTCAATTCTGGCAAAGTATTGTTTTCTAATGTTTCAAAATATGAGCATAGTTATTTTGTACCAAATAAATCAGCACTCTTGAATTAGCGGAAAAATAAATCAGTCCAAGTTACAAAGTCTCATCAACGCAGAACTTCAAAATCTAACAATTCTTGAAATTTCACAGAGCCTCTAATAATCAAACTACGAGAATCCTCTGTGCGAGTACCCCCTACTCGAATCTCTAAAACTTCCTGTTCCTCGTATCAATTAAGAATTACTATTCCCTTCTACAAAGTAGAAAACTTTCCGGGACCACCTAGAAGATTTCCCAGAGTTCATATCTCTGTCCTCCCTTTCTAAACCAATTAGAAATCTATGAGGACAAAGGAATGGTAGATGGAGTCTTCTGTCACTCTAATTGCCATTCATATTGCTGAAACCTTTCAGATCGTTGAATAGTTAAAGGCTTGGAATCGCCAACTCGAATTATCAAGTGAATTGGGACGACTTTTAGAGATATGGCTTTTAGAAAATACAGTACGAGAGTTAAATCGATTATCATAGGTAATATCGGAAAACGGTATGTCAAAGAGTGCCATTTGGACACAACGTATCTTTGAAATTAAATTAAAATTTTCTGTTAGGTTTGTATTTTATCGAAAGATATATGTGCTTGCTGTTCTTAAAGCGAAAATCCCTTATTCTTTCCAGAAATTGAATTATTGGTCAACTCTGCTGATGGCAGTATTTGTAAATATTGAGAGATAGTTTATATAAAGTCTGAGCTTCTCTAATTGCGACTTTTTAACGGATTTCACAAATGCAGAAATTTCAAGTATAAATTCATACACACTGATTGAAACGAAAATACAATCTTAATACAGATAAAAGACATTTTGAATATATATGATATGTTTCGCTTACCTTCTTAAATAACTGGGCCAACTTTAAGACAAGAAAAAAAAAATATTGGCAGTTTTCCAAAGAGCAAAAATAATAAAAAATAAACTAAAATTAAAAAACAAACTAAAATTTAATATTAATTAAAAATAAACTAAAATTAAAAAGGAATAAAAATTTAATATTAATTAAAAATAAATTTAAATTAAAAAGGAACAAAATTTAATATTAATTAAAAATAAATTAAAATTAAAATTGAATTAAAACTTAATATTAATTAAAAATAAATTAAAGAAAAATCAAACAAATTTTGCCTTTTCCCACAGTAACACTGGAAGAAATCCTTCCACAAAATATATTCTTATACAATATAAAAATTCAAATTTTTCTGCATCAATGATAACAATTTCATGCACTGCAATTTTCCACTCTTACCAAAATTTCAGCTATTCAAATTTTTTGCACTTTTTATTATATTTTCAAAATTTAATAAACAAATGAACGTATGCAGGCGATTTTGAAGTAAGAAATTTATAAACGATCTATTGCAAGGCGACGATTAGACTTGAATGTACTTTGCCTTATTTTTTTTATTTCTTTTTTGTTTGATTTTTTAAGAATATTCTTGGCAGTATTTTTCATTGACTATGGAAGGCAATTTGCTCATTATTTGTAACAATGTTTTTTTGTTGTTGAAAAAAAAAACGAAAAAAATGGATAACTGTTTCCAGAATATATTAACAGAATTCTAGAAGAACAATAAAAGCTTAAAAGCAGACGAATACTTATATAAAAAAAACTACTGATAGAGAGAAAATTAATTATTGGCGTTTTTTTAAAAATCGTCTGGTTCATTTAATATTCTTATTTTAATTGAAAAATCTTTCAGATGATAATAGGATTTAGTGTATTATAATATTTTATACAAAAGAAGTTACATTAAAAATATTGATAAGGAAAATATTTTAATTCAGAGTTAGTCAGATATGTCATTTATTTTATTTATATTTAAGTTGGGGAACCTTATGACAGAGCGTTACAATTCATTTGAAAACACTAATTAATCCATGTAAATATTGAATTTTTAGGCAAAAAAATAACTGATTTCATTGAAATTTCGGTTATGATATTGTTTGTTATATTATGGACATTTGTATGATTATATTAAAAACAGGCAAAGTGAAAAATTTTGATGATATGTATCATGCAACTAAATATTGCAGCACCGGTAAACATTCTTAACATTTCTTGTGGCTTAATTTGTAAATCATCGAAACAAAAGTCTGTAAGTCACAGTAGTCTAAAAAATTTGACATTTTTTTAATTCAAATATTACTTAGATTTTAGACAATTCAATATCTTTTTTTAATTTTCTTTTTCTCTTTTTAATAATTTTTTCTCTTCATTTTTTATATGATAATATTCGGGATTATTTTTTTAACTTTCGAAAATACTTATATTTTTAAATATTTGCATTAAAAAGATTGAAAAAACATCTGTGAAACCAAAATATATCAGTTAAATGACAAAATTTTTTCAAAAATTGGAATAAAGGATGTTTTTTGGCAAGCAAAAATCTTCTTGTTTAGAGGTTTACGAAATGATTTGTTTAAAATTTTGCAGATAGCTTATGACATACTGTTTCTAAACTAAAAATAAGCCGTATTTCTCTTTAAATTTTAGGATTTGACAGATAAACAATACGAATTTTTCAAATTTTTTTCACATTTTGAAGCACTAAAATAACTAGAAAATATTTCTAAATGAGTTGATTGCTTGATCTCTAGTTCAAGATAGCTCTAAATAGTTCAAGATAGCTCTAGATAGTTCAAGATAGCTCTAGATAGTTCAAGATAGCTCTCTAGCTCAATGTAGAACGTATTGAGAAATTATTATTTCTTAATTTGAACAAAAAAAATATGCTTTAGATTTTAATTTATGAAGTTTTCGTAAGAAAATTCTTTCAATGCTTAAAATTTGAGAAAAAAAGCATCTACATATGTAAACCAGCATTAAAATATATGTAAATTCAAATATCAAAACCAGTGTATATTCCTAAAAATAGAGCTAAAAACAAAGTTCTAACTATTTTATAAGAAACATGTTTTAAGAATTTTAAATTAAAAAAAAAGTTCCATAATTGCGAAAAAAATTGACTTTAAAACTTGTTACCTTAAATGTATGGCTGGATTGAAAATGATTATAAGTAGATTCAAATCTCTAGTTATAAATATGATTCGGTGAAAATGCTTTAAAAAGTAATGCGTTTGTCTTTTCTTTGAATCTTAATCTATCAGATGTTCGACTCTATGAGCAATAATTTTTATTTCAATAAGCTTACAAAACAATTCCAGCCTTAAAAGATAATGAGACATAAAAACATCTGAAATTTGGAATATTTTAAACATTAATTGATTGTAAAATAAAATAAAATATCAAATAATTGTTTTTGCCTAATCACCGGATAAAGCTATCAAAAATTTCACTTATGAAAGTGTGTGTGTTCGGTGCTAAACCAAACAGCACTTGAGATTTAAAGACAACAAATTATATTGTTAAAGATAGCTATGTACAACTCCAAGTTTATTATAATAATTAGGCTTTTAACTAATTAAAACTTAAGCGAAAGTTTGAAGTTTTTTTCACTTTAATAATATTTCAGCTTGAAAACAATTTTTATATCATCTTCAATTCCGATTTTATCAATTACCTTGCTATGCAATTTTTTCATGATTTTAGAAAATTTCATTTTTTAAAATACTTTTTTCACTTATTAGTGTATTTAATCGGATTATTTGCTTTCATTCTAGAAAGAAAGAAAATTTGCTAATTATTATAATAAACTTCAAGAAAATTTTAAAAAATTAAATTAATTACCGCAAAAGCAAAATACAATTTCAAATAGATTGTCCAGATATTAAATTTTTAATTGTATTATTATGGTAAGAATGTCGATTCCATTAAGAAGGCCTCATGTACACGATAAATAGAAAAGGTGCAAGGGTATTAAAATAACACGGCTTCATTGTTTGATACAGTCTTAATATTTAAAAATATTTTTGAGTGTATAATAATTATGAGATAATAAATAAAATATTAATACAAGATTAAACCCAATAAGTATACTCAGCAAACCAATTGGTAGTCAAAGACGATTAGTATTGTATAAAGGCTATTATATGAAAAAAAAAAATTGTATTTAAAACTTATTTTGAGAATTTTATGAAAATTAAAAATAATAATATTTGAAAAGTAGAATATAAAAGTGACAAAATACATTCTATTTTGAAAAATGTTTTGCGTTGTTAGTCTGCTCTCTGTTTCCAAGCCCTTTTATATCTAAAAGCATGAGCACAAAAAGTATTGTTTGGACTTCTTATTCACCCAACTATCGTCTGCATCGATCAGCAAAGGGGAGTGGGGGCCAAGAAATGTTCTTATACGGTTGCAGACAACAAAAGGGTGCACAGAGCGGTGCTTCCCAACGTGACGATAGTCAATTACTCTGCTCTTTACGAGTCGCCGGTATTAAGTTTGGGCGGCCGTCTTTATTAGGTCTTGGCTGGATATGAAAGGAAGGGGATAGAGGTGGTCGGGTCTTTTCTCCACCCCTTTAATGTCTGGCAATGCTTCAAGATTTAGACCCTTCAATGGCTTCGTATTCGTCAGAAATTATTAGCTATGGCATATATCTCTTCTGGCTTTTCGTTCAACCTATTTGCCCCCCCCCCATTTCCGGTGATACTGCAATGATTAATATCGCAGTAGCAAAATATCAATGTAACTCGGTCTTTTTAGTATCAAAATCTTATGAGTAAATAGAAACTATGTTTCATCCAAGCATCTTGCTAATAGAATATTGATTCATTGATAAAATTTTCATTTTCATTAGCCACCTTGTTAGCCAAGTTTCCTGGTGATTATAAAAATAAACTATCCGGATATATGAGACCGTAACAATTATACTATTATCAGGAACGAAATAAAATATTGGTTGAAGCTATTTTGAGGTATGCTTTCAAGAAACATATAAAAAACAAAAGTTAAACTCTAACAATTACGGTTACAGTGACAAAATTTTCAATGGCAACACCAACTTTTCTATTATTGGAATGTGTCCTCCATAGCAAAAAACAATAGTATTGGAACGGTTTCTGTAGCACGAAAATCACCAGTGCTAGACAGACTAAAAAGAAAAGGAAAAAACAATTGGAGTGTGCCCAACACAGACGTAAAGTTCAACAAATTCCTTCCACCATGGCACTTTCTTTGGTTCTAGGCACCATCTGCCGCATGCAGAGTGTTATCGTGGTTGCAGTAGGTCAAGTAAAAATTTTGTGGAACAGAATAAAAGGGTTTTTTTTCTGTTGTTTCTCTTCTGCTATTGGTCATTTTCTCTTTTCTTCTTAGTCTGCGCAGCTTTGGTGATTTTCGTGCTGTAGGTACTGTTCAAAGCTGTTATGTTATACTGTTATGGAAAATAATTTCCAATTAAAAAAGTAAGTGTTGCCATTTGAAAAGTTTGACATTTTGCCACTTTAAACGTAATTTTTAGAGCCTTACTGTCATTTATTATATGATTCTTGAGCGCATACCTCAAAATACTTTGAAACAAAATTTTATTCAGTTCCTGCGACCACTTTATCACTGCTTTTATATCAGATTGAAAAATATGAGTTTAGTGTAAATTCAAATTTCTGTGAAAATGTGTTAACTTTCTATATACATGATTTTGAAATAAAGCATTTTGATATTAAAAATTGCATTGCCATTTTCAAAATGGCAACGTCATCTTTTTTTATTATAGCAATGTGATCTCTATAGCAAAAAACAACAAATAGCGTTGGAACGGCATCTGCTGCACGAATATCACCGGCACTAGACAGACTCAGGAAAAAAGAGAAAATTACCAATAACAGCAAAGAAACAACAGAAAAAAAAACTTTTTATTCTGTTCTTAAATTTTTTACTTGACTTAATTCAATAATGATGACACTTTGCATGCGACAGATGTGCCTAGAACCAAAGGAAATACTTAGAGTTAAATGTCAGCTCAGTTCGAAATTTGATACAGTAATTTCCAGAAACCAGTGGGTATAGTCTCCTAAAAACTTTCTGGTATATTCTCTTATAAAAGTATCATGCAAAGAAAACTCCATGCACGGCATTGGCGTACAATAATTACGAAATACTAACATTTGACTTGAATTTAGCATTTTTACTGAATCTATCGTGTCATCCTTGGCGAGTTATTTGGCGATTAATCCCTGGCATGCGTTAATGGTATCCAAAAATCGAATTTGTGTTTTAGAAACGTTTACTCAACTGATGAAAATAAACAAATTACACTTGTAGACATAAAATCCCATACCAAATTTGATACATTTCAGTCGCTGCGTTTTTGATTTATCACATTTACGTGCTTCCGAAAGTACAGACAGACAGACAACTCGTTATTGGATTTGGGCTAAAAATTTGAAGGGGGTTTACACTATACATGTTAAATTTGTGTACCGAATTTTACGTATCTAACTTTCTTCGTTTTACATCTGTGTACCGAATTTTATGTTTCTAACTTTCTTCGTTTTGTTATTATCGTATTAACTTCTTATTCTTATAATTTATCTTATGTTATTCGAAATTATATAACTTATATATGTAACTTTTAATTAAATAGCCAGACCCACGGACTTAATCTGAAAATATTTTATTCAAAATTTGATATAAATATACAAGTTTGGCATAAAATCCGTATACCAAATTTCACCGTTCAGCTTAAACCATTTTTGAGTTATCTTTGCCACGGGCAGACAGATGGACATTTTCCAAAAATGTGTTTTTGAAATTCAGAGAAATCTAAAACGTGGAGATTCGTCAAAATCTCGAGTTTGAATTTTTTTGACGATTACTATACTTTCTCTATACTTCGTATAAGAGAAAGAAAAATGCTGCAAGATGTCTGTGTCATTAGATTTACTCTATATATCGACATTACACACAGAATTGAATGTAAAAATAATAATTTCTGGTTAAATTCCCATTCATGACGTAATTACATCGAAGAAAATATGCTTGATAATTATGCCTAACAATATTTTTATAATATCATATACTCCATCATTTTTTTAAAAATTAATGCAAAAGATGTTTTTATAAATTTAATTAATTTTTCACTTTTCTTTAGGCTTTCAGATTCTTGGTGAAACACAAACTTACAATTATTCTATCTCGCAATCAAGCTATTACTAAATTTAAAAAAATAAACACCCCCGAATTTAATGTTTTCTTTTTTCAGTTTTAATTCCCCTGTAAAAAAGCAGAAATATTTTTTGCGAAAATTTATTTTATGATCAACTTTTTTTTATTATTGTGAGTCACATAAAACCATTATCATAAATTTACATGGCGTAGAGCCACTCTTAAAAATAAGGACTTTAATAATAAATTTTGTTTTCTTTCCCTATTCTACGACTTCAGCAATTTGAAGTGCATTTTGAGATTTATTAGGTTAACTAAAAAAGTTTAAATACGAGTTCTGATACACGTGTTAATAAATTATTTTGATTAAATAACAATAATCTTGCACAAAAGAATGTTATATTTTCGTTTCTTTATGTATTTTCGCAAATAAAAACTTAATTAAATACCAAAATGCTTATAAAGGAAAAAATATTAATGAAAGTGATTTCTTACATCTGTTCATTAATGGAGAAAAGCTATTTGAGAAACAATTCCTTCGAAAAAAACTGTTATTATATCAGCAAACAAAATATTTTAAAAAGTCGTTTGTTTGTTTTGTTTTTTTTCATTTTTATCTTAGATTAGACTAGTTAAAAAAGTCCAAGGTTGAATGAATTTAAAAATAAAATTTCAGCAAGATGGTCTAATGATTGATTTTTAATCACTTCATTCTATATTTTATATCCATTTCAATTCATTGTAGCAACTTATTTTAGTCTTGGAAATTTGTTTCAGTTTATTTTAACAAAATTTAGCCATAAATAAATAAAATGCTCTATAAAAATCAGCTTTCTTAATCAATTAATTAAAAAAAAAATTTCTGAATTTAGTCCATTGTCATAAAATATTTATCTGCTTATTTAAATCATGTTATAAATATAAAATAAAATTATATTACATAGGTTGAAAAATTAGTTTTTTTTTTAATAAAAATGTAAGGTGGATTTTGTTTGTTTTCATAAAATGTTTGCCTGACTTATTCAAAATTATGTTATAAATATGAAATAAAATTATGCATACATGTGGAAAACGTCCCTATTTTAATAAATAAAAAAAAATAACAAGTTAGATTTAAAATAACAAATTCACTAAGTACATATTGGATTTACTTAAAATTGTGCATAATTACAGTATATAATTACGCATATATGTAGAAGAATTAGCTTTATAAATGAAAAATTAGCTGAATTTTGTTCCATTCGCGAAATGTTTACTGGGTTTTCTAAAATTATGCATAGTGTTATGAATCTATAATATTGCTTCCATGTCCTAGTAATCTCATAGAAGAACAAGAATAAAGTAAAAAATAAATTTCAAAACTATTGAAAATAGATGGAGTTTAAATAACATTTTCCAAAAGAGCTATTTAATATTCAAAGCCGTTTTTTAATTTCAATAAATAATGAGAAAATACATTTCCCTAATAAATGTATTTTTCATTATTAGAAGTATTCTATGAAGAAAAATTATCAAATTATCAAGACAATCAAATTATCAATTTCTGCTTAAATCAAATTAATAATTTTGGTAAAATAAATAGCCTTTCAAGATTTATTTCCAGCCATCATTATTAAACATTTTCATTTAGAAAAATTATCGTTTGCAAATTTGTTAAAAGCTTACTTAAATTAATTTAGTTTTTATGGTAAAAATATTGTTTTTTATATTCAACTAATATTTATTTTCTGTATCATAATTTGTTTCAATTTAATTGTATTCTTTCCTAGCATTACAGTTACTTTCATGCTCTTAAAAATTTGAATTTCTTTTTGAAAGGAGCTAAACTGCTAAAATATGTCACAACAATAAAATATATAAGCAATTGTTTAAAAAGGTTTGGAAGATTAAAAATATAAAAAAATATTTTATGCTGCGTGTTTTGTTTTTTTTAATTTAGATGGTAATTTTTTTTAAAAAATTGCTTATAATATATTTTTTTTGTATTCTCATTTATTTCTTGTCATGTATTTATTCAAGATTAAAAGTAATGATATTTACTACCATTAATATTAGTGTATTTGCATTTTTTTATGATTTCTCGCATGAAAGGATATAAAAAACAATTGAGATCTCAGACTAAAAAAGTTCTGCTTTCAAATATTTTCATTTGTGTATTTAATTAACAATAAAAAATATGCAGTGCACATATGAAACTTAAAGTATAATTAAAAAGCATATTTGCTAAACTCAAATAAAACCCTCTGAGACGTATTTCCTTGCAGTTCTTATTCTGAAATAATTCAGTCTTAATTAATAAAACAGAGATTAGTATAGATTTTTAAAATTTATGAACATTTAAAACTTGCATCTCTAGAATCGTTTTTGTATTTCCTGAATCTATATTTACTTTTACTTTTTTTAAACAGAAGCAGTTGTTATCTACTTCTTAAACCAATGGGCAAACACAGTAATTTTCTTGAAATGAAATAGTGATACCTATATCTATTGAAGGGCTTGCATTTTTATTGAATTACTATTAAAGAATTTCCATTATAAAAACATTTGATTCTTTTCTATATTCTTATAAATTGAGATTATAAAAGTCTAGCAAATATAATTATTACTAACTAGTTTTAGTTTAAAGTTCTGCTATTTTGTCCTGAACAAGGTTTACGAATAAAAAGTGAAAATGAAGTAATTATAAATAAAAAGCATAAAATAAGAGCAGTTTGGGAAAATTTCTAAAAATAAGTAAGGTGCATGTGGTGTTGCAAGAAACCATACCTTAAAAAGGAAATTTGAGGAGGATAGAAGAGGATTTTTTTAATACTTTAACCGTCAAACTGTTTTAAAATATGAGGGCCATTTTTGAGACCTTAAAAAAGGCAAGAAAGGAGAACTAAATTCTTTAAAATTAAAGAAACATACGAAAAACAACAAGAGTTAACCGAATAAATTACTACAAATTGATGAGTCATTAGATGGTTGTGGCATTTAATAAGGAGCGCATTTCAGATAAATTACTACTAATTGATGTGGCACGAAATCTGTCATCTAGTCGATTGTGGCATTTAATAACGATCACATTTCACATAAATTACTATTAATTGATGTGGCACGAATCTGCCATCTAGTCGGTTGTGGAATTTAATAACGATCACATTTCACATAAATTGCTACTAAATGATGAGGCCCAGATCTGCCATCTAGTCGGTTGTGGCATTTAATAACGATCACATTTCACATAAATTACTATTAATTGATGTGGCACGAATCTGCCATCAAGTCGGTTGTGGAATTTAATAACGATCACATTTCACATAAATTGCTACTAAATGATGAGGCCCAGATCTGCCATCTAGTCGGTTGTGGCATTTAATAACGATCACATTTCACATAAATTACTATTAATTGATGTGGCACGAATCTGCCATCAAGTCGGTTGTGGAATTTAATAACGATCACATTTCACATAAATTGCTACTAAATGATGAGGCCCAGATCTGCCATCTAGTCGGTTGTGGCATTTAATAACGATCACATTTCACATAAATTACTATTAATTGATGTGGCACGAATCTGCCATCTAGTCGGTTGTGGAATTTAATAACGATCACATTTCACATAAATTGCTACTAAATGATGAGGCCCGGATCTGCCATCTAGTCGGTTGTGGCATTTAATAACGATCACATTTCACATAAATTACTATTAATTGATGTGGCACGAATCTGCCATCTAGTCGGTTGTGGAATTTAATAACGATCACATTTCACATAAATTGCTACTAAATGATGAGGCCCGGATCTGCCATCTAGTCGGTTGTGGCATTTAATAACGATCACATTTCACATAAATTACTATTAATTGATGTGGAACGAATCTGCCATCTAGTCGGTTGTGGAATTTAATAACGATCACATTTCACATAAATTGCTACTAAATGATGAGGCCCAGATCTGCCATCAAGTCGGTTGTGGATTTTAATAACGATCACATTTCACATAAATTACTACTAAATGATGAGGCCCAGATCTGCCATCTAGTCGGTTTTAGATGTATCAAAAAACTTTAAAAGTATCTTTTTATTTGCAAATAAACTACATCTCAATTTGTCTAAGAAAAATATAAGAATATAATATATATGTTAACTTGAAATAGTTTTAAAAAGACACAGTTTCTATAATCATATAAACTAAAATTATAAGTCTAGTAATTATGAATATTACCAAGATTTTTTGTTTGTTTGTTTGTTTAAAATCCTGCTGTTTTGTTCTAAAGGAGGTTTAGAATTGATAAGTAAAAATTGAAAATGAAAAGGATAAAATACAAACATTCTAAATTCGCAAAGTTGCAATCTTTCATTCTGTATTCTACAGTTATATTCACTTAGTTTCTTGAAAACAACACAACTTAGATCATGTATTTTTTTTATCTGATCAAACTATACTTAATAATTTATTATGTGATAAAAAATATATAAAAATATTAGTGAACTTTTAATAACAACTGAATTTAAGCTCATTCTATTCTATTCATTGAAAAAGAAAAAAAATTTAATATTTCACGATTTTGATTTTTAAAAAATAAAAATCATTATATAATAATTTATATTAATAGTTCGTTTGTTTGTCTATGCCATCATTTTCATCCTAAAGAAAACTTTTAAAATTAGCTAAAACTTTCTTATCAAGTGAATATATGAATTTAATTAGAAACACTTACTTTAATCTGCAAAAATAAATCTGTAAAAGAGTATGCATTGCCAGAAACAATATATAAAAATGGGGATTTTTGGACAAAAAAAAATAGGTGTTTTTTTTTATATTTGAATCATCAAACTGTTTTAGAATACGAGAGCCATTTTTTAGAATTCCGATGAGGTCTTAAAGACACAAAAATGGTAAACAAAATGAATTTATTACTAAGATATAAGTACAAACATGATTATTTTTAGATATAAACGCCATAGAATTCAAATATTTGTCATATGGATGAACCAATTGTTCGATCCCCTTTTCGAATAATGTTGCCGCAGGTGATGGATCTTATCGCGTTTTTCAACCTCCTCATCAGCTAGTAATTCATTGAGTTTTCTTTTAAGGAAAGAACATGCAGCAACCATGTGATGGACTTCTCTATGGTCACAATTTAAAGGAATTTTGACATGCTGGTCGATGCCTGCTTTTCCAAATTCCTAGGTTTCTCTAGAAAATACAATTACCTTCTTGAACAAAAATCTTTTGTAAGTAACAACAGTCCAGTTTTGAGTCCTTGTCTCTTTTCATTAAGGAAATGCGGCTTAAAATCGAATAATTTTCATCTTTTCTTTGTATTCAGGAACTGATTAGTTGTCCAAAGCTTTCAAATTAATGAGAAGCGTTTTCCGAAAAGGGTACGTTAAACCTGATACACCGATATGACAAATGGTTGAATCCTTACAGCGATTATTGTATAAAATTAACTATGATTGTACATAATATTTGATAAAAAAATTCATTTCAGTATTTATTCTTATTCTATTACTATCTTTCTAGCGATAAAATGTGGTTAAAACAACGCTGGAAAATGTAAACCAGATATTCAAACATGCAAACACAGTTATGAGTAAACTTCTCCCCTTTTGAAGTCAAATAATAAATAAAACTTGAGGCTTTACAGATAGTTTAAAGGTCCAATGTTTACGTTTTTCATCTCTCAAACTGAACGTGGCATGTCATTTAAAGGTCTGTTTACATTCATTTAAAATTAATTTTAACTTACTTTTAATATGAGCACAAGCAAGAGACCTACATCGTTGGAAAGATATTGAAATAAAGATTTCAAATACAATTTTTTTTTTAAAAAAATCGATTTTTTTTTAAAAAAGTATATAAGGTATTGATTCCCCTTAAAAAAACCTTCCGATCTTGAAAAAATAGACTGTCATACTAACGCTTTAAAAAAAAGTAACTTCATTTTTCAATTCCGTTAAAAAGAAATCCCACCAGCCGCATCAAATACTTTTATAAAATATATATGCACACATATATATAGATGGGAAGATACCTTTAAACCTGGAATTCCCAAACTTTTAAATATTGTTACCAATTTTGTAGAAATCGAATCTTTAGCAACACACTTTATCTTCAATAACAGGATTTTTCTAAACCTATAACCGGCTACTTCGACCCACCTGAAAGCATATGAAAAAAATCTCCATGACCGGACTGCCGCAACAGCAACATTCGCGGAAACTGTGGTTTAGTTCTAAGAGCCATCACCGGCCAAGATACAACCCTTCCCTTGAGAAGTACGTCCGATATCATCGATGGGAGTCAGCCGAACCCTCCGTTTTTCTGTACCCACTAGGGTGACGAGGACCATTCATCATACCGGAAGCTCTTCGTCCTCAATTACGAGATGCCCCCACCCCTAGTGGGAGTGGATTTTTCTAAAAACGAACATCATACCTTCTTCCCGCCAAAAAAAGAATGGCAAGGACCGAAAAGAAGCGTTTGTGAAGCAAAAAACATTTATCATTCGATATAAAAAATATATAAATAAATAAATTCTAGTATGTAATCTGTTGTAATCTAGTATGTAATTTTAATTCCCCTTCAAAACATTTTGAAAATTGTGGAAAATTCCATACACTTTCAAGATTTTGTTGGGGCCCACCAAAAATTGATTTAAAAAAAAAAAACTTTAACCCCTTAAACCCCTTGTCCCGGACGAATATCTGATAGAATTTTAAAACTGCGGAATTTCACTTTATCAAAGCAGGTAATATTTGCACAATTCCAGAAGTTATGATGTATATTTTTTGATGGTGAATACATTTGTAGAGAGGAAGTTAATGATTTTGAAATAAAATAGAATCTTTATTTACCAAATCTATGTCACAAAGGATATCTCTTGTCTGTACTCTCGGATACGTAAGACAGCTAAATTAATTGCAAAAACATCAATTTTACCACTTGGACGATTATCTTGCCATTAGATTTTGTTTGAATGATCCAAGTCTTTAAAACAATATACCCAAGTCAAAACACAACTTCTCATATGCTAAATATTCATAAAAGTTGCTTAAGATATATATATAAATAAAAAAATTTATAAATATATAAAAAAAAATTTTGTTGTGTGACTTTTTTAAGCCAAACTTTTGCGCAGTAGCTTCGGAGGGTAAAGACACCTGAGAACCCGAGGGCAGAAGTCTGACGTCGAGCTCAAATGAATATAGCACACGCACACACTCGCTTGCACAACCGCTTTTTACAGGGGGTCTCATTCACGCACCTCACAGATAGAACACAGTGTAGAGAACAACCATGCCGAACTAGGATTCGAACCCGGAACGCCTAGATCACGGGGAAGACGCGCTACCCCTAGGCCAGGACGCCGGCATAAAAGACATTGAGGATACATTAGGCTAATTGATAATCAAATCTAACCTAATGTACCCTAAACTGATTTTGCTGTATTCGACACAAACTGATACTGATATTTGAATGTACCTAATACAGACACTAAGCAAATCTTTTTCCACCAGAAGGAAATTGCGTAATTATTATGCATCAGTTCCCGCGATGATCAATCTTCGCCGAGCCCGGTAGCAGGTGCTAATATTTTAAATTGTGATTTCGCTTCTTCAAAAGAGGTACTGATAACGATGCGCCGGTGATTTTGGTTTTGACAGTGATTGACGAATGGATGAGAAGAGGAAAGGATTTATTTGTTTAACTATTAGATGAGGAAAAGGTGATTCTTCGGTAGCATATGCAGTGTTGTAAGATGCATTGGGTAGCAATGCCCGAAGGTGGAATATGTATCTTTGAAAGCATTACACTTGCTTCTTGCGTCGCCGAAACGGGAGGATGAACTAGAATATATATACATAATATCTTGTATCAGAGTGATATAATATCATCCAACCAAAAATTATCATTCAGTAGCAAAAGAATCCAGAAATTTATATCAAGTAACCTGATACTCATAGTCTGTATCAATTATAGGTAACTGACACTTTTACTTATCTCAAATAAAGTACCAAGTTGATACAGTATCACTTGACCTTATATCAGACACACATAAAATAGTCATTTCTCTAACAGAACATGGAATATAAAATGCAAAAGGGGGTCTTCAATAGATCTGTATTTTTCAATGAATTAAGTAAAGGAAAACAATACACCAGATAAAAATTTCAGCACAAATCTAATAAAGTATAAATTTTAAATTCCAAAACAGCGCATACGTATGAATAGTACCATTACAAGTTGTGCGTAGGGTAGCAAATACCATCATGTCAAGTAAGGCATATTAACAAAAAAAAACTTTTGAATTTTTTAGAGTAAATGTTCTAAAGAACTTGCGATCTTAAGGCTCCGCATATTATTATGCATGGAATTGGACTGCTATTTTATTATCAGTACGCATTCCTATAATTGTGTATATTCCTATAATTGTGTATTCCTATAATTTTGTTCTCCTTTTTTTTATATTTAACCTTTTCTCCGTTTTTAAGTAGTCTTCTAACCAGATATGAAAAAATCTACTAATTTAGGTAAGATCTGAATGCTCACAATAAACCTTTTTTTTCCGATCTGAAGAATGGATTTCTATCCTTGAAGATTTTTTTGTTTGTTTTGTTATCATTAAAATGAGATTCCCCACACAATATTTCGTTGAAAAGAAAGGCCAAAATACTTATCTGATACAATGAGATGCTCTTCAATTAATAACACACAGCCATTCTAAAAAATTGAGTAATTTTGTTTACATTGTCTTTTTCTTTTAAGTGAAAATATAATCTTTTTGAATAATTTACTTTTTAAAATACGAAATAATAAGTTCCAGTGCCCCCCCCCCACTTGTTTATTATTTTCTTTTCATTCGAATGCTCAGTGAATAATGTAATAATTACGTCCACTATTGTTTTAGAAGTAAATGTTCGCTTTCTTTTTTTTTTAACCTTTTCATAATTATATTTCATAAACTATGCACGATAATTACGTCAAACGAAATTATTTCTTTTTTATTTTTCCCCATTTATGTCATATGAATATTTTTTTTTAAAAGAACCAAAAAGAAAGCATAAAATCAATACATCCACTATTATTGCCAGGTTTCGAAACCCAAATAGGAAAAAAAAAATTATCGTTTAGAATTAGTTTTTTTTTTTTTTTTTTTTTTTTTTTTTAGATTTTCTGAAAGCAATAGAAAAATAAAACTCTCCAAGAACAGTGGAAATTAATTCTTTCTTTATTTTTAATTTCGCACAACAACAGTAGAATTACGCTTTGACAATATTTATTTTAATTATCATTATTCTAATCCCTCCATTAAAACAATTATTACGAAAATTACCATGAAAAAAATTGTTATTTTATTGTTATGAAGATCTCTTGAATATGGGTATTTCTTTTAATTTCAACTTTCAAATGAAAATGAATGTTTGATAAAGACTTATTCCAAGTTTTGATAATGTGTTAAATGCATCAAAATGATTCAAATAGGTTCTAATTGGATTTTTAAAAACATAAAAAAGAAAAAGAAACATACATAAAAAAGAAAAGAAAATTCTTTAGAGAAAAAAATACATTATGAATTAATTTTTGCTCACTAATAAAAAAATAATAATAATTCTGAATAAACTATAATAAATAATTTTGTAAGTAAAAAAATATTTCTGATAAAACCCAATGAAAAGAATATTGATCAAATAGAAACTGAAGTAAAGTATCTACTCAAAGTAAAATATAATTTTTCATATTTTTTTTTCTAAAATGGAATTAAAAAATTATAGTTCTAATTTCAAAGCAAAAGATAATTTTTTATATTTTTACTAAATGGAATTAAAATTGTAGTTTTTCTAATTTTTTTTTTCTAATTATATGGAGGTTTAAAGGAGATTTAAATTTATTTTTATAGAGTTTAGTATTGTTAAGGTATCCGAACACGTTGAAAAGGTCGATTTTTGCTCAAAATGGCATTTTTAAAAAATTCTTTTATTGGATAGACAAGTCTTCAAGCTATCCAAAACAGGTTTACTTTTGTCTCTACATTAATTAGAAGTCAGGATATTAATATTTTCGTAATGATCAGTAAACCGGAAGTGGACATTTAAATAACCGGAAGTACCGAATTAAAGGGCCTAAAATATGTTAAAAATTTGTATGAACACAAATTTAGTTTTAAATACTGAAAATGTTTTGCACAGAAAAAACAAAATGCTAATGAGAGTTTTAACGGTGTTTTGTGGAAATTTGTACCTAAAGATGTCTTTGTTGAGCTCTGAATTCTCAGATTAGGGGTATTTATCTCTGTAATATATTTTAACGAAGGTTTTATAGGATTACTGAATACCCTTAAGGTTGTTGGAGTGTATCCTAGTGCAAATTCAGTTAGAGTATTTGCTGAGCTTGATAAAGACAGAATAAATTAATCGAAGCAGCATTCACTGCAAAATGCAAAAGTTGCCAGAAAAAAAATTAAAATGATTTAAAAAGGTAAATTATTAAACGATGAGGAGGAAGAAGGTATAGCCTATAAATGTGGTAAATTTTAAGTATGTACGCCCATAATTTATTATTAAAACAAGTTACTGTATACTTTAAATGTTTTTTTCTCAAAACTGATTTTTATTCATTTGCTGCTCATTTCAAATCAAATAACTTAAAATGTAATTATCATATTACTACTAGACTTTGTCTTTATACTATTTTCTAGAGAATAAAGTAAAAGAATTTAAATCGAGTTCATAGTTTATAATTTACAGTCTATTGTTATAAATGTACTAAAATTTTCACGATAATTCTTCGACTGGTTGTCAAATTTTTATTTATTATTAGAACCATACGACTGCAGTTCCTTCCCTAGATAACACTATGTAGTTTATTTTCTTATAAGTTTTGTTAGGATGAGAACAATAGTTTTGGTGCAGCCAATTTGAAGTTTTACAAGAATTTGCTTAAATTTTTGCTATTCAATGCCAATTTTCAAAAAGTTTTAATGTTTATTTAAAATATTGTCATCCTGTTACTAATTTTGAATAGTCTTAGACCCAGAAATATGGTTAAAGTATGTCTACACCTTGTTTTTCTTAAAAAGTGCTCCGAACGTGTTCGGATACCTTAAATAATCTGGATGATTATACTGCACCTGAATAAGCACCTGAATTTTCTGAACAGTTTCTTATTCAGTGACTAATAATGAATGGTTTGCCTTATACCAACTTTAAGTTTGTGAAATCCATGAATATTTTTATCAGTTCGTTATTGCTGTTTCTAATAGCACTTGTCATACACAAGCCCACTGACTAAGTCAGTGATTTTAAGCCAAGGGTGCTTCTCTTGTTTTTCAGTAGCGCCATCTAGGGCCAAGAATACGCCTTAGCTACACACACGTCACACTCCTTTTTACGGGACGGACTTTATTCATGCATATCGTTCATTCATCCACAGACCGTAATTTAGACCTGAACCAGAGAACGATGACCCCTGATCCAGTACCCCCAGTGGTATTACTCTCTACATGGAGGACTTTGTAGCCACGACAGATTTATACGTGCGCCAGCCACCACACACACACACGGAGAGTCTTTGGCTGGCTGGGTTTGAACTCGCAACCCAAGGGACGCGAATCCAATGCCATACCAACCAGTCTACCCCAGCCCACTTTTATCAGTTTGATTACTTTTATTGAAATGGAAAACTTGTTATATTTAGCGGCAAAAATTGTCATCTCCTAATGCCAGAGTCATCAGTTTGAACTTTTTAAAATTTTTATACATTTCTATTGTATTCCTCACAATGAAATTTGATTGTGATTCTATTCAGAACTTTATCTAAATGTATGAAAACTCTAGCTAAAATTCTAAAATTCTCGCAAGCTCCAATAACTGGAACAATATTTAAATAGGCAGAAACTTGAAAAAGAACACTTCAACTCTTGACAAAAGCCACTTTCTATTTAAGGAACAATTAGCAGATACTCGATTCAATGCCTTGCCCTTTTATTCTGAAAATTGTCTTTCTAATTAAGAAATTCCAAGGCTCAAAATATCTCTAGATGTCATCTTTATAAACTCTTTTAGAATTTTAATAGGCTACTTTCTAAAAGCCTTCCTGCCAAAAGTCATCACAAGACCTTCATAAATCGAGAAAGCGGTCCCAAACCTTAAAATGTTTGTCTGTCTGAGAACCCTACATTAATTGGTTAGTAATTAGAAGATTCCATGTATTTAGGAAAGTGGAATCAATATGGATACCTCTCGTTCTGAATTTCAAATTTCAACTAGTTAGGAAATAAAGACATAGATACGATTTCTTAGATTATTCTATAATCGTTCTCTCCAATCACAAGATCTTAGTTCTGGCACTGTTGCAGAGCCAGAGAGTGATAATTGTAAACTGACACGAGAAATAGTGCTCTCATAATGTAGAATATTCGTTCGAAATGCACCTTCAAGTGTTCCAAGTTGGATTTTAAGCTAGACTGTCTTGCAAGAATATCTTGTAGTTTGATTATAAGAGGAAACTGTGATATTGAGAAAGTGTTCAAATATAATAAAGTTTTTGAAGAATCGTAGAAGTGGAGCTAATAAGGCTATCTCGTATCTTCAGTTGGCAAAGTGTGTGAGCTGAATATCGAATTAGAAGTATCATATTTTATTAATGAAGTGAAACACCCTTTTGCTGATATGAAAAATTCTCCATTTAGAGTATTGTAAGATTTTCTAATCTCTGTTTCTATTATAGGATTGTTTAGTGTCTCCAGAAAATTGGTCGGTTTTAAAATAAATAAATAAAATAAAATATTTGAATTTCTATCTATCTAACGCTAAAAAAATATAAAATTTTAAATATTTTATATGAAATTTTAATGAAAAAATAATAAATTTTTAGTCTTACAAGCTATTCATAAAATTATTAGTTTTACAATTATTTGATTAATTACTGATTTTGCCTGTAAATCATTATCTCTTGTATTCTTTTTTCAAAATGGCCAACATCTTTAACGATCTTTCTTTCTTTCTTTTTTTCATTCTTTTTCTTTTTTCTTCTTTGTATTTTAACTTTTTAGGGTATGGAGGATTCCTAATTTTCATCCATGAAACAAAATAAATATGCATGATTCAAATTATGAATTTTCTTTCACTATTTAGAAAGTATTCGTTAATTTTAAGAATATTTTAAAATTTAATTTCATACACAATCTGCAACTTCATTTTTACTGTTATGAGCAAATTCAAACTATCTTCATGATTCCATCAAATCATTCAATTGCATTCTTTGGTAAATGTTAAAGATTAAGATTTTTTTTAAAAAAATCGCTTTCTTCGGACATAAGTTTCGAAGTTGTATTTTCACTTCCGCTTTTATATTGTAATACATGCACTGTTTTATTTGCACACACTGTACTTTTTGTAGTAGAGTAATTCCAATAAATTCAGATTTTTCTATCTTACCACATAACGAGAAAAAATTTTTTAATGAATACATTCCATACTAAAAATTAAACAATATTCTGTGCAAAGCTGATCGTCAAAGGCGACTAATATAAATAGATTTTTCAAATGCTACAAGGTAATATTTGTAACAATGTTGTATTACGCAGTATTTTTTGTTAACTATGGAACTAAGAAATGTAAAATTTTATGTGAAATTTATATACAGTTATGATCTTTTTTATTAAAAAAATAGGCTTTGTTAATATTGTCAGAATAACTGAATTTCTCTCTCCTGAAATATTATTTCAAATAGTTGAAATAAATAGTAATTCGAAGGAGCAACGTCTGGTGAATATAGTCTGGTCAATACTTTACATCGTGAATTTTCATGTGTTATATTGCAATGTTTTAGAATGCAGTTTCTTATTACATAACAATCTCCATGTCGTGTTCTATATTGTAAAGGTTTTTCGTTCGTTATTAAATTTTAGGAGAATTTTTATTTTATTCACTAGGATATGCTTCCAATAATATTTTAATTAATCAGCTTTAATTTATTATGATATGCTAGCATCGCACTTTGTATTAAGAAACAAATACTTAATATTAAAAAATTGATGCAAACCATAAATACTTGCTTTTGACAGTAGATTGAGTATAAAATTTAATGAAGATTACTACATTCATATTCCATGCTGTAAACACCTATTTGTGTTGCCACTTCAATGTTTATTTAAAATTTGAATAATTATCATAAATTCATTAATAACTTTTAACTTTCTCTCACTTTTATATATCTGTGGAGTAAATATTATAGATATAAAAATTTTTAGTCTGATCTAATTAAGAAAATTTTGAGAAAAATATCTTTATTTAAAATATACTAGCTGATATATCCAACATTACTAAGGATTAAAATAATTTCATGCTTAATATTTTTAATGTAAAAATTACTTTTGCATAAAATATTATAACACTCGAAATCTTTTTATAACCCAAATGTTCTATAAATAAAAAGAAAATATCGATTTTACCAAACGATTCTTAAACACTACTTGTAGCTAATTTTTGTTTTAATAAACTAGATAAATAGTCGTTCTTTATATATTTTGCTAATCGTTTACTTTTAAATTTTTCTTTTAGAGTTCTTTTAGAATTTTGACAGTGTGTTTTTTCAGATTTTTTTCATTTGTATTTTTGTTCTTCAACAACAAAAAATATTGTAAAAAAAATTACGCATATTTTCTTTTAAAACGCATAAAATACACTGCCAAAAATATTTAAAAAACAGATATATATATGAAAAAACAATAATTCAAAATAACACCGATTCTAGAAATGGAATATTTATAAGTTTTCTATTTCAAAATATTCTCAGCCTATTCAATCAACTATTAAATTTCAATAAATTAATAAAAATTTAAGATTAGGAAATATTTTTATAAGGGATAGAAATTGATATTATTTAAAAGGTAAAACTTTGAATAAACTTTGAAACTTTTGATAGTTTAAAAATTTTTTTGGACACTTTGCTTTAAATTTACCGCAAGCAAATTGGAAAATTTGTAATTAATTTTTAAATAATTGAATATATTTTGCATTTTAAAAAGTTCTCAATATTTGTTCTATTGTCTTAAATAATAAAAGAATAAAGTTTGGTTGAATTGGGCTTTGCTGTTTAGGAGGATATGCGAAATATATTGACATAGATACATAAATAGACAAAATGGCTTTTATTTATATTGAAATGTAGTAATATCAAAATGTTTTGATATTAGTTTTTTAGCAAGCCATGACATGGCAATCTAAAACCATCATCACAATCACAGTTATCACCTACTTTGATAAGTCATTGTGCCAAGAAATTACATACTGGGTGCATCAGTAACTGCGCAAGTCATGTGTTTATGATCCCGAATAGTAACCACTCTTTCACTACCAATATGAGTAATAAGTTTGAAAAAGGATCGAAGATAAAATTCAGTGAAAGTTGGAAAATCTATGCCAGACACTTTGCGCATGATGTAATAAATGTCCAATGCCTTGAGTTGGATAAGTTGTTTTGAAAAGAATATAAAATTCAATAGCGAAGATGTCTCTTTGATATGAATAAAAAATAGATTTACAGGACATTTCAGAGGCAAGAAGTTTATTGAATATGCTTTTTTACAATGCGATAACTTACGATAACTAACACAGAGTTTTTGCATGTGTAACAATAAATTTAAAACGATGCTGCCTTGAGTTGGATAAGTTTCTTTGAGGAGTTCACAAGATTCAATAACGAAGAAATCTCTCTGATACACCTAAAAAAATGGATTTACAGGACATTTCAGTGGCAGAAAGTTTACTAAATATGTTATTTTGCAGCAGGATAACTTTGAAGCATTGAAAACCATAACCTGCTACTGGGACACAGTCAAAAGCACATGGGTAAATCTGATTGATTAGACCGTCTGAACAGCAACACTGGAGGAAACTATGTGGCCGGTTCTAAGGGCTATAACCGGCCACGGTACAACCCTTCCTGTGGGAAGCACGTCCCATCAACGGTAAAAAGTAGCCGACTCCCACTTTTCTTATAGCCACCTGAGTGGCAAGAATTAGCCACCAAACCAGAAGCTTCTCAGCCTCACTTCCGAGGTGCCTCCCGTTGGAAAGGAGAAGGGACATTGAGTTCAGAAAAAATATAAAGTAATTTCTTGGCAATGCAGTTAGTTTTAAAAATTTTGGATGCCTCTTTGCAAGGTACTGGATATTTTTCAGAGCAATGTATCAACACCTGAGAAAGATCAGTCAATTTCTACTTCATGAATATCGAGTATATTGATGCAGAATTTCATTTTGTGGCTGGAAGGCCAATAAACTCCATAAAGGAAAACGACGATTAATTCCAAAACGAAGCATAAAACGAAGATATCAAAACACAATCGAAGCGTATATAAAAGTAGCGCTTGCAAAACTCAACAATTCGTATTCAGAAAGCAAATTGTTATCAAACAACAGTAGCATCACAAAAGCGTTCAGAGAGCAACTAGAGAGCTCGCTCCACGACAGGCATTGACTCGTCATGTGATTGCTCCGCCTTTTGTAATTTTTCAACTGGATGTAGAATGTTCTATAAAGTTCTACGAATTTTGGCTCCTAATTGAGATATCGTCATAATTTTGATATTTTCTAGAATATTCTTTTTTTTTCTTCCTAAACATGCCAAATGACTTCCAAGGTCTAGAGCAAGGGTGGGCATTAAATCGATCACGATCGACAGATGGACCACAAAGACATTTTTTGAAGACCGCCTTTACTAAGACCTAAGACACGCATACTAAAGAAGCATATATATGGAACATCATATTCCCTTTATCTTTTGAGAAAAAAGGTGTTTTTCTCCATCAACATGACACAATTTTACAAGCACCTAGTTTAAAACCTAAGAATAACTTTTGGAATCTAATGGACGAAGTAAAGTATCCTATTTAAAAAAAAATGTTTCAAATCATTTAAAATCATTCTTTGGCTCTATCTACCTGCGTCAATTTGCATCTTCACCGATGAATATAACATATCGTTCCCTTCTCACAGACGACCACTTAGAATCCAGTAAGTAGCCTAAGTCTTCTACTTACTATAACTCCGAGAGTTAACTTCAGATGAAAACAATTTATTTTTTAATGTATTTTAAATTGTTTGATATTAACCCTTATCGTGGCAAGACTTCTTTTTTAAAGAAAAGCAAAAAAAAATGTATATAGGTAGCTTCTTTACGCTATAAAAAACATCAAAAAATAAATTTTTAAAAAATCGTGATTTAATATGATATGATATAAAACTAAGTTAAAAATTATTTTATAGTGGTAGTATATTTTTGTATGTATGGTATACTATACAAAATGAACATAAGGGTTAAGTGCATCATATGATATTATTATATTTGAGGTTATTATTATTATGTTTGTATCTTGCTATTATTACTATGTTTGTAGTTATGTAAAAAAAGTACATATTTCATGTTTATTATTTTATAATAAATATTTTAGACCTACGCCACTGGGTGGAGCGCAACACCTTGAAAAAATTAGTAGCCCGTACCCTGAAAAGATCTTCCCACCCCATCTAATTTGTTATTCATTAAAAATCTATGAAAAACTTTTCTTTATTGCGCCATCAACTTCGCAATGAAACAAAATTAAAAATTTGTAAGAATATATACTATGCTACTCAATACAAACCGAGATGACCATTTATTTTTAATTTGAAAGATCTTCTACCTAATAAGAAAATCCGAGCCTCCAACAAAATATCTCCAGATAACATCTTCGCGAACCCTTTTAGTTGAAAGGATGGATAATTACCTAAAAGCCTTTTAAACAAAAGTCAGTGAAAGGTTCCTGGTATTACTAGAAGCATCTACAATGTCTTCAAATATCTAGTAAGCAGTTATCTGGAAAGCAATTAGAGAGTTCCCATTCACAAGGGAGAACTGGGAGAAGAGAGAATCCCCCCTCCCTCACCTGAGCATTTCTAATTAGTTTAGAAGGGAATGATATAAATATGATCCTCGAGAAATATCATCGATGGTTGCGCAAGGGCTTAGTTCAGAGATGGTTACAGTTCGAGCGAATCTTCATTTGTTAATTGCCAAAAGGAGTTGTGCTTTCTGAGGATAGATAATACGTCTGATACAGAAATTCTCGGGAGTTCCGAATTGAATTTGGAGTAGAAGGCATTCTGGCGGCGTAACCTTAAAAAGGAAAACATAGAATTAAGGAAGTGGTTTAAAAATAGTCAGTTTAGTAAGAATAGCAAAGATGGAAATTTGAAAACTTGGCTAGTTTTTTTGAAGAGTGTTAGTATTAAAATACCTCGTTTCATTTAGAGAAGAACCGTTCATTGATAGGGAGGGTGAGTTTACAAGAAAGTAGCAAACAAGCGAGTTACGTATAATAATGCTATCACTTTGTTGTGACTACGGTAGGGATGAATTTTTTCAAAAACGTTCGATAACTGTTATATTTTTGAATATTTGCATAAAAAAGATTTAAAAAACATCTATGAATACAAAATATGTCAGTTAAGTTCAGAAGTCTTTTTAAAAGTTGGAAAAATTGGCTTTTTTTGGGGGGGGTGCTAAAATTGATGTAAAGCAATAATTTTCTAGTTTAGAGATTTGTCAAAGGTAGCTTAAGGATTAACTATTTTTGTTCCTGAACTGAAAAATAAGCTGTATTTCTATCTAAATATTGACGTTCTACTGATAAATAACATGAAATTTTCAAATTCTTTTTAACATTGTGAAGCATTAAAACAACCATTTAAATATTTCTAAATGAATAGATTACGTATTCTCTAGTTCAAGAACTGCAGAACGTATTGAGAAATTATTATACCAAATTTGAGCAAAAAACATGCAATAGATTTTAATTTATGAAGCATTTTGTAAGAAAATTCTATCATATTCTATATTTGAGTAAATAACATCTAAAGATGTAAAACAGCATTAAAACGTATGCAAATGCGAATACAGAAATAAGTGTAACTTCCCCCCCCCCAAAAAAAGAATCAGAAACAAAATTCTAAAGGTTTCATAAAGAAAACGATTTAAATATTAAGAATATTAAATAAAAAAAGTTCATAATTTCGAAAAAAATTGACTTTTTAATGTCGTTACCTTCCTTAAAAGCTTAACTGGAGAGTAATTTGAAAATTATTTATTTTAAAACAAATGAAAGAAAAATGATTTCATATCACCTCGATTTTACATTTGTAATCATTTAAAAGGAGATAGATATTAAAAACTCAGCAACTGTACTTTGTTTTTAAAATTATAATTGATTAAAAGTAAAACAAAAATTAAATATTTTTTGCGATAGTATTAAAAAAAATTTGAAAGTACAAAAATAATTTTTATGTCATCTTAAAGTTTAAAAAACTATCTTTCAAACGATATCGATTTTTTTTAACATGTAAATTAAATTTCATCTAGTTAATCCATTTTTTTGAAAAAATTATTTTAAACATATTTTTGAACAATTTATTTCACTGAAAAAAATGTAAACTGAATAAGCACATTAGGCGTGAATGGGAGAATTCAAATTTTATCACCATGTTGACATCATGTAAACAAAAATTGGAATTAAAAGATTATGTGAACTCTTATTATAAAGTATGGAGAGGGTATTTATCAAGAACTAACTAAAATGAATGACATAAACATAAAATTTTATATTTACTATAAAGATGTATAAGAAAAAGTGGCCTTAAACTTTTAAAATATAATATTACTTTAGAATCTATTATGCTTATAATGGACTCTATTATAAGTCTATTATACTTATAATAGACTTATAATATACTTTTTTAGTTTCATTTATTCTATCCCGGGAGGCATAATTTGTGTACAAGCAATAAGCTACGAGGTACGTCAGCACGACACAAAAACGAAAAAAGAGAGAAATATTTTTCCCGATGGTTTTATACTATGAGATTCTGAGAGGGATTTCTTTACACGTGTTCATTTAGGTAAGAGAATTTAGGTATCTTTTAAAGGAATTTGTTTAGAGTGGCAGATTTTTATTCCTTCACTCGGAACGTAAGAACCTCTGATTTAAGCATTTTTACAGAACAATTGTAGCATTAATTTAATTTTTAAAAAAAGTAGGAATTGGATCAGTAAATAAGAGAACATTTCAGAATTAAGTTAAAACGGGTCAAATTAAGAGAAAAATTAGGAAATTAAGCAGGATTTAATTTAGATTTAAAGATATAATTACATATATATATATATATATATATATATATATATATATATATATATATATATATATATATATATATATATCCTGCGGAGGTTAAGTAATTATTGGCTAGTTAATAAGTTAATTAGGAAAAAGCATTGTTTTATGAGTCGTCCAGAATATGATTGCGTAGTCATATAAGACCCATTTTCTATATAATACATCTCGTTACGAACTTGAAACCCTCCGTTTCCGAAGCCGAGACCTTACAATCAGGACACCGCGGTTAGGAGTGGAAATCTTGGAGTAACCGAACGGATTTTGAAATCAAGCACTTTTAGGAGAAAATCTTATAATTTAATTCGAAGCAACACTGAAACGAGAGAATAGTTTCAAGTATAATTATTTTAAAAGGACCAAAAATATAAAGTTTTGTTGGCAAGTTATTGTAAGAGCGTGTGTAGAAAGACCGAAGTATACCTGAAACGTAATAAGTCTGCATTCATCTTAATTAATTTGCATGTTGATCTTGAAGTATTCTTAAGACATAAGCTTATTTTCATTTTATACAATCTACAAATCTTAACACGAATAATGGAATTTACTCCATGTTTTGATGCCAATTTCTCAAACTACTCCAAATAATTTGCATAAAACTGACCGAAGAATAATTAAATTTAATAATACAAATCTGATTTCCAGAAAGTAAGCCTACTTTCAATCCAATATCACAATATAAACCTCTAACAAGCAGAAAGTTTCTATATGCTAAATGGAAGCAAACTTTCATCTGTGCCTCCAAAACTTTCACCAAATCCCAGAAGACAAGAGATTTTGTTAAGAATGGCTAAATAAATGCGAATTTTCTGGCATCTTTTGAAGTTAGGCTTATTAATAATTCTTTGGCATCGTAAGATGCTACGCACACATTCCATGCCAGAGATTCTCGCCAAAGCTCATTTGTTTCTAATCATGTGAAAGACACTCCAACTTCTTTAGAGAGTGAGTTTCTCTGATTTCAGCAGTTAAAAGCTTTTGCACCGTCTGTTTGGGTTGGTTGGGAATTCTTAAGGTCTCTGTTTGATAATTTGCTCGTAATTGTAATCAAAATGAAGAAAGATAATTGAATCGAATAATTAAAAACTTGCTACACTCGGGAAAATTTCGATTTTTCAATAGTTTCTATATTTGAGTGGACATTTTTTTAAATGATACATTTACACCGTCGTTATTTGCTAATTTTTATACGAACATATATATTTGAACATTTATATTATATTTGAAATACATTATAATTTGTTTCGAAAATGATATAAATAATATCAGAAGGAAAAAAAATGCGCGAAAAGCAAATTTCTCGTTTTCATTTAAACAAAACACGATTTTATTAAGCTTTTAAAATAAAACAAATATTTAATCAAAGCACTTTCCAAAACGAATAAGAAAGAAAAAAAATTTCAAGAATATCTTTTCAATTGCATTTTTTTATTTCTTAATATGCCATATTTTGAATAAAAAACAGAAAATAAAAATTCATTTTTATATGAAAACGATTTTTTTTAACAGAAATGAAGGTTTCGAAAAATACACAATATATTTTTTGTTCTCCAATTTATTTTTGAACATCATCATCATCTTTCAACAAAATCATAAAATGCAATTTTTTACTTATTTTATTAAATGCTTTTTACAATCACATATCCTTTTTCTTGCTTCTATAAGATTAATTAACTTTTAATCTCGTTTTATTAAATTAAACTAAAATAAATCGAGTTAAAACATTTATAATAATTTACTTCTTAAACAAAGCAGAATATTTTATTTATTTATTTGTTTTTGTTTTCATTACTTTTCAATTTTTAATCTTGATTTCGATTTTGATAACCTTTTATATCAAATTCGTTTCTAAGATGGGCCATTGAAATAGAATCAAAATTTAATTCCTTTTATGTTAAATGTTAATAACAATGTATGACATTAAAATAAAATAATAACATCAAGGACATAAATGTTGTAAAATTTTAAAACGCGGAAAAATGAATTTAAAATTCATCACAAAATTTTGTCTTAATAAACATAAAAATCAATCGAATTAAACTAAATTGTGCAAAAAATATAAAACGTTGCTTGCTAGATAGCATTTAAGTTAATTTGTTTGTTTAGGAAAATTATTTTAACATTTTTTGACCAGTAGTAATATTTGGAGTATTTAGAGAAAGTTAAGCTTTGAGGTCTAGCTTGCGTACCATCTAAAAAAACTGATTTTCTTTTTGTGCCTGTTAAAGCGAAAGTAAAAACAAACATTTAAGAAAAACAAATTTAGGATTTTTTTTAAATTTATTTTATTTTATTTTGCATCCTTATGTTGCAAAAATTTCTCAGCAAAATTGGCACTTGCCAATTCTTGAAACAATTACATTTGCGTGATATTAAAAACTTTCTTTTTATTATACGTATTAACTTTGAACTAAATATATTTTCTCTTTCATACTCCAATTTAAATTGTGAATTGGCTTTTTAAAAATATTAATTCAGGCCTATCAACCTTCTTTTCGCGCATTAGTGGTTTAGTAGTATGAGGGTGCACTAAAAATTAATTTCCCAAGGCCAATAAAAAGAAACGAAACATAATTATCTGGAAAGACTTATTGTACAAAATGCATTAATACTATTTCAGCCACTTCACAAAATAATAAGCATCGCAAATGTAACACTTATCATAATGTGGCATAAGTTTTTGTAGTTCAGGTTCATAGAAGTTTGTCGCCTATAAATGGAATTAGATCGTCATTATTGTCTGCAGGTATTCCTCTGGTAAACGTGATGACTAGATAAGAACAACTGGAAATTGTTGGGAACAAGATTGTAACTTCTTCCTCTTCTGTACACCCAACCACCACTGAAAGAAGCAGTATCGACAGGATTTGCTGTGGCCGATTGCTGTCTTTAGCATAATCGGTCCATAACACTGGCCGATTCACCGGACTTACATCCTCTTCGAAGTGATTGACCCCAGCCACAAAGTGGCCAATCTCTGACCTTCCTCCTCTCTTTCCGTACAAACACGATCGTGACTATAGGGTGGACGATCAAATAACCGTCAGAGAACTTCTGAATCAGATTTTGTTGTGTCGAATTCGCCGTATGTGAACAAGCGTTGTCATGTAACAGCACAACATCATCACTGAATATTCCACGCCTCTTGCTCTGAATTGAACATGGATTTCGACCAGTACCAACTTCTGTAAGTTTAAAAACTTTATCATGGGATAACCACACAGACGGCGTTAGAACAAATGAGTGTCGAGCATTTTGAGCAATGGCATCAATGCAGGCCATTTGTAATTTACAACTGCCTATACTCTAAACATACCCATTATCTATCTATTTTGAGTCTTTGTATTTCGTGAGCAGTGGTGGCCTGGTGGTAAGGTCTCAGCTTTGGAAGTGACGGCTTCAGGCTCAGTACCCGGTTCCACCGAAGAACTGTCGTGTAAATGGGTCTTGTGCACGTTAACTCCGTCCGGGCCAAACGTCCTCCCGCTGGTGTGATACGGAAGTTTGAAGATGGGATGCCAGCTCAGGTCTCATCTTCGTCATCTGTCCGCAGTTCAAAATTATGAGGTCCTTACCAAAATAACCCTAATGTTGCTTTGAAACAGGGCGTTAATATAACTAACTAAACTGTTTCGTGCTTTTTGCAGAGCTATTTATTGGCAATATGGGAAATTTACATTTTGGATTATCCTCGTAATAGAATAAATGTTCTGTCATAAATTAGCAAAGATTTAATTTGATACACATTCTCACCATTATCTTTCATTGATTCCGTTAGGCATCTTTACAAATTGATTTTTCTTTCTTTTACATCCAATTACATTACACATATAATACACTCAGCTATGTACCTCCAAAATAGATCCCATTAAGGAAAACATAATTTTTCCAAAACTTTCACCAAAAGTTATATTTATTTCTTTTATATTCGAAAAGCATTTGCAGGGGTTTCCTATTCAGCAGCTATCGTTTGAATTGACCAACGGAAAGGGGATGTGAGCGTCTTTAGAAAAGCCCTTATACGGGTGCAGACAACAAAGGGAGACATAAATTGGCACGCCCAAACGTGACGATCGTCAGTTACTCCGCTTTTTTATTGGTCTTTCATATTAAGTTTGTGCTGGGTCTTTTTTTTTTTTTCTGATATTTCCTGAATGAAAGATGTGAAGGGGGTGGGGGGGCTAATCTCCGTCCCTCTAATGTGTTGTGACGTTTCGAGATTTGGTCCGTTCGATGGCTTCATAGTCACCCGAAATAATCATCCGTGACAAATATCTTTGCCCCCTCCTCCTTTATTCATCATTCCACCGTCCCTCTCAAATGATGATGATGATGTGTTGGAGGGGAAAAATGCCATGTGCTTTGCTTTATTTTGAAAAATACAATACTGTGTTATCATTTTCTTCGTGCCCTTTTAACATCAACCAGTATATATCTGCAAATAAAGAAACATATAACACTATGTACCAGGTTCATGTATCTAAGTGCCTTTATTCAAAATTTAATACCATCACACCAAAAATTCGCTTAACTTGGAGGCTAGTTAAATACATGGAAATTATGGGCTTTTACTAGACATGCATCTTAAATACAACAAAACAGTGAGAGATGTCTCAACTTTTCTCGCATATTCTCTAATAAAAGTGTTAACCTCTCCTCCTGTATAAAATTATGGACTTCGAGATAGTGAATTTCATGTGGTCGAATTGTCATTTTCAGAATCCTCCCACGCATGGGAGTTGCATGTTTCGTAGCATAGCAAAATGTAAAAATGTAAGAATTCCATATAAAAATTGCTGTTAAAATTTATTAATTGAATGGCGAAGAATAGTCACGAAGGCGAAGAATAGTCATGGAATAATGAATGACGAAGAATAGTCATGGAATAATGAATGACGAAGAATAGTCATGGAATAATGAATGACGAAGAATAGTCAAGGAATAATGAATGACGAAGAATAGTCATGGAATAATGAACAGAGTGAATCTAGCATTTTCAGTGATATCTAAATTGCAATCTCTGGCGAATTTTTTGGCGAATTATTACAAGCATGCAATCAATCCACATGTACTCTGAAATCGAATTTGTATTTTAAAAGAACTTTTATCGAGCAATTGAAACCAAAATTCAACGCAGAGCTACATTTGTAATCATAAGATCACATACTAAATTTAATTTAATTTAATTGCGTTTTTTGAGTTACCTCTTTTACATGAATGCGAAAGTAAAAAACTATAGACAGCCTAGTTTTTGATAAAGTTCGTTCGAATTTGATAAGGGTCTGTTCTATATTATAAACATATGTACAAAATTTTATATATCTAGCTCCTTTCGTTTTGTTGTTTTCGTGTTCAGTTTTACTCGGAGAGACAGATTTCTTCTTAACGGATTTCGGTTAAAGTATGATAGAGATCTGCAAATTTTGTGAAAAGACCATATCCAAATTTCATCCGTCTAGCTCAAAGCGTTTCTGAATTGTTTTCTTCACATACAAATAGACACAATTCCAAAAAAATGTCTTTTTCGAATTAAAGGAGGTCAGATAGATGTAAATTCGTCAAAATATCTAATTGAAAATTTTTTAATAATTCCAGCACTGTTTTTTAAATAATTGCAATTTTTTTTATTCATATACAAAAAAATAAAATCTGTCAGCAGTATTGGACGTATTATACACACATGTTTCATATTTCAACAGTGTATATTATAGTTAGAATTAAAACAGTAATCTTAAAACATTTTAATAAAATATTTCGGATTTCTATGTTTAATTAATTTTATTTGTTAATTTTATTCTTTTGTATTTGTTTTGTTTATTTAAATGCTCATTTATTTAAATACTGAAAACCTTTAAAATTATTGTTTCGCAGTTCAATAGAGTATATTATATTTAATATATTATGAAGTACTTTTATTTTCGTCAACGTACGTTCCTATTTGATTGTAATTCTAGTAAGGTTTATCTTTATTATGCAATGCAACTATTTTTAGATATATATTTGTATGTATCTGTATTATTTTTAATGTATTTGTATCTATGTATTATAGTATCTAATTCAAATGTATTTGTATCTTTTATATCTGTATTTATTTGGAACTGCATTTATAGCCAATGAAGCACATCAACCATTTTGCCAGCAAGGCGGCCATCAATAAACGCAGACGATATTAGAAGATTTGTTTTCCCAAACTAGCGAGAGTGATTTGGATTGGTTAATTTTTTTATTTTGTGTATATTTTTCTGCATTAATTTTGAAAACAGCAGTTGTTTATCTATTTTTGTAATCATCAACATGTTATGTTTTTTCTCAGAATTTTTTTTAAATAAAATCAATTGAATTTAAAACTAATAACATTGAATTGCGTATGTCCCTGTAATCGCTATTTCTTATTTAATTAAATATAATCATATCATTTCCAAAGATGAAAGTGTTTACTGGATTTCTTTTGGTATTTACTCAGGTTTTTTTTTTTTTTTTTTTTTTTTTTGTTATTTCTAATCATGAATTAATAATTTTGTGGCCCAACTTAAATACATTAATTATTATTGAAACTCAGCAACTTTGGTTTCTGATTATACATTTTGGCAATTAATAGTTTATAAAGACTTGAAAATCTAACGATATTTTCTGAACATTTCAGCCAATTTTTGAATAGGAAAATCCATTACTACGCATTTCATTTACACTTGAAGATGTGTCATCTTATTACAACTAAAAATCTACCAATTTTTGAACCTTCAACTGAAATCAGTTCTAAAATTTTGAATGAATTAATTGCATGCAAATTCGAATATAAGATAGTATTTATCATAGCTGAATTAGAATTAATATCTGTTTACTTTTTTCTTTCTGGAATACGATGTGTAATTAGAAGAGATGTCTCCCTAAAACTTTATCGAATTCTTCCTAATAAAAGCGATATATCTCTCACACCAACACCATTTAAATCGTGGACCTTGAACAAAGCAATAAAGCACACGAGTGCTCAGATTTGTATTTTCAAAACCGCACATAAAAGCTCTGTACTTCATAATATAGTGTAGAAAACTGGAACTTATGTATTATATACATTGTATTGGTGAACAGTAATTAGTAAATATTGATCTTTGAAATAAATCCAGCACTTTTATCGAATCTTGGAGATAAACCTTTGACTGGTTTGATACATAAGCATTAGAAGATGTAATACATATTTTTCAAGTTTTTTTTTCAACCCATAAATTTTCTGATTAAAATTTGACATAAAACTCCAATTATACTTAAGAAATCACTTATCAGTTTTCGATTATTTAAGTCATGGCATTTTCGAAGTATCGTGTTTACATGCATGAGAAAGTATAGACTGGCAGATAGATAATATTTTGAAGGAATTGGTTCAAAATTTTATATGGATCTACAGAGAATGTTGAAATGAAAAGGTACGAAATGACATTGTGTGTATAAATGAAAACTTTATTCAAAGTATACATTGTAGGTCTGAGCACAACGATACCATTGATAGACGAGCCGAAGAATTCCTTGTTCCCAGAATTCATGTGGCCGTGACGAGACCCAGTCCTTCACAGCGTCCTTGAGTTCGCCGTCCAAGGTCTGTTATTTGTTGAATTCCTCAACTACAGAAGAACCATTAACTCTGATATACACTGTGAGACACTTCAAAGACTAGGCAGGTCCATCAAGAACAACACCGAGGCTACTCATGGAGGATGTGGTTCTGCTCCATGATAACGCGATTCCACACGTCTCCAGGGTCACACACGCGGAACTGGCCAAGTTCAAGTGGGAGCAGCTCGATCATCCTCCCTACAGCCCGGACATGTAGCCCTGCGATTTTCATGTGTTTGGTCCCTTAAAAAAACATCTGAAAGTGAAGCGCTTCAACTCGGAGGGCGAACTCAAGGACGCTGGGAAATACTGGGTCTAATCACAGTCAAGGAATTCTGGGAACATGGAATCCTTCGGCTCGTTAATCAATGGGATCGTTGTGCTCAGGCCTATGGTGTATACTTTGAATAAAGTCTTCATTTATACCCACAATGCCGTTTCGTACCTTTTCATGTGAACACCCCCTTGTACATTTTGCCTGTATATCAAATTTTATCCATCTAAATTCTTACATTTTGCAGCTATCTCATTCACTTGCAAATCACACAGCCGCATAGACAGACTTCCTCTGAAGGGAATTCATTCCAAATTTGATAGATATCTACAAATTTGGAGTAAAGATCATGTGCTGAATTTTATCAGCCTATATCTAAGCGTTTTGGAGTTTTTATATTCACAAACAGTCAGACAGAGCAATAATTCCAAAAATATCTTTTTCAAATACAGGAAGGCCTGAAATACAGATTCTTCAAAATCTCGAATTCAAATTTAGTGACAATTTTATCGCTTTCTTTTTGTATAATTCGTTTAAAAAAAGTAAAGGAAAGTAAAAACAAAAGATGTACTGTAATGGTTGGAGAATTGGATCTCGAGATATTGATGACAGTGCATGTTTTAATTTTCCCTGTATCCAGAAATGGCTATTTGGTTTTTGTGTACTATAAATGCCTAAATGTCGATAAAAATAATATATGAAAAACAGACCAATTCATAACCATGTTTGATATGCAATGTTTAAACCAAAATTGTAGGTCTATATGAAATTTTGGGCGACTTTTCTTAAAAGTAACTATGTTTTCCTGTCCATTCGCATGATAACCCAAGAAGAAGAATAGAGTAATATGTAAAAAATTTAGAATCCTTTTATTAATTCAAGAAAATTAAATTATATTTGTCTGCTAGGTTTAAGATTGTTTAAGTTAATACTATATACCTAATTTAGATATTAGCCTCTTGCAGTTAGAATAAATGTCGTGTATATTATGCCCTTTATTTCTTTAAAGACATTATTAAAAAAGCATCAGTATGCCACTTTTTGAGATGTTTCCCATAAATAAACAATGGTTGAGTGGCAACAAATCATTATTCTGGCCTCTCTCCCTGCAAAAAATAATTCGATTTAATATCTTTTTGTTAATTCTTTTTCTAATATGGAATAAATACTAAGTTATTGTTCCGAATTCATCACCACGAATTTATTCACCACTTAAAATATTTTAATTTATTTATTTATTATTTTCGTTTTTTTATTAATAGATAATGACAACGAAATACGAACAACATTTAATGCTCAAGAAAACAAACCATCAGCAACATCAATATGTGGAAGAATGATTTATATAAAACTTCATGCTTAATATATATTTTAAAAAGTATTTTTATTTATCCTTCCATTAAATCATAAACATCAACTCAAAAACGATAATATAAAACGCACCATCATAAATTCAATAAACATTATGCTTAATGCCAGGTTTCACAAACAATAAAAAAACTTCACAATTTTTCTTTTTTTACAACCAAACGATTCCCAAAATACATAAAAAGAAACTCTGCAAGAACATTAAATAAATAATTTCTTTTGGGTTTTTTTTTTTAATTTCAGAAAGGGAAATGTAGAAGTTAGGTTTTGTCAACATTTGTTTTAATTATCGACTCTTTTATTATGCATCCATTAGAATCGTTATCGTAATCTTGCACGGAGTCAACATCAACAATAAACGCTTTTTAATTAATGAAGATTTCTTCCTTAATGATTCTTCTTGGAACTTTGGGAATGAATATTTAAGTTTACATATATGAATAAAAAAACTTTAACTTTTAGTTTTTAGTAGGGTAGTTTAGTTTGCAGGAACGAAAACAGATTTGGACGAAATTGCACAAGAGGAGCAGGGAAAGGTGCTCCATGTGACAACCCTCATTCAGCTACAAAATTCCAAGTCGACGGACAGTGTGTTCAATAGCAGATAGTAACTGAACAGTTGTGATGCTTCGCACATGAAATGTTATGCAGTTCTTTAAGTCATTCAACGACGCAACAAGATACCGTCATCATTACAGCCGGAAACATAGACATAAAACATGACAATGACTGCAAGTGTTTCTTATCCGAACCTGTTTTGCATAGAGCTTCCTCTTCTTCTTAAGCATGCAAATCTCGACATTTTTTTCCTAAAATTGACAGCTTTTCCCGGTTTTACATTTTATTACTCATAATTCTTGTTCTAGATTTTTAATATTGATTCTACATTCCGTTTTGGGCGTTTATTATGCTAAATTTAGTGTTTTTCTGGAAAAGGTGGTCACTGGTGGACATTTGGATTTTTCCCCCCGAAATTCCGTGAACGTATCTCGTGTATAGTCTACGTACCAAATTCCGTTGCAATCCGTTCACCCGTCTGTGTTGTAAGATGCTGTTTATAGGGGAAGTTTAATTATAACAACCCTACATGATGACATTTTTTTCTAAAATAATTCTTTGCTAATAATATGCTTGTTGTAGCTAATGGTGAAATTTCTGCAATAATAATATCACATACCTTGTGTTTATATTGCTATTAATTTTAAATTAAACTCCTTCAATTAATGTGATATTTTCAACATATCTAGACTAAACTCCAAATAATAATATACTGCTTCACTTTTCAATTTAATTCGATTTGAATTTCGTAATTTATATAAAATTTGTTTCGTTCAAAATGTTCACATATGTAACTCATATTAATTTCACAACTGTGAAAATATCTACGTTACGAAGTGAAAATTATATTTACATCTATTTATATCAATGCATTAAAACTGTTTGTGAATAACTTTTGAAAAAAAATTTTTTCCTTAACTTATTCAATTTTGTTTTTAATATTCAACTACAAGCATGCGGAAAATTAAAAAAAACTGGTAGGTAAAGTTCATGATAATATTCAAGCAATTTTATTAGAATTTTATTCAGAAAAACTAAATATAAAGAAAAATAACTCATGCTCAATAATTTACTTTTAACTTATTTTGACTGTCAGTTAAGCTGTTTAAAAAAATATATTGCACCTATAACAATAGATTATCACTTCCTTAAATCAAAAAAGAAAGAATAATATTAATAATATTTTTTATTAATAATAATAAGAAGTAATATTTGAACATAATGCATAGGAAGTAACAGCTTTGATTGTGAACAAACCCTAACATTCGATAGAAAATGATCAGGTTGTTAATCAGAGATCATTTCTAAGGTTTGGCAGTTTTCAAACCCGGTTTTAAAAAACCGGTTCTTTAAAGTAAATTTGTCACATTTGAAAGCCGGTTTTTAAATTTAAAAAATCGGTTTTCCTGAATGCCTGGATATTTTTCTTCTTCAAAAAAAAAACAACAACAAATAAACAAATATTTTGAATTTTATCGGTTAGGATCGATTCTAGCAGCTGAACGCTTAGGAGACGAGATAACAATTTATTAACAAGAAAAGGCATATATGAATTTCTGTTAAATGGACTAAAAATTTAAACACTGAAATAATTTTGACATTATTATATGCTTTAGAAGAACGAATTCAAGAAAGAAGACAAGTAGAATTAGCAATTCTTTTGTTGTATTTGCAAAATACACAAAGCATTTCTAGTTCAGCCAAGAAGGTTATATACTATATATATATATATATACCACTGATTGCTATATAAACGATAAAACAATCACAATGCCATACATATATATACATACATAGGATATTTTGCAATTTTAGTTTTTTGGGCACTAAGCACTTAGTGCTAAAATGTATAATACATTAAGAAATATTACCAGAAATCTTACCTTTGCAAATATTTGCAGTCAGTTTCTCATATGAATAAATGATTTTTCCCGATCATTAAATAAACCAAAAAAAATCCGATCATATAGAAAAAAATCTGATAATTTTTATCTTTTCATATCACTTCCAAAATCAGTCTGCGTGGAAAAGTTGAAATTTAATATCATTCATAAGTTAGAAGACTTTTGACTGTGGGCTATTATTTTTATCGCCAATAAAAACAATGGAAAGACATTATGAATAATGAAGTCGTTTCGATCATTAATTTAATGGTTATGGGTGACATTACAGGAATCACATAAAACTATAAATATTTCAACAATACTCAATCTATCACAAAACGAGCTGATATAGCAATATTATTTATCCCAACTCAAACCACTTCAATTTTATTCGAACGAACGTTGTGAACTTTATTCAATTGAATCTCGCCATAAATATATGAAGTAGAGCAATAATGTTTGCCACGCTGCCGCAGATAAAATTTTAGAATTATTTTTTATTGTGAGTTCCTTTCTACATTTGATTTATATAAATACATTTAAGAAAGTCACGAAAAATATTTAGGAATTAAACAGATAAGGAAAGCAATCGTCTGGCAATTATTCTCTCGATAATATATCAAAAAAGAATATGGACTGTTTCAAATCATTTCTTTTATATATAATAGCTTTAGATTTGCTATAGAGTTTGTTAAATATCTCTGAAAAGTGCCGTATGCAAAATTTTATATTTTATTTCTTTAAGGTATAAGTACACACTAGAAGATTTTTTTTAAATTTTAACTTTAAAAATAAAGTTTTTTCACAGTTGGTCATTAATATATGTTTAAACTCATTTCAGTGAGAAAACACCATATTACACTAATTATTAATTAATTAATTAATATTTAATGTGCTAATTAGCCTATTTTTTGAAACATAATATCTTAAATTCTAATTTACACAGACACACATTTCTAGTTGGAAATGATGCCTAATATTAGTCTTCATGTCGTCTGCCTCAATCACGTTATAAAAATATATAGTTCTTTTTAAACAATTTTTTCATCAACGTTAAATAGAAAAATCGAGATTTTTTCTGTAATTTTAAATTTTAAATAGCTATTAAAAAACTTATTTCTATAAATATAACTTTGTTTGAGGTACAAAACATCCGCTATTTAATACAGATTGTTTTGATATATAAATAACTGTATTTGGTTAATTTCTTGTTGAATTATGATTGTTTGAATGAAGCAACATAGTGGAAAAATATCATTCTTCATAAAAGGAGTTTTAAAAACACCGTAACTAGAGGTCTTAATGAAAGCACCTCAAGAAAAGTAATTATAATTCGAGAAATATTTCGAATATGGACAACATTTTGGTATCGTTTGAAAGCTAAAGGATCAGAGAACATTATTAAGCAATGAAAAAAATATTCGATATTTCGAACGATTTTCGAAGTTTCAAGTGTGTACATACACCTTAATGTTTGTAATATATAATAGAAATATTTTAATAGTTTTGAGAAACAAATGCGTTTAAAGAATTGTTTTGATGACCAATTGACCAATAAAAACGCACCATTTTGTTTTATTCTATACCCGAAGCTGGTGCAATCAAATAACAGATGACATAACAGCAAGGAAAGAAATACAGAAGGAAATGATAGTTTCAAGCAGACAAAAATTATTTTCCTTTCAGCAATATTGATTGTCAATTTTAGTTCAAATTGCCAAATTGATTAAAACTTTAATTGGTGAGATTTCGACATCGATTGTATACATCTGTATTTAATTAGCTGCAATCAAACAATAATGGTAAGAAATATATAAACAAATAAATGTGTTAACAAATAATTTGATACTCGTTAAATATTTCTAAATTTATTCTGCCACATAAACTTTAGCATTTGAACAATCCATGTAGTCTTATTTATTTGTAATTAAAAGTAATTATATTTTTTATTAAAAAACTAATGGTAAACCAGTCATTGATTAGGATTAAAATACTTTCATGCCTAATATTGTTAATGCAAAAAATATTTTCATTTACAATATTATAAAACATAAAATCCTTTTATCCATTTAAGCATATTTTAATTCAAATGAAAAAACAGACGATTTAATTGAAATGAGAATATAAAAAGATTTTTAAAATTAGCTGATAGTTAATTTTCTCCATTAGTTGTTAAATTTGTTAGTTATAGTACTTCAAATTTTATTCACTTAATGAATGTTTGGAAAAAAAAAATTTTTTCTTTAACGAAAAACATGAACATAAGCCAAATTCATTATTATTCTGCTATAAATTATCAATCGTTTGCTTTTAATCTGTTAGTTTTATTCCGAAATTTTGCTACTGTGTTCTGGCAATAGTTCTTTGTTTGTGTTTTTGTTATTCAACAATAAAAAAAAATAATTCATTTGTTCATAGAAACTTTATTTTTATTTTTTTTCATCATTTGAATTTCAGAGATGAATTCTTAATTTTTTAGGCATCGCTACACCAAATTTCTCATTAAAAGTTCTATATTTTTCACTTATATAATATTACATACTTATTGCTTCATAAAACACACAAATAAAGATGACAGAAAATTTTTATCTAAATAATCGTTAAAGGTTTTTTTAAACCAATAAAACAAAACTTGCCAAAACTATTGGGGAAATAAAACGAAAATATTTAGAAATTAAAGTAGTTCAAAGTCTCATTATTGCCCATCAGCTCAGTCTATAAATTTTTATATTTCAAAAACGTATTCCATTATTAACGTCTCAAAAAATAATAAAATTAACAGGGAAAGAAATTATTACAGTTAAAAAAAATTACAATTTTGGATTAAAAGATGGAATAAAAAATTTCTTATGAGATATTTTGATCGGAAAAAGGAAAAATATCTGTTAATTTCTAAAAACTCCATATTAAAAAATCAATATTTCAAAGTGAAAAAATTAAATTTTTCATTTTGAAAAGTTGGCAGTATGCTTTCTCTTGAATCAAATAATAATTGTGTAAATATTTAATTTATATCTTATTATTGAATAACATAATATTGCACATTAAAAGTCATTTAATTAAACATGGTAGATTTTTAACTAATGAATATGGTTTATAATCAGTAAAAATTATTAACTTAATAAAGCTTATTGTTATTAACTTTGTCGTGCATTTGAAAACAAATGATTAACCATCCCAATTAATTCGATATTTAAAATTGGAAGAATTTTTATTTACTTTCTTATTGATTTATATATTAAAATTACAGAAATCTTTTTGCTAAATAATTACAAGTCTTCATTATGCCACAAAAACTAATCGTCTGACAAAATGTAATATAAAATTTTTAAAGTGATATCTAAATAAACATTAAATATTTATTTAAAATGAAATGAGCAATCAACTAATATTCTTTACAATCCGTTAATAAAAAAAGCAACAGAAATTTGAAAAATGACATTTTTAAAAATTTTAACCCTTTTTCTTATTTATCATTTATTCCTTAAAAAAGACAAGAAAATTAAGAATTATTTTTGAAATAATTATTAGTAATTAATTATTTTTTGAATAAATAGTATTAAATATTTTCCTAAAAGCTAATCGTTTAGGATACCGATTTATCATTTAGTATATGTAATAAATACTGATTCTTCTTTTTGAAATCCTATCATTTAAATCATCAAAATGAAAAATTCTTTATCTTAAATGACTAAAATTTAAATAGTCAAAACACCCGTTTTTATTTCTTTATTTCTATAATAAAATAATAAATACGATAACGATTCAGAATTAGTTATATAATCATTATCGAATAAATTCCAATTATGTGAAGACTTATAAAATACGTTTTCAAACCGTTTTTCTTTTTATCAATGAAGATTTCTCTTCATTTAAATCAAATGTTTATACGTTATATGTTTTGTATTAATCGGTATTTGAAAATTTTTCTGTTTCTGCTGTAAATTCTGGCAATGATTTTATGTCTTCTTCATAAAATAAGTTGTTCCGAAAAGGTTGAAATTAGTTGTCTTTAAATCTATACATGGAATACAAATGTATTAAAATAAAACATCTGAAGATAATCTGTTGAAATATTCTAAAATATATCTTTTTCAATGTCTAAGAACATCAAGAAGAACAAAGATTCAGAAATTTTATTTTAGTAGCTTATACTTTTTTATAATTAGCACGACAAATTATTATAAAGTGAAAATTTGCAAGTGTATTTCTAACAGTATAAATTCTGAAAATTTATGTTTTGGAAAATACAATAATATTAAATTCTTTTATATCAATATTTGATAAGTTTTCAGTAAAGATCAGAAATATTTTATGTCTAAATATATATAATTATCTTTTTGCAAAGTGCTGTCAAAAGCATTTACTATATTAAACAAAATATGAAAAATTTGAAGTAAAATAGTTCACAATGTCACCGTTGACTAGCAACGGAGTAAATAGCTTTATAGGGGATTACTTAATTTCAAATAAAAAAGAGAAAAAATCATTTGGGAAAAAATGTAATTATTTAACATTTAGAGGGAAGTTATAAACTTTTTTCTAGATTGAAACAATAATTTGATTCATTTTTTTTTCGTTCATTCATTCATTCTTTCTATCTATAAATGTGCAGTAGTTACCATTAAACACTTCAAATATTTAGCATTTATAATCGTTTTTATTATCATGTGAGCTCATGATGTTGTTTTGGTTAGGGTGTTTTGAAGCTCGAAATCACGTTGACAATGAACATTAAAGCTTGAAATCGCGTAGGCAATGAATAAAGCATTAATGGCAATTTTCATCATCATCTTTAATCGCATATATTTTTCACCTGCTTTTACCAGTATTGCATTATTATTATTATGTATGCTTCTTTAAAAGCAGGTGCGTTTTTAAAAGGTTGACCTGCTTTTACCAGTATTGCTTTATTGTTACGTATGCTTCTTTGACAGTAGTTGCGTTTTAAAAGGTTGACGTAGAACTATGACACTATAGCTGTTATTTCATCTCAAAATTGGTAGAGCTCCAAAACTTTGTTTGCGAACTAGAAAAACTGAAAATGAAAGTTTTAAAAAATTACCATTATATATATATATAGATATATAGACAGAGAGAGAGAGAGAAGTCTCATGATTGTTTCAAACCGGTTTAAACTGGTTAATTACTTAAATTAATTAAGACAAATAATGACTTTAAAAATAATAATGTTCTCACGTGATAACTTAAAATTTTCCATCGTAGATTTCATTTTAATTTTTTCATTGTTTATAGTTTGAACTTATTCCAAAAATATTTATTGCATAATTCTTTGAACTTTCTTTTTTCCGTGTAAGGTAAAATTTTATATAAAAAAATTAAGCTATACTGAATTTTTTTTTATGTATGATATTATTTCCAGAAATATTTTTATATCCATTATTTTAGTTTATTACGAATAAACAATAAACACTTTGGAATAATAATCCAGAATATTTTGAAAAACAAACTTTGCCACATTTATAACCATGACAGAAAGATATTAAAAAATGTAGGCATAATAATTATTCCAAATGATATCATTTTTAGTTATTCTTTTACGTAGATTCATTACATGCATTTAAAAATAATAATAAAAAGATGTCATAAATTCAATAAACCTCATGCTTATTGCCTAACTCCGCGATATGTATAAAAAAACGAAACCATTATTTAGAATATTTTTCTTTCACGAGCAAACGATTTTCAGAAAGCTTATAAAAAAACTCTCTAAGAACACTCAGAATTAATTTGTGTGTATTTCAATTGAAAGAGAGAGAAAAAAATAGAAGATACGTTTTGTCAACATTTGTTTTAATTATCAACTTTTTTATTATACAAGTACATCCATTAAAATCATTATCGTACTTTTATACTAAGTCGACGTTGAAAAAAATGCTGTTTAATTAATGAAGATTCCTTTCTTAATAACACTTTTTGAGACATTTGAAGGACTTTTTTAGTTGATAAGAATTGCTAAAAGAAATTCTTAACACGAATTTGCAAACATTTGTAATTGTGAAGAATGCCTGAATGATGCCACCTGAAGAGATGTGCATAGTTCTTTTTTTTATTATTATTATCTGTTCATTTTTAAATAAAAACTTAATAAAACCTTGTGATTTTGCGAAAGAGAAAAAAATTTATGATTTGAAATGACATATTTTTCGTTAATGGGTACAATATATTTCTGAAATAATTCGCTAGGAAGAAAATTGTTTTTCAAGCATTCTTTGAAGACTCAGAAAAGAAAAAAAAAATTCCTTATATTTGTCTACCCAGAAATGTTACGTTGTTCTCCAAATAAAATTAAGTTTACGTAGTTAATATAATATTCTATCTTTAATATTTTCATAAAAATCTTTTTTTTCTTTTTTTTTAAATCTTTTTGATTTTAAAATGCAATTTGAGATCATTTAAAGTGAAATTTAGTATAAATATAGATGTTATATGTTTTATATTTACTATTTATGAGTTTTATGTTTAATATTTCTGTGTTTAATATTATAAAATACATTGTTTTATATTTAATATTTCTATATAATTCTATTTTCTTCAGTCTACTTTAATTTCAAAATTCAATTAGATATTATTGAAAATTAACTGTAAATAGAAGGTTTATATTTAATATTTATTATTTTTATATTTTTAATTTTAAAAAATCAATTGTTTTGTGTTCGATTTCCCCATACAAGACTGAATTTTTCTGCCTTTAATTTGTTTTCATTTTCATCGTGAATACTGTCCTGACTATAAGAGCTGGGAACTAAGATTGATACCCTAAGGTTGTATTCACTACTATGGACCGATCCTTATCATAAGAGTTACACATGCCATCATTGGAGTGAAAGCAATTCGATCCCTTAGCGTGGTTATATTCATAAAGGAAGCAAGAAAGTACTTACTTAACCGCTTAACTGTTTTACCAGAATACCATAGTGCACCGATTTATTGAATTTTGATAGTTGTAAGCAAAAAATAAACCATTCATAACAATTATAATTCAATATTAAAATTACTTCGAATACACAGATAAGTCAAGTATTCAATGGATTTCCATTTGAATCAAAATAAGAAAATATTCCCAGAATAGAAGATGCCATCTTATTAAACAGTAAAGAAAATAAAACAGTTAAGTGGTTAAACGGCAGCTTCTCATTCATATATTATCTGCGTTCCAAAAATATCGAAGAGATTTTAGTGATTCAAAGTGATTTATTCAAAATGGATTTCTTCTGTAAATTTCATACTAATAAAGATGACAATATTCTACTGTTATTTTATTGATCTTGGAATGCAACTGGAGGTTAAAGTAGACTCAATTTTGTAAAACTGTAAATTAAAATTTGTTTACTAAAATTTAAAAATAAATTTCTTTATTTCTTAATTTTCACAATATTTTTTTCCTATTTCCCACCTACAGATTAAACTGCTGCTTTGAAATTCAAACTGTTTTCATTGTTTCATCAAATATTTAATTCTAGAATTTTCTTCCATTTTTTTGAAAATTAGGAAAGAAAAACGAAAATAGATGATTGCTTTCTTACTAACGCTATTATGTCATGGAACTAATCTCCATAAGGAAAGTTCAAGTATTCAGTGTTCAAGACACATGTACGACCATTGAAATAACATGATTTTAATGTCTGTCAATTTAATGAAATCGTGATCATGAAATTACGTCTAAGTGAATTGAATCGTGGACTAAATGTAATCAATATCCATGGCGAACCAGCTGGTCGCCAAAGATGGCTATTTTTTAATAAACATAGTAGAAAAGTGAAATACTTGCCATATTTAAGAATTATTGAATATCTGTACAGAAGTTGATGATTAGTGCAGTTAAAAAAAACTGGAAATGTTTACTCCTTTTGACTTTTTCGTATTTTTATATTATTCTGCACTTCCATTTTAGTTTTCCTGCACTACTTTACATCACTTGAGGGTACTTATTGGGGGTGGAAAGGAAAAAGGAAAACCCTCGATGATTACGGCAAAGTCCACAAGTGTGGATACGATCTCAAGGACTTTCGCCAGTTTGGTACGTTTTGAGTTTCGTAATATTGTGAAAAGGATCGAGTATGCATTTACGCTTCTTCCCTCTGATGTACTAGAAACATAATTTCAAGCGAATATGCTTTTATAACTTAAATCCAAATTCCAAACTTCATTAATCTAAATCGTTGCCTTTTGGGTTAGCGCAATTACAGTTATATATAAACATTACGACAGATGGATGGTCAACCCTTTTACAAATTTGATCCAAAATTTATCAAACATCTATAATACTTAATTATAAAACTTTGCACCAAATTTTATTCATCTAGCTTCTTGTAATTCTTGCATTGCCTTATTATTCCTTTGCACATGGTAAGACAAACTTATTAGAGAAGAGTTAAATCCGTTAAAAAAAAATGTGATTGAAATCTGCAAATTTGGCCCAAGGAGCGCATAACTAAATTTCATTCGCTTAGCTCAAAGTATTCAATTTTTACTTTCGCGTATACGTGGAAGATTATTATAGTCATCATTTGTCTATACATCACCTACCATTGGATGTCTATAACTATCGGTGCAATAATGGTTAATAAAGACATGCCTCTAAAAACATTTTTATTTTTGTTCATTTCATCATTTATTATTATAAATAATATGGAATAATAAAATAAATTAAGAAAATGGCTACACGCGAATGGAAAGAAATAATAATTTATATTATTTCATTAACAATAAATTCTGAAAGTGTGAAAAAATTTATTTTCATCAGAAACATGCAATTATGAAAAATTTCTAAATTCAAATGCATTAAGAATTCAATGAAAAATTGTTTACAAAAATTCCATCTTTATAGACATGAAGCAATTCAAACAAATCTAATTAAAATAGTTTTAATTAAAAAATTATTCGTATACACAAAGGTAGGATTTTATTTTGATAATTTTTCCTCGTAGTCTTTAATTGATATTTTTTTTATTATAAATATTATTGAAGCTAGATATCGATTATTTCTCAAATTTACATCCGAATGACTATATTATAATAATGATTATAAAGTAATTAAATCAATCTATTAAAGCATAATTGAGCTCTAAAAACTTTTAAATACTATATTGTAATAGAAAATACACAGATTTACTGATTGTTGAAAATTTTGAAACTTTAGCAAGTACAGAATTGAATTAAAAATTGAATACGAATTTCATATTTAGAAGCTCACAATAAATCAAGGTGTTCAATCAAAGTGTACAAAGAATAATAAAGGACGAAAAATAATTTATTGTAAACAAAAAATTATTTTTAAAAATTCTAAAAATATTAAAATTATTAAATAGAACAATAGAAAAAAAAGAATAGAATAGTATTAGAATATATTAAATATTAAATAGAATAGTACTAGATATATTAAATATTAAATAGAATAGTACTAGATATATTAAATAGAATAGTACTAGATATATTAAATAGAATAGAAAATATTAAATAGAATAATATTAAATTACATATTTATTCGCACACAAAATTTGTATCAATAAATAACTACACACTTTGCATCGTCCTAATGAAAAATGAATAAACCATTTCTTACCACAATCGCTATAAATCAAACTTTAAAATTAGTAAAACTATCGATTTCATTCAAAACTGTCATTAATTTTTCATTCAAATCGACCATTAAATCTTCTCTTTTACGTTATTTCAAGATAGTTAAACTTCAATAAATCTCGAAAATCTGAGATTTCAAACAATAAAGCTTTCTAAATCTGATCGTTATTTATACAAAATAAGACGACTCCAGATCGAGATAGATTGCTTTTCCCTTTCCTTTAAAAGTATCTTATTTCAAGAAATAACTGTTTTCTTCTCTCTCTAGAAAGAGCAAACTTCCGCACATTGACAAATATTGTCCTAGAGTACGTGTAATTAGAGATTCAAATGATCGTCACTAAAGTCCATTGGCGAGAACTTTAATTATAACTGTCATAGAAATCAGCATCACGACTTGTTATTATGTAAACACAAACCGGATGCAGACGCCATGTTTGGTCGCAATATAACATTGTCTGACAAAATATCTGCCAAACGATTTTTAAGTAATTATTCATTTCATTTTGGCTTATACTTATCAAAAAATTGTACAATCAGTGTATTTGCATAGATATCAATTCTTTATATGTTTTAAAATTTTTAAAGATTTCTATTATAAAAATAATACCTAATTGTTATTCAGGTATTATTTTTAAAGGAATGTATTATTAAAACATAAAGAAATACATTATTAATACATATTATTACATTATATTATTAAATATTATATATATTATTAAATATTATATATATTATTAAATATTATATATATTATTAAATATTATATATATTATTAATACATTATATTATTATTAAAATATAAAGAAATACATTATTAAAACAACTTACTTAATTCGATAGCCAGCTGATTGTCAGGGAGAAAGGGCTGCAAAAATTTCAACGAAATATTTTATATAATTTGTTATAGATGACTTGCTTATCAAAATATTTTTAAATTTCAACTTTTGATAGGCATGTAACACGTGTTATTTTAAACGCCTTACACCGTTTTGTTCATTGTGCAGTTATTCCAATTTTTTATTCAGTAATAAAAGTGAGTTAAAAAAATCGTTTTGATTCATTTTCAAAGATGCATAAAAATTTTCTCAAAAATATGTATATATGTTAGCAGGTGATTACGCGAAGCATTTAAACAATTTTTTTGGCAGACGCTTACCTCCAAAAAATAATCTAAAAGAATCATTACTTTTTGTTAAAAACCAAATGATTTCCCCCAAAAAAAATCGTTAGCATGATTTAGATTTTAATGTTTATTTATGTTGATGTAATAAAATTTTGAAAATCGTTTGAACAAAAAAAATGCGAGATTAAAGAAAAATTATTTTCTTCATACCTAGAAAATAATTAAAATAATAATACTTGATATTTTGACTGGAAATATTACTTCATATAAGGCCAATGTATTTAAAATATTTACAGAATACATTATTTTTTATTTATTTCAAGGAAATAAACGATCCAATATGGAATACCGAAATTTTAATTAGTATTAACTAAAATTAACTAATCAGCAGAAATTAAATTAGATTTCTAGAGATTCATAGAAGTCTTAAGTAGAATTCTAGAACGTGAATTCTTAATTAGAATTCTAGATTCGTCTCTGTAAAATACTAATTTATTATTATTTGAAATCTTTTATTTTCAAAATAACGGACTTACTATTTGTAGAATTAAATAAATATATCCTATAAAAAATCCTTTCTCACAGAACTTATGTAGTATTTTTATAAAAGTTTATGAAATTCGACTTACCTAATTTCACTTTTAAAATTGAGTGCTACAAACAATATTTGAATTCGGCTGGTTTCTGGTTTTTTTATTGAACCTTTAGCCACATTTGGCGACATTTCACTAATAGAATTATATTTTTAACTATATGCTGCATAAAAGTTTTCGCCAAAAATTGCATAAATCTTAATGATTTAGTGCAAGAAATGCAGAAAAAAATAAATAGATAATTTAATAAAATAAATTAGTTGAAAAATAATTAAACAATTTAATAAAATAATTAGATAAATAGATAATTTGATAAAATAAATAATTTGAAAAAATAATTAGCTAATATAATATTCTAGGTCCTTTAATAGAAATCAATTAAATAAAAACTTCAATTTTAATCAGTTTAAAAAAATTCTTTAAAATTCCGAAATATAATAAATAATTTTATTCATTAATTATTTAATTATAAATAATAAGTTACAAAAAAATTAACTCTACATGGTGTAAGGATAAAATATGTAATTAGCATTTCATTCGTTTCAACAAGTTAAAATTTACTTCATTAATAGACTTAATTATCTCTAAAACGTTAACTAAATCCAAAATTATACATTCCAATTAAATAAATTCCAAGAAATGCGTCGAACAAGTAGAGATACTTCGAATTTAAACTAAAGATAACTAACTGCTCTCAGAAATAATGGCTCTCGGTGAAATAAAAGTTAGAATGCAAAGTATTTGAAACAAGACAGCTTCGAACAGTAATAGGCTGTTATATTCCCGAATATCGAAAGATCGACTTTCATAAAAGAAATTCCTTAACATGGTTGAATAATTCATATTCCTTTTATCTGGTTGTCTCGGTAATTTACAACGACGTATTAAAGATGGCTGCTATCATAATTAAACATAATGTTCTTAAGTTTTCGCAGCGAATAATTGATTCAGAATGAAGTATTTTGGAATAAAAATAGACGTATTAGAATAAACACAATAGCTTCAGGACGACGAAAGGTTTGTTGAAAGTTTATACTTATCTTTCCATTCGATGATAGAAGCAAATTAATTGAAGGAATATGAATGTAAATCTGGCATTAATTTATTGAACAAATGATTATTTCTATAGCGAGGCCCCTCAGGGGCTCGCCTACTATAGGCGAGTACGGGTGTCCCAATCCCGAGGTACTCAGGGACCTTTACTCATTTACGTTTATTCTCCCCTACTCCTAGTGCTTTCTGCTTGATCCTTCCATCCCTCGACGGCAAGCGAGGGAGCTCTCCATGAGAAGCTGTCGCCGCTCTGTTTTGCTTCTTGCTTCTCATGGACAGCCAAAACCCCACGTGTTAGCCGTGCGTGGCGACCCTTTAGACGGGTGGTGCACTGTGGTCCCCGGTGTATCAATCGGCTGGTACCTAACCACCTGAGTGGTTAGTCTGCTAGGGATCAAGCGAAGGGGTCACTCCTTGGGCTTGGCGTTAAGGGTGGTCACTGTCCCCGGGGGTGACTCCCTGCGTATAGGTTCCGGCTAGCGCCAAGGTAAGCGCCGAGGCTGGGAATGGCCAGAGCCGGTGGCTGCCTTCCCTTGTTGGGCTCCGTGGTGGGCGGTGCCGTCGGACCTGAAGTCTTTTCATATCGCATGGGACCTCGCCGCAATGCTCCCTTCAGTGGGCATCTTTCTCTACCAAAACCTTTTGATATCTTTTTTATTGTAAAGCGTGTTTCAACGGAAAAAGAAACTTTTCACTCTGTATCACCTTTTTTGGTCGAAAAATCTCTGACTGGAAACATTGGAGAGGTGGCATTCGTTCGAAAACTCCGATCGGGTGACCTACTTGTTGAAGTGTCGTCGCGACAGCAATCCCACAAAATTCTAAAGCTGAAATCTTTTGGACCGATACCTGTTACTATTACTCCCCATGGTTCTATGAATTCCTCGAAGGGTGTTATTACCTGCGGGGAATTATTTAATGTTCCTTTGGAGGAGATTTCTGAGAAATTACAAAATCAAGGAGTGATGCATGTCCGTCGCATTGCTATCCGGCGAGATGGACAGTTACAAAATACTAAACATCTTATTTTAACTTTTAATTCTCCAAAACTGCCAGATTCAATAAAGGCCGGCTATATGAAATTGCCTGTAAGGCCTTATATACCTAACCCTTTAAGATGCTTCAAGTGCCAGTGTTTTGGCCATTCAAAGACTAACTGCCGCGGGACTTTAACTTGCACCCGTTCCGCAGTAGTTGGCCATGATAGCACTGAATGTTCATCGAAAGAGAAATTTGTGAACTGCAAAGGAGAACATACTTCTTTCTCCCGTGATTGCCCTGCTTGGAAATTAGAAAACGAAATAGTCACAGTGAAAGTCAAAGAGCAGGTATCATTCCCTGAAGCTCGACGAATTGTAAGAGCTAGATCACCTGCATGTGAACCAGCTATGCTTTTGCGGTTAAGGGGCAGCTAAAAACTGTGGGAATTCAGTACGATACAAAAGATTTTAAACAGGGCTCTGGATCCGATGTTCCAGTTGCAATTGTAGATACCGAATCCGATCATAACCCTGATTTTGTTCCAATATCAACCAAACGCAATAGAAAGAAACTCAGGTCTATTTCTCAAAAATCTTTATTACTTAAGCTTTAGAAGAAAAATAAATCTAAAACAGATGTGAAAAAGTTACCTTCGTTCACAGTAAAGAATTCTGTCGCTTTGGGGCTAGCGACTGAGGGCTTAGTTCAGAAGGACTTACCGTCCTTATTTGGCATGCCCAATAGTCCTGATCATATTTCACTCCATCCGTCAGAAGAGGAGGAGGATTTTTCTATGAGTTGCGATGCTTTGCATGCTCAAAACAGTGTTTTTAAAGACAAACCTCCCATTCCACTTTCTTGATGGGTACCTACATTTCCTGGAACTGTCGGGGTCTCAGGTCCAAAATTGATGATATAAAGAACATAATTAATCACTTTCATCCTTCTTGTTTGGCAATACAGGAAACTTTCCTGAACTCCGAAATTTCTCTAAAACTCCGTGGTTACAATATAGTCCGTAAAGATGCAAACACAGGAATAAATAATTCTGGAGGTGTCTGTATCCTAACTTCTAACATTTTTCCCAGTACACCTCTTAAATTACACACTCCCTTACAGGCTGTGGCAGTTCAGGTTCATACAAGAACATTTGTTACAGTCTGTTCTATTTACTTGCCACCACATGAAGTGATTAATCAACATCAACTTAACAATCTGATTGCCCAGCTTCCTTCACCTTTTCTAATACTCGGCGACTTCAATGGACACAGCACTTTATGGGGTTCTGACAGTACAAATTCTCGTGGGCGGCAGATCGAACAGTTTATTACAAATAACTGTCTCTGTCTGCTCAATAATAATGAGAAAACGTACTTCCATCAGCCTACACTTAGCTTCCATAGTCTTGACCTTGCAATATGCTCTCCTGATATGCTAACATTTCTAAATTTCACAGTTGCAGAGATCTTTATAATAGTGATCACTTTCCATTAATTGTTTCCCAAGCTGATAGAGGCGGTGCGACTCCATCTCCTCCGCGTTTTCTATTCCAGCGGGCAAATTGGACTGCTTTTACGCAACTTGCAGAGATCACCGAGGTAATGGTTAAAGTATCAGATATCACAGAAGCAATGCAAAAAGTTGTTGATTGCATTATTTATGCTGCTAATAGCACCATCCCAAAATATTCCCCAGGCCTGCGTAAATTTCGAAGACCATGGTGGAATGATGCTTGCCGAGATAGTTACAAAGAACAAAAGAAAAGATGGAATAATTTTCGTAGGTATCCATCAACCGAAAACCTTATTGCTTTTAAACTTGCCAGAGCTAATGCACGGCGAATTCGCCGTCTTAGTCAGAGGGAATCTTGGATTCGCTTCATATCAACAATTACATCCTCAACTTCGAGCAAATTGCTTTGGAAAAAGGTTAAAGCCGTAAACGGAATTTATAATGATTTCTCCTTTCCAGTACTGAAAACAGAAAATGGGACAGTTTCATCTCCCGCAGACATTGCAAATACTCTCGGGAAGGCCTTCGCACAGATTTCCGCTGCTGAGTCATACAAGCCTACTTTCGTGGCTATAAAGAATCGCGCGGAACGAAAGGTTTTGCGGTTTTCTACCCGAAGATCCCTCCCATACAATTCTGAGTTTAAAATGTATGAATTGATTTCAGTTTTCTCTAAAGCACACGATACCAGTCCTGGCCCGGATGGAATTACCTATAACATGCTTCGCCATTTATCTAACACTTCTCTCTCAAATTTGCTGTACTTATATAATCGCATTTGGGTTGAACGGAAGTTCCCTGCACAATGGCAAGAAGCTATTGTTATTCCAATCCTCAAACCCGGCAAGGACTCTTCTAACCCTCTGCACTACAGACCTATAGCGCTCACAAGTTGCTTGTGCAAGACACTGGAACGTATGGTCAATTCCAGGTTAATTTTCGAATTGGAGAAGAGAGCATGTATTCCGCAAATGCAGAGTGGTTTTCGCAGAGGACGTTCGACATCTGATAAGATCGTCTTTCTTGAAACTCAAATCCGCAATGCATTTGTCCGTCGGAATCAACTAATTTCCATATTCTTTGACGTTGAAAAGGCGTATGATCGCACTTGGCTCTTTGGCATTCTTTCAAGTCTTTTAAATTATGGATTTAAAGGAAATTTGCCTATTTTTTTAAAGAACTTTTTATCTTTAAGATCATTTCGTGTTCGAATTGGCAGTTTTTATTCAGACCCTTTTATTCAAGCTGAGGGGGTTCCACAGGGAAGCATCCTCAGCGTCACACTTTTTATTCTTCATTTTAGTCAAATTCTCAAAGTTTTACCTTCATCTATTCAAAACACCTTATATGTGGATGATCTCCAGATCTCCTGCCAAGGCAGCAATATGCGCTCAATGGAACGTCAACTGCAAATTGCAGTTAATAAACTTATTGATTGGTGTGGTCATAACGGACACACGATTTCTCCGGAAAAAAGTTGTTGCATTCACTTTTGCCGGAAGCGGGGCCTTCATTTGGATCCTGAAATTTATATTGGGAATGTCAAAATTCCTGCAGTGGATGTATTAAAAGTTTTGGGAATAATATTTGACCGTAAGCTCACTTTCCTTCTGCATGTCTTACATCTGCGGAAGAAGTGTGACAGGTCATTGAATATTCTCAAGGTATTATCAAGAACTTCATGGGGAGCAGATCGTACATCTTTGCTTCGAATTTACGAAGCAATTATTCTTTCACGCATTGATTATGGATGTATGGTGTACGGGTCTGCAAGGTCTTCCGCTTTACGCAAACTGGATACCATACACCATTCTGCCTTAAGAATTTGTTCAGGAGCATTTCGGACCTCACCAGTGGAGAGTCTTTACGTTGTCTGCCACCAGCTGCCATTAAATTTAAGACGCCAAAAAATGTCTGTATTGTATTACCTTCGAGCTCTGTCAATCCCAAAACATCCTTTACACTCTTTGGTGCTTCCTGTTCGTCTTCGGAGATTATACATGGCTCGACGTTCTCACATTCTTCCATTCTGTGAAAGAGTTAAATTACTCCTCGAGGATTCGGAACTACGTGATGTGAGTATTCCCACCCTTGATTTATTCTCATTTCCTCCATGAGATATCCCTCAATTTTCCTTTTTAAATCCTTTTCATGGATGTGAGAAACCAACAACGGCCTCTGTGATTTTTCAAAAACTTTTTAGTTCCCATCGCTGTCAGTATTCGACTCATATACCAATTTCCACAGATGGTTCCAAGTCAAACGATCATGTTGGATGTGGTATCATTTTAAATACACAAATAATCGGTTATTGCTTGCATACTTCTTTTTCAGTCTTTTCTGCTGAATTAACGGCTATTCTCTATGCACTACAAATAATTGCTGTCTCTACTGAGCGCAAATTTTGTATTTATACCGACAGCATGAGTTCTTTGAAAACACTCTCTCATTTTCATGGTCAAATTCATCCCACTGCCCTGGAAATTCTGGGTCTCTTAAGAACTCTGAAAAACAGGAACTATGAAATTTTATTTTGCTGGGTTCCGAGTCACGTTGGCATAACAGGAAATGAACAGGCGATGCGAAGAACTTATTTGCGCGTCGTATTTATTCTATATGGCAGGAATCGTGGGATCAAGAGAGCAATAACAAATTACATTCTATCAGGCCCACAATTACATTATGGACTGCGCTTCCAGTGCCTGAGCTCGATATCAAATTGACTCGACTCCGCATTGGTCACACTCGCTTAACGCACAAACATCTTTTATTTGGTGATCGAGCTCCTCTTTGCCCCAGATGCCAAGATATTTTAACAGTTTTTCGCATTTTAATAGAATGTCCTGATTTTAATCTTCATCGTTTAAATTTTTTTAACTGCTCATCACTGGACATGCGAACGTTGCTGGGGGAAAATCCTCACAAAAACATTTTTAAGTTTTTAAAAGCAACTGGTTTTTACCACTGCATCTAAAACTCTGTTTTAATTTTTATCAAACACATCACCGCATTGTTCTACAGTTCTATCATTGAACTTAATGCACCTTTTACGTTATTATTCGCTCTTTGAGCTTTTTATACAATTTTAATTTTCTTATTGACCATATGTATGGCGCAGTATAGCCTATTTTGGCTCTTGTGCCATTACAACTAACAATCCAATCCAATCCTTCTATAGCGAGGTTTTTTCAATGGCGTTTGTTATTAATAAATAATGGCTCTTGGCTAAACATGTCTTTATCGAATTACAACATCAAGATTTGTAAATAAACATTTCTCATTAATCGGAAACTATGAATAAATTGCGAATTTAGTATTTATTAAGTAAGTTTTTTTTTTTTTTAAATATAGTGCATAGGTTGCCAATTTTTTCATTTTTTTAATAAACCTACAAAATAATTCGAGAGCCATTTTATTTTTATTTTCTCTTGTACGACACATATAAAGAGGTCCGTTCCTCAAAAAATCTGAACTAGAATTGACGAATCTTTACGTTTCAGAACTCTGAGTCCGAAATATAGATTTTTGAAATCATGTCTGTCTGTCGCTTTGTCTGCCTGTCTATCTGTCTGTGAATAACTCCAAAAGGCTTTGACTTAAATTGACAAGATTTCGTATGTGGTCTTAATTTCAAATTTACAGATTTGTGTCAAATTTTGTACAAAATACATTCATAGAAAATTTGTTTAGGTGGTTATCTGAATACAACTGAATGCGAAAACTACAAAACTAGAAGGATAAATTTGGTACACAAATTTAACATTTAAAATAGAGATTAAATTTTCAGATGTGTTTCAATTTTTATGCAAAATACGTTCATAGAATATTTGTAGGGACGCAGTGTCCGGGTTGTAAATTCTCGGCTTTGGAACAGGAGGGTTTTCAGGTTCGATACCCAATTCTACTGAAAAACCGTCGTGTAAGCGGGTTAGATGCACGTTAAAACAGCCCGGGCCAAACGTCCTTCCGCTGGTGTGGTGTGGTATGAAGAGGGGCGTGCCAGCTCAGGTGTCGTCCTCGTCATCTGACCGCGATTCAAAATTACGAGGTCCGTCCCCAAAAAAATAGCCCTAGTGTTGCTTTAAAACGCGACGTCAATATGACTAAACTAAAAATAAAATATCTATTTGGCTGACTGTCCAGATACAAATGAACACAAAAATTGCAAAACTATAAAGCTAGAATAATAAAATTTGGTGCACATTTAAATTATAGATCAATTTTCTAGATTTGTTTCAATTTTTGCACAAGATACATTCATAGAATGTTTGTTTGGCTGTCTACTCGAGTGCAAGTGAACACGATAATAACAAAACTATAGAGCTAGATGGATAAAATTTGGTACGCAGTTAACATTTAAAATATAGATCAAATTTTGTACAAAACAGTTTCATAAATTTTTGTTTCACTGGCTGTCCAAATACAAGTGAACACGATAGTTAAAATATTACAGAACTAGATTGATAAAATTTAGTACACAGTTTTAACATCTAAAATATAGATACGTATCAAATTTAAAACCAAATCCTGCAAGAGGATGTCGTTGCGTCTCTACTTTTGCATGCATGTAAACGCGATAATTCAAAAACTCAATAACTTGGATAAATTAAATTATTGTTCTTAATTCAGTAACTGAAGTGCAAATTTTACAATTTTCAATTAAATCCGTTAAAAGATTAATCGTCTGTTTATCTGTATTTTCGCGTTAATCGATATCGGATTCGGAAACTCTCCACACTTTTACGCATGCATCAGGAAGAGTTTATTCAATCAAAATAGGGGTGAAAGGAGATATGAAAAAAAGGGATACAATATGGTGAAGTCGGATTATTTGCGGACTTGGGAGGCGTAAAAATAATTTAGAGCATTTTTATTATCTTAAATATTTTATTATCTTAATAGAAACTAAACATTAAATTATAATGAATAAATAGAATATTTCTTTCCTTAAATTTTAGCAAATCACTTTTTTTTTACAAAATAATAATAACTTTTAAGTGATTTTTGTTCTTTGTTGAATCTTTATAACATTTTGAGATTAACAAGGAAAAATAATATAGTTCACATTTAATGATATTACATAAAATATTCTTTTTGGAACTCTTTTTCTTTTTTCTTTTTTTTTTTTCTTTTTTCTTTTTTTTTTTTTTTTTTTTTTTTTTTTTGCAACTTGAATGGACCATATAAACAATCAATGCGCAATTTTAAGTTAACATAAAATAGTACGGCTATAAAAGCACGATACTTACACGCAGAAAAAAAAAACAAAAAAGTATCTAATGGTGTGGAAATCAAGGTTACAAAATGACGGAGAATACTATTGATGGTTCATCTTTCCGGCCTCAACACTTAATCAAACAATTCCAAAAGTTATTGAAAATGGAAAAAAAAATTTCAACTTACTAGCCTCATTGAAAATTAATTTGAATTGCGGATTTGAAAAAAATTAAACAAAACCATGAAAAAAAATTTTTTTTTTTCATTCCACAGATTTGCAACTCTTGACATTTAAACTTCTATGAAGAATTCAATGTGTATTAATAAAACCAATCGTAGATTCATATTCGTTTTCATTTCATGATTTTCTTTGAAAATTAATCAAACAGTACCAGAAATTATTGCAGATGGGAAAAAGAAAATGGAAGAAAACTTACTAGACTCACCGAATTTTTTTTATCATAATTAATTAGTTTTTAATTAAAATCAAATTGAAATGTTAGCATTTTTCCATAACAATTTAGGAGAACAATATCGCTTAAATGACATTTATGTGGCATTTTAAGATTCAAAACAAGACTTTTTCTGTAATGCTAATTTAATCTGATCAATTTTTCACTGATTTTAATGAAATAAAAAAAATCAAATAAAATTTTAATGAAATAAAATTATCAAAGCGTTTTAAATAAATTTTACATATAATTTTCTTAGCCTAATTATTAAATTTATATACACACACGATCCAATTAGAATAACTAGATTTTTTGTGTGCGTATTATTAATGCTGTAATTAAAAGTAGATTCTTTAAGCTATGTATATATATAAAGCTGATTGTATGTTTGTATTTCATTTATATAAATCTACCGATTTCGAGGAAATTTGACATACGCAGTCTTCAAGATAAAACAAAAGTAAGTCATTTTTATTTTAATTAAAAAGCAAATAATTTTTTAATCATATCTTTCAAAAATATCCCAAAAAATTTATTTTTATACTATAATAATTTTTTTAATCATCTTTTTAATGATACTAATTTCAATCACATGAAAATTGTATTCTCCAATTTCAATAATATTTTAAAATTTAATTTGATAATTAACCTTTATCAACATTTTAATTGATATGGTTAAATTCAAACTGTTTCATTATTCCATGAAATCATTTTGCAAGTGTTAAAATTAAAATTTAAAAATAATTACTGTTTTTGGACTTTAATGCCTCCTCTTTTATTATGGATAGTACATAAGCCTTTTCATTTGCACGATCAATAATTTTCAGTAGGCGCAATCTATCAGATTCATATATTTTCTATCTTACCGGCAAAGTGTAATTTTAAACAAATACATTCCATACAAATACATTAACTGTCATAAAAACCAATATTCTTGATTAACATACAGACCACCAAAATACAGCCAGTATAGTATAAAAATAAATTCATTTTATTCTAAAATATTATCATGCTGCCATGTTTTAGATTAGAGATTCAAATATCTTAGTTGATTCATAGAATGCCGTGGGCCAAAATGGCAGACAGAACCAGCCTTGTCAATTCTCATGTTTGCTCGCAACCCATTATTAGCCTGAACCTTCACATCAGAAACCGTTTGAGTTTAATTCTATTAATCCTTCCAACTAGACATCTAGGCTGACGCCGATGCGATGAGAATTAAAACAGGGGCTCTATTACATCGCCGGTGTTTGACGACTCCGAACAGGATATTCGATGGCTGATCTACCCCCTCCCCTACACGCCTCCGCTTTTATTCCATTCCGAGGGGGAAGAGGGAGGGTAAGCAGGGCACGCCTAATTAAATGTTTCGAACTGCACTCCGGTGCCAAAGGAATCTTTGGAATAGTGTATCGGAATACGGATAGTCTTTTGGCGGAAACGCGCACCCCACCGGATTCATTACGATGTGGTGGTTGCGATACTGCTTCATGCCATTTCTCAAAGTGGTTGGCAATTATAGCACCCAATAGCATATCTAATGTGAGCTGTCAGTGCGGTGGTTTAAACGCAACAACAGCGAACGATTATTGCTACTACGGAAGTTGAAATACGTTTTGATGTATTCTTTTTTTCAAGCGACAAACTAAAATCATATTATATAAACAACGTAAATTTTTAAGCACAGGCTGAAGAGAGAGAAGACACTCTCGAATTTTAAATTTCGCTTTTATTCCTTCCTGGGTGGCATAATTTATGTACAAGCAGAAGCGACGAGGCACATCAACTTTGAACTTTGGGGAAAAAAAAATTGGGGGATAATGCCTGCCCATCTATGAATGTCTTAGAAAACACAAGGAGCCATATGAATGAAATTCCATGTGTGACCTTCATATCAAACAAGTATTTCATCGTATATCTGTTCAAATCCGTTCATGGGAAATTTTTCTATCAGATCATCAGTATACATATGAAAAAGGTTTAGTGTTGTTAAATTCTGATGCATATTTCAATAATAAGAAACATTACAAATTTTTTAAAAAGCTAGAACTTAAATTCAAAATTATTTATGTAACAATGCTTCATTTAGTATTTATTTTTATTCTCGATTATTAAAATAATCACAATTACTTTTGGAAAGTGATAAATATTTCGAGAAGGCGAATATATTTTATTCTTGTCGATAAACATTTTCCTTTTCATTTCATTGCAAATTGAGCGTCATTTCAAATTATACGAAAATGCATTAAATGCCGCTTCTTTAACATTTTCAAATGAAATAAACAGTGATATTTACGATAAAGTTAGAAGAAAATATGCAATTAAAAAGCTTTCTTTTGTTTCACATCTTTTTCAAGTTAGATAATAAAAAAATCGTTTGCATGAAAAGCGAATTCTCGTTTGCGAATCTTTTTGTCAAATCTTTTAATTGCTTTCCAGACGACATGAACTAAATACCCGAAATTATTTTCATCTGTATGATTTTTTTTTTATTTTGTAAATTAGTTATCAGAATACTGATTGAATAATTGTTCTTGAATTGAAATTGATATTCCGGGTATTCATTTTACAATTAAATTAATTACTTGTGTCATTCAATTGAAATAAAATATTTAAATGCTATACGTTTTGCATTTCCCTATTTTAATGAAATTCCATTTTTTAAATTATTATGTTAGTTTATTTTAAATTAAAAAGAACAATAGCTCAGAGAATTTTTGAATAAAGGTTAATATATTAATTCTTTGTATTACCAAATGATGAATACTGCGATTTTAATGAGTTTATTAAAATCAAAGGTTCCCAACTTTTTAGAATATTCCATTAAGACATACATTACTTGAAACATTTTTATGCTATAATAATTGTTAAAATATTTTTTACCTTACATTTTTTTTATTCAGATAATTGTTAAATACTACATAACTTATTTCTTTAAACTTCATTTAATTATTATTTTTGGAAAGTTATCAAAATACCATTATAATAGAATCAAATAATAATTTTTATAATAAAATTGAATTACAAATGTTAACTTTGTAGATTTGTATATGTATATTGAGATTTAGTACTTAAAATGTCCAAACATGCATCATTCTGGTATGGTAATTTTTGTCTTTTATTAAAAGCTTACCTCCATAATAATTAATAAAAAAATGAAAAATTAACGAAATAGTCACATGACAAACGTAAATGCCTTATTTACACGTTGTCTTATTGAGATTTCTCTTTACATCTTTCTACTTTACGCGAATAATACAATCGATTCAAAAATTTAGCTGACGATCGCTCTTTGATTTCTATCGCGTAAGCGTATATGGATTTCAATTTAATCAAATCATTTTTCAAATCACACAATTCAATGATGATCATGCCATGTTATGTCCAAGAATTGTCTAATGATTTAAATCCCATATACCATCGAATCCATTCATTTAAATCAAAATTAATAATTACCGTTTTAAATTATTAACGTAAGTTAATAATGTAAAGAAAGAAATTATTGCATGACGATAAAAAGAACAAAATAAGAACTTAATATGCATGGATATTCTAACTTTCTTATACGAACTTAGTTTCATATGCATGACTTGTCTTAAATTCTTATGATTGAACTGGAGGTCACAAATTCAAAGACGTCCACTTTAAATTTTGATAATCATGTAATTCACTCATACTATTACGGAGTCTTTATGCTGTTCTGTTCATTGTACTCGTGAAAACTTTCAATTTTCAGAGAATTTCAACTTTAATTTAAAGTGGAAATGATTAAACTGCATTTAATATAAAAAAATTTTAAGGTACCAAACATTTTTTTAAAATATGAATATTGAAAACAGAGTCATCCGGTATTGAAGTCTTATGTGCACTACAGAATAATTCATAATTTATGCAGTATCGCAAGGAATAATTGAACAAAAATTCATCTTATTCGTCATATAATTCAGTTTAGTTTTACTTTCATAAGAATTGAAATAACATCGATAATATTTTATATCGTTTTGGTCTTCAAAACCTCTGAAGTATAACTTTTATACAGCCCTTTGGACCCAAGAAATCAATCATTCTGCTAAATACTCCCGACAGTCTCACATTTATAGAAATAAAAATGTTTATCTTCTGCAATCAAATCTGACCGTATATGAAATTTCTAATATTACAATTTTAGAACAATTAACATTTTTATAGTCTTTGATCAATCAAGCTTGAGAAACCATAGGTACTGATTGGAGTATTTTCCTTGAAAAGGTCAATGAAGTAATCTAAAATTACCCATTTTTATAGAATAGTAATATTCTCAATCAGCCAGTTGTAGTGATTTAGGTGATTGGAGTGCAGATTTTTTTAAATTTAAAATACCGGTGTCTCAAGAATATTCTATTAAGTACGATTCACAGGGAAGAAGATCTATGTAAAAATTTGAAATTCGTAATTCATCAGACCGTTTATTGACTCAAGTCACATAAAATATAATTATTTGCTCCATTTAGACCATTTCATTAGCATATGTACGTATATTACTGATTGTTTACAAATTAGCTGTTGGGCCCCGATTAGAATAGATATCCAGTATATATTATTAAAAAATGCTTACCATAAATAAAACTTTTATTGAAATAATAACACAGATATTGTAAAAGATCATGGAAAGATTTTTCTTGCATTTACATTTTACAAAATATATTCCATCATTATTTCATTTCATAAAAACACGACCGGAAAATAATAATTTTGTATCTTTAACTTGCAATAATTTATTTTAATTTCAGTTTTTTTCGATGTGATGGCAACATTGATAAAAGCCAATTTTTCCCATGCACGTCTAACGCGCTCATTGTGGTTTAAATTTTATTTTCATTTACTGAGAAATAAATTGATGAAAAATAAAGTTAATTTTAAAAAACTCATTAAAAATACAAATTTAATTTATTAAAACATTAGTATCATTGAAAATATAATCTTTTGAACTTCAATGATGTAAAAAATCAATTTTGTGCCGAAATATTTTTGGAAGTTCTAGCTGGAAAATGCCGAAATTTCGCTTTATTTTTCTAAGTGAAATTCCGATTAAACTTAAAATAGCCCCGAAGGCGAGTTCGCAAATTGTACAGACTAACTCTATGGCAAAGGACACCGACGTGCTCTGGTTGGTTTAAACCTTGGCATCTTTTTGGCAATGTTTTGCACTCATAATAGTGTAGTTATCGCTTATTTGGCTCAAACCTTGCAAAACTGTTTCCGATCTTTGTTGATATTTTTGAATCCATTCCTACAATATGCGTTACAGAAATGCAAGAAATAAGTATTCAAAAGAAATGTATAAGCTATTTAAATATTTATAAATCTTAATATTAAGTTAATAACAAATATCAAGATTAATAATTAGATTGTTAATAACTATATGAATAAATATCTTAACAAATATAGCACATTTGCACATAGACATCTTATGGTAATTTGAATAAGAAATCAATAAATATAAATATATCCTTGTGTTATTTTATTTTGCATAAGTATTCAATAAGAATTATAATGACTTCTATTCCGTGTATTGTCATCTAAATATCTTAATAAATATAGTATATTTGCATATGGTAATGATTTTAACTTAAAAATTTAATTTTAAAAAATTGGCCGATTAATTCCCGTAAAATAAGCTTAATATTTTCAAGACTTATTTTAATAATACTTCACAGTAAAATTGCTACCCGTGCTAATTATTTACAAGATCTGAAATACGAAAAATAGCTCTATTCTCATCAATCTCAATTATTTTACAATTGTATTTCTCTGGAAGATTTAATTTCTCCATTTTGAAAGATGGCAGGCAAAAAAGTACATAGAAACTAAACAATGCAACAGGGTTGCAGCAACTACAGCATAGAAAGTCTGTGCGAAAGAAATCGACCAATCGGATCACGTCGGTATCCTTTGCCATAGAGTTAGTCTGTACAATTTGCGAACTCGCGTCGCGAAGGGCACATTTTCGATCTCCAAAATACACATATGCCAAATTTTGTAGCTGTATGTCGAACCGTATGGTATGTATAGCACAAATTCGCACACATTTAGCTTTATTGTAAGTATGGATATATAGATTGATCATTGGACACTCAAAATGATACGGCAAAGCACAAATGATTTTCATATTCCCCTTTTATTTAAATAAATACAAGTTCATTAAGGATATGTTATTATAGTAAAAGAATCGTCCACTTTCCGGAAGTTAATTTGTTTTCAAGACAAGTATTACCATTTACGCTAAAAGTCAAATCGAAGAAGACGAAGTACCTCCTTTAAATTTAAAGTCGACTTGTTTTGTTTTGAATTTTACTACTAAATTTTTTTCAGATTTGGGCATTTGAAACATCATCCAAGCAGACACATTCCCTACAAGTTAAAATCCAAACAAATTAACCATCAATTGATTATTACCATCAATTAAATGATTACCGAAATAAACCGGCAAATCGAATTTCGATCCTAATCCAAGATTTAATTAAAGATTCATTTCCTACAAGCTGAAATTCAGACGAAATGTCTACATTCTCGGTTTGTCTTAGTTTTTCATTAAATACTACATGCAAGTTGTTCTTTAATTAAAATCAAAGGCATTGCCGAAATAAAATGGCAAATTTAAAGTCAAAAGCCGAAAAGAATATATTAAAATAAATTTTATTACGAAAAAATTTTGTAAATTCAGCTTCTATAACCAAACCTTCATGAAAGACTCATGGTGGGAATTTCAAAAGAACAAGGAAAATGGAATCAAAATCTAACAGTGGCAGAAGAGCATAACAATTAAAAATGATTACAAAATATTTGAATTTATTCCATAAATTCGATTCGAGGGTATGTCTGGCACATAGTTCCCATCAAAATCTTGATAATACAGAGGGATACAAGATTTTCGATCATGATGGGATTCTGACTTCTATGAATATAATTAAAATTAGATTCCCTTCAATACAAGAAAAATTCAAATTATTTAATTATTAAAATTTTATTAAGGCATGTCTACCTACGGAGATAATTTTTTGAAAAATCCCTCTAATTAGCCATTTCATTTCATTTTCTGGATCAATGCGATTGCAAATAATGAAAAATATTGATTAGGAAATTCTGTACCAGTTGAGATTCTGTAAAATATGTCAATTTAGGTAAAAAAAAAAATAGGGAAAATTGCAATTAAAGGCAAAACACTACAAACAAAAATTCTATTGCACATATTCCAATTATTTTTATAAGCAACATACTTTCAGCAACGTGAAGGGAATAAACTAGAATCTAAGAAATATGCACATTTTCAAAAGAGTTACAGCTAATCAAGTATTTCTGTATTAAAATTTCACAAAATTCGTAATTGAAAATTACATTAGGCAGCTCTAAAAAGAAAAATTACTCAGTTCAGAGTTATATCCCTAGTTCATTACCTTTGGCACACAGAAGGTAACATTAATATATTACTTTGAAATATTGCATAAGTTTTTAAGATATGTTTTAAGTATAAAACTTTTTACGAAATCCAAGTTTCTCAAAAAAAGAAATTCATTTAAATGTTTCATTCGTCTTGTACTAAAAATGCTTTGTAAACAATGTTCAAAAGCAGATGAAATTGCCAATCCTTTCGGCATAAAAACTTCTCAAAACGTATTTCAATACACGTAGCTTGCTGATGTAGCATTCTAAAATAAACTATAATTCAGGGAGGCATGTATTTGATAAAATGTTGGGAAACACTCAACTACTTCCGGTTTCGTTTTCAGCTACAGTGGTTTATAAAAAATCAGATCTTAATTTCTATTTATCCGAGAATTAAACAGATTTGGAAATCCAAATAAATGGGTATTAAAATAAAAAAAATTGTGAATTTTTACCAAAAACTGCCTTTTAAACGTAGACAATTAAGCTTTTCAAAGAATTTAAGGTGTCATTCAAGATTTACATAGTTAAACAAGATCCGAATTTACGCGCACCTACAAAGGATTACAAAAGGGAATGAAAGGCACGTCTAAAATTTATAACATTCACGTATGGGGCACAGATTTTTTTTTACTTATTATGGAATGAAAAATCGTATGTAAACAGATATTCGAAAATTTAACACTGCTTTATTCAGCTGCACTTAATACAATACTTTGCTAATTAAATAAAATTATATTATAAATATTACCATGTCAAACACTTCATTCAGTCAGAAGATGCGAAAGAAAGCGAGAAGCGGACATTAAACAATAAGTTGAATCGAGAACCAAATTAGGTTTAAATGTCACTAGATGAATACTCGCTATCACTTACCTATGATCATATCATATTTTCCAAAATTAATCTCGCAGAAAAGATTTTGCATTAACTTAAAATTACCTTTTTAATGAATTCTTTTATTCTTCTATTAATCAACTTAAATTCTTTTAAGTTTAATTAACAATGGCGCAATACTTTTAATGTTATGAAATTCAATGATCAAAATATTAAATCGCGCGCTTTAACCAGTGTTAAAATTAAGATTTCTTTTAAAATTAAAAATTTCTTTCTTGGGCAATAATTTTCCAAAACAGAATTTCCATTTACGCTTTTATTTCGTAGTACGTGCATTTTTAATTTGTAACCAACAATAATTTGTTGCATATTGATTGAGTTTATTACATAGTCATATCAAATAAACTGAGATTTTAAAAAATGCGATCTATATTAATCATTCAATAGCTTAAAAAGTCAATTTAGAATGTCAAAAGCAAGCCATCCGCCAGAGGTGTCAAGTGATAAAAAAAATACAACCTAAAACCAATATTATAACAGAAAGACATTTTATTAAAACAATTTAAAAAGAATTTTACAAAAAAAGAAAAATTTACACTATCTATTAAACATTCAATTCAATGACCTCCGAACATAAACTTTCATTAAATTGAGATTCAAAACATAATTCATAATAAACATTTGTGGCTAACATTATACAATAAAATGAGCAGCATTAAACAAGTATCACGCAAGCATGGCTTCCAGAAAATAACACATTTAGACAATTTCAAAACATGTCTTACAGATGTATAATTAATAAGAAACAGCAACAATCTCATTCTGGTAAAACAATTTCCAAGGCTGGGTGATGAACATTTTAAGGCAAAATTAAATCTGTTTTGTATAAATACAATGTTAAAATCTTGTTTAAGAATCGTGCCATGGTCAAACCATGCCCAAAGTGAATACACGCATTTAATGAACAATTCACTGGAAATAAGTTATGATCTGCACTTCATAGTAAATTAAAAAATTCCTCTCGACAAAGGCAAACAGATTCCTATACATCTGAGTTACTACCTGGCTACAAATTGACGTTAGAAACAGTCAAAATTAGGGCGTAAAAATCACTTCTCAGCACCTAGCTTCTAAGATGTTGCAGTTATTGAAAAACTTGCATTTAAAGTTGTCTGCCTTAATGAGGCTTTAGTTTGTCTAATTAGATTTGTTTTTCAAGCTGCAATGTTAAGAAAATTAGAGCGAAGTAAGAATTTCATCCTCTCACCATTTCCATCGCCTTTGAGCTGGATGGGCCATTTACGAACTCGGACGAGATTTTTTACCTTTCTAACAACATAATTAAAAGCCAAACAAAAGTCAGTTAAAACCCAAACAAAATTACTCTGGTTATCCTGATCACAAGATAACATGGTCAAAGCGTTATACGTATATACATATATGCACTTTTGAACGAAGGGTTGTTTTAGGTTCTGGGGACCATGATCGGGGAAGAACTGAAGGAATTTTCCCGAAATCTTGTCATGAGAATCATTGCAATAGACCTATAGGAACTGCCTAACACAAAGAAAATTTTCGCCAACTATTCTATTCAAGGGTGGAACACCAGTTACTACCCTCTCCAAGAATTCCAAAATTCAAATTAGTAAAACTTACTTTCCTGTTAATAAGTTCGAAAGAGAAAGTAGGTTCTTTCTGGATAAGACGGAATATAATAATCTCCCTCTTCGCATTTTTTTTTCGTTTATTTCATAAGGATTGAAACTAAGAGGAGGAAAGTATTCATTTGATAAGAGCTCCTTCCAACAAGGCGTCTCTCCAATCATTTAAAAAATCCAACGGAGCTAGATGTGAAAATCACTTTATTCACAACTATGATACTTTCAGTGAAAGTTGTTTATTTTATTGCTACTAATTCGATTGATTTGTATTAATCCATCTCAAATAGTAAGAAAGTTATGCGAAGAATCAAAAAAGTTAAGCCACTCGCAACTCTTAACCCCTCCGAGATGGATGGCGTATACGAGAAATCGGCAGAAATTTGCACTCTTCTTGCAACATATCCTCAACCGTTTCGAATTCAATCAGCTATTCTAATAGCGTTCTAAAGATCACGTGGGTAAAAAGATAAAATTTTCACATTGGCGTTTTGACGTTACAGAGAATAAAATGACTTCAGGAATATCTCGAATTCATGCCATCAGACCTACTGAAAATATTAGCTCTTATACGGCAATTTAAGAAATGTTCCATCTTAATACGATAACTCAAAAGGACAATGTGATAAACTAAACATAGTAAACAGCCTTGTCACTGAGCTTATATGTGAAAAATTGGGAAAAACCGCCAGCGAAAAGTATTCAACCAAATGCACGTTAAAACGATAATTGAGAACCTTATTTAGTTAGATGAAGTTCGGTGCAGGATTTTAAGTCAACAAAAGAATCGGATCTGCCGAATTTTGATTTTTATCAACTAATTGGCAGATGGTATGTCAATAGATGCATATGCAAGAGTGATAATTGCAAAATACATTTAAATGGAATGATTGCACAACCAAATTGTATTTTTTTTATCAAAACCATCAAAAAATTAGACCACGATATCCATAAGACTAGAATCAGCTAAATGGAATTTGTTGTATGGTCTTGACACCAAAATTCTAGACCCTTATAATTTTTTGTTCAATCACTGAAAGCGATAAGGCCCAAAATTCATATTTGGTTCTCTTTATTATTAAAATGGAAGGAAATGCTAGATGCTTCAAGATAACATTATGTTGCAAGAAAAGATTCGATTGAAAAGCACATTGAAAAAGTTCTCAGTAAGCTAACGGATAGTTAATGCTTTCGATTAATATGTCATTTTGAACCAAAAATCGAACAACCCCCCCCCCACAACAAAATAATTTGCCAAATCGGTAGTAGATCATGGTTGTAAGTAATAGATATTCAGAGAGATCTTCAACTTCCAATAAACTACATAAAAACGAAAATTCATTAGTAAAAAGTTGAGAATTACGATGCTGAATACCTAATTAACGAAAAGGATCCATAATATTAACTTTCACAAAACTATGTCCAATTGCACTAACATAACTGCAGAAAATCAAACTGCCGATATAAATTCGCAGATTTTATCTTCACTTATTAAATCAACATTTCTCCACATACATTGTTAAAGTGGAGCTCTCTTATGTACCAGTGTTTAAAAGCGCTTTTGTATTTGAAAAGCATTTGCTAAGTGACTGCAAAAACAGGGAAAAAGTTTTGAAGAAAGAGGCAAAAAGGTAAATTTATTTACAAAATATGTTGCAAATGAGTTTACCAAGAAATAAAAAGGCCAGAACATATTTAGAACATTCAAACAGGCATTTGCCAGAATCTGGACTGGTGACCCAATCTATACAGACTAATCAATGTAAGTGACCTTTCAGAATTAAATTTTTCAGTCGAAGAGGATTCAGACGATGCTGGATGCTCAGTAATTTTTTCCAACAACCATATAGTAACTTCAAGAGAGCTGTAACTACTGGAATAAAGATTGGCTGCAAATCGGTCTCAGCGTTACTGCCTTTACATTCAAGCTCTTTCTGCATGTGAAATTCAACATAAATCTCAAGTATTTGTCGAATGTACAACGAGAGAACAATATGTAGTGAAATATCTTTACGATCGGAATCGGATAGAGGGGTCGTGATAGAGAAGTCCCGCATTGCCCGTCAAACTCAAAAGTTGCCAAGTCAACTATCAAATTATATAGAGAGTGGCACCAGACTTTTATTCGGTTCCAAGAAATCATTTATTTTCGCTCAATTGATGGAGCACTTATCCCGAAGAAGTTTCTCTTCAGATGATGAAAGCTGCAAAGATGTGGACAAACGAAGTCAGGAACACGATTCTATCAAATCTGAGCAAGTTGATTAGTAGATCGCAGTAACACTAATCAATTTGAAAATTGCTTTCCTAATTGTGTTGGTATCCTTCCTGCATCCCAATAGCATCTCATAGCACCTACAATTTTATTTTCAATTCCATTGCACTTTCTTTCATAAGTCAACGCACAATACTGTTATTCTAAACTCCAGACAGACTGCTTGCATCTGAAACAGACTTCAAAAAAGTCGTTACCGTCAAGATTATTCGCGTATCTAAAATACGACTTTCTTCTGTGTTAATGCCAAGTATCACACAAAAGCATTCACGTTTGGAAATGGCAGTTTATTTTTGGGAAGAGTTCGTTAGAACTAAGCTGCATGCGAAGTACCAAAGACAAAAAAATTGACGATTCCATGGATAATAAGATGAAAGATTCTAAAGTTTTAAGCGTCATGAAAAGATCGGAAACCAAGGCAAGTAAATAAAATTCGGACCAAAAGAAAATCCCATCCTGTGAAAGCCGAGTTTACTTAATTGAAGCACAAAATTCGAATGACAGATACGAAAAAATTCGAATTACTTGAGCCGGGAAGGATGTAATACCAGACCCGTTTCGCATAATAAACCAGCCTAAATTCTTGTGCCCTTAACTTTTCTTAATCCAGCCCAAATTAAATATACGACTATATTTTATCAAAACGAATTCGAAAGTAAAATAGAATTAGTTTCGCCTGTAGAATTTACAATTGAATCCTCAAGCAGCTTCAGGATTATATGAATCATTTCAGAACCCTTATTTTTCCAAGACGGATTCACATGATACAAACCCTATAATCCAAGACATAACAAAAATAGAAGACTTGAAGCACACGAATCTTTTCTGTGCGCATCATACTGCCTCTGCCACAAAACCAAACGATCAACTGCCTTAAAACTGCACTGCTTACAAACAGGATAGAATACGGATTTAAGTTAATCACCGAATCATGATCAGCACATCAGAATTAAATATCAAGTTCAATTGATTTCTTCTATAATCACAGTTAACATTTGGAAGCTAAATTAATTTAGACAAATCGTACTGTCGAAATTTATCCTTTTCAGCAAGGAAATGAACCAGTTTAAGAAAACTTGAGTTCTAAAATCGTTAAAAAAAATCTTTGATACAAGAGAAGATTCGGAAAATGCATGTAAATATTCCCAGGTATTCGTCAGATGTAGCAGATATTGTTTGACAAATAATTATAGTCAGAATCAACATAACTAAGCATTATGCTCTTAAAATTCCAAATATTCACCAACTTAAAATTCCCGAGATGAAAGTTTTACTACACTACGAACATTATTCGAAATCTCCATTTCTGGAAGGCCTTTTATAGTTCCTTATTAAAGAAAATCAGGAAGCTGAATGGCAAATTCATTTAATTCTCGAGATTTGAATGCAAACTATTAATGACAAAATGATTTTTGAATTTTGATTTTTCCCCCATCAGCATCATAGCCATTCTTTCTTCATGAAAATGTTTAATAAAACCAGATTGTTGTGAATTCCTCTTTAGCAATCATTTCTCAGGATACCAACTCGTATATCGCAACTCGCTCTGGCTTCTATGGTAAAAGGCAAGCTTGTATCTTTGATTAATATATAAAATCTACGGCGTTTCGAGGCTTGCAGTATTGTATAGGGAACAGAAATGGCCAAGTAATTCATGGTCGCCTCCTGCGCTCTCGTTTTCATGTGGCTATTTCTACGAATCGACCTACTATAGAAAATCTTCCTAGTTTTAGATCTGGAATTCCATTTTTTCCATAACAGACTACCATCCATAAAATAAAAGCACTTAATGTATGATTTTAATTCGCGTGATCGGAATAAGATATTAACTAAATACATGAAAACTTACTGTTTGACTCTGTTGGCGAGACATCTAGTGAGTTTTTCACACAGAGAAACAAAGACCTAATCTAGACCTTTCCTATACACACACAACGAGGGGGAGAGTCCGAAAAAGCCCACACACACACCGAGGGGGAGAGTTCGAAAAAGCCCCCCCACACACACACCGAGGGGGAGAGTTCGAAAAAGCCCCCCCACACACACACCGAGGGGGAGAGTTCGAAAAAGCCCCCCCCACACACACACCGAGGGGGAGAGTTCGAAAAAGCCCCCACACACACACCGAGGGGGAGAGTTCGACAAAGCCCCCACACACACACCGAGGGGGAGAGTTCGACAAAGCCCACACACACACACCGAGGGGGAGAGTTCGACAAAGCCCCCACACACACACCGAGGGGGAGAGTTCGACAAAGCCCCCACACACACACCGAGGGGGAGAGTTCGACAAAGCCCACACACACACACCGAGGGGGAGAGTTCGACAAAGCCCACACACACACACCGAGGGGGAGAGTTCGACAAAGCCCACACACACACACCGAGGGGGAGAGTTCGACAAAGCCCACACACACACACCGAGGGGGAGAGTTCGACAAAGCCCACACACACACACCGAGGGGGAGAGTTCGACAAAGCCCACACACACACACCGAGGGGGAGAGTTCGACAAAGCCCACACACACACACCGAGGGGGAGAGTTCGACAAAGCCCACACACACACACCGAGGGGGAGAGTTCGACAAAGCCCACACACACACACCGAGGGGGAGAGTTCGACAAAGCCCACACACACACACCGAGGGGGAGAGTTCGACAAAGCCCACACACACACACCGAGGGGGAGAGTTCGACAAAGCCCACACACACACACCGAGGGGGAGAGTTCGACAAAGCCCACACACACACACCGAGGGGGAGAGTTCGACAAAGCCCACACACACACACCGAGGGGGAGAGTTCGACAAAGCCCACACACACACACCGAGGGGGAGAGTTCGACAAAGCCCACACACACACACCGAGGGGGAGAGTTCGACAAAGCCCACACACACACACCGAGGGGGAGAGTTCGACAAAGCCCACACACACACACCGAGGGGGAGAGTTCGACAAAGCCCACACACACACACCGAGGGGGAGAGTTCGACAAAGCCCACACAAACCTCGAAGGCGAAAATACAGCGCTTTACTTTAAGTTTTTAAAAATCATATAGTTTAAAAATTTACTGAAGTCCGTAAGTGGAAGGAAGCATCGCTTAAAAGGGCGTTTTTAAAAACTATTAAAATCTAATAATAAAATCAATGAAATGTAAACAGCGAAATCGATTCTGTTTACATTTCATTGTAAACTATGGGGGAATTGTTTATACATCGTAGAATAATTCAGAGGAAAAATTGCCAAGCGAAAACAAAAGCACAGCGGGTGACCCGAGGTTTCTTATTTCTATTTCCTATACATTACTGCAAGCTTCGAAATGCCATATTTCCAAACATTTAAAGATACAAGCTTGCCTTTCGCAATTGCAACGGGAGCCAGTTTCGATCCATTCGTTGGTATCCAGAGAAACGATGGCTAAAAAGAAATTCTCTTTGGTTCTGTTTGACTAAATAAGGATATGAAGAAAGAATGGCCATGATGCTGATAGAAGTCAAGACTCAAAATCGTTCTTTCAATTTGAAATTACCTTCAAATCTCGAGAATTGCTAAATTTACCACTCAAATAACTAGTTTTCAGAAACTATAAAAGGCCTCCCAGAAGGTGGAATTTTAAATGGTCCGAAAAGTCCGAAATAACCACTAAACCTAAAGAATTCTGACCATAAATATTTGTCAAACTTTATTTGTTACACTCGATGAAACTGGGAATATTTATTTGCATTGCTGAATCTTGCCATCATCAAAGATCGATTTTTTTAAAAAAGATTAATGTTCAAGGTTTCTAATCTCGATTTCCACTCGCTGAAATGGATACAGGTTGACAGCACGATTTGTCCAAATTATTAAACTGACACCAAAATGTTAACCGCAATTATAGAAGAGCATACATTCAATTGAGCTTGACAATTTTATTCTAATGTGCTGCTCTGTTTAAAAATATCGACTAGATTAAAACAAGTTCCGTTTGATAGAAGTGCAGCGTCAAAGCATTTGATCTATTGATCGAGTGACAGAAGCAATAAGATGCGTACAGAAAAGTTGTGTGCTGGAAGTCTTCTGTTATCGAAATGCCTTTTAGTATAGGGCTGTATCGTATTGATTACTACCTGCTAACATCTTTCAAATTTTTGTATACAAAATCCTTGTACTAAAAATAAGTTCAGATTCTTCGTTCAAACATAAGATCGCTTGCGACAGATGAATGTGCTTCAGCCAATATTTTAGACATTGAATGAACAAAAATAGTGCATAACGCCTCATTTTATTGAAAATTTTCAGAAGCGAAAAACATCAACAGAGGCAAATGGAAACAAATCATTTCTTGAAATAGAAATGGTACACAGGTACTTATTAAGTGGCCAATTCAGCTGTTAAGAATCAAATCTTACTTGGAATGAGCAATATTTGATTGGTTAAGACATCTACAAAATACTAATAATCAGTTTTGAAACTACTCCAATTGAAGAAAACTGAAAAAAAGCATTAAGGAATGCGATATTTCATCCATATTGTTGGATAATCTTTTACAATTCAACGAAAGCAATAACCTTTAAAATAGTCAAAACAAAATTATATCAAAGATGTCCGCGTGCCATTATTCTTGTAAGGCAAACTAAACGCATGAAAAATTCATTTTTCCAAAACCATCTGCAGAAAACTTACACGAATGTTTTGATTTTTCACAATGCACCGAAAGCCTCCGTCTGTAATTTCAACCTTTAAAGTAATAGAAACAAAATTAAATCAAAGATGTTTTGTTTGTCATCGCTCCTTAAGGTATAAAAAATTCATTTCTTCAAAATCTGCAGAAAACTTCCAAGAAGAGATGATACAATAATCGCTTTTTGCTCTATATCAAAGTGAATGAGTTCTTATTTATATCTAATATACTTCAAAGCAATTCCCACAGTTTAAAATAAATTGTTATTTTTCAGAATCTTGTCTTTCTCCTGCATCCAGCCTCAGCTATTTTTCCCTTCTACCGTCATTTACCATAACAAAAAAGCATTCATAAAGACACTATCAAGCATTTGGTAGTAAAGAGAATGATCGTTCATAAAATAATCATCTCTCAAAATGCATTACTAGTTTTTCGAATGATTTCAAGTTTAATGTTTAAAGCACCTCAACAACTGTTCAACTCTCTTTGGCACCGACTCTAAAGCATCTCAACAACTAAACTTTGACATTACAAATTAAATGACAAAGTAAACACGAAAGTTTCTCCACGTGGAAATTTTTGAAATTCTCTAAAACCATCAATTGAGAGAAATCTAAAAGGCAAGAGATCTTGGAAAAAGATATTGAGCAAAGTTAACTGTTTAGAAAACATCGTCCAGCCAAAACTGAAAGAAATTCTTTCAGGGGAATAAGTTACAAAGCATTTCAGACCACCTTTCCGGTGTCCCGTCATTTATTATATGAATAGGGCATCATTGTATTGATAATCCAAAAGAAGTTTAATAACGGCCGGTAATATTTGCAACTCTGGCAGTTTAAATTTTCCCTATCAGCTCAAATACAGATTAAAGATTAATACTGAAGCTATTAATAGCATAACAGCTTCTGAGAATCTGATGTGAATGAAATAAGCTCAGTTTTAAACACTTCGTGCATTAATTAATCATTTTACCGGCATTTGGATTTTTTTTTTAAGGAAAAATAGAACCGGATTTCTTGAACTTCATTATACCAATATAATTCAGACTGAAAAAGAAATTTGTAATGCTTGGATGCAATCGAAGTTCTGTAAAATTGGCCATTATTTGTATTTTATGGTTTAAAAGCCAGGTTTGATCATTCAACTTGGCATTGCCAAGAGTTTACAGCAAGGCTCACTAAACAGATTGCAGACTTGCATCTATAAGCTTAATTGGTAGAAACATAGGATGTTAAGACAACCACAATTTTTTCCTTTATCCTGAAGTAAAAATTTTTAATCCAAGCGGTTTTTAAAATGAAGCAATATTTTATCTTGTTATTGAGATCAAAGATTGTGTGCTCTAAATGGAAAAATCATTAAAGCTAATATTATGAATGCTCTGGACTGAAGTGAGGAAATATCTCGTTTCTAAATCTCCAAGATTCATTTCAAGCCATAAAAAAAAAGAAATATTGAGTAAACGAGTGAAAGAAATTTACCATGGCACTATCAAAACATTGAACATTCTGAAAATGCTCAAAATTCATTATCATAAGAAAACCAGATACTAAATCCAAGTGCTTACATAAATTAAACAGCCAAGGCGTTTATTATTTCTTAAGCATTGAAATAAATTGCATTATTTCACATCTTCTGACATTTAACAAATACGATTCAGAATGTTTTCGAAATTAAAGATTTAGAATACATATGAATAGAAATGCATTTTGTTTTAGAATCAAAAGTGTGCTCGCATCTTGTGCAAAATATCACCCAGCCTTAACATTAAACATTTTCTTTAAATTCATTACTGATGTAAAACATAGAAAAATACAAAGTATTACACAGTATATTTGATCCTTCAGATAATTACATGAATACGTTTAGATTACCATCACAGCATTACAATAGGTTATTGCAACCTAAATGCAAGTATGTCAAGAACAATCCAAAATAAACAAATCTTAAAATAATGGAAACATAATTTTATACAAATATTAATTTATATCAAAAAAATGAATTACATAAATATTAAATAACTATATAAATATCAAAAATAAAATCATTTATCCAAATATATCAGTTTTCCTTGATTCCACAACTTTGGAGCATTGTTTATATTCACCGATTGTGTAGTTTAACGAAGACGCATGTCATTAAAAGAAAATTTTTACAAAAATTGGATTTATAAATAACTATATCAGTGAGAATTCAACCTTTAAAATATAGTTATACGAATTTTTCTATTGTTCTAAATTTACTGGCTTTTACTTTAAAATTAGATACAACAATTTCACATAGCTGTAATTGTATACAACAGGAGCTGATGGAAGGCTATTTTACTTTTGCCGAAGAAAATTGGATGAAGTAATTTTTTAAAATCAATTTAATAAAATTTTAAGTTACAATTCCACATATGTATTTTACTAAAGCCTTATGTTTGCGCCCCTGTTTCTATCTTGCAAAATCAGTACTAGGTGGCGCTTCTGTTTGACTGTTTAATATAAATAGGGATTTTAATAAAATTTAGTATTACAGTCCACTTGTTTGAGTGTTTCTTCTGAGTCTTGGTGTATTAACACCTTATTTTAAGAAAACTTTCAAAAATATCAATTAAAATCAAGGTTATTAATTCTATTTTATAATCTGCCTTAAGTAGTCTGTAATAGACATTAATTCTTACAATCATGCATAGAGTTAAAATACGAACTAACTGAAGCATCATTCCAAAATTAACTACAATTCTTTGCCATTTAAAAAGGTGCGATTTTGGAGTAGTTCAACCAATTTCAAATTCAGGATTTAATTCCAGATTCTTAATTGAAAACTTTAGGAAAAATCTTTTGTATCAAAAAAAAAATGTTGATCTATTTTAATTTCGAATTACGTAAAAGAAACCATTTAAAATCCAATTTCGTTCCTACAACTTGATCAAAATTAATGGTCAAAAGTTCTGCATTTTTTTTTCTCCAATTTTCTAAATTGCGAACAGTTTCGATATATTTTTTTAAAGAGGAGTTTCAATTAGAAAAAAAAAATGGAGTGAAATAATTCCTTGGAATTCCTTTCACACAAAAAAAACAAAAATTATCATTGAAAACATTAGAACCCTAGAAATTCTTGCCTCAGACCAACAAGATCTCCGATTTAAAGTTGTAAACAATATTTAGCTGCGCCATAATATACAAATTTCTTGAAACAACTCAAATATTTAGGCCACCCTATTTGGATTCCAAATATAGTTCTCAAAATCATAAGAAATCCTTTGAAAAAACACAAATGCTAAATTCTGCTAATTTTTCATTAAGCCAACAGGCAGAATCTTCTGTTGCCGTTGCATTAAATGGGTATCCATAGCAACAGAAAATTTAAGCAATAAAGATAAACAATTAATCTTTAATATATTCTATCTAAATATCAACAGTCATTATCACTGCTTAAATCTCAATGTTAACCAAAGCAATTTTGAAATCTTTCGCAAATAATTTGATTTGCGAAATAAAACCTTGATATCCGAGATATCTTGTTCAAGTAATTCAAAATTTAACGAATCATTTCATTAATCTTAGATGCATGAATGCATGAATCTACATAATCGTTGCATTTCGGTTTCAGGATTTTAATCGATTCACAAATTCATTTTAAAAATTCACCTAATTAACTCCCTATTTACAGCAGAAATCCTGCCAACTGCTAACTCATTAGATATCGCAGTCCTTCCTCTAAAAGATTCTTTGATATTTTTCAAAGAAAACAAAGCTGAGGAACTCCCGATACATTCTCCAAAAATTATCCAACAAATTGTGTCTAAAATATATACTATTTCAAGAATAAATCAGAATTTAATATAGGTTCAAGTCACTCAGGTATGGCCTGGAACAAACTATCGGATCAAAAAAGAAAGAAATTGCCGGAATTGAATGGATCATTCCAAAAGATACTTAGAGAAGATTTTTAATGATTTCCAAAACAGCAAGTAGCTCAACTCCTTAAAAGGCATATAAAACTAATACTATTACTTCCTGAGCAAGAAATAGAAGATGCCCTTACCAGTAGACTTATTTCCAAATGGATAACATTTGGATTTTTAAACCACTTTAATTTCTACAAAAACTCTTGGCATGAGTGCAAACAGATCTCGATACCGGTCCTGCCCTATCGTTCTGCAAACAGATCTCTTTGGTTGAAATTTTTCCACCAGGATAACATCTCATCTAAATCATTGTTTGCCAGGATCACAAATTTGTCTTCCGTTTTACCTTGCAATTCAGATTTCCTAGTAGTTCAACTGCTTTGGGAAATAGAGGTGGGACGGTGATTATTGGCCTTAAGTACTCATATTTTCAAAGATTAAGGAGAAGATATGTAATTAGCATAGAATATTTGTGTATGCAAAATCTTTCATATAATTAGGAAAATTATTTAAATATCTCTTAATTGTAACCGCTCCTAATATCAAAAGCATAGAATTACAACAAGATTTGTTTTGAACGATTTTTTTTCGCCCATTTAAATCCAACTTGATTAAACATGCGTTCAGCAAGAAAATTGTTTAAGATAAAAAGTTATTCTAGAATAAAAACTAAAGTACTTGACTGGTTTTACTAAAATTGCATTGTTATAATTATTTCATTATCTTAGACATTTTAATGTTTTTTTTCAGATCAAGTAAAAAATGGTCTTCAAATATTTCTGAACAACTCCAATCACGAAAGATAACATTTTAGGTACATGTTTGCCGCTATAATTTCTCAATTGATCAAATTAAAGCGACAGTTGGTTTCTAACTTTAGATTGCATTCAGATACGGAACGTATAATCACCGCTCATATTGAAACAATTTTGGAACAGGTTACTCCAAGCTAATTTCTAAGCAAATTGGAGTTCGTCTAGTTACAATGAAATCCACACTTTTTAATAGTCTATTTGACGAATTTTATATATAATTGTTTTTATGTCGAACATTGATTATTTTTGCAAATGCCAGAGTGGAAAGAATTCTCTACTTCGTTTAATTCTCTACTTTCTATACTTGTATAAGTATATAATCTACACTTTCAGATAACTACATACAATAACTCTGAAGTTAAACGGTTAATCTGTACTAATTCACTTGATAATTTTGCTCCAACCACGAATATTCAGAAAATTTTCAAATATACTCAAGATCCCTTTAAATATTAATTTTGAGTTCGCTTTAAATCCTATTCTCTGTAAAGCTTCTTCTCTTTAAAACTTCAATTATTAAAAGCTATTATGGAAGTTTAAATCTACACAGTTTACACTTAAAAACCTTGCAACGCGTTTCGATGTTTAAAATTCACTTTTCAAGTTCAACCTGCAATAGAAAGTAACGGACCGATGCGATGTTTTGCCTACTCCAGATTTTTTCCATTGTTCAGAGTTGAAAGTATATGTTAAGGTTCTTTATAAAACGTTTGTTAGTTTAAATGGTTTGTTAATTTATTAGGTTATTATACATTGTTAAACTTAGATACTAGAATAAATTCCCTCCCTCTCACCAGCCGGCTGGTACCTAATCCGCCCTTTACTCCCGAATTACGATTACACGGTTGTTAATGACTACGCCCTTCCGATTCCTACCCTTCCCATCCCTCATTCGTCCTCTCCCCTTATAAAGAAGCTTAGCATCATACTCTTAACATCAGAACGTGAAAGAAATCTGGAAGTATAAACAATACCTATTGAAATTTTTCCTAGTCTTAATCTACCACCGATATTTAAAGCTAATAATAAACTTACCATCTACGCATACGCGCGAATCATATTTAAATATCCGAATTGTAAACTTAACTAAAAATTAATGAACTTTCTGCTAGAATTAGGTTTTTGGCCTACGTCTTAAATAATTCCTACATTTAAGTTACTTTCCAATGAACGCAATTTATTATTTTCACTTCAAAAGTTTGAAGACGATAAATCCAACGGAAAATTGATAGCGCATCACTAAAATACTATCTCAATATTCATGTTTGGAGCTTTCCTACCTAATTTTATCCCTATTCGGATCTAGAGAGGAAGTATTTTTCCTGACAACACATTCGTAGAAATTTCCATTTAAATATTACATTTTGAATATTCGTAAGGAGATACATTTTTTATCCAAGATTTTAAATTAGAAATTTGATACATCTATATAATGAAGCTATAACTTTTGTCAAGTGATAATTTGATCTTTGAATTTTGCTTTCCCTATTAAGTTTGTTTTACGACGTCACTATATAATGGGCAATTTAGGTTTTTAATATAATATTTGGATTGTAATTGCTTTTATGAAATAAGATTCCAGGCAGTGTTTATATCTACTGAGAAGGCTATTATCAAAGCGGACAAATGAATAGGAATTTATTTTTCTAGCATTTAATTCAAATTCTCCTGTGATTACAATGTTTTTGGTGCATTACTAAAGTATTACTAAGTGTTATGAAAAATTCCAAATATTTATAAAGTTAACTCTGGAAATTCCTTAGAATATCCATTCCATTATTTAATTAAAGGTAAGATAATTTCATTGACAAATTATGGATGGAAGACAAACTCCTACTGCAAGCTAACTCTGGACATACATTAGAAATCGCAATAAGCCATCCATTAAACTGAGATCAAGATCTTGCTGACAAAATATAGATGGAGTCTCAAAGTACTGCAACCATTTCAGGACCGGAAGATAAAGTCTTCGTCTTTTGTTCTAGTATATTTCTAAACCATCAAAAGAGAACAACGCCTCCGATACCTTATATGTATTCTCAACAGCACAGAGTACGCCACAGCTCAGCCTCCTTGAATGGAATACGAATTTGAACTGAATCCGATTTTCTAATTATGACCCAAAACGCACCTTCCATTTGAATGACCAAAGTCAAATTTTTTAACGAACTTTCATACTGCGAAACCTCCATAATTTTATTAATAAAACCTGAGATTTCAAAAAGCTCACATTCAGAAAATTCAACATCAGATAATACGTAAGCATGTTGGAAAATTTGAGACATCTGTTTTTCTAATGGATTAAATGCAATATTTTATGATATAAATTAATGCTGGCTATACTATACGTCAAGCACAAGGCTTAAAGATGAAATCGTGCGCGTTTCTAAGTAGAAATAACAAATATCGCCCAAAAAGTCGACGACAAAAAATTTATTAGAAATGGTCACAAATTAAAATTGAGAAACAAATCTTTGTAGTTCATAAGCTACACCTGCCCTTTTTTTATTCTGAATCAAATTAATATTAAAATAGGGAAACTGATGGATCTTACAGGTCCTTCAGGGCTTGAAAGTTTGAACGACGAAGTGTTAAAATAGGGACATCTTGCAAAAATGTGGTCAACAGTTTGAATTGCATTTCATGTGCACATGTTGGCACTCAACTCCTGGGAAAATTAGTATTCTCAAATAATCATATCCTATTCAAAAGGTGAGCTAATTTATTGAAGCTTCAAGTAAGAAAAGTAGACCACATTGAAACAGGTATACGATGCAAGTCATTGTTTATAAGCAAAATCTGCCTTTCCTGCTATTTAGTAACGATATATTGCTTCATGGATTTGAGAATCTAAAAACAACAACATGTTTCAAAGGAACAATAACTGTTACGAGCGCCTTTGGCTAAAAAACTAATTTTAACTTTAATCATACTAGAGTTATAACTTGCTTTTACAACTCTAAAATCAGAATTAACTGCGCGCGAAACCAATGTATGTTTTTGTATATGGCAACTAAAAAAGCAAGCATTTTAAAATTATATATAGCATGTAAATAGAATTGTATATAGTTAGATAGATAATAAAATGGAGTCAGATTAATAACGAGTGGATTATTTCACATTACGATCCCACATCTTTGAATCTTATTAGCGGAGAAACGACTGAATGAAATGAAATTCAGGTAGAGTCTCAACAATAACTATTCAGTTGGAGCTCAGAAGTTGGAAAACCAAGAAAATCCAAATATTCAAGTGGGGAAATTATGATTAATATTTGATAAAAAGATTGGCAATATCAGTGAGTATTCCAACAGAAAATATTGTCTCCATAAATGCAGAATCCGCAATAAAAATTACAATGCATAGTAGAGAATAGAAGAAATAGAGCAATAACAATGGCAATGGCAATGGCAAACTAAGCACAAGGGAAGAAAGACTGGCTATAGCTGGAATCGATCACACCAGTAGCTATATGATCGCTTGCATTTAAAATTGTTTGATGTAATCGGAATATCGACACCTCTGAAACCATTTGTTGCAAAGCAACTAAATCTATGGTCTTGAATATAGCAAATTGAGATTCCAGAAAAAAATACCTTCCAAAGTGGATTTTCTACTGGTCGAGTGACAGGAGCGATAAGGTGCATCAGAAAAGATGCATGCTGGAAGTACTCTGTTCCCGGATGCCTTTTAATATAGGACTGGATGGCATTGATTACTACCTGCTTTCATCTAACAAAACTTTGGACACAATGACAGCCTTATAATAAGTCCATATTCTCCGTTAAAACATTGGATCGTTTTCAATAGAAGGCTATCAAATTCCACCATCGAGGCACACACAAAAACTCTCGTGTGTGCTCGACGAAATGACGTATGCTAAAAGAACGAGCATCGTGAAGTTATAGCCAAACCGAATTACATATCGAGATCTCAAAAGGTGTATTGGATTGATGATTTTAAAGCAGTCGATAACGTTTTAAATTCCAAACAGAATGACTTGACTGGCACAGTTAAGTGTGTTCACATTTAATTTGTTCAATTTAATGTATTCACATTTAATTTGTTGGTTTAAGTGTGTTCACATTTAATATTTAGGATTTGCTGTTGTTGCCTATGGCATTTGTCATAGACAAACCCGCTGACAAAGTCAACGGTTTAAGCCGAGTTTGTGGGTAAAGGCCCCTGAGCACCCGAGGGGAGAAGTTGACTTCTAGCTCATATGAAGACGACACTCGCACTACATTGCATAACCCCTTTATACAGGGGGGCTATCACCCACCTCAGAACACAGAATCAAGGACAACCATGCCCGAACCAGGACTCGATCCCAGGTCACGGGGAAGACGCGCTACTCCTAGGTCAGGACGACGGATCTTCAAGATTTCAAACCTAAAATAACATTTCGTATCATTGGATCTACGATTTGGTGAACTACTCCGAGAAAATTCAAAGGGAGTAAAACAAATTTATAGCAAAATCTATCACCCAAAATAAAGAATTTATCTACAGTACATTTCTCAAGCGTCTATGGATCAAAGGTTATGAAAGACAATTTCATATCTAAATAGATGTTATGTTTTTGCTTTGTTTTCAGGTGTCTCATTCTGAACATAAACGTTACATGAGATTAATACAATCAGTGATGAAAGGACAACAGTTTCAAGGGACCTTGAAAATAATTTGAATTTATCGAGTGATATAGTTGTGTATGTTATTAATAAATATGACCAATGCTTCCTCTAGATGGACAAAGCAGTATCTCTTCGACTTTGCAATGTATTTTTTGCAGCACAATTACTCTAGTTATAAATTCAAACATTTAATTACTGTGAACTATATATCAAAACGAAACCGGCGAGTGAGAAAGTGCATCCGAAATACTAATACAAGAAATCCTTTTTATGCTTACTCGTATCCATTTCAAACAGGAAATGTTCAAGAAAAATATTTATGTTTTGCAGCTTTGCATTTTTCTAGCTGTAGCTAATGACTTCATCGACAACTCGCCTACACACTTCTTCCAGATGGCGAACACTTGTTTAGAGCCTTGATTGGGAATTCCGGACCTTTATGTTGTAGAATCCATTTCGCATCTTTCGAAAATTGCTCAATGGATGACCATCTGTAAAGAGAAACGTTAAAATGAAAAATTGTTTCAACTTTCCTTTAGGTAAGAATAATGTAATTAGGCACATTTTACATAATCGGTTTCAAATAACAGCCTGACCGAAAGTATATCATGCAAAGTTTATCATTAACAGTTATGCTATTCCAGAAAATACGATTCTTTCCCCAGCGACAAGCATTATTACTTCCTAATGTATGTAGTATGGAATGGGGTTTGACGGTTTTTCAAATCCGGTTTTATAAAGTAAATTTGTCACATTTGAAAACCTGTTTTTAAATTAAGAAAACCGGTTTTCTGGAACACCTGGATATTCCTCTTAAAAAAACAAATATTTTTATCAGTTGGGATCGATTCATCCAGTAGCTGAAGGCTTAGGGCGACGAGATAACAGTTTATTAACAAGTGAAGATGTATTTAAGTTTATGTTAACTAAACTAAAAAAATTTAAGCACTGAAATAAGTTTGAAATTATTATATGCTTCAAAAGAACATATTCAAGAAAGACAAGTAGAATTACCAACTCTTGCTGTATTTGCAAAGTCCACAAGACATTTCTAGTTCAGCGAAGAAATCTAGTGTGCTTTCTTTAGCTTCAAAAGCCGAAATTAAGTTATCCGGGACGATATTGTCTTGAATATTTCCAAATTCTTATGTGGAAACTGATTCCGATGGAGAGCAAACTACTCAGTGTAATGTTTTTTTTAAAAGAAGCCATGGAAAAATCAATCCATAAGTTTCTTGAAAACCCTAAAGAAAAACTAACAAATGCAAAGACTAAAAGCTGAATTTTCATTATTTGAGGCAACAAATAGAAGAAAAGATTTATTTGATTCCATGAAAACTATAAAACAAAGCTCAGTAGCTAGTGAACGAGTATTTCCAATTTCAAGCAATATTGTGTTCAATATACGAACAAGACTTAGCCACCGTTCAGTGGATATTTTATGTTTTTAAAAATGCTATTTTCTTAGGAGAAATTAAAATTAATGAAAATATGAATGCTATTTGAAATTTTTGTTTGACTTTAGGTTATTTTGTGTAGGTAATATGTATAAGTAATCCTTAATTTTTTTTTTTTTTTTTTTAATATTTTGACTTTAATTCCATTTTTTGTCATTTTATATAAATTAAAAATATTTTTTCCCATTTCATTTTATAAAAATTCGAAAATCGACTAAAACCGGGTTTTTGTAAATATTGAATTCGAAAACCGGTTTTTCAAAAAGTCGGTTTTTGTATAAACCCTAGTATAGAGAAAGTATAATAGTCAAAAATTCGAACCCGAGATTGACGAATCGTCACGTTTTAGACCTTCCTGAATTCGAAAAACACAATTTTGGAAGATATTCTTCAGTCTGCCTGACAAAGAACTTGAACGCTCTGAGCTAGAAGGATGAAATTTGGTGCACGGTCTTTACACCAAATTTGCAGATTTCTATCAAATGAAGTAAAGTCTGTTCAAAGAAAATCTGTGTCCGGTTGTTAGAATATAAGTTCACTACAAAACGAAGAAAGCTAGATGAATAAAATTCGGCAAACAGATTTAACATCTATAATGTAGACACCCATCAAATTGAGCCAAATCCTAGAAGGGGTTGACCATCTGTCGGTCTGTACTTTCAGAAACATAAGCGCGATAACTCAGAAATACAATGACTTAAATGTATCAAATTTGGTGTAAGATTTTGCGACTACAAGTGCAGTTTTGTATCAAATCTGTCCTAATCGGTTGTGAAAAACGTGTCTAAAGCACAAATGCGATTTTCGGATACTATTAACGAGATGCCAGGGAATAATCGCCAAATAACTCGCCAATGACACGACAGATTCAGTAAAAATGAGAATTTCATGCAAAAGTTAATAGTTCGTAGCTATTGTACACTAGTGCCATATAAGGTGTTCTCTGGCATAGCAATTTAATTAGCGAGTATGCGAGAATATTTTAGGGAGCCCACACCCTACGGTTGACTTGCGATTTTCTTGGGATCAATCAATTTAGTTATATTAACGTCCCGCTTGAAAGCAACACTAGGGCTATGTTGGAACGGATCTCTTCATTTTGAACCTCGGTCAGATGAAGAGCACGATACCCGAGCTGGCATCCCTTACCTAACTTCCAGACCACACCAGCTGGATAACGTTTGTCCCTGACGGATTTACCATGCACCATACCCGCTTACACAGCTGTTCTTCAGTGGAATCGAGCCTCGAACCTGAAATCCTCCGCTTCCGCAGCTGAGACCCTACCACCAGGCAACCGAGGCCCCTTTGGGATCCAGCAGATCAATTCTATAACAAGCGCGTAATTAATCCATGATTAAATAAAGAAATCGGAATGTAATGTGGACTGGATATTAGTGTTTATATAAATTTAAAACCGGCGAGGGGGCTTTTGTAAATATGAAAAACATTTTATGGGTAAATTTATCTATTTCTTGGTCTTTCAATCCAGGCGCTTGTTAAGTAAAAACGGCTGACTGTTTCGGGAAAAGTTCAGCATCGAGAGTTAAGAAAAAAAGCGTTTCTAAGGCCTCTTTTTGATGTAACTGCGGTTATTTGCTATAGGGTGCTTGCTGATCATGTATCAACAAAGAAATGAAAACCACCCTAATAAGAAACTTTCCTCACTACGCTAAAAAGATGCGCCTCGACTCATTTTTCTCGCCAGATGACGTACATGACAGAAACAAATTACACTTGTGTGTTTGCATTTGATGAAATCATAGGTAAATATTTACTATTAAAAATACTTTGCCATCTATGCTACCAAATATACGATACTTTAATATACAAATTTCCATTCATTACGAAAATTCAAGATTTTTTTAACAAAACAGGAACCTATCCTTTAATCCCTAAGGTATCGTAAAAACCGAAAAGATCTGTTACGTAAGCATGTTGCCCCGCCTCTCACTTGTAACGCCCTCTAGCGGTATATGTAAAAAACCATCAGTCTTTGTAACATCATCGACGAAGCAGCAAGCCGAAAGGCAAGGCTGAAACCAACTCCCGAAAGCGGAGAAACAATAAAATCTTTAAAATACAAAAAAGGTCCGTCATCATTATCGAACCTCTCCAATATCCACTTCAAAATAATAATCGTGAAAGCACGTATTTTAAAGAAAGAAAATTAGAAGAGTAAAGCTCAGAAGTGCCAAAGCGGACTATTTGAAACTTTTACAAATTATTCACTTAGAGTTATGAAATTTATGCATGTATATTAAAATATAAATACGTCAAGTTTCTCTTAAAAACTTTTCAAAACAATACATTTTAAAAAACGAGTCGAGTTTTAAAAAAAATTTAAGACATTTCCGGCGACTTAATTTTTAATTTTCTAATATTTTTTCCTTATTACGCAATGAAAGTTTATTTTAAAAACTTAAAATTTTGTAATTTCTCATTAAAAGTTAATTTTTTTACGAATATTTTTATGCCCGCTTACTGAATTTTAATAAGAATTTTATTTTTCCTGAACGAAAATTTACTTTTAATATCTAAAACTTCGAAATATAAAATGCCTTCTCTATTTTCTTTTAATGGTTAACTGAAATCTTTACAATCGATTCTGTTTAGCTTCCTGAAAAATTAAGACAACACCTGGCACATATCAGTCATTTAAATCTAATTGCAATGTGATTTTCAGAAAATCATTAAGATTTAGTTTTTCTATCACTAGGTCTTTCAAATATTCCTTTCATTAATCAATACATTCTATGACAAAATTTTAATTGAATATAAACATTTTGGTAATGAAACGATAAAAATAAAATTTCACATTTTCGTCCCTTTTTGCTCATTTGAAAGTTAACTATCCTTTGAATGTTGTATAAGACGAAGGGAGAATTAAAACTCGAACGATAAAAACATTTGTAACATTTGAAAGTTTATTTTATTTTTAGTGGTATAAAATTAATTTATGCACTATAATCCGAAATTAAAAAGAATCAGTAAGATTCGTTAGTTTTTCTTAAAACTCCAGTTTAAATCTTGAGCTTTCAATAAGTATAAACTAAACTAGAAACTATGAATGCCAGTTTTATAGCTTTTGGTTTCATGTTCACGCCTTGAAAATTTTGAATGATTTTAATCACGGACGTTGCATTTTATAGATAGCATGCCAGCCTAAAAACATTGTTAAAATAAAGAAAACAGTGCACGGAGACATTAATAGTCGAACAAAATCTTGATATGCAAAAACATAAATACACTTGAAATTTTGTATTTGTCTTTTTATTTACAGATAAGTTTCTGGCAAAAGGTTCTTTATCCTTTATAGTCCTTCAAAATATCTATTTTCTACTACAACTGCACAAAATACTAAGAGATTAAGCAGAATCTTTTTAAAGACTTTTCTTAACAAAATTCATAAAGTAATTTGTCTTACATTTTATAACCAAAATAAAAAAAATCAGCTTACCTTGAATCATTTTTTCAATCTCTGAAACTTGTGTGAACACAGAAAAGCCTCTGCATTAGCCTTGTGTCGCAGAATCTTCAGAAAACTGACTTCAGAAAAAGTACAGTCATATCCTTCAAAAATCTTAGCCTGCAATTCCTAAAGAGAAAAAGAAATGTAGATTTATAAGATACTTTTGTTCTTTCAGTTAGTTGTTTAAACTGTTTAAAATGTAGCAATTTCTTATCTATTCTACAGAGTGTCCATTCAAATTTGTCCAAAATGTAATTTCTAAATTTATTAGATGCAGTTCCAGTTGGAAAAAGTTCTAAATGAAGAGTTTTGTTTGAACCAATAAAAGAGCAGCTGAAAGAATCATGAAGTCTATATTTTTATTCAGTTCTCCAATCCCATGGTATTCTATGAAGTATTCTTGTTTAATAAAATGTTAGATGAAAACATTTTGTAAACTTTTGCTACTATAAAGGATCAAGTTTTAAAGGCTTTAATATTACTATTTTAGGGAATTTCAAATAGTTATCTTTAGGAAAAATCCACCAATCAATGCACAGCACTTTTTAAACTGGTCGTTAATTAATGTGAAACAAGAGAATTCAAAGCTTTAAAACTGTCTGTAGTAGTTGCAGCAGCGTAGCAACTTTCCTGATATTGGCCAAGTTAAAATCATCCGCTTTTTATTCTTTTGTCCCTACATTATATTCAATTAATTTTATTTTTCTCTCCAAAATAAGGGGAGAAGTTACTTAGAATACAGAGAGAATACAATAAAATCTAGAAACAGCATAGTGCCATCCAGGGTGGAAAAAATAAAAATTGTAATTTTTAAAACTCTTTCGTAACTATAGCAACGATAACATGCGCATTGTTTGCTTGTTGTTTATGGAGCAAGAACCATATTTGGTTATACTGCACCAATTAAACGGTAAAATGAAAGCAGAATATATATAATCTATGATATCAATGTAAAACTTCATAAAAGATAGTATTGCTAAAATTAAATATCCGATATTATAAAATCAACATTTGTATTAACATATGAAAATATAAAACAATGCCAATGTAAAACACAAAAAGGTAAAAAAAGTGCTAAATACAGGTATAAAAATGAATGGTTTTTAAAAGTAAAAAATATTTGGGTGGAATTTTTCACCCACCAAGTCCTGTAAAGTTATTGATGTGTGAAAATATATACTTTGAGGGTAAAAGACAGGGCATTCAATTAAAATGTGTTTGGTACTAAAATCAATATGGCAAGTAGGACACACTGGTTTCTTCTCACCAAAAATGAGACGCCTATGAGTATCTAGTGTGTCTATATGGAGATGAGTAATTAACATGCGCATAAGTATCAAATTTTTATATCGGAGCAAAATGTTAGAGATTAAAAATTCAGGCACTAAAATAATGAATTGCAATGTTGAACAGTATGCTTAAATGGGGAAAAATAAGATACCGACATAAAATCGACATCTTTAAAAATTGTCGTTACTGCTTCGTTCAGTGGTACCGGAGTGTTCGGCTGTACGAAAGTAGTAATATCTTTAAAAATACGAAAAATAATCATTTCAAAGAGATTTAATTAAATTTTGTGCAATAATACCTTGGAAAGTTATTGAAATTAATAAAATTCCAAATGAAATTTTGTAAAGACCAATTTTAATTAGCAATTACTACAAAAATAAGTGCTTGCCAAATATCGTAGCTTTAAACTCAATGAATTTTCCTATATGATGCTGCATTTCATAATTTTTACATGACGCAATTTACAAAAGTATGCTAGTCTAAAGGCATTACGTGTTAAATCAGCATGGCCGTACATACGATATCTAAAGGCATTGCGTGTTAAGTCAGCATGGCCGCACGTACGATAATATCTAAAGGCATTAAGTGTTAAGTCAGCATGGCCGCACGTACGATAATATCTAAAGGCATTAAGTGTTAAAACAGCATGACCGTACATACGATAATATCTAAATGCATTAAGTGTTAAAACAGCATGACCGTACATACGATAATATCTAAATGCATTAAGTGTTAAAACAGCATGACCGTACATACGATAATATCTAAATGCATTAAGTGTTAAAACAGCATGACCGTACATACGATAATATCTAAATGCATTAAGTGTTAAAACAGCATGACCGTACATACGATAATATCTAAATGCATTAAGTGTTAAAACAGCATGACTGTACATAAGATAATATTTAAAAGCATTACGTGTTAAAACAGCAAGACCATACAATATCTAATCTAAAAACATTACGTTAAAATAGCATAATTGTACATTATCCAGCTATCTTACTACTACAAGTAATTCCACTTACTTATGTAACAGTTGAGATTCGCATCTCGAATTTAGCAAGAAGACAGGTGAAATTTTCTCAAGTATATATATTTTTCCAAACATTTAATGAAACATTCGTTGATTTACTTTTAATAAAAACTACAGCCTCTTGGATTACAAGATAGCTATCGAATGTTCTACTTTCCGAAACTTCACAGCCTGAGCACCAATGAGACAAAATAAATTTACAGATTTATGTTTCGTTCAATTCTCCCGTACGGCATGCTTTGATAAATAAGGGGGAAAAGAAATTCTTCCTTTTTTTTATATTAACTGTTTAAATTCTCGAAAGAATATTTGAATCACAAATAATAGCCTACAATTTTTGTATTATTCGTTTTTCTTTTCCGGTGTAATTCAATAGCCTAACAATTGTCTTAGGTTCGATTTTCTTTTATTGCTGTATGCTCCCTTTTCGATACTGAAACAGTTCTAGGGTAATTGCAAAGGGACTTCCTAAATCAGATTTGCATTTGTATGAGGTGTCGCAGTGTCTTGGTGGTCAGGTCTCGGCTTCGGAACCGGAGAGTTTCGGGTTCGAGACCTGATACCACTGAAGAACCGTTGTGTAAGCGGGACTGGTGCACGTTAAATCGGTCGGGATCAAGCGTCCTCCCTCTTGTGTGATGCAGATGTTTGGAGAAGAGGAGGTACCAGCTAAGGTGCCGTCCTCGTCATCTGAACACGGTTCAAAATTACTAGGTCCGTCCTAAAATAGACCTAGTGTTGCTTTAAATACGAGGCGTTAATATAACTGAACTGAATTTGTAATTGAATGACAAAGATTAAACTTGTGTGATGAGAAAAAATTGCAACCAAATGTAAATGTATATCCTCTTATTAAGTCTTCGTTTTCTTCTCTAGCGGGACAAATCTTCCCTTTTATTTTGGAAGACGCTTCCACTAGCTTCAAATCCTAATGCAGACACAACCACCGTCATTTGAGATCGTTCATTTAACATAGGTCTTTTAATCGTCCCACAGATTTGTCTCAGAAACTATGCCATAAACAGGAGCATCTAGTTTCCAGCTCTTAAAATTTCTAAATAAAATGGATAGCCCATGAGTTAGAACCGTCATCTAGATTTGAGCAGATCATTTATTAAGCATTTAGACTATAAAATAGGCACCCTTTTTGCCTTCTAGTATACGTAGTATAGAGAAAGTATAAGAATCGTAGATTTTGATAAATCTTGACATATCTCCATAAATTCAAAAAACACATTTTTGGAAAATATCCGTCCATCCATCTGTCTGTGACAAAAATAACTCAAAAACGCTTTGTGCTAGAAGGTTAAAATTTGGTATACGGCCTTTACACCAAATTTGCAGATTTCTATCAAATTTTGAATGAAATCTATTCAGAGGAAGTCCGTTTGTCCGGCTGTTCGAATATAAATTAACACGATAATTACAAAACGAAGAGAGCTAGAGAGCTAGAATTTGTTATACAGATCTGACATGTATAGTGTCGATTTCTGTTTAAATGTTGAGCCACATCCTACATTGTCTATCAGTTGTCTATCGACAGGTTGACTATCTGTCTATCTGTACTTTCAGAAACATGCAAACACGATAATTCAAAAACGAATATATTAAATTTGGTATGGAATTTTATGACTATAAGTGTAGTTTTGTGTCAAATTTTCGTTTCAAACGCTTGAGAAAAACGTGTCTAAAACGCAATTTCAATTTTTGGATACCATTAATGCATATGAACAATCGCCAAAACACTCGCCAAGGATGCTACGATAGATTCAGGAAAAATGCTAAATTCTCGCCAAAAGTTAACATGTCGTAATTATTGTACGCCAAAACCATGCAAGGCGTTCTCTGGCATGACAAATTTATTAAAGAGGAAGGCCACGCTCGATGGTTTATTTCCACAGCTCTAAATAAATAACTTTATTCTAAATTTTAATAAAATTTCGTATAAAAATAGGAAAATTCCTGTTACTGAACATACAGAAGTTTCAAACCATCAGTCAGTAAACATCTTGTCCGTCCTCATTAATCATACAGATCAGAGAGTAACATTTATTAACAGAAGATTCCTGTGAAATCGATACGGGAGTGTCCCTCGCACACATAATCGATTCATTTTCCTCATTATTTTACCTCTTCAGAGGACACACCGATCTTCGCTGGAGCTTTTGAAGAAAATTTAATGAATCATTCTAGAACTCGATAAAAGGGACTGCTAAATTTAGCCTGGAGATTTTATAGGAAAAGGAAATTAATGGTTTGGATGGGTTGTTGTATCTATATTTACTAAGTTTAGGATTGTTTATAATATGTTAGAAGTGCCGACAGAAGTTATGTTTTTCTGATTATGATTTTTTCTTTTAATAATAAAAAAAAACATACAGTCACTAGAATATGTTGAATATGATGATAAGATGTATTTATTACTACAAAATCAATATAAGATAGCTGTTATCGTATTGTTCACGTTTTCGAGTTAAAATAATTTTTTATGCATTACTGTATACTTATTTTCATTTTATAGAAAATCATATCAAATTTATAGGAAAATAATTATCGCTATCTATCTTCCAAATTTTTATATCCTTTCTTAATTTATTCCCATTACATGTAGTGCATTAATCGCATATATATGTTTTGAAGTCTTTAATCACATGTTAAAATCCAGATAAAAATCGCAATTTTATTGATGTCACTGTAAAAACGCTTACTTCACAGGTGCTTAACGAATATATACGGAAAACTGAAAACCAGCAATAATGGTCCCTCCGAAACTTTTCCGCATATTCTATTGTTGTTGCCTAGGGCACTTGGCATATACGAGCCCGCTGGCGAAATCGGCGATTTTAAGCACAGTTTTAGCGTCTTTTGTTGCAGTAGCGTCATCTAGGTCCAAGAGTGCGTTCTATCTATTCATACATCATAACCCTTTTCACTGGGCGAACTTCATTTATACATTTCATCCACAGATCGTCAATTAGACTTGAATCAAAGAACGATCACCAGAGAGATGATTCAGTAACCCCAGTGGTATTGTCCCGACTTCTAGGACTTTGTGGCTACGACAGATACACCAGCTACCGTGTACACGGAGAATCTTCGGCCTGTAGGTTTCGAACTCATAACCCAAACGATGCGAATCCAATGCCCTGACAACCAAGCCATCCGGCTTAATCCGCTTATTCCTTAACAAGCATACTGTCCCCTCTCCCACCTTCGACCCTGGACTGTAAACTTTTGGCAAGGTTAAAAATATTGGAAGTGCATAGCCTGTTCATAGCTAAATTGCCCCAAACATTTGTTGAATTAAAAAAGAATGGTAGAAAAAATAAAACTTTAAAATATTATTAATTTAAAACCTCAAACAAGAGATGAAAGATATGACTTTTCAACAAGATTCAAATATAAATCAAGAAAAGGAAAACACGGAAAATAAGAGTGTTCAATGCACCTATAAAAACTCTTTACTTTAAAAAGTTTTTTAAAAAACATTTGGATAGTCTTTTTCACTAACCAAGTCTTTCATGTTTAGAGGCGATGAATATAAATAATGATGAAGATGAAAATTAAAGTTCATTAATTAATTAATACATCTACCTCTTTAGTATTGCATTTATCTTTTTTACTTAGGATAAACTTCCTATGAATGGATTTTATTTAAAACGTTACAGTAATTTTAAAAAAATGGTGTAAAATCTATATGCAAAGTTTCATCCCTATAGCTGAAAGCGGTTTTGAATTATCGTGTTCATAGACAGATAGACAGTGAGACAGACAGGCATAATTCCAAAAATGCCTATTTCGGACTCAGGGGGGGGGGTCATAACATGGGAGTTAGTCAGTTGTACAAAGAAAAATTGCACCTATTGTAGGGTTATAGGAAATCATTTCAGAGAGATCAATCCTATTGGTTATCCCGTGCTATAACCGTTAAGAACTTTAACCGCCAGATTTTAAACAATCTCAGAATTTTAAACATCTTTAGGTTCAAAATAATACTTTCTGGAATAATATCTGTCTGCCGACCTGTCACTGTAAAAGATCGTAGAAGCACACAACAAAAACAACAAATAAAATTCAGTAGATGATCCCTACATCTGGATTATATGTCTCTGTCAAACTTTGGCAAAATTCATTTAAGGGAAATTTGTCCGTTCTTGCGAGTACATGTGAATTCTATAGATAATGATGATAAGGAGCTAAACAAATGAAATTTGGCATATATTTTCTTGACTAAAATTATAAATTTATATCAAGTTTTGGAATAAATATTTCAAATGATGGGTTGTCACAATTTCAGTATGTGATTGGGATAATTGAATTCGCAACAAGTTAAATGCTTGAATTTAGGCATATGAACATTGCATGGAATTTGTACTCTGAGTATAATTCTGCATTAACCATTTAACTGTTTTGCCTTATCTAATTAGAAGACTCTTTCAGTTTCTATTAAAATGTTCTTTCATACTGATTCGATTAAAAATGCGCCGAATACTTCAAATGTTTTTGGATTGTGTGTAATTTTTGATCGAATTATAGTATTTTTCTGTGCTTTAATTTTGGTTTGAAAAATTTTAAAACGATAACTCGATGACCGTATGAAACATGGACATGGCGATAAGGGGTTAAATCTATCTATGGGTATATGTCTGTTAGATTATTTTTCTGCGTATATGTAAACCTACGAGTTAGAAAATACTAAACACAATATAAACGAAATTAAATATGTGGTATTAATACGAAAACTATAGATTTTTAAAAAACTTTAGGTATATATTAAATTTATATCCTTTGTTAATTTTATAAAATTTATCAAGAATTAAATGTTATATATCCTGTATTAAATTTTAGATCTATATTAAAATATTTAGAATTTTATTAAATTAAATTTTAAATACAATATATAAGTTTATTTTGAATAAAATTAATAAAATTTTATAATTTAAACTTTCTAAAAAATTTATGATTTTAATATTAAATTTTCTGTATTAAATATTAGATCTATACTAAATTATGTAAAATTTTATTACATTAAATTTTAGATATAGTATATGGGCTTATTTTGAATTCTAAATGAACTGTTCTAATTTCAACCTCATCTGCAACAAAATTTATAACCTAATTTAATTTCAATTATATTTCATTTTTCACCCTTTAAACAAAATTCCCGAAAGAATATAATCTTATTCTAATCTATTAATAATACCGAAATTCCAAGGACTAATATCCTGTAAATATACAAGCTTAAGTCAATATCCTTTAGCTCATTAATTAAACTGATCGCAGAGTAACATTTATTAACAGAAGAATTCTTCAGAATCGATACGAAAATGTCTTTCACACACATAATCGATACATTTAACGTCTTCCGAGTATGTCACAGTCTTCTCTAGAGCTATAGCAGATCTTTTAATGAATCATAAAACGCTCGATAAAATGCTTTGTCAGGTTTTGTGAAAGATGACCCGGAGATTTTACAGAAACCGAAAATTAATCGTTTAGGAACACAGTTTATGCTATGTTTGTTCAAAAATATAGAAGATCTTGTGATGCTTTAAACAAAATTTATAGATGTAGTTCTTTATGAAGTTGTTGTTGTTGATATTATGCTGTGTGATGTCTTAATTTTTGCAATTAGCATATATGAAATTGATATGATATCGTTTGAATAAGCTTTTATCTAATTTAATATATGAGACATTTTGCATTTTGAAACAATAAACATTAAATAAAAATAAATTTCCAATTATAAGGTATGGATTCGAGTAAGTTAGGGGTGAATTCTTTGAAAAACAATAGAAAACAATTATATTTTTGGATATTTACATTAAAAAGTTCTTTTTGAATATTTAAATATATTTTAAATATTAAAAGTCTATTATTAGTCTATTATTTTGAATATTAAAAATCTATTTTGAATATTAAAAGTCTATTTTGAATATTTACATAAAAAAGTTTTGAATATTTGCATGAAAACCGTTCGAAAATAATTATATTTTTGAATATTTTCATAAAAAGTATTTATGAAAACCAAATATACCACTAAATTTTAAAAAGTTTTTTTTAAAAAATTGGGGAAAAAAGGCGGATTTTTTTATGTAGCTAGAAAGAAATATAAAACAGAAATCTTCTAGTTTAGAGATTTATCACATTATTTGCTTAAAATATTGCATATAGCTGACGAAATATATTTTCTAGTTCCTTAACTAATAAATAAGCCGTATTTCTATCCATTCTTTAAATATTGTAGCTCGGCTGATTAATAATACGAAATTTTCAATTTTTTTCACATTCTGAAGCACTAAAATAATTATAAAATATTTCTAAGTGAATAGATTATTTATTCTCTATTTCAGCAACTGCAGAATATATTGAAAAACTATTATACCAAATTTGAACAAAAAAAAATATACATTAGATTTTATAAGGTATTTCGTAAGAAAATTCTATCATATTCTATATATGAGAAAATAGCATCTAAAGATGCAAAATAGCAGTAAAATGTATATAAATACAAATACAAGAGTTTGTGTAACTTTCCAAATAATAGACTTAAAAACAAATATTAACAGATTTATAAAGAAACCCATTCAAAGATTGTGAATATTAAATTTTAAAAAAATTATAATTTCGTTTAAAAATATCGTCTTTTAAACCTAGTTACCTATCTCAAGTAAACTTAAATTCATTAATATATTTAACAAATATGTATGTCTAATAACATGTAATACATGACAAAGCAATTGCGGAAAAATGCACTAAGTTACTATGCATTATATGCAAAGATATATTTTAAGATATCTTTACATTATGAGGTAAAAAGGCCTTAGTTATAAAAAAAAATCTATTTATATTATTTATTGTAAAATGGTAGTTTGATTTTTATTTCACGCAATTTTTAAGTCTCAAGGAATTTTTAAGTCATTTTATTTTTAATGAAATAATATTCAACTGTGCATATATGTCAAGCAATAATTCTAAAATAAACTACATATGTATGCATAAAATCTTTACTGAGATCTTGCACATGCAAGATATTCAAATCTCTTGGACAGGTTTCTTAAAATTTATAGGCTTATATTACTCTGAAATATAAAATTTTAAATCTTAAATTATGCAATGTATATGGATGATAAATTTAACAAAAAAATATCTGAAGAATTAAAACATTGACAAGTTTTTATTTTATTTAATACAACAGAGTATGTTACACAAAAAAATCATTTCCATTCGAAAAGTCAAAAAGATGGATGTTTCAAAGCTAAATCTCTAAATCCATTACTAATGTCCCCGTATATAATAAGACATTACAATAGAACTCTAACTAACCGTATCATTTTGGATAGAATAAATTTGGATAATCGAATAGCTTGATAATTAATAATTAGAGTTAGAAAAATAAGGAATTTCGTTATAATCTATTAACTTAATGATCGCGAATTTTTTATTGTATCATTTTGTATACTTATAAACTGCATTAAAACACATTGCTCTGCTTCAATAAGAGTCAATATGTGTTTCTTCGATGTCTCCTACTATTTGGGTTTTTTCCCCCTTAATGTTGTTTTAATAATTTCGGAGTTAGATTAATTAAAAGTCAATTGCATAACTCAATGAATTTCATAATCATCTATTAAATTGTTCTCTTTTTATTTTGAAAGAACTAATTCTCTAGTTTTTCAAATAATATTTATGATTAAAAATATTTTAGTCTTTTACATTCTTTATAACAATTTTAAAAATCAAAAAAATTGTAAATAAAAATTAGCAGAACAAAACAATAAAATTGTCGAATTTCAAAGAATAAATTCAACACAAAAGCAAAAAAAGAAGAGCAAATACATTTTTCTGTAATTACAAGTAAAAAGCAAACGATATTTTAAAATAAATTATTTATTTATTTGACCATTTTATATTAAATTTAAATTTAGCCAAATATTCTTAAAATAAAATTTAAATGTAATTAATGTTAATTTTGCCGCTCAAATGAATTTATTGACAATATTATTGCTGTGATGAAACAATTTTTTGGTTGAATCTTAATTTAATCTAATTTTGGAAGCAATCCAAACAAAATATCCCGAAAAATTTATCACCAAACGATTATCTATTAAAAACATGTATTTTTAAGTATTTCTGTTTATGTGTTAAATTGGAAAATTTTGTTCTGATTAGTTTTTATTTTCCGTATTTTTAATCATCATTTTTATTATTATATATTTGTTTTATTCTCTCAGATTGAAGATTCCTGCTGTGAAATAGCATAACAACATTTGCGAACTTTCACAATATTATTTACTTTTTTGTATTTGGCAGCATAAATTCTTGACAAAACATTTGGCAGGTTTTTTTGTGATTTTACCCTAAACAAATGGCGCTGCCAAGCAGCTGAAAGAGCTTAGCTACTTAAGAAATAAAATATCAAAATAAACTTTTGTTCATTCTTTAACATATAAAAAAATCCTATATTTTTCATTAAATTTCTTTTAAATGCTACATTTATATTTTCTTACCTTCACTTTTATTCACGGGTTTTGTATTGAATGCACTAAAAATATTTTTGAATTTACGTAATCTGGCTTTTATAATATTTTGCTTCAAATTCATTTAATTTCATAGTTCAATTAATATTAGTAAGTAATATATAACTAAACATAATTATAAATTTTACATAAATCATTTGTCAAAATTATATAACAATATTATTAAGCTCATAATTTATCTTATTTATTTTTCAACGTATATTTAGTAAATGTTCCATATTTAAGCAACGTTAAGTATTTTTATAAATGTCATCCCTTGGATTCCCTTTTGTATCATAATTCATCGCTTCTAATAAAAATATTTCTTACTTAAAAACTCAATAGAGACATATTTTACATAATTCCTTTAAGCAATTATCATAGTAATTGCCAGAAAAAACACCAAAGAAAAAAAATCGTTTGCTCAATCAATTAATGTCAATATCACAAAATATTACCTCTAATTCATTCTTCTTTTCTATCAAACAGATAGATGCGATAAATTCTTCATTAGCCGGAAGATATTAGGCCTATTCAAACACATCTGTTTTTATTCCAAAACTCTAGCTTCAGGAACCAATTATGCATAACGAAAGCTTAAGGACATTATGTTTAATTATAAAGCAGCTATCTTTAATATTTCGCACTAAATTAATGAAGTAACGAGATAATAGAATCATTAATAATTCAACCATGGTTGGAGAAATCTTTTATGGCTCATCTTATATCCTTTTAAAAGATTTTATTCAAAAACTCTGCAATCTATTAGAGTTCGGAACCTTATTTTGAATACTTTGTCTTCTAAATTATAATTCTAAAGAAATTAGCATCTTCTTTTCTTCGATGTCTTTATTCTCGTAAAATAGCATTAAAGTATTTTTCAGTGTTTATTGAAATGGTGATGAAGATTTTATGATTTAGTTAAGTTATTATGTAAAATTTTGAATATGTTCCATTTATATAAGCTTTTCATGCATTCATTTTATTATGTCACAGATATAAAATCCGTGAGTTTGGTCCCGAAAGCCTGCTTTCATCGGTTTTTGAATGCTCAGATATGCTTTTTAAGTAGAACAAAAGGGGAACTTTTAAATGGTTATTTGATCCAATCTCATAAATATACATTTTTAATATTTGTGCTTTATATGCATGTAAGTTATTAGGGTAAAAATACAAATTTCTTTATGAAGAATTGGTAGAAACTGGAAACAGAAATTCAGCAACCGATACAATAAGATAAGGAAGCACACACTTTTTCAAATAAAGAATCTGAAATTATTTCTCGAAAATTTAATTCGAAACTTGGAATCAAAAATTAGCAGTATTACAGTTAAGGCTAATTGAAAATAGACTGTTTAGGCACGCAGAAATAGAATGATATTTTCACTACGGAATGGCCTAGGTTTCTTTCCAATGCTATGTACCTTAATAATTATCAAGTTTATTAGGTTTTGGCAACATAAAAAAATCTAAGCCAAGCCTGATATTTGTGGAAACTTTATGCCGGGTTTACACTCGGCCAGTTATAAGACAGCCAGTAGGCATTGCATGCGCAGAAGAGTTGAAAAATGATGTTCGGTCCATGGCAAGTACTTAGTCCCGACTGGACAACAAAATGCCGCTAAATGTTTTTTTTTTTTTTTTTTTCCTTTCTTTCTGCACATGCATTTGTAGAATTTAGCGGTTTCTTTGACTTGAAAAAAAATTGATCACTTATCATAGATTAATTCCGATATTTTTTGCTCTTTATTCTTTTTGATGCAAAGTTGTTGTTTTTTTGTTTGTTTTTTTATTTGCCATTTTTTTTTCTATAGTTTTTCGAAGTTAAGTATGTTTACCTTTATTTTGTTGTTGTTGTTTTTTTAGTTTACCATGCTTCTTTGAGTAAATAACCTTTATTTTAATACGATAAGCAGTGAAAAAGAAAAATTCAGGGACGGCAATTTATAGTCAAGCATGGAATGCCTGAATCTATCTTATAAAATTGTGGCAAACATAAATCAGTTCCTTTCTACGCATGCGCTGCCTACTTGCTGTCTTATAACTGCAAAGTGTAAACCCGGGATTATGAGACGTATTTTACGAAAGATTATTTAATGCCTATATACATAGTGAAAGTCAGTGTTCACTTTAATATGGGTTGTATTCAACAAATATATCCTAATAGTGTAAATATATTGTCCAATATCTTGAACATTTTGAATGCTGCACGATATCAAGAATATCAATATAGTAAAATATTTTATGCCAATTGAGGAGATTCCTATATATAAAGGCTCTATTCTTTTATATTGCTAAAATAAACTCTAATTAAGATTCTATGCAATTTTATGAAATCCAATAATTAATAATAATTTTATTTGATATTATAAAATACACGTTCTTTTAAATAAACATATTTTATTTTCTCCGTCTAAAGCCATCAAATCCTCGAGATATTTCTTAAAACTAAATTTTAGTTTCAATAAAAATAAACAAATATATATTTTTTTAAATATTTACATTCATCTTATATATTATAACTGAATTTTAAACACACATATCATGTTCTTTATTTTATATGAATCAATTAATTTTAATATTGGTGCATCAATTTTTGCATGTATATGAGAAATCAAATTTCATAGTATTAAAAATGTATAAATGTATGTATAAAAAAATAAAAGCTCATGAATCAGTAGCTGCAGTATAATGGATTAAAACAAATCATAAATTTAGGTTTTAAACCGAGATAAATTGGAATTACATTTTCAAACATTTGATTAGATACAAAAAAAATATTTGAAAAATTAATTTAATTAAGCCTAATTATCTAAAAGTTTATTGTCAAATTATTAGGCTTTAAACATAATTTTCTAGATAATAGAGTTATTAACTCTACTATCTAAACTTAAGATAATAAGCTCAAATTAATTATTGAGTACTTATAAGGCTTGATGGGGATCATTTTAAGTACTTATAATGAAAAATCATGTTCTATGAGTAAAAGTGTCTAAAACTTTGCAACTGAAATATTAAAAAGAAGAAATCAGAAATGTTATAATGACACATCGTTGGTGAAAACGATAATTTTGAATACTTTCAAAAGAAATTTTATGAGACCTAATCAAAAAAATTCGATTATATAGAATATAAGAAGAATATTTATTGTTTATAAATTAGAATTTATTTTCTCTGAGAAAATGCATAAAAATAGAAGCCTGAAAACAATCATTTAAAAAAATATTTAAAATCATCTTAAAAATATTAAAAAAATCTTATATAGATAAACAAAAAACTTTAGGAATCTAATATTAAATGGTAAGTAAGACGGTAAACGGTAATTATTTTAGAAGTTAAAAATTATCGTTTAAACAAAATACAGTTTCGAGTTTCACGGAACGAAAAAACGAATATGGCATTGCCTTTGAAATAAGTGTAAAAAGTAATGTCACGAAAAAAAAACTTAAACAGAGTTTTTATATTAATACAAAAAAAATACGAAGCGATTCGAATCTTAATAAGATTTTATACTTGTTTTTAAAAAATATACGAAATTTTTCAGACGTCTATCAAAATTTAAATAAAAGACTTTAGATTTTATGTATTTTCACAATTTAAAAGAAAACAAGTATGTGTACCTATATCTTCCGATTCGAAAAATTATTTATTACAAATAATTACAGGATTGAATTAATATATTGTAAAAACTTCGAATTTCGTATTTTCGTTTCTCAGTAAACGATTATTGATTTCCACCACATTTATCCAAATGTGTTGTTTTCGTATTTCATAAAATTCTGGGAAATCAAATAATCATCTATCTAATCATTTTCTTTGTAAAGATAATGAAACACGAAAGAATTGGAGCAGCAAAATCATTCAGATATCAGTACTGCTAGCGCCATCTATGAATATAATCTTATACTATATTTTTCGAAGAATAAATATTCGCAGAAAAATACAAATCACAATAATAAAATTTTTATTTTAAGTTATATTTGGAATTCCGAAAAGGCAATTTACACATATTTAAATACCGTCAATTTTACTGAATGTTAGTACTTTCTTCTTTTAAGATTTATGGCAGCATTTGAAAGAATTTCAGTCTCTTTGAAAAATGATAATTGTGTCACTAACACCAGAGATTGAAAAAGTTTCCGAGAAGATATCTCCTCAAATAAACAATAGGAATTTTTCATTCAATTCACACAATTCATTTGTAAAATTACCATCATCTGTTAAAATGAAAAAAAAAAAAGTTTTGAATGTTCGCTATATAAATATTATAATTTTTGTCGGGAAATATTATTTCTTCTATTACTGTGTTCTATCCCTTCTATTTTTTAAACAGATTATGAAATGTTTAATTTCTGTTGAGTATAACTCCTGGGTTATAGATCTGAATAAAATCTTCATGTTCCATTTAAACATTTGCACCCTTTTTCAAGGTATTTTATTATGCAGAAGTCAAAGTCTTTTGTTGCTGGTGATAGGGGTGGTTTGTTTTTTCATCTTTATAATGGAACCTCTTTTAACAATCATAATTCGTTCCTGATTCGTTCCTAGTCATAATGCAAAACATTTTTTTATTTAGAAATCCATGTTAAACAATGCGTTAAATTTCAAATAAAATTACTCATGCAAATGTCTAACATAGTAATTTATTATTTTTAAGCAATCTTTTTTTAATCAGAAAACTGTCTAACTTTGTGTTTGGTTTGAAAACTGTCTGTGGCTACAACTCAACATTTGGCGAAAACTAGGTACAGCATTCCAGTTAAAAGAATTTGATATTCGCATAGCTACTGCCATATCGTGATGTTTTTTACATATGACGCCATATTTCCCTGATTTCTGTATCTTCCTTACTTCATTGGAAGTTTGCTGCTGTGTTACGTTTATTATTAACAAATTCTCCTCCGCAGCTTTTTACTGTGACACAGAATGTAGCTCTATAAGAGCTTCGGTAGTTCTTATTATGTTCTCCTGCCAATTGATCGATGTCATTTTTATCCGCCTCTAGTTCCATAATCTTGATCAGAGATAAAATATCGTCGATGAACACTTTCAACGCAACCGACGAGATATCTCGTCTTTCAGATACTTCCAATTACAGGTTTCTGTTGGCTAAAATTTGTGATGAAAAAAATAAAGATATTCTTCAGATATGTATTCGAAAATTCAACCTATCTAAACTGGCATAAGAGATAATTAATAGAGGCATAATTTTAGCCCAAAGAAACCTGTACTTGGAAGTATCTGAAAGACGACATATCTCGTCGGTTGTGTTGAAAGTGTTAAGGCTTCACAGGCACTTGCTCAAACCCCTGAGTTGATGTAACGATAACTCCTCGCCATTTTGTTTTGCACATTATACGAATCACCCGTTGTGCAATGTTACCTATTATGCGAAATTTGACTGTATTTTAATATCCTTCTTGCCAAATAAATATGATACATTTTTTTATTCTAATATGTAAATATATAAAAATTTTGCTCCTCGATTTTTTTTTCTATAAGAATTTATATATTTCCGCATTAGAATATCATTTATTGATTTCATCAGTAATGATTTTTGACTGCATTCTATGAACACAAAATATTCGCCGATATCTGAACGATATAGTCCAATATTCTGAATATCTGATATTATATTATGTTCATATTTGATGTTATATTATATTCGCATTTCACTTTAATATCTCCATGTTTTATTTTTTAAACCTTGATTTTTCTCTTGTTTCATATACTTTATATTTGCAAAATTCTGTTATAATTGTAGATTTCGTAGTTTATAAATTCTTACTTATTGCAAGCAAATTTTGTATTATATTTTGTCGATATTTGAAATTATAAGACTATGAAAGCCTCCGTCTGATTTGTTCTGTCTGTGTGGGTTTGGCCCTACTGTTTGTAAATTACCCACATATCCACTTTGGACTGGTAGGATTTCTCTATCTTGAATGTATATCGGATAATATCGTGGAGATATCATAACAATGTTTATGGGTATTCATATATATTATGTATGTAAACATTATTGATTTCCGTTGTTTAAAACATTCTAAAAGCATCAAAAATTAATTTTTTCTTCACTAACAATTTGTCACTATTATTTTATGATATCTTAATTCCGATGGGTTATATTCACACCTTCGGAACATGTTTGAAGGAACACACTTTTCAGATCAGGTTAAAATTCAAGAAATTATATTTACAATAATGTCAGTGATGTTTCTTTGCTGATTTCTACAACTTGTAAATAAATAATCCTTATAATGTATAAACAAAATGGAAACAAAAATAGAATTTGAATTAGACATGATTACAAACAAGCCTTTGCAATAATTAAAAACAAAACAAAGATATTTTCACTTATTATCAATAGGAATACATATAATAAAAATTATTTATAAATATTGTACTTGTTATAGTAAAATCCTTAAAATCAATACGTATTGCCAAAATTTTATTAATTAAAAAGTTTAATTTTTTAAAAGTCTTTTGGTAAATCGCTGTAATTATTTATTGCTCAAGGTACATGAAACAATATAAAATTTCAACATACTAATGCATCAAGAATTAAGTCGAAAATACAAATCTTTAACTTTATGGAAAAAAAATACGAAGTTCTAACTTTAAAAGAAAAAAATTACGAATTTCTAACTTTATACGAAACAAATATATTTAAATAAAAAAAATACAAAAAAAAATGTTTTTTTAAGCTTTTGAAGGTTAAAAATATCTAAACAAAACAAAATTTTGAAACTGAATTGATAAATCTCTATAAATGAAAACGAATAAAAGAAGGGAAAATTTCTTTCATATTCTTTACTTTGTTTTTTAAAAATACTGGCGAAGTTTAATCATAATTTTCTCAAATCGGAAGATTTTTTCTATTTTATAAAAGAAAAACAAATGCTTTTATATATATCAATCGCTTAAAGAACAGACAGTAAGAAAATACGAACAAGAGATTCGTATATTACATGAATTTGTATTCGGTATAATTTTAAATAAAGCCCAACATCGTTCGAATAAAAAATAGCCGCCATTTTGAATTCGGGAAATCGCTGGTTTAAGAACAAAAAGAAACAAACCATTTGGTTTCAGAACGATGGTTTAGATGGACAAATTTTTATTCTGGAAATAGACGTGAATGAGAAAATGTAAAGGTATACTCTGGAAACAAGAACATTTATCCTAGTCGCCATTCCGAGGAACAAAATTAAATGAAATTGAGTCGTCTGCGTGTATCGTAGTCTGTGTAGTTTATCAAAACTATTTTTTTTTCTTTTGTTCTCTTGATCCTTCAGAATTTCGTCCCCGCAGCTGAAGTATTTTCCTTTGTAGTTGGAATGTTTTTATTCCGGACTGAGTTAAAACTCTGATCTTTTCGCTGACAAACAAAGCTAAAGAATAACAATAATAAAAAAAAACAAGAACGTAATTCATGTTTCGAAATAAACTGCACGAGTCGAGTGGAGCTGTTTTGAGTAAATATTTTTCTTTTTTATTTCTTTTTCCGGGTGAAACAACAAAACCTTTCTTATAAGTTATTCAATTTATTCGGCGGTACTTTGGATTTTGTATGATTTGAAACAAAAAAAATGTCGAACTTTATGACGACGATGTTCTTGCAGAACTGAAGTTACTCAACATGCACTTAATAAAATAAAAAATTCAGCAAAAAAAAATACATTAAAAAAACTAAGCCATTTAAGAGGTAGCAGTTTCTTCAAACTATTTATTCTGCCATTGCAATTAAAGAAAAGGAACGAATGCCTTTCTTATGCTATAATTTTTTAATGCTTCATCTATGCTACAAATTGAGAAAAAAAGCTTTTGAAAAAGTACTTAAAAAAACTACTCCAAAGGACAAATTCTTCCCTAAAAAAAGATCAAAAGCTTTTGAAAAAAATATCTTTCCAATGCAAAAGATTAACGGAATCATGGTTAGCTAGGTATTTGCTCGTAACAGATACTGTTTCTTATTTTTTTTCATAGATACTTTAAAGTTTTTACAATAAAAATCCTTGCCGTAAATGGTTTCAACTTAAAACGAATTCCAAATTGTGCTCTTTAACTTTTAAACTACTAAGATTCTGCTCTTTAAAAAAACGGTTCTTGTTTCTTTTGTATAAAATGTTTAATTGAATGGTGTCAATTATAGAAATTCATGTGATATTGAATTAAATATTAAAAAATATGGTAAAAGCAGTCGCTTTAGTTCTTTTTTTTTAGTTTTATTAATTGATTGAGTTATAAAATTCAGAAATAATGAACAAATATTAGTTTTGAAAAAGAAATAATTGACATGTTGAGAAGCATATTCACAACAAGGTGTAATCATCACATAACTTCAAACCTTTTTTATACATTGTGTTCTATTTTATTTTCTGTCCTTATTTACAAGGAAGCAAAGCCGAAATTATCACTATGATAGTTCCATGGGACAGAATCTTAAGAGAAAAAAGAATAAATTTTTTAATTGGAGATTTTATATTTAAAATATTAATTAAACTTCACAGACGATATTTATTTTTTCATTTTTAAACCAGAAATTACCTATCAAATTAAAAATAAATTTAATTTTAATCGAATAGAAAACGTAAAACCGGACTTACAAAATTACTTTTGATAAAAAAAAAATTAATGAGTTTGATAATTAGAGACAGAGAATTTTTTAAATCCAAGTATAAAAATATTACATTACAACATTCTGTCTTCACAAACTTGAAAAAAGTTGGAATTGCATAAAATGATTTAATAAAAATAAACTGCATTATTTACAACTTAGAAGAGTATAGTTGAAAATAACATTAACAAAAAGTCTATGAGTTTTACAGAGTTCAATAAGGAAAGTTTTATGATAGTTTCAAATTTTCCAAGCCTTACGATCATGGTTTTAACTAGTTAGCTGTCTCATTTCCAGGGACGCGTACCACCATGTAAGGTAGGAAATACTAATAGAGAGGCTATTGTACGTGGTTTCCAGTATTCAGTCTTAAATTTTAACATTTCTAGTAATGGAATAGGTTATTCCTATCACAATAATTTCAATGAAAAAAAAAATGCATACACTTAAATCAGTGATCAGATTTATGATTTCAAATATAGCTTTTCACTGTATTTCAATTCGATGAACACTAAATCCGTTGACACAAATGTTCTCTTTTTTTATATACTGTGCTGTAGAAATTCGAAGAGTAAAGTTCCTGTTGAAGTAGCGTCACGTTGAAACTGCACCGCTCTTCAAGAAATTGCCCATGCATAAATTTGAAAGCTGATAGTAAAATTAACTAAACAATTTACAAAAACGCTTCATTAACTTATTCCGAAAACTTCCAATAACTTATTCCAAATTCTACTCCGTAATTTTATTCCATTATTTCATATTTGTATTCAAAATGCTTGGAAATTTTGATACAGAATGAGTTTTAATCCTTATTACATAAATTTCTAAATATTGTGAACAAATCTACCCACAGCATAATTTCATATCCTAAGGTTCAATTTTTTTTTTTCTTTTATTGAATTGATAGACTCTACTGAACTTGGATTGACTGCTCTAAGTTGGTTAAAATTCTTAATTTAATATATATTAATATTATTCATTTGGAAAAATTTGAGAGCATTTTATTGCTCGGTAACGACAATTAGATAAAACCAGAATATCCTCTGAGTATCCGATTACTTAATATATTGTTACAAATAATCCGCAATACATTTGTGACTTGTACAGGAAAAAAGTCCAACAGGCCAAATAAAGAATAAAGACGTTTTATTCTACTCAAAAATACGAATTTACAGTCACAAAACACAGCCGAAATGTGCACAAGAATACTGCTTGTAGTAAAAGTTAATTAAACAATTATACAAATACCAGATGGAACACAGTATTTGATTTAAATTCAATTATACAAGTACGAGATGGAATATAGGAATTGATTTAAATTTTACAAGTTCCAGGTGGAACACAGGGATTGATTTAAATTCAGCTATACAAGTACCAGATGCTATAGAAAAATGTCCAATTGTCACCAAACTTTTCATTATCTTTATTTTGATTTCATTTCAAGATAAATTAGATATTTTTAGCATAAGTTTGAAAAAAATATTTTGACTCGTTATAAAATTTACTAATGAAATGAAAATCTTTTTGTCTTCTGTGTACACAGATAGTAATCTCAGCCCCCTAATCAGACATTTTCATTTCGACCCACGTTACATTTACGCTATCTTTATCTACGTACAAAAATTTCCGATTCATAACTTTTAGAAATCTCCACATTTTATGAGTTTCGAGACTGAATTCCATTTTTAGTACACTTTTAAGCAACAATCATAATTTAAACATTGGCTTGATATCAAAAACCCATCATTTTATTCCTTCACTCAAAACAGAAAAGACAAATAAAATCGCGGCCATCTTGCCAAACATTGCCTTCGTCGCTGTAGTAGAAAATAGCAATAAAAATTTTTCCTTTCCCAAGTACATTATCACGCTCCAAAAGTTTTATTAATGTCAAACTCAAACTTTACTCTAAAAAAAAAGCTCCAAAAAACTTTTTCTCCTTTCTGAACATTTAATTCTAGATCGTAAAGGTCTTCCCTGATTGGACCAGTAGTTTACTTTTCAGCTTTGAGCAATAAAAGAAACAAAGCTTTAGGTTGGACTATACTTTTTTTTTTCATTCTATTCTCTTCACAAAGCTTGATTAAATATTGATTGGCTGGATTGGTTTTAAATGCATTCAATTGGCTTCGGGCTTCTATTGTCTCAGAAAAGCATCGATCGTCTATTTTAAAAAAAAATGCACAGACGATTTTCTTTTGTTCTGAAATCTGATGAAAGCGTATTCTGTTTGCAGTAATTAAAGTTCCCGTTCGTTTTGATCCAAGCTTTTTATTATAATAATGAAAGATTGATATTGTTTGGAATAAAAAAAAGAGTGGATATTTATTTATTCTGAAAGAAAAATAAGAATTAACCACATATTGTTTTTCATAGCGCCAGTAATAGAAAAGTTAATTTGAGACCATTGCTTCTTTTTAATCAAGAAAATGATTTTGGCTGATTGTGTTCGAAATGATTAAAATAGCAGCGGTTTGTTTTAAAAGTGGCGGAAATCTTTTCAGAAAATTCTTTTCAATTCTTGAATTGAATTGCAATATTACATTTAAATTTCTGTATCATAGAATAGATTTTAGGTCTAGATAACAAAGAAAAGTTCTAATCGAACTTTTTAAAACATGCTACTAAAAATAACTTTAGCTCCTAACTTTAAATCAAAGTCTTTCATTATTTGATGAACAAACGAGGATTTTAAATTCAATTGTACACTTTTGTAAAAATTTAATTTAAAAAGTACTTACAGGGAACAATAAAGTTTCTATACAACGAAAATGTGACGTCAAATCAGGCCTTGTGCGTTTTGCTTTACAAATTGCAAAATGATTAACAAAAGAACAAATAATTACGTATATTTTCATATCTATGTAATTAAAAGAAAATATAATAAATCTAATATAATAAATCTATTTGAATACTAGCCGCCTGTTCGCCAATCTTAGTGTTCGTTAAAATTTTAATAATTAAATATTTTATGCAATTCCAACTTCTTCAGCAAAATATTTTATTCTTCAGCAAAATATTTTAAAACTTCAAATTTTGATAGTCATATAATTCACTCATAATATTATAAAGGCCTTCAGTCATAACGTGATATGTATCTCTCTAATTTTCTGTTACCCCTCGTAGAATTTATGCTTTAAATTAAAGTGTAAAGGATTAATCTGCAATTAATATAACAATATTTTTTACTGAAACAAAGCATTTTTTTAATAATATGATTACTGATAATAGAGTCACTGAGCGTTTAAACTTTATGGGCACTAAAGAATATCTTTCTTAATTTATGTAATATCTCAAGCATTTGTCAACAAAATTTTCTCAGATTCATCATGAATGGATCGATTCATTAACAATGTTTCATTTTAAATGCATCAAACACTCAGAAAATAAAATGAATCGTTTAAAATAATCTGTCGAAAACAGGTTTAAAAAAACTACTTAAAAAACGATGTACTTAAAACTATAAGCATATATAAAAAATATATATAACTAACATAAATACAATTTAATTACAAAAGCATGCAACTAACCTAAAAATAATTTAAATCATTGAAAACAGGTTAAAAAAAACTACTTAAAAAACGACGTACTTAAAACTATAAGCATATATAAAAAATATATATATAACTAACATAAATACAATTTAATTACAAAAGCATGCAACTAACCTAAAAATAATTTAAATCATTGTAAACAGGTTAAAAAAAACTACTTAAAAAACGATGTACTTAAAACTATAAGCATATACAAAAAATATATAACATAAATACAATTTACTTACAAAAGCATACAACTAACCTAAAAGTAATTTAAATCGTCCGTTGATAATGGTTGCCATGCCAACGATCAGAACACAGTGCGCATGCGTGAATTTTCTTCGCCTTTTACGTAACGCAAATGCGTGAATTTTTCTACGCCAGTTGGGGTAACGCTATGAAGATTAGACATTTTTAATTTCCTTTATTCTGTGCTATTTTAATTCAAAAGTACTTCAGAATGAATCTGAAACATGGATTAATTAACAATGTTTAATTTTAAATGCATAAAACATTAAGAAAATAAACAGAATCGTTTGAAATAATCCGCCGAAAAATCTTAACCCTAGCCTCATTACTGTTGGGAGAAAAAAAGAACTAAAGCCTAAATCATTTGGCGTTGGGGAAAATTGAAGATTTTTTTGGCGGAAAAGTTGGCGTTGGGAAAAATGGAAGATTTTTTTGGCGGGAAAGTTAGTTTTTAATTAATAATTGACTACCCCTAACATTTAGGGGGATGAAAAATAGATGTTGGCCGATTCTCATAGATACCGGATAAGCACAAAAAATTTCATCAAAATCGGTCAAGCCGTTTCGGAGGAGTATGGCAACGAAAACTGTGACACGAGAATTTTATATATTAGATAATTTTACTTTTTTCAATTCTTAGATAAGTTAGACATAGAATTTAATCTTTTTATACAAAATATCTTGAAATTACATTGCAAGTCCTTTTTTTTCATAAAGATACTTCCTAGGCAATTTTTGGTTTATTGAATACTAGCCGCCTTTGGCGACCAGCCGGTTCGCCAATCTTAATGTTCGTTAAAATTTTAATAATTAAATATTTTATACAATTTCTACTTTAATAGCTTCTTCATAAAAATATTTTAAAACTTCAAATTTTGATTGTCATATAATTCATTCATAATATTATAAAGGCCTTCAGTCATAACGTAATGTGTATCTGTCATTTTCTGTTAGCACCCGTAGAATTTATGCTTTAAATTAAAGTGGAAAGAATTAATCTTCAATTAATATAATAATATTTTTTACCGAAACAAAGCATTTTTTTTTTATAATCTGATTACTGAAAATAGAGTCACTCAGCGTTTAAACTTTATGGGCACTAAAGAATATATTTTTTAATTTATGTAATATCTCAAGAGTTTGTCAACAAAATTTTATTAGATTCATTACGAGCAGATCGATTAATTAACAATGTTTAAATTTAAATGCATCAAACACTAAGAAAATAAAACGAATCGTTTAAAATAAACGGTTGAAAACCGGTTTTAAAAAAACTACTTAAAAAACGATGTACTTAAATCTATAAACATATACAAAAAATATATAACTAACATAAATACAATTTACTTACAAAAGCATGCGACTAACTCAAAAATAATTTAAATCATCCATTGATAACGGTTGTCATGGCAACAATCAGAACAGAATGCGCATGCGTGAATTTTCTTCCCCAGTTACTTAATGCAAATACGTGACTTTTTTCTACGCCAGTTGGGGTAACGCTATGCGGATTAGAAATTTTTAATTTCCTTTATTCTGTTTTATTTTAATTCAAAAGTACTTCAGAATGAATCTGAAAGACCGATTCATTAACAATGTTTAATTTTAAATGCATCAAACACTAAGAAAATAAACAGAATCGATTGAAATAATCCGCCGAAAAATTTTAACCCTAGCCTCATTACTGTTGGGAGAAAAAAAAATTGAAGCTTTTCTCATTTGGCGGTGGGGAAAATGGAAGATTTTTTTGGCGGAAAAGTTGGCGGTGGGGAAAATAGAAGATTTTTTTGGCGGGAAAGTTAGTTTTTAATTAATAATTAAAATTCTAATTAAAAATTCGAAAAAAGGAACCCCAGGTGCACATTCCCAACCTCCAAGGTATACATGTACCAAATTTGGTAGCTGTAGGTCAAATGGTCTGGCCTGTAGAGCGCCAACACACACACACACACACATTGAGCTTTATTATAAGTATAGATGAACGAATCACTTTATTTCAATTATTTTGATTTTGAGTATACTGTCAATTTATGGTGTCGTCGTCACGGCAAACGTAACACCTGAATTTAATTTTGGTATCAATTCTGCCGCCGAGGAAGGAATAAAGGAATCGAAATCAAAGCGCCAATATGTCGTTAATGTGAGTTTACATTAAGGCAATATTGCCATCGCATGAGCAGGGGAAAAAAATTCCCGCATCCGCAGAAATGGTAGGTAAATTTAAACATAGGCAGATTAAATGGTAGGTAAATCTGCCTATTAAACATCCGTTGTAATAGGCAGATTTTTTTTTAATCTTTTCCTACTTCTGCACATGTATGATTTCTTTTTTCATAAGAGAGGTGATAACTTTTGCTTAATGTAATAACTCACTTTTAGATATACTACATGGTATGATGGGCGAATTTATGAGAGACTGTGACATCTGTACAGTAATCAAGGATTAGTATGCAGTAGTTAGTAGTAATAAATTAGTATGCCCATGGGATTTCAATGACTTCAAACTAAATTTTGAGCTTCAATACATATATTTTTTTTACAAAAAAAAAAACGGGAGTCATTCCTTTTTTTTTTTTTTTTTTTTTTTCCTTCTTTACTTGATTGCTAGAAAAAAATATGTATCATGAAGTATGCGATGACAATGCGATTTAGTTACAAACTCATGAGGTGCCAGTATATATATGTAAGCTTATTTTGGTTGAAGCAGAATGCCGGTTCAAAGACACTGAACAGGCATTTAACATTTTTAAATTTATTTTAATCCATCCGAGGAAGGCATAATTATTTACAAGCAGTGACGCAGACAAGGCACGTCTGCCATAGCACGACACAAAAGCAGAAGTAAGGAAGGGACGAAACAAATGATCACTAGTCTTATATAACATGGGATTTCTGGCCACGTGTCGATTGAATACACGTGTTGACCTTTGTCAAGGGCAACGGAGGGATCATTTTCACTTCATACGTAGAACTGATTGCGCAGTAATTTTTACACAGCTTCATATGTGGAATGGGATCAGGAAACAAGAGAATACTTTAGAATGACCCCTACATGGGCCAAATTAGGCAAAAATTTAGGAAATTAATTTGGATTAAATTAGATATTAAAATATCATAACACACACACACACACACACACACATATATATATATATATATATATAAGGAATTGCATAGATACCTGATGAAAATTATCAATTATTTGCCATTGAATTCGATCACAACAGAATGGTATTTTAGGTATCCTTTTATGCGGTTGTTGCTAGTTGGGTTACTAATAAATCTATCTAATACTATTATTAATGCAAACATTTATATCATTAATGTAATAAGCACTATTGACACAATTGGCAAGAATATGACTCTGCAAATTTCAACTATCTTCACATTCTTAGAGTCCTCAGAGTCAGAGTATGTGTGCGTAATTTTATCAACATAAATGTGGATGAAATTTTGGACTAAATCCGTGTATGGATTGATTAACTATATGCACGTTTATTCAGTTATTATTTTCACTTACACAAGGATATGAGACAACTTTTGAACGGCTTTCAAACAAAATTTAATAGAAATCTACGAATTTGGCGATGGGACTGATCGAAGAGGTTTTCATTCATCGTTTCATAGAGAAACCGATATAATTCTAAAAATGTGTTTCTCGAACTAAAAGGTGTACATTAGGGTGGAACGAAAATGGTCCTTTTAAACTTTTCCCTAGATTTTAGTTTGTTAATAGTGTGGAAAAGTTGCCTTTTAGGTTCAAAAACGATATTAAAAAATTTGGTTGCAACATTACATTATCTTGCCATGCCGCAAAAATTTTGAAATTTGTAAAAAAAAAAAAAAAAAAAAAAATTGAAAAAATTATTCCAGAAAATGTCTTGTATGACACTGGCGTTTAATAATTACTAAATTTTATTCTTTGTTGTGAATTTAACATTTTTACTGAATCCATCGTATAATCCATCGCGAGATTTTTGTTGACTAATTCATAGCACAAGGTTAAAAGTATCCGAAAATCGAATTTGGGTTTTAGACAAATTCTTCCCAACCGAATAAAACAGAGATTTTGATACAAAATTACACTTGTAGTCACAAAATTGCATACAAGATCTAATATTGTTACGGAATTTCCGGGGTTCGTTTGGATAGTGGGAGTTATATGGTGTGAAGAACGCTCAATCACCAGGCCGCAGTAGAAAAAGAAACAACGACGTTCTTTTACACGAAGACACACAGGACAGCACAAAGACGACAACTATATACAGCACAGAAGACGATTATCTTCAGCCGAGTCTTGCAGCATACAACAGTATACACAGCAGCTCTACTCCGTCGCTGCTCCGCTAGTCCCTGGAAGACGAGTTCTTCACCGTCGCTTCCGACTACTCTTAGACTCCACTGGTCCACGACTCAATTCGCCGTCGGTTCACAACTCGGTTCACCTCTGCCCGGCACACAAGGACACAAGGAATCAATTAGGGCGCCATCTCCGATCGACTATGACTTGGAGCATAGCGATAATAGTCTACTCAGAAGTGGGAAATGGTCTTGAAAGAGGTTGGTGGCAGGTAGCAGTCCTGGCTTGGAGCGTCTCTCGTCCAATGGGAGGCTAGCATCTGTCGGCGAGGTCGTCTTGGATCGGCTGGAGGGTTTGGCTATGTCAGAGGTGCATCCTGGGAAGCTAGTGAGTGAAAACACAGATTGCCGGTAGAGTGGTTGTGAGGGGGATGGGGTGAGAATCTATTTGTGGCTGCCAATAGGAGGGGCGAGATGGAACATGGATTGTGGTTTTATTAAGATTTGATAGGAATTTGAATTATGGGATTAAAGGGTTAGAAAGGGTTGAGAATGTTGTTTTAATTGTTTAGCTGTTGATCTGTTTAAAGTAGAATGAGTCTGGGTCTTCTGGAATTTGGGTTTGGGGTGTAGGATTCGATTTCTTTTATTGCTGCGTTGTCAATATTGTTTAGATCTGAGAAGAATTTAGTTGCGATCTTTTTGATAATCTTTTTTTATAGATAGTAAATTAAGGGCATGTCTGATGTCTTCGTTTTTCATGAACCATCTCGCCTTTGTAATTTGTCTGAGAATAATGTTTTGGCACCTGTCTATATGATTGAAATTTTTAGGAGCAGCATAGGCCCAAATTGGGCAAGCATAAGTTAAGACAAGTCTTAGCATCGCAGTATAAATAAGCACTTTATTGTCCCTACACATTTCGAAATTCCGAGCAATACTGCCCGGCAGCTGCGGGTGCTTCCTTTTATAGGTTTCAGGAGGCGGGGCTAGAAGCCTCTCAACCAATCAGGAACGTTCGAGGCGTATCTCCGTTCCTACTGGACGGATCGGGAAAATTCTCGGTGTTTCGGGTATAATCTATTTTGGCGCCAAAGTCGCAAAATTCGTCGTCAAGTCGCCAAATGGTCGCCAAGCTCTGGGATCTCCTATGGAACCCACTATGCTGGGAAGCTGCATCAAGGATTCGTAACAATATAGTACATAGATCATTGCGTTTTTGAGTATTCTTGTTTACATGCTTTTGAGCTTACAGACTGTGAGATGGTTAACCCCCTAGTTGGATATGGCTCAAAATTTAATAGGTGTCTACACTATAGATAGTAAATCTGTGTACCGAGTTTTATCTATCTAGTTCCTTTTGTAATTATCGTATTTCTTTGTATTGAATAAATGGATATACAGACTTTCTGTTAAAGAATTTCGTTCAAAATGTGATAAAATCTACAAATTTGGAATAAAGACCATAGACCAAATTTTTATCTCCTTAATTCAACACTTTTTTTTTTTATTTATAGTATTCACAGACAGACATAATTCTAAAAGAACTAACTCAAAGAGGCCTGAACGAAGAGATTCGTTAAAATCACGAGTTCGAATGTTTTGACGACCACAATACTTTCTCTTTGTAGACTACTTGTACAAAAAAATAAAAAGATAAATCTAATATCTGGAAGCTGGACTCATAAATTTAAGTCAATACTGTTCATTTTCAATGTGAGTGGAAGCGAATTATGAAATTAAAAATAAATTATTTAATAATTTAAATAACTAAATTATTTATTTAAATAATTTAAATTTTTAACATTTCGACTTCAGTAGTTCTCCTAATAAGTCCAACATGTTCTTCTTTCAATAAGATAGTTTAAAACATGTAGAATGAACAGAAATGGAAAGGAATAAGCACTTCTCAACACTTGGCTCAACTTAAAAATAATGTCTTTTCGTCAAAGTTGAATTTTTGTTAAGATTTCTCGCCATTTCGGAAATTTCGACAATATCTATTGTAACCTTAGGAACTCTTTCTACTATTTTTTTTTTTTTTTTTTTTTTTACCAACTAATGATTTTTGCATTGTTTGCACTATTTTATCGTGATTGGTGAGAAACCGGACATTATTCTTAATTCCTATCGGAATTTTAAACATGTTATCAATGACAAAAATCGTAAAACTTTCTTAAATTAAACTTGAAATTAATCTATATGAAAATGATCGCCATTATTTAACCATGTAAGTAAACGACTGTTCGGTAAATATCATAATCTAAATTTGTTAATATACATTTAGCAGACGATTCCTTTTCAGACATTTTATAACTGCTACTATTTTTATTTTGTTGAAATATTATTAAAAAGTAAAAGCAAACGATTTTTCTTTGATAAATATATTTTGTTAATATTATTTCGTTTATTTTTTGTATAATAGCTGATGATCAATTGTAAACCTTCTGGAATCTGACAATGTTTGTAAGATACGCTGTTACATTAAAAGAATAAACAAGCCGATGGAATTCTAAATTGCTTGGAGTATTATTTTAGTTTTAAGAATTTAAGATGCTCTGCAAGCTATATTTTAAAGCTTAAGAAAACGGGTAGTTTTCTAGAAAGCATGAAAAAACGACAGACAGAAAACAATTTTTTAATGCTATTTATATATAATAAACGATGCATGCACTTGTTTAATTATATTAATAAATGATAAGACAAGTGCATTCGACGACTAACTGTTCGCTGAGATCAGTGTTTGGAAAAAAATTTTAATTAAATAATTTATGCAATTTTCACTGAACAATTTCTTCGGTAAAATATTTTTAAACTTTACATTGTGATAAGCATAGAAATCACATATTTAAGAAGCTGTTGCTCAATGTGTTGAACATCTCCCTAATTTTCCATTTTCTACAACAATTTTTTTTAAATGTACAAGCTTTAAAAATATTTTATCATTGTTTTCTTGTGAAGTTAAACCTTACTTGCGAGGGCAATAAAATTTTACAGATTTTATTAAAGGCTTCTTTTAAACGAAAATCTACTTCAGCATGAAAAAGCAAAATATCTCTTTATAATTTAATCAAAAATAATAGAAGAAATTCTCAGAATTAAGTATGTGTGGCAATAATGAAAAATATTTGAGTCGTGTCAACAAATGAAATATTTTGCTTTAAAATAAGTTTTTAAAAATTGTATATATTCATTAAAAACAGGCGTTGTAGAGGAACAAAATTTACATTATTGAAAAAATACTTTTTTTTAATTTTAAGGAGAAATAAATTTTATTTCTGAGCATTTATATTTTTATAGTTATGCTAAGAAAATGTCAGAATTTGGTTTCCTTTTTAATTAATTTAAATTTCGAGAGAGATAACTCTGCGTTGCATATTCTACCTTCCAAAGTAAGTCTTTGACAAATTTAGTTGTTCTATCTATTAATTTAGAGCTCCAGCACACACACACATTTTCCTTTATTATTACTAAAAATAACAAAATACAATTCTCGCTTTTTCGATATATTAGAATATCTCAAATCAATTTATTACATAAGATTTTTTTTAAAAAAAACTAAAATGACTACTTTTATGGCGATAGTTCTTCTTTATTTTAATGAAACTCGCTCACATATTAAAGTACCAATTTATGAACAATAGCCTTGAAAATTAATAAGTATGCATTCCCTGACTTTTTAAAAACAAAAGTAAGAAAAAAATATTATTTAAGTTTTCTTTATTTTCTGATCTTATACTTTTCATGAATTTACGACGATTGTAACATTTAATTAAAATTTACATTTAAAACATATAATATAAACTTTTTTTGTCAAATAAAATTTTTATTCACAATATTTATCATCTTCATACGATTTTGATTTCTGAAAAAAAATCGTCTGAATTTTCCTGCGTCGATATTTAAACTAAAAAAAAAAAAAAAAAATTATTATTTTAGTTAGAGTTTCTTTTTGAATAATGATATGTTTGATGAAATATGTTCTAAAATATGCAGCGAATACAAACTTCATAGTAAAATAAAATTTTAATTATATAACTTGTACTTAATTATACGAAATAAGGATTTCTTGTTGTTGTTTAGTAGACTAGCATGTTTAATTATTAGGTTATGTTCTATATATACCATAATTTAAAATACAGAAAATCAAATTAAAGAAGATACGATTAGCATTTAAAAAAATCATATAAGTAATTAAAATATATTAAAATATTTAATGAAAGCTTTACTGTCAATAGCAAAATGTTCATGATTTTATATTGTAAGCTGTTAATAAGATCTAGAGATGGCGCCTCTACATACGACAGCAATGAAACTTTTACAAATATTTCTAAATATCATTACTAGATGGCAGCATGTCCTTGTCTCATTACATACTTGGATTCAATTTGATAATGTAAATTTTACTTTTGAAATATAAAGCGTTAGAATTACACTTAAATATCTTTTCGTTTCTCGAAAAGAAATGCACTTATAAAAACAAAATTATATATATATATATAAAATCAGAAAGTTAGGTACTATAACATGACTTTTTTTATTTCTTTTTAAAAAAACATACAACAAAACAAAAACATAAAACAATCTTCAACATATTAATTCTCTTCATTCCTAGTTTGAATAAGCGATATTTATGGAATTTCATATAGTTCCATATCTGGTTTTATTTTTTCTGATCTGATCTGGTATCATTATGCGAAATTACTAATTTTTCATGGTATTGTTTATTATTATTAAAAAACTGTCAGGATTAACCTATACCATTCAAATACTGGCATGGTTTCAATGTCTTAAAAATGGTAACTATTCTTAATAGAAAACTCTTCTTTTTTATTGCATGACATTGATATAATCATGAAGGACGTCGCGGACACAACGCCAATGGTCAGAAATGAAACCGGAACTGTAAATAGAAAGCAGACGAAATCTGGAATATTGACTTATTTTTTTCTTTTTCTTCTGTAATAGTAATAGTGATGTCATGTATTAATGCTTATTTTTAAATTCAATATAATATTTAAATTCAGAACACGTTAAGCATTCTTTGGTGGAGTCCATGAATTAATGGATTTTATTGCAGTTAAATTAAAAATGAAACAAAGGTCATACTCTCCAGAACAAATTTCATATAGTATAATTCTAAAGGTGGAAGAATTTGCTATTAAACACACTAAGCAGTCCACATGACAAATATTTCTAGATATACATTTATTGAAGGAAAGAGTTTATAAAATTATCTATAAAAAAATGACTGCCTTGCATTTAATTTATTTTTCAGTTAGCATTAATCATCAATACAAATCTGTAGAAATCAGACATAATCAAGGTTATTAAATAATTTTATTGAAGAAACATAATAATTGAAAAGCAATGAAAATAAATAATATTTGTAATACATGATATCAAATCCAAACCATTTGTGAAGTTCATGCGTTTAATTAAAGGACTTAGTCAAGCACAGATACAAACTTTCAACACAAAAGATGCAATGAAAATCCAAGAGTTTGTTGTAAAGGAATGGCAATGTCTTCTACACAATTTCAGCAGCAAATTCAAAGCAGTAGCAACTGAGTGGACTCGATACCTAAAAAAAATAAACAAATTTTGATTAGAATCAAATTATGTTACATCAGTATCTTTTTTACTTTCTCGTATGCGTAGTATAGAGAAAGTATAGTAATCGTCAGAACACTCGAACTCGAAATTTTGACGCATCGCCACATTTCATATCTTCCTGATTTCGAAAAACACATTTTTAGAAGTAGTTTTATGCTAAAAAATTACCCACTAAAGAATTTAAAATCCAAAATGTAGGTATTATTAGTTCATTTAATACAATATGTCTGCTATGCAAATACTAAAATCATCAACGTAGAGATTAATTTATTTTTTTCCAGTGTTTATCACTACATAGCATCCAGTTTGGATGCATCCTATTACTACCCTTATCGACTTCAACAAAGACATCAATAAACAATATTTGGAAAAAGAAGGTTATTTACAGTATTGCTCACCAACCATTTGTTGCGCACCTATACAATGAGTTTTTCAAATTTACACTACATTCCCTTATCCGGGCTAATGGGGTCACGGTGGCCTGCTAGCAAGGTCTCGCCTGCGGAACTGGAGGGCGTCAGGCTCGAGACCCGATTCCACCGAAGAACCGCCGTGTAAGCGGGCCTGGTGCACATAAAATCCGTCGAGGCCAAACGTCCTCTATCTGGTGTGGCGTGGAAGTTTCGAAGGGGGAGAGCAGCTCAGATGCCGTCCTCGTCATCTGATCACGGTTCAAAGTTGCGAGGTCCATCCCTAAATAGCCCTAGTGTTGCTTTAAAATGGGGTGCTCATATAATCAACATGATTTCTGTACACTTCACTGTGGTATACTTTAATAAAAAAAACATTAAGCATACCCCCAAGAACAATTTTGAATCCTGTACTTACTGTGCAGTTATAATCAGGAACAGCGGCAGAGTTCCGTTGCACACTGACGAAACAATGAACAACTAGCAGAACAAAATCTTTTCTAGGAGTGATAAATGCCACTACAAACCGACAAGTTTCTGTTCTTTCTTACAATGAAGTGACTCACGCCCCCCCCCCGGGAGGGGAGCACCTCGAAATGATGATGAGATGATTCCGGTATGGTGGTTGGATCACGCCACCTGGAAGGTACAAGAAAAGGTGGATGTCTGGTTTCTCCCATCGATTACGAGGCGTACTTCCTAAGGGAAGAGTTGTACTGTGGCCGGGGTTGGCCCATTGGACTCAACCACAGTTCCCGCCAGTGTTGCTGTTGCGGCGGTCCGGTCATTCATTATTTATTATCCGTGTGCCTTCATGCAGGTCAGAGAGTCAGTGATATGACTTACAATGAGGTGATAAAAGTTATGGATTGCTTCCTGAAGACGTGTCAGGTCTTCTTTTGCCCGGCGAAGTGTAACAACTCTACGTGGCATGGACTCAATAAGTTGCTGGAAGTCCGCATCAAAAATATTAAGCCATGCTACCTCTATTGACGTCCATATTTGCAAAATTGTTGCTGATGGAGGATTTTGGGCACGAAATGACCTTTCAAATATGTCCCATAAAATTCTCGAATATCATTCACTGATATTGTCCAGAATGTTCTTCAAACCGATCACGAACAGTTGTGGCCCAGGGAAATGACGCATTGTCGTCAATAAAAATTTCATTGTTGTTTGGCCACATGAAGTCCATGAATTTCTGCAAATTATACCCAAGTAGCTGAACGTAATTATTTCCAGTCAATGATTGGTTCAGTTGGACCAGAGAACCCAGTCGATTCCATGTGAAAGCACCCCACACCATTATGATCACCAGTTTTCACAGTGACTTGTTGACAACTTTAATCCATGGCTTCATGGCATCTGTGTCACACTCGAATTCTACCAATAACTCTTACCATCTGACTTATCTTCCAATTAGAGATGCATAATCCACGATTTTTTGAATAACAAATAATTTTGCTATTGGTTTTTTTAAATATTTGTTCCAAATATCTCATTTAAATAACGTGTGATTGAATTAATTTATCTATTTCAGCTTACTTCTTAAATTTGATTTTTTTCAAAACTATTTATTTAATTTCTGTATTGGAGTAAACCATTTTCTGAAAAATTTCAATTAAATATAAATGTCATTTCTTTAAATTGTTTACTTTAGTTCTATATTCTACCAATAGATGGCGCCAGCAGTAAATGGAATATATGCAAAGTCAAATCACAAGCAATTAAGAACGATTTTTATGGAACAGTGCATCAACACATACGAATACCAATAAAACCGGTTACTCTCATGAAGTGGAGCGGCGACTTCACACTTTTCAGTGAAGTCAATAACCGGTCCGTTCACTTTTCAATCCGCTCACAGATTGCTCCTTTTCTGTTATGTTCGAGAGCTTCCATTGGACAGATCGTACCGATTGTTACTTTCCAGTGAAGTCACCACTCCGGTAAATTGCAGTGATATCGTATCGATTGTTACTTTCTATCGTGATCCCAAACCTGTAATCGAAATATCACCAGTAAGGTCGTATCAAGGATTTGAATCACACCCCTCTTTGAAAAGTATTGATCACTTGTATTTGTGACTTTTTGATATTGGTTATGTAAAAACTGCTCGTAAAATATTCGTCATCCCTACTTCCAATCGTTTAGAATCCAACTAATATGATAACAAGCACAGGAGAGACGTTTCAGACGCTGTCGTACTGTTAGCAAAGGCACTCGAATCGGTCTTTTGCCATAGACCATGAAAGCCAAATTACGCCGCATTGCCCTAACGGACACATACGTCGTAATTCCCACTTTGATTCCTGAAGTTGTTTTAAGCAGTTTTGCTTGTCTGTTAACACTAGCAATTCTATATGTATGTCGCTAGTATCGGTCATTAAAGTATAGTTGGTCTATGGTTACGTTTGATGTTTACGGCATATTCTTGACAGTGTAGATCTCGGAAGGCTGAATTCCTCAACTATTTCCAAAATGGGATGTTCCATCCGTCCAGCCCCAACTACTATTCCGCTTTCAGAGTTTATTAACTCCAGTCGTGCTGCCATAATTGCGTCAGAAACCTTTTCACATGAATCTCTTAACCGTAACTGGAGGCATGTACACACGAGTCCAGAGACATGGAATCAAAAGGACTTCATTGTTATTTTTCTTTTTGTATTTTGTAAATATCATTGAATTTTATTTAGGAAACACAACACATTCTGGAAATCATATAATTACCAAAAATATTAAGAATATTAATATTAAAATTGGTAAGTTTTATAATATTTAATGTTGGAAATATGTTATAAGAAACAACAAAATGACCTAAACAACCTTTTAATGAGTACTGTTCGTCAACGGATTCTGAGACGACCACATTTCGATGATTCCATCTCATTAAGGGTGAGGCGCGGAACACCCTTTAATGGTACCCATTTTCGGTATTCAGCTTTGACCTTGGATTTCCCCCATTAGATACTTTTTAGTTCAATTTTTTTCACGTGTATGTGAGTGTTGTGTTGTTTCTGACCGCATTTTATTTAAACTCAAATTTTCGCATTGATATGGTTAGTTCAAATGGCAAAAAAGTTTTAAGAAATGTTACGAAGAAAATTGTAGCAATTATTTCATGTTATATATTTAAAAATAATAATATTCTTAAGTAAAAAAAATCCTTAATAATGTTCTTTTAATATCAAAATATATGATAATATTTATGATATTTTTAAGAGGCTCTATATTTACAGCAACTCCTTAAATGAAAATAAAATGTTTTAAATAGAACAAAATCTGGATTAGGCATTGTTTTTAATCTTCAAATATTATCAAAAAATTCAATAACACATAAAAGAAGCATTTTAATATAAAAAAGATCATTATTATTTTGTAAAAATGTAATTACCAAACTTTAAGAACAGAAATTTTTCATTTATTCTTCATAATTTAATGTGTATGCCTCTTACATTAAATAAAAATTGTTCTGAAATATTTTACTGTGCATTAATAGCTTTTCCTTCTTTATTACTAATTATCTGTAATGTTTACGTCTCATAAAACAGCGACTCTTCATTGTTAAATGTAAACATTTCTCCTTTCACACCTATTTTGGCGAATTAAACCCATCCTAACGCATGAGCAAAAGCGCGGAAGGTTTTACAATCCGCTGTTGAGCAGTTTAGATATTTAGATATGCTTTGTTATGTTTAGATATGTTTAGTTCGTTTAGATATCGTAGAATTACACTAATGTCAATAACTGTTAGAATTTAACAAACAAGAATGAAGAATACAATATTTTAAAATAATATTTTAAGAATATTTCTTTATTTTATTTATTAATTATTATTATTATTATTTGCATTATTCAGTTTTTAAAGCAGCAATTTAAAACAGGAGACACATAAAGCCGCGTAATTCCACTGTATTCAAATCACGCAAATCTGACTTGATCTCGATATTTTTGTCTAATTGCAGTAAATTTAACATTTGTATATTTTACAATCATAAGCAACATTTCGGTGGAGAAAATGTAACTCTAGGCTTCATTTTCAGTGATACATCAGTTGAAAAGTAGGACGAATTCTGGGAAGATTCAAAGCAATATTGTGCTGAGGTGTCTGGGAATGTGAAGTCACTATTGGCTCTTTGGAGCACTTGAAAATATTTATTTCTTCCCCATAGAAATAATTTTCCATGTCATCTTCCTCTTCTTCTAAATTTACATCCGTATTTTCTTCACTTTCTTTTTCACTTTTTTCTTCATGATCGCATATAATCGTTTCTGCATCGCTAATATCATAATCATCTTCCGACAATTCGCATTCTTCAAACCATTACAGTTTTATAAATATCAAGATCACATGTCCCAATTTTTTTTCACTAGAAGGTCCTGGCTGAATATTATTTATTTCTTTTTAAACAAAAATATGTTATTTTAGACAAAGGAAGCGAATTACAAGGCGAAATAAGTAGAAATTAACTGGTGTATTATATATTTTTTTCAATCATAGTTTCAGAGACATGGATCATTTAATAACTCCATAAATAACAACAAAAAGTTTGAAAAAGAAAAGCTCGGTTATACGCAATTGTTCATACGTAGACTTTTGCCAATATATTGCTGAAAGAACAACTTGGAAATGATTGTATTCAAAGATAAAATACCACTTGATAATCAGAGTTTTAAAAAAAAAACGCGGAGTCATTTTGACTCCAGTCTCCAGTTACGTGTTTAGTTATCATTACATTTTATAGCTCGCTCTATTTAATATCTATATCTAAATTATATACCTATATTACATATCTAAATTTAATATCTATAGTTTTTTACTTTCCCTCATACATAGTACATAAAAAGTACAGTAATTGTCGAAAAATTCGAAGTCGAGCTTTTGAGAAATCTCCATGTTTTATATCCCCCCCCCACACACACACAAATACGAAAAATGCACTTTTGAAAAATGTCCGTCTGTCTGTCAGTCACAAAGATAACTCAAAAATGCTCTGAATTAGATGTATGAAATTCGATATACGGTCTCTTCATCAAATTTGTAGATTTATTTCAAATTTTGAGCAAAATTAATTCAGAGGAAATCTGTCTGTCCGGTTGTTTGAATATAAATTAGCATGAAAATTACAAGGCAAAGAGAGCTTGAGGAATAAAATTCGGTGCACAGATTTAACATCTATAGTGTAGACACCAATTAAATATTGAGCCAAACCAAAGACCGGCTTGAATTGTCTGTCAGTCTGTGCCCTCAGAATCAAGTAAATGCGATGATTTAAATATATCAAATGTGGTACAAGTTTTGTAATTCCAAGTGTAGTTTAGTGGCAGTTTTCTTCAGTCAGTTGGGGAAAAACATTTTCCATATACTATTAACCGCATGCCAGAGATTAATCACCAGACATTTCGCCATGATACACTAAATAAAAATGCCAATTTGGTTGATACTTCATAACTAAATACAAAGGTTGATATTTCATAACTATAAAAGTTCAATGCATGTAAGGCATTTTCTGGGATAAAACGTTTATTAGAGAATATGCGAGAAAGTTTTGTGGTGACCACCCTTGCTGGTTAAATTAATTTTTAGTTCCGATATTAATATTTGCTTTTTTAAATTTAAATACGAAATATTGTTATTAAACCTCTACTCCCTCCTCTTTACAGTAACATATCTGGGTGCATACTTAGAGGCCTACTGTGGATAGTTGACTTAATACCTTAAACCAGCCGGCGTCCTGGCATAGGGGTAGCACGTCTTCCTCGTGGTCTGGGCGTATCCGGGTTCGAGTCCCGCTTTGGGCATGGTTGTTCTATCTGTGAGATGTGTAAATGCCCCCTACTCCTGTGAAAAGGGGTTGTGCATGCGAATGAGTGATGCGTGAGTAGCTAAGTCGTACTCTTGGCCCTAGTTGGCGCTACTATAAAAACAAGAGACGCTCCCCCTTAGGCTTAAATCGGCTGTCTTCGAACAGCGGGCTTGTTCGTGGCAAGTGATATAAGAAACAACATATCTTAAACCTATAAAATTGCTGTTATACTTTTTCTCAGAAAAACCGCAATCTACATAAACTGAGCACTTATAGTGTACTAACCATTACTGGCGACACAGTTGCTGTAATATTATAAATTTATCCGTATTAAGGTTAATACCTCTATCTGACATATCATAATATTTTTCTTTCTCCTTTATGAAATAGAGCGAAAGTACTGTAACAGTCACACAGAGATTTTGATGAATCTCCACGTTTTAAATCCTCTCTAATCCTGAAAAAAGTTGTGCTGTTCTGTCCATCTGTCAACACGATAACTCAAAAAGGCTTTACATAAGCAGATAAATTTGTTATAGGGCAAAATATAACACCTTTTAAAGAGAGTTTGCAAGAAAGTTTTGGAAAAACCACTCTCGATGACTGGTATTGTGTGTCTGTCTGTGAACACCGTGACTCAAAAAACGCTTCTAGTTATACGGATGAAATATGGTATATGGACTCAACATCTAACTTGAAGATTTCTATAAAATTTTTAATGAATTCCCTTCATCAATTCCCTTGCAAATATAAAAAGATAGAGAGATAAAATTTTGCATAACTTTAGGATCTAAAATGCAGATTCTTATTAAATTTTAAACAAAATCTGCCATAGAGTTGATCGTTATCTTTGTAGTGAAGCTTATAAGCCAGTTAACAGCTACACTACAAGGGGCAGTTGCTTTTGTACTGTGGTCATATTACTCGGCTGCGAACCACAAGGTCTAAGGTTCTATCCTCGTGCATCTGAATCCGCAACATTGGTGACTAGGACGTGATCCTTCAATCTTCGAACAGCTGTTGTGGCGCCATCGACCCACAGCAAACCAAAGCCGTCAGACTCACTTGGTGCAACAGCAACCACTCACGCTCACCATAACGCTCTGTACTACTCAAATGGGTACAGGCACATTAGACTCAACAGCTAATAAAACATCATCACTCAACAGCCACATCGTTCGTCTCACCTCCGACTCACTGGAGGGAGAGTATGTAGTGAAAGCTTATAAGCCAGTTAACAAGTACAATGGCAATTGCCTTTGTATTGTGGTCATGTTACTCGGCTGCAAATCTCAAGGTCCCAGGTTCCATCCTGGCGCATCTCAATCCGTAACATCTTTATATGTTTTCTTATTCATGTGAATGTAGTAGCTCGTAAACGCAATGACTTAAAGCAACGCATGCGGTATGTGATCTTGTGAATAACACTTGTAGTTCCTTGCCAAATTTTGATTTCATTTGGTAAGTAAAAAGATGTCCAAAATGCATATTCATATAAAAGATTCAGTAAAAATACTAAGTTAACATCAAGGTTTTCTATTTCCTAACAGTTTCTCGACAATGCCATAACAAGGCCGAAGCTCACAAATTTATACTGAGATAAAAGGAGAAATCCTTTATTGGGAAGAATGCGAGAAAGTTTCAAGGGGGCCTGTTCTGCTTGTTTGTTGCAACATCAGTTCTCTGAGCAATAAATATTCTAACTATATCTTTCATACTGCCATACTTTATTGAAAGGGAAGTATTGATTTCTATATACCATGAACACAGTTACAATCCAACAGTGATTGTAAAGACAAGCAGATTCATTGAAACATTACTTTAAATAACCAGCTAGAATAGTCTCCCAAAAACTTTCTCGCGCACTTTCTAATAAAGAATACCCAGAGAACACTTTGTATGGAATTGACTTACAATAATTAAAAAATATTAATCTTTGATGTGAATAGAATTTTTACTGAATCTATCGTGCCATTCTTCGTGAGTTTTTTGGCGAATAATCCCTGGCGTCCGGTCAATAATATCGGAAAATCGAATTTGTGTTTTAGACGCAATTTTTTCCTACCATTTCAAACAAAAATTTGACATAAAACTATACTTGTAATCATAACATTCTATACTAAATTTAATATATTCAAATCATTGCGTTTTTGAGCTATCGCATTTACATGTTTCTGAAAGTACAGACTGACAGACGGTCAACATCAGCTTTGTAATATAGTGAAGAAGACGAGTATGTATTTTAAGCATCTTTTTTCTGCCAAATGAAACAAATTTTGATAGAAATATACAATATTCACTGTAAGATCACATACCAAATTTCGTATATGTAAGTCTTTATGTTTTTGAGTTATCATGTCAGTTTATCCACAGTCGGTAATCCTTTGATGGATATGGTTAAAAATTTAATACGGATGTATACTTTAGTCACTAAAACTGTTTCAAACGTTATCATTCTAATTCATTCCAGTTTGTAATTCATGTTCATTTATAATGGGACAAATTTCTATTTATGGATATCGTTCAAAATTTGAAAGCTTCAAATTCGGTCTAAAAACTACATAATAAATTTCATTCCTTCTTGTTGAAAGTGTTCTTGAATTTATATATTTACAGAAAAATAGTCAGATATAATTCTAAAAGATGTTTCAGAAATTAGACAGATTAGAAGGCGGGATGTTCTTCTAAATTTCGAGGTTCAATTTTCGACGCTTATAGTATTTCTTCTGTGTATATTTCGTATATGAGAAAGTTAAAACAAAGTAAAAGGATTGAATGTAAATTCGTATGTCTCACCTGTAATGTCTCTGTTATAGCGATCTACTCGAATGTTTTGAATATATTTTTAATTTCATCCAAAAAAAATTAGATAATAAAAAAATTAAATACCTTTATAGAGTTTGTTGCCTAAATTAAATACCTAAAATAAAATATGGACTGAATTTCTTATTTGTTGACGTGAAGCTACTCTAAAAACATTGTTTTGGGTTTATAAAACGCATTCATGTCATAAAATATTAAAAAAAAAAAAAAAAAAGATTCTAAATTATTAGTCTGAAAACCCCTTTGCTGAAAAAATCCATGGACGTCTTTCTTGTCGTTATCTTATTTGGCATAATTAGATTGGTCGTCGCATTCTATGTCAGTGCCTAGATATTTCTTCTTTACACACTTTACAAAAAGAATGCCAGTTTGAAAATTTTATTTTTAAAAAATAATTTTGTGCCTTAAAATAAATTAGACAATATTCATTAATTTACTGAAAACTCTATTGCTATTCTTTATTTAAACCCTTCAGAATTATTTATTCATATTCTTGCTATTTCATTACACACAATTATATAAAGGAAAAACGTTGTTATAAATTTGTGTTTAAAATTAATTTTGAGGAATTTATATAAATTAAGAAAAAAATTACACCAAAATAGTTTTGATGTCGATGAAAAGCTTTAAGTGGAGTGAAAATTATTTCCGTATTATGATGTCATTGCAACCTTTTGGGGAAACGACTAGATATTTTTTATTTTTATTAAATAAAAATCTTATTACTTTTTTTCAAAAAAAACCTTTCTTAGCGAATACCTTCCATCAAGAAGTAACCATAGACCGAATGCCATCTAACGTGTTCTGCAAGCCGTTTTTATGATTTGTATATCATATATCACAGATCACCTATGTGTACCACATCATTCAATTTACAAATAGTATAACACCAAGAAATATTATTTCTTTAAAAAAAACAGAAGGTTTTCTTTCCATACTCAAGCAGGATTTTTTATATTTGTAGATCTATGAGGACACCGGAAACGAAATTAGGACATTTTGTGTTAATGGTTATTTACATCACATGATCAAACAATTGACCAATCAAAAACAAGGGTTTCGGGAAAGAAACATACAACATTGATTATGTGCTATGAAAGATGTACCCTGTCTCTAACAGTATACTAGGCCACAACATTGGTTGTCACTGAGATTCATCACTAGTTCACTGAACGCCGCGAATGCTGTGATGCTACTTGGCTATGTCATAAATCACAGCAAAATCCATCGTTTATTTTGAATATTATATCCAAGTCGTTTCCAGTTTCTGTAGTACTTATACCGTATAATTGTAGTAAGATGGATTTCTCGCGGTGTTCTTCATTAAAATTGAAGATGTTCATCATTTTCATATGTTTGTTTTCATACGCTACTGCTCATGGTCATACCCACGACGAAGGTCACTCCCATGGTGAAAATCCATCCTTTAAATACTCAAGGCAAGCAAATGAACCATATGCACCGCATTCCCACAGTGAAACTAAAATTCCTGTCAAGCCGAAAACAAGGGAACCCTTAACCTTATGGGTAGAAGCCATCGGTTCAACGCTTTTAATCAGCGCAGCACCGTTTATAATTTTATTTTTCATTCCTATCGATAATCGAATTGAACATCAACCATTGTTAAAGGTATTGCTTAGTTTTGCATCCGGCGGACTTCTTGGTGATGCTTTCTTGCATTTGATACCTCATGCCTTACTAGCCCATTCTAATACAGTTGATTCTCATGCACATTCCCATTCACATTCACATGGTGGTGAGGAATCTGACGTACATGGACATGATCTCAGTGTAGGACTTGGGGTTTTAGGTGGTATTGTAGTATTTCTTATGGTTGAAAAATTTGTCCGAATTGTCAAAGGTAGCCATGGGCACAGCCATTCACATTCAGAATCTCCTTCGAAAGAAACAGTTAAAAATGAAAAAGATGACATAGCCAGTTCAAAAAAGGACCAAAAATCAAGTGAAAGTGAAGAAGATAAGACTGTTGATGATGTTGTAGAAAAGAAAGCTTGCTGTGATAAAGATTCTTGTGAATGTAAAAATGAAGAAAAAGTATCTGACGATTCCAGTTCTGTTGTAGCGAATAAAGGTAATTTTTTTTAAATATTTAATTGTATTGCCATTTTATGAAAGATGATATTGTAAAACCAATTATTGCAACTAAACTGAATATTTTTGTTTAAAAATCTAATTATTAATCTTACTTATTAATAATTTAATAAATAAATCACTTTTATATCCGAAGAATGAAAAAAAATAAGAAAAAGATGAAGTAATGATTTAATGAGTATTTTTGGTTGTTTGTATTAATTTTCATTATACACTAATACATATATAGTGAAGGTGAAATGGTTTGCATTCATTGTTTTGAAACAATAAAAAAAAAACTTGTACTAATAGTCAATTGATACATATTCAAAATTTACATTTAAATAATACATAAAATTTAAAATTAATGCTTATTTAAAATTTGCCATAAACCCTAGTGCAAGTCAGCATTCATTTGGATGAAATGTTCTATTATTCTTCATAGAAGTTATAATCATTTCATGAATTGACTTCATTTTTAATTATTATAAGAAAAAGCATATGTTTACTTATCATAATTTTTTAAGTACCTTTGCCAGTATGTGAAAAACACATATGACTGTGTATTTTTGCACTAAAGATGTGAAACTTAATTTATTTCCTTACAAGGAATACAGATGCATCATTAAACTAATCTATCTATACCTTAATCACCTGGTTGATCATTTTACTCCCATTCCCTTTCAATCTCTCTCTTTTTACGATGGAAAAATTGATTGATGTGGGAAATTAAAAATAAAATCTCTATATGGGTCACATGGCTATGTATGAATTGCATGCCATTTACAAACTTTAGTAGTATTCATAGGCCTTTCTTAACCCTTTCTAGGGCCATGGGAAGTATGCTTCCCACCAAATTTTTCAATCTTTGTATGAAATTATGTAGGTTGGCATAAGTTCTGACAATTTTTTTTAGAAAGACAGTGACTTGGATGCTTCAGTTCTTTATCTTACACATAATGATGTGTCTTGATTTGTTACTTAAGTATTAATTAACCAAATTAATTAATGAATCAAATTAAATTTATCTAATAAGCTAAATGAATCCTTTTTCTTATTCTAATTTCAAGCCTAAAAATATTTTAACATAATATGACTAGAAAAAAATGGCCCTTTAAAGGGTAAAACTATAATGTTAATCGCTTCTACTGATGAAAAATCCAATTATGAAATAACCAATCAGCATGCATTCTGTTGCAGTTTTTTTTTTTTTTTTCCAAGGGAGAGGGGTAATTAATTGCTGGCATGCCATCACAGGACCATATATAGTTCTATGAAGACCATTTGCAATGCAAATTTTGGAAATCCCTACCTTTTGTCTTTCAAAATCAGATATTAACCTTATTGATAATAATTTAATCTGCTTGGAAAAGTAAAATGACAAAATAGTTATAATCAATTCTAAATTGCATTCAAGATTTCAGTATAATACCATGTATAGGAAGATTTTAAATAAAATAATAAATTTATTCTATATACTTCAATGTAAAATTTCCCAAGACTATTGATGTACAAAATAGTTTATGAACTGAAAAAAAAATGTACTGATCTGTTGATAAATTAAAAAACATAAAAATTTCTAAAATGTTCTGAAATCCAAACAATATTCAAATAGCTTTCAGTGCATGGCCTTTGTAAATCAAGTGAAAGCACAAAAATTAATTTTTGTCTTGAGGCTTTCAAAATTATGGGACTGGCAGTTGTTTATTTCTTAATCAAACTCTAGGTAGTTGCAGGATACAATAAGTTTTTAACCATTAATGCCTTTACTTTTTCTTCATCAAATAGAGAAAGAATACTTGAATTTTTCTTTAGCTTGCAGTCTTAATATAAACAATTTGCATGTAATGTGTGACACAGACCTTTTTCTCTTTATCTCTGTTTATTTACTTTATAGCTCAGTTTGACAACTCGTATTTCTCTTGATTCTCATGATATAGTTGCTAATTATCTATTCTGTGTCATTTTTTCAATCAGGATTATATATTTTTTGCATGAAATTTAGATCAAGCTTATACATTTTTCATTCCCAAAATTTTCTTATGCAGAAAAGTTTACCGCAACCCTAAAACACAGAATATTAACTATAACAATATATTAAAAAGAAGTGATTTTAAAATATTTATACATCAGATTTGATTGAGATGTATTAAATCGAGTTTTTAATGTTACTATTGAAGAAACAATAATGAAGAGTGAAAATTTGTAGTACCGGTTGAGTTCTGTATGATCTTACACTGAGTTTTGATTCACCAGTTTAGAAGCAAAAACAAAATTAAGGTGAATTTTGAGATTAACAGCATTTAGTTCTCACAAAAAAAAAATACTTGTAAGTTCTTGTACAAACATGTAATATGACAATGAATATGCTTGCTTCTAATCTTGCCTTTTTATTAAAAAAAATGCTATGCAATAATGATTTTTAAGAATATTTTTTTTTTTTTTTACTCCAATGAATTTCTTTCTTTTCTTTATACATTTTATATAAGAAGTGTATGTACATGTATCAGATATCAGCATCTAATATTGATTATTTATAATTCATATATAATTAGTTAAAAATGTAGATTTTTTTAATGGATTATTTAAAGAAAATTTGTCTGCTTTGGAAGATTTTTTAATGCACTTATTATCATTGTGAGCTGCAGTATTATAGTTTTGTACCCTTATTTTTCTTATTGTTCCCATAGACTTCTCATAATATACTCTGAACATATGTATTTAAAAATAGCATTTATTTTTGCCATAATTGATATAATCATTAATGCCAATTTAATATTGAAAGTGATACATTGGATTGAATTAAATTCATTTATAAACTAGTAACTTGATAACTTAATTACTGAAAAAAAAATGATTTAGCACTTTAGTCCTCTGAGTGTCTAAATGAGTGTACTTAATATTCAGTTTCTAAGCAGCTGAATCATATTTCATTCATTTTCTTTGAATATTATAGAAAAAAAGATTTTTAAAATTGGTAACAATCCTGGTAATAATGTATTAATTTTATTCAATTGGCTGACATTAGTTATTAAAGAATCTATTAGCATGAGATCATAAGCTTTTTTGCATTTCTTTCTCTTTCCGTATGTGTGTGTGTTTGTTAATTACTGGCATATAGTTTATACACAAGTATTGAATCAGTTATGCATTAGATAATGTAATTTGTTCTATTTATTTCTCAAAATTGGTAGTTATTAAATATAAATAGTTGGCGACTGAATTAATGTCTAGAAGCTAATGTAGAGAAAATTAAAAACTTTTTCTGAACTGAATTGAAATAAAATCCCTAAAGGAAGGAAAAAATATCAACATCTTGTTCAGGAATATTTTGCTAGTAGATTGATTGCATAGCTTTCTCCATTAATTCAGTTTGAAAATACTGTTTTAGTATATTGCTGAAAATTAATATTAATTAATTTTGCTTTTGAATTAAAAATATCTATTATTATTAAAAGACCATTAGTACCAATAATGATTTCTCAAAACAAATTTATTTCAATTTCAAAAATCAAAATTAAATATTTTGAACAACTTTATCCCAGTTTTAATTTCATACTTCTTTAAATTATCAAATGATACTTCACATTTAATTATTTCTTTATTTTCTATACTACAAATAAATGCATGATTATTTTATGTATTTTTAGATTCCGAAGAAGATATCATGGTCGCTGGTTATTTAAATTTAGTTGCTGATTTCATGCATAATTTTACTGATGGATTGGCTGTTGGTGCATCTTATATAGCTGGATCGGGCATAGGCTTAGTGACAACTATGACTATCTTGCTCCATGAAGTTCCTCATGAAATAGGAGATTTTGCCATTCTTATCCGGTCTGGATGTGGAAAGCGGAAGGTATAAATATTTTATTCCTCCTAAGGCTATTGTTCTGTTCTAAAGCAGAATTCAAAATTTTAATTAAATGATCGCTTTAAATCTGAAAAATTTTGCAAAATTCTTACTTTATTCTCCCTCATTCAAAAACAATTAAAAGAAGGGAATGATACCCTTAAATCTTAGACAGCATTTTGTTTTCTAGAAGAAATATAGTGGCAGGGTTAATTGCATTTGATTAATTGATTTGGTTATTGTTTTAAAAAAAAGAAAACTTTGATCAAATCTTTTAAATGAAAAAATTAAATGAATTACTTTATTTTTATAATACATCTTTTTGTGGTCTTCCATTTCCAACCTTCTTTTTAAAAAAATTAAAAAGCTTCATTGTTGAACAGTTAATTAACTGTCAGAGAATTTTGTGTAAACATGCATATTTGGAACACTAGATGTAATGCAATGTGTATAGTTGAGTCCATACGGCATGTTTATAGAAACAGCATGTTCGTATTATATATATATTCTTAGTATTATTTATAAATTACTATACAGTCAAAAAATTAAGGGTAAATTTATTGTTTACTGTTGATATTTATGAAATCTTTGCAATAGTAACAATGTGCAATAATACTTCTTTTTATTTTCTACAAAATTAATTATTTAAATTTTGAAAATATCTTCTCTTATTTTACTTTTTAAATAAAGTCATACAGCATATAATGACCCAGCTTAATCCTAAATGTCTCTTTCTTTGCCTCTCAAGTGCATTTTATTTTAACTCAAACCCCTCTAGAAAACTTCCATACTCAAAGCTATTATTTACTGTTGACACCACTTCTTCCTAAAAAAAAATGTTAGTCTATATCCACCCTTGCCTTCATTAATATTATTTTGACCAGTTTGTTTTATAAATAACTATATTTGGTGACTAATAAGTTTGCTATGATTATTGGTTATGAAAAACCTAATTAAATTTTAAATTGGGTTCATACATAATAGTTCTTCTAACAAAATATTTTAATTTCCACATTTTGATAGACATTTATATTGTGCCATTTTAGAATCCTTATACTTTTCTGTTCATTATTCTATTGTCTTATCATTAACTTAATTGTGTTTCTTGATTCTCGGTTATCTTTTTGAATTTTAAATGGAAAGTTATTGGCCCTCAGTTATTATAATAACTTGCTTTTCTGTATAGAAATATACTTGTAAAAATTTTAAGGATAGTAACTTCAACATTTAAGTTTTTATGGTATTACTGAATAGATTTCCTGATTTTTGTAATATCTTATCGATCCTATAAAAAAATATGTATAACAACAAAAAAGCAAACCGCAAAAAAAAAAAAAAAAAAAAAGATTATTGTTTATTTTTGAAGATTAACAGCAATTCTTATGTACTCAGTTTTCAAAAGATAAAATTATTCTTCATATTTTACTTATGGTAGAAAACTCAGAATAAGATACATATAGCAACAATAAAAATAATTACAATATTATTATAAAAATAAAATATTATTATAAAATATTTTTAAAATTTATTAAAATTGGGGGGGGGAATGTTTGGCAGTTAAATTTTTTATTTAAGTTATTATTTTTTGACTTCAAGATGATATAAAAATCATTTTAGGACTATCTTTATCAAAATTTATTCTGAAGACAGAGCAAAATTTTGCTTAATTTTTAATTTATATTTCTAATAAAATTTTCAATGGAAAAATCATTCCATAGAAGATATGTCCTGTCATTCCATTGCTAAAGTCTTCTTGTACCTAATTTAATAATTCCTGGTTCAATGCTGTGCCCTTAGAATTGGACAAACTCGCACATTAATATCAAGATTTCATATTTTTAGAACAAAGCTTTATTCATTAAATATCTAAATTTTTTTCAAGTTATTATAAAAGAAAAAACCATTCTTATGTTTCCTTTCATTCATATGTCCCAGAAAAGAATATAAAATAAATTTGCAATGTTCTTTGTTTCATTGAGAAAGGCATTATTGACTTACAGCGTATAATTTGATACATTATATTTCTTTGTTGACATGTAATCAATTTGTATAGTCAGGCATGTTTTTTTTTGTATCTTAAATTAGTTAAAAGAATTTTTTAATAATTCATAGTAATTTATATTTTAATCTTTTTTTGTGCATCTAATGGCAGAACTGCGCCAAGAGGGATTGTTGTTAACTTTTAATATTCTAGAATTGTAGTTTGTTAGTTATATTGTATAAAATAAAATTTTTAAAAATGTTTTTCTTTTTAAAGTTTTTTGGGGTAGAAAAAAAGTTCATGACTTGTTTCATTGAAAAAAAAAAAAAAAAAGCTGCTATTTCTTCAAAAATGCAAAAAAAAAAAAAAAAAATTGTAAAAAAAAAAACTAAACAATAATTAGGCATAATTAAGTAATTAAAAAACAATTACTATTTATGAATTTCAGATTCATTCTTAGGTATTGTACCTGAATGTGTTTTAGTTCTACAAATGAATCAACTCCATTCTGTTGGGCAGTAGACTGCTTAGAATACAGTAACTGATTTTAGAAAGAATTCCCTCGCCCCTCTCCCCATAATGTTTTGTAGAAACAACAATATGTCAGAACTTTTTGGAATTAATTACAAAATTATCACTTTAATGAGCTCTAAAAAGACTTAAATTTAAAGCAACTTTAATATGAACTATAAAAATATTAACAACATCTATATTTAAATAATCGATGAAACTTTACTATAAATTTTAAAGAATAAAAGAAAGAAAGCTCTGTCAGAAATTTGATCTTAATATGTATTTCTGCCGAGTCGCGTAATGTTATAAACTAGGGTATAAAACAATGCAAATTAACATACCCCATATAGCCATGTACTTATGAGCACACTGCTGCAAGTGTTATTAAAAATATAACATTTTCGATGATTTTGGGTTTGTTATATATTTTATATCGTTTAATTCAGATTGGATTAAGAATTAATTTTTAAAAAATACCAGCATGGTTTTTTTTTTTTTTTTTAATGAAACAACTATAGGCAGATATTATAGTTAAGGATATTTTTAAATCAACTTGTAAGTTCTGAAAGAATTTATATAGGAATGTACTCTTGTAACTGTAACTTTTAGTGATAGATATATACTTTCAATTAGAAAAGTGGTATACATGATATTAGGAAATTATATATATATATTTTTTGTTTTGTTTTTGTTTGAGCCAATTGAATGTACTACAAAAAAGCAAATAAAAAATTATGACATTAAATTTCTATACAACTCTGCTGTTACTGTTAATCAGTTTAGTAAAATGTTCTTGGCACTCATATTTGAAACAAAGAGAGGGGAGGGCACATTTGTATGACTAAACTGGATTGAGTTATGAACCTAAATATTGGGAATGGAGGTTAGTCCTTATTTCCCTGGTGTGTTAAATAGGAGTCTGAGGTTGAATTACATCCACTTCAATGGCAGGACATATCTTCTATAAGAGGGATTGTACCATGGCCATACTACAGTGCTAATAAGATATGAGCATCTTATTGTTGTTGTAATATTTATCATTCATTTGTCTCCGAATGCTTTGGCAGAGCAGGAACAACTTCTTTGTAGTTTTCTTATTTATCTTCTAGTATACAAAATAAGTAACATATATATGACTGACAATATTATTTTTCCAGGCTATTTTACTTCAGTTGGTTACTGCCATTGGTGCCATTACTGGAACAGCTTGTAGTTTATTCGCAGAAGGAATGGATGACAGAGTTACTAATTTAATTCTTCCTTTTACTGCTGGTGGATTTATTTACATTGCAACTGTGTCTGTTATTCCAGATTTATTAGAAGATACAAAATTTTGGCAGTCGGTTAAGGAAGTTGTAGCACTATTAATTGGAGTGTTTATGATGGTGCTTATAGCACAATATGAATAACTTTTATAAACAATGGCTAAACGGAACAAAGGTTATTCATTTATATATTAAATCTATTTTTGTCTCATGTTCAATCCTTTTACCGTTTTTGTGTATTTATGCTACTAACTTCATATTTATTTAAGTGCTTGTTTATTTATGTTTGGAAATGGATAATTAATATGTTTCGTCTTTTCTTTTCTGTAATGGAAATAAACTACATTTCATGGTTTTTGTAAATAGTGAATTTTAAAAGGTGAAAAAAAAATGTTAAATCTTCGCGAAGTATTATAATGAATGACACAGACTATATATATATATATATATTGAGCAAATAAAGATTTCTACACAATATTTTAAAGCAGAATTGTTTGTATGCATGTAAAATGATTTGATCTTTAAAAAATACTTCCAGATTTGTTTTGTAAAATCAGGGCTTTTAATACTATAGGCTGTGACTCAAATAGGGTAGCCTAAATTTTGATAGAACATATATTACTCCAACATTAAAATAAGAAAAAAAAATCAATTTTTTTAAAAAATTGCTTAAAATGTTAAATAAATTAAATACCAAACATGCATTAATTTTTAAATATTTTTTTATCTGTATCTATCTTGTTATTTATCCTTTTTGTTCATTTGGCTCTAAAACTCTAGATTAAATTGGATCCCCCCCCCCCGTCCTTTAGAAAGGTTTCAAGGCTCAGCTTGGCAAATACTTTGATACATAAAGAATTAATCAAACAATTTTGATAAATGAAGAATTAAAGTACTTATAAATTAAGTTAAACATTCCATATTTTTTGTAGATTTTGAATTTTATAATTTTTAGATTCAAATAAAATTTGGTCTCTTATGTGTGTTCGAAAAATTTAGGTACTTTTGTTTTGTTTTCCAAAGCATTATTGTGCATATATTTTAAAAACATGTAGTAAAAACAAATATAATTTTCTCTTTGGCTTTTGTTTTAGATTAAATGGAGATGCCGTGTATTGTCTTAAACACATTAACATTTCAACTTATGCAATTATGTTTATATTTCAATTAAAACAATTATTGCAAGTGATAAATTTATGTATCAAAAAATTATATCAAATTCTTTAATCTTTTGAAAGAACTTTAATTTTGTTTGTTTGTTTATTATATGTATACAACTATTGCTTTTAAATATTTGTTAATGCAGTATTTCATTTTTTTCTTTTTTTTTTACTCTCAATAAAAGAAACTAAAAATAAAATCTTGTCAAGTGCTTTTTCTTATATTAGTATTACCTGATACATCTAGCATTGCATTGCATATTAGTACTATCTGATATATCTAGCATTGCACCTGGGCCGCAATGTCCTGGTGGTAAAGTCTCGACTTCGGAAACCGGTGAAGATTTTAGGTTCGTGGCCCGATTCCAGCAAAAAACCGTCGTGTAAGCGGGTCTAGTGCACGTTAAATCCGTCCGGGTCAAACGTCCTCCCGCTGGTGTGGTGTGGTGTGGAGAGGGGGTGACAGCTCAGGTGTCGTCCTCGTCATCTGACCGTGGTTCAAAATTACTAGGTCCATTCCAAAATAGTCCTAGTGTAGCTTTAAAATGGGACGTTAATGTAACTAAACTAAACGAAACTAGCATTGCACCCCATATTAGAAGTACCTGATATATGCTAACTGATTTTTTAAAATATTTTTTTCTAATAAATTAATTATTAATTACCACTAAATGTTATTAATATTTTCCATATACTTCAGAATTTGAAATATTACTGTAGACAGTTTTTTAAACAATGTGATTGATAATTTTTGAATAAATTTGATGAGGCCTTAAAACAATATAATTTAATTCCTTGTGGTGACAAGAAATTCACAGGTGTTCTGCCAAAGCAGTCCACTGAAACTAGTAGTGAGGCCACACAAGAGAATCCGATACCTTATAAAAATAAAAAATAAAAATATCTTCTAAATAAATTTTCGATCTAAGACCGTGACTACGTTCCAGAATACAATCTCAGTCGATGGTTTTCTAACAACATTTTTACTTCTGTAAGAATTGCCTGCTGACGTGTGTAGCACATCGTTGGTTATTCTGTGACAAAAATATCTCGACCTGCTTGGCACGTCTTTCTACCACAAGTGGTTAATATTATAGAACAGAATTACAAAGACATTTTTATTTTCTCGTATCCGAGGAACAGAAAAACACACACTCAAAGTATGGTAATAATTGAAATATTTAAACTCGACATTTTGACAAATTTCCACATTTCAGGACTCCGTGAGACTGAAAAACGCATTTTTAGAATTCTGTCTGTCACTGAGAACCGATCATTCGAAAACACTTTTAGTTTGAAAGTGTGTGATTTATGTATATCTTCTTTAAATCTAATGTATATATGTAATGATATTTTAAACTCTTAATTTAATCCAAATTAATTTTCAAGATTTTATCTTAATTTAGCCCATTGTAACTTCATTCTAAAATATTCTCTTATTTCGTGATCGAATTCCACTTTCGGTTTAATTCATTCCTCTGTAAAGTTAATGCGCCATCAGTACTGCGTATCAAGAGAAAGTGATATCTTCGGTTGCCCTTGAAAAGGTGTCAAAGGTCACCACGTGTATTGAATTGATGCCTGGCCAGAAATCCTATGTTATATAAGACTAGTGATCATTTGTTCATCCCTTTTTGCCTTCTGCTTTTGTGTCGCTGCGCCGCCTTGTAAATAATTGTGCTTTACTAGAGAGAATAAAAGAGAATAAAACGAAATTAAAAATATAAACGTCTCTTCTATGTCTTCAACCTGCAATCTGCTTCAACCAAAAATATGTTACATATTATTTAGTCGACAGGATTCGAAAATATATATATATATATTTAATTAACTCAACATGAGCTCTGTAAGATTGCTGAAATCAGCGAGGTCCCACGTTCCGAGTGAAGAGATAAAAATCCTTAATGCATTAAACATTCTTTTAAAGATGCCTGTATTTCGCTTTTTTTAACTCGACACGTGTCAAAAGAAATCCCTATCAAAATTTCATTATAAAAATCACTGAGGGAAAGATAATTTTGGTCTCTATTTCGCTGTTTTTGCTTTTGTATAGCGATTTGAATGGGCTTCAGTTTCATCATCGCTTCTTGTGCATAATATGCCTTCCGGATAGAATAAATAGAGTTTAAAAATTCAAAAATGTCTTCTACATGGCCACGCTACTGCTTAAAAATTTATATAAATGAAATGATATTTTAAACTCTTAATTTAAACCAAATTAATTGTCAAAGCTTAATTTAGCCCATAGTAATTTCATTCTCTTATTCCTGATCCAGTTCCACTTTCTGTTTAATTAATTCAACTGAAGCTGTATAATAATGATGCGCCATCAGTTCCACGTGGCGATGAAAGTGATCCCTCGGTTGCCCTTGTCGAAGGTCAACATTAGTATTCAATTGACACGTGGCCGGAAATCCCATGTTATATAAGACTAGTGATCATTTGTTTCGTCCCTTTCTTGCTTTTGCTGCGCGCTGTTATGGACGTATTCTGTCCGCGCCTGCTTGTAAATAAATTGCTTTCCCGGGATGGATTAAAACGAATTTAAAAATGTAAAATGTCTTTTCAATGTCTTCAAACCTGCCTTCTGCTTTTAAGAATTAAATGCTTATATATATATATATATATATATATATGTAGTGTACGGAGCGTCCCCCTAGCGGCGTTAGTGGTACGGAGCGTCCTCCTAGCGGCGTTCGCGGTACGGAGTGTCATCCTAACGGCGCTCGCGTCGTCTCTCAACAGCCAATAAGAAGCTATCTGATTCCCGCTCTAAGAACTCTGTTCGGTACTGTACTGGCGTCCCTCGATGTAAAGCGGCCCAGCCGTTCGTCCAGTTCATTAAATTTGTTTGTGTTAAATTAATGTGTGATTCTCTTAATATGAGCCGTCTCTACGCATTAATCTCAACCGGGCTTTCCCCTAGGGCCCGTGAGAGATATTTAATTTGATATATAATCCGATTAGTAGAGGCCTGTTTTTCGAGCCAGAGTTAACATACCTCTACATGTGGGGGCTCGGTCCGGAGTGCAATGACCTCGGAAATAGAAAAATAATCTTCGATCCTGTAAGAAGCTGGGAATTTCACCATTAGTTTTCGTCGAATTATCTTCGGATCGGCAGTGGCCGACAAAATATTTCAAGAAAAGTCTTCGGATCGGCAGTGGCCGACAAAATATTTCAAGAAAAGTCTTCGGATCGGCAGTGGCCGACAAAATATTTCAAGAAAAGTCTTCGGATCGGCAGTGGCCGACAAAATATTTCAAGAAAATCTTCGGCTCGGCAGTGGTCGACAAATTTTTCAAGCAAATCTTCGCTTCGGCAGTGGCAAACAAATTGTGAAGTTCCTGCATATTATCTCAACGGATATAATTGAAGAAGAACAGGTAGGAGAATTTTCTATATCATTTTGATTAAAGAATCTTGCAAGCATTTATTTTAAGATTTGTATATTTGTGAATGACTTTTTCAAGAAAAAGAAACTGTTTGAATGTGTTTATTTTAGAAATTTCTGTTTTGAAGAAATATTAGCATTATTATTATTATCGTTATCATATTAGCATTTGTTATTAGGAAAAATAAAGGCATATTCAAAATGTTTAAAAATACAAAAAAGAAAGATTTAATTATTGTCGCTGAAGCAATAGGTGAGGTAGTTCCGGAAAAAACAAATATCGTGAAGCTTAAACAAATTATAGAAAATAGCCAAGCGGCTAAAGATGATTTGGAATTTGTTAAAGACATTATCATTTCAACTGTAGAGGAACGCAAAAAAAATGGAAGCAGAGGAACGCGGAAAAATAGAGGCCGAACGAGCGCGTGAAGAGGCAGAACAAGCGCGTGAAAAGGAAGGACAGTTTGAATTAGAAAAATTAAAACTAACTTTAGCTCATGAAGAAAGTATGAGAAACGTTCAAGCGACCGGAATAAGTAGTCCTAACGGACCTCCTCAAGAAAATCATGCGGAGTCCATCGAACAAATAATTAAAAGCATCCGCACATTAACAATGCCAATACCAACTAAATCAGAAAATTTCAATTTGTTTTTCAATATTTTGGAACGTGCTTTCGAAACAAAACAGGTTAAAACTGAATACAAAGCCGAAGTCCTTCTAAATTTGTTAGGCGAGAAATGCCGACATGTTTTGTTATACGCGAACGAAAGCGAAATAAAAGATTATGACGAAATCAAAAGAATAGTGTTAAGAGAATTCCAACCATCTGCTAAAGAATGTTGGGATAACTTTCAAGCCGCCAAAAGATTTAAAGGGGAAAATCACGTGCAATTCGTATCAAGATTAAAAGCAAATTTAGAATATTATTTGGAACTAAGAAAAGTGAAAGATTTCGCGACCCTTTGTGAACTAATTGTAACCGATAAATTAACCAGCACTCTTGACAAGGACACATCCGAGCACATTTTGATCAAACAAGGCTTCGACTGGTTAAAACCGCTGATGTTAGCAAAAGAAATAGACATTTACTTTCGCGCAAGAAATAAAAGTTTGTTTTGGGAAGAGAGTAGATATACACATGACTACAGCTCAAGGCCGCGCGTCAATAATTCCCGCCAAAATAATGATCATGTACACGGTGGAAATATTGATAGGAAAACTTGTTTTAAATGTAATTCTACATCGCATTTAATAAAATTCTGTCCCCAAAATGTTGATTCTAGACAACATAACAATCAGGGAAGATCCCATAACTCAAATCCTGTAAACTCCATGTTAAAATCAAATGAAATTCCACAAGAATTAATAATCGCTGAGTTGGAATACGCAGATATTATTGTAAACGACGTTCCTATTAAAGCTTTGGTTGATAGCGGAAGCGTATTAATGATTATTAATCCTCATTATGTAAAGAAATTAAATTATGTAGGCCGTAGCACAAAAATTAAATTAGCGAACAGTTCAATTGTCAGTCTTCCGTTAGTGGCGATAGATATTAGTCATGTTAATAAAAAGTCAGAAGTGAAAAGAGTTTTAGCAGCTGCTGATACTAATATTTCTTTTGAATGCATTTTACCATCTAATAGTTATTTAGATCTTAAAAATACTTTTCCCAATAAAAATGATAATAATTCAACTTCTCTCCTAAATCAAAATAAAAGTATTACTACTGGTTCGAAAATAAATGCTGACTCTGAATTTTATTTCCAGAGTGATGATATATCTTTGAATAAAGATAAATCTGTTGATGTTAATTTAATAACTGATACTTGTTTTGAACAGAGTTTTTCTGATGTGAATTCTGAATGGTTAGTGAAGGAAGTATGCACAAATGTTTTAAATGTTTATTCTGAAAATGATTTTGATATAGGGTATTTATCTGATAAAAAATTGAAACATCATGTAATTAATTTAATTTCAAATTACTCTCCAAATAAAATCCGAACTACAGATTTGCAAATGTCTATTATTTTAACTGATGACATTCCTGTGACTTCACCGGTTCGTAGACTTGCTCCCATAGAAAAACAACAAGTTACAAAACAAATCGAGGAATGGCTTGCCCAGGGTATCATCGAAAAAAGCTATTCTGATTTTGCGTCTCCAATTGTCTTAGTGAAACGTAAAAATCGCGAACCCAGACTGTGTATTGATTTCCGTTCGTTGAACAAAAAAACAATCAAAGATAAATTTCCTCTACCAAATATAGAAGATATTTTTGATAAGTTACACTCAGGCAAAATTTTCTCCACATTGGATCTCAAAAATGCTTACTTTCATATTGATTTGACTCCTGGCAGCAGAAAGTACACGGCTTTTATTAACCATGAAGGATTATTCCAGTTTAAAAAATGTTGTTTCGGACTTACGAATGCACCTGCTATGTTTCAACGTTACATTCAAGTAATTTTTCAAGAATTAATACATGACGGAACTTTAATTGTTTACTTGGATGATATTATTATCCCCTCTCAAACCATTTCTGAAGGTATTCAAAAATTGGAACGCGTTTTACACTTAGCCTCTGAATTTGGCCTACAGTTAAATCTAAAAAAGTGTCAGTTTCTGAAAGAAAAAATTAACTTTCTTGGTCAAGTAATCGAAAATGGACAAATTAGGCCATCAAATGAAAAAACTTCAGCCGTACTAAATTTTCCACAACGACGTAATGAAAAACAAATCCAAAGTTTCTTGGGTTTAACGGGATATTTTCGGAAGTACATTAAAGATTATGCTTTAATAGCTAGACCTCTAAGCGATTTACTTAGAAATGGTGTAAAATTTGAATTCGGTCCCTCTCAAATAAAAGCGTTTGAGACCCTTAAAAGAGCATTATCGCAAGATCCAGTTTTACATCTGTACAAACCAGGTTCCAAACTGGAACTCCATACAGATGCTTCCAAATTAGGTTACGGTGGAATCCTTCTTCAAGCTGACGACGATGATAATTTACATCCCATAGCTTATATGAGTAAAAAAACAACACCTCAGGAAGAAAATTTATCGAGCTATGAACTAGAAGTTTTAGCTGTTATTAAAGCATTAACGAAATTCCGTACTTACATTTTAGGAACTAAAATTAAAATTGTCACTGACTGCTCTGCGTTCAAACAGACTATTACTAAAAAAGAATTAATTCCTAAAATAGCGCGTTGGGTTTTATTCCTCGAAGATTTCGATTATGAGATAGTACATCGCTCAGGTAGTCAAATGCGTCACGTTGATTCACTTAGTAGATACCCAACAGTCATGACTGCACTTTGTGATGATTTAACAGCGCGAGTGCAAATGGCACAGATGTCAGATGAATACATAAAAAAATTGAAAGAATTATGTAAAGATAACAACCAAGTTGATTTCGTGGTACAAAATAACATTCTGTATAAATGTCAGGACAACCGTCGTTTGCTTGTAATACCTGATCTAATGAAACACGAAATAATTAAGAACGCGCATTCAAAAGGGCACTTCGCCGTGGAGAAAACTAAAAACATTATCGAACGTGAGTATTTTTTCCCGAATATGCAAAAAAGTATTGAATTGGTAATACAGAACTGTGTCGAATGCATCCTAGTCAACCGGAAGCGTGGTAAACCTGAAGGGTTCTTACATCCGATTCCGAAGGAAAACTTTCCTCTAAGTACTTACCATGTTGACTTTATTGGACCCTTAGTGTCAACCAATAAAAATTATAATCATATTCTTACTATAATAGATGCATTCTCAAAGTTTGTTTGGTTATATCCTGTTAAAGGTGTAACTGCAAATGATGCAATTACGAAACTGCAATTGCAGGAAGCAGTGTTCGGAAATCCTATGCGCATCATCACGGATAAAAGTCCCGCATTTACCTCCAAGGAATTTACAAACTATTGCGCGAATCAAAATATTAATCACATTCAAATCACCACAGGAATACCTCGAGGAAATGGACAAGTGGAAAGGGTTCATGGAACTCTTATCCCCCTGCTTGCCAAACTTTCCATCAATGATCCCACGAAATGGTATACTCATGTTCAAGCAGCACGACGTGTATTTAACTCTACTGCTCCACGGAGTACAAAATTTACTCCTTTCGAACTCATGATCGGTGTGCAAATGAGGCATAAAAATGACCAGAAAATTCTCGATATCCTACGAGAAGAATATGAGCAAATGGTCATCGACAACCGCGAGGACATTCGCGAAGAAGCGCGACAGATTATCAAGAAGAGAATAAAAGAGCTTACAACAAGCGCAGGAAGAAAGCTACTCAATATAATCCAGGTGACTTAGTGGCCATACAGAGGGCCCAATTCGGCAGTGGTTTGAAGCTTCGCCCGAAGTTCCATGGTCCCTATCGCATCACAACGAAGAAGCCACACGAGAGGTACCTAGTGGAGAAAGTGGGAATCCACGAAGGCCCCAACCATACTTCTACAGCAGCAGATTATATGAAGCCTTGGTCTACAACTGCATAAAGCATCTACTTTACAAAATCTAAAATGTTTGCAAAAATCTAAAATTTTCTTTTTTGAGTTTTTTCAGATTCTTTCTCAGATTGACGAGGACGTCAAGATCATCAGGACGGCCGATTGTAGTGTACGGAGCGTCCTCCTAGCGGCGTTCGCGGTACGGAGTGTCATCCTAACGGCGCTCGCGTCGTCTCTCAACAGCCAATAAGAAGCTATCTGATTCCCGCTCTAAGAACTGTGTTCGGTACTGTACTGGCGTCCCTCGATGTAAAGCGGCCCAGCCGTTCGTCCAGATCATTAAATTTGTTTATGTTAAATTAGTGTGTGATTCTCTTAATATGAGCCATCTCTACGCATTAATCTCAACCGGGCTTTCCCCTAGGGCCCGTGAGAGATATTTAATTTGATATATAATCCGATTAGTAGAGGCCTGTTTTTCGAGCCAGAGTTAACATACCTCTACATACATATATATATATATATAATGAATTTTGAAAGAAACCCAAAGATAGGAAATATGTCTGCCTTGCTGTTTGAGAAATCCATTAATCCTTTACTACAAAAAGTAAAGGATTAATGGATAAAGATTTAGCATCTAATGTATAAATCCATATCAAATTTCGAATTAAATTCAACCAGTGGCTGACGATAAGTATGTTCGCATGCATGTATATGATTCGCATGCATGTATGAGATTCTTATAAAGAAAAGAAAAAAAAAATACTTGGTGAATTTTCATTTATCAGTTCTCTTTTATTTACTTATTTTTCATCTCAAATTCTGATTTACAAAGAATCAATGCAATCCCCAAAAAAATTCGTTTTCGAGAATTTAATGAATTTCCTATTGGCATATGATTTTCTACTCATATTTGTAGATTTCTTTCGAATTTTAAATTAAATCCTTCAATTGAAAATCAGTCTTTTTAGCGGTTCATGTTTATATTATGAATATGATAATTGGCTAGATGTATAAAATTAAGCATATAAATTTGGAGTAGACACTAGATCTGAGCCGCCGTCCTGGTTTAGATGTAGCGCGTTTTCTCCTTGATCTGGGCATCCCGGGTTCGAGTCCTGGTCCGGGCATGGTTCTTTCCCTGTGTTTTATCTGTGAGATGTGTGAGAGAGTCCCCCACCCCGTAGAAAGGATTCGAGCAAGTGAGTGTCATCTTCATATGAGTTAGAAGTCAGATCTCTGCCCTCGGGTACTCAGGGGTCTTTACCCTCAAAAGCTACTGCACCCCCTCTCCGTGGGAGCGCGGGCACGACATCGTCATCACTAGATCTGTATAAGATTGGTCCCTATCGGTTAGAGAATTGACCGCCTGTCAGTCAGCATATTTGTAAGTGTGTGGACACATAACTCGGCAATGTTAACGATTTAGTCAAATGAAATTTGGTATGTGGTTTTGTCACAAACTTTGTAAATTTGTATCAAATTTTTGAAACAATCAACGGAAAGCATAAGTCCATATTTTGCACAGAAATTCCCATATCAAATTTGGAAAAATACTGCATCTTGATCAAATCCTTATTTTGAGAAAAAACTTCCATATTATGTTAGTATGCTTTTTCTTTTTTTCATTTCTTTAGTGCTTTTTTGATATCCATATCAAATTCATATTTTGCGTACAAAATGGAAAATATGAATTAATGGAAAAGTACTGCATTTTCATGAAACACATATTTTTGCGTAGAAATTGCCATATTGTGTTAGTAAAGGAAAACGAGAAAGTCAAAGAAAGAATAAATCACTCAAAAAATGTTGATATCTCTAGAATTTTTCAATGATTAAAATGTTTTCCCATTGTAGGCCGTGTAACGTTTGCCTTTTTTCCTCACGTGGTAATTGGCATTCTGACAAGATAAAACGTCACCCGTTTCCCCACACATAGTTAAGTGCATGCGGACCGCCAGTTGTGGATCCTTTTCACTAGTAGAGTCATTATGTCTGGTCATTTGTTGCTATCCAGGTATGGGAACACAGATGTGTGCTCCGCCGTTTCAAACAGATCCATCATGTCTTCAAGGGAGAGAAACGTCAAAACATTCAGGTGCTAAACATTTTTTCCATTAGGTAGAGACTCCGCAAATCTTCAAGAAACGATCAATCACCAGCAATCCTTGTCAGTAAGTATCAAAACCAGGTGCACTTCAGACGTTGCTAGCTGCGGATTGTTTATAATTAACGTGTGTTCCAGAGGGTTTGACAACCATCCTTAGCAGACACGCCTCGATCGAGTTGAAGAAGCATTGCTGAACAGCTATTGGGTGATATGGAACTCAAGTTCATTAGTGAGAAACCGCAGGCATATATCTGATGGAAATAAAATGCGGCAATTTTTCCCAGAGAAGAGGAGAGAAAGACTTCGAATTGGAATTCGGGTAGACATTGGTGTCAGGAAAAGTTGTCCTTGATTTTTTAGAAGCTCCATGTGATTCGGGCTTCTGTGTTACTATTCACCCGATAAAGATAGGTGTATTTCGACAGCGGCCCTAGAGTACTCGTTTAGAGCTAAAAGCCTATCAGCGTTTTTTTGTGTGACTAATTTTTCGATTTGATGATGATGATATCGTGTCTGCGTTACCACGGAAAGGGGGTGCAGTAGCTTCTGAGGGTAAGGACCCCTGAGCACCCGAGGGCAGAAGTCTGACTTCTAGCTCACGAAACTCACACACATTCGCTTGCACAACCCCTTTTTACAGGTGGGCACATTCACACACCTCACAGATAGAACACAGATAAAGAACAAACATGTTCGAACCCAGATCACGAGGGAGACGCACTACCCCTATGCCAGGACACCGGCTTCCGATTTGATCGAAGACTTATTTCGTGATTATTATTTGATATTTATAAACAATGTTAACCTAGATGAGATCAAGTTGTTTTTTATACACATATAAGATTGTAAATAAAAGAATTGTTTTGTTATGCTATTCTTTTAACTGATCAAGATATTACAGCTTCATATATCTTTTTTTTTTTTTTTTTTTTGGATGCATGGCATTACAATTTATCATTTTAATCTGTTGGTATTAAAAGTTTCCTCGTACTTTATAATTTCTTACAAAAAAATTTTAAATCAGAAGAATAATTTATAAGAGAATCATGCATTTTTTTACTTGACATTAAAGATAACTACTATGCTAAATTCACACAAGATTGATTTTTAAAAAATGAAAGACAAAAATATAAAACAAGTATTCCTTCAAGTAAAAAGGAAAATAAACGTAAATTCCCAATTATTCGTGTATTTAGAGAATAGCGAGAAATTTAACAAAAGTAAATTCAAAAACACCAAAAGATAACAACGCATTTCAACAATAGATTACTGATTGCAACATTTACATATGTTCCTGGAAAATCGTTTGCTGCTCAGATACAGAAAAAAAAACTACTACTACATCTATAATGGAATCGTTTATTTTCAAAGCTTAGCGTTATTTAGAAATACCCATGCATCAAAAACAAATTACAAATGAAGGTTAAAAAATAAAATACGTATTCGCAATATCCTGGTTGAATCGGAAATCATTAAAAATTTTTGAACTAAAATTCAGTATATACCTTCCTTTCTCATTTATATGATGATTTTTTTTTTTTTCTTTATCGTATTCAAAGAGAAAGTATTGTAATCGTCAAAAAATTTGATTTCGATATTAGAACGAATCTCCACGCTTCAGTTGTTCTTGATTCCGAAAAACAAACTTCCGTGTTTCTATCGATTTTTGAACACAATAATACAAGCAGAAAGAATGGTCTTCTTAAAACTTTCTCGCATTCTCTCTGATAAAGGCCACTGTGCATTGTGGCATTGGCGTACAATAGTTACGAAATATTAATCTTTGTCATGTATTTAGCATTTTTACTGAATCTATCATGTAATCCTTGGCGAGTTTTTTTGGCGATTAATCCCTGGAATGCATTTAATAGGATACGAATTTCGAATTTGTGTTTCAGCCAGGTTTTTTTTCCAACTAAATGAAACAAAAAGAACTGCATTTGCAATCACAAAGTCCCATAACAAATTCATTAATATAAACCAATAATTTCATTTTGACCAACATTTGATATGCCAGCTAGTTAAAAATGACCTCTACAAATAATATTAAGTTAATTCGAGTGTTTTTACTCTTAATCCTTACTGTCCTTTTTTACTTGATTAAAATGTTAAGTCGTAAGTAACAATGATTCTTTCTACGACAACCTATGTAAAAGTAGAATTTATTAGCCCAATAGGGAATGAAGTCTGATTTCTGGGACATATATGCCCATTAGGGTCGGCGGGGCTAAACTGAACCATTTTACATTAACACTGAAAACTTTGTGTGGAGAAATGATTGAAGGAGGTGCTATCTTTAGAAACAAACACACAAGAAACAAAAGTTTTATAAAAGCAATAGGGGTGGAAATGTGAAAAGCTTTCTCATCTCATTACTCTCCTGAATCACCGTGTTTAAATTCACATAGATAGACGGATTTGGCTCAAAATTTAACACAGACGAATAATATTAACCTATTTTTTCTTCTGTAACACGTCTATCGCGTTCAAGTGAAACTTCTGCAGGGCGGCCGTAACGCGCTTCAAGCGTTCTTATACATTTAAAAAAATTTTAATGTTTAAAAGGCCTTGTAAATGTTTACTTGTTTAAGTTTTTATTTTTGTTTGTTCTAATGCTGCGAAAAACAGAGGATAAACAGAAATTTTTGCGGACAGGACAGGACAGCGAAAGGGTTAATGTGAAAATCGCATACAATCGCATCACAGCTAAATTTTATCCATCTAGTGGCTAACATTTTGTTCATGCATACATGAACAGATAAAACAACAAATAATCAACAACTTGTCCTATAGGGATCAAAAATTGTTACGTATCTTAGATTCCGGTGATAAATTTATATGCAAAAGTTCATCCATCTAGTTTGCAGCGGTTTTTAATTATGCTCATTTTCACACAAGCCGACAGACAGACGGACTTACTTTTTACGATTTCGGTCAAAATTTGATGCCAATCTTCAATTTTGGTGTAAATACTACATCTTACTCTTTGTTTAAATCATGCATTTATGTTTCTAATGGCACTTGTCATAGACAAGTCCCCAAGACATAGACAAGTCAGTGATTTTAAGCCAAGGGTGCGTCTCTTGTTTTTCAGTAGAGCCATCTAAGGTCAAGAGTACGACTTAACTGCACACACGTCACAACCCTTTTTACGGGGGGGGGGGACTTCATTCATGCATTTCATTCACAGATTGTAATTTAGACCTGAATCAGAGAACGATCCCCCCTGATCTAGTACCACCAGTGGTATTTTTCTCGACATAGAAGACTTTTTACTCGCGACAGATTTATACGTGCGCCAGCCACCACACGCACACACACGGAGAGCCTTCGGCAGTTGGGGTTCGAACTCGCAACCCAAGGGAAACGAATCCAACGCCCTACCAACCAGGCTATCACGGCCCTATTAGGCATTTATAACTAAGTTTAATTTCATTTTTTTTTTTTCGAATTTAGAGAAAGGCAAATCATAAGATTTTATCAATATCTATTTCAACTCTTCAATGTTTTCTCTTTTTTTCATTAGGGTGCCCCATAAGTTTCTTTCATATTTCTAATATGAAATGAATACGCAATATTTACTGTTAAATGTATTATTTATTTTGTTACGAAAGAAAACTTTTTACTCTATAAACTTCTTCCATTTCTCAGGAAGCCTCATCATGCCTCCTTTCCAAAATTGTTGTATTTTGGGCAAAAAATAATTCTCGAGGTGCGCTTTTATTTCCCTGGTGGATTTAAAGCGCTTATCGCGAAGAGAATTTTTTTAAGGACAGAGAGAAGTAATAATCAGATGGAGCGTGATCTTGAGAGTATACAGGATGCTGTAAAACATCCCAATCAAACTGTAAGAGCTTCTCTCTTACGACTAATGCAATATGAAGTCTCGCGTTGTCAAGATGAAAAACAACACCTCTTTGGTTCATTAATTCTGGCCGTTTTTTAGCTATGGCAGCTTTCAATTGATCCAGTTGATGACAATATTTCGTAGAATTTACTGTTTCATCTTGAGGAAGGAGCTCGTAGAAAATTACGCCTATCCAATCCCGGGACTTTTGGGGGTATCGTCCCGGCTTTGCGACAGTTGAAGGCCTATTGTCCTTACACCATATAACATAGACGGCTATTGCACCAGCAGAGCCATATAAGGCCATTCATAGCACTATGAGAAAGGAACTTTTGGGACACCCTAATACTTCATATAAAAGAAAAGAAATAGCTGTTACGGATTAGGTGTAAATTGTTATAATTTCTGTAAAATGACTGAGATAAGTTGGGACTGTCTTCTCTGTCAAAATACCGTTGATTGTGTGAATCTTTCACTCGATGAAAGCATAACAGAAACTCACTGATAGACGATTGTAGTAACGGTTCTTATTCACTTGCGGAAGATTTCTGAATTTTCTGCCAAAGAATAAAAATTTCGCGATGCTAATTAACCGCCAAGTTGCCAAACAGGCACCAAAATAGCTGAATTTACGAAATTTCTAAAGATATTTATAAATACAGATTTTCCTTCAGATTTCTCCTGTACTAATATTTAGTATACTTAACATGTGTTGTTTTATGTTACTTTTTCGTATATGTAGTTTAGAAAAAGTATAATATTCGTCAAAAAATTCGAACTCGAGATTTTGACGAATTTTCGCATTTTAGACTTCCCTGCGTTTGAAAAACACATTTTTGAAAAATGTCCGTTTGTATATGACAAAGATCACTCAAAAAAACAATAACTTGAATAATTATTAAATTTAGCGTAGGTTTTGTGACTACAAATGTAGTTTTTCTAACAAATTTTTGTTTCTGTCGCTTTGAAAAAACGCATCTGAAATACAGATTCGATTTTCGGATACTATTAACCATGTGCCAGAAATTAATCGCCAAAAAATTCGCCAAGGATGATATAATAGATTCAATAACAATGCTAAATTCAGCTAAAGGTTGATATTTCGCAATGTGCGCCAGTGCTATGCAAGGCGTTCTCTTGTATAACATCTTTATTAGAATATGCGACAAAGTTTTGAGGTGACCAATCCCGCTGATTTTATACTAGAAAAAAAATTAAGTATTCATTTTGGGGGTTTTCTTTTCTACCGACAAATCCGAAATTTGATACAGATACTTTAATATTAATGATAGAAGCACACATCAAATTTCATTTGTCTTTGCGTTTTCGAGATATCCATTTGCATGCGAGAAAATACACAGCTCAGCTCAGCAGATGACCAGCATTTCAATAGATTTAATTCAATATTGGAGACAGGTCTTCAATATTGGATAATTCTAATGATAAATCTACATTCTCAATTTCATTTTGTTTTATGCTTCTTAATTTCTTTTGCTATTTATTTTTTTTAGTCATGGAAATAGATGGACGAACGAGCAGACTTCTCTTTCATGCATTTGGTTTCCAAACTTTAATAGAAATTTGTAAATTTGCTAAATAGACTACACACGAAATTCTAAACCTGTAGTTTGTTGCTTTTTGATTTATTATATTTACAAACCAACAGATAAATATATATAATTCAATATACATATTGTTTGGACTCACAAAAATCTGAAATTGAAATTTCATGACAACTATATTTCCTTTTTGTAAACGAGTAATAATAATAATAAGCCTTTAATTGAACCAAGTAATAATAATAATAATAAACTTTTCTAATCTTAAAATTCCTAATTTTTTTTCAGCTTTATCGAAAAATGTACAAAAGTTTTATTCCTTTTCATTCGTAAAACAAGCCGTTCGATTTCAAAAACGAAACGTGTGTACCTTCAACGATAGAAAACAGAAATTTGATGAAAGAAACATTTTGGAATAGAATATTGAAAATGAGACAAATCGTCTGCCATTTGAGAAATGCTGCGTGATTCTGTCGAAACGTCTATTATCATAAGTGCAGGTGTTCTAATGCTTTAGATCTTCTATTACAAAACATCTGTACTGAACGTTCGAAATCAAAACAGAATTCGCCGAGTAATCAAATTATTCTGCAGTTCTCATTATTTCTGTGTACTTGGATTTTTCAATTTATTATTTTTTCTTCCCTTGCTATATTTCTTTCTTGTGTTCTAAGTATTCAGAAAATGTAAAAGAATTTAAAAATATACTTTAAAAACAGAGCGTGAAAAAGCTGGTCCATTTTAAAAGAAAACTATTGTAATTCTCAAAAATGTCTATAATTCCGAGTTTGTAAAAGTCATTTCTAAAACTGACGAATATTTATTCATCAGTCTGTTTGTTTGTATAGCGTTGAACATAAATAGATAAAACCAACAACAAAAAATTACTTTAACCTTCTCATGTATGAAATACACAAAAACAAATTATTCTAATCTTAAAAAGGGAAAAAAATATTTTTTGGTTGTCTGTGAACACGATACTTTAAAAACGCTATCAGCTACTTTAATGAAATTTGTTATGAGGTTTTTACGGTAATATTGAATTCATTATCATCCGAATTTATGAAATTTCGAACGGAATTTAAATAGGAAATAAGTGTGTTCGTCCGAATGCGTATTAATGTGATAAATCAAAAATATAATAAGCTAGATGGATGTGTTTCGGTTTAAGATTTTAATAGCAGAATTAAAATCTTTAAATTTAGAATCAGATATATTCATGAGTTGGCTGGCTAGCGATCAGTCCATTCGTATAAACATGGACACGATAACTCATATATTAATTTTATATATGATATACGATTTTAGTACTGAAATTGAAGATTTTTCTCAAATTTTGAACCACATCTATCAAGGAACTGTGTTTTTCCTGTAAAAGTAAAAAAATTAATTCAAAGATGCATTAATCTACATGGTTGAATTCTATAATATGATATTTATACCAAAATAACAGATTTGTGTCAATTTTTTTTTATCCAGTCAGAAAAGAGAAAATGACTCTAAGATGCGAAGTAAAGATAATGTTTGGGAGAATTGCGGAAACACTTTGGGAAGATTAACGTTGAACTCGCTAGGACCATTGATCTCTTATCTACCAAACAGACAGGCTGCTGATTATTAGCTGAGCTGGCCAATGAATATACAAGGTAGATGACCTAACTAGTAGATAAGTCTCCAAAATATATAACGAAACTCTCTATATCAAAAAAAAAAAAAAAAAAAAAAAACCTTCGCTATTTATTTTTTACAAATTCTGCATTATTCCCCGTTTTGATTTTCATCCCTTAATGTTTAATATGCTTTATTAATTTGTATACTAACCATTTATTTCAATAAAATGAAAGATGGGAGACCTTAGTCTAAGCACTTCCAAAGACACGTCCTCCTCCCGTCCTCCATATCATTGGGAAAGGTCCAAAATGCTTATTCAATTCTTTTTTTACAAAACAAAGAAGTTGAAAAGGAAACATTAAGCACGATGTTTTTATTCATTAAATTCGAAGGTAGATTATTCCTGGGGTTTATTGTTGGAAACTTATTATATTCTGTGATTTGTTTTTGTATCACAATTATACTATTTTTATTTTTACGATTGATCTTTGCTAGTAATAAAGAAAAATTGCGCAAAAAAGTTTGCAGTAATTTGTTTTTGTATGTTTTGTATACGCGAGAGTTTAAAAATTTCGTTCAAGTATTAGCGCTCTTTCATTTCAAATATAATAATTCGGAATCAATTATCATTTCAGATCAGAACATAAAAAAATACGTGCGCAGCTCCCTAGTTTTATAAACATTGCTTTGCACATAAGATTGTTATAGAGATAATGAACAATTCGCTACAATCTGATTTCTATAACTTCTGAGAGGTCTTTGTGCACTTTTCAGATATAAACTGACAACATAAACAAATGCTAAAAAGATTGTGCTGATAAAAGTAAATAAAAAATATATTCCACTCGCTTTTTTTTCTTTCGTTTACCTTTTCTTAAACGATTTCACATACAACATCATCAAAAGCAACTATAAGTATAAATTTTGGACTAAAATATTCTTTATATTTATAAAAAAATGCACACAAAAGTATCAAAATTACCTCCAAAAAATTTCAGATTAATTGCTAATGTATATTTGGAAGATTAATATTATACAATTAGCTGAATAAAATCTTTTTTTTTTTAACGAAAGAAAAACTGACACCTGAATCAATTGACTCAAAAATTTCATTCAAATTATTTGTTATTTGTGAGCAAAATTTTAAATATGGTTGTAAACGAAAAAGTAAGATTAAATCTAATATTAGCGGTCGATCGCATTCTATTGTGATAGTAAAAAAAAAAAAAAAAAAAAAAAAAACTTTTTAAATAACATATATTTAAAATTTTAGAAGCTTATTTTAAATAAAATATTATTACACAAAATCTTTCTATTTGAAAACTCAATTCAGTTTTAATAAAGAAATACTAGAATCCATTAAAACAAATAAAAAGCTAAAAATATATTTTTTAAATTTTTAAAAAATAATATTAATGCCAAAAAAAAGGTAAAATTGCTTAAAGTCAACCTTATCGTTGCCTAGCAACCGAGTACCCGTACATTTTCTTATTCTGAAATCGTTTGCCTCTATTCAATTATTTATTAAATTCAGAAAAATATAATAAAGATTGAAATAACATATGCTTGGAAATAAAACTGGAATCACAGAAAAAACTGAAAGAAATATTTAGCTAAAATGGAATTGATGTTATTGAAACGCCAAAATTTTAAAATTAAATATGTTATAAAAAATATTTCTTGCGAAATTACTGTAAAAAAACAGCAAAATCTCATTTAACTTTTAATTATTTAATTAAATGTTGCATCTTGAAAATCTGATAGCATTCGTTCTATAATCTTGAATAATAAATGCGCAAAGTTTGACTGAATTTTCCTCATTTATTTAGAAACAATTGGAAAATTGTACAACTGGCATCCACAATGACTTTTATTTACATCAAAATTAATGCATTGAAAATATCATAATGTTGTTTGTTTATAAAAATGATTTGCTTATTTTTTCATTATTCTTTTTTTTAAAGGATTAGAATTTTAATTACTATTATTTTTATTCCATTCATTAAAAAAATCTTTTTATAAAAATTTATTTTAAAAGCTAAAGGATGATTCCTTTTCGTGAATTAATAAAAATAAAAATAACTACTGAGAGCTTTCTAAATAACCGGGATGGGTCACCTCGGAACTTTCGCGCATACTCTAAATTAAAGGTGCTTTTTACACACATCATTCTATTGAATATTGGACAAAATCATAAACACCATGAGCGCTCAGATTTTTATTTTCTTAGTTCCAAATTTGATAACTAAAAATGAACCAGCTGATCAATAAAGGCGTTTTATTATCAATAAGATTAAATCAGTCAATATATCAATCAACTTTGTTGTACTATATCTTATCTCATTAAAAATATAATTGTAATTGTATAAAAAGAGAAATTGTATTTATATAAATTATATTTGCATAATAATGATAGAGCATAATAATGATTTGCATAATTGATTAGCTATAAGTGGAGAAATTATCAAATTGGCGAAATCGGCTCAATTATTGGTTGAGAGTTCTGCCGCCTTTTTTTACTTTTTCTCAAAGATAGTGTTGAGAAAATATAGTATCTCTGGTATAGAGAAAGTACAGTAATTCTCAAAAAAAAAAAAAAAAAAAGACCTCGAGATTTTGTTGATTTTCAGTGTTTTATACCACCCTGAATTCGAAAAACACATTTTTTGTAAAATGCTCTTCTGTCTGTGTCGAAGATAACTCAAAATCGCTTTGAGCTAGTACAATCGTTGAAATTTGGTACGCGTTCTTTGCTCCAAATTTGAAGATTTCTATCAAATTTTAAGAAACGTCTGTTCAGAGAAAGTCCACTTGTTCGAATATACATTTATACGATAACTACAAAACGAAGAGAGCTAAATAAATAAGATTCGGTAAACAAATTTAACATTTATTGTATATACATCTACCAAATTTTGAGATTAATCCAACTACCAGTTGACTGTCAGTAGGTCTGCACTTTCAGAAATACAGAAACGCGGTAATTCAAAAACGCAATGACTCAAATATATCAAATTTGTTACGGGATGTTGTGACTACGAACGCAGTTTTGTGTCAAATCTTTGTTTCAATCGATTGAGAAAAACGTGTCTAAAGTAAAAATTCAATTTTTGGATATTATTAATACCAAGCCAAGGATTAATCGCCAAAAAACTCACCAAGGATGACATGATAGATTCAGTAAAAATGCTAATAAGTATTTCGTAACTATTTGCTCCAATGTCTTGCAAGACGTTTTTTTGGTATGACAAGTTTATTAGAGAATATGTGAGAAAGTTTGGGGGGGACTTCCCCGTTCCTAATAACATATCTTTAATAATATATCTTTTAATACTTTATAAGCTTATTTTAAATAAGCTATCATAATAAAGAAAATTTTTGTATCTGCAAACTTAATTCAATTTTAGCAAAGAAATTTTAAGATTTAATAAAATTAATTTTTAAAAAGTTGCTAAAATATTTTTAAAAGTAAAATAAAAATATCAATACCGAGAAAAAGTAGAACCGTCTATGACCTCATCGTTGCCTAGCAACCGAGTACCTGTACATTGTTTTATTTTGAATATCGTTTGCATCTATTCAATTATTCATAAAATTCAGAAAAATATAATAAATGTTGACAGAACATATGCTTGGAAATAAAACTGGAATCACTGAAAAGATTGAAAGAAATGATGAATAAATATAAAATTGATGTTATTGAAACATCAAAATTTTGAATTTTAAAATGTTATAAAAATATTTCTTATGAAATTACAACGGAAAAACGGCTAATCTCATATAAATTCTAATTATTTCAATATTTAATTAACTTTTGCATTTTGAAAAGTTAACAATGTTTATTTTTTAAATTATTCTTTTTAAAAAAATTAAAACATTTTAATTATAATTATTTTATTTCATTCAATATATATATATATATATATATATATATATATATATATATATATATATATATATATATATATATATATATATATATATATATATATATATATATAAATTTATTTCTAAAGGTAAAGGTTGATTTCTATTGGTGAATTAAGAAAAATAAAAACTGCTGATTGCTTTCTAAATCATCGGAATTGGTCTCCCTGAAACTTTCTCGTATACTCTAAATTAAAGATACTTCACCCCCCCCCTCCACCTCTATTGAACTTCGGAACAGAACCTGAAACACCACGAGTGCTGAGATTTTTATTTCCAGTATTCCAAATTTGATAACTGAAAGCGAACCAGCTGATCAATAAAGACGTTTTATTATCAATGAGATTACATCAGTCAATATATTAATCAATTTTGTTGTACTACATCTTATCTCATTAAAAATATAATTGTAATAAAAGAAATAATTGTATTTAAATAAATTATATTTGTATAATAATGATAGAGCATTCTGGCTGATTACTATATTTTAAATTGGAGAAACTATCAAATTGGCGAAATCGGTTCAGTTACTCAGGTTGAAAGCTCTGCCGCCTTTTTTACTTTCTCGCATTCGTAGTATAGAGAAAATGTAATGTGTCTCGTAGTATAGAGAAAGTATAGTAATCGTCAAAAAAAAAAAAATGAATCGAGATTTTGACGAATCTTGACGTTTTAGCCGCACTGAATTCGAAAAACACATATTCGGAAAATGTCTGTCTGTGACAAAGATAACTCAAAATCGCTTAGCCTCTATATCGTCGAAATTTGGTATACGGTCTTTACACCAAATTTGCAGATTTCTATCAAATTTTGAGTGAACTCTATTCAGAGGAAGTCCGTCTGTTCGAATATACGGTAACAAGATAATTACAAAACGAATAAAGCTAGATAAATAAGATTCGGTCGACATATTTAATAGTTATAGTATAGACATCTATCAAATTTTGAGTCAAATCCAACTACGGATTAACTGTATGTCGGTCTGTACTTTCAGAAACATATAAATGCGAAAATTCAAAAACACCATGACTCAAATTTGGCATAAGATTTTGTGACTTCAAGTGCAGTTTTGTATCATCTTTATTTCAATAGATTGAGAAAAACGTGTCAAAAGCACAAATTGATTTTCCGATACCATTAACAGCATGCGAGAATTAATCGCCAAAACACTCTAAAAGGATTATACGATAGATTCATCAAAATGCTAAATTCGTGCCAAAAATATTTCGTAACTATAGTATGCCAATGCCATGAAAGACGTTTTCTATCATGACACGTTTATAAGAAAGTACGTAAGAAAGTTGTGGGGAGACCATTTCCGCTGGTTAAATAACATAACTTATAATACTTTATAAACTTATTTTAAATAAGATATTATAATAAACAAAATTTTTCTATCTGCAAACTTAATTCAATTTTTAATAAAAAAAATTAGGATTCATTCAAACGAATTAAAAGAAACGTTGATAAAATATTTAAAAAGTAAAATGAAAATGTCAATACCGAAAAAGGTAGAATTGTCTATGACCTCATCGTTGCCTAGCAACCGTGTACCTGTACATTGTTTTATTTTGAATATCGTTTGCATCTATTCAATTATTTATAAAATTCAGAAAAAAGTAATAAAAATTGAAATAGCATATGTTTGGAAATAAAACTGGAATCACTGAGAAGATTGAAAGAAATGATGAACAAATATGGAATTGATGTTATCAAAATGTCAAAATTTTGGAATTTTAAAATGTTATAAAAGGATTTCTTGCGGAATTACAGTGGAAAAACGGTAAAATTTAATTTAAATTCTGATTATTTCAATATTTAATTAACTTCTGCATTTTGAAAAATTGATAGCATTCTTTTTATAATAGCAAATAATAAATGCACAACGTTTGAGTGAATTCTCTCCATTTATTTAGGAACAAATGGAAAATTGTGGATCTGGCAAACTATATGGCGTTTTCCCAAAAAAGAATATAAAGTAATATTTTTCCCAATTTCTCTTGGAAATTTAGGGCATTCGTACACACATCTAGAGGTCATATATTCAGTGTTCATGTGAATTTGAAGTTAGTTAAATTGGTTGAGCGATTTTGGCTAGCGAAATCTAACAGAAAGATTTCTCAAATGAATGCATTGTGAAACATTATTTTTTCGTCTCAATTCAGAAGTTAAAAGTATTGATGGTACATCTAGAGGTAATTAATTTTTATATGAAATAAAATGAGGAGAAATCTGATCAGTAGTTGAAGCTTGGAGGTTGATTCATTGGTTTTTTTTTTTTTTTTTCTTTTTTTTTTCTTTTTCTTCCTTATTATTTTAAATGTATAAGTGTGCTATTATCATAATTTACATTAATTTCTTGCTTGACCAAAATAAAATAAAATCTTACTTAATTCTCATATTTTTAAAGAAGTCATATTTAACAGTTAGCATTTTTAATAGTTAATTATAAGAATCTTAGTTACTAGTATCATTAGCAGCAAAACATTATGTACATTTTCATTCTGTTAATGCAACAAAATTTAGCTAAAATACCAATTTAACTTTCAGCATTTTTTTTCTTGTTTTTCGGTTTATTTCTGGGTTGTTTGATGAAATTATTGCTTTCAACACATCAAAAATTAAATCAATATCGAATAAGAATTTTAAAAAATAGCTGACATTGTGAAATTAATTTGATGACTAAGCGATTACAGTATGTAAGTCATATTAATTAAAAAATTATATATATATATATAATACAGGATTAAAAGAGTGCCATGATGGCACAGAGACAAGAAGATAAAACATGTGCACTTGCTTGGCATTTATTCTAGCTACATCACAGGATTAAGATCCATTCCAGCTATGAGCTTCATCATGTCTTCCACTTTTCAGTTCTAATGTTTCACTCTTCCGCCAAGAGATGGCAGTCCGCTAAAATTCAATCTATTGGATGATTTTTCTACGTTCTTTTATATGCAAATGTGTATAAAAGAAACATTGGAATGCTATATTTAAAATATGTATGAATTAGAAATTATTAGAAATATTTTCTGATTAAGATTAACATTTGGCAACACTCAATATTTGATTTCGTACTATCGTTTGAAAATAAATTTACTTTTAATGAATTTGGAATTTTAATTTAGTCGATTTTGAAACTGTGAAGGAGCAAAGGATAATCCTCCATAAAATTTTCCAGTCCATGCCAATTTACTGAAAGTTTTGCTATCTTCAGTTCTCCGTGTTGAAAGATAAGCCCTAAAATGGGGTAAGTAATTAGGAGTCATTTTACGACAATACATTTTATTATTTAAATGAAAAAGATTGAATATCATTTAGCAATGAAATATATTGGCATAAAATATACTTAAAATATTTTTTTAATGAACAAAATATAAAAAAAAAACTTATACAGCAAAAAAAAATTATTGTAAATAAACATGTTTTTTAATATTAAGACGATTTTAAAATCATTTCGCACTGTAATGTCGTTGGAAAAAAGCCAAAATTTTACTTAATTTTTAATCAATTAAAATTCTAATTATCTCCAATACGCAAATTTGTATCCTCCAAAGTATATATTATCAAATTTGATAGCTTTAAGGTCAAATAGTCTGGCTTGTAAAATAAAAAAAAAATAATCTTTATTATTAGAAGAGACATTATTATTAGAATACAACATTTTGGATATATTAATTAATAGTCGGAAAATGCTTCTCTGATAATAGAAACATTTTTTTAAAAAAAATTTTTGGCTTAAATAATGAAAAATTGAACTTTTATCTTCATGGAACAAACACCCTCAAGCAAAACTAGATGAATGAACTTTTAATCCAACATTCTTTTCTTATTGGTTTATTCGCTAGATATACAGTGCGTCCAGTCTAATGTGGCAGAAGAGCAGGCCAGATAACAAAAATTCCGGAGTTCTATGAATTCATTTGCCCACCAATATCAGAAGACAAAGTTTTTAATACCAAAACTCACTGTTATAACACGTATTTTCTCAATTCTTATTCAGTACTAAGCCCTCCATTTATCTTAAGCCACGTAGAATGTAAACGCGGCTGCGGCCCGGTGAATCACAGAAGCAGTTGCCCGTAACGTGTCAAGTTAAAATAGAATCCTCTGTACTGATAATTTATACACTGCACTGCACGTTTCAATAATTTATTAGTGAAAAAGAAGTTAAAGGGTATAAACTGCTCACATTTTAATATAAATTCTGTAATGCCTAACATAAAATCAGGAAACATAAACAATGTTGTCAATGTAACGCCTTGCCTTCCTAATCCAATTATGAGAAAAAAAAACTAAGCCGGATAGTCACGGACCGGATATTCGGGAGTGTACTGTATTCTTCTACTGCGGATAAAATTGCCAATATTTAGTAAGCGAGAAATTCTCTTGCATTTAATAATAACCCATATTTTTTTCTGTTGTTTGCATGAAAAATATGTAATGTATTTATATGTTAATCTTTTTTAAATTCTTTTATAATGTTTAAGACTTATTGTAGTTCTATGTTTATAGTATTGCAAAGCCAAGTGTTTAACCTTTGAGCTCACATACATTGTTAAATCATGGATCATCGAAATGAAACCAGAAGTGATAATTCAAGCGAATTTATTGAAAAGGATCCTTTCCTCAAAAAAAAAAAAAAAAAAAATCGTAGCTTTAACATTGGCAAAAGCACGTGACTGAATGCTTTGATGAAACACAAAAATTGGTTTGAATTTCTCACAACAAGAAAAATATTACAAATTCAATTTAAAATTCATTTTGAAAAATTTATAAAAATTAGAAGAAATTCTGCAGAAATAAAATAAACAGCGTTAAACAGTTAATTTTATATATATAAAAAATTCCCTATATTTTAGTAATATAAAGTGGGAAAACGATCAAAACTTTCATTTTTATATAACGGATATTTTAATAATCTTTGAAAACTTGACAGAGAACTTTCTCTTCGAAAAGCATACAGTGGCTTCCAAAAGTGTTCGTACACTAAAGAAATTTGCAGAAATTGTGTTCTATACTTCTTAATAAAGCATTTTATTAGTTGTTTTTTTTAATTAGCATCTTTAAATAGTTCTTAATAAAACTGAACAAATATTTTTATAAAAAATCAAGTAGTATTGTTCTAAAAAATAAATAAATAAAAAATATCACAAAATTAGAACACAACATTCAAACATTATTTATTTAACTTCATCATAAAAATATCTTTTGCGGCTTATTTTTCTTCTAATTGAAAAATACACTAAAATCATTTGATTTCAGTATTTAATATCACAATTATTTATTCTATTTACTTTATTCTTAGATATGAAGCGCATTCGTAAAGAAACGTGTTTAAACGTACGAAAATTAATTATATTTCATTTTAAAGCTGGAAAATCAATTAGAGGCATTGCAACTATAACTAATCTACCTCATTCAACGGTGCAAAGCATAATAAAACGTTACAGAGAGGGAAAAAGGATTGCAAACAAGCCTCGTAATGGTCGCCCTCAAATTCTGTCAGCTAGAAGTCGAAGAAATATTGTGAGTAAATTTCTAAAAAATCCACGTCTGAGTGCAATAAAGTTTACTTTACAATATAATGAATCAAATGGAACTTCTATTTCCTGTGAAACTATTCGTAGAATTCTTCGGAATGCTGGTATACATGGCCGCTCTGCACGAAGAAAATTCTTTGTAAGTCAGAAGAACAGAATTGCTAGGCTTAAATTTGCCAAATCTATGATAAACCAGCCAGAGAGCTATTGGAACCGTGTCTTATTTGCAGATGAAAGTAAGTTTAACATCTTTGGTCGGATGGGAGAATCATTGTATGGAGAAAAAAAAAATGAAGAACTTAATCCCAAAAATTTAGTTGGAACAGTAAAACATGGCGGTGGAGGTGTCATGGTTTGGGGGTGTATGTCAGCGGCTGGAGTAGGCAATTTAGTATTCATTGATGGTATAATGGATCATAGAGTTTATATAAATATTCTCAATAATAATTTAAAAGTGTCAGCACAAAAATTGGGCATTTTAAACAACTTTGTGTATTACCAAGACAACGATCCTAAGCACACGGCCATGAATGTTCGTCTTTTTTGCCTCTATCATTGTCCTCAAACCCTTAAAACACCAGCTCAATCACCGGATTTAAACCGTATAGAACATATTTGGAAAGAATTAGAGGTGCGAATAAGAAGTCACGACATTAAATCGAAAATTCAACTGAAAGCAGTAATGATCAAAGAATGGAACAAGATCGGTGCAGAAGCAACCGGCCGTTTAGTTAAATCTATGCCCAAACGTTTAAAAGCTGTTATAAAGAATAAAGGATATCCTACTAAATACTAAACATTTAGAAAAATTTAGAAAATTTCATATTTAGTGATGTTTTTTTAAACGTGTATGATCACTTTTGTGTCCTATTTTTGTGCAATTTTATTTATTGTCATTTTTTAAAAAATAATATGCATCGTAATTAAAATTTATTCTTCACTGCTTTATTAAGAACTGTAAAAATATGCTATGAAAAAATTTTCATGTAAAAATAAGAATATATAATGGTAAATAATGAGGTTTTTAATTGATTTTTGTCGGTGTACGAACACTTTTGGGAGCCACTGTATATCAATTAAAAATTTGCAAAAAAAAAAAAAAAAAAAAAAAAACCCTACGGTATTTTATTTTATATATACAGATATACTATAATTTTTTGCTATGTGACAATTCAACCTTTTTCTAAATATCTATTATAAAAACAAATATTTTTTAAAAAATTTTATAACACAGTAAATATTTATAACAAAGGTCTTAAGTTTAATAAGTAAATATAGAGGGTTTCCCCCCCCCCAAATTTTATGCACAAATACAGAAGTATAAAAGGGGTTTAAAGATGGTTCTGAGACAATAAAAGTAATACCTTATTTGTCATTTAATACAAAATATAAAAACTGATTTTACACAAATACCAAAATATCGAATATGCATTTTGGACGCCTTTTTTACGACCGGAACCGAAACTTGATGTAGAACAAATTTAATAATTTTAAATTTCCTTTATTTGAGTCATTGCGTTTACAAATATACGAAAATACAGACGGTTATCATATAACTGACATATCTGGTTCAAAATCTAATAGGAATTTGCATTTTAGATGTTAAATCTGTGTAAAAAAATATCACCGTTTAGCCCTTTTTGCAACTGTCGTATTTATTTATACTCGGACAGTCAGACTTTCTTGTATGGATTTAATTCAAAATTTGAAAGAAGTCTACAAATTTGGTATGAAATCAACAAACCAAATTTCATCTGCCTAGCTCAGAAGATTTTTAAACTATCATGTTTATAAATAGATAGAAATAATACCAAGAATTTGTTTTGCTGATTCAGGAAGGTCTGAAATATTGAGTTTCATCAAAATTTCGTATTCGAATTTTTTGACGATTAAAATATTTCCTCTTTGTAAAGTTCGTAAAATAAAAGGAAAAAGAGCGGTAGTGTTTAGATTTGCAAAAAGTATTTTTTTTAAAAAAAATTCCATCATTGTTTACTTTGATGTTAATTATCATTTTTTAACAAAAAAAATAAATAAATAAATAAAATTTTGCTTTACAAAATCTGACTAAAAATGAAAAACATCTTAGTTCCATAATGGAAGAAGAGCCAAAGGTAAAATATTTCCTGTAACAATGGAAACAATTTGAATTTCATAATAGCAATGAAAAATATATTAAAATAAAAAAAAATTTAAAAAATTATTAAAATCGAATGAAAAAAAATTGTAAGGCAACTAAATGAGTAGTATAGAAAATGTAAATATTTGATTTTTCAGATGGTGTAAAAATCATTTTCCCGCTTACTATTTTCGGAAGTTATTAAAAAAAAATGCTATAATTTCACTTAATATTTAATTAAATAAAATTGAAAAAAAAAACACTCCGAGGCGCATAATTTTCCCCTCCATAGTATATGCGTGCCGAATTTTGTAGCTCTATGTTCAGAAATATGTCCAACCAACACACACATATTCAAATCCGCTTTTATTGTTAAGAGAGATTACAAACTATTATCAACAATATATAATATATATATTTTATTAAGATGTAAAATTTCATTAACGCATAATTGAATATTAAAAATTAAAAATTTTCATTCTTTGATAATACACATTTCAGGCAGGATTCATTTATTTTTAATTGCAAAATGCTTTTGTGATGGCAGACATATAATTGGTTCCTTTTTACATGGTAAAAAATTTATTTAAAAAAAATTTTCTTAAAAAAAGGATTAAGAATAAGAAATAATTTTTTTAAATGCATTAAGGTAACTTTTGACAGGGAAGTGGTTATCACTTGTAGCGCCTCGAACTTAGAGGACCCCCTGAGCATGGATATTTATATCGAAGACATTGTTTTAAAAGAAATAAAATTCGTTAATGATCTTCATATTTTTAAATGATAAATTATTTCATAAAAAAAAGAAAAGTTGTTTTGAATTTAAATAAAAAACTAACTAATAACTAATCAGATTACCCTAATCCTGCTGCTGAATGAAACCTGATACTTTTATATAATCCTGATAATTAACTGACTTATATAAAAGACTTCCGGGCGAAACTAGGAATTATCAGAAAGTAAAACGGGAAAAGGCAGTATATTCAATAGAATGATCAGTAAAATATAAGTTTAAAAATAAAGTATGTTGAACAATTAGTTAATAAATATTTTAATTATACAGCATATGTTTTATATTGTGCTGGTCAAAATGCTAAACACCTTCTGATATTATAATTTTTTTTTTTTTACTTAGGAATAAAAATTAATATATCACACATTAATGAGACATTTATCGAAAAAAATTTCAATTTAATTGACTGAACAAAATTATTTTAATTAAGAAAATTATAAAATTCACCACATTTTTTTTTATTTTTAAGAAAACTGTTGTGGATAGGAAAAACAAATTATTATAACTTTTCATTCCATTAATGTGTGTTGCTCGGGGGTCTTCAAAACTATTAAATTAAATATTTTGACACATTGCGTAGTAGTTCCGTCTCAGACAAAAATAAAAGTATATTGCACGATTATAAAATCAACCTACTCTAAACATTGAAACTTAAGATTAAAAAAAAAAAAAACGGCAGATTTCTGATAAAATAGATGTTCATATATTTACATGCAGATTTAATTGTACAAATAATTACATATAATTATAAAAGCATTTAATGCATCAGACATTTATAACAAAACACAACAGATACTTTTATAATTAATCGATAACACAACGTAAATCGGCAATTTTGCACACAGCGTCAGGAAATGGCTCGATATGATCAACATCTTCTGCTTCACGATTTTTAGTAACTGAAATACTTCTTGGTGAAGAAAATAGGGATTTTTTCTTCAATGGTTTACAATAATACTTATAAACACAAGATGCTTTTTCTAAGATTTCAATTAATTCTAATGTCTGCACGGGCGGTAATGTAACAGAAAACTGTTCACAGACTTGATATGATGAAATACCAGGGTTGCTAATTATATGACTCAACACAGTGGACAGTAAACTGAAAAACGTAGGTTTGTTTAAACTACCATTAGGATTGCGCCAAGTTCTTGGGATGAAATAAGAAGTTTCAGTTAAGCTTGATGATGGTATATTATTTCTGGAAGCTTTGGAAGATATTTGCAGTCTATCATTGCCATCTATACACATACTCTGATCAGGTTGGCCATTATTTGATTCGGAGTTCGTTTCCGTATATGGTAGGTTTGTGTTTTCTAATACTGAATCTGATTCTTCATTATAATCTGTATCATAATTTTTACTTTTGGTTGGCAAAGAGGCTGAACGGAATGTTGGCAATACATAGTTCCTTGCAAAACAACCACACACATAATTAAATTCAACTATACCAGCACGTATTGCAAGACCCGATTTCCTAAAAATATCGAGGTGTTCAGGTATCGAGAGAGTGCCCGAAAGGACCCTAAATTTTTTCCAGATTTCTTTCTCGGTAATTCCAATTTCGCCAGAAGTATAAATAGCATCAAAAATATGTCTAGCATCGAGTAGCGTATTTGAATCATAATTTTTATACACAATTCCGATTCTGTTTAAGTAGTTTTGATTCTTGAGGAAAACGTAAGATGGAATGAACTGCACCAACAGTTGTGAGATTTCTGTTATTTTATCGCCACTTAACAGCATTTTGTCTTTTGTTATACAAACAGCTTCTTTACTTATTTCTGATACATTTTGATCGGAAGGATTTTCAATAATGTCCGCAGGAATAATTGGCAAATCTGGCACATCATCGTTTTGTTCCAAGTGGCACACTACACTGCAAGAATTTAAAACAATATAATCTTGGGCGTGCTGAACTCTCTCTTTAGGTGGCTGTGACATCTCCTGTCGCAACAAATATAAAGCAAATCTAGAAGCACTGGCGAACCGTTGAACTTCAGACATCTGAGAATTGTCCGTTGACATCTCATCTATACAGGGCATATCATCACAAGCCATGGCTGATTGACTTTTAGCTTTGTCTTCTTTGCTGTTTGGAATGTTTTCATCATTCAACAATCTTGACAACTCAGTAGATTCTTTGTCGCTTAATGTATTAATCATCCTCTCAACAATGTTCGATCTCACCTCTTTGCTCAGTGAAGAATCAAATAAAATAATCTGTGATGGTATCCTCGTTTCAATGTATAGCTGCTTTGTTTGCATCAGAGCCAAAACAGCAGCTGCACAGCCAGGAGGTACGTCTCCTATGAGTTCTTCATCAAGACCTGGTTCTAGAGATTTTAGCTTACAGAAAAGTCTCTCGGCTTCTCTAAATATCTTCACTGGAAATTTGGTTAGCATTGCATTGCTGTAGTTAATTGAGAACTTGTATGGACCAGAAGACTGAAGAGAACGTTTTAAATCAGTTCTGTATGTTCTTTTTTTAACAGCAAGGATACCTGCCTTTCGAAGAGAAGTGACAGCATAAGATATATAGTTGTCAGGAAAGCACTGATAGAGTTTGTGCAAAAGGTAAGACCATTCAGTGTCATCTGTGACTGCCATTGCCGATAGTATTAAGGATGACAGAACAAACTTCTTAATATCCTCAACACTTTTGGGAGATTTATATAGATCCTTATAATTATGACTGGTTTTATAATACGATTTTAACTCATAATACTTTTCTAGTTCTTCTCTGCTGTTGGGTAGCACGAAATTTTTACAACGTTCTGTTGCAGAAGACGTGAATTTCTCCAGAAGCTTTTGGACGACTGTAGTGAACATAGACGCCCATACTTCTTCATTAGTTTTTGGTGGTTTCGGCAAACTGAATTCTTTTACCAACTCATCATCTTGAAGCGCCTCACCTAAAAACACATTAACATTATTAATTGTTTCAGGATTCAACATCATATAACGCAGTCTTCGCTGACATGCCCTTGAAGTCTTGTTCTCGGAAATCTCTGGAACCTGCTTATATAAGAGATCTCTTACAACAGTATATGGCACGACCAAGTTTTTGCAATAATGAGGATCTAGGAAAGATGATGCAACTTTACACAGCAACAAGAAACTGTCCTCTTGGGATGTCCAAGTACATCGTGCCTTATCCATCTTCATCATGGCAGCTTTATCCTTCTCATCATAATAAGGAGCACGCTTTTTAGTATGGCGCACCTTAACTGTCCGAATTTTCGTTCTATCTCTTTTGTTAGGAAATTTTACTGGGCTTACAGTAGCTTTCTTTTTATCAGATGGCCTGTTCGTAGTTAGTCTATTGTCCTTCTGTGTTAAGAATGCATTCTTTGTTAACCTTTGCATTCTGGTTCGCGTTTCTGTACTGGATTTCTCATTGTGTTTCAGCAGATTCTGTATGGAAACTAAAGCTGTATCTCCCTTTTGATAAGGTGTCTGGGAATTTCTAGATGGTTGGGTGGTGGCGGTGTTTTGCCAGTTTCGTCTGCAGTGCATGTACAAGCTGGAATCGAAACCCCCGGCGCCCAAACCATCTCCGGGAATCTTTCCAGCATCCACAACCTCGTGAAAGTGTTTGTTTTTCAAGGCTGAAATGAGCTCAGGCTTATAATCGGCTTCTGTGATACGGATAGTTTTGCCAGCAGCTGCACTAAATTTTCCTAAAGATGTATGAAAAGCAATATTTTCCAAATCAAGCCAAAAGGTCTCTACATCATCTTCAGTTTCAAATGTATAGGACTTCACTTCATAGTTCAAATCCTCTTTTATATGTACATAGCCTGAAGGTGAAATCGTGGTGTCTTTTACACTTGCATGTTTGTGCACATAGAGGAATAGCTGATCTTTCTGCTTTCCAGCTGAAGGTCCCAGTGACACTAAGCCCAAATAGCACAAGATTTTTATTACCTCATTAGTTGAAAATAAGTATTTGCGATTATTCATTAGGCTGTTGCGCAAATTCTGAGGCAAAAACTTGATAAGGTAATGGGATTTCTCCTCATTTTCCAAGTACTCATTCAAACCAGGTACTCCATGATTAAAGTGGACTATTTTGACAAACAAAGAAAGGGGCATACGGGAGTATATATCAGAAAGGTACACCCATCCTTCTCCAATTCGTTCAAGAAGAGGAGGCACGAATCTTCTCCAGTTTAAAGCATCATGGTAAATAACCTGTTCTTCACTATTACCAGGATTTCCTTTATGTTTATAAACAATATAAAATAGAAATGAGTGTAAGGCTTTAGCGCGCAAAAACTTTGGAGTCATGCGAGGATACTTAATAATGATTTCCGGTGGTGGCTTCGTTACATGCTTTTTGCCTGGTTTTTCTTTAATTGTAGTATTCTTATTTGTACCAGGAGAAGAATTACTACTAACAGAGGATGAATTCACCTGTTTGTTACCATGAGTTACTTTGCCATTTGCTTTTTTAGAAACACCGAAATATTTAAATTTTGCCTGCTCAATAGCAACTTGTATAAGAGGATCGGATTTCTCAACTGAATTGTCGCAAATGAATTCTATTTCAGTTTGTTCGTCATCTAATTTGATTACACCTTTAAATATTTTGATCTTTTTATTATTGTATAAGCTATACACAAGCCTCGCGGTGGATTTCTTGTCTAATTTGAAGCTATAACCTTCTTCTCTTTCCTTCTCCACAATACGCTTCTGCAAATCACTGAGAGTAGTAAGCCGCTCAGAACTTAAGTATTCCAAAATCATATTGGATCTTTTCAGTTTTCGGGAAGTAAGTTGAGTAGTGCCGGCATAAGGAGGTGGCATTCGTGGACTTTCAGAAAAGCTCACAACTTTTGGAGCTTTTCCAGTAAAATGTGTTTCATTTTGCAATTCAAGAACTTGCGATACTATATTTTGGTAATTTGAATCAACTTTACAAACCTTTGGTTTGGCAATCTGATTTGCATTATCACTTTCTTGAACAGAGTCTTCCTCAGTATTTTCATTAATTCGAGTTCTTTTCGTTGGTGGCTCATCAGCATCATCTATTACTTCATCAACCGCACCGTTTTTGCGTTTCTTAGACCTGTGATTTAAACTATCTCCATTACTTAAAACAGCTTTCTTGGTCAATATATTTTGATCCTTGAGAGTTGAATAGTCCTTATTCTGATCTGCATAAATCTGGGCAATATATATGTTCACTTTTTGCCTCCCCCTGTCTTGAAGTATTGAGGTAATGTGACCTTTTTTTAATAAAAGAGTCACTATACCACGAACATCTAACCTAGGCAATGTCGTGGCTCTTCCCAAGTCTCCACCACTGACGCCTTCTGGACCAGCATTTTTTATATGCTCATAAATTTGATGAACTATAGGCACTCCATAGTATAGCTTGGATGAGTCGAAATGAATATTTGTTGGCAAAGTTCCAGCCTTGTTATCATTAACCTCTTCTTCATCTTTTTCTTGAACTTCCTCATCACAGTGTCTCAAAAGCTGACAAACTTTAACGTACTTGGGTTGCCCATTCACAGTAAACCATTCTTTATGAGTTCCATTAGGGTAAAAATCTTGACAAGGAATGGAAACAAGTCTGACCCATTTTTGAAAAGGTCGATAAAACAGCTTCTTGAAAGTCCTATCGGGAATTTTCATCTCTTCTTTCAAAACTTTGCAAGCCTCTTGGTTCTGTGGTTTATCTTTCAATATGTCACACAAACACTTCATCCAAACAGCCATTTTTGTCTTGCGCTGCACATAAAAACGGGTCAAATGGAACAAGCTACCAGTGCATGTTGTGCCTTTCTTATTCTTCATATAGTGATTTTGTTTGGTTACTAAGCCCTTTAAGGTTAGCTTCTTTCGGTAGTAATGCAACTGCTTACAAAAAGCAGCTTTTAAGCTCAGAAGACCTCCCTCGCCTTGGGTTACTTCACCTAAATACCTCGCCCGCCCTATGCGTTCCAAAAGACAATAAGCTTCAGTAGACAGATCAACAAGGGGATTGGTGACAGATCCAATCAATGATAGGAGTCGAAGTTTGGGAGATGCAACAATAACTAATGAATCTCCCCAAGTGTCCTCTGCATCCTGTAACGACATAAGCAAAACATTATCAGCCCGTATTTCGGAAGTAATGCGCTTCCGTGTCTTAAAAGTAGAACATGATCCTCGTATGTCCCCTTTATCCACGGACACAATAGGAGAATATGGATCCGGATCTAATTTTTCAGGTTCAACAACGACGCCAAGTTCAGGATCTATATGGTCATATCTGTTGTAGATAGGATAGAATTTACGAGGTTTTGGCAGCTTATATATCTCAAGATCTTTGTGCATCGCGACTATATTCCAGAAGAAAATCTTAGAATCTTCATCCACAGGGATAGAAAAGTTAGGGCGATCTTTTAGACGTTGCCACAGCATTTCAAGAGTAATGCCGTCCAAGCCTTCCAAGGCTATTTCATCCAACAGAGCAGACAAGAAGTCGTAGTCTTTAGACATTTTTGCAGATTTGTTGATTCAAAACAATCTGAAAGATAAATTTCATATATTACAAACAATGCTAAAGATTTCAAAATATTCTATTAATCTACAATAAAAGTTATGTTTCTTCTTAGACATACGTGCATTTCAATTCTGTGCAAGTTTTAATAAAAAATATACTTTTTTCCCCTTATAATCTAACTTTACAATCTGCATGCGCCATCAATAAAATGTTTCAGAAATGAATGGTAAAGGCATAATTAAAAAATAATTCTAATTTCTAGTCTAATGAAGATTAAAATTTTAATTTTAAATAAACTAAAAATGCTTAATACACTCCTGAAAATGTTTAGATTCATTCCAACTGCAATTAGATTCATACTCATTTCAAGTAACAAGCCAGAACCAAATAAGCCAAGTCAAACAGCAAAATCAACGTTTTTACTATTCATGAAATAATAAAAAAATGTACTCTGGAAAGGAAAATGAAGGAGAAAATTGTATCAGGGAATAAGACTATTTTAGAATAATGTTAATATGAATTAATTAAGAAAAAAAAAATAATTAAGAAATTAATTATAATTTGAATTAGATTAAGAGATATCATTACACACACACATACATATACGCGTGTGTGTAACGATATTTTTAAATCGAGTTTAAACTTAATTAATTTCCTAATTTTTTGCTCAATTCAGCCCATATTAACTTCATTCTAAAATATTCTCTTATTTCCTGATCCCATTCCACTTTTTCTATTTAATTAATTCAACACAAGCTTTGTAAAATGTTTTCGTCAACGGTTCCCACACTCCGATTGAAAGGATAAAAATTGCTTTAATTACAAATATATAACAGATACAAAATACAACAGATATATAATTATCTCCAAATCAAACGCAACCTTTCAAAGCGAACGATTATTAATTACTTTAATTAGAGTAGGCATAAGTTTAATTTGATTATATATGCGTTTCTTATTAAATTTCTGATCATCAGATAAAACAGAAATAAAATATATAATTTTTAAAGGCTTTTTTTTGTTATTATTCTTCTAACTTTGTTCAATAAAAATATATATATATATAAATATATATAAAATGCTAACATGCAAAGTGCTCTTATTATATAATAGCAGCCTTTGGCGACCAGTCAGTTCGCCAGTGCTGGCTAAATATTTTATGTAACTTGTTCTCATAATAGGTTTTTCAGAAAAATATTTTTAATCGTCAAATTTTGATTGTCATATTATTTACTTATTTTATTATGTAGGCCTTAAGCCCGCTCTATTCATTGTACTGTGTATTTCTTTCCAATTTTCTGACATCTCCCGTAAAATTTCAATTTTAAATTAAAGTGGAAATGATTACACTGCAATTAATATAAAAATATTTTTTACTGAAACCAAGTACGTCTTTAAAAAATATATATATATAACTGAAAATATAGTCTTTCAGCTTTGATATCCTAAGAGAGCTACATAATTATTTTCATAATTGATATAATATCTCAAAGAATTATTCAACAAAATTTTCTGATTCATCATAAAATTCAATTTTTTATTTTTACTTTCCAAATAAATGATGTCAATAATAATATTTTATTTTGTTTTAGTCTATAAAAGTACTTCAAAAAATAGTGACTTAAATTTTATATAGTAATTTGATCCTAAGGAATCTTTAAGATGTTTTTAACACTTCAGCTTTTAAATAAATAAATAAACGTTTCTATTTTCTGCGTTCAAATCTGATCAATTAATTATGTTTTGGACATTACAATATTAGAACAATCAACATTTTCATAATCCAGGCCAATCACTCTTGAGAAACTCTGGGAGATGATTGGCTTCTTTGAGATGATCGATGAAGTGATCTATAATCACCAGTTTGTATAGAACAGTGATGTTGAAATTTTCGTAAATCAATCAGCTTTAGTGATTGATTCAATTGATTGATTGGAGAGCAACTATTTTTATTTAAAAATATTAGCGTCTTAAGAATATAATTATTTATTTCGTTTAGACCATTTGTTAACAGATGTATGTCTATTACTAAAGGTTTACAAATTAGCTATTAGGCGCCGATTAAAATAGATATCCTGTACATATTCAACCATGTTAGCCTTAAATGAAACTGTTTAATTGAATTAGTAATATAGGTATTGTGAAAGATCATAGAAAACGTTTCCTTGAATTTTCTTTTCAAAAAATATCAGGTTTCATATTTATTTAATTTGATGTAGACACATGCTGAAAATTACATTTTTATATATTTAATTTGGAATTATAGTTTTATTTTTTAATTTGAGCTTTTGTCAATATGATGGCAACGCGTTGATAAAAGTTAATTTTTTTCCCCCTATTAACGAGCAACGTGCTCGTGCAGCTTAAATTTTATTTTTATTTTATGGGAAATAAGTTATTGAAAAATAGGATTAAATTATTTTTTTAAAATTCATTAAAAATAGAATTTGTTAAGACATTAGTATCATTGAAAAGATTATTTTTTTGAACTTCAATAAGATGCAAAAATCAATTTCATGCTGTAATATTTTCGGAAGTTATAGCGGAAAAACGCTCAAATTTCGCTTAATTTTTAACTAATTAAAATTCTAATTAAAAATTCAAAAAAAACGCTCCGAAGTGCACATTTCCGGTATCCAGAATATACACGTGCAAAATTTGGTAGCTATACATCAAACGGCCGGGCCTGTAGAACGCCAACACAAACTACACATGAGCTTTATTATAAGTATAGATATAGATTATCGAATGCTACCAGTTATATGTAAACAAATTACTATACGAAGCATTCGGATTGCTTCATTAAACGAGTAATTTTTAATTAGTTAAAATTCTAATTAAAAATTCAAAAAAAAATCGCTCCGAGGTGCACATTTCCGGCTTCCAAAGTATACACGTGCAAAATCTGGTAGTTGTAGGTCAAACGGTCGGATCTTTAGAGCGTCAACACAAACATACATGAGCTTTATTGTAAGTATAGATATAGATTATCGAATGCTACCATTCACATGTAAACAAATTACTATACGAAGCATTCGGATTGCTTCATTAAACGTTTAATTTTTAATTGATTAAAATTCAAATTAAAAATTCAAAAAATATCGCTCCAAAGTGCATATTTCCGGCCTCTAAAGTATACACGTGCAAAATCTGGTAGCTGTAGGTCAAACGGTCGGATCTTTAGAGCGTCAACACAAACATACATGAGCTTTATTGTAAGTATAGATATAGATTATCGAATGCTACCATTCACATGTAAACAAATTACTATACGAAGCATTCGGATTGCTTCATTAAACGTTTCCCAAGCTGCATTTAATTCAACACTGTGCTAATTGATGAAGCTGCAGATTATTATTAGAAATTATCTAGACAAGGAACACTGAAGATACAAAAGAAATTAAGAAATAAACTTCAAAAAAAGTCTAATCGAGCGCGAAAATAGGCTTAAACCATTTACAGATGGATAATTGCTATGACTTTCCGTAAGTGGTTAATGTCATAATATCTCACAAAAATGGTAAATATTTCAATCTTTTAAAGATTGACAACTCAAAATTTGTTAAAAGAAATGTAAATTAAATTGAAACAAAAATGGAAAAAAAATTAAATCAATATAGAAAAATATTACAAAAAAAAATAAATTATAGCTATTTATAACAAACCAGTTTATTTCAGATTGGCCAATGTTTTAGAAATGACAACCAAAGAAAAGAAAATCAAAATATATAATTATACAGTCCTATTATTACATTTTAAGTATATTTACTAGGATAATCCATAATAATAACTTTACATGCAAAAAAATAAAAATGCTATGACAAATTTTAATTCTTTTTTTTATTTGCAATTTATTTCTAAGTTTCACAGAAATCACAATACCATGCAATAACTTCAATCATAATGCCATAGTTGAATTAGAACTCAAAAAACAGTTTCAGGACAATAAATTAATAGGAAAACTTCTCCCGTACTGTTTTATACAAAATTAGCAAATATTAACACCAGTGGTTCTCAAAATTCTGAAACATGAAACTCCAATTTACTTGTGAAAAAGTCCAAATATTTTTGTTGCAAAATAGAACTGTTAAAAATGTAAGAACAAAAAACACATAACATGCATTTTAGGTATCGTAAAAATCTATTGAAATGATTATTATTACAATACACAGTATAAATAACTATATATAGTTTTATACTACAGTATACCACTATAATATTATTTATTTTACAATATAAATAATAGTCCCTAGTATCCAGCCTAATGTGGCGGGAGGACTGGCCAGATAACAAAAAATTGGGTAGGCCGGAGTTCTATGAATTCATTTGTTTGTTCACCAACACCAGAAGACAACATTTTTATCCAAAACTCACAGTTATAATACGTATTTTCTCACTTCTTGTTGAGTACTAAGCTCTCCATTTATCTCAATGTGAACGCAACCGCGGATCGATGAATCATAGAAGCAATTGCCGGTAACATGTCGAGTTAAAAACAGAAGGCTCTATACTGGTAATTTATATATGTTTATGTACTGAATTGCAGGTATCAAGAATATATTAGAGAAAAAGTAACTTAGGGGATATAAACTGTTCACATTTTAACATAAATTCTGTAATGCCAAACTTAAATGCAAGAAACATTAAAAAGAAAAAAAAAGAAAAAAAACGTTAAGATAAATCGTAGGCCTAATCCTCAAGAAAATTGGCTCAAACTGATTTTACTTTTCACTGATAAAAATTACACAGATATGAAAAGATAGCCGTATGATAAAAGACAAAACTTAATAGTTTTTAGGTTTTCAAAAGTCTTTAATAGATGAGTTAACAGACGTCTTGTATTCCTCATTTAATTATGATAATAGAAAACTAGGCCAGATAGTACGGAAGCCGAATACTCGGGAGTGTACTGCATTTAATTGTCAACAAATACAATAATCAATGAATGAACCAGTAAATCAGAGCATATTTTATCATATCATGGAATCACTAATGACTATTATGTTCATGTATACTTCGGTTTCTTTCATCAGGGAAGGCATATTATGTACAAAGAAGCGATGATTAAATGACGTCTTTTTTAAATCGCGATATAAGAGCGAAGTAGCAGAAATTTTTCCCTTCTCTGATTTTACTATGCGATTTTGATAGGGATTACTTAAACAAGTGTCGATTTAGGAAAAGGAATCTTAGGTATCTTTGAAAGGAATGCATGAGTGTTAGGGAATTTTATAATTCGCTTGGGCAGTGAAAAAATTAATAGTCATCAATTTTCTAGAGTGCTTATATTATAAGTAATTAAATAAAAAAATGGGAACTGGACATGGAAATAAGAGAAAATTTTAAAACGAAATTAACATGGGCTAAAATAAGATAAAAATTAGAAAATTAATGAGGTTTTAAATTAAATTTTAAAATATCATTACATAAATTAAACATTTAAATTCAAGAAAATTTTGCACGACTATTAAACTAAAATCATTAAACAGTTAATTTTTAAAAAGGTACAAAAATCATTTTTCTACTATAATATTTTTGGAAGTTATTGGGGGTGGGAGCTTAGATTTTTTTTAAATTTTTAATTAATTAAAACTTTTAAAAAATCGCTCAGGGATGCATATTTCTAACTTAGAAATTATATCTGTGCCATATTTGGACCTCTGAGACTAACAGTCTGTCTTACAGAATGACAACACACACACATTTATTTTTATTATTAGTGTGTTTTATCATTAACATAATAAAACTTTTACAAAAATGAATAATTTTGTCAAATATTTTCCTTTTTATAAAGAAATAATGATATTTATTAAACTTTTTAATTGCAAAAACAGATTCCCATTTAATTATTCATAAAAAATATTTTAAGAAGATAGAATGAGCATAAAAATTAAAATACATCAAAAGATACTTAAAAATGCAACTACAATTTTTTTTACAGTAATTTTCTGCTTTCTGGAAATTTCAGGTGCAATGATTTTATAAAATATTTGCAAATTTTTAATATTAAACACTTAAATAGAGACAAAATTACTAACAAATAATGATAGAGAAAAGCAGTTAAACAATTTAAAGATAAAGTAATAATAACACTGAATTGATAAAAATCATTTTATTTTTTTATTCACATAAACAATGAATAGAAGATAATTTTTTAAAATTATTTTTTGAATAGCAGATTAAAAATATAAATATTTCATTTTTAGAAGAAGAAAATTCATTTTATAATGCTAGCTTTCTTTGATATAATCAAGAGTTTTTATAATCATTTATTACAATAATATGAAAGATGGGAAAAAACGTGTTGTTTTTAAGAAAAAGAATTCATTTCAGAATAGATTCGCAACGACTGAAAAAGAATTTCAACAACATATACATAGAAGGGGAGGGGGGGGGGAGAGAAGAGGAGGTATGGAAATTTTTCACGAATTTCAAGATAAACAATCTGACATGATGAAATGAAGGACAACTGAGGAGAAGGGTGATTGAGTTGGAAATCTTGATTTATATTAAAGTTTCTTCCTAAATACACAGAAAACTCACATAACTCAAGATATATGGAATTCACGGATATACTATGGGTCTTCAAACTTCAGTTCATGGAGAAATTAGATTTGAAAACATCATCTTTTGATGTAAAACTTTTAAAATATTCCAAAATTCTAAAATGCAAAATATTGAAATCTAGCTTTCAAGTAAATAAAAAAAATAGATCATATGTATCCCAAACACATTTGGGACTGCATACTCCTTGTCAATTAAAAATCTACCATAAGAAATTGGATCGTTATTATTTTATCGGAATTATTTTATATAAGAGAATAGAAAACAGCATTCCAAATTCTAAATTCATTCAACAGGCAATAAATTTTTTTAAAAAAAAGAAAAAAATCCTTGTTTACATCACCATCTATCAATGAGTGTGTAATATTACTACATTCAAAAAGTTCCAGAACTTATTTTATTTCAACAGAACTAGATATTCTTGTACAGACAGCTGAAATTCTGTCAACAGTGATTCAGAATTGACTGTCACAGATTAACTAATGAAAGCTGTAATGAAAAATTTCAAGTACACTGACAGAGTGCAAAAGAAACCGTTTGCATATGAGTATGTGTAACAATGTTAGATATAAATATATAGAAACATTAAAATGTTGCTTCTTTACAATGGGGTCTTTGCTATCCATAATGAGCATCAACCCAAATCAAAACTAATCACTAAAATCGGATTGAAAGAAACAGTGATCTATTAATAGAAAATAGAAATAATGCCAAAAGAAAATGTTAGTAATAATCTCTAACTTAAGAGAAATTATTATGAAACACCATACATATAATAAAAATAGTAGACTTCAGCTGATTGACCTTTGCTACAATCCAGCATAAAAAAGATAAATGGGAAGTTTATATCCCATAAATAATTTTTATTCAGGTTTAGGTATATTCACACAGTGATACAAAAAATTTACATTAAAAAAAAAAAATGCCTGGGTTATTTCATGTCTAAACAGAATTTAAGATTTGGGATCCGATAATGATGGACACCAAAGGGGGAGGGATATATTAAACTCCACCCAGCGTAACAGATTAATTATATTTTTCTATTATAGATTAGATAGAAACTTTTTATTTAGTATTTCCTTCCAAGTAACTACTTAAAGTAATATTTATTTTTGCCATTGTGATTTTCTTACTGCACTTTTTCAGAACTTAAGAATTGTTAACTGGCTTCTTTTCAAAATTGCATTTTACCAATCTCTTTCCATTATCCCTCATCATATACATATTTAATTTGAATGTTTAAACAGTAATATATATATATATATATATATATATATATATATATATATATATATACACATATATATATATATATATATATATATATATATTATTTTTTACTTTATTCCATAAATTAATTCAAAACAATAATGCAATACAATATTTAAATTAATATAATAAGGTATATAAATATTCTATATAAAATAATATAAATTACTAATGAAAAAATATTTAAATATTTCTTTTAATTTATAATAAATTTAATAATTTAATATGAAGAAAGCATTGCCTGACAGCTACTTACTTTATCATTAGTAATATAAATAATTTCAATTTCACATACGGTTTGATTTCTGCAGCTATTCTCTACATATCAACATTTTTTGGATCACTATATACGACAAAATCAATAACTATCTGGCTATAACTCTTAATCACAGTTTGGCTTTTCATATGTTTAAAATTATAAATAAATAAATTTTTTGTTCAAATTTAAAATAACTTTTTTATTCAAAATTAAAATTAAGTAAATGTAATAAATTCTGCAACACAGGTCAATAGTGGCATTGAGATATAATATCATTAATCAAATAAATAAAGTGGCCCTAACTATAAAATGCATCTAAACTTTCTAAAACACACACAAAGTCTCTTTTACAAGCATTCCAAATCAATACGGCTTGTTAATACACACCAGAACTCATAACCATAGAAAACAATAAAACTTTTAATGTAAAATAACGCAACACAATAAAATATTTTACCACTTGAGTTAAAGGAAATTGCATAGTACATTGAAGAAAATCTAATAACAAACTGAATTTTTTTTTAAATCAATCAAACTTTTTTTGAAGTGAGAGAACTATCTATACAACTTTTTGGGATGAATAATGAACTGTTTTTCTCTATATATTTAAAATATTAAAGAGAACCAAGGACCAGTCACCCACTACCAAACAATTGTCTGATTTCACCAATTTTTGTTTCATATGAAAGCTCATAATGTCTAGATATGCTCTGCACACAATTGCACTTCTTCAACCTCAATTTTTAACAAAAGTTTCAAAAACACTACTTCACTGTATCTTACTTTCACAAAGCAAAATGTAAAAGATTCTTTTTTGGATTTCTTATGATTTTTACTATCAAGAAGATGCAGGATTGTTCAGTTAACCTATTAACACCCAACTTATTTTAAACCAAACATTTCATTAAATTATGTTAATAATACTAAGATTAGGCTGACAGTGAAATAAAATTATAGATCTTTATTTAGAAAATTTCACAAAAAACATAGTGAAAACTCTTTAAAAAATTTTCTTTACAGATATATATATAGAGATTTTTAAAATATGCTGAAATGTATAAAATAATAATAATAAACACTGAAATATATTCAAGAAAATTTTCTAAATAATTTGTAATTACATGTATAATCCTCAAAATAATTCTAAATACAATAAATTACAAAATTATGAACCTTCAAAATTCAGCTAAGGGATGGTTGAAAACTGTTTAGAATTATTTGTCGATAAAACAGAAAAGAAAGAACATTCAATTTAAACCCAGAAATGAAATGCAACTGTCCTATAATAGGACAATAACATTGATGGTTTGATCAGATTTTTATGATCTGAAATTCATTTTTAAGATATAGCATTCTCATGTTAAATTTTTGGAAACTGTACTTTTCATATCATCTTTTAGAAATAATAGATGAATTGCCTTTCACTTGAAAAAACACACCCTATTTTTGGTTCATGTAAATTTTTATTTTATAAATTAAATGCTATTTTCAGTGATTACTGCACATCCGCCATTCATGCAGTAAAATAATTTTGAATACCAAAGAACCAGTTCCCTGCCACAGCCTTTTTATTATTTTCAATAATTTTCATTTCATATGAAAATTAATAATCATGATTTTTTTAGATAGCTAATAACTATTATTTATTACATGCTCTAGAATCATTAATATATTTAGGTGATGTATTGACTAAAATTACTACATATTGCTTTATTTATTTATTTTTTAGAAAACTTTTCTTGACATTTTGTGCGAGTATTATAGCTCTAAATGAATTTTTTTAAAGTTTTCAGGAAACTTTTTCAAATACATAATCTCTTTGTAGAGAATATGCACTCAGATACAATATTTCTAAATCATTAGAGGAATTTTTGGGATCATACCATCGACCATTTTTGCCAAACCCGATATTAAAGCCCAAAGGTAATAATTTTGCACCAATAAAAGCAAAATTGCTTTTCATTATAATGGGGCCAAAGGATTGGTGCATTTTCGTTAATCCTTTGGCGCATTTCGCGAGGATTGGCACATTTTCCAGAGCGTTGACAGGATAATCCCAAAGTACCTCATTAGAGATATATTTTAAATTGAAAAAATATGTTGTACGATATAATGACTGGTTTTATTTCTTAAAAAGTTCTATTCTTCAGGAAATATAACTAGTCTCTTTTAGAATATTGAATATCAGTTAAAAAAAAATGCTCGACTAAAGGAAGATTTGCCCATCAAGAGACAATGCTTGCACTGCATTTTGATGGGCGGTATGGACAATAAAATAACACTGATTGACTTAAAATTATAAAATTCGAAGTTTCATAACTCAATCAGTATTATTTACAAAAGAATAGACATTTTGTTTTAAAATGTTAGTATCATAAATACTTCGCAAAAGGAGCACTTACAGAGAGCTGTATAAAAGTTGAACAAGGTTTTGTAATTTTCATCAACCAGACATTTATAAACTCAAAAACATAAAATACTAGAAAATGTGGCCATCCAGATTTGCTATTATCTTGTTAATAATATCTTGGATACTATTGTCACAGATTAATCAATGAAAATTTAATAGAAAATCTCTTGCATTCAGATGGAATAAATAATAAAGAAAAAAATTTATCATTCGTTATACACTTCAAATATAAACATTAAAAATTTTGTTTCCCTCTGGTAGGATCTTTTCTATCTACAATATGCAAGAGTACTCAACTCAAAAGTAATCACTAAAATCACAGCAAAACAATGAGTCATTAACACAAAGAATGCAAGTCAAAAGCAAAATATAAATAACACTGAAAGAAAATATTAACAATAACTACCAAATAAAGTGGAAATATTATAAATATGCTTAAATATAAAATAACAAAAATTTTAGTTTTATTTTGTAGAATATAATACTATCATTAAAATTAGATACAATTAAGTAATATTAAAAGAATTAAATGTTTTCTTGAAACATTTAAACCATAAAATAGAATATATAAATCAGATTTTCAACTAAATACTTCAATTGGAAGTAGACCAGAGTTAATTTCTTACTTTCATCTATCAATTCTGTAAAATATTTGAAGATTAAATGTGGATAATAAAACTGAAACGCAGATTATGAAAAATCATTTTTAAAAATCTAAAATACTTTAACAAATTTCATTTGTTACATTACATATATTATAACAAAATGTATCAACTGTTATCCTATTAACACACTACCTTAGGTCTAATTTTCAAACTTACTAATAAAAGTTGTAGTTGAAAATATCATGCGAGTTGCCAGAACACTTAAAAATTCACAAAAAAAAAAAAAAAGTTTGCAGTGCACTTCAGATATAAATAAAACTACAAGCTTTGTTTCCTTGCAATGGAACCTTTTCACTCCATAAAGTTAATGAATATTCAAATTAAAACAAATAATTAATATTGGATTTAAACAAATAGTAATCCACTAACAGAAAAAAAAAATGCAAAAGCACACACAAAATGAAAAAAGAAAAATTGAAAGAAAATATTAGCACTAAACATTAATTCAGCCCACGATTGGACAATATAATGAATCAGCATAACACACCAATAAATCAATCAAGTTCAATATTAAAATAAAACTGTCTCAGTTCCTTTGTACTAAAGTAGAAGTTGACATTTCATATCAGATAAAATTTCAGACCAACAGGTTTGGGGTATTTTTAACTATATACAGCATTGCAGATGATAGTGAATGATTATAAATACTTATAATAAACTTATTTATGAAATATTTTACAAAAGTAACAGTTTAACTAAATCTATTACATGGCTGAAATAAATATGAGTTAACTTATTATATAGGTTACATATTTTCATATTACTATGACAAATAAATATTGCATGAAAATATGTAAAGAATATCAAAAAAATTTCAGATTCACTTTGTCAGACAGAAAAGCGAAATCCAAATATTATCATAGTATAATCTGTACCAACCCATAAGGAAGAGGTAAACAATCTGGTACAGTGCTTATATAGCTAAAGTAATATGTAAGTCTTCTAACAGTACATATATTCAAACTAAAATATTAGTCTTTATTATAATGTACAACACGCCAATCAATGTGTTAAGATGAAAACATCAGTCATTATAATGTACTATTGCAAATGCAGTTAAAGCAAATATTTTTTTTCAGGAATCAAAAACATATTTTGAGAGTAAAATTGTAATTGTACAATTTAAGTATTTATAATATAATAAAACCTTCAAGATTGAATTTCATATAATCAAATAGGCTGAAAAATTGAGTCATTATTGACTCAAAATGATAAAACAATGTTCCGCCGATTTTAAATTTTAAAAAGGATTTAAATATTGTCAAAAATGCACAGAGGAAGTACCATATAATGAAAATGCCATAATATTTTATTTTATTGACAAGCATCTGATTTATTTCATGACTCGAGATAGGAAATCAAATTAAAATTATTGAATCGTAATTTAAATTTGTAAAAAAAGATAATAATGTACTTACATAGAAATAAACAAGGGGCCAATTATTATATATCATTCATCTGTCATCAAACATGATAACAAAAGTGTGGAATATCATCTAAGAAAACATCTCGGTAAATCAAACGACATGATTCTGAAAATTCAAAACGCTGTAAGCAAACATATACAAACAAATTACGGGTTCAGATATCCACGCTCCCGCAGAAAATAAAAAACTAAAAAAAATTGAGAGGACAGGTTTGAAGTTTTCACTTCATTTTAAACACTACAATAAATTTCATCATTTAGTAGGGCTTGTTTGAAACGCAAAAGATTGAAGATTTATCAGACTAGAGCTTTTGAAAAAGTTGTAAACACATGGAATGCTGCCGCCATCTATGGACAATTTATAAAAACAAAAATAATATCAATGCCATTTTTTTTGTTTTGTTTTGAAGATTCTATATAAAAAATGCATAAGCTGCACTTAATTTTCAGTAAATAAATTCATACATAAAAAAGTTTTTAAAAAAAGAAGAATCATGCTCGTTTTTTTTCCTTGAAAAGAGAACTCGATTTTTAAAAAACAAAACAAAACAAATACGTAGAACATTTTATAAGATGATATACAATTTCGTTCTATAGAAAATATTCTTTTCGTTCTTGCTTACCGAATACCTTTGGATCTTTGATCGTTCTTCAGGTGCATCAGTTTGTTTGATGAAAAGAAAAATAACAAAATATTAAAAATATAGAAAAAAAATTTTGGATTAATAATAAATTAATAAAAAAATTTTTTGGAAACTGCATGCAAATGCTAATATTTATTATTAGATATATCAAACAATTTTTTTCTACCATATTCTTATCAAGAACACACCAATGTATCTAGAAATTTCTATATAGTATCTTAGAAATCAATCATCTCTACCACATGATGATGCTAGTTATCCCTAGGACAAAATATTGTACAATTTACAATGTTATTCGATTTTCTGCATACCGGGCAGTGTTAGATATCTTAGCAATTTTTTTTTTGGGACATTTTGTGTGAATAGAGGTGTGTTAAAGAAATTGTTATACAAAAGCCATTCAATTACAAAATTCTAATTTCACAAACATAATACTGTTCAAACGATCAAACGCAAAAAAATATATCCCCGCCCTATAGAAGCATTCAGGGTGAACTGAACGATCAGACCGCCATGACACTAAAGCAGTGATTGAGATAAACGCAAAATGAGTCCCATTCCTGTGCAGCACATACTGGACATTGATATCAAATTAATTCACTCCCACAACATTGTTTTATCCTCACCCCAAAGAAAAAAAAATTACTTACTTATACAGCAACTTCTCATCATCATATTTGACGTTTCCTACAAGATTGAAAATAGAGTAATCATTCTTCAACATGGAATTTAAGAAGGATAAAAATCAAGGTTTTTCAGCTGCATCTATATATTTTTTTTAATTCTTGTTTTATAATTTAGAGTTCACCCAGCAAATATATATATATATATATATATATATATATTTAAAATAATTTATTAAGGAACTTATTCTTAATTCAAGGTAGAAAATGCATTCATTAGATGACTAATTTAAAAAGGTAGAAATCAATATTATACAAAAGTGACTGAGATCTCATTTTTTTAAATCTTAGAGATTAATAGAACAATCTTTTGATTATTCATATGCGCAAAGCACAAACATTTGACACTTTACGAGAGAACTCATAGAGTCATAGAGTGTATATAATACTGTGTATTACCACAGGCAAACAGGGTGAAATGGAGACGTTAAAGAGTGTTTGAGGAAAATTCCAGTGACAACATAATTACACTAGAAGACTCCATCACTCAAACCTTATGTATGACTAAAGCTAGAAGAAACTATCTATATGTCTTCTCAGATTGGAGATAAGGATGACGAATATTTTCAGAGCGGTTATTACGTAACCAATATCAAAAAGTCACAAATACAAGTGATCAATACTTTTCAAAAGGGGTGTGATTCAAATCCTTCATAATATCTTACTGATGATATTTCGATTACAGGTTTTGGATCACGATAGAAACTAAAAATAGATACGATATCACTGAAATTTGCCGGAGCGGTGACGATACGATCTGTCCAATGGATGCTCTCGAAAGAAATCTGTGATTGAATTGAAAAGTGAACGGACCGGTTATTGGAATTATCGTATCGTATCATTGAATTGCATATCACTGAAATTTATCGGAGCGGTGATTTCACAGGAAAGTGCGAGGCTTCACTGGAAAGTGCGAAGTCACCGCTCCACTTTACGGGAGTGACCGATATTCGGATTTGATGATGCACTATTCCATACAGATCATTTTTAATTGCTCGTGACATGATTGACTTTGATTACATGTACTCTGTTTACTGCTGGCGCCATCTATTGGTAGAATATAGGACTAAAGTAAACATTTTAAAGAAATGACATATATTTTTAACTCATCTTTCCCAGAAAATGGTTCACTCTAATAAATAAATTAAATAAATAGTTTTGAGAAAAAAAAATAAAATTTAAGAAGTAAGCTGAAACAGATAAATTAATTCAATCACACGTTAATTAAATTAGTAAATTAAGTATTAATTACAATTAATAAATTTTATATTTAATATTAAGTAATAATTTTAATTAATAATATGATTGAAATAACAGATATTTGGAACGCATATTTAAAAATAACAATAGCAATATTATTTGTTATTCAAAAAATCGTTAATTATGCATCTCTAATTGGAGATTGATTGCTAAGATTGGTGCAGTAAAGCGAGAGAATCCAAATGTCTGGTATGAGTGTTGCTTCACATAATAGAATGCTTTGCAAATGTATTAAACTGTCCAAATGTTATTAAATTGGCTGGCAGTGAATGGGCTAGAAAATATGTTTCTACTGATAATCGATACATCGCTTTGTGGAATAAATAGGTAGATACCAATAAAAAAAATTGTTAAGCCTATGCCAAAATAATATTTTGTTATTACTACTAGGATACCCTACTACATTAACTGAATATTCAATCATGTGCAAAAAATCTAAAATGGCTCTTATTAATATTGTGAGATATCTGCTTCATTTAAGGACGTTTCATTGTTAACAAATAACGATAACTTTTATCAAACTGTATTTGCAAAGCTTTCTATATATATGCCTTTATCTTACTTATTTTTTTTATAATATATATATTAGACCAGACAATTCATATATGAAATAAAATTGAAGAATGAATTATTTTCCTATTTACATTGTGTAAATTATGCAAATACAACTAAAAATCGATGTAAAAACACGGCGATTATAAAATGGACTTCTGTCACTTTTTGCAAAACAAAACAAAAAAAAACCCTGTGTTTTATTCTTTTTTGACTGAAAATAGAGAGAATTTATATAAATTTTTCCCTAATTATATGGCATGGATTTTTTTTTTTTTTTTTTTTTTTTTTTGTCGTGTGACTATTTTATGCCAATCTTTTGCGCAGTATGCCAAACTTTTGCTCAAGGGTCTATACCCTCAGAATTCTGAGGGTAAAGACCCCTGAGCACCCGAGGGAAGAAGTCTGATTTCTAGCTCAAATGAAGATAGCACACAACTGGCTTGCACAACCCCTTTTTACCGGTTGGGGGGTTCATTCACGTACCTTACAGAGAGAACGCAAGGAAGAGAACAACCATGCCCGAACCACTACTTGAACCCGGAACACCTAGCTCATGGGGAAGTTGCGCTACCCCTAGACCAGGACAACGGCTGGCATGGAATTCAAAAGAAGGTAACGTCGAATCAATGTAAATATTGGAGTTTTATAATATTTAGCCTTTGTATTAGACAAGCTGTCAAGAGACTCAGAATCCTATATTTCTTTTTTTCTTTCTTTTCTTACAGACTTAGTATCTTTCTTTTCATAACTTTTAACCGATAACTTTTATCAAACTGTATTTGCAAAGCTGTATCAAAATGTATATATATTCCTTTATTTACTGTATTTTTTATAATATATATTAGTCTTCATATCTATGACATAAAATCGAAGAATGATTTACTATCCTATTTTGCAAATATAAAAAAAAACACAGTAAATTTATGCAAATGTAAAAACACAGCGATTATAAAATGGACTCCTGTCATTTTTTGCAAAAAAAATCAGTGTTTTATTCTTTTTTGACTGAAAATAGAAAGAATTTATTATATATTTTTTCATAATTATATGGCATGGAATTCAAAAGAAGGTAACATCGAATCACTGTAAATATTGGAGCTTTTAATATTTAGTCTTTGTTTTAGACAAGCTATCAGTGACTCAGTAGGTACATTAGTATCTTACCAATCAACATCAAAGGAAAAAAAATGCGATGAACAAATACACTTCTCTCCTAAGGTTCAAAGTTTTGAAATGGTCTAAGACGATGAGGTTCTCCTTTGACAGAGCATTTTCTTTCTACATTAATGGCGCCGGAAGAAAATTTTGGTTATCAAAATTCAGTAACACAATACTGCTTGTTATTTCTTTAGAAATGCTTGATTATGTTCTTAGATTGTAAAAAAAAAGTCTAAAGGTATTGTAAAGGTTGTTAGCGTCAAAAAATATATTTCCAAAGAAATTATTCACATGATACTTTGATGAATTTGCGCTGAAAATGAGCAATTCTTTTGCAATGTTTTAAACTTTTTATCTGATTTAATATCCATGAAAAACATTATTAAATATAACTTTGCATATTTAAAAAAAAACGAAATTTGTTGTTTTAAAATTTTTACATTTTGGGATTAAGGTGGAATAATTACGTTAAAAAGTTGATTATTTTGCAAAAATATGAATTTTTTAAATTTTATATTCTTAATGTTTGAACAGTTTTTTTTAATAAAACTGTTGAATTTTGATTCTAACTTCAATATTCGAGAAATTATGCTAATTTCCATACTTGCATTTATCAACATATTAATGCTATTTTAAACTTTTTTATATGCTATTTTCCCAAATTCTCATCTTTAGCAGTATTTTCTTACAAATAAATCCCATAAATTAAAATCTAATGTATATTTTTTATTCAGATTTATTATAGTAATTTCTCAATACATTCTACAGTTCATGAATAAGAGAATAAGTAATCCATTCATTTAGAAATATTTTAGTTATTTTAATGCTTCGCAATGTGATAAAAATTGAAACTTTTATATTATTTATCATTTGAACTCCAGTATTTAAATAGTGGATAGAAATACAGCTTATTTTTTTAGTTCAGGCAATCGGTAGTATATTTCTTAAGCTATCTGCAAAATTTTAAGCAAATCATTTAATAAACTTCTAAACTGACTATTTTAGAGCACTTTTCAAGAAATTCATCTCGAAAATAGTTACATATCTTAAAACCTATAACAAATAATTTTGAAACATCGGTAGATATCTTATATTAATTGTGCCACAGTAAGTAAATTTGAGAAAAATTTGTATTTTTAGAATACTGAAGGATACATTTATGTACCAACAATTTAAAAGTCATGACAATCGTAACAGATTGTAAAATTTTGCATGTGAGACTAAATATATGGTAATCTCAAGTCATGACTATATAAGTATTCAGTATGTTTAAATTTTTGACCATTCTCGATTTGGACAGTATCAAAATTTCTTCTTTTGTAGAATATGATATGTATTAATTTTCCTATACTCATTTTGTTTTATCAATAATGCAAAAAAAAAAAAAAAAAAAAAAAAAAAACACCACTTTACCAAACGCCTCTTAGCAGGTATATCTAGATTATAAATAAACTTCCCTTAGTCAAAAGCACTTAAGAAAATTCCAAAACGAATTTAAAGCGAAATGTTTCAACCATTTTGGGCATATCATGATTATGAGCGTCAGAATTGCTGATAACATTTATCTCCAATACCGCTTATCTCTTTTGTTGTGTGTATAAGTTAAGGGATAAGATTAAAGGCTTCATAGTTAATTATGTTTCCTTTCAGTATTTCTGTCTTTCCAGTTGATAAGGGGTGCGAGAAAAAAAATTAAAAGAAGCAAGGGAATTACGCCCTCATTTTGCCACTCAACAGTTCTACCATGTTTCAGTTTACACAATATAAGACCCACATCTAAAATTACCCAATATACAGTTATACGACCTATGAAATTTACATATATAGATACATAATATAATGTCGTTTTTATATTCGGCCAGTAGGCAGCGCATGCGTAGAAAAGGCTGATTTTTTGTTTGTCACAATTTCATACGATAGATTCAGGCATTCCATGCTTGGCTATAAATTACCATTTGGCGTAATCGAATTTTTCTTTTTTCATTGCGTATCGTATTAGCATGATACGCAATATCGGTCAACATACCGAAATCTGAAAAACTATAGAAAAGACATGGCGAATAAAAAAAAAAGCCTCGCATTAGAAAGAGCAAAAAATGTCGGAATTAATCTATACTTATAATAAAGCTCAGTATGTGTGTGTGTGTGTGTTGGCGCTCTACAGGCCAGACCATTCAACCTACAGTTACCAAATTTGGCACGTGTATACCTTGGAGGCCGAGAATGTGCACCTGGGGGTTACTTTTTCGAATTTTTAATTAGAATTTTATTTATTTAAAAATGAAGCGAAATTTTGGCGTGTTTCTGTTATAGCTTCTGAAAATATTACGGTACAAAAAAGATTTTTACATGAAGTTAAAGGTCAAAAGTTTATCTTTTAAATGATACCAATGTTTTAACCTTAAAATTAAATTTCTATTTTTAATGAATTTTTAAATAAATATTTTAACTATATTTTTCAACAATTTTTTTCGTACAAAATAAAAATAAAATTTAAGCTGCACGAGCACGTTTCGCATTCATGGGAAAAAATTAGCTTTTTTCAAAGTGTTGCCATCACATTGATTAAAGCTCCAATTAAAAATAAATTAAATCTTTTTGGAAATGAAATCTGCAAAAATATAATTTTCGGCACGTGTCTGTAGGAAATGAAACAAATATGAAATATTATTTTTTCTAAAAAATAAATTCAAGAAAAATTATTTTATGATCTTTTACACTCTCTATATTATTAATCCAATAAATCAGTTTTATTTTAAGGCAAGTTTTGTTTAATAAGAACAGGATATCCATTCAAATCAGGGCCACACAGCTAATTTGTAAACCTTTAGTAAGACACAGATCTGCTAAAATGGTCTAAATGGAAAATGATTATATTTTATGTAACTTGATTCAATAAATGCTCTAATAAATAACGAATTTTTGATTTTACATAAAGCTTCAGCTGTGGAAATCACGAATAACAAAATGTTCTTGAAACACTAATATTTTAAATAAAAAGAGTTAATTTCCAATCAACTAAATCAATCACTGAAACTGACTGATTTATGAAAATTTATATATCACTATTCAATAAAAAAATGATAATTTTAGATTTTTTCATCGATCGTTTCAAAGAAAATAGCCAATCAGCGCGCAGGTTTCTCAAGATTAATTGGCCTAAGATAATGAAAATGTTGAGTTTTTCTAAATTTTTAACATTCAAAACTTCATAAATAAGTCTTAGTTGATCGTGGAAAATAGAAACATTCATTCATTTATTTAAAATTTGGTGTGTCCAGAATATTTCTCAGAATATGATACCTTACTGCATTAAATTTAGACTTCATAATTTTTGAAATATATTTATAGGCCGGAACAAAATATTATTATTGATTTCATTTCAATCCTTTTGAAAGCAAAACTAAAAACTGAATTTTATGCTGAATCTGAGAAATTTTTGTTGAATTATTCTTTGAGATATTACATAAATTATGAAAAATATTTTGTAGTTCACGTAAGATTTAAATACCGAGCGATTCTGTTTGCAATACTCATATTCAATAATAATAAATAAATAACAATAAAGATGATAAATAAAACAAAACAATTGGTTTTATTAAAAAATATCTTTATATTAATTGCAATTTTCTCATTTCCACTTTAAATTAAAGTTGAAGTTTTACCGGAAATGACAACAGATTAGGAAAATATATATAGTAAATTGAACGTAACGATCTAAACAACAGTATAAGTTTGGTATGAATATCAGAATTTGAAGATTAAAAATGTTTTGTTTGAGAATCTATTAAGAGACCAGTTACTCAAAATGTTTAATTGAAAATTGTAGCGAGCGGTAATACTGGCGAACCGACTGGTGGCCAAAGGCGGCTAGTCTATAATAAGAGATAAATTTTTTCACGCTAAAAAAACCCTCGCCAAATTCTACAAATGCAAACACAGTAAGAAAAAAATACAATACAGCGACATGTTGTTGTCCCGTCGGGACAAGTACTTGCCATGGACCGAACATTTTACAGCCTTTGTACGTATGCGCTGCTTATTGTCCGTCTTATAACTGGGCGCGTGTAAACCCGGCATTAATGTACATTTGAAAAGCTTGTACACGTAATATTATGTTCCAATAATAAATAAGTTCCATCATGTAATAAATATTTGAGAGCTTCAGTAGTTTTAGAACCAACACATACTACTTAGCCTAGATTTGTTTTCATTCTGCAACATTTAAATCCAAAATAGATTTGTTTAAAAAAGTGCAGGGAATCAAGGAAAATTTAAAAGAAATGTGAGCATCTAATTTGAAACTCATAACATAATAATACTTTAGGTCCAATTAATCTATCTTTCTATTTAGAATAAACAGGGAAACCCCAAAAATCTGTCATCCAGTCACCAATTTTTATTTCATATCAAATCTTATCAAGGAGAATGAAGGAAATCTTATTTATTTGATATGAAATCTTATTTAATGGCCACCTTCCCTCTCACCTCTTATTTCCAAGAAAAATATTCAAAATACTACTTCACCGTATGTTTGCTATGGGTAGGGGAGAGTCCCAACAATTCGCCAAATCCCAGCCATTGTACTGGTTTCGTCAATTTTTATTTTATTTGAAAGTTAATGATATCTATATACTTCAACAATGCTCGCCTATTCCCAACCCCTACCATTTTTGGAGATATATCGCAAGAACCACACTTCACTGTAAATTTTTTATGGAATAAAGCCATGAGAGAGTTCTCCAATTTCAATCATTGTTCACATTTTGCCAATTTTTATCTCATATGGAAGCTTATGACTTATAAATGTAACATCAATGGAGCTTACCGCCACTATCCTTCATTTTCGCAAGATAAATAATTAATAGCTAGATATAATGATAAATAATTAATATATGAAATATCGCAAGATAAAACATTGACCGAGTCCCCGGCTTAATGTTCGTTTGAGTATTCTGAGACGGCTCCTTTTCGACGATTTTATCTCATTAAGGGGAGAGACGTGGAAGGATGAGCGCATTTCCGGAATTTTTCGTCATTCTTTGACCTTGATTTTCGCCCTATTAGATGCTTTTTTGTACAATTCTTTTTCAAGTGTATGTGAGTATTGTGTCGTTTCTGACCGTATTATTTTAATTCAGTCTGCGAGAAATTCAAGTTTATTTTATTGTTAAATGCAAACATCCTCTCTTTAATCTTTCCACTCACACCTATTTTGACGAATTAGACCCATCCTAACGCATGCGCAAAAGGGTTTTATAATTCGTTGTCAAACAATAGCTGAATAATCACAATTGCCCCATGATTAAATTTCAAGTATAATAAAAAATAACAGTTTCTTTCGTTGTATAAGATGTTGCTCAAAGGCGCATCGCATGGTTAAATTGGTGTTATGAATATGGTAAGCGAGCAGTTGGTCGCAAAGGCGACTAGCTACATTTTATTTTGAAAATTTTCTCTTAATATTATTAATAATTATATATTTCTAATTGTAATAATGTTCACACAAAAATGCATTTAATATTGTTATAATGCTCACTAGTATCGATTAAGTAATTAAAACGATTAAAATGTAGTTGTAAAATAAGCTGACATTTAAAAAAAAATATCAAAATTAGTAAAACAAAACAAAAAGTATGGAAATAAACCTGATATTCCTGAAGATTTTGTTTTAAAAATGTTACTGTCCAATAATATATTCCAAAACTACTAAAGAAAATCATTAACATTTTGATTCATTTTACTTACAAATTTAATAAAAATTTTGAAAAGCACTTCTATAGCTAGTATCTACTAACCTAGAAATAACTACCTATCAAATTTGGTACTCTAGATCCAAGATCTGCACTGAAAGGGGTTTTTAATGATTTTTAAAAACACCATTTGTGACCCCCAAAAGTTCAACCCCTCCCCCTTCGGATGAACATGCACAATTCTTCACATATGTTGCAATTTGTAAATAGCATACCAGCTTTTAAGCAGTTTCATGAAAAAACAAACACGCCTAAAACCAAAATTGGAATAATTTGAAGAGTTAATTTAAATAAAATAGCAAAATACATTATCTATCATCATGTTGAAGCTATTTAAACAAAATGTTAAAATTTTGATTAATTTTAATTAAAAACATAACAAAAATTTTGAAAAGACCATTTTAAGTGAGCAACTAGAGGAGGGGTGAAAAAAGAAAACTAAAATTGAAATAATCTGAAATATGTCAATTTAGATTAAATAGCAAAAAACATATATCATCATGTTAAAGTTACCTAAAGGAAATGCTACAATTAAAATTTTAATTAAAAATCTAATCAAAATTTTGAAAGGCTTTCTTTAGTGAGCATTTAATATTGAAGAAGTGACTACTTGTTGAATTTTATACACTAGATCCAATGACCTGCCCTGAAAGATGTTTCAAATTATTTTTAAAACATGCATATTACAATTTGTAGATACTATACTAGCCTTTAAACAATTGCACAAAACAACAACAACTAAACTGGAACAATTCAAGAAGAGTCAATTTAAATTAAATAGCAAAAAAACCTTATATATCATCATGCTACCAAGAAAAAATGTTATAACAAGCATTAAAATTATTAAAAAAAAAACATTCCATGAATGAAAAATTCAAAAGAATATAGCATTTATAACCTGAAGAATTTTAGTTAAAATTTGGAAGTAATAATAATAAACACAATTATAATGAAACATTCAATTTATTAAAGAAAATAAAATGTCGAAAAAAACAACAACAACTGAAAACACATGCTTATACATTGATTTTTAAAATAAAATATCAACTAAAATGGATAAATTGAATAAACAAGAAAATTAAAATTAAATAAACAAAGCATTCATCTTACATATACAAATACTAATAAATTTCACTTTTACAAATATTTGAATATAATGGCGATAAAATATACAATATGAGGATGAAAAAAAAAAAAAAATGCACAAATCATCTCATTCTTTTTCACTCTTAAACCAGTGTAGGCACTACAGAAATAACAGTTTTTAAACTGATTAAAATTTGTTTCCTAATATTGAAAAAATCTAAATACTTAAAAAATTATTAGTATTAAATTTCTCAATATTTAAAACAACAATCTAAAACAATTTTCTTTCATATAAAAATTATTAAAATTGCGTCTTGAGACACTTTTAAGTAAATAAAAACTCTGAAGAAATAGTGTGGTACATAATATCAGTATTTCTATTCATTTGTGGGCCATAGGATCAAGACACATACCATAGAATGTCACATAGTATATAACAAATTCATTAAGCGCCAAATGTTTTCCCACTGGTGTGATTGGGTATATTTGGAGAGAGGCTGCTGATTCAGGTACCCTTTTCATCAACTAAATATGATTCAAAATCATAAGGTCCACGTCAAAATGGTTTTTATACAGATTTAACCATTTGGGATGGATTTGAAACAACTTCATAATAAACTGGTATAAATGTGTCCCATTAGATCTGAGAAAGTCAAAATGGGTTTACTACATCGCATGACTTTTTTTTTCTTCCACATACGAGATGAAGATTTACATGCACAATCACTAAAGTGGAACATTACATGAACATTCTACATTTACTATAATTTTTGTATTTATGAATTGTAATAGGTAGATTTTATTCTGCATTCCATAACATTTTAATTTTTATTAATTCAAAATACTGACATATTGTAAATTAACCGAGCTGAATGCAACATGGAGAATAGATGAGATTTCATTTTTTTGTGAAGTTGCTATTTTTATCACAATTCTATTAAAACACCCAACATTGCAATTGCTTTTTAAGATTAAAACAAATATTATAAATCGAAATTAAGGAAAAAAGTGCTTGCCAAAATTTCAACAAAGAAAATATTTTCTTTTTATTTTTTTAACTTCAAAAATATCATAAGCGAAAAATTATTTAGTTCATTTTTAAAATAAAGGAAAAAAAAAAAAAAAAAAAAACGAATTTGATTACACTAGTAAATAATATTCAATTTATTTTTTAACTGCATCATTAAAATTCCTTATAAAGAGATAAGAAGTAATTTCTTAAAAAGAAATTGATTTTTCTATGCATATAGTTATCTTAAAGGCATTTATATGATTACAGCAGAGAAGCTAGCTTAGATTGAATCCAATGATACTCTGAATTATGTGTTAAAATTTTCTCACTGCTTCTTAAAATGTAGGACCATTAGACTATTTGAATTGCGTACAAAAATTCTAATATTAAGGTATCTGAATTCTATTACATTCAATACTGGCAACAATACTTCTTTCCTCAAGTTGAATTAGGTAAAAAATTATAATTTACTACATATTTATAATCATTTTGGTGTTTTAAGACAATTTAAAAGAAATTTACTGAATGCTGTACTTTGAATCAGATAATAACAGCTAACTCTCCAAATTTTGAACATGCTCTTTTAGTTTTTTTTAATATAAAATTACATACTATATTCACAAGCCATGCTAATGAACAAACTAAAAAAATTACTATAAAGTGATCTTGTTTATTTTTACAATAGTAAAATCGTAAATTGGTAAAACTGTATGGAAATGCTGAATTATTATTTTTTTTCAATGCCCGAGATAAGAGAATTAGCTTTGAGTTTTTATGGGATGGGGAAAAAAAAAAAAAAAAAAAAAATCAAAATTGCAGAATACATTAAAAAAATTGAATTATAATTAGATTCAACTCAATACAGGGGATTATATAACAGAATTTAGAGAAATAGTTTTAATATAAATAAATAATATGCATAAAATACAGCAGAACATGGCTAATTTGACTGATACGACAATACAAAATGAAATATTAAATAATTCAATTTATTCAAAAAATCTAAATAAGAAAAACTAGTTTAAAACTGTAGACAATAACAGAAAACTGAAATTTTTACACTGAAAATGGCAGTGAAGATTTAGTTTTAACATGAAATAGTTTTCAGATATGATGCATAATTAAAAAGCTATGAGACATTTTAATAGATAAAATAATAATTATTGAAAAATTACTAATTTTAAAAATAAGAATTTCACTAAAGAAATAACAACATAGTCTTTTGAATACATTTATACAATAAAATTTCAAAACAAGGAGTATCAGTATACTGCTATTTTAATTTAAAACAATGTGATTTTGTAAGGACTTAAAAGAATTATTCATTCACCATTATCGAGGGAATCAAAATGAATAAATTTACTTAATCAGAATTAATATTTTTTTACATTCAATTTCAAACTAACATAAATAGATTAGAATGACAGACAACATCTTAATACTATCTAAATCAAATTCATAAAAGAGCAAAATTCAATTAATAATGAATTTGTACTAAACAGATTCAAATTACCCAAGTGCCACTGTATTAGATATCCATGCATAGTGAAAAATTATTGAAATATAATAATTTAAGCTTTAAAACTGAAATATATTGATTAAAAGTTCCTCTAGAACTTAATCAACACAATCAAAATGCATGTCTTCTGCTAATCTAAATAGAAATAAAATGTAATGAAAAACAAACTTCGTTATTCAGTGTGCTACATAATTTTATAATACCAAATAAAAAAAAAAAATGTTATATATTAAAAGTAAGATCAGCAAATTTAAATAAAGAACCTATAAAAATAATTTAGATTAAAACTAAAGACTACAGTATAGATGTTTCAACAATTTCTACCAAACAATAGAAAACTAAAATGTTATTAAGGAATAATTGTTACCATATTTAACAATTTATCAATTAAAAAAATTACAATTTTTTTGTTTGTACCATCATAATTTGTATATTTAGAATCTAAATTATTGAGTAGATTTTAAGAAATATTGCTCATAATTATTATAAAGTATGCAGAAGAGTTTAGTATAGCTTTTAAGACAGTTTATTAAATAATCATTTTTTATGATTTAAAAACCACGTTTCCATATATAAAAAAGATTATTATCTTCAGCATTTCATTCCTTTTCAATAAAAATATCATAGACATTTTAAATTATTTTAATTATTCTCCTTGGGGGTAGTCACTTGCAATAATTCACTAATTTTGTACTATACTATAATATTTTATATTAAAAATATTATGTTTTTTTAAAAATGCATTTATTGAATTTTACTACATTCTAATATTAAATATATTTTTGATTTTTCAATATTTGTCGATATTTACGGCCAATGGGTTTTACCAGCAGGCAAATGAGAAATATAGCTCAGAATGGTAGCTTTATATATATAAAAGAGCTTAAAATTCTAGGTGTAATCTGAAAATCTCATATCAACAAATTCTGATTTCTCATATATGATATTTACACTACATAGCAATCATAAATTTATATATTATGTGATAAATGTTACAGATAATAAGCATTTCAATATTTACTCATAAGATTTTAAAGAAGGTTTCATGATAATTACATTAATTTTTTTTTACTGAAAAAAAAAAAAAAGCACTTTTTTTAAAACTTCAATTAATGCTGACTAAATTAGATAATTTAAAACACAAACCCATCACTAAATGTTAACGAAAGAAAATAATGTAATGTAACAAAATAACAATTTATAAAATCAAGAATTACAATTTTATTTTTCATAAGAGCAAATAATCGGCACCTTCTTTTATACAAGTGTATACATATTTTCTCATGAGTTTCATTTATACCAGTTTATTTCAGAGTGATTACTTATATACATATATGAATAGTAATAAAATAATTAGTTCTAATTATTTGCAATCATTGAGCAATGCAAAGAAGAGACAATTTAAACAGTAATTTCTAAACTGAAGCAGTAATGACTTCAGTTTCAGGACCTTCAACTTGCTCCGAAGAATTTGTAACAAAAATATATTGCTCCTGTTGCATAGGTAATTGGCAATTATCTAAATTTTGTAGGATTACTGGTAATGATTCTGTAGTCTGAACAACATTGTATTCCTGTTCCATTCCTGAACTCTGGTCAACATTCGGAATAATGTAATACTGATTTCCCACATCAGTTCCGTTACAAAGATTTGAGGCATAGCATTGAACAACTTCACCAGAAGGTAATACTATTTCTTGGATTTCTATATTTGATCCATCTACGGTCATTGGAAAAGAATTCAGTTCAACTTGACCATCCGATTTTTCGGTATTTTTATTCACTTCGGCTTCTGTATCAGTTGGATTTATTATTTCTTCTTGCATTGAAGCAATGGTAGTTGGGATGCTTTGAGTTGAATTCACATCTATCTGAGAAGAGATTATATGAGACTGATCAGGACCAGATATTATCTGTGATTCACTTAATATGACTTCACAACCTGCTGCTGGTTCAATATTTTCTTCATCACTATTGCCCTTGCCTTCTTTATCACTATCTGTATCATCAAAGTCAAAATCTGAAGAACTGTCGCTTTCATTTGGATTTAAAGGATTGATTTTCTTTTGAAATTTTATTTCTGGATGTTTCTTCATATACCGCTTCACTGTACCCAAACAAGGAAGCTTGAAAAAATCTGCTTTCTTGAAATACTCATATGCATATGGAGCTTTTCTGCACCATATTGCACATTGTGTTAGAGTCGAATCAGACCATCGCATCTTAGTCTTGCCAGTGTAACAACGGATTTGCTCAAGAATATAAGTTGCACAAGGATCACCTTTAGCAGCATTTTTACGAATGGTTTTAAGTCTTTTGATAAAAGAATAAGATAACTGCCTTTCTTGGACAATACATCTATTTTCCAATTCTTCAATTTTTTTAGTAAGAGTTCCAATTTTAAGCTTCAGGGATGCAATTTGTCTTGCTTTCTGCTTCAGCTGTACTGCATATTTGGATTTATCAGTCAGACAATGACTGAGGGGTACATTAGTAGTAAATAGCACAGGTGCTTTGGTTAGACAATGAGTTACCGACTTATGGGCTAATGTATTATCGTTAATTTCTGTTGCTAACTTTGAAGGCGACTGCAACAGCACATTTATATTTGGAGCAGCAGTTGTGTTTACAGAGTCTGAAACAGTGTTATTAGCATTAATAGTTGAATTATCATTATCAACAACCATCATATCATTTTCATCAATATCTTTTAAATCCTTGCATGTATCTTGACATACATGAGTATCGACTAAATGGCCTATTACTTGCTGAACTACTATTTCATTTTTTTCTAAGGACTTATTGGAATTTTTTTCTGGAATTTCTGAAGGCTTATCAACTGGTGTCAACAACTGTTCAAAATTATCATTTCCTGGTTTATTTGCCTCTTCAGTAGATGAAGTTGTTTTTATAATTTTTGGAAGTAAATTACTGGCTTGATTAGCAAGTTTCTGATCCATTATAAACTGCAAGATAGTATTACCTGTGGGTGTTTGTTTTTTATTAACTTTAATTATATCAGGATTAATTTTTAAAAATGTATTCGGTCCTATTTCAATAAGCTCATTTTTAGAGCTTTCCTTTTTTATCATTTTCTTTTTACGCACTTCGTCAGATTTATGCATACTAATTCCGGGTGCAGTGGATGATTTGGTGACAACATCATTATCGACTGCAGTCTCAATTGTGGTCGATGGTAGATCTTTACCAGATTCTGACACATCTTTATTTAAAAAATTGTTTTTGTTTTGCAAAGAATCTAAATAAGCATTTTTCTCGGAATGAGAATTTAACGTACCTTTAGAATGTGGTGACAGAGATGATACAGTTTTGGACAATTCATCATGTGAATTGCTAAAATCGTTTGATTGAGAAAAAACGTTGGTAATCACCAAGTCACTACCACTGGCGGATGGTCTGTTGACTTTGACAATAAGTGGAGGTTTTTTGCTTCTATTCGCAACCGGTTGATTATCATCATTTTGATTAAAACCAATATATCTATGACCAAAAACAGTTGGTATAGACCGAGGTTTCAAACTATCAGATTCATCTTTAAAATCAGTTTGAAGAAAATGCTTGCTGCATATCACAGATCGACCGCGAGGAAACCACATTGGTTTCTGTTTGGTTTTCACGGCAGAATTTATCTGTTTTATCCATTTTGCTGCAAGATCAGGATTAGAAGGGAACTCGTGAAATGTGATAGATGAATCACATTTGAAACTGTCAACACCACATAAGGGTACACAACAAAACACCATTTTATTTACATCTGCACTTCATCCAAACAGCGATTGCAATAGTTCCAAAACTGAAAGCCAGGTGGACAAGTACGAGCATTAGAACAATTCAAATTGAATAGTTGAAGCTTGATGAAAATTGTCAGAATTTTCTTTTGAAATTAGACAGAAAAAATTCAAATCAACGTAGTTTAATAGAAAATTTTACGTATTTTAAACTTCTAAAGGAGGATTTAATTTTAATATACAATTGTTCACTAGGTGGCTGATTATGGTTATGCCTCTGTAATGCTAAAACATATAATTTTTCAAATTTTGCTATTATAAATTATTAAATTATTATACTCACAAGAATATTTGACTTTGTGCTTGATTTAGAATGAAAGTTTTCTTGAAATATAATAACACAAAGTTAGATATTTTTATAGCAATTCATCAATTTACACTTTCTGTTTAAGCAAAAATATTACTGTCAGAATTTGGCTATACATGAATTTTTTTTTAACCTGCTTTAGAATTTAAGATAATGTAATAATAATAATAATAATAAAGATTTTTTTTTATTTGACCTATCATTATTTGTATGGCAACATAAGATGATAAGCTTACGAATTTAATGGACTTCGCCATATTTTAGATTAGACGTGAAATGTTGGAAAAGTGTTTATCAAAAAATCGATTAGTTCTTTGACAATTTAAAAAGAATCGGCCATTCTAGAGCATGAGAGTAAGCATATTTAATGTACAATTCAACCTGACATCATGACATTGTAATTTTTGAAATTATAAATAGCAAAGTAATAATTGCAGTTCCGGTTCTTACCAAAAATGCCTAATTGTGGTTTTAATACTTGCTTGTTTACATTGTGCTCAACTTGATGATGTAAGTGGATTCTTTCGTTTTATTTAACTTTTTTCTTAGTTATGACAACATTGTTAGTAATTCTTTAGCATAGTACGAATGTGCAGTGATCTGCTTTCATAACTAAAAGAATTAATACTTTGTTTACTATTATCATCACTAACCTTGGTAGTATGAATCTAATCAAAAATCAAACCACATGTAATCACAAAGAAATCTGTAGCATTTATGGGTTATTTTTTTATATATTATTATTAACTGCATTAAATGAAGCTACAATTTTCATATTTGTATTTATGTCTTCATATTGGTGAAGAGCAACGACGTCTAACTAATCGGCTGTAAATCGAAAGTAGTGTTTAAAGAATTGTCAATAATTTTTGAGTGAGGGAAAGTAGCTGTTTAATCAATTACAATTTGTTAATATTAAAAAAATTGCTTTAAATATTTATCTTTTTCGAAGGAATTTTATTTCTTTGTTTCAAATGACTGTGAAGTAAATTTAAAACTGTTTTTTTTTTGTTGGTTTGATCAAATAAGTTTTTGACTGAAATTTCGCTGATATCAAACTATTTTAAATTTTATGGGTGATTTAATTGGTTAGTAAATTGATATTGAATTTCATATCAAAAATTGATTCAGTTTCTGTGATTGTCTATTATTACTAATTTTTTTAAAAGTAGAATTAGGATAACAAAGTTTTAATTGAATAATTATTAAATAGAATCTATTGTATTCTATTTGTACAAATTTTTATTTTTTAAACTTCTGCAATTAGTATTAATTTATCTTGTGTTTAAAAAAAATTATATGGACTTTTAAATCAGTTTATTTTTTATATTTTGCATCTGAAATTTTTTTTAGCTACCTACTTGTTATCTTCCTTATCTTATTTGAATTAACAGTTAAATTAATTAAGTATCTTACGACAAAAAATTGTATTGGGTCTTTGTAATCTTGCTATAATTTATTTTAAAATATTTCTTTGAATTTGCAATTAACATTCCTACTTTATCTTTCATTCATTATATTTAAATGTGTTATTTCTATTATAATTCTAAAAATTCATTTTTTTTTTCAGATTGAAGATCAATATCCATGTGAATGAAATTTTAAAATATCCTGGAATATGTTGTGCTTTTGAAATATTTTCAAAACATTAATTATCTGTGATTATGTCTGGCCGGCCTCCTGAAGAACTGGCCGCCGAGCTAGATTCTGTTTTTCTTTCATGCACTCCTAAGAAAGATCCCAAATCTATCTCAGTGGAAACTCTTGTGGATTCTTTAATTGTTTTGTATGATGAATGCTGTAATTCATCTCTTAGACGGGAGAAGACGGTATCTAGTTTTATTGAATATGGTAAGTTCTATTTCTAGTATATCTATTTTAATTTTTTAAGAATTTTTTGAAACCTTTCAAAGAAGAATCAAGATAGCTTGATAATGCAGTGAACAAATTTAATCCGTAACAAAAACTTTTTTTTATTTATTTAAATGTTCTTTATTTGTAAAATTCTGTACAAAATTCAGTATTACTCCACGAATATGCTACTCTCTTTAATGTTGTCCTGTCATTTATATCATTTTTTATTACTTTTCCTTAGATTATTATACCATTTTTATTTGTATAGGTGGTTTTCTATTATTTTCATTTTCACCCATCTGTATTACTATTTCTTTTCTCCAAAAGAAAATTTATAAGTGGAATAATGCTGTATTTTTAATTGGAATCCCAGCTGTGAAATCTGCATAAGATCAGTAATGCTTTCCTTTTAGGCATAGGATTCTTCACTAAATTAACTTTCAAATTTTATTTTATTTTATTGTTCAGTCAATAGAAAAACTCTTGACCAAGAAATAGTGAGAACTAAATTGGCTCTGTCAATTGTTTAATATTTTACTGCTCCCTTTTTCAAAGCTATATATTATCTAGTGTAATCATTTATGGTAATAATGAAAATTTCTGAAATAATATTTTTTGATTAAGAAGGATTACTTTTATATATTTCTGATTAGCATGAATTGTAAGTATATATGTAATAATTTCTATCTGTTAAGAATATAGAGCTGCAATAGCTTTAGCAGTTCTTTAGCAAATAGCATTCTTCATCCCCCCTTCCCCTACACTCTCCTAAATATTTGTTTTCTTCCTACTTATTATGCATGATTGTAATATTTATTGAATTTCTCTTGCTGTGAATTGGTTAATAAGATAACTATAATTAGTTTTCAGAGGGAGTGATGAAAATATTATTATTTAAATTATTATTCCTACATTTACTAGTGGGCAGATTGAACAGGTATTAAAATTTATTAATTTAGTATTGTTAAAATGCAGATATTTTTTTGAATATTATAAATTGAATATGGAAGAATTTGGGTTAATGGAAATAAGAAGGCAGTTTTGAAATATCTTTGGAGTATAGAAATTTGTTTGCTTAGAGACACAAGTATTTTATTAAATTCTGTTATAATTCTTATGTAACTTGAAAAAAAAAAGTCCTATTGTAGAAATTTATTTATCATGACAGAACATTTTATTATTTCATGGGAATAAATGGAAAAAAAAAAAAGCAACTTCAACATTAATCTTCTGATATATTTATTGGTTCAGTTCTTGCAAATTATATTAATTTTTTAATTCTTTTATATACTTTAAAGAAGTATTATAACAGTAACTAAAAAATTATTTTTCTTGATTTTAAACTATCTTATATTATAACAGTAAAAAAATAACTGAAGAATGTTTTGTAAGAATTTCCATAATTGCTTGTTAAATTTCAAAAATATTGATTATAAGCATCTTAGCTATTCACCAAGATCACATTATGAAATATTTATAGATTGAAGAATATTTTGGGACAGAGGCAGAGAACTGGATCCCTCCCCCCCCCTTCTTCTAGTGATTGTATAACTTAATTTTTAATGTGAATTAGAAAAAAACCCAGGCAAAATATTCACCTGTCCTCTAGTATTGCCAGTCCTCTAATATTGATTCAGTTTGTATCAAATGACATGTTTTGTTGGCTTAAAATGCTAATATCTGTCTATTGAAAGACCTTATATAAAAATAATTGTTATTTTAAAGAAAGTTTCAAACATTCCTTCAGTGCCTAGAAGTAATTAATTTTAATTAATTTGAGATTTAAAATAGAATTTATTAAAGCATAATTAAAAAAAAATATTGTCCAAATTACAAAAAAAAAAAAAAAAAAAATTAAAATAAAAAATATATGCAAAAGAAATAAAGTCCATGCAGTAAAACCATTTTTTTTAAAAGTAGTTTCATACGGTGACATCATATATTTCAAGCATTTTCTATGAGTAATCATAAGATGATAACTTATAATTAAAATCTCTAATTGAATTAAGGATAATTATTACAGAGTTATTTTGAAATAATCCAAAAATGCAATGCATTATTTTTTCAAAGAGTGAAATTTATTTATTAATCTTTTTAATTTATTCTGTAAGAAATAATTATAATACCAAAATTTTACAATGTAAAATATTTAGATTTATATTTTATCTGTGTACTTTGTGATAAAATAAAATAAGCTCTTTAATAAAATTTTTTATAGTTTTTATTTGTTTACATTTATGAGATATATCAAAATTGTGAAATTTTAAGTGTTAATTTGTGTCCTGTAATGTGACTATTAACCCTTTGAGCTGAGACTCACCGTAAATTGTCCTCTTCCACATAGTTGATATGGACATTTTGGGGTATAGAACTGAAATCTGGGGATGAAAAGTAGTTCAGCGAGCAATTACTTATATGGAAAGATCAGTTTCATTCTGTTTTTTATGCTTGAAAAATTGTCCTGGGTTTTGAAGCATTGGAATTTTTACCCTAGCTGGGCTCATAAAGTAATAAATAACTTATCTGTAGCTTTAATTTTTTTAAAGATGCTTTTAATTTTTTATCTTAACAAAGAAAATCCCTGGATTTTTCAGTTATTCAAAAATTTCAAAAATTCTCATCTAAAGTACCAAATACATCAACTTGTGATTGATTACTCAATTTTAACAATTACTATTAATAGCAAATATTTTGATGGCTGATAATGTGATCAGTAAGGATTTAATACCAGTTTTTATACTTGGCCACTGTTTTTGTCATCCTGACTGTATAGTACAGAATCCTGTTCTTTTTTTTACTCCCATATGTATGAAATATGCATTGTAATTCAAAAACACAATACCTAGATATATAAAATTTGGTTATGCAGTCTTTACAAGGATATTTTTAGAATACTATCAAATTTTGGATGAAATTTGTGAATGAACATGACGATTGAAAAATGTAGTAAATAAAATAGGATTCACTGGATGAAATAATTTATTTTTAATTATTTTAATCCTTGATAAAATCCATTAAGTGGTTGACTATCTGCTCATCAGTTTGTTTTTATCCTGTATATATAACTAAAAAACACAATACACTGGGAAAAAGAAATTTAGTTTGTTTTGATACAAAAATTGTAAAACAATGTCAAATTTTGGATCCATTTGATTTATAATTAAAAATTTGAAAATGCATTTTGAATTCAATTCTTTTTATAGCACTATAGAGCTAAACACAATCTCAATTATGTGTTCATTTGACAACGAAAACTTTATACTTAAATCTCCACTTGGGTTTAGGATTCATATTTTAAGAAGCTTTGTTTTCTGTGCTTCTGTAGTGGTGGAAGAGGGGAAAAGGATCAGTCTCTCAGTGAATATTAACTCTCTCTCTCTCTCTTTTTTATTTTTAGAAATTATAATTTTGGCATTTTATTTGAACAAAATTATATTTTTAACTTCCTGTATACTTTTATTCTGATTATTTTGTGAAAAAAAAATCTGTAAAAGTTTGACTATGACTAAAGGTTGAGAGTTTTTGCATAATGGTATTAATTAGTTCCAGTATTTTAAAACAAAGTAAATATAGACCTCAGAAACAAATAATATATTTAGCTTTTTCTTTCATTGTTTTTCCACCAAATTGATTTAACTACATTAGTCATAGTGGTCTTTTCATACATTCATTTTTCTACATGTATAGTGAAAATTAGAGACAATTATTTTTTAGAGCTGAAACTAGTTTTTTTCTAAAACAAATTTTTTACTAATAAATTAAACTTGGGATATAATAAGCATTTTAAAGAATATATATATTTACATAATATTCTGTTTGTGAAAATAAAAATAATTATTTAGTAGTGTATGCAAAGCATATTAATTTTATCTGTTCTCCTATGCTTAAAAAATAATTTTGTTCTATCCCATATTATATATGTGTGTATATATATATATAATAATAAATTTAATAAATTTCCTTTTGAATGTAATTCTAGTTGAAAAATTAGATTTTTTAAAATTGGGAATTGGAATTGCTAATAGAAATTGCAATATTGTTGAAATTAACTGTGGATAATTATGATCCTATGACCTTTTCATAAGTGTTTCAGTTTGTTACCCCCTTTTAGCTCTTGAAAAAGTGCTTAATTCAAAGAATATAATTGTTATTTTGTTTTAATTCAAATCTTTTTATAGCAAAGAGACCTGTTTTTTGAATCACTATTGTTCATCTCTGTCTCTTTGGAATTTTTTTGATGTATTTTTTTTTCTTTCTTTTTTTTTTTCCTTTTTTGTTTTAAAATAGCCACTGTTCCAACTTACAAAAAGAGTCTGATTGTTTGACATTTAACTGTGTAAAAAGAAATTCAAGACATCTTTTTTTTTAAATACTTGTGAAGAACAGTCTTGAGTGGACACATTCTGTTTACAATCAATCAAATTAATTCTGATTTTTTTTTCTTTCTTTGACAAGTTGCATTTGTTGGTCATTGATATTAGTTGAATGAGCATTTTTTAAAATTGAAAATGGTTTATCGTAACTGAGTATTTTATATCATACTTGATTTTTTTTTTTTTTTTTTTACATACTAAGCCTTTCAACATTAATATTTCCATGCTGTCATGTTTTATTGTTTGAATATGTAATTAGTTGCTATGATTTAAGCTTAAATGCTAAACAATATCTAATAAAATAACTACACATCTTAATTGCATTAATTCTGCAAATTGATAAATTAAATGATAATTCATTAAATCAGAAAATGACCAATTAAGAGAGCTAAAAGGGTTCAATAAAAACTTTTTGAACCACCATTAAATTATCTGTTTGTAATGGTAATAATTTATAAATATATATTAGAATCATTTCATCAGGGTATTAATCCAAAAATTTTAATTGATATTTTCTTTCTCTTACAATATTAATTTGATAGGCTTCTAATCATCCTGAAGATAAGTGTTATTCTCTAGCCTTGTAGTATCTTAATATGTGAGATAAGTAGACTTATTGATTATTAAAGAAAAGAAAAACAGGTGAAGGAATCATAAAAATCTACTATACCGATACTTTCTTCAGTTATCCAGTTTGTGAAACCTCTTATATTTTTGTCTGTTATAACTGCAACCTTATTAAGATTTCTTGGATTTCGCTTATAAGTAAATAATCTTCGCTAAGTAATCAAAGCTTAATTTTTCTGGATGTTCAAATACGGATAATTCTTATTTGACCATTTCTTTTAAGAAAAGTAATAATAAAATGTTACGTCCTCCTATATCTTCTTGAATTGATTCTAAATTGTAGAAGATTTCTTTAAAATAATTATAGAATCGAAATACTGTTTTTCAGATCAGATAATCTTTGGATTATTTCATTTTGATTTTTATCTTATGAAAACTTCGGCAGAAAATAACAAAGTGAAAAGTTTTGCTTGATTTCAGGTCATTTCTTTTGTAATGATAATAATGAACTTTTTGCTTCGTTTAATATCAGTCATTTACGTTTTGTGTAGTAAAATGAATGCAGTAATCTTTTTCTAATTCACTTCTACTCAATCTTTCTCAAAATTTCTTAATCATAAGAGTAATTTTGCTGCTTATTTAATATATTCATATAATTTCTAGAAACTGCAAGTAAAGATATTGCCCGATTTTAATTTAAAATTATTAATTTAGACGGCAGGATGTTTAAAATTAGATATTTGTTTCTGTAAAAATCTTTCTCCATTTTATAAATAATAAATATCAGCGGCCGGAAGTTGCAAAAATCAAAATTTATCCGTCTAAGCTATTGTTAAAATTAGTTGCATGTATTGAAAAGAATCTTTTAAATTCAGGAGTCAGCGTAAAACAGTATCTTTTAAGTCAACTGGACTAACATAAACAATGCTTTAAATCAGACTTCCTGCATTTTTATTATTTTTTTTTTATTGTTAGTTATCTACTCTTTAACTCTTCCTTTTCCTTTTCAGTGAGTTCTTTTTCCTCTCTGACGTAATATTTGGCTTAATATAAGTGTATTGCTTTTTATGGTAACTTTTTTATGCCAGGTTTTGAGATCCTTCGGTGATTTTGGTTATCTGGTTACAAGATTTAAGGAAACTGAAGTTGATAGCTATTAGTTTACTATTCGAAAATCTACTGACATTTTTTTTCTTTCAATTTTCTTCCCCCCCCCCCCTCCCGTAACATTTCCTGATATTTCATGCTTCAGAAGATAAATAAAATTATTGAGAGCCTCAAAAGAAGCAGTAAATAATCGTTTGCACTTTGAGCTTTTATTTTGTCTTCGAATTACGAGTATTTTTTTTCTCCTAATATCTTATTAAAATACTCCATGGTATACGAGTAATAATAATGAAAAAAAACAAAACATTTTTATTACAATGAACATTAACTTCTTCAGATTTTGTTACAAAAATAAATTCTATCGGTTTCTTTTCAATAAATCGGGATGTGTTAATCTGTGATAAATATTATTGTGTTATATTAAATTATGTAATGCTTGTTGTGATAAAAAGCACGATGTAGTCGAAAAAAAAAAAATCAGTATTAAACTAAAATTTTAGATGAAAATTTTAAAACTAATAAATTCGGATGCATTTAACCCCTTTCATTTTTGTTTCTTCTCAGACATCATTTTAGATGGAACATCTTTTTGACATTCTTTGATTTCGATATTTAAAATAACCTACAATTTATAAGAAAGCGAATTTAATTTTTTGAATACAACTTACACGTTAAAAAAAAATTATGCATAATAAAAAAGCCCTTGATGAATTCGATTCTACTCCTAAAATTACTGCGGCTTAAATTTTGTTTTAAAAAATTTCTACTCTATTTGTCGGAATAGAAAATATAATAAAATAAGTTCTCTAATTTATCTGAAATTGATATAATGATTATAATATGACGTTTCACACTCGACTCGTCTTCATTTTATTTTCAAAATTTACTCATAATTTCATACAAACGATGATGTGTACCCCAAAAATTTATTTAATATTGAACATTATATTCAACATGGATATAAATTCAGAAACCAACCCAAATATCGCAATAAAATATACTTAAAATATTTTTAAAAGTTTATTAACATTACGTTATGTGGAAATAAAATTATTTGTAGAATAATTTTTTTTTAATTAGTGTAAAAACGGTTTTTGTATAGTAATGTACTCCGAAATTATTGAAAAAACGTTAACATATCAATTAAGTTTAACGAAAAAATTGATTAAACTTTAAAAAAACTTTTTGTAGTGATCTCGTACAACACAGGAATTCTGTGCGCCAAATTTGGTAGCTGTTTGTCAGTGACCTGCTCTGTAGGATTTTTTTTTTTTTTTTTTCATCGTGCATGATGTAATTTATTGATAATAGCTTGTTTTATAAATATCATTGTGTTAAAAAATATCGTCACATTATTGAACAATAATTTAAAAAATATTCTATTTTTAGAATATTTAGAATTTTTTTTTTATATATTTCACTTGAGTTATAAATGATTCTTTATGTACTAAATTTCTTTAAAATACATTAGTTCTTGACTTTTAAAACCGTTTTTTACCACTGATTAAAAAAGGCATGTATTAAAAAAGACATGTGCACTTAAAAGTGAAAAACTTGATAACATCTCAAACAATTCGCGCGGGTACTTGACATGTCTTGTGTTCTATATTTCGTATCGCTGAATTGAAGCATTCCCAAAATAGAATGGATCAATGGACTTAAGAATATTCTCTTTTGCAAGGAATTAAAATAGATGACTAAAGTCGATTCTGGCTCAAATTTGAATTTCTATATTCTTCCTTGTGCTTGTTCTGTCAGAGATTGTTCTTATGCATTTTAATTTTTAGACGGAAAATATTCGTTATGCTGTCTCGATTATAATCTGAAAAAAAGTTGAAAAGTTGTTGCCTTTTTAATTTTTTTAATCGCTTTATATACTAGAACTGCACTTCCAAAATAATTATAATTTGCGTGGTTTATTAAGTCCATCTGTGTTTTCAGTTCTTTTAAAGAAATCTTCATGTCATTCGTTTCGGACATTTTTAAACACAGTTTAATGGATTTAGATAAATTACGCTACGTAAATTTGACTCAAAAACCATATTCGATTTACCATTGAGAGAAATCGACGTTTTCTATTTTAGGAATTAGAATGCTATTTCATTATTTTTTTTGGGAGGACATTAGAATGAAACGGGAATAATGAACGTTTAATTTGGTTTTAAACTTATGCTAGGTAAAAGCGTTTTGCTAAAACATTCGATTTTCAAAACAGGGAACATTAATTAAAACCAATGGAATTGGTCTCTCCGAATCATGAATATATTAATTGACTTCGTTTTCATAAATTGATTGCGTTTAGCAGTTGTAGGCATAACCTTAATCTTGCTCCGACTTAATTTTGAACTCTAGCAAGAACTTAATTCATTTATTTTCAGAATCGTTTGCACAATTGCTTTTTCGTTATCTATACTTATAATAAAGCTCAATGTGTGTGTGTGTGTTGGCGCTCTACAGGCCAGACCATTCAACCTACAGCTACCTCATTTGGCACGTGTATACCTTGGAGGCCGGGAATATGCACCTGGGGGTTATTTTTTCTAATTTTTAATTAGAATTTTATTTATTTAAATATTAAGTGAAATTTTGCCGTGTTTCTGCTATAACTTCCGAAAATATTACCGCACAAAAAAGATTTTTACATGAAGTTAAAGATCAAAAATTTATCTTTTAAATGATACCAATGTTTTAACCTTAAAATTAAATTTCTATTTTTAATTAATTTTTAAATAAATATTTTAACTATATTTTTCAACAATTTTTTTCGTACAAAATAAAAATAAAATTTAAGCTGCACGAGCACGTTTCGCATTCATGGGAAAAAATTAGCTTCTTTCAAAGTGTTGCTTAGCTTCTTTCAAAGTGTTGCCATCACATTGATTAAAGCTCCAATTAAAAATAAATTAAATCTTTTTGGAAATGAAATCTGCAAAAATATAATTTTCGGCACGTGTCTGTAGGAAATGAAACAAATATGAAATATTATTTTTTCTAAAAAATAAATTCAAGAAAAATTATTTTATGATCTTTTACACTCTCTATATTATTAATCCAATAAATCAGTTTTATTTTAAGGCAAGTTTTGTTTAATATGAACAGGGTATCTATTCAAATCAGGGCCACACAGCTAATTTGTAAACCTTTAGTAAGACACAGTTCTGCTAAAACGGTCTAAATGGTAAATGATATTATATTTTATGCAACTTGATTCAATAAATGCTCTAATAAACAACGAATTTTTGATTTTACATAAAGCTTCTGCTGTGGAAATTACGATTAACAAAATGTTCTTGAAACACTAATATTTTAAATAAAAAGAGTTAATTTCCAATCAACTAAATCAATCACTTAAACTGACTGATTTATGAAAATTTGAATATCACTATTCAATAAAAAAAGGATAATTTTAGATTTTCCACCGATCGTTTGAAAGAAAATACGCCAATCAGCGCGCAGGTTTCTCAAAATTAATTGGCCTAAAATTATGAAAATGTTGAGTTTTTCTAAATTTTTAACATTCAAAACTACATAAATAAGTCTTAGTTGATCGTGGAAAATAGAAACATTCATTCATTTATTTAAAATTTGGTGTGTCCAGAATATTTCTCAGAATATGATATCTTACTGCATTAAATTTAGACTTCATAATTTTTGAAATATATTTATAGGCCGGAACAAAATATTATTATTGATTTCATTTCAATCGTTTTGAAATCAAAACTAAAAACTGAATTTTATGCTGAAGCTGAGAAATTTTTGTTGAATTATTCTTTGAGATATTACATAAATTATGAAAAATATTTTGTAGTTCACATAAGACTTAAATACCGAGCGATTCTGTTTGCAATACTCATATTCAATAATAATAATAAATAAATAACAATAAAGATGATAAATAAAATAAAACGCCTGGTTTTATTAAAAAATATCTTTATATTAATTGCAATTTCATCATTTCCACTTGAAATTAAAGTTGAAGTTTTACCGGAAATGACAACAAATTAGCAAAATATATAAAATTGAACGAAACGATCTAAACAACAGCATAAGTTTGATATGACTATCAAAATTTGAAGATTAAAAATGTTTTGTTTGAGAATCTATTAAGAAACCAGTTACTTAAAATATTTAATTGAAAATTGTAGCGAGCGGTAATACTGGCGAACTGGCTGGTCGCCAAAGGCAGCTAGTTTAAAATAAATAACATATTGTTTTGATTAAGATTAAAATCTGAGTTAATCTGTTGAAAAAAAATATATTAAAATATATACTAAGTTCACTGCAAAATAAAACGAGTACCTCAATATTTTATAAAGTCTAATTTAGGCCTTATTTATAGTTTATTTTTTGCATTTTGATTGAAACAAAGGGAGAGAATTTATTACGTAATATAAGAATCTGTGCATACAATAATACTTGTTAATTTACCATTTTTGTCCTCTAGTTGTCTAGTCTGCTGTAGATTCCAAAAATAAACTGGCGCGTTGTATTTTCAGGGCCACATTCAGCCCTGGGTCCTTTAGGCAATGTAAGTCTCAGGTTTCCTCCTTTTCACCTCCCCGATTTACAAAAGTAGTTTTTTTAAATTGATTTTAATTTGATCTTTATAGAAACTGTTTTAAATAGCAAAATTTGACAAACAAAACAACTAAACATTCAATTACGGCTGACTTTCAAAAGAATTAATAACATATTTGCAAAAGTTCGAAATTTAAATTTAAAAATTTGAAACCAAAATAGAGAGACAGGGAGAAAATAAAAGACTTTTAAAAACATAATCTCTCTATATATATTTAACCGTTTTTTTTTTTAAATTTATAAAGCAATGTTTTTTTTTTAATTTATAAAGCAATCTTTTTTTTTTTTTTTTTAATTATAGACCAGCTTAATGTAAATTTTAAAGGAAGGTTAATTAGGAATGAGGACATGATACGGAAGTTTAAAACGGCATTAGATTTTTATTTGAATAGCTTAGTGTATTTGGCCCCTTTTAAATGAAATGAAAGTACAAATTAAATTACTCTGAAAATAACAAAACAACAGCAAACAACAACAACAGACAGTTGCTTATTAAAGGATTCGACCCTACTATTTGTCATGTGTTTAGGTGATTATCATTCGAACCCATTAAACGTTTGGCGAATATTTTGGCATCTGCAGTTGCGTGGCTTGTTATGTCTTCCGTTGAACATTCTTTGTAGACACTATTTTTGCCGACAAGATATCATTGATTTGAATGTGAATTTTACTTGTTTATTTATTTTTTTTTTTATTTTTTTTACATAATATAATATGGCGTCCTTGACATAACATTCATTCGCCCTTTCGAAGTTTACTGAGATCTCACAATCAAATGAAATGTATATCATTTCCTGTTAAAGCCTACTGGTTCAATCAAACTACAGTCGAATTTTAATTTATTTTTGTTAAAAAGTTTTTCTATACCAACAAATCTTCTGGCTTATACAAATGTTTTTCTATGCTTATGCGCAAGCTTAATAGAAAAATAATGAACTCTGAACGTCGATTGTTTGAAACAAAAGACCGTTGGCGAATATTTTAGTATCTGCAGTTGCATGTGAACATTCTTTGTAGACTCTTTTTTTGCTGACAAATATATATCATTGATTTAAATATAAATTTTACTTTTTTTTTACGTGATATGATATGGTGTCCTTGACATAATATTCATGCGCGTTTTCAAAGTTTACTGCGATCACACAATCAAATCAAATGTATGTCATTTCCTGTTGTAAGCCTACTGGTTCAATCAACCTACAATCGAATTTTAATTTATTTTTGTTAAAGAGTTTTTTAATACCAACAAAACTTCTTGCTTATGAGCAAGCCCAGTGGAAAGATACTAAACGCTGAACATCGATGGTTTGAAACAAAAGAATGAAAGAGATGAAGAAAATTAAGCCTTCGAAGCCGAAAGTCCTATTTCGTGCTGTTCCCAGCAGGTGGTTGGTTCACGCTTTTGATCCCGGATGCATTTGTAAACAATTCCAAAGTTGACCAAGTTCGTGAGTTGTTCGATAAGTTTTAAGAAGAAAGCGAACCTGATGCTGCGGGTGCCTTATTTTCTGAATAGATTCATAGACGCAGCAGGTTCACGTGTTTAGAAAGTGCTAATGCATGTAAAGTTGTGTGTTACGTTGGCATTTTTTTTTTTTTTTTTTTTTTTTTGAGATGGTAAACATGACTGCGATTCTTGTGAAAAAAGACTTCTGTTTCTGTTCTGTTTGTGGAATAATGTAATGTAAATTCGATTGTATCATTCTGATTCTTTTTTTTTACGAACATTAATTAATATTTCCCAAATACTCAAATTTTAAATTCATTTAAATACATTTTTAAAGCAGCTTTTCCTTGCTTGCATAAAAGAAGTTAGATTCATTCTTATCTTATATGGAAAGTTTAGAAAATGAGGAGGCAAAATGAATGTGAGCCTCGAGAAATTAGTGAATCTATAGATTACTCTGTTCATTTCAGGATTCCTAGATTAGCAATTTTCGCCGATTCTATTTCACTAAGGGATATTATTCAGAATAATGAGCAGTTATCCTAATTTTGTGAATAATCTGAATTTGTATATGTAAACATCTCCTTTCATCTTTTCTCTCATGTCTTTTTTTGATGTAAATAAATGCCTCTTGACACATGCGCAAAAGTGTGGAGATAATGAAAAGTATGCCCCCCCCTTTTTTGTAATCATGTTCGTAAGCACGATAATTCAAAAAAGCATCGATTTAGTATGGATGAATTTTGGTATCCGGTATTTGCAAAATAACTGCAGATTTTTACCACATTTATGTGCAATATCATTAAATGTAATTCTGCTTGCTCTTCCGTATACTTGTGAATACAACTGAAGCGCAGAAACAAGTTAGATGAAATTTGGCACACTGTTTTATTACTGAAAGGCATACGATTGGCATATAAATTATATAGTTATTTGGCGATTTTCAGATAATGCCAAAATCGCGAAGCCTGATTATACATAAGATGTCCAAATGTTTGGCGAGTTTGATTATTTATTGCTTGTCCGTAAAAATGAACAGCTATCGATATATCTATATATTTGCGATTTTGTGAGCATTAGAGTCAAAATTACAACAACATAGACAAATGAAATTTGGTATTTATTCTAATCATCAGCCTATTAGATAGATCATGAAATTTAGGTCCATTTGGGGAAAAGGGAAACATCCGGAATCCCTGATCAGTTTACTTCATTATACCAGGGTGTACGGAACCACTTTCTTGTATTGTTTATTGTTTGACAATTGATTCTAAAACCCTCCGCGCTTTTGCGCATGCAGTAGGATGGATTTAATTCGCCAAAATAGGGGTGAGAGGATAGATGAAAAGAGGAGATGTTTACATTTAACAATAGAATAAACTTAGATTACTGAATTATAGGTCATCAGAAACTCAGAATTAAAATAATAGGTCAGAAATGTCACTATATTCACATATCTGTGAAAAAAATTGGACAAAAAAGTATCTAATAGGGCGAAAATCAAGGTCAAAGATTGACGAAAAATTCCGGAATTGCGCTCATCTTTCCATGTCTCTCCCCTTAATGAGATAGAATCGTCGAAAAATGGTCGTCTCAGAATACTGAAATGAACAGTACATCCAAGTACAGTACAGTACATGAACATCCAAGAAAGTCTAAAGAACGTGATCTTTGGTCGATTTTGAAGTAACAAATTCTTGGAGTCTAAAGCCTGTAAAAAATTATCCATTTACGATCTCTGAGGAAACAAAATATTAACTGTTTAACAAAAACACTTCCGAAATGAAATTAATTTGAATAATCATAGGCATTTTTTCTCCCTCGTCTTGATCAAAAATAATTCAAATTATAAAATTGTAACATTATGTGCATAAAATTCAAAGAACCAGTTAAAAAAAATTCAGTTATTTTTAAAATTCGAATTGTGCAAGTTCCACTGCATTTCGAGTACTCTGCAGGAAGTGCAAGACTTACTTTAAACCGAAAGTGGAGGACAGTTTGAATAGTTTGTTTTTATCAGAATTTCATATTATTGAGCAAGATAAATGTTTGTATTATCTGTTTGCAATTGATAACCACTGTTGACAGCAGTGAGCAAATACATATGCAAGACAAACACAAGTCTGCAAACATGGTTATTTTGTAATTTTATGTTACTCAGCGCTTTAAAGCTTGGAAATACCTGTTGCTAAATCTTCGAACACTCATACTTGATTACTATCACTTATCGATAAGAATTTAAAATTAATTCTACAAACAAATCACTATAAACAGTACAGTTTAACATACAGATGAATCAAATGCTTGCTTAAGAAGTTTCAGCGTAAAAGTTTTTCAGAAGATAAAGATGAGTTAATTGGTTATCATGTGTCTATTTCTCCCTCTAAATGTACATGTCCTTTAATATAAAATATACATTTTTGGAATCTATTTATCTGGGAACATAAATAAATGGGACGATGTAAGCGAATGAAATTTGTCTCTTAATTGGAATTATAGATGTTTATAAAGTTATGGAAGAAATTCTTTAAGGGGAAAGCTGTCCGTCCATTTGCGCAGAGCAATCGATAGCAGGAATTCTTACACCATCCTATACTAAACCGGGCTTTGAGTAGTTTGAGTTATTAAGCTGAGCCTGGTTTTGAATTATTATGTATAATAACTCAAAAACAGTTGGACGGATTTCAACATATTGTTACGAATTTGTAATATGGCTTTCCTGTGCAGTAAGCTTCCTGTTAAGAAAGGTATTTTACAAGTATAATTGGCTGAATGGGTGCCGACTCAACGACTCTTTGGCCTTGGTGACAAAAATGATGGACCCAGAATATTCGAGAATCTTGTCGATATTAGATATTCATTTGGATTAGAGTTTCAGCGATAGTTTTGGGGGATTATCAAAGTTCTGTCAAGGGAGTTATGGAAAGCTGAGAGACTGAATTCTCGTCAGTTGATTTGAACTCAAGCAAGTAATCGAGTGAAATCTGCAACGAGTTTCATCTGAGCACTTTGTGTTGTTGCTGTTGTTTAATAGCGTTTTTTTTTTTTTTTTTTTTTTTTTGTGTGTATCTCTGTTTACTACAGTTACTGTTTTGGTGTAATCTTCGGCTATGTTTTGCTACTATGTATGGTGTGGAATAAAACACCGTTGTTTGTTACTGAGCCTTTTGGACTTTTTCACCATACAATCCTTGGGCAAATTACGGATTTTTCCTTAACCTTTTAACTGGGTAATTAACTTGTATTCAATTCCTTTTGCATTAAAATCTTTCTTCGTACCCATTTAACAGGTTAACAATATAATTTCATCGCGATATTTGTAGATTTATATCAAATATTCATATGCTGTCCGTTTTCGAGAATTCAGAAATGCGAAAAGATAGATAAATAAAATTTGGCATGCCATTTTTACACAAAAATTGTTGATTTGTACCAAATTTTCAATCCAATCTTGTAGCTGCGATTAATTCCAAAATGCATTTCGATTGTCTTCATTATATGACAATACTGAACTCAAAATAGGCCATAGGTGGAAGTATAGAATGTCAAGGTGAGGTTCAGGTGTCAACTAGTTTATTCTGCCCCCCCCCCCCCCCCCAAATTAACTTGTTTGTATTCTACTCTTTTATTTGGTACTTTAATCATTCAAAAATTTTTTTATAAAGGATTTAAAATGAATATGAGATTATTTCTCATTTTCATTATAAATGGTTATAGTGTATTTCGCGATTATGGAAACTGTTAAATGACCTGTTCATCCAGTTTTTGTAGCTTTTTCCGTTGTAACTAAAGTAATTAGTTCTAATGAGCATGTAAATGTTTATTCTGCAAGAAAATTCGAAATCGTGATTCATTAAATGCAACTAATTAATACAAATTGTGTGTGTTTGTATTAGAAGCTGTGACTCATGGAAGAATAAAAGCATCATTTAGGATACATGCAGCAAATGACTTTTAAAATACCTCCTTCACCTAAGCTTACAGACGAAGTTCTGTTATTTATTTTTTAAAAAATTCTTTATTTCTCCTCGTCTGAGTTATTTTAGATTTGAATGTATTTTTTGAAGTTACGCGTTTAAACAAATGTTAAAATCTTATTTATTTACTTCTAAGAAGGTGAAATTCGTTGCGGAAAACTAATTACGTCTCAAGAAATTCAGAGGCACATTCCAAAAAGTCTTGACGTCATGACATGGATAATCTTTTAAAAAGTGAATTTAAATAAACTGTTTAAAAACGCCAGTTCTTCCTCAGATAAATGTTTTAAAAATGTAGTTACAAAAAACTTGTCTTCATTTTTTTAGGGTATCTCCAGCTTTTTAAATTTCCCCTGGTATTGTAAATTGCGAAAAACGATAACTAACAGCAAAGTAAAATTTTAAACCAAAGAGAGGAGTCTTCCCAAAACTTTCTCGCCTACTGTCTAGTAAATTTGTCACGTTAACCCTTTAAAGTGCCATTTTTTTTCTAGTCATATTATGCTAAAATATTTTTAGGCTTGAAATTAGAATAAGAAAAGGGATTCATTTAGCTTATTAGATAAATTTAATTTGGTTAATTAATTAATTTGGTTAATTATTAAGTAACAAATCAAGACACATCATTTGGTCTGAGATAAAGAACTGAAGCATCTGAGTTTCTGACATACTAAAAAATTTGTCAGAACTTATGCCAACTTACATAATTTCATACAAAGATTGATAAATTTGGTGGAAAGCATATTTCCCACGGCCCTAGAAAGGGTTAAAGAACGCTTTACATGGTATTGGCATACTATAATTACGAAATATAAACTTTTGCTGTGAATTTCGCATTTTTACTGAATCTCTCCTGTCATTTGGCGAGTTATTTCACGATGTGTTTATAGTATCTGAAAATCGAATTTGTATTTTAACCACTTAACTGTTTTATTCTCTTTACTATCTAATAAGATAAAACCTTCTATTTTAGGAATATTTTCTTATTTTGATTCAAATGGAAATCCATTGAATACTTGACTTATCTATGTATTCGAAGTAATTTTTATATTGAATTATAATCGTTATAAATGGTTTATCTTTTGCTTACAACTATCAAAATTCAAGCGATTAAATACGTTTTTCTCAACCGATTGAAAAAAAAAAAAAAAAAAAAAAAAAGACGCAAAACTGCACTTATAGTCACACAATCCAATCCGAATTTGATATATTTAAGTCATTGTGATTTCGAATTACCGTGTTAACATGTTTCTGAAATTGCTGATCAACAGATGGTCAAACGGTAGCTGGATTTGGTTCAAAATTTGACATGTGTCTACACTATAGATGTTCAATCTCTGCACCAAATTTTATCTGTCTAGCTTTCTTCGTTTTGTAATTATCGTGTTAACTTATATTCGAACAGAACTTTCTCTGAACAGATTTTTCACAAAATTTGAAAGAAATCTGCAAATTTGGTGTAAAGAGCGTATCCAAAATTGCAACCTTCTAGTTGAGAGCATTTTTGTGTTAACTTTATTACACACAGACGGACATTTTTCAAATTTTTTTTTTTTCTAACTCGCCTAAATCTAAAACTCGGAGATTCGTCAAAATTTCGAGTTCGAATTTTTTGACGTTTACAATAATTTCTCAATATACGTGTACGAGAAAGTAAAAATCATCATTGTTTCAAGTAACTTCAAGAATTATCAGTTATAAACATGCGGATCGTAATTTAAATTCATTTTAATTATAATAAAGACGCGGCGGAAAAATCCAAGAAACAGGAAGAGCTTTAATCTTTTACATCCGTACGTTGCCATCGGTCATTAAATTTAGTAGTTTAAATTTTAAATGAAAGCAGAAAAATATTTGCACCTAATCTATCCAGATAAACATTTCAGTATTTAAAGGATAATTATTCTTTAACCAAGATTAACACATTTCTGCCACCGAATATAATTATGCATTTCTTTAAATTGATGTTTTTGCAGCTGTAAGTTTTGTAAATAAGCTTTAAAACACCTGCAAACGATATTTCGTCGGCTTTGCATTCTTTATTGTGGGAAAACAAGTTGCGTTAAATAGTATTCCAGATTATTGAAAGAACATCATAATTAAGAATTATTCTAGATAGTTCCGAGGATTAGCGATGCTTTATCAAAAAGCAACAATAAATGTTTATGAAGTGTTGAGAAATTCTACAGTTTCAGTAATTTTTTAAGTTCTTCGTTGTCCTGAATTGTGTAATTTTTTTAAAAGCATTTTATCTCTTCCCATCCAGGTCAGATTTCTGCTTCTGGTTAATTCTGTTGAGAAAAAAAAAAAAAAAAAAACCTTTCATTGTGATTGATTGCGCTTGGCTGTGATAACTAAAGATAGTTCTTGCGTTTGTTATGTTATCTTCAAATTTCATTTTGACTTAAAAAATTACATTCAGTTTACTAAATTAAGCGTAACTGATATTCAACTAACACAAAAATTAGTACATCAGTTTATTGTAGCTTTTTGACGTATGAATGTTTTTATTGTAAGATAGGAAATGTTAATTACAAAATCAAGCTTCTTTATTTATATGTACATTTTTGAAAGGTTTACAAGTGAAAAGAAAACAGTATGGAATTTCTTTTATCAATTAATATGAAAATTCATTTTTAAATCATCATTTTTCCTCTTTAATAAATGAAATTTTTTTTTTGAAAGATTTCAAAAGATATACGTTAAATGGTTTATGGCAATTTTGGAATTCTTTGTGCATCTTCAGGAATATTGATGCAAAGTCACAACTAAGTGTTAAGACAACGTGCAATAGCATCAGACATTGCATTTTTGCAGTGCAAAATGATGTAAATTAATTGACATGATTAGAAGAACTCGTATGTGGCTTTAGCGATAAATTTCAGAACAGCATTTTTCAGACTAACTAGATTATCTAACTTATGCATAATTTTTTAGTAAAATCAAATTTGCCTTTTTATAGTATTAATTGCAGACACTTACTATATAAAAAAGTATTTACTATGTTAATACTACAAGAAGTTCTATTTACTATAAAAGTACATATACCATAGCAGGCAGCATAGTATAAACAACAACATTATTACTTTCTTGTATACACAGTGTAAAAAAAGTGAAGTACTTCATAAAAAAAATTCGAACTTAAGACTCGGATGAATCTCCTCGTTTTAGATGTCCCTGAGTTAAAAACACATTTTTGGAAAATGTCCGTCTGTCTATCTTTGACTAAGGTAACTCAAAAACTCTTTGAGCTAGACGGTTGAAATTTGGTGTACGGTTTTAACACCAAATTTGCAGATTTCTGTTAAATGTTGAGTAAAATATGTTCCGAGAAAGTTCATCTGTCCGGCTGTTCGAATGAAGTTAACACGATAACTACACAATGAAGAGAACTAGATAGATAAGATGCAGTACACAGATTTAACATCTATAGTGTAGATATCTGTCAAATTTTGTGCCAAATCCAACAATCTGTCTGTCGGTCTGCACTTTCAGAAACATGTAAACACGATAATTCAGAAGTGCAATGACTTAAATATATGAAATTTGGTATGGGGTGTTGTGACTACAAGTGCAGTTTTGTGTCAAATCTTTGTTTCAATCGGTGGAAAGAAACGTGTTTAAAACAAAATTCGACTTTTGTGTATTATTAAACCACGCCAAAGATTAATCGCCAAAAACACTCGCCAAGGATGACACAATAGATTCAGTAAAAATACTAAATTCACGCCAAAGGCTAATATTTCGTAACTATTGTACGCCAATGCCATGTAAGACATTCTCTGGCATGATAAATTCATGAGAGAATATGTGAGAAAGTTTAGGGGAACAACTTTAGCTGGTATTTATCAAAAAATGAGATCATAATGCGATCACATCTATACAACAGCTGTGCTGTTTTACTAATAGATTGAATGTCACACAGCCTGAATGGGAATCTGCTTGGACATGCATTCCGAAATGTGCATGGGAGGGAGGGAGGTCATATAACGAAGTTTATTACATGTTATATAACAGTGCGCAACCTCAAACGTTGTGATTGTTCGATTCAGTATTCTAGGGCGACCACTTATCGACGATTCTATCTCATTAAGGGGAGAGACGCGGAAGGATGAGCGCATTTCAGGAATTCTTCGTCATTCTTTGACCTTGATTTTAGCCCTGTTAGATACTTTTATGTTCAATTTTTTTTTTTTTCACATGAATGGGAGTATCGTGTCGTTTCTGACCTATTATTTTAATTCAGTCTGAAATAATCCGAGTTTATTTTATTGTTAAATGTAAACATCTCCTTTCATCTTTCCTCTCACCCCTATTTTGACTAAATTAACATCTCCTGATGCTTGTGTAAAAGCACGGATTGTTTTAGAATCCGTTGTCAATTGTAGGCAGATGTTAAATTATTTGCACCTGCGCATGCCATTTTATATGTCATGCGTAGTTTGTTTTGTCATATTACAATGATTACATCTTAATGGACTTCATTATTATCTAAATACGAACTTTGGTTTACAATCATTGTTTGAAAATTATCGAATTTTTATGATATGGTTAAACGTAATTTAGTAATTAAATTTACTTAGCTGTATTCTTAAGCCTGATTATATTGGGAAATTAAATCTTTTGGTTTCTGAGTTTAACCTATTTGCATTTCCTTAGCATTAGGTTAGTTGGGAAATCATAAGATTAAGAATACTAAATGATTTGAAGATATAGTGCTTTCTTTTTACAATAGATCGACTTTTATAGGCCTTTAAAAGTGCTGACTGAAAACGAAGCGTAAATAAATAAACATATATTCGAAATTTTAATAAATTTTGCTTATTACGAAAATCATACCACTAATGCCAATTAATTTTAAAGCGCTTATAAGAATATTAGTGTATAACTATATAGCATGAAGAATTATAATTAAAATTTAAAATTAAACATTTGTCTTAAAAGTGAGAAAAATAATACATTTATTTTATATTTTCAGTAAAAATATGTATATTTCTTATTCTATATAGCATGCAAGTGGACGTTTAATTAATACAAAATTTGTCATTATCGTTTGACATGCTAATTATCTTTGAATACTAAATACATCATTTTGACTTAAATTGTTTATAAAAGTTTTTTTCCTGATTTTTTTAATAACAGCATTAGCTCTAAAAAAAAATCTTTTGCTTTCTTGTAAGAAGATGAAATAGAGTGACTTTAGACTATTACGCCGTTTAAATTAATACCATATAATTTTCATCGATTAATTCATGAGCTATGAATAATTTCCAAAACATGCTATCGATATCATAGCTCACATATTTCTCGAAATCGATTTTTTTTTTTTTTTGATGAAATCGATAATAACCGAAACTTAGAGTCACATAATCGGGAATTTTTTTTATCAATAGAACGATTTGTATGTGAGAAACTTATTCATTATTGTATAATTTTTTTTCTTTCCCAACATTGTCTGTCATAAATTCCAATAAAAAAAAATCCGGAAATATTTTTTGGGCTCTTTTTACTTTTCCATTTACGAAATATACAAAGAGAAGAAAATATTGTAACCGTCAAAAAATTCGACGTCTATATTTTGGCGAATCTCTACATTGTAGAATTCCCTGAGCTCGAAAAACACATTTTTGAAATTATATGTCTGTCTGTGAACACGATAACTAAAAAAAATCGTTGAGTTATATAGAGGATATTTGGTTGGTAGGCATTATCCCAAATTCTTAGATTTCCATTAAATTTTGAAGCAATCCACTCATATAAGAAATCTCAAATAGACGAGAATTACAAAATGTAAAATGCCAGATATATAAAATTTATTACATAGATTTAGTATCTGAAATGTTGATCCATATCAAATTTGGAACCGTATCCATCAAGAAGTTGATAGTCTGTCGGTCTGTACTTTCGCATGTAAATGCCATACCCTCCCCCCCCCCAAAAAAAAAAAAACCCAACAAAAAACGCAAAGATTTAAACGAATGAAGTGATCTTATAATTATAACTGCAATTTTGTGTCATATTTTGGTTTTAATTTGTCGAAGAAAAGGAGTCTAAATTTGATTTTCTGGTACGTGCCAGCGAGTTATCTTCAAAGATCGCTCGCTATAGGCTATTTCGTAGTTACTGTTTGCCAGTGTCATGTTGTTGATACACAAATGTTAGGTTTTTAAAACTATACTACGAAGCATACAGTTTTTTTATGCGGGATTCTGAAAATAAAAATCTGAGCACTTGCGGTTTTCATAGTTTTCCCAAGATCTACAATTTTATGCGGAAAGAGGGACATAATATTTTTTTTTTATTGAATATGTGAGAAAGTTTCTTAGAGACCTTTGTTTTAAATAGGCATTTTAAAACTAAGCGCACCCTTTTGTAGTTATGTTTCCAAGCCAATTAAAAGCTGTAAAACGTGCCAAGAACTGTCCCAACTTTTTTTTAATATTTTGAGATAAGAGTCCACCGGACGTCTTGGGATGTTAAGTCCCATACCACAGTTGATAAGAACAAAGTCATTCAAACGACTCGCCATATAAACAGAATTGCACACACACACAAAAAAAGCTTATTGTAAATGAAGAAAGCTTGGAAAATATTGAGTATTAAGATAATTATAAGGTTAAAAGCTATGAAAGCTTTTAAAATGCTGGACAATAAACAGCTTATGTACGAATAATCACGCTGGAATGTTTGTTCTATTAGCTGGTCAGATTTTTTAAATCTTAGCTTAATTCAACAGCATCGCCATAAGCTGCTCATGATGTTGAACTCAGTCTTATCAATTGAATAATTAACCCAAGCTTCCTCGGTCCCTGTGTACATCCTCTTGTTAATGACCTTTTTGGTCGCGAGCCAGCTTGCGCTCAGAAAATAACGTTCTCGCGTATTCATGTTATCTGTGCCAACAAGAATTGTTGATCCTCGGTTGTTGGTGTAATGACACAGAGCTCGCACTCGCGATTTGCTTATCTAATCTCGACAAAAAAGTTACTGTGTCAATTCTTATCTAAATGCGTGAATCATACCAAATTCCATTCGCTGATGATTGTGGAAAAATACAATTTTTATTTGTGGGGGAAAAAAATCGTTTTTTTTTGTTGCCAAATTTGTTATTAAATCATAATGTTTATTTGGATTGGAACGATATCTTTTAGCGTGCCTCGTGTTTGTTTATGAGGAAATAGCTAAAAAGATATCTAAAATCTTTCATTTCGTCATTTTTTAAAAAAAATATTTCATTTAATTATCTGATCTTGAATTCATTGCTAGCTTTGACGAAAAGCTTTTTAAAATCAGGTTTTGTCCCGGGTTGATTTTGTTCTTATCATACTTTAACCAATCTGGAATTTGAATTCTACGATTCTTTCGATTTGATAAATATTTGTCGATACAACCATATATCGTAAAATCTTTTGCCATTAACTCTGTTTATTAGTATACTATATAACTGCGATAAAATAAGTATAGCGGCTACTAGATCCGTTAGTTAAACTGTGTCATTATTTCACCGTTTTATATCTATGTAAGGTAATATCATAGCTAGTTAATTGTATTTGAAATTAGTTTTATTAGTTGACTAGTTGCCTTTGGCGACCAGTCGGTTCGGCAATATTAATACTCGCTAAAAGTATCAATTAAATATTTTATGTAATTTGGTTTCCTAATAGCATTTTCAGCAAAATATTTTTAAGCTTCAAATTTTGATAGTCATATAATTCATTCATATTATTATGTAGGCCTCAAGCCGTTCTATTCATTACGTATTTCTACGTATACGTATTTCTTCCTAATTTACTACGTATTTCTTTCTAATTTTCTGGCAATTTCCGTAAAATTTCAACTTAAAATTAAAGTGGAAGTGATGACACTGCAATTAATATAAAAGCACTTTTTAACCAAACATGTCTTTTTTTTTATATGATAGCTGAAAATAGAGTCGTTCGGCGTTGATGTCTTATGAGAACTACAGAATAATTTTCATAATATTTCAAAAACTGTTCAACAAAAGCTTCTGTGATTTATCATAAAATTCAGTTTTTATTTTCATTTTCAAAAGAATAAAATGACGTTAATAATAATATTTTTATTTTATTTTGATCTATAAAGCTATTTCAAAAAATAAGGAAGTTTAAATTTTATACAGTACTTTGATCCTAAAGAATCATATTCTGCGAAATATTTTTGACACACCAACTTTTAAATAAATAAATAAGCGTTTCTATCTTGTCTTATCAAATCCTATCGATTTATGAAGTTTTGCATATTATAATTTTAGAACAATCAACATTTTTATAAGCTTTTAATAACTTTTATATAAATAAATAAACGTTTCTATCTTGTCTTATCAAATCCGATCGATTTATGAAGTTTTGCATATTATAATTTTAGAACAATCAACATTTTTATAAGCTTTTAATAACTTTTAAATAAATAAATAAGCGTTTTTGTGTGATCAAATCTGATCGATTTATGAAGTTTTGCATATTATAATTTTAGAACAATCAACATTTTTATAATCTTTTAAATAACTTTTAAATAAATAAATAAGCGTTTTTGTGTGATCAAATCTGATCGATTTATGAAGTTTTGCATATTATAATTTTAGAACAATCAACATTTTTATAAGCTTTTAATAACTTTTATATAAATAAATAAACGTTTCTATCTTGTCTTATCAAATCCGATCGATTTATGAAGTTTTGCATATTATAATTTTAGAACAATCAACATTTTTATAATCTTTTAAATAACTTTTAAATAAATAAATAAGCGTTTTTGTGTGATCAAATCTGATCGATTTATGAAGTTTTGCATATTATAATTTTAGAACAATCAACATTTTTATAAGCTTTTAATAACTTTTATATAAATAAATAAACGTTTCTATCTTGTCTTATCAAATCCGATCGATTTATGAAGTTTTGCATATTATAATTTTAGAACAATCAACATTTTTATAATCTTTTAAATAACTTTTAAATAAATAAATAAGCGTTTTTGTGTGATCAAATCTGATCGATTTATGAAGTTTTGCATATTATAATTTTAGAACAATCAACATTTTTATAATCTTTTAAATAACTTTTAAATAAATAAATAAGCGTTTTTGTCTTATCAAATCTGATCGATTTATGAAGTTTTGCATATTATAATTCTAGAACAATCAACATTTTAATAAGTTTTTAAATAACTTTTAAATAAATAAATAAACGTTTATATCTTGTCTTATCAAATCCGATCGATTTATGAAGTTTTGCATATTATAATTTTAGAACAATCAACATTTTTATAATCTTTTAAATAACTTTTAAATAAATAAATAAGCGTTTTTGTGTGATCAAATCTGATCGATTTATGAAGTTTTGCATATTATAATTTTAGAACAATCAACATTTTTATAAGCTTTTAATAACTTTTATATAAATAAATAAACGTTTCTATCTTGTCTTATCAAATCTGATCGATTTATGAAGTTTTGCATATTATAATTTTAGAACAATCAACATTTTTATAATCTTTTAAATAACTTTTAAATAAATAAATAAGCGTTTTTGTGTGATCAAATCTGATCGATTTATGAAGTTTTGCATATTATAATTTTAGAACAATCAACATTTTTATAAGCTTTTAAATAACTTTTAAATAAATAAATAAACGTTTCTATCTTGTCTTATCAAATCCGATCGATTTATGAAGTTTTGCATATTATAATTTTAGAACAATCAACATTTTTATAATCTTTTAAATAACTTTTAAATAAATAAATAAGCGTTTTTGTGTGATCAAATCTGATCGATTTATGAAGTTTTGCATATTATAATTTTAGAACAATCAACATTTTTATAAGCTTTTAAATAACTTTTAAATAAATAAATAAACGTTTCTATCTTGTCTTATCAAATCCGATCGATTTATGAAGTTTTGCATATTATAATTTTAGAACAATCAACATTTTTATAATCTTTTAAATAACTTTTAAATAAATAAATAAGCGTTTTTGTGGGATCAAATCTGATCGATTTATGAAGTTTTGCATATTATAATTTTAGAACAATCAACATTTTTATAAGCTTTTAAATAACTTTTATATAAATAAATAAACGTTTCTATCTTGTCTTATCAAATCCGATCGATTTATGAAGTTTTGCATATTATAATTTTAGAACAATCAACATTTTTATAATCTTTTAAATAACTTTTAAATAAATAAATAAGCGTTTTTGTGTGATCAAATCTGATCGATTTATGAAGTTTTGCATATTATAATTTTAGAACAATCAACATTTTTATAAGCTTTTAAATAACTTTTATATAAATAAATAAACGTTTCTATCTTGTCTTATCAAATCCGATCGATTTATGAAGTTTTGCATATTATAATTTTAGAACAATCAACATTTTTATAATCTTTTAAATAACTTTTAAATAAATAAATAAGCGTTTTTGTGTGATCAAATCTGATCGATTTATGAAGTTTTGCATATTATAATTTTAGAACAATCAACATTTTTATAAGCTTTTAAATAACTTTTATATAAATAAATAAACGTTTCTATCTTGTCTTATCAAATCCGATCGATTTATGAAGTTTTGCATATTATAATTTTAGAACAATCAACATTTTTATAATCTTTTAAATAACTTTTAAATAAATAAATAAGCGTTTTTGTGTGATCAAATCTGATCGATTTATGAAGTTTTGCATATTATAATTTTAGAACAATCAACATTTTTATAATCTTTTAAATAACTTTTAAATAAATAAATATGCGTTTTTGTGTGATCAAATCTGATCGATTTATGAAGTTTTGCATATTATAATTTTAGAACAATCAACATTTTTATAAGCTTTTAAATAACTTTTATATAAATAAATAAACGTTTCTATCTTGTCTTATCAAATCCGATCGATTTATGAAGTTTTGCATATTATAATTTTAGAACAATCAACATTTTTATAATCTTTTAAATAACTTTTAAATAAATAAATAAGCGTTTTTGTGTGATCAAATCTGATCGATTTATGAAGTTTTGCATATTATAATTTTAGAACAATCAACATTTTTATAAGCTTTTAAATAACTTTTATATAAATAAATAAACGTTTCTATCTTGTCTTATCAAATCCGATCGATTTATGAAGTTTTGCATATTATAATTTTAGAACAATCAACATTTTTATAATCTTTTAAATAACTTTTAAATAAATAAATAAGCGTTTTTGTGTGATCAAATCTGATCGATTTATGAAGTTTTGCATATTATAATTTTAGAACAATCAACATTTTTATAAGCTTTTAAATAACTTTTATATAAATAAATAAACGTTTCTATCTTGTCTTATCAAATCCGATCGATTTATGAAGTTTTGCATATTATAATTTTAGAACAATCAACATTTTTATAATCTTTTAAATAACTTTTAAATAAATAAATAAGCGTTTTTGTGTGATCAAATCTGATCGATTTATGAAGTTTTGCATATTATAATTTTAGAACAATCAACATTTTTATAAGCTTTTAAATAACTTTTATATAAATAAATAAACGTTTCTATCTTGTCTTATCAAATCCGATCGATTTATGAAGTTTTGCATATTATAATTTTAGAACAATCAACATTTTTATAAGCTTTTAAATAACTTTTATATGAATAAATAAACGTTTCTATCTTGTCTTATCAAATCCGATCGATTTATGAAGTTTTGCATATTATAATTTTAGAACAATCAACATTTTTATAATCTTTTAAATAACTTTTAAATAAATAAATAAGCGTTTTTGTGTGATCAAATCTGATCGATTTATGAAGTTTTGCATATTATAATTTTAGAACAATCAACATTTTTATAAGCTTTTAAATAACTTTTATATAAATAAATAAACGTTTCTATCTTGTCTTATCAAATCCGATCGATTTATGAAGTTTTGCATATTATAATTTTAGAACAATCAACATTTTTATAATCTTTTAAATAACTTTTAAATAAATAAATAAGCGTTTTTGTGTGATCAAATCTGATCGATTTATGAAGTTTTGCATATTATAATTTTAGAACAATCAATATTTTTATAAGCTTTTAATAACTTTTATATAAATAAATAAACGTTTCTATCTTGTCTTATCAAATCCGATCGATTTATGAAGTTTTGCATATTATAATTTTAGAACAATCAACATTTTTATAATCTTTTAAATAACTTTTAAATAAATAAATAAGCGTTTTTGTCTGATCAAATCTGATCGATTTATGAAGTTTTGCATATTATAATTCTAGAAAATCAACATTTTAATAAGTTTTTAAATAACTTTTAAATAAATAAATAAGCGTTTCTATCTTGTCTTATCAAATCCGATCGATTTATGAAGTTTTGCATATTATAATTTTAGAACAATCAACATTTTTATAATCTTTTAAATAACTTTTAAATAAATAAATAAGCGTTTTTGTGTGATCAAATCTGATCGATTTATGAAGTTTTGCATATTATAATTTTAGAACAATCAATATTTTTATAAGCTTTTAATAACTTTTATATAAATAAATAAACGTTTCTATCTTGTCTTATCAAATCCGATCGATTTATGAAGTTTTGCATATTATAATTTTAGAACAATCAACATTTTTATAATCTTTTAAATAACTTTTAAATAAATAAATAAGCGTTTTTGTCTGATCAAATCTGATCGATTTATGAAGTTTTGCATATTATAATTCTAGAAAATCAACATTTTAATAAGTTTTTAAATAACTTTTAAATAAATAAATAAGCGTTTCTATCTTGTCTTATCAAATCCGATCGATTTATGAAGTTTTGCATATTGTAATTTTAGAACAATCAACATTTTTATAATCTTTTAAATAACTTTTAAATAAATAAATAAGCGTTTTTGTGTGATCAAATCTGATCGATTTATGAAGTTTTGCATATTATAATTTTAGAACAATCAATATTTTTATAAGCTTTTAATAACTTTTATATAAATAAATAAACGTTTCTATCTTGTCTTATCAAATCCGATCGATTTATGAAGTTTTGCATATTATAATTTTAGAACAATCAACATTTTTATAATCTTTTAAATAACTTTTAAATAAATAAATAAGCGTTTTTGTCTGATCAAATCTGATCGATTTATGAAGTTTTGCATATTATAATTTTAGAACAATCAACATTTTAATAATCTTTTAAATAAATAAACGTTTCTATCTTGTCTTATCAAATCTGATCGATTTATGAAGTTTTGCATATTATAATTTTAGAGAACAATCAACATTTTTATAATCTTTTAAATAACTTTTAAATAAACGTTTCTATCTTGTCTTATCAAATCTGATCGATTTATGAAGTTTTGCATATTATAATTTTAGAACAATCAACATTTTTATAATCTTAGGCCAATCTTGAGAAACCCAGGGCGAGCAATGATAGGCTAACTTCTTTGAGATGGTCATTGAAGTGGTCTAAAATCGGCCATTTTTATAGAATAGTGTTATTGAAATTTTCGTTAATCAGTCAGTTTTAGTGATTGGTTTAGTTAAATAGAATGTAACTATTTTTTGTTAAAAGCATTAGTACCTCGAGAATATTTAGTGAAATATGATTCACAGGACAGAGGTTTGTGTAAAAATCTGAAATTCTTAATGCATCAGAACATGTATTGACTCAAGTTACATAAAATATAATTATTTGCTTTATTTCGATAATTTTGTTGGCAGAGGTATGTCTATTACTAAAGTTTTACAAATCAGATGTTGGGCTCTGATTAGAGTGGATATATGTTATACCAAGTTTGTCTTAAATAAAATTGATTGATTGAATTAATATGGGTATTATAAAATATATAGATTTTTTTTTCTTGCATTTACTTTTCAGATAATATATTTTCAATTTATTTCATTTCATACATTTCCCATGCACACTTTATGTGCTCGTGCAGATTAAATTTTATTTTTATTTTGTGCGAAATAAATTGTTGAAAAATATGGTTAAAATATTTTTTGAAAATTCATTAAAAATGATAACTTAATTTATAGGTTAAAACATTGGTATCGTTAAAAAGATAATTTTTTGCATTTCATGTAAAAATCACTTTTGTGCGATAATATTTTCTGAAATTATAGCTAAAAACGCCGAAAATTCAATTAAGTTTTAATTAATTTAAAAATTAATTTAAATTAGTTAATTTAAAAAAACAGTAACTGTTTAATTAACTGCTAAGAAACCATCTTAATGTTTTGGTATTGTTTATAAGCAAAATTTGAAATACCTGAACAAATATTAATAACTTAAGTTTCAGTTACGACATATCAATCAGTTAGTGTAAAAATCGGACACGGGGAAAAAAAATTCTGTTTGACATTAGCGTTCGACGATATATGTCAATGCGCGGCTGAATAAAAAAATTTAAAAAACGTGTATTTTAAAGTAAAAAATACTTTTATGTAAACTATTATAATGTATAAAATTCTCTTATCACTTGCGATTTAGTCTTTAATTGAATTGGGAATACCTGCCGCATCAAAGAATTTTTCAATCATAAATAATTAAGATTCTGCACCAGACGATTTTTAAAAGCTTAGGACAGTTTATATTTTCCTTTAGTAACTTTTTAAGAATGATACAAATGTAATTAAATCTTCTAGTGGCTGCTCATTATCTATATCTCGATATTAAAGTATCTGTGATATTTTCTATCAGTAAGAATGGCAACATAAAAGATGAAATAAAGTTTTTCTGCTTTTAGAATCAAAATAAACAAAAATAAAAAAAAATTAACTATATTTTTCATTTAATATTATTGTATCAAAGGATTTTTCATTTAACTAATTTGTTGCTGTTGTTTCTGTAAATCACTAATGCGTAGGAATATGTATTATTTCATTCATCGGTTTTACGGTATTAACATTGTTATTTTTAAATGCCATTTACAAGTAGCCTAAGCCACTGATGGTTCTTATCCACAATGATTGCATCTGATTTCGAGATTCTTTTGTGAGCATTAACCCTTTATAGTTCTCAGGTATATATATATTCTTACCACTTGTAAAATAGATTTTATGAAGGCTCAAATAAGTATTTTAAAATGATAAAAATTCGAATGCTTAAAATTCGAATTGAGCTACCTTAATAGCTCTGAAATGCAATGTGTATAATTAAACACCGTTTAAATTCAAAAGTGATAAATATGCTTACTGCTGCCCGTTCACGATGTAAGGATTTTCGTAGCGACATTAAGTTTTAGTCTTTGTCAATACATTTTAACTCCTGAAAAAGGTTTCACGCATGAAATACAATTGTGTTGTGTTCCTTTTGCCTAAGATATTCTTATATTTAATTATCTTTATTTATTTTTGAATTTATTTAATTTAAATTTTTTATTTTAAGAAAGGAACAAAAACTGTTGATGCAGTTGGAATTTTTTAAAATTCGGAATATTCCTGTTAATGATTTTATGCATATTTTGACTTAAATTTTGATGCATTGATTATTTGAATGCTGTAGTTTACGACATATTAGATTATTTCCTAAGGAAAAACATGGCTATTAATAAAATTGCATCAGATTTCAAGAGTTTTATTTGCATGTAACGTAGTAATCCGCCCAAGATTCTTAATAAATGTAAAATGAGCTTCAAACTTTAAAGTAAGATATTATTGAATTTGAATTCCACGATTTCCAACTAAAAAAATTATATAGAGCTGTTTTAAATTACCTACAGTAGAATGGTAAGTATGCTTATTAATGAACATTTGATAATATTTTTACTTTTAACGCTCAGTGGTAAGTATATTTACCACCCCCTTATTTCATAAATTAAAGGGCAAATCAATGAACTTTTGATGTTTTATTGTTTACATCATCAGTTTATCATGATATAAATCTAAAAAGTTTTATTTGTCAATGCCCCAGAATTATACCCTATAAGGGTTAATTTTTCTTTCTTTTTTTTAATCATCAAGGATTACAGTCCTGGAATAATAACGACAAAATTATTTCTATCTTTCATTTGCTAATATGCATCTAGATTTAGAGGGAAAAAAAAATATTTCGTCTTGAATGAATGATGAATTAAAAATAATTCATAATATGTAGCTACTCCGAGGACTTGCGTGAATACAGGACAAAGAACTGTGTTGGCCATATGTATTCGGTTGATGACGTGTATCACGTGAATATAAATAAACTGCTGACATTTGAAAGGAATGAATTAGCAAATGATTTTTGAGATTTTTAAATTGTCTCTAAAATTGGTGAAACATCGTTTGGATTTATTTTTAATTATGAAAGCCAAACGATAAATATGTTTATTTCGGAGGTCGGAAAACATTAATAAATCAAATTCAAACCATTTTTTATTACAATGTTTTTATTGTCTTTCACTGAAATATCTTAATTTTTTTAACATATTTATTTTAAAAGTTATTTTAGCATATGAATGGGAAATATGTAATGATGAATGTATAACATGGATGTATTTGTGAAATATAATTAAATGCTGTTTTATTTGGAATAAAACTTGCAGTAGCGGCAAAACACAGTTTTGTAGCTGTATTTTTATAATTAAAATCTTTATGTACATTTTTTATGAGTTCTTAAGAAATAGGAAACGTATCAGAAACAGATTACTAAAGAACAGCATTGAAGAGACAAATGGCTTCCTATTAGTGTATGTGAAATGTCAGCGAACGCAATCATTCGACTTGATTATTTCAACGAAATGTCAGAACATGCATTGCATCTACACATTGTAGATGTATATTCAATTTTTTTTCCTTCCATTCTTTTTCTTTAATGCAAAAGTTTCTGAAATTTTTCTTTTGCTTTTTTGTTTTGTATGGAGGCGTAAATATGAAGCGAGATTTTGGTCCATAGTTTAAAGGGCATTTTTTTAAAAAAAATTTAATACATATAAATATTTGATAAACAAGTGATTGAATCTGATAAAGCTAGCCAATTATAACGGATTATTCAATTTATTAATGTAATTTAAGGATTTTTTTAAATTCGCAAAAAGAAGGAAAAAAAATTGAAATTTCGATGTTTTAAATGCAGCTTTAAGAAAACATTTTTAAAATCATGGCGTGGATTGGCAATTGAAAAACGCATTGAGATAGATATGGCATGCTGGTCTTAAGTTGTACACCTATATCAAATTTTGAGTCATTTTGAATAGAAAGAGATACTTTTTAAAATACTTATTTGGTTGTTTTCGTTATAATGTGTGGCTACTCAAAAAATTTCCTCTATTTGTTATGTGATTTTTAACATTCATATTTAGAGTTAAAATTTTGCCCAGTTTATTATTATAATATTTGTTTTACCATTTATTTGCAATGATAAATGATATTGCAATGATAATGATTGTCCAATTTATTGTTATGCATTTTTCATTATTTCTTTAAATTTTGTCTACATGTTGCTTCTAATACTCATGGAAGATTTTAAATATTTTATTTATTTATGCTCAAATTGTTTTAACTATGCTTTAAAATAAAGTTGAAAAAAATCAGAAAGATAGTAGCTTAGCTGTAAAACTGGCAGCTGCATTCTGTATTCATTCTAGATTTTTTTTACTTCTGGTGTCATGGGGAAAATGGTAATTTTTAAAAATATGCAAAGATATAGCAGTAATAAAAATGTGTAATTTAGAAGCATTATAGTACAAATTTTATTTGATTAATATGGCTGCAACTGTGTTGTGTTCTTTTAATTCCCCTGATCAAAAATGGCGGCTGCATTCTGAAATTCATTCAAGAACTTATTCCAGCTCTCCGCCGCTGTTGGTATTCGTACAGATACATTGAAATTGTTTTTGTTTTCTAGTTCGTTTTCTTTCCCTCTCTTTCATTGAAAAAGTGTTGTTGACGCAAATAGAGAATGAATACTATTTTTGCGCCATCGTAACTCCACTCAAAAGAACTGATAACGCCCACATTTTTTGGCGCGTTCCGCCCGCCGTCACTTAAAGCGGTTTTTATTTTTTTTACTTTTTATTTTTCTATTTCCTGATGAACTCTTAACATCTCTCCCGGAACTAGCGGCTGGTTTTACCTATGAAGAGATTTTGCATCTGCGTGGAAAATCCTCTCTCGCTTGTTGTTCGAGTGCAGGCCGTAAACGGTTGAAAAAACAAAGTTCTTTAAAACGTGTGTGAGCAATGGGAAGTTCTTTCTCCGTTCGGTTGCATGCCAGTGCGTGGTATTGTTGCTGTGTGCTCTGCCGAATTAAAACTAAATTAACCTAAAATGTAAGGACTTCCGAATTATTTTGCAAAATTATAATTGAAATTCGACGTGGATTTGTATTTTACTGGATTATCATTATTAATTTGGTCTGGATGTGTTAGGAACTTTTAAATTTTCAAGAAAATGAATGCTCTTTGTTTAAATTGATTCATGAATTTAGTGACTGAAAAGGATTGCTTGAATTTTATTTGGAGATGGGAGTTATGCAGTTCAACGGAATCAATATCCACCTCTTCGAAATAAAAATGCTAAAAAGTAAAAAAAAAAAAAAAAAAAAGCATTAAGATAGCCGCCAAAGTGAAAGAACCACATTAATTTTTACTTCTGAAGAATTAAATTACATTGGTTGTATTGCTATTTTCAGTGTATGGTAAAATTAAACCAGTGTGAGTGGTCTTCCCCAAACTTTCTCGCATACTCTCTATCAAAGTATTATACCAGAGAAAGCTTTGCGTGCCATTTTCATATAATAGTTACAAAATATTAAGCTTTGGCATGAATTTATTATTTTTACTGAATCTTATCGTGGCATCCTTGGCGAGTTATTTGGTGATAAAGCTCTGGCATGCGGTTAATAACATCGGAAAATCGAATCTGTATTTTAGATGCGTTTTCCCCAATTGATTGAAACAAAATTTGTTAAAAGACTACACTTGTAGTCACTAAATCCCATACCATATTTAATTTATTTATTGCATTTTTGGGTTATCGCGTATTTTTGCCTCAAAATTTGATAGGTGTCTACACTATAGATGTTAAATCTGTTCCCTGAATTTCATTTATCTAGCTCTCTTCGTTTTCTAGTTATCGTGTTAATTTATATCGGAGCAGCCAGACAGACACTTTGTCTGTGCGGGTTTTGCTTAAAATTTATAGAAATATATAAATTTGGCGTTAACACCGTATACCAGATTTCACCCGTCTAGCTCAAAGCAATTTTGAGTTATGTTTGTTACAGACAGACGGATGGACATTTTCCAAAAATGTGTTTTTCGAAGTCAGGGAGTTCTTGAAACGTGGGGATTCGTCAAAATCTCGAGTTCGAATTTTTCGACGATTACAATTCTTTCTCTATACGACGTATATGAGGAAGTAAAAAATAAAGAATTATCTAGAATTAAAAAAACAAAACATAAAAAACTAATAAACTTTTTTCATATGACCTAAATACTATGATTAAAAATCGGTCAAATTCAAGACAATCAGTCAAAATTTCTGTGCAGAATTTCATTTCCTATGCTGTACCATTATTTATAAATGCATTCTTTCCCTTGCTCAGCATGAAATTCATTTTTGCTAATAATTTCGAACTCATCCCCCCCTTAAAATACCAGTTCTACTTGTTTTATAGATTGTGTCTAGGAAATGCGGTTCTTTTACTCTCTACAATTCTATCTTTCCCATGATGTTAGCAATTGATGATAAAAGAGAACTCCCCAGCTAATTAACCCCTTGAACTGCGAATTTATTTAAATTCCTAATTAGTTGACACATTTTAGTTTGGACTTAAAATTGTTATATCATCCATATAAGAACGAAAAATACACCTGCAGTGGTTTTGCATGTTCGTCTTTTAAATTAATTGCCACTTAAATGTAGATTTCAATATCAAATATTTCGTAATTAGATGCATCTGTGTGTCGTTTCATTTCAGTAAATGGAGTTAAGTAAAAGTGGTCACTTGATCGGACTACTTGAAAACGCATCTGGGTTTATTTTATTTGACATTTTGAGACAAGTTCTGCCATGAATAAAATATATTCTTCATTGAAATGCTCACATGTAATTTTTTTTTTAAAAGTAAGAAGTATATATCCTTATTTTTAAGTGAAAATTAATGCTTCTATTAAAAAAGATCATTAGTTTTAATTTTTTTTTTTTTTTTAGTTATGAGTTTTTTTTTACTGCATTAGTAAAGTGGATGCTATTATAGATTTGTTAAAGAACTAAATTATGTCAATACATGTACGAAAAAAAATATAATATTCTGGCCATTATATGCTGTTAGAAACAGATGTTAACTTCCCACAAAATATTCTTTATAGATTTAAATGAAGGAATTAAGCCGTTGAGAAAGTCACTGAAATGCAAAATCGTTATGACTTACTTTCATCTAATATAGAATCCATGATATCAAGCAAACTATATTTTTATGATAGAAGAGAAATAATTCACACTATGAATTTAGTTTTGCAGTTAAATTTTTAATTTGTTTTGTAGCGCATTTAAACCGTGTTAATTGTAACCAGCGTTTTTGAGTTCGATCAAAACTATTTATCGGGAAAATTGGTACTTGAAGAATAATATCAAGTTTGCAAAGTCGTTATGTGTGAAAACTTTTCTGTCCGATTGCTTTGCGTTTGCTGTGTTATTGCAGTTTACGTGGGTATTTAGATCAATGTCCTGCGGAAAAACTATCGCTATCTATCTTTTGATCTCTATGAAAATTACCTGTCAGAAAAATTCCTGATAACGGAAGAGTAGTGTTCTGTGAAAAAAGCACGCTACGTAAAGCTAATATTTTGTCCAATCTCATTCAAAACAGTATCGTAGAAATTAAGTACTCTAGGAATAATATCCAAATTGTGAAATCGTTATGTGTGAAGACCATAATATCTGAAATCCTTGTATTTGATGTGCTGTCGCAATTCATTCGTGTAATTATTTCCATGCTTATGGTAGTTGTGTTAAATGAAGCTAACCCTTTCATCCTATCATCCTATCGCTCGTATCAGAACTGTATGACAGTAAGATTAGTGCTATAGGAGTAATATTCAACCGTATTATTTAAATTTCTCCATGTTAATTTATCTGTTAGTTTTGATATTGTCCGAATGCGCACTTTTGTAGTGTTATCGCACTTTTTACACTGTATTATTAGAATATCATATATTAGAGGGTTTGACTGTATCTGTAATGTTATCATTACTTATTTGAATTGTAAATTATTATGGATTTTGGAGAGAGTAACTTCATGTAGTTTGAAAGATTTTTATTTTTTTGGTGTATTTACTATTTATTTAAGTTTCGAAATGAGTTCATATATTTCACTGAAGCATTTTCTGGATTTAATATAGTTTATTTCAGTATTACAAAAATTAAATATAATCTAATCTTTAAAACACGGTATGATCTTATCCAAATTAGTTATACTTTTGGAAAAATAATTGTTGAGAATTTTAAAAGCTAAGTAAAGATAAGAAATTTTTTGATAATAATAATAATGAACTTGAAATTCAAACAGAAGTCCTTGTGAGCATAAGACAATTTTTATATCGTTTTCTTTTTTATTGGCGCAGAAGATTATTTTGGTTACTTTTTGAAAATAGGCGCGAGAATATTTAAATTAATGACATAAATATGAGCGGTATTATTTTTAATCATAGGTTAATGATCGCATAGATTAAGATATTTTAAATCTTTTTATTCTTTTTGTTTTTTGTTTTGTTTGTCACGATGTTCAATTAAATTCGTTTATCATTCTTTAAAACGTAATATTAGATTATGCGAAAAATGAGCTTTCATTGGTTTTTAAAAATCGTTTGGTAAAATTCCTATTATTTTATTTGGAAATAAAGTCGAAGGCGATGAAAGGTTTTTATGTATTATAAATTTTTTATTATAAAATATTTCTTGCATTAAAATACGATTTTTTAAAAAAGAAAATGCATTTATTTATGGGCGTGATGTCTTTTCTTCGAATGCCAATTTAAATTAGTTAAATGAGTTTTTTCCGTTTTATTTATATAAGAAAAAAGTAAATTCTAAAGTAATTTCACACAATAGAAATCATTCTATGAATCATAAAAATGCTTTAGTAATGGTTTCCTGACCAAAATTAAGTAGTTATTTTTGTATGAATCCGAATTATTTTCAAATATTAAAAAGATGATTTTATGCAAAAATAATTTTTTTTAAATAGAATGTTGATTATGGAAACTGCTATATTAAAGATATTTTAAATCTTTTTATTCTTTTTGTTTTTTGTGTGAGACTTACAATTCACGATGTTCAATTAAATTCGTTTATCATTCTTTAAAACGTAATATTAGATTATGCGAAAAATCAGCTTTCATTGGTTTTTAAAAATCGTTTTGTAAAATTCCTATTATTTTATTTGGAAATAAAGTTGAAGGCGATGAAAGTTTTTTTATGTATTATAAATTTTTTATAATAAAATATTTCTTGCATTAAAATACGATTTTTTAAAAAGAAAATGCATTTATGTATGGGCGTTATGTCTTTTCTTCGAATGCCAATTTAAATTTGTTTCAACTTTCCCACATTACGTTTACACCTACCTTGTAACCAAGTTAATCATCAACGACTGATTTGTTATATGATAACTGTAACCGTAATCATAATAAAGGCATTTAGTATAAGTATTTTAAATTTTGCTCTCGAATACTGAAGTATGAAGAAAGGTTTACTAAAGATAATTTTGATAATTTAATTGATATTTTTTATAATTAAAAGACTTGAAAATATTTTTATTCCAAAATATCTAATAGTAATGTGTAAACGTACTTAAAAGGCGCAGAAAAACATTCGTGATTTTTATCTTGTTAATTTCCTTGAGAAAACTAATTATTTTTCATATAAATTTCTAATAAATTTATTGTTTTGTATTTTAATTATGTTTTAAAACTGTATTTTATCATAGAATGCTTTTCTCTTCTTACCTTACATAGAGAAACCCTTAGTTTTTATTTAATTACGAATTTTTTGATTAATGATTTGATTTTTAACAGTTCTTTACAGCAAATTCAGTTATGTTAGTAACTTCAGTGGAGGCAGGAGTTGAAAAATTATCTGAATTCATTTATATATGAATAAAATCTTTTATTTGTATTATCATATCACGTTGTATTAAAATAAAAATGTATTATAAATAACAAACATTTTATTCGAAAAGTATTGACTTTTTTTTAAATCTGTACATTGCTTAAGCTTTATTAAATAATTGTGAAATTCGTCGCGTCTCCCTTTCCTGTCCTGTAGAATCGTCATCGCGGTAACGTAGTGCGTCATTTTATTTGTTGTCTGTAACATTAATCACTAGTTTCTTTTCTTTTTTTTGGATCAGTTACTATGAATTAGTCACTAGTTATGGATTGTGGTTCCAAAAAAAGTAGTGGGACTCATGGAGGTTTAATTTATCCTCGCATCTTCATAATTTTTTTACTGTGGTTTCTGGCCGCATTCTTGGTGTGGATATTATTTCGTTAAATACGCAGTTGGTTTACCAATTCTGGCTGAGTAATTAAGTTGACCTGTCTTTGTCATCATGTGCGTTATTAAATTATTTTTTCTGTGAGAATGTTTTTCTACTTGTAAATGTTTATTGCATGTGTTCAAACTTCATTAAAAACTCTGTCAGTACTTTTCATTTGAATTATATACGAGTCATGAAAAATAAATACGTAAATAAATAAATCTGCGACCAGATATGATTTCTTTTTCTTTCCTTCTTTCTGGTAGAAGGAATATAGAAGGAGAACGTGTTCTAGTAGACATTTTTTATTATTAAATTAGATCTCTATTATTAGAATGCATTCTTTTCGTTACGCACTTTACACATTACATGATATAATTATTTTCAAACTGAATTAAAATTAAAGAAACTGATTAAAATGAAATATATATATATATTATGAAAGTTTATATGTTGCAGTTGCGTTGTTCTGAATCTTCCTATTATTTTCGAATAAAAAGGGCAGTATAAAAAGTATTTCATAAAAATGAAAACTTTTAGTTTAATTTATTAAAAATAGTACGCATAAAACACTCTCTGATAATTTCGTTAAAAATTTTTATTAGTATTGGAGATATTATATTAGTGGTCGATAATTTTTTTTTGAAAAAATAATTTAGACGAAAAAAAAAAATGCTTCTAAAGCTTATAGTTATGGTAAAAAAAAGTATTTCTTCTTTGGAAAATAGTTACAATTCTCCACACTAAAAGGTTAAACATTCATTTTCTTCATACAATGACTTTTTTTTTTCATTGAACTCATATTTTTATTTTTATGCATTTTTTTAGATGATAATGAGTCTCTTTTTGAACTCCAAATATGTTCATAATCAAGAAGCTTTAGCCAATCATTCATTTATTTCTTGAGTGTGACTCTTAATATTCATTAACAATTGATTAAATTCTCTCCAATACAGCCCCACTTTCATTAAACTGAAAAATAATATAATTTTAGAATTATATTTCAGAGCAAAAACAATTAAGATTTTCAGCAGTATCTTGCGTGCTGTATTGGTCTATTGATAAAGTTTCGGCTTCAGGATCAAAAGGTTTGAGTTCGAGAATTGTCGTGTAAGTTATCTGGTGCATGCATAAAAATGTGCCGCGGTCAAATTAATCCCTACCGCCGGAATGTTGCGGCGGTTAGGAAAGTTGGTTGCAAGTTCAGGTGTTTTCCTTGTCATCTGACCACAGTTCAAAATTATGTAGTTCAACCCAAAATATCCCTAGCGTTGCTGTAAAACTGGGGGCTAATATTACTAAACAGCATCTTGCTTTATTCCATGTAGGAGATTCTTTAGCTACTTTTGATCACGAAATTTCATGTATACCGCTTTATAATATTTCAGAGAAGTCCAATGACTTTTCCAGTAAATGTTTTCTCCTGTGCTTATGTTTGTTGATACTTGCGCCATCTGTTGGCTGCTGTCAGACATTGAACACCCATAAAATGTTTAGCGCTTAAATAGCAGCAACGACAAAAAGCTGCAATGACTTCAGATTGCATATTTTTAAGGTTAACAGGATATGCTTCGAATTTTCATCCCATAATAGTTTAATAATTTTTCTATGAAATTAACTTACCTTTTTCTGCTAGTCCCTTTCTTGATTATTTTAATTTTCGAAAGGAAATTCACATAAAATCGAAATGAAAACTCATTGTGATTAGATGTTCGAGAGAGTGAAGATGTTGCCAATTAATGTCCAGAAAGTAAAAAAAAAGTTTAAAAAATTATGGCTGTGCGCTGGTAACATCATAATAGTATTAACTATAATTTAAAATTAAGAAAAATGGCGAAAAATATGTTGAAAATTGCATCTCAATGCTATTTCCGGTTGTAAACACAGGCATCCGGTTAACTTAATATCAGACAGCACTTAAAAAAAATATTTATATCTTAGCTTCTAGATGACATAAAATGAAAAGAAAAACTATTTTTGAAAGAAAAAAATTTGAATAAAAAGATTTTTGCAATTTTTTTTTTTTGACCTGCATAGTCGAAAATGACATTTTCTAAGCCATTTGTTGAATTATTATTTTTAAAATCGTTTCAACTTCATTTTCTGCTCTTGCCAAAAATGCATTTGTAAATACATTCCATTTTTTAAATTTATATACCTATATCTAATAGAAAATTATTGATTTGGATATTTACTGATAAGTTTTTTTTTGAAGTGGTGGGGGGGTTGAATAAGAACGCAGTTAGGGAGAAAAATTGTTGAATTATTTTTCTTTAAAGTCGTTTTCACTTTCATTATCAGCTCTTGCTGAGAAAGCATTTGTAAATACATTCCAATTTTTTTTTATATATAAATGTATTTATATAGAAAATTATTGATTTGGACATTAGCTGATCAGTACTTGTTTTTTTTGGTGTGAGGGAGTTGAATTAGGAACGCAGTTAGTAAAACAAACAAACAAATCCGAATTGTGTTCTATCTTTTACATATATTTCGATGTTGTGAATTGTTTAAACTGAGGTATAACTTTTCTTTCGGCATTATTGTTCTCTCTTGATTAATATATTCACTTTTTGCCTGCAATATTTTACTTTTTATTTATTTTTTTGTACCCGTCGAGGTTTGTGCATTGTTCTAATCGTGCTATTTAAAATCAAAAGGTTGGAACTCGTTTCTGAAGAGTAATGAAGCTACCCACGCATGGAATATTCATTCGCATTATAAATGGAGAACTTGAACTAAATTCTTCTTTGCAACTCATTATGTTATCCCTAAACTTCTTTGCATTAAAAAAAAAAAATGTTTTTGTACGTCATTTTCTGATGGGAAAGTTAATTTCATTCTTGAAGTATTCAGGTTTGATCAGTTTTATTTTCTTTGTTACGCAGTGACAGTTTATCAGTTCTATTCAGCTGCATGTATAGACACGCCTTTATGAACATGAAATGTAAAATGATAGTATCTCACTATGTGATTGATGTTTGGAATTTATCAGTTTACTAAAAGCCTTCTATTAAAATATGATAATAGATTTTTTTTTTTTTTTTTCCCGTAGCCGTTTTTAGCGACCATTTGGTTCGCAGGGAATAATTATTGTCAAGAATTACATAATTTTTTTGTAATTTGGTCTTAATGACTTCCTCATTAACTCTTAAAATAAAGTATCAAAATTGATACTCAAAAAAAAAAAAAGCTTTTCTTAAGCAAAGGTCTTTGCTAAAAATAATTATACTATAGTAAAAAATAAAATACTCGCCTACCTCAAAAGTATTTCTCTGGAAAATAAAATGCACCAAAGATTTATTTCGCTAAACCTTTTCTAAAAATATGTCACTCATTCAATACGGCGAGAAAACAAAATGTCATATTGTATGAACAGTTTTGACATCTGACGTTTATTTTTTAAAACTTTTGTACGAAAGCACATTATGCAATGGTAAAATACATGCAGCCAAATATTAAAAACAAACCAATTGCAAATTTACAATTTGATTTAAAAGTCGGTATCAAATTTGAAACCTAGAGCTTTTAAAGGTTAAAATATACTTGAATTTCAAAAATTTGATAGAATATTACTCATTATATATATATATATATATATATATATATATATATATATATATAATATATGTAATATAATATAATGTAGTTGGTAACAGTGTTTAAGAATTTTTTGTCATCGTTTGATTCTGAAGTTAAAGCTTAATTACAACCAAATTTCGAAAAATTTATTTAAAGCTTACTGTATACTGAAATGTATTCAACAAGGAACTGAAACTTATCTCAATCATCTACGATGGAAATCAGTTTGAGAATCTCTCTTAAATTTTCTCCTCACTCTTTAAAAAAGGTGCTGTCTCCTTCCCTCGTTCTAAAACTGTAGATTTATGGCATGGCTGCGAATGCCTAGAATGGCATTGGCGAATAGTAGTTATGAAATTTTGTTCCTCTGCTTGAATTTATCATTTTTACAAATCTATTGTGTGATTTTTGGCAATTTCTTTGACGATTAATCCCTTACTTTCAATAATACCTATCCGAAAATCTGATATGTGTCTTAAATCCATTGTGTTAACCCCGCTTAAAACCAAAATTTGACACAAAATTGTTTGCCAACGGATTCTTAAACCCTCCACACTTTTGCGCATGCGTTAGGATGGGTTTTAATTCGACAAAATAGGGGCGTGAAGGAAAGATGAAAGAAGGAGATGTTTACATTTAACAATAAAGGAAATTCCGGAAAGGTGCACATCCTTCCGCGTTTCACCCCTTAGTGAGAAAGAATCGTCGAAAAGTGGCGGTCTCAGGACACTGAAACTAACAGTTCAATTGTAATCTCTAAACCACATACCAAATTTCATACTTTTAAGTCGTTGGATTTTTGAGTTACCCCGTTTAATGTCTCTGAAAGCTTTGACAGAAAGTCATCCCAATTTCCTATGAATGGATTTCACTCAAAATTTGATGCATATACCAAATTTCAAGTGAATGGATTTCACTCAAAATTTGATGCATATACCAAATTTCAAGTGAATGGATTTCACTCAAAATTTGATGCATATACCAAATTTCAATCAAACTCAAAACGTTTTTGAATTATCTATGTTAGTGACAGACAAACGGACAGATAAACAGAATTACAAAAATGCCTTTGCCTGTGCAATTATGTCTATATAGAGGTAATCGATTTTGTTTTGAAAATAAATAAATAAATAAAAGAGAAATTAATCTCTCTTTCGTTTATTTTTTAATCGCCAAACATTTTAGTGTTTTACATTCAAACATGAAGAACAAAATCAATAATGAATACTTGTATCAAACGTATGTGTTGCTTTAAATACAGTTTTACAAAGTCTATGTATGTACATGGAATTGTGGATAAATATTTCAAAGTTCAATATTATTTAATAAATTTTAGAAAAGTCAATTTAAGGCAATATTTTGAGCATTTAAACATTTGCTGTTACATTTCTATTCATTTTTTTTACTGCACATATTTCATTATTTATTTCGTCCATATTATTATTCACGTTGCGTTTCGCAATATGCTTTTACGATTTAAATTTATTTTCAGCCTTAAATAATTTTTTTACTTTCTCGTATGGGTCATTTTCAAAATTTGGTGCCATTTGGAAATTGAAAAGACAAAAATAAAAAAAATTTTAATTAGTAAATTTTTTTTAATATTCTTAAACAGACATTATTTCTGTATATTACTTGAATATTTTTGATACATTTTTTTCTTTTATATATTTTTAATTGATATTTTTTTGGTCAGATATGATGAAAATTGTCATGTCTGTTACCGGACATTTTTCTAGTAATTTTTGTATTTAAGTTCAGTGTACAATAATGTAAAGCTATATTTAATATAACTATAGAGTCATTTTACCCATATAATAAAGACTTTCGAATAAAAAAATATTTCTTATGGTATTTTTATACTTTTGTTTGTCATGTCTGTTACTAATATAGAATTCTTACAAGGATTTTTTTAATATAAAATACTATAAAAAACAATTAATGCAAAATGTCTGTCATTCTTATATATACTAGGCAGAGTCAATTAATATGTAACTCTAATTGTAGCAATATTATGTCAATTTAAACTTTTTAAGGAAAATTTTGAAATGGTAACAGACATGACACAAAGTAACAGACGTGACACTGAGTAACAGACATGACATAAATTCAGGAGCCAAATTTTGATGTAAAGCTTGAAAGATAAAATTAAGCTAAAATGTGTTTCTCTTTTAGTACATAACTTTTTACTATAAAATAAAAAAAATATATATATGTATATATTATTTGAAATTCACAGATACAGAATTGGAACATGTGTACACATTTTATTTTTTAGTATTTTCTTGAGTTACAATGCTATTTATTCAACATCATATTTGGAAAGATCCACATCAAATATTGTAATTGGCGAAAAGAGCATCCAGTTAGATTTGGAAGTTTCATTACAATATCCTCTGCTTCAATATTATATTCTTTATCGTCCTCTCAAAAGAACTTTGCATGATTCCTGACTTTTTTTAAATACTTAACTGTAAAATTGTTGTCCTGGATGTCGATTATTTCTGAAACGAAATATTTTATCGATCGTTTACCCTCCAATTTTACAAGTACGAAACTTCCTTCTTGAATATCTTGTTGAAAATTGTTGGATAAAGGAGAAGAAAAAGATTTACAATTATTTTCTGCGTTATTTATTGTCATGGCTGTGCTTTCTTGTTCATTTTCTTTTAATGCAAATACATTAACTGTAAAACAGTCACAGACATTTTTCTGTCTGCAGAAACAGCTTAAATCCTTAAAAAACATTAAGCCGTTCCCAAAAGAAAAAATTTGATGTACGCTCATCGTTCCTTTTAAAACCGGAATATCAGATGGAATTATTTTTTTAAACATTTCTAAATCTGTTTCACAGATATAATGAAGCTGAATGTTTGTTTTATTTATTAAAACATTAAACAGAGTTTTTGCATTGGGTATATCTGTCCCCTGTGCAACTATTTTGTCAGCAGCTCTCTTAATGGCTCCCCCTATTCCACCAGCAGCACCCTTGCCGTGACCAGCCTCAAAAAAAGACCACGATCCATACTTATAACCATTATTTGCTATATGCTCATTCAAAAGGAAGAAATTTTTCTTCTGTAGATATTGCGTGGTAGGGCCATCAGAAAAAAAGTGGATAATTTCAACTTCGGGGGAAATTCTCTTAAGCTCGTTGAATATTGGCTGAAGGTGAGCCCAAATTGCTGCAGGACCATGGTCGTAACATTCGGAAATTGTGCAGAACGAAATTGGTTCATGCTGGTTTCTTAGATATAAAACGCCAGTATGCAGAGTTGCCTGCTTTCTCGATCCTCCGAAATGAAATGCCTGCACTTCTGTAGCATGTTTGCACACGTAATTTTCAGAAATAAAGTTTAATAAAGCAAATGATTTGATAACATTGCAAACATTAATCAATTCAGTAAATACAATATGATAATAAAAAACATAGAAGATAAGAGAAAAAATGAAAACTGTAACAAATATGCGCTTTTAAAAAGTAAGAACTTACATTTATACCCTCCCCCCCCACCCTTAAAAAATTCTTCCTAAAATATCAACTAAAATTTAAACAAAACAAACCCAAAAATTGAACCATATTTCAAATCTTGAAATATGTCAAGTCTGTTACCAAGATTGTCATGTCTGTTACTATATAGAGTAACAGACATGACCAGTAACAGACATGACATTTCAAAGTACAAAAATTAAGGAAACTAAATAATTCCATAAAAACATGAAAATAAATTTTAATTAAAATTAAAAACCTAAAAATCTAAATTAATCAGTTGAATAAATTAATAAATAAATATATTTTATACAAAATATTAAGGTAACAGACATGACATGCAATAAAAATACTTAACACAAAAAGGCTTCAGCTTCTTAAATCAAACATCAAACATTCAAGGTGGCTGCTTGCATTTCTTTCTTAGAACATGCTTCACTGGTATACAAGTGTTGTCATTTCAAAATTTCAATCTTGTTGCTTAAAATGTTGAAAATATTGTATGGTAACAGACATGACTTAATGTCTGGACAGCTGTATTTAATTGGTAAAAATCATCTATTCTTCTTAAAAGGTTATTAAAACCTTCTTTATAACATAATTAAAAGTATATTTCACAATAAAAAAATATGCCAGAATAAAAATTTTAATTTTTGGAAAGTAATGCAGCAAAAAACATTTTGAGTTTTATGTTTTGGACAGCTGAATTTTTGTTTCCTCTCAACTTCTTTATTAGAAAAAAAAATAAAAAATCAGATTAATTATTTTAATTTTATTGTTTCTCCACTGGAAATTGCCTGCTAAAAAGCATGGTAAAAAGAAAAATCATTTAAACTTTATAACATCTTGTAAAAAAAATGTGTTTCACATGGACAACAAATGGCACCGAATTTTGAAAATGACCCGTATACGAAATATAGCAAAATCATTGTAATAGTCAAAACATTCGAAGTTGAGATTTTGATAAGCTTCACGTTTTTGATCTCTATGAGTTCGAGAAACTAATTTTTGGTGCTATATTTGATATTTGTTTGTGATAACAATAACTCAAAAATGTTTGGAACTAAACAGGTAACATTTAGTATATGGCTTTTACGTCAAATTTCTAGATTTTCATCAAATTTTGAATAAAAGCCATTCAAAGGAAGTCTGTCTGTCCATCTATCTGAATGTATTTTAACACGATAGTTACAAAATGAAAAGAACCAGATGGATGAAATACGGCTAAATTCTAACGTCTAAGATACCTGTCAGATTTAGAGCCAAATCCGTCTAGAAGTTGACTTTATGTTGGTCTGTACTTTCACAAGCTTGTAAACGCGTTAACTCAAATATTTTTTTTAAAACCATAGTTATAGTTCTGTTTGAGATTTTGGTTTCATTCGGTTGAAAAAACACTTCTAAAACAAAAATTCTATTAAGATACTATTAATCGCAATCCTAGAATTAATCGCCAAAAAATCACTAAGGATCGCAGGACACATTCAGTGAAATTGCCAAATTAGCGCCAAGGATTGATATTTTATAGCTGTTGTTACCAGTGTCATGTAAGATATTCGTGGCCTTACCGAAGATACTCAAATTTTATGTGGTGGTTAGGGGATAAAACCTTTATTGGAGAGTATACGAGAAAGTTTTGGGGAGACTGCTCCCATTGGTTTAAAAAGATAAAATGGAGAGGATAAAATGCTTTAGCATATTTTGAGCTGTCTTTTTTAAAAAAAATAAAAATATGCAAGATTTTTATATTATTTAAACTTGTTGCGATATCTTAAATATTCAGAATGCTAAAATTACTCGGAATAGTCGATCACAAAATAGATTTTTTCTTTGTCTTAGTTTAGTGCAGCTGATATATTCCAGACATACTTACTTTTATCTTTTAAATAAGATATGAGTCATAATTCACTTCAACCAAATATGTGGAAGCGAAGAAATTATCGTCTGCTTTATTGTGAATGTCAATAAGATAGAACTCGTTGAGAATCCAAACATCCATTGTTATTGAAATAGAAATTTATCACCATTTCAGCTAATTTGAAGACTTTCTACTTAATTTTTAGTAAGTACTTCTAATAATGTAAATTTCAACTGTAATATCTAGTAATTTGCCATGACTTATTTAAAAATATCCTAAAGGTTTAAATATCAAATTATTGCTTGGTTTAAAATCACATGTTAAATACAAAATACAAATAGTTTAATTGCACAGCTGTCCTGTAAATTACAGTTTCATTCAAAATTATAGTAATTATAAAAGTCCTATACAATAAGTATAGGAATAGGAAATTATGCTGTACATCATTTTTTCTCGTATAGCGAGTGTAATTTAAAGTAACATGCTTTAAAATCGTCAAAGGCATGATTTTTTTTTTTTTTTTTTTTTGTGTGTGTGTGTGTGTTGTGTCGAATAAAAATTTGCAAAATTATATAGTAGCGTATATTTCGTGTTAAAGATTCTTATAAAATTTTATACATTAAAAAAAATTTTTTTTTTAAAAAGATTATTTTGACATTATTTAGAATTTTTTCCCATGATGTATGTATATTACTATAATATATTATCTGAGTCGTTACTGATGAAAATCGTATCAATTCTTGAAATATCACTTATAATTCATTCTAAAAATATTACATTCATCTTATAAACATCAACTGAATTATAAAAATAATGTTAACATCCTTTGAAAAGTTCCACAGCATTATGAACACGGTCTTTTCATTTCCTTTTTGCTGTGGTACGGATGTACTTGCGTGTTTCCTTCTACGAGAAGTTTTATTTCCGTCCACAGTCGCAGACTTGGAGAGAGATGAATTTTTAGATCTGACCCTACTTTCAATTACGTAATACAATCATCATTTTTAATCTGGTATAAAAAGAAGAGATAAAAGAGAACCAGTTAGTGATTCAAAAATTTGCTACTTCAGTGCAAATGCAGATTTTGATTTTGGTGGTTAACAGATTTGGTTAAGATATTTAGGTTTAACAACGGATGTCTTTTCCGAGTTGAAATGTCATATGATGGATTTCTTGTATTTTGAATTCTGTTATGATGATTCAATTTTATGATTTTCGATTAAATTTACCAGATGTCCTGATTACTCTCCTTTTCATTACAAAAAATATTTAATAGTTTTAATTAAAAAAAAATTAATGTTTTCAATTTTCTTATATACGTAATATAGAGAAAGTATAATAATCGTCAAAAAAATCGAACTCGAGGTTTTGAAGTATCTCCACGTTTCAGATCTGTCTAAGTTAAAAAAAAACAACACATTTTTGATAAATGTCCGTCTGTCTGCCTTTGACAAATATACTTCAAAAATGCCTTGAAGTAGACGGTTGAAATTTGGTTTCAGATTTCTATCAAATTTTGAGCAAAATCCGTTCAGACAGTCCGTCTGCCCAGCTATTAGAATATAAGTTGACACAATAACTGCAAAACGAAGAGAGCTAGACAGATATAATTCAGTACACAAATTTAACATTTATGGTGTTAGACACTTCTCAAATTTTCAGCCAAATCTAAATATGGGTTGATTGTTTGCCGATCTCTACTCTCAGAAATATTTAAATGCAATAATTCTAAAGCGCAATGACTTAAATATATCAAAAGGCTCACTCCAAAAGTTAATTTTTCCTAACTATTGTACGCCAGTGCCATATTAGGCCTCCGACATAATCAAAGAATATGCGAGAAAGTTTTGAGGTAATCACTCCGGCTAGTTTTTTTTTTTTTTTATATTATAAATTCTGTCTTCAAGTATATTCATCTAATCTCCAGCTGCTTGCTGATTTGCAGTTCAGGTCAACCGTTCAGTGTTCAAATTTATGGAAAAAAAAAAAAAAAATCCCTAACATTCCGCGTGTATTTCCTGTGCAACGCGTTTAACTAATTAATTAATTTTCAAGCATGACACATTTCGTAGAATACAACGTTTTCAGAATCGAAATTTTATCATTCGTGAGATGCATTGATTTTCTTTCTTGTAAATAATTCTATAGTGTTTTTAATATCTCAGGCAACTTTTGTATAAATTTAATCGTTTTATTGTTTATTCATTCATATTTATTTTACTTTTTGTTTATGTTTGACAGAATTCAGTGTTTTTTAAAGTTCACCTTTTTTTTTATTCTTATCTGGTATCCAAGCCTTTATTCTTATCTGGTTTTCTTTTTGCCTAACTCATTCATCTTTTTTATTAACTGAATGATAATTAGAGTGCTCAAAGAGAGAATGCGTGCTTTTAATTTTTAAAAGAAGTTAATATTCGACTCGTTCTAGAACACTGTTTTCCTATTCCACTCTAGCTTTAAATTCCATGTGCCGACTACAAATTGATGTGAGATAACGAGATTGTTTTAAAATGACAAATGTTTTGTTTTAGATATGATATAGTGGAATTTTTTTGTTAAACGTGCGAATCGTAACAAAACAGATGGGGGGGGGGATCTGGAGATTTGTCGGCAGTTCTCAGGCATTAAAAGCAGCATTCCAAGTCTTTTCTCACACAAATTCCAAGCGAAACAATGTTCGAAATCTTCCTTGTTTACTTTTTGGTGCCTCTCATAACGTCATATCCTTCCACAAGCAGTTTCCTTCTTATTTTTTATGACACTTTTAGAGAGAGATATTTAGGATTACGTATCTTAAGTTGCTTCAGTGTTGTCTAGAAATTCTGCCATTAATTATTTTTTGACAAGAATCGTTTGGCACTTAACGTGAACGGCGGACATAAGGCTTCCTTCTTTTCGTAGAATGCATTCAGCGTTTTATTATGTCTGCTTTTTTAATATAGCGCAGTCTTATATTTTAAGACGTGCTTTTTTAAAAATGTTATCTGCTATTTTGAGTTAGCAAAAATGCCCTTGCAGCTATTTAGTTTGTGTTTCGTAAATGCATGGCTCAGTTCCATTTTAAAAAGACTCTTGTGGGTTACATATGTGTTAAATTTCGAGATGTGCACTTTGCTTTATCTTGATACAACAATATAAAGTAGTATAAAGTCAAAAATTTTATGAATGTTGATTCGAATCTATCAAAATCGTTAATTTATTCTGAATATGAATTCGTAGCTAAGTACATTCGAATAAATAATCAAATTATATGAATATTATTTGCAATAATTGATTTATTGAAAAGGGTAGAAAAAAGACAGAGAAACTGCATTAAAACAAAATCGTTAAAATTTTTATTTGATGAAACAATAAAGCCACTAGTGTAAGAAAAAAGGATTTTTTTTTTATATTTCTATTTTATAATCATTAAATCTTAAATATATTTAGCATTAAAATTATGTAAAAGGTTAAGTAATTTTTTTTTTTTTTTTTTAAATTAGACCTTTTTTTCTACCATGCTAACATGATAGTTTTTATTTTCAGAATATCCCCCCCCCTTCCCCTCACCTGTGACTCTGAAATTTTGACATTCTACTGGACTTTTAAATGACGCAAAGAATAATTATACTTTAATTTCGAAACGTGCGAATTATAGATCTAACTATAGAACTTATCGCTCTATCTATAAATTTCATAAATTAAGCCATTGAATAAAAATTAGATGACATTTTGGTGAAGAGAAAATGGCGAAGTGAAAAGGTTTAATGTTAAGGAGAATTTATCAACATTATTTTATTTTATAAAATATGAAACAGTAATTATAGCCATGATAATATAATGAAGCAAATGATTCTTCAACCTGTACCCTACAAAATATTTATAGATTATTATTGGTCAAAATAATCATAAATTTTTGTGGCTCCTAAGTGTATTGAAATTGCCTATTTGAATCTCATATTACGTTGTGATACAAGAAATGTGCAAAAATAAATAATTTTAATTTTAAATAATTTTGCACTTGAGACTGATCAGTCTCTTTGTATTGGACCTTCCACATCCTGGAATGTGGGGAAATAATTATGTAATGCAGTCTAACCTGTCAGCTATTACTTCAAAACTAGATCTAGCTTTGCAAATGGAAATTGATGTATAATTTTTACACTAAAATTATATATATCCTCAATTTTTTCAATTTAATTTGTGTGCAAAAAGTGTTTGTTTCTGTCCATGTGCCTCTGAAAATAACTCAATAATACAACTACATGAATGGATGAATTATTTTATTATCAGAATATGTAGGTCTGTGTTCATATTTTGAATCCATTTGGTGAAAAGGATATGGTTCAAATTATATACATAATTTTCTTTCTTATGAAGAAACTAAGTGCAAAATATATAATTTTGGAAAAGCATAAAAGAAAGTAGTGAATTGGACTTTTATCTTGGTTAATTTCAAGCTACACAGAATTATTTTTAAATTCAAGAATTATATGAAATTACTTAAAAGAAATTTTAGGTGTATGTCTGAAAAACAAAACATAAAAAACAAAAACATATATCAAAAATATTCCATCTTAATAGCTGTTTTCTTAATCTCTGAAATACAGTTTAAAATTGAATCTTGAAGAAATATGATAGGGTTGTGGAATCTTTGTAGAACTGCGCTCAATCTGTTCAACATTTATTTGCAGAAATAAAGCAAAGAATGAAGTCTTGACTAGAATTTTTGTTGTTTTCTAAATAGTTACTGGTAATTAAAGTCTCTTGTTTGTTATCAAGAATTTATATATGTTTTTCTTATACTATTTCTATAGAAATGAAATCAGAAAAATTTTACAAATTTTACTTCACAGAAAGGGTTGTGGTTGAAAAATATTAAAAAAATCCATTAGAAGGACGAATTGCTATGTTTTTACAAATTTAGTTTTGTAAAACAGAAACATTTCCCATGAAAATTTTTCTGCAAAGAAAAACAAAATTTACGTATGGCAATTTATATAATTATGTAAATGTTTTAATTTAGATAATCATTGAATTATTATATTAAAAGGGTATTTTTTTATATAAAAAGATGCTATGTAAAAGAGAGAGAGAGAGAGAGAATGAATTTGCTTATGAAGTTTGAATACACATATTATGCTTTATTCAAATTATGAAATGTGGATTACTGTAAAGAATTAATAATTATAATGAATTAAATTTAGTTATAAATATTAAGTTTAGTCTCCATAAATTATTTCGATATCATGATTTAATGTAATTGAATCGTGCACTACTCTGACTGGAGGCTTAATCGATATGTATTTAGGATTCAGTTTCACACACAAAAATATTCCACTCTTTCCTTCTGGACTATTTTTTAAACTTTTTATTTCTGAATGCAAACATAGGTAAGAAATTAAAATGATAGAGGTTAACATTTATTAATAATAAATATTTCTATTAAATATCCCAATAGTTATATGAAATATTTTGAATCTTGGTAGCTTTATCAATTACTTTCATATTTAATATTTCTGAATCCGACAGGTGCATCCTTTACAGAGTTTTCATGATCTTGAAAATATATGTTAAATAAGTTTGAATAATATTATTTAAAAGGAAAAAATATTAAATGATAATCGTCAACTTAGTATAAGCATCATTAATTCATTCCAATATTTAAATAATGCAGTTATAGCTGTAAATATTGCATTTTAAAAATTTATAACTATGTTTTAAATATTCAGTAAATAACAGTTTTGATTGATGGACTAGTGCTTCATTTTTGTAACTAAGCAAGTTTTGTCTAAAGTAAAACTGGTTTGTATTTAAACACAATTTTGCAAGATAAGTTAGAACTGTATAGGCAGTCTTAAAACACCATTTCTTTGTGCCAGTTTTTATGCTATTTTTGCTTTTTTGTGTACACTCGGGAAGGGAGAAATGAAAAGAATTTAAATGGATTCATATGGTGTAATTAAGTCAAGTATTTTGTGAGGGGATGGGTAAAGCTAGTTAGTTTGCAAACATGAAAAGAATCATTTGGATCAAACTATATCTCTTTTGATTAAAAAAAAATTCTATGTTTTTTTAAAAATGCATTTGTTTTTTCTGCTTTTGTAGTCCGAAAGAAAGAATAGATCATATAAAAAAATGAAATTATAGAAATTTTGCTGAGGGAAAAGAAATGCATGTGGTGCTATTTAATATTTATTTACTCTGCCATATTCATATCATTCTAATATAACAAATGTCAGCAGAGGTAGTTTTTTTTCTTTTTCTTTTAAGAACATTCCCACATTTAGTGAAAGGGATGATAGGTTACATTTGTATCTGTAATAAAATTTATTTAAAAAATAAATTGCGACTAGTAGCAATTTCTGAACTACTAGATGTAGGTGTAAATATAGGATAAATGTTTTAAATAATATAAAGAATTATAATTGAACCAATAAAAGACTGCTGAAACAATTACAAAAATTATATTTTTATAGTTTTCTGGTCCAGACTTTCATATTTAGTAAATATTCTTGATTTGCTAAATTTTTTAATTGAAGAAAGTTTCTTTTTTCCTTTCGTCAAAATTGAAACCAAGTTATGTAATTGTGAATTTCTTTATTTAATTCTAATCAATTGCTGTTATGAAGAAAGAAGCAATGTGCATTGTTTGGCTGGTCATTGAAATTGATCAATTTTAACTGCAGAAGAAAAGGGTTTAAATTTTTTTTTTTTTTTTTTAGTTAAGATTGGTTTACTAAGTATGATTATTATTAAAATATAAAAATTTAGAAATATATTTTTTTCATTTATTGTCGCATTATTAATTTTTTACATTATTAAAGGAATTTCTCATTTGGAATATATGCATATTCCTAACAAATATGCATATATGGTATGGCTATTGACCTTGATTCAAGTAGAATCCAGTATCTTGTGGATAACTTTTTTTGTTGTTGTTGAAAGAGCCTGTAAAATATAGAACAACTCCCATTGTTTTTCTTCATTTGATCTCTTATATGCGAGTTTATGTTCTGGCTATCGATTTGAGCACATTAAAGTATTAAAATGAATTCTTTTTGCAGTGTTTGAAAATCAAACTTACAGAAAATTCATTGTATTGTACTGTCTACTTTTTGAATTTCTAAATTGTATTGCAGTATTTTTCCTGGAATATTTTGAAAAAAGTATTTTTGATACAATTTTATGAAATTATTCCTTTTGAATCATATCAAAAGAAAACATTTTGATAAGGTATCTTTGAAAGATTTCAAAATTAACCTTGCAACATTATTTTTGATTACTAAAAAATATTTCTTACTTTATATTTTTGCATTGTTTGACTAACATAATTTTTTTCATGTAATTCCAGCAAAACCTGTTGTAGAACGGATAAAGAAGTTACGGTTGAATCGAGATGACTTTGAAGTTTTAAAGGTCATCGGAAGAGGAGCTTTTGGTGATGTATGTTGAAGTATATGTCAATATTATTTATTTCAGAGAGACTGACAATTGTATTTTTATTCAATGTTTGTATAAAATTTTTAAAGAAATTTCAAGCTAAAATTGTGGTTTCTTAATTTTTTTTTCATTTGTTATACTTTCTTTTCTTTGTTGTTTTATTATGTTTCTTTCTTCTTTATTTATTTTCTTAATTTAACCCTAAGAAATAAAGTTTTAATATGTATTGATAATAAAACTAAGATAATATATTCTTCTCAAGCACTGCATCAGAGGTTTCAAACTTATAGAAATTTGACCATTAAACCCTAACTTGAACTATGTATAGGCCACTAGGTTCAGACTTGAAGGAGCGAACCTTCTGAAACTTTATGGAATACACCAAAACAAAGTAGGAGCTGAGGATTCCTGCCACCCTTCAGGAAATTAAAAAAAAAAAAAAAAAAAAAAAAATGCTAAAAAGACCATCTTGAGGTACTTTTATTGTGCATTTACCTGTTAATGTTTTTATATACTCTCAGACCTAACAATGAACATTCCTGATGCTATAGTGGACCATGCGGACTATCGTCCGCATACTACCAATTGGGAACTGCTGCACTGCCATCTTTTCAGGCAAAGGCTGCCTCTCCAAATTATGCAATTTTGAACTGAGTACTTTTTGTTTTAGAGCTACCTAATATAATTTACAACAACAAATTTTGTGAAATTTTCAATACAGAAATGCCCAATTAGCTATAATTTTTTTGAAAATGTACATATTTCTCAGATTTTTGTTCATTCCCTTCACCATAGTTGTAAGTATGTTGCATATGAAAATAATTGGAATATGTGCCATAGAATTTTTTGTAGGGTGTTTTGCTTTTTGTTTGTATTTTTCACTATTTTTTTTTTTTTTTGCCCAAATTGACACATTTTACAGAATCTCAACTGGCACAGAATTTTCTGATCAATATTTTTCATTATTTGCAATAACACTGATCCAGAAAATAAACTGAAATAGCTCATTAGAGGGATTTTTCAAAAATTTGTCTCTATAGGTAGACACATACCTTAAAGAAAAATTGCATGTATGCTTTTTTAATTGACTCATGGAATGCGAATGTTTTGCAGGTTGCTGTTGTGAAACATAAAGTCACTACAAAAGTCTATGCAATGAAAATCTTAAACAAATGGGAAATGTTGAAAAGAGCAGAGGTAACTTTCCATTTTTCTTAACTTTCAAAAATTCTATATTATGTGTTAACTTTCAAAAATTGTATATTATGTAATTAAAAATTATCTAATTAATTTACATTCTTATGGTCTAAGGGGAGAGAGAATATCTTTAAAAAAATTTATAGTGAACTACACCAAGAGGGTGGTGATGGTTTCACTGGAGTACCATTGCTTACCTACGACATATTCTTATAAACAATTAATACTTTTTAATTTGTTTTAGTACATTATTATTAATTATTTATTTGTGGAAATACTAAAACATATAATATTATCAATGAAAACTACTTTTATAACATAGAAATATATATATATATATAAAAAAATCGCCAATTTTAATAACAAGTAATCATCAAATAAAGCTAGCAATAGCAAGTTCTTTATGTGGCATTTAGATTTTAAATACAATCAACACTATATTCAAGTTATGAAGAAACAAAATGTTTAAATTAACCATTTGAAAATTAAGAAAATTATACTATATTACAAAATACATTTAACAACCCCAGAATATGGCTGCTTACTTATACAAGAAGAAAGCCATCAAAAAAAAAAAAAAAAAAAAAAAAAAAACACCATCAATTTCCTATTCATATAAACCTTACTCAAATATAAATAAATTCCTCACCCACAAAACACATGGCAAAACCCCCACAAATTATCAGTGACTTGACTAAGAGAGGAAGGAGGGACTCAGGGGAAGGAAAATAGATCTGTGTCGTTAATGTGTTTCAAGTGGTAGAGAATCTCATGCTCTAGGTGTGTGGTGGTATGTCTGAAACCACCTAAAAAGATGTTGAGTATGAAGAACTTTTCTTTTGCGATTTGATTTGAAAAAAATATGTATGTTGTAGGTCTTCTTTCATACAACAAATTTATGAGTGCATTTTGAATTTGTTTGCCTGTTTTTGCTTGCTGACAAAAAAAAAAAAAAAAAGATGCTTTTTTTTAAAAAAAAATACATAAGAGGGATATTAGCTTGTGTTTTGACATCTACAAGCAATTATTAAATTTAGAATATTATTTTAGAGCCTTTGATATCGAAAAATAATTTTTAGAAAGTGATGGTTTCATTGATATACCACCGCTCGCCAGAGGGTTAAAGGAAAATTTTTTTGTATGTATTTATATAAATATATTTGAATTAAACTTTTCTTATGAATCAGGATATTTAGAATTTCAGTTAATTATTTTAAAGAAACATCTATTTAATTCATAGTTATGCAATCATTAAAGTTGCATACAATTTCATTTACTTAAAACTTAAATTTGGATATGAATGGAAAAAATTATTAAAATTTTATGTTGTAGCTATGCAATTACTGCTTGTGATTTTTGTATTTTTATTAATTTTTCTGTGTTTAATCGTCCAACAAATAATTATTTTTATGTAACTAAATAGTAAAACTAATTTTACTGTTACAGAATTAATAGGCTATATATATATAATAACAACGCTAATGTATATGGCACAGAAATCGAGCCTATTACTAACTGCTGGATGGCAACTATCAGATATAAACAAAACATCATACGAATTTTAGATTTCTACATTCATTGAATATTTTTACAGCTATACTGAATATAGCTGTACTTAGTTTATTAAATTGCTAATATTGCACTGCAAAATATTATTAGAAATTCTCTGGAGATAGTTCGCCACATTACCAGAGGGGAATATATTCAGTCAGAGGAAACAAGATATAAGAGAAATAAAAGCATTCAAACAAAAAGTTTAATCAAGTGCAAAAATAGCCATAACTGTTGCCAAGTATGTTAAAATCATGCCAATCATCCAAAAACTCTCTAAAAGCCTGCAATCCTGGGTGTATAAAAGAAATACAAACAAATGGCTTTTAAATTCAGAATAAAAAATTGTCACGATTTTATTTGGTGAGAAATCGTTCCAAAGTTTTCAATTTTGCAGTCTGTATGTTAATCCCAAGTCTAACTATAATCCTTATCACTTCCCTACGCAAATTAATACTAATATTTTCCAAAACAATTATCTTATAAAAAATGCTTTTTTTTTATTTTAAAACTTAAAAATATGTCTTTTTAATGATATAAATTTTATTTCTTTACAATTTTCATCTTAACTTTAATAATATTTTTAATTCAGTTGGATACACTATCTGGAATAATGTTTTTAAATCTATGGTGGGATTCAAACTCTCCATCAAAGCATTCAAGCACATACTGCTGCCAATTATTAAATCCATTGGATTTTCATTTCCACTTTTAATTTGTAATCTATGCACATTTTAATTTGCTGTAAACTGTTTTAATCAAATTCATGTATTTTAGTCATATCAAATTACAAATTAAAATGTTTTCTTATAGAAATGCAACCCATATTAATAATATACAGCCAAAAAGCACAATAATCTAGGTGAACAAACTCGGCACTAAAGGCAGTTAGTTATAGTATATTATAATAGTATAACCCATGAAAATGTAAGAAATAATTAGAATTACATTTCTTCTTGCATAAGGCTGAAAAATTTATAAAATTACTTTTAATTATTTACAGACTGCCTGCTTTCAAGAAGAAAGAGATGTCTTAGTGTATGGTGATAAAAGGTGGATTACCAACCTCTATTATGCTTTTCAAGATGATAGTAATCTGGTAAGTATCAAGGTTTTATAAGAATCAATTAAGGTTGACTTACCCTTTTACAAAGAATAATCTTATCGATTGCTTCTATTCAGAACTGATTTTTTGTTTATTTTAATCTGACTGTTTTATGTGAAATTTCACAATAACTTTACAAACATTATTAAGTTATTTGTATATAAATATTATTCCATTAAAAACTAGCAATTTTTCTGATTCAAAAATGATGAAATAAACATTGCATGCTAGGAGATTGTTCTTGCTGTTGACAAGAAGTTAACCAGATTATTTAAAAGAAAAACTTGTCAGATTTGTAATTTTCAGATTGGTTAAATGCAATTTTTAAAAATTTGTCCTTTCCTTTTATTTGTGCGTATTTTTCATTTAGCAAATTGTATGCCAATTTAGACTGTTGCTTGGTATCTTTACTGATATTTTTTTAATTCAAGTATTTGTGATAATTTTCTTATGCAATAATTTGAAATTAGATTTCATTTTTCAAGTAATTGGTAGGGGGGGGGGAAACAGAATTTCTCCGAACTCTGTATGAAATGTATTAATTATTTATGGTTTTTCAGAGAAAATCAAGAATGATTGAACTATTTTTTGCAGATAGAGAAGTTTTTGATTTTTTTAAAAATTGTATATCATTAGATAGATTTTTTTACAATTTGTTCAAATTAAATGTAATTTTTAAAAATTCGTTCTCCTTCCTTATTTGTATGTATTTTTCATTTAGCAAATTGTATGTCAATCAGTAATGTCTTGTGATCTCTTTTAAAATATTTTTTTTAATTCAAAAGTTTATGCAAATTTGCCTTTTTTTGTTAATTGAAATTAAATATCGTTTTTTAAGTAATTGATTGAAAAAAAAAAAATACGAGTAATAAAACTCATTTTGCTTCCCAACTCTTTATGAAATCTGTTAACTATTTATGTTATTCATTGAAAATCAAGAATGATTGAACTGACTGTTTTTTGCAGATATACAAGTTTTTGATTTTTAAAAAAATTGCATGTTATTAGATATATTTTTTATTTATTATAAATTTGATATGCCTTATAAATAAAAAAAAAGTTTACAAATTTTTTTATCAATCAAAAATTACTTTATTTATCTACATTTCCTCATTTTTTTTCAGTATTTTCTTATGGATTACTATTGTGGTGGTGATCTTTTAACTCTTTTGAGTAAATTTGATGATCGCTTGCCAGAAGATATGGCAAAATTTTACATCGTTGAAATGATTCTGGCAATTTCTTCCATACACAAACTGGGTTATGTGCATCGTGACATCAAACCTGACAATGTTCTTCTAGATGCATCTGGACACATTAGATTGGCTGACTTTGGATCTTGTTTGAAACTGCTGGAAGATGGTTCAGTAAGTTTTTAATCAATCTCTTTGGATTGCATTCAAATCTGTGCAGAAATTTAATCATGGCAATCATATAATAATTACAACTGATACATTATACCTTCAGAAATATTTATAATTCTTCAGTGTACTTCAAGTGATGTCTATAACCTGTCACCGGTGATTATTGATTCTCACTAGTCATTAGCTGATCTTCAACTTCAAATAAACAAGCACATTTGCTAAGACGGAAGAAAAGTATAAAATATCGAGTAGACCAGGATGAAATACGATTGTGTTCAACTTGCTATATTTCCCCCTGGTTATTAATCTTTATTAGCATGTTATGAAAAAGTAAAATTTAAAAGATCTGGTTTGTGCACTTTTATTTGTGCACATTTTCCAACAAAATAGACTTGTCTGATGTCATGTTAAGTTCCGTGTCAAATTGGTCTAATACCATGATTTCCATCTGGACTCCATCAGTTACTGATGCAGTCCAGACATATTTTGCACTTAAGCTACATCAGTCATTATATTTTCTTTTTGCACCATGCCAGTCATTGATGATTAAGAGTATATTTTTCGTTCAGGCCATATCAGTTATCAATGATTGGCAGTTTACTTTTTTCAGGCTGATATAGTCATGATTGGCTGGAGATTTATAAATTAAATAATTATAACCTTTTTATTAATAAAATTTAAATAATTTAAAGGTTATATATGCCTTGTCAAATTAAGACTATTCTATCCATTTGCATAGTGTCAGTCAGTGATGACTACAGTACATTCTTCTTTCAAGCTAATGGTGATTGATGCTATAATTTTCTTTCGCCCTATGTCAGTCTTCAGTGATTGATTATATACTTTTTGTCATAACTTTATCACACACACATGACAGTATATTTTTTTATTTAGGTCACACCATTCACTCTTCCTGAATTATATAATTTTTAAAATAAAATTTAAATAGTTTAGTGTTTGTAAAAGAATAATCTAAGCATTAATGTAAAAAAATAATCTTTTTACACCTTCAAGAATTTCATTGAGTGTTATTGAACTGCACTGTAAAACAGGCTATTAATTGAAGAGAAAGCCTTTCTAAAAGAATACAGATAGTGATAGATTCACACAAGAAGTATACTAGAAGTATGAAGTATTACATGAATTCTAATCACAACCTTGCATAAAGACACCAATTTAGTTAGTAAATTGAATACCCTAAGTAAAACATAAAGGATGCTCAGCTTGGTTTCTTTACATGCTAACTCAATAATGACAGCATGGAAGCCTTATCATTCAGTGGCAAGGAAAGCCATTTTGTTATTAAAGAGTTAATCGTGCCTGCCAACTTATCTAGGCCAGGTAATAGATTAACGATACTGTTGTCTGTGTCAATTATATTAATGTTACAATGTCGGTTATGTTGATGATTTGGGAAGAAGAGTTTATAGCCTCAAGTATATCCTGTATTATTTGGTAGCAAACCCACTTAAATGTTTTCTTCTTTGGATTCGAATCATTTTTTGTATTTCTTACAAATGGTTGGCCATCTGTCATGATGCAGTTTTTCTCTTACCCAGGTATTCTTTTAGAATATTCTACATATTGATACAGTATATTATTGCAACACAGCTTTAGACCAACCACCAAATGATAAACAAAATTTTACTGCATCATAGAATCTTTAAAATTTGAATAGATGAACTTATCAATGCCAAGGTAATTTAGGATTAGAACTAATGTGTGATACAAGTTAAATACATATTATGTGATGCATACAATCAGTTGCCATTATTAAAACTTCCAATTCTCATGAATAGTTTTGCTTATATTTGTTTCATAACAGCTAAAAATGTCTAATTACTTCTTTAATTTTTCTTCCAGGTTCAGTCAAATGTTGCTGTTGGAACACCTGATTATATATCACCTGAAATATTAAGGGTAATATATTGATATATATTTTGCACTTTTTGTCTGTGGTAGTGAATCATACAGTGATAGATTGGTCGACAAATAATTCAGATTGATCAATTAATTACTTTTTCAAAAGTTTTAATGTTTACACAACAAGCTTCTTCCAGAATACACACAAGAAAGAAACATTGTTGGTTAAAAAATTTGTAAGATTTGAATCTTCTTACTGTTTGGAAAAGAAAATAACAGGAGAGAAGTTCAGACAAAAATGAGATATCAGAATGTTTTACCAATTAAAGCAGCAAATTAATCATGTAAACAAAATGAAAGCAGCATTGTGAAACAAAATCAAAAATTAGAAGTATGAAATTACAATAAATATGAACTGTTTCTAAAATAAATCATTATCTTTTTGTATATCTTAAAGCTGATTTCTGTTGATGGAATTTTTGTTAAGTACTCTTCTTGATATATAATTGCAAATAAAGATATTATGGTTTAATAAAATGTCAGGTTTGTAAAGTTTTCTTGTTGCTTTCATTATAATAAAACAAGAAAAATGTTACATATATAAGCAACAAAGCTATTGGTTACTATATTTAATTAAATTACTACAAAAGTGTATGGAGGATTCATCATCAATTAGCAATCATTTCAACAAATAAATGTATTTTTGGAACTGAGTATCAGATATGTCACATTTCTTTGGAATCATAAATTTAAGTGTTTTCAGAATCAAATTTCATTATTCTTGAGGTCAATTAATTTTCCTTCATGAAATAATTTTGCAGTATTTTTATTATCTCAAGTATTTGCTGTGTACATTTATTCATTGTATTGTTCAATTAATCATACTTATTTTACCTCTTAATGTTTACATTTGGTATAATTTATTATTTAAAAGATTAGTTTTTTTTTTGTCACAAATTTTTATTATATCTGGAGTATATTTATTACTCATGAAAGATCAAAATTAAAGAATGTTGACATATACCAAATCGATTAAAGATTGTTAAGCTATATTCTAATATTTTAAACCATTTCTGATATATATATTGACAAACAAAGATAAGTTCTTTTGAGAGGTAAAATGAAAAGCCAATAATGCACAGCTAGAGAGGTGAATACAACAATTTAAGTTGTTGCTGATGGTGAAGTGTTTGTATAATATTAATCATAGTTTTTGTGTCAAGTGGTATTATTTTTTTTCTCATTTGGATTGTACTGCTAATTTAAATTTTCTCCTATTTTGTTATTATCATAATATGTTTCAATAATAATTTTAAAAGTTTCAGTTTTCTCTTAATTTAGCAAAAACACTTTTATTCAATACTAACCATTAGGGCTTGCTTTGTGATAAGAAATAATGATATTTAGCAAATATTTTGAATACACATCCAAAGATTATAAGAATGGTGACATTCACCAGGCATTCATCAACATTTGCCAAGTATCGGTTTTTCAATACATCGTATTCACTGAATGATCTTCCGTTATATTTTTTAATTATATGTATGCACATTTAATTGTTGTTATTTCTATTTCAAGAAATTTTTAGTAAGTGTTTAGTATATTTAGTGTTAGTAGTTTAGTATAGAATGTTTGTGATATTTAGTCCATTTTTATATATTTTTTTAATTAAATTTTTATTTTCATTTAATTATAGGCAATGGAAGATGGTCAAGGGAAATATGGTCCAGAATGTGATTGGTGGTCATTAGGAGTTTGCATGTATGAAATGTTAATTGGTGAAACTCCATTTTATGCAGAATCATTAGTAGAAACATATGGAAAAATTATGAATCATAAGGTTAGTTTTGGTTTCTTTTTTTCAAAGTTGATATTTATAGTTCTTGTTTTTTGGATCTAAATTTTGAAAAGGTAGTTCCTAAAATATACTTGTGATCTTTTATTTGTAACTTGTAATTAATATTTACTTTTTGTTACTTTTTTGGCAATGAATGATTTATTTGCCCAAGAACATGTTGATAAGCCATAATTTTTAAATCCTTATTACCTTTATTAAGATAAAATTGCCACATTTCTTGCCAGATATATAATTTTTTTGTCTTCTGACCTGATTTTTAACCTCTTTTAGAGAATTGATTACAAACATAATATGTGCATTTTTCCTTAATGAAAAGCAATTTATTTTTCCTCTGAACATTTTTGCCTGAATGAATACAGAATGACACATTTTTGTTTGCATGAAGTACAGAAAAAATTGTAATAACACATAAGAAATAGAAAATGACTATTTTTTATAGGAATTCTAAAATGAAACAATTAAAAAGAGAGCCTATGAAGTAAAATAATAAATAGATTTTAAAAGTATTATTACTATAATGGACAAGCTGCTAAACATTTATTGTTTTATATTTCAATTCATTGTAATTAAAAGACCAATTCAGTTTCCCTGTAATCAAAATTATAGTACTTAAATCTGGTTTGTTGCTTTTTAGTTGGTTATTATAAATTGGTTATTATAAATTATGGAATGAAGTAAAAATGTTACTGTGATAATTTTTAAATGCCTTTTATTTATATTAATTACTAGTTAAAGTAATAAGTTCCATATATATAAAAGTACAAATTTTAATTCTGTAATTTATTCTTTGCAGAACTGTTTTGATTTTCCCGATGATCCTCAGATTGTTATATCAGATGATGCTAAAGACTTGATGAGGAGATTAATTTGTTCATCCGAATGTAGATTAGGACAAAATGGTTTAGAAGATTTTAAAAATCACCCATGGTTTATTGGAGTAGATTGGGAACAAGCAAGAGATTGTAAGTTTAGTATTTTTGTGAGTTGTTAACCAAAGCAAGATATTATTTTAAAACCATGCACATTTTTAAAAAAGTTTTTCAGATGTCAGTTATAGTGTAATTATTTATTAAAAATGTATTCATTTAAATTTTGAATGATTCTGATAAGTCGTATTGTATTTTGTAAAATATTGAAATTTGTTGTTGAGTGTTTTAAAATGCGTGTTTTTATACAATTTCTTTCTTCATTTTCATTCAGTGGATAACAATGAGCTTTATACTAATAACAGAAGTGTTTGATTCCATTCTTTTTCCATCTATAAACTGAAGAAACATTTCTTTATGCTGTTCTAAGTAGTCTAAATATATTCTTCTCTTGGTAATATATTAGGAGTCAACAAGTTACACAAAAAAAATGTTTGATCTTTTTTTGTTTATGTATTAAATCTTTGTTCTCTCCAGTACATAGAAATTTTGAAGTACTTATTGTTTTGAAAGGTTTCAGTTTAATTTGGCTTGAAGGATCAATTCTGTTGTTTTTCGGGCAAATAATATTCTCGTTCTGAGTTGAAATGTTCCAGATTCTTAAATTTAATAGTTTTTTTGTGATAACATTTCTTATTTATTACAATTATTTACAATTTATTTTTGTACTTATTTATAATTCCTATTCTCAAATCTTTCATACTAATAATTTCATTCTAAATGGAATTGTCTTTAGAATTCTTACGAATATAGTTTTTTTTTCTCTTCTTTTTTTAAATGATAAAAGGAATTTTCCCCCTTGTCTGTTTACAGACATTGTACAAATTCATGTATATGGGATATCTCGATTTGTGGATTAAAATAAAGTACCAGTTATATATTTAACATGTGATAAATAATATCGGTCTAAAATAAATTTAAGTATTTAAATTGGAAGTGGTGAAAAAATTTAGAAATTCTTTATTTAAATATTCTTAACTTTTGATATAACTTACAAATTGCATATTAATATTACTTATTACAAATTACATTACTTTTACATATTAATTGGACACAGATTTATAATCAAGAACTAGTTACCACTTTGTGGTATTTGAATTACTGTTTAAAATTATATCTAAATGTATATAGTTAAGAAAAATTAAACTAATTACAGTGCATTGTATAACAGTCATAATTAAATATGGAACAGCATGCAGTTAAAATTTAATTATTTAATTGAAATTAAAATTTAATATTTTAGAAAATAACTCTGTTTTAATACTTATGTTTTAAAGCTGGTTTTCAAACATAAATTCACACAGCTATTACAAGAAGTAAGATTAATGAAGTATTGATTCATAATTTTTTCAATGAATTATTGTTATTCTTATTTATATGAATATATAAATATATGATATTATAAATATATGAATTGAATTTGTATATTGATGTGCTGTCCTTGTTATGTACATACTGATTTTTTATTAGTATGGCTTGATTAATATTATTACATCCTACTAATGTAACAAAGCAGTGTTTTTGTATTAAAGATTCAGTCTATTTTGACATTTGATAACTATAATATTTTTACAGCTCCCGCACCTTACATTCCGGAAGTCAGCAGTCCTACTGATACATCAAATTTTGATGTAGATGAAAGTGATTTGAAACAATCTGTAAGTTTTTGCTGTATTTTTTGTGTTGTGATCAATGTATGTAATCATTGTTAGTAATGAGAATTTTGGATATTTTATAATTCTGTTTGAGATTTGAGGATGTACAGCGAACAACAACTTTATATATTTGTTATAATTAAATACAAGCTTTCTAATCTTTTATTGTCATAAGTTGTTGTGAAGTAGTATATAGTTATTACATGTTTTACTTCTTCATCATGTTTTAAAATGTTGAACTAATTATTTACATAATAGTTGATATTTATAAGTTCATTGTTCATTTATTTATTTTCATTTTTGTTAAATATTTGTGAATAGTAAGCTAATTTTGCTTAGCTTAATAGGCAAAATAAAAAAAAAAAAGTCAAAAATCATAATTTTAAATATCTTATATGAAATAAATATATACAGTGTGTTAATTTACAATATTTTTGAAAAGTTAAAAATGTTTTTTCTATAAAAAAATTTTGGATGCTTGGGAAAAGAATAAGATGTATAATTTTATTTTTAAACTCGCAAGCCATACATTTAATATCCTTTTCCACACATTGAAATCTATTTTTTATAATGATAATGATATGAAGTCTATATTTATTTTGGATTGATAGCCTGTTTCTTTCTATCCTTTTGGACATTTTCTTCTTTTTTGGCTTGTTGTCAACTGGTTATTCAAAATAACAATTATTTTAACTCATTATTGAATATTTAATTTAGTATTTATCTTATGCTGTGTTTTGTCTTTTAACTAAATAATGTGACAATGAGAGTTAACATGTTTTGCCTCATGTTTTTTAAGAAAGGATGAATATGATTATGAAAGAATCATGAAGTCTATTATCTTTTCAGATTATATGTATATAGAGGTATATTTTGTATCTTATGAACTTTTTTTTTTCCTTGTGTAAAATTAAAAGTCCCTAAAAAAGTATTAAGAAATCTAAGATTTATGTATTTGGAAAAGTATTGAAACATATAAATTTGTGAGGGCATATTAAACCTTGTTATTAAAGGTATTATTGCTACATTATAGCTTTGGCATTAAGTCATTTTATATTGTCAAAGGCAGCTGGCCATCACATTGCAAAATCATCTCTTGTCATATAGAGAACTAACAGTATTTGTTATTTCCATAAATTTTTATTGTTTCTACCATACAATGTTCATGAGATTTAGAGGGGGGGGGCAATTGATTAAAATAAATGAAAACTAACAATACAAAACCTTTTGTTCTTGTAAATGAAAAAAAAAAAAAAATGAATTGCTATCCCAATTTTCTATTTTCATATAGGAAATGTGGCACAGAGATTTAAGAATGTTTGACATAATGAATGTTTGAATGTTGTTATTATTTTAACTGAGCTTTTATCTATTTTTTTACCCATATCTAATTTTGTCTCTTTCACATTATGCAAGAAAATAATAAATCAGATAATAATTGTAAATCATGATCCATAAATTTTTTCCCCTTGATTTCATCAGCTATTTTCTTGTACCAATATCATGTTCTTTTAATTAAAAGAGTGAGAATCGATGTCTATAAGTATGTACAGGTAAAAAATCAAAAATATGTAACATTTTCATAGAACAACACATCTGAATGCACAGTCCATGCTGACATTTGGGGGATTCGTGTTGGCATCTGTATTTTTATGTTGCACCAATTATATGCCATATATGAGCTGAGATTTTTTATATATTAACTAATTACATTTTCTTTCTTTTAACCTACATTTGCCATTTGTATTACCATTTGATTTAATCAAACATTGTTTTGTCATAAATACTTATTTATGAACAAGTTTATTATTTATTTGGAAATGCACAAATTTTGGACAGAAGTTTTCATTTCATCGTCCTGTAACAGATGCCTGTAAACATTTATGTTGGAACCCAACAGTTTGAAATATACTTAAACTAATTTTAGATTTTTCAAAAGTATTAGGTGATGCATCCTAGGCTTGCTGGCCTCTCAAACCCCTTTTGGATCTCTCTGTGATCCCTTATTTACCATGTTCACTTGCTGCTCATTTATATGTTTGTGCTAATATGTCATATCTGACTGTGAATCCTGTTACAGTATGACTGTCATAGGTGAATAATTTGTGCCCTTTGAAACCTAAAACTGAGTTTGAATTACATTTTTTATATACTTTGGATATTTTTTGCAATTCTAGTGAATCACTACTTTGAAAATCCTTTAATGTTTCGATCAGATAATTTCCCAGAAGAAGTTTTTCTATGGTTGCAATTGTAATTTATTTTTCACTTGAATTTTCCCACCCCCAAAAATGTGTGAGACAAAAAGAACAAACTTTTCATAATCTCATTACTATGCTATTTTGCTGTGAAAACAAATCTTTTTAAGTAATCTGTGTAGTTTATCTGAACTTTTATCTTCTTATGAATAATTTCTCAATAGTTCCATTTGTCTTTTTTTTAAATCTAAGTTGCATGATTTAAACTAATTTTGTCTAAACTATCAAACTCAAACACCTCTTATCCTTATAATGGATTTTATTTGATTTATTACTTTTTGAGATATGTGCTCTCTTCAATTGCTTTATGTCTGATAGCCCCTAACAACCTTGATTTTTTTTTTCTCAAAAGAGAAATTTTTTTAAGGACAAGAGAAACACAGAAAAATTACTATGATTTAAAATAGGAAAAGGAAATGATTATGGCATTGAAAATAGAAGAAGGAAATGATTTAACATTTTATGTGGAAAAAATATCATGTTCAGCATTAAATCAATTATCTTAGACTTACACTTATTCAGACATGTGAATAATAAAAATATTCAAGTTGTTCCGAACAGCTTGCATGTTTGGATGCAATTTGACTTGATTTTTGGTCCACACAAGTTTTTTATGTTATATAGTATAAATAGTTATCTAACGTGTGTGTGTGTTCTACATAATTTATAATGAAGTGATTATATTTTATTGGTTTAAGTTTATTTCCTGCTTTTTTTAAAGGATTCATCACCACCAACAACGAATAGTGTATTCTCTGCCTTGCACTTACCATTTATTGGCTTTACTTACACAAGTGGATGGTATGAGAACTTGAACAATTTTATCATTGTTACATTTTTTTTTGTTCCATTTTTTGGCCTGATTTAACTTAAATGTGTTTTCCCCTTTGCAGCAAAATTTCAGATTTAGGTTTCTTCAAAATGGCCAATACTGTCTGTGATATAATTGATGGAGTTCCAAACACTCTTTTAGAACAAAAATTAGAAGATTTGGAAAAAGAAAAAAGTGACCTTGTTAAAAAAGTGAAAGGTAATTTAAGACATTTTTTATTAGTCAAGATCATTTGAAAATGTATTGGATTTAAAGAATTTTATATTTGGTAAATGAACCAGGATAAACTAAGTTATGTTTTACTTAAGAATTTTCTTATGTTTTTTTTTTCCCCTTCTAAATTGTGATTTCAGGGTCAAATGAATATAGGTTGAAAATCCTTGAAATTAATAGCTTGAAAAAGAAAGTTTGGATGTTAAAAAGTTTCATTGTTTATTTTATTTAATTATTATTTATTATTTTTTTAACTCAAGCTTTGATTCATCTGTCTGTTAAGAAAAAAATCAGATTACTTTTCTGGAAATCTGTGAAATTTTTGTGTATTATCTGCAATTTTAAAAGTTTTGAAAAATCATGATTTTAAATCTGATAGGAAAAGGTATGAAACATAATTAAGATTTTAAGTATATCTGTGTGAACTATTTTTATTGGTGAGAATTGTTTTTAATTGTGCTAAGAAATGATTTTTATCATGTAGAATAAATGAAATAAGTGAAGAAAAGAACAGTTTGTAGAAATATTGAAGAAATGATTGGCAAAATAAATTGTACGATTTTTTTTTCAAATGTGAATATTTCTCAAGTGATTAAATTCTTTTAAAAGAAAGAGGAGTACTGATTATTGCAGTGGAGTTTCAAGGAAAATATATATTTTATGAATATGGCATTATAAATTTAAAATAATTGAATATTGTTTAGGGGGTGGTGGTGGGGAAATACAAATTTTACTTGAAGAATGCATAGTCACTACGACTGTAAGGGATTGCATAAACCTTATCCATAAAATATAATAAAATTGGCTTTAATAATGCTATTTAATAGCTTTTTTTTAAAACATTGAAATATAAATTTAAAATAATTGAATATTGTTTTTTTTGGGGGGGGGTGGTTGGGGGGTGGAAATACAAATTTTACTTGAAGAATGCATAGTCACTATGACTGTAAGGGATTGCATCAACCTTATCCATGAAATATAATAAAATCGGCTTTAATAATGCTATTTTATAACTTTTTTTTAAAACATTGAAATCCCCCCCTTCCTGCACTCACATCTTCTAAGAAACAATTAAATGGTTCATCACTAATAAAAGATCTGAAGCATTCAACCAAAAGAACAAAAGCATGTAAAGTTTCTGGAATCTTTATTAGCTGATTATTTTTACATAATATTTCCAATAAATCTTTGTTTATTTATTTATGTATCTACTTCTCTTCAACCTATTTTTTTTTTTTCATCTATCTGAATCATTTTCAAAATGAGAAAGTAAGTGTAGAAGTTCATTTAAAAAAATTGCTATTTCTATATCTGACCATTTTTTTTTTATTTGACGTTGTAGACACTTTCCCAAAACAAAATCATGTTCTTGTACGATAATAAATAAATATTTGGGACTTTTAAATTCTTTTTAAATAATTTTTTGTGATATATTACCCTATTTAATTTTTTTTTCAGGTAAAGAATTTATTTAAAAAATATTTATTGTATCTTTTCTTCTCTTCTACTTTCAGAAATGTCCAATAATGTCCAGAAAACATATAGTGATTATGATAGTATTAAAGGAAGTTCTGAGAATGAAGTGAGAAAACTTCAAGATGAAATAAACACTCTGAAGAAAAAATCACTAGGTATGGAGATAAAGATTTTTTTTTTCTCATTGAGCTCATTTTTAGATTTTTTTTTCCTAATCTTGTTTTATTTCGATATATTTTATATAGAATTAGAAAAAGAACTGAAGAAACATCAGACTGATCATCGTAGGATTTTAACTGCTAAACAAGATTTAGAATCTAGCCAAGATGAAAAAACTGCTCAAATCAAGGAGCTTGAAAAAGCCCTGAAATCACTAAAAGTAGAAAAAGACGAGTTACATAAAGTAAGTTTATTTTATGTTCATCTTTTTTTTGTGTTTATGATTCTGTAGCAAAATTTAAGAAAGTAATCTGACTAAACTTTGATTTAATTTTTTTTTTTTTTTACTTACTGAAATTCATTGTGCTTATAAATTAATATGCACAGAACTTAACTTATTTGAACTTTAAATTCAAATTCATCACTGACTTGAGATTTTCTCGGATTCTTTGATCTTCCATTTACTTATTTTATTTCCTTTATTATAATGACTTGACATGTTAAAAAAAAAAAAAAAATATTTTGAAAAGTTCTAAAATATTATTTTTCTTTCCAAGTTGCTTTTACTTGTTGAATGCATCCATAATGCGTGTCTTCAATATTCGTAAATGTATAATTTTTTAAAATTATTAGTAGTAGAATTATTCACCCCAGGACTATTCTATTGTACAATATATTTAAGAATACTGATATAAAAATAATTAAAATTTATCAAAATAACTAAACTGGTGAATTGCTTTTTTTTTTGAATTTGATGTTTTATTATTTATTTGTTATATTCAGAGTGCTTTTTACCAATTGTTTATTAAAATTTTATTCCTGAAATTATTACTCTGATTTTATTTATTTTAAAATCATTATTATTATTATTTTCTGAATATTAAAAAGTAGATTTTATTACTACTTTTTTTTTTTTGTTTTAAAATTCTCAACTCTCTTTTATTAAGCTATATGCTTTATCAGCTTGGTGAATAAATGAATAGGTCTTTAGTTTTGATTTGGGTTTATTAAAATTTTCATTGTGATTCCACCATTCAAATTAACCATGTTCATGGTATTGCAGTTATTTAAATTGATGAAATTCAATTTCCCTCACATTTTAGTTGAAAATAGATTTTTTAATAGAAAATTGATAGATCATATTTTATCACTAACAAATGTTATGGATTGAAATTTCATGTCAACAAAATCATGAAAATATTATCATATATTTCATGAAAATATTATCATATATGTATTTAATTATTATGTAATAAATTTTTTAAAAAATTAAATAAGAGATGTTTTTTTTTTTAATTTTTTATTTTATGTCTTTTTTGTATATATATATTGACATGATATATTTGAACATATATTGACATATATATATTTTGTATATATATATTGACATGATATATTGAAACAATGATATATTTTGTATATATCATTGTTTTATATATCTTAACTTCAACCATAGCAATCTTATTGTGAATAATTATTAAAAACAATTTTATTTTTAGGAAGTGATAGAATCTCAGGAAAAACTCAAATTGCAATCAAAAGAGTTGAAAGATGCACTAACACAAAAGAAATCTGCAATGGCTGAATATACAGAAATTAGTGACAAGTTAGTAATGTCTTTTTTTTTTTACCCTTTTTAAATAATATTTTATTTCGTTTATATAACATGCCTTATGAATTGCATCTAGAAAAGAAAATAGATGCTCATTTGTATAAATATTTTCCAAAGATGCAGAATTTTAGTCTTTTACAGTGATATCAGTGGTCAATATTATTCAAATTTTCTTTATAAATGTTCAGAGAAATATTTACCAAACTATTAGCTAAATTAACTAAAAACTAATTTTATTTACTCTGATTTTTAAGTATTAATTAAAACTTGTATGGAAACAAGTTTTTTTAAAAATAGTTTTTCATATGGTTTTTTCTCCAGTTTTCGGTATTAGTTTTATCTAATGAATTCATTATTGTAATCTTTTATTTTATTTCTTGCTTCAAAGTTCATATTTCCTATAAAAGGATATTGCTCTTGGCTACAACAGGCATGATTTAGGAATTTTAGTCAGGCAATTAAATTTAATGTTCTGCCCTCTGACTTTGCTTTTCATCAGCATTATTCATATGTTAGTAGATCATTTTGTCCTTGGAAATAAGTTACTTTCTTCTCAGTGGCTGGCTGATAGATGCTTCTTTCTTAAAGAAACACACAAATTTTAGCCAGTTTCCCTTAAAAGGCCACCATTGAGGTAACCTCTCCATATATTGGAGCTAAAAGGTACTTCAAAATTACTTTGATTTACAGTTGTTGCCATGCTTTGTCCTTTCTTTATTCAAGAGTTTTTGATTTATGGAGTTAGCTATGCTAAGTCAAGTGGAATTAATGCCATCACCTTTAAAAGATGTATCTCAAGGACCCAAACTTAATTTTTACTGCAACATATATACCCCATACAAAGAATAATAGTTCCTAAAGAAAAATATAATCAGTAGCTGCAATAGATTTTACAAGTTACATTTTATGAGTTTTGCATGATTTTGTGAGCTAATGGCTTAGCCACAGAAGTTTTTAAAGAGTTGGTGATTCAGTCGGAGTTACAAATGAAACTAAGCAATTTATTATTTATGGAAAATTAATCATATAGATTTTTTCCCCCTTCATATAATGAAGGGAAAAAATGCATAGATGCAAATTCTAAATGCATAGATAAAAGTCTATTTGTTTGTAAATATTTTTTGAATGTGTACTGTATATATATGCCTTTTAATTCATATTGTGTTACTTTGCCATTTTACTGTGTACTTAATACTTTAAGTACAATGTTGTTGGGAGCTCTGGGAATTGAGAGATAAAATTTTTACATATAAGTGAATAATCATTGTAAATAATAGTGATGAATTTTTTTTTGGAAATTTAGAAATTTATTTTTTATAATAAGTAAATTACTGTAGAATATAAGATTGTTATTCTGAATTATTGTGGTTCTAAAATGACATTCCTTTGTTAAAAGTAAAGATTCAGTCTTTTTTCTTCACTTTTCAAATTGTAAAGTCATAATAATAAAATTCCTTCCGTAATGTAGTTTTTGCAAATTGTTAATATCATACGTTATATTTCTATAAATTCAACTCTTTTCCTTAGGCTTTCAGAAGTAAGAGCTCAAAAACAAAAGCTCTCTCGCCAGTTACGAGATAAAGAAGAAGAATTGGAAAATGCGATGCAGAAGATTGATGCCTTTCGACAAGATATGAGGAAAGCTGACAAGTTACGAAGAGATGTAAGATGCAAGAATTATTTTTCAAAGAAGGCTTTAAAATTTTTACTTGCGTAATTTATTAGAAAATTCCCAAATTTAGTTGCAAAAATGGCAATTTGAATTTTTCCTACTAAAGTTACATTATTTGTCATATTTTTTCTCTTCCCCACACACACAACGACACAATTTTTATCAGATAATTTAGTTAAAATACCATTTCAATTTTTAAAAATATATTGCTGGACATTTTATGTAAAATCTTTGCTACTTGCTGAAAAACATTACCAAAAAAAAAAAAGAGTCTCCCCCCCCCCTCTTTTCTTTTTCTTTCAGGAAGAAATAAAGCAGTGGTATAATTGGTACTCTCTCTTTTTTTCGTTACTTAATGAGTTTTTCCATATGCTTGATGCTATGGAAGTTTTTATTCATTTTTTTTCTGAGAAAAATAATTTGTACATCTGAAATAAACAGTGTAAATATTAGTGATAGATTAAGTGAATGAAATGAAACTTCTATTTATTTCTTGAAAATGTTTTTAAATGAAAAAGGACAATGCAGATTTTTTGAAAGCTTTTTGTTATATACTAGGAGACTCCACTTTTGAGAAAACTGATTTTAAAAGGATTTAATAAAGAAAATTATTTCATATATATAATAGGGAGGAAAAATTCTAATTTATAATTGCAATTTTGTGATGTTTTTAGAATTTCAAAACTCAGTAAAAATTTGAATTTTTGTCAATATTATATTCTAGTTTGAAGGGTTTTACAAATGATACAAGCTTTCATACTACATTATTTACGCTTCACAATATTAATAAAGAAGTTTGGTATAGTGAATTTCATAAAAACATGATTAATTAAAGTTTATTTATATTTTTATCAGTATATCCATTTTAGAATTATGTTACTATACTGATTTTTCTGTTTTCTAATATAATAAAAATGTGCAATGCATATTAATTAATTTATTTTTTGTCTATAGTTGTATATTTTATTTTGTTTAATATTTTCAAGATTCTTGAAATTTTTTAAAAACCTATTGACTGTTTTTTAATAATTGAAAAATCTTAAATTAAAAAACTGCATTAATTATGCTAATTGATACTGCTGATCTTTTTTTAGTTTAATTGATTAAAAAAACTCATTTTCATATAAAATGTGTTTTTTTAAAAATTATATTTTGTGTCCTATTAATATTTTAGTATTTCTGTGAAATGAGGTCTATCTTAATTTCGTTGATTAACAAAGGTTAAACTATGTTATTTAATTATTTTATTTACTTTTCTTTCTATAGCTTGAAATTAGACTTGAAGATCACAAGTCTGACTTATTGAAAGAACAGAGAGTACGAGAAAGAGCCGAAGAAAATGTGCGTCGTCTTGAGTCTGAAGTTGAGGCTCTAAAGCGAAGGCATGTTGGAAGAGCTTTTTCTCCAGAACAATCCGATAGTACTCAGGAATTGAATAGGTACCTGTTATTTCTAAACTTCAAAGCTTATTTATTATATCTTGTTGATAAAATATGGAAGACTTCAGATTAAAAACATTGACAGAATTTCAGATTTTTTTGGTTCTCAAATTTGAATTTTCTTCAATTGACCAATTATTTTCCTCTCATATTTCTAATTTAGTAAGATTTATGATAATGCTTAAACCATCCTGCAACATTTTTAGTATAGATGCAGATTGTGAAATACTATTTCTTTTAAGTAAAATTGCATATGTTTACAAAATTTTCAAGACCTTACTCTTCAAGATTTTAAGGATAGTTTATTGAATAGATGGACTGTTTAGTGGAACTCTTTGTACTCTGTGGATCATTCTCAATTAGTTAGTTCAAATTTCTGTAACATCTTTTAAGTTTTAATCTTATAGCACCTTCAGAGATGAATCTTATTTCATTGAAAAAGTGATTCTATTTCATTTATTTCTTTTAAATTAGCAAAAATTCATTGAAGCCGAAAATAATAAATATTATACTTCTAAATTTTTCTGTACAAGTTATGATATTTTTTTTAAGTAAAATAATTGACGGAGAAAATGTACCTAAATATTTGTCTTTGAAGAAATGTAAGAAATGAGTGAAAATCAACTCTCTGCATTAGAAAGTTTTGCTGATTATACTAAATTTCAAATTGTTATCCATTGCACTTCAAAAACAAGCTTAAAGTAGTCATTTTTGAACTTTTTATGATTGAAAACATGGTTATTGAATACAAAGCAATATTATTTTTTTAAACTATCAAAAGCGTTGAAACATTGAAATTGTGCACAATATAGAATGATTTTGAAGAAGAGATATTCAAATGTAAAGGTCTGAATGTTGATAAACTAATTAGGTAATTAACTTAAGAAATTATTGGTAAACTATAATTTGTTAGAAACAATTATTAATCTTATTTTCAGATTTCTTAATGAAATTATTTGAAAATGTATATATTACATGATTTGGAACAATTTGAAGCAGTGTTAGATTTTTACTCATTGATTGTCTTCAAGACTTTTGAATTAGAGTCATAATAATTCCTGCTTAATATGTGGCTATTAAGTTTGATTTACTTGAATAGGATTAAAGATCATTGGGGTGAAATGTCAATGAATAAAATACATTTTTTTTAAACATATAATTTTACTTTCATGAACATTCTTTATTCTACAGGTTAAAAATGGAACTTGAAAACTTAACCACACAGCATAAAGAAACTATTGTCCAGTTGCAGCAGAGGCATACAGCTGAAATAGCTGCATTGAATGAGCAGTTGCAGGAAGCTGAATTATCTAAATCCAGAGCTGAAAAAGAAGTGAGATTTTTTCTTCTTCTTTTTATGGATTGCTTCCATTTATTTAAAAAAAAAAAAAAAACTATAGAAATTACATTTCCTATTGTATTAATTTGTTACCAAATCTAACAACTTTTAGCAACCACTCAATAACCCCCCCCCCTTTTTAGAGAATTCATTTAGCTGCCAAACTATTAATTAATTATAATTTAATCCATTAATGAGAAATTAAATTATATTCAACTTGTTTCACAAAGAAGTGTTTCATTATTCCTAGTTAATAGTTTAATGATATAAATTGCTGTTACATGCTGTTTTTTAGTTCCTTTCTGATGCATTAAACATTTAGTGTCATTATTGCGCTTTATGTGCTGTCAGAATATTTTCTTTTTGTAGCTCTTCTTTAATAGAATTTCAGGGAATTTTTATATATTTATTTTGTTATAACTACAGAAACCGTTTCTGCAAATGTTCCCATGAATGATGTTTTAAATTTAATTAAATAACTGATGAATTAATTGAATTACTTTTCTATTAAAAGTTTTAATATTTTTTACCTTTCTTACTCACTAAGTATTCCTTATAAAACTTAACATTTTTTAATCCTTGATAGATATTTGCTTCATTTCTAGTTTTCCCTTTAATGTATTGGAAAGTTAAAAATGTTTTTTTTTAGAGCTTATGTTAAATTTTAATTTGCTTCTTAGAATCTGTTTTGTTTCAAGAAATTGTGTTTATTTGTATTTTAATTCTATTTTATTAATTTACCTATAGGTTGCTTTCTTTAAGGACAAAGTAGAACAAGTTCGATCTGAAATGTATGTGTTTTTATATGTTTTTAGTTATTAAAATTTTTTTTTGTTATTATTTTATTTAAATTTCTTACAATACATAATATACAGAACTTTTTATATGTAGAGGTGCTAAAATATTATTTACAAATATATACAAATTATTTTATTAGATTAGCTACTCATCCAGTAATCACAATTTTATCACAGTTTATTTTTTAAACATTAAATTTTAATTTATATCTTACTTTTATAGTTTTTTTTCTGCTTGAATGTATTTATTTCATCAATGAATATGAAATAGTTCTAGACTTTAAAATAAAAATTTACATTATTTATAATTTTTTTTTTTTGCATTTTTTAAAATATTATAATTTTTTTTATTTGAGTGTGATTTTTATTGATTTATACAAATTTATTTAAATACATTTATTAAAATATTTTATTTGATTTTTTTTATTGAAGTGTTAAATAAAATTGGATATATATATGTAATTTCTGCATATATGTTTTTTTTAAGAAGAAGCTTTAGAAAATTATTATGATTTCTTAGAATCAATTTTGTACCAATTTTTTATTTTGATTAAGCTAATAATGATATTAAGCATAATGATATTTTAACATCCATAATGCTTTCAATTTTTTATTCAATTTGTATGCACGTAATTTATCATCAGTATTTATTATTTCAGTTTGTATATTTTCTGAATGGGATCTTAAAGTATTTAAATTCTGATTTCTTTACGTAGTTCAGCAGAACATCAAGAACTCTTAAATGAAATCAAACGAGTTCATGAACGGGACAAGGCAATTTTACAAGATGAACTGAAGAAAATGAGTTTAGACCTTGAAAAGGTTATTATTTTTGTAATATTCAAATTGAATATAGTTGTATAGATTTTATGTTTTAGATATGAATTAATTTGAGCATTTATTGTATAGAAATTGTTTCATGTGGTTGTTTTGTAGTTATTAGTTTAAATTCTGTATGAAACTGAAAAAAAATTGCAGTTTTTTGGTAATATGAATTTTATTATATAAATTCAGCTTGAAATAAATACAGTTCATTGTTAATTCAACTCAGAATTCTTTATTATGATATTTATCTAAACTTAATATTTAATAAAATGTGAAAATAAAATAAAAATATAAATAAAAAAATAAAAAATAAATAAATCAAGATATAAAAAAATTTTCCCTATTAAAATAAGGGGAAAAAAAATGCTTTTAGCAGAAGACATAAATTGATAAGTTGCTTGTTTTCAGTGGAAATTTGTTTCTGATCTATGGAACATTAAACGTATTTATAGTGGGAGATATAAAAAAGTGTATCTCTGATTAAATATTTTTTTTTATTATTAAATTATTTTTCTTTGATAATTTCTAAAAATATTACAACACAAAATTATTTTTATTCTATCTTTGATATCAAAATATTATCTTTTTAATAATGTTGATCTTTTGACCAATAATTTTTTTCTATTTTTGATCCCTTAAAAAAAAAAAATAATTTAAACTTATTTTGCAACAATATATTTTATTCTTGAAAGGAAAGTCCCATCATCCCCTCCCCTCCCATCCCTTTTCCCCACATTGATAATAATCAAGATATAAAAATTCTCCTTATTTTTACACATTAATTAGGTTTCAATATAAGGGATGCTTTTAGTAAAGTTTTGGAATTTTTTTTGTACTTGTAATTGCAGTTAATTTCAGAATCCAGGTTTTGTGAAAATTTTTTTAAATGAATCTAAATTTAAATGCTGTTTTTTTTTCTTCTTTTTTTTATATGTTTGTGATATAAAATGATTTATATATAGAAAATTTTGAAAAATGCATAGTACTGTTAGGAAGTAAGTCTTTTAAAATAATATGAGAGATATGTCTATCAAAAATTTGTAGTTTAAATTATTTTCCCAAGAATTTCGTTAAGACATAATTTCATAAGGTATTTAAAGGAAATTTTTAGCAACAATTATTGTTGACAATCCAACTGGGCATCAAAGGTGGCATAAAATAAATTGGGTACTGGTCTTTCATAATAAAGGTACTTGTTTTAGTAATAGGTTCATAGAAAAGAAAGTTATAACTTTTAATTTAAGTTAATATGCAAACTAAAATCTGTTTTTTCTGTTTTAGTATGTAAAAGCTTTAAATAAGGTAGAAGAAGAAAAGAGGCGCCTTGAGAATGATTTTGTGCTTATAAAGGACAAAAAAGATTCCATCAATCAGTGGGAAGCTCAAATTAGTGAAATTATTCAATGGTAAGTCTTGAAGGATATTTGTTTTTAATATGGCTTGCCCATTCATCTATACCCAATCTTTTTGGCACATATTTTTTTCCTTCAAATTTATATTTTTTGCTATGATACTAATACAAAAATGTATAAATTTTATTAATTAAAAATAGTAATTAAACATGGTTGTTAAATCTTATTTCATTTTAAACCTTTTTGTTAGTTGTAAAATCACTCTCTATTTTCACTGGATGTTATAAATAATAATAATAATAGTGAATATAATCTCATTTTTGAAATTAATACATCTGCACTACAATGGTAAATAATTAAACTGGAAGGGGATCCTGAAAAATGCATGCATTCAACTAAAGTCTAATGCAAAATAAAAATATGGAAATTGAGACACGGTTTTTTTAAATTTAAAAATAGAGGCCTTTTTTGAAATTCAATTGATTAGAAACTTGCTAATTCAGTAATTTGAGAGACTTGAAGCTTATCACGAACTTTGCCAAAGTAGTAAAAGTTAATGGTTGTGTAATCTTAAATGTCTAAATTAAATAATAAATGAAAAAAAAGGCTTATAAATTATTTGTTTATAATATTTAACCATTCTCTCATATAATTCTATGTTGATGCTAAAAGTTTTTTTACTTGCTGTGTGTGTATATATTTCCCATATTTTTCTTTTTTTAGGGTAAGTGATGAGAAAGATGCAAGAGGATACCTGCAAGCATTGGCTTCAAAGATGACTGAAGAATTAGATGCTTTGAAAATGACTGGTGTTCCTCCTACCTCTACAGTTGTATGTATCTAATTTGTCTTATGTGACTGATTATTTTAATCAGCAAGGATAATAGAATTACTTTGTATTGCACATTGCCTAAGATAGAGGACATCATGAGTGTGAATGAGAAATAGCCCGACTAGCAGCTAGACCCCAGAGGATATGTTTAAGGGCACCTTAGAAATAAGCAGTGCTACAGAAATATTTTTCAAGATTGCAGTTAAATAGAAACTTCTTATATCCATCAGTAGCTTGAAATTTCTAATTTCAAATCTATATATTAAATTTGTTGCTTTTGGAATATATTAAATAACCATTATACGATATAAATTTCTTGTAGGTTTATCAATAAAAAGTTATATTAATGTTTGAAGTGTTAATTCAACTAATAATAGTATCAGTGCCTCCTATTCTACATACACTTCTATCTTCACCCAGCCAATGCACGTGCAAGAATCACTATTTTGATAATAAGATGTTCAATAAATAATGTGTAAATTTCATAACTTTTTACATGTAATAGTAAAAGTAACTATAAATAACATAAGATTTTAATCTTAATAATGCTTTAGAAAGGATCCCCATTCTCACAAATTACTCATGTTTTTTTTTTAGAGTAACCTCTTATAAAGGAAATTCAAGTATGTATGGTTCTTTCAAAATAGAAAAAGTCGTAACTACAATTATTAAACTTCTATCAAGTGACTCCCATGCTAGAAAATGATTGCAAATTTTGAATAAGAATGCATGTGCACATACACACAGGTGCTTCAAGCTAGGCCCACTCTGATTGCAGCTCGAATGACTTTGAATTCAAGAGGAAAAAATTGTTTTTTACTTCATTTCAACCAAGCAGTTGTATTCACAATGGATTTACATAGATACATAGATACACAATGAATTGATCCAAATTGGACTTCTTTACCTTATTGGTTAAATTTCCTGTGTTAATTTTTACAGTTGCATTGCTTTTTGTTATTTTAAAAGTTAAAAAAAAATGATCAAAAATGATTATTTTACTTCAAACAATAACTTCAGAGAGTGCTACAGCTTTGCAATCATAATGGATACTGGATTCAATATAGTAGTGATGGTGTAATTGTGAATTGCTTTCTATTTTTTGGACTGTATTTCCTACTGGAGGAAGACCGCAGTGGCTTGGTAAAGTTTCAGCTTTGGAACCGGAAGGTTTCAGGTTTGAGACCCAATTCCTCCGAAGAATCGTCATCTAAGTGGGTTTGATGCTCATGAAATCCATCGGGGGGCCAAACATCCTCTTGCTGATGTGTTGTGGAATTTTGGAGAGAGGATGCCACACCAGTCTCCCTTGCCTTCTTACCGCAGTTCAAAATTACACGGTCTGTTCCAAAATAGCCCTAGTGTTGCTTTAAAACTAAATGTTGATATAACTAAACTATACTAAACCTACTGGAGGAATTTGTTGATGTATGGGGTCATGATACCTATTTTGTTCCTAATCTTCCTAGTGTTGCTTTAAAACAGAATGTTAATATAACTAAACTAAACCAAACCTACTGGAGGAATTTGTTGATGCATGGGGTAATGATACCAATTTTGTTTCTAATCTTATATTTGGTTTGCTGTACTCAACATCTAGTTATTCAGATACACTAGATGGCTTGAAATGTCGGGTGGAGTGGATTTTATGCAAATTCTTTTTAACTCAGAAAGAGAAATTTGGCGATCCTTTCTAAGAACTCTACTGCTCAGTGAGAAGAGAAAAATTCTTGCACCCATGTTATTTGGAGACTTTGGAGCTAATTGAAAGCCAAGTTTCTTCTCTGTATGAATTGCCATCTCTTTTTAAATAGGTACCTCTTCAGGCCTCTTGATTTAGCCTTACTTATAGAAAAAGCATCAGAAAACCAAGATTATTTTGAATAACCTTTGACAAGAAATTGATTGAAACAACAGAAATGAAATTGCAATGCAATAATTGAACATTGGTTCATGAGTGTTTTTTTTTTCAGCATTTTAATTATGTTAAAATTGTTTTTGTATAGTTTTTTATTTATTAATAAAATGCTGTTAATGTGTTTAAATTAAATTAATCTAAGAGGAGGCATCAATTTAATTGTATATTTCCATTGAAAGACATTGACTTTTTCCATTTATAGATTTACATTTTGATGCTTCTTATATTAAACATATTTGTATATAATTTTTTAATTATTTTTGCAGGAGAAGAACTGGAGAAATAGGAGATCGCAGAAACTTGATAAAATGGAATTGCTAAATCTTCAGTCCAGTCTTCAGAGTGAAATCCAAGCCAAGCAAGCAATAAGTCAAGAGCTTAGTAAAGTCAGAGCAGATCTTGTTGCTGAGCAAAAGTATATATTGCATATAGATTTTTATTGAATAATTTTTTCATAAATGTTAAAGATTTTTTTTTAAATTTTAATTTTGTTCAATTATTTTCTCTCTTTTTAATTAAAATATTTTTAACAAAAAAAAATTATTTTATACTGTAAGGGATATAATCTCTTGATGATAATCTCTCTCCAAAAGAACATTACATAAAGTGGTTTTCTAGTGTTGTTTTTTTTTTAACTCTACCAAAAAAGAAAACCACACTACGAGAGATGCTCTTATAAGTTTTTTTTTTGTTTGTTTGTTCATTGAAATTTTGAAATGACTTTGTCCATTTCTGAAATTTAAATTGAAGGTTAAATCAGTTTGCTGTTAATTGTAATTACCATATTTTATATTGGCTAAGCCTTAAAAAAGTGTTTATTATATATAAAAAAAGTGTTTTTTATATACATTTTTTTTTTTAATATTTGAAGGTCACATCTAAAATTGGATAATTTTTCTTATATACATAATTTTTTATAGAAATAGTTATTCCTTCGTTTTCTAATTGCAAACAGCTAATTTTTCATTTTCCTCCAAATGTGGTTGAAATGGTGATTGAAATGTGTTTTATAAAAATATTTCTTTAGAATCAAAAATGTGGTGATAGAAATCTGCTACAACTTTTTCTTATCAAATATCATTCGGAAAATTTATGCAGTTTTTTTTATTCAATGAATTGGAGTTCCAATTGAGATTTATTGACTGTGATTGTGGTTATTTTAACTGGGTTTGTGGATTTTCATATTTTTTTAATTTCTTTATATTTTGTTTATGCAGTATGCCTTTGTATGTATTTATAAACCCAATTTTATGCACCAAACCTCTTCACTAAAACCCAGCCCTACCTAAAAATCCAACCCAACCTAAAAATCCAGCCCAACCAACTTTGCATATTTTGTCCTGGCAAGCTGGATTTTGTTTCTGAGGAGGAGTATAAGATGTAAAACGAGTTATTACCAAGGATGTCCTTGCTTTACATTCTGCCTCCCCTTTTATGAAATAGAAATTGGTATACTTTAGGAAACATTATAGAATTTGTACGGGTGGTTTGGCCAGCTCAGTAGGAAAGGATTAAGAAGGGGGGGGGGATCTCCTTTAAAGTTAAAATTATTATGATTTAAAGTGGGGGGAAAAAGATCAAATAAGATAGCCTTTCTAATCATTTCAGTAACTAATTTCTGAACTGTAAAGACAGGCACATATTTGATAAAATGATATAAGGAATTTATTATTTTATTCAATAAATATACTGCTGAATAAGTTATAAATTCTAAATTTTTACTCAGTCCCAGCCCTGTTTGTATTATTTAACAAAATAATTTTCGTAAGCGAACATTTTAACCTTCAGTGACCAGGTGTAAATTGTGTTGATTATGCTTGGCAGAAAGCTCTGTTTCATCATGTTTTTCTGCATTTTTAAACATAATGTGATATTTTTTGGTAATCTCTCAGTTATTCAATTATTTGTTACTAATTTTATTTAAACCATTCCTAAATTTTGAAAATGTAGTTTCCTTTGAAAAGGTTTATTTTTCTCATAGTTTTCAATTAATAGTCTAAATGCAATAAGTATTATGTTGATTGCTGTTATATTGCTTATATGAATAAATAGCCTCTTTAATTTAGGGGTTAAACCATTATTCACTGTTAAACTATATCAGCTTTTGAGTCTTTGATATAGATTATTATCAGTGTAAAATAATTAATAATCATTGGTATTTTTTTAGGGAGCATAAGGATTGTCTTCAAAAGATTGAAATCTTGAAACGAGATATTATGAAAAAGGATGCTCAAATAAAAGAATTGCAACATCGAATTGAATCTGGTGACAGCTGTGAGTTTTTATTTTTTTATTCTCTGTGCTTAGAATGTGTTTATGTAGATAACTTTTTATTAATATTTAGTGTCTTGAGTTACTTATATATAGTTGAAATGTTTTGAGCTAATTGAAGGAAATTTGGTTTAGAATCTTTACACTACATTTGTCAGATTTTTAACAAAATTGATTTAAAGGAAATCTATGTGTACAAGTATAAGTGAATGCAATAGCAAGAAAATGTTAAAACCTGGATGAATTAAAACTCGTACATAGGTTTAGCATCCAAGATGCAGATCTGTGTCAAATTTTGAAATAACCTGTTGAAAGATTGCACATTTATTGGTCTTTACATTCTTTTGGATGTAAACTTGTTATTTGAATAAAGCAGCAACTTAAATAAATAAAAATTATATATTAATCTTGTTACTAATATTGTGTTTCTGTGACAAATTTTGGTTTTAGTTGAAGAAAGAAGCATTCAAAATGCATATTTTCTTTTCTTTACTTAACTGCAAAGCACCAAACTCTCATGTACAGAATTTGAAAATAAAAATCTGAGCACTTGCATCATTCACAACCCCATACAAAATCCACAATTTTATTTGAGGAGAATGAAAATTGGAATGATTTCTTAAGAAAGTATTTAAGAATGTTTTGGAGATAACATTCATATATTTTTTTTTTATTTCAGAATATTAATTGATATTTTTTTACCTTAAAGAACAATGTACAATAGTTACTTTTTTCTACAAATGTGAAACTTTGAATTATTGAAAATAAGAATGGTTAAAAGCTGAAAAGAAAAATGGTTATTTTAATAACCTAATACATAATGTTTTATTCTATTTATTATTTTTTTATATTGTGGAGCAAATTTACTAAGAAAAATCTATGTAAAATTGACTAGATATAACAATTAATCCTATTCCTTCCTAATTTTTAAAACATTTATTACTATTAAACTAAATACTGGAAAAAATATATTTAGTACACTTCATAAAGTTATTTTATTTTCCTCTGCTACTTACTTCTCAGCATTTTTAGTGGCTAGAGATTAAATACTATCAAAATGAAACACTGTTAATGCATGTTCTTGTGTAGCTACCATTTACTAACTCATTTGTTATTTTTATTATTAATTATGTTTATTTCCATTAAAATGTGCTACATTAAAGAAATATATATTAAAAAAATTTCTTTCATGAAATATTACATGCATAAAAGATATTACTATTTTATGTGCTTATTATTGTAAAGCTATGCAGTTCTTGAATTGAAAGATTTTTCTTATGCACCATTTTATAACATGAAACTTTTTTAGTGTATGATATATGAACCTGTTTTCCATATCCAAATATTTTAATATGTTTTGTATATTATTGATTTTTGGAAATGAAATTCCATATAATTTTATGCATAGTTTATTAACATTGTTTGCAAAATTTAAAATTTTTTGAAATGCTGTTTTTTATGGTGGTGGTGCTTTATTATAAAATTCCTTTTTTAACATATAGAAAAAACTTATTTACAGACTGTTTGAATCTTTTTGGATGCCTGATTTTCTCTTTTATACATGCTGTCTTAAAGAATAAAAAAATATGACATTTAAAAATTAAATGATAATTTATTTGCATCACTAATTCCTCTTTTTCTTCTTTGCTGTGTTTAATTTTCTTTTTCCTTTCTTATTAACACAGCTGCTGATGTTGCAGAGATTCAATGTCCAAATGGTAATAATTTACTAATATTATAAAACTAATAAATTAAAAAGTCTTTATATATGCAAAATATTATTCATTTTGCATATATTTTTACTGTATTTTTAATAATGTTTATGGATATTTTTATGAAGATATTATTTATAGGTTAATTTAAAAAATTGAGTTTAAAATGCTAAATATGATTGATCAAAATGTGCATTGGAAAGAAATGCTTGTGTCTGTCTGATGTATATTTACATATTGATTCCATCATACATTCCAGAAATTTGTCTTCCTCAGGTTCTACTGAAAAAAAAAAAAAAAAAAAAAAAAATTAACCTTTTTGAAATTAATATTTTAATGTTATTATTGATTGATTTATAATGCTGAATTATTGAGATATCCTGTAGTATTATTTTAAATGATATGCATTAACCATTTTTCATTTTCATTTTCCTGATTTTAAAGTTTCAGTTATAATCAAAAATGTGATTTATTGATTTACAATGTTCATTTCACAAAGCACATATTTATTAGATATTTTAAGTTTATTTGATGCTGTAAATTCTTTCTATTCACAGTTTTAACTAAAGCAATAACAGTTTTTAAACAAGTCTATTTTAAATCTCCGTTTTTGCCTGCTATTTCCCCTTTTCATTATTAGAAAATCCCTTAAAATATTTTTAATCTAATCAAAAGATGGCTAAAAATTTTAAGTGCTTAATACAATAAATATTACATTTTATTCCAATACAATAGATATTCCTTTTTTTCTTTCATTTTCTAAATTAGTTTTGGCAATATATCACATACGTCACAGTTGTTCTGCGTGTAAGAGTTGTTAATTCATTTACAAGTTGATTAATTATTAGAATAGTTTTCAATCCTCTGGCAAAAGACCATTTAAATAAAGTCCTTATAAACCATGCATTTTAAAATAAATAATCGAAATAAAGAATGAATATTATAAAAGTTTAAAATGTTAATATATATTAGACTTTTCAGTTAATTATTTCATGTACTTTTTTTTAATAAGGCAGTTACCTAATTACTGACTCTGTTTGCATTTTCTTAGTGTTATTCAAGGCGTTTAATAATTTTGCTCTGATACTTTACACTTCTTACTTATTTATTATAATTGATTTGTAATTATGCTCTTAATTTTAATCTATTAAATTAAGTTAGATTCACACAATTTCTCTTATACATTTTCCTTTTTATTGCTTCAGGAGACAGTGATCCAAAACTTTTAATTGATGGTAATGTGCATATTTTTTTTTTTTATCAATATTCAACTTAATTTGTAGTTGAAGTGTTTAGATTATAATTACGGATGCTCAGTAAATGTACATTTTGTATATTATGTTTAAATTCTGTAACAATAATTATTTTGTGATTAAAATAAATAATTTACAAGAATTTAGAATATTCCCTTTTATTTGTGGGAGAATTTCTTGAAAGAAACTTGATTAAAAATTTTATAGAATTGAAGCTTAATTTGGCTTTGAATCAATAAGCTTTATAGTTAATCTTTATCATACGAATCCTTTATTATATTTAGTGTAATTAATTTTCTCTTTTTTAACAATTTTATAATGCATATTCTTTTAAAGGACACAAAACCTTGTGTAAAAGATTTTTAGCAATATATCGTTGAAGTCATTCAATTGTGAAATAAATTCTTATGTTATATGAGCAAAGCCTTCAGAGAAAGACAAGAAATTTCATTGTTTAATCTAAGTTTTGTTGTTTAGCTCATTAATGCTCAACTTGCAAAACATAAACAAAGCTTAAGTATAAATTTCCAAAAAATATATATTAAATCATGTTGAAAGCAGTACAATTAACCATAAAAGTAAATTCCAAAGGAAAATAAAATTTATTCTGATTAATGTTTTGAATTTTATTTTTTGGAAAAGTATTCAAATAGATTTTAAAATACTGTAAAGTATCAAAAAATATAAAGTACTTTAAAATTCTTTCTTGTACCCCAAAAGTTAAAAAAAAAAAAAAAAAAAAAAAAAATGATGAGACTTTGATTTTAAAATCTTGTTAATGGGTGATAAATGCCTCTTAAAAATTGTTTAGAAATTTGTAAAAAAATATTTGATTAAACAAAGCAAAACAAACAACATGAACAACAACAAAACAGTGGAGTGGATTTGGCTTAGCTATGGAAGTGATTGCTATATAAATAGTACTCTCAGTGTCAATAGGTTAAATTCTTAATAGATATAAGATAAAATTATATCATCTATAGATTTTATTGTGTTGAAATTTTTATATAACTTTTTTAGTTTTTTTTTATATAAATAATTGATATTATATATGGGCACTTCAGTATTTGAATTCTGAATATAGTTTTCATAAACTGCTATATTCAGCTTAAATTAATTGGGAACCAAAGTGATAATGAAAATTTTGAAGTATTTTATAACGATTAAATATGGAATTTAACATTATATGTTCTTAGATACTGATAAATCTTAAAATTCTTAATGTCCATATTTTGTTGTATTTCATTTTCTGAACATCTGCAAATTTTTTAGTTTCTCAAAAAAAATGAATTAATCACAATTATTTTGTTTTAATTGGGAAACTAAGTCATGCCTTTTTACTCCCCCATTTTTATAGTCCTCGATCGGCCTCCATCAAGAATGTCTTTTCTTGATGAGTTCCTGAAGAATACTTCACAGCGATTAGCTCACAGTGACAGTGGAGAATCAGCAGGGGCTGGTGATGAAGCTGATGTCGAGGATAATCAACCAGCTTCCGGCGGGAGCAATAAGTCTACTGCCTCTGAAGCTAGTGCCGTAAGTATAACTTACTATGATGTGTTTTGTGTAAAGTTACTTTTGTTATATTAATATTCCTGTACAGGTAAAAGAATGTTTTCAACCTCTTATTGGCCAATATAACTTTTGTAACACTTTATGCTGAGGATTTATTTTCTTCTATCTGATAGATTATTTTATTCACTTACACCATTTGTGATTTGTAGCAAGAGTAGTTCTGCAGATGATTAAATGAACTACATTTATTTTTTAGTTGATTAAAAAGAGGAGAATGTACTTTCTTTATAGAAAATTTAAGTCTTTATTTTTCTTAATAATATATTGCGTACGATCACGAGATTTCTCATTTTTTGCAGACCGAGCATTGTAGCCTAATCACAAGATATCTCATTTTCATGTTTCTTCGGTTGAATAAATGCATAAGTAACAAGAGGCAAATAATTTTGTTGCTTTACCAGAGTAATGAAGTCTTAAACAATCTTATGACATATGATTAACAAAATAAGTGAATGTCGACACTCCAAGCCTATAGAAACAATCAGTCAATACATCGGCATATCTGTGTCAATCATTTATCATACCTTATAAAGTGTTTTATTGTTGTACATTTTGTTATTTCGAAGTTTGTATTTTAATTTGTAAGGAAACAGATATTTAATATGTAAAAAATCTTATATAATAAATAGGTGCATAAAATATATAGTAATATTTAAGAATACTTTATGTAAATATAATATCAAATGCAAATTAAAAATGTGCATATGTGCATCCTATTGCTTGCCAAGCATGCTTCTTGAGATTTAAAAAAATATGTGGGCCCTGTGAGCACTGTATACAATGTGTTATAAATTGGTGGTCTTGGGATTCAAGAGGCACAAATTAAACCATAGAAGTGTTGGAGACTAGTTGACTATTCAAAACAATAAATATTTTTGGATGATATTGTGGCAAATTTGACATGCTTTTTTTTTTTTTTTCATTTTAAAATATGTTTATTGGGGATACTGTTAAATAATCTTTGCTTGATGCCACATAGCAATGGACACTGGAATAGAAACTGTCCAATGAGGTTAATCCTTCCCTTTCTGAATGGCATGATTGCATTCGTATTTGAATTTTTCTAACCTCTCAAAACTAACTTAATTTTTGAAACCATATCTAACATTACCTATCTTCAAATGTACTCATTATTATATGGTTAATTGTTAGAGATAGTTAAAATTAGGTTAATGTTGATAATATCTACTACATTTTATTACTTAATGAATAATACATTATTATTGTGTTTATGTGTTGCTACAGATATGAAACATTAAAAGAAATATATAGTGTAAATGTTGATATATTTCGTTAGTAAGTGAGGAGTTTTTTATGTGTCTAAAGAATTATACAATTTGGAGATCTTTAAAAAAACAGGCCAATATCTTTATTTAATTTGTATTTTCTGGAAGTAATTGTAAATATTATTGTCTGCCTGAAATTAGAATTAAGGTAATTTTAACCTGAAATCGGATTTAATTGTACAAATTTTTATATCTAAGTTTTATGTAAATAATTGAATGAACCCATAGAAGCATATTTCATTAAAATTCCTAAAGGAAGAAAGTATATTATTTGGGATTAAAGACAATTTCTCATTACATATTTTAAATTGCCGAGAATCTTTTCAATCATAATACAAAATTTTGTTGATTTTCATGCAATCCTTTTCAGAGTTCAACATAATAATAATAATAATAAATAAATAAATAAAAATTGACTGGAAATAAGTTCTTTTAACATATCATAATGAAAGCAATGATGACACCTCAGTTCAGAAATGAAGAGTGCTATAAAAAAGAAATGCAATTAAAGGACAGTTCTTAAAAACAGATTTGTCTTTAAATTATAATTCAAAATTTTGAATGACATTTATCTGAATTGTATTTTAGAAAATTATTTTCATATATATATATATATATATATATATATATATATATATATATATATATATATATATATATATATATATATATATTTCCATTGAGTAATTTTTAACAAAAGAAAAATATGTATGTTAAAGCTAAGAAGTTTCTGTCTGGGCAATATAAAAGTGGAATTACTATCAACAACTGCTTTAAAAAAAAGAAAGTGAAATTGAGGGTTGGGAAAAAATCAAATGAGTGATGGGCCTTGCATGAGAGGGAAAAGTAAAGAAGCATTGTAGAGTTGATCTGTGACTCATGTAGTTCTGTCACTGCATTACTTAATTGTAAGAATCAATGTTTTTCACCTTCTGCTGTTTTGTATATTGAGTAAAGTTTTTGAAAATTCTGTTTACTTTACTTATATGTCCATGTTTCTTTTTTAGGACAACTTCACCTTTTCACCTGTGATAGACTCTAGGCCTGTTATTAGTTTGCTGAGTCCAAAGGTATTTCATTCTTTCCTTAAATTGCATAATTTAGTCTTTTCTCTTTGGGGGCAGTAGTTACACATGCACGTAACAGGGGTGTTTGTGCTCCGGGGAAACCCCGGAATTCCGGGGATTTTGAACGTCGATACCCGGAAATTCCGGGGATCGTCGTTCAAAAGGAAGTAGGAATAATAATGAATTATTTATTTTGATCTGGATAATTTTGTTTGCTTTGAAAGCCGAAAACGCAAGGTCAGTGTGTGTGGTGAAAACTTTTCCTTTCTTTCTCCAAAGGCAGTGATAATGCGTGAAAAGGGGGAAAAAACTTCTTTTTTGTTCTTTCCTTATTGCGAGTTATGACTCATTCCCCCGGTTCTCGGACATTCTCTTCTGGATTCTTTTCGGCAAGTAGGCGCGGCAGAAAAAAAAAAGGAGAGAATTCGTTCGACCAGATGTGCGATCACGTGACTCTGGGTTCAAAGGTCTTATCTCTCCTGGCGTGGCGCCAATAAGTGGAGAAGGGGGATTTTTCGCCGTATTAGCTATTTGTCATTGATCATCGCTTCGCAACTTTTTTTTCTCCGCTGTGTAAAATTTTGGTTTCATTTATTGATGCACGTGTAAATTTTTCGTTTCGCTTATTGAAATATTTTTTTATTTATGTACGCAAGAGAATTTCACTTTGAAATTTCAGCATATGAAAGAGAAATTACCCCTTAAAAATTCATATCTAATTAGTTTTACAGCATTAGATCCAGAGCTAAGAGGTAAAACCAGTACAATATTAGCTTTTGAAATATTATCATCTTTTATGTCCCATATTTTTAGTGATAATGAAAAGTCAAAAGTAGAAGCTGAAATATGTTACACCAGAGTGATATTGATAACACCAAAGAAATACTCTACACATCTGATGAAAGTGGAAATCAAGTCAAGTGTACAATTGATAAATATTGGTCTAAAGTTTTTAATTTAAAAAATGATTTCACAAATGATTATAAGTATCCTACATTGGCTAAATTGGTCAAAGCCTGCCTTAGCTGCTTCCATAGCCCATTAGTGGAAAGTGCATTCAACTTAATGGATACACTTGTCACTGACTATAGAACCTCTCTTAAGATTGATTCCATGGATGCAGTGCAGACTATTAAATATGATTTAATGGCTTCTAAAGAAACCTCATGTGAAAAATATGGCTCAAAAAATCCAATGACTGATCCAATTCACAAAGATCTCTTACTGAATATGAACAGAAGTTGGAAAACATATCAAGAGGACTTAAAAACATGTATTTCAGATGAGTCACCTATAAAAGTCTCCGAAAAACCTTCTACATTAGCAGAAAAGCAAACTGCTTCTACCTCTGCATGTGCAGTTCTCGAGGAAATTTCTTCCACTGTAAATGAGGAAAATAAAAGTCAACCTTCCTGCAATTATGAAGTTCACCACAAAAGAAAGACAAGCCCACAAACATTAGAAAATTAAAAAAAAGCAGCAGAAATTAGATAATTTTTTTAAAAGAATTAATTCAGGTAATTTAAAATATTTGCATAAAATGTAGTAGTTTATATGTTTGAAAGTTTATAGTTATTAATTTTGCAAAAAAAGTAATTCATTGAACTTTTATAATTAGGTCATTCAATACTTCATAATTGTAATTTTTCATTTCTCCCCCCCCCCCTTCTCGAAACTCCAAAATGCCGGTAGTAAGTCCGTAAAAGTTTCAGGGGATTTTTTGGGGTCCCAGAAACACCCCTGACGTAATTGTTGAATTTTAAGTGCTTCTAAGGAATATGTGTATCAAATTTTATCCAATTTTATGCTATTTCAAGGGGTATGAAAGTGTATAAGATTCAAACAAATGCACAGACATTCAATTTTATATGTAGAAATAAAATTTAAACATTTAGGTTTTTGAAACCAATAAAATTTTATTTTGATTTTTAAGTTTTACATTTTTTTCAGTTGTTTAAATTGAATGTTTTTAATGATTTTGTAATATTTTAATATCTATATGTTGTTCTACCTTTTTTCATAGCCAAAGGCACATCAATTCTTAATCAGAACATTTCCATCCCCAATCAAATGTAATCATTGTACTTCACTTATGATTGGCTTGTGCAGGCAAGGTGTAGTTTGTGAAGGTGAGTTTTATTTCTTGGAATGTTATTGTGTTTCTTTATTAAGAATAGAATATTTTAAGTATGAATTTTATCTGAAAAAGCTCCATTTGGTAAATTTTGAAGCAAGTTATCGATTGCAGCTAATTTTTTGGAATAAGTTTTAGCTTTTTATCAGCTTTTGAAATTATATTATAAACCATACAGAAAAGTATTACAATGCATTACAAAAGTATTAAATTCCATATTTATTTTTATTGAATTATAAGCTACTTCTATCAATTAGATCTTATACATTAAAGAAGACACAGTATTCAGTATAATTCCTCCTTCTTTAATTCATTAATTCACAGTTTCTTTATTTTTAGATGCATTCATTGTTTCTTTTTTGCTTTGTCTTAACAAATATATATATATATATATATATATATATATATATATATATATATATATATATATATATATATATATATATATATATATATATATATATATATATATATATTCTTCAATATATATATATATTCTTAAATAATTTTCAATTGGAATATATAAATCATTATCTAAATTATGAAATATCTTTATTTTTTTCTTCTTCTCTTTGACTTATTCTTTAAGTAATGCAAACAAATTCAAAGTAATCTTTATTTTCTGATATTTCATGTTATTTTTAAAATCCTTTATTGTAAGAATGCATATTAGAAATTTTATTAAAATTATTTTCTTCCAATTTTAAGTATTTTTTTTAATAAAAATTCTTTTAGCAATTTATTTGTTTTATAGTTATTTTAACCTTCATAGCATTATTTAGAAAAGTTTTAATGAAATTTATGCTTTTAATTAATTTGTTAGTTGGTCAGTTATGAAAATATAGGCAAAGTAATAATAGATATTTAAGATTATGTATTTTTAAAAAGTTATTGTTATGAATGACCAATGCTGCAAACTGTTAATTTGATTTAACTCTGATTTTACTTATATCATTTCAATGCATTTTCTTTTAAAAGACTCTATTATTCAATATAATTATTTAATTATGTAAGAATATTTATTAGTATTTGAATTTTTTCCTTAATAGTTTAGAGAGGAACTGTAATTTTAAAAATATGTATATAACTTTAAATTACAGTTTTGTTATGTATTTTATTTTCTAATAATAATAATTTATTTCTAATTATATTTCATGATACATTTTTTTTTTAAATTGTAATTTTTTTTTTCCTCCATAGTCTGTGGTTTTGCCTGCCATGTAACATGCCAGGAAAAAGTTCCTGCTGTCTGTCCAGTACCTTCTGATCAAAGTAAGTTGCAGCTTCTGTTTGAAAATAATACAAGCTATTATTTTTCTTATTTCTAATAGTAACTTAAATGCTAAATTATGCACTTTTTTTATTATAGTAAAAAGACCTGTTGGCATTGATCCAACCAGGGGTATTGGTACAGCTTATGAAGGTTATGTTAAGGTAAACTTTAACGTCATTTTAGATATTTCATAATGCATACACCATTTTTATAATTATTACCTAAATAATATGTAATATGCAAAGAAAGTTTCATAACTGAAATTTATAAATACAATTTTCAAAGTTTTATTTTTATTTATTTTTAAAATTATTAAAATGTTGCTTATTATTGTTTAGACACTTCTGAACAATCATGCAGTCATGCAATCAGTAGAATTACAGATATTATTGATTATATAAATAGTTATTTAAAGTCCAAAGTACATTTGATTTTAAGAATTGTTCTAATTTTATTAGTTTGAGTTATTAGTAATGATGGAATGCTTCATTTTACTGGATGAATTATTCTTCATTCCCAAACATTTCTTCATTTCATGCTAGAATTGGATTGATAATCAGGTTTTTGCATGTGCCAAGTATGGATTAATACTGTTTCTCGACTTTCAAATTTACATCATCGCTGTTACTGATATGAATATGATTTCAATATTGAATTTTGCATCTTTAGAGTAGGTATTGATGATGATGTGCCAGTGTACTTGATTTTGAAGATGATTGATTAATGGTTGTAAAGAAGAATGGAAAGGCTTTGATTATGTAATTAGTATAGGAGACGACTGAGATTTTTCATTTGTATATTCATCATTACATGGGATAAAAGGGTAGTAATGGTCGTGGATAAAATGTATATAATTAAAAAATGAATAAAACAATCACATATTCTCAATATTTCACTGTGGCAGGAAGATGAACTGCACTTTATAAACCTAACACTAGAAGAAAAAAAAAGAGGTTGAGAAGATTATCAATCAAGTCCAATAAACTGATACTGAATACCTGATACTCTTGAAACAATTTTATGTACCTGGTGCAGTATCATCCAGTGTTAATTTATATGATTATTCATTCTACCAATAAACAAATTCCATTGTCAGCTGAAGCTTAACAGTAAACAAGTAACTGTTTGTGACATATATATTAACATAATATTGAATTGCAGTTAATAATTTAAAAAATAAAATAATTTAAATTGTGAAATTTGTAATAGTTTTAAGTTTGTATTTGTAAATTTGAATCGTGAATATCTAATTTACATGTTCTTAAATGTTTATATAATAATTTTCATATTTTGAGTCAACAGAATGATTTTATAAAATTAAATATTTTTTAAATGTACAATTTTAATTTTGGCTTTTCAGTTTCTGGTTTATTAATTTTGTTAACCATTTACTTTTTTCGATTATTATATAGTTAATGTATTTTATACTGAGCATATTTTTAGGTTCCTAAACCTGGTGGCGTTAAAAAAGGCTGGATGAGGCAATTTGTAGTTGTCTGCGATTTTAAATTATTTCTGTATGACCTAGCTCAAGATAAAAGTACACAGCCCAATACTTGGATATCACAAGTTTTGGATATGAGGTAATTGTGTTTGAGACATTTTACTAGAATGGCTGAGACTTTTGCTGTCAAATTATATTTTATTTGTTATATTTTTTATTTCTGAATGAACTTTTAGGGATGAAGAATTCTCCGTAAGCTCTGTTTTAGAATCTGATGTTATTCATGCCAATAAAAAGGATATTCCATGCATATTTAGGGTATGATAATTTTTGTATTTATTTGAAAGAATATGTATATAATGAACTTTTTATAATTTATTTATTTTAATCAAAAGAATGTAAACTGTCGATGAAAGGTATGCTTAAAAGCACTGGTTTACACATTTCAATTTTGGTTTTTATTAAACATATTTTATTGGCGAACTATTTTAATCGAATGTTTAGAAGAAAATTTTCTAGCATAATGAAATGAAAAAAATTATACTAAAAACATTTTTTTATTAGCATTATTATAATGTATTTTAAAATAAAATTGATCCTTTTTCTGGCTTGTGATATTTTTTAAAAAAGTTTACCTTATATAATTTATTGTAATGAATTGTTTGTGCATTTTTAGTTTGGGCTTGCATTGAAAAAAACATCACTTTTGTAATCTATTTTAATTTATATTTAGAAGAAAACTTTATGATATAATGAAGGAAATTGTATTGAATATTTTTTGCTAGCATTCTTAAAATGAAAATGATCTGTTTATTTTTTGTGTAGGGATCAATAATGTTTTCCTTTCCATTATTTGTAATATATATTTTATTGGTGTACTACCATATATAGAATTTGAATTATATCCCTTTTGTGTTCACCACTTCTCAGAAAGGATTTCATTCTTTTTATCTTTGAAAGAAGGGGAGCGGAAACACTATTGAGACTCTGTATTGTATTTAATTTTATCTTGAGCAATGTAAATTAAAATACAAATCCAACTGTTTTCTATAAGGCATTTTTAACACTTCTATTGATTTCTAATACACATGCATTTAACAACTAAGAAAATTTAAAAAGTTAGAAAGTATATGATTGTATTATAGAGCAAAAGAATTATGTAAACAGTGGAACTCTTCATTCAACTCTGAATAGTTTTGATATTGCATATATCCTGTCTCCAATACTGAAGACAGGGGAAAAAATATTTTAACTGAATGGAAGGAATGATATTGTGAAACACAATGACATTGATTTTTTTAAAAAGAGTTTTTAAAATCATTGACAGAAAAATTTCTTCAGTCAAGGTAAATGACAAAAGAAGCTTCATAAACTGCACATACATATTTCCTCTGATCATAGCTGAAAGGAGGTGCTCATATGTTATGCTAGTATGTAAATGGAAAGATTGTTACTCTAAAATTTAATACATCTGGAATTCTTATTTAAATGTTAAAAAGAAGCTTAATAGAATGTGGATGAGTAATATAGTGAAGAAACTTGGTTACTACTATCCAATATCTACATACAAACTTCCTCTTATCCTAAAGTATCAAGTATTAAAGTATCAATTTGGGAAAGGAAAATTAAAAATGCTACAGATGCATTACATAATTATTATAGAATCTGAGCTCCAGCATGTCATTGTAATCTCATTTGCTTTTCCGTTTAAGGTTACGACATCCATGTTGAATCCTCCAGGTATTAAAAATCACACTTTAATGCTAGTGGAAAAGGAAAGTGAAAAAAGCAAGTGGGTAGACGCATTGAATGAGCTTCACCGGATTTTGCGCAGAAACAAACTGGCATCAAAAACAGTAAGTAACAATGACAAATTTTATTTATGAATTTTTCTTCTTATTATTTAATCTGACTAGTAAAGGTGGTCACTTCAAATATGAGAACTACATGTATGGTGATTTGTTCTCCTCATTCTTGTGAGATGTAATAAGGGCATAAGGTCAAGCTATCTCCTGCCAATGACGGAATGCATCTCTTATTAGAGAGGTTGTACTGGTTATGGGCTTTAGGACTTGCTCTCGCACCTACTTTCTGCTGTTATAGTGTCCAGCTTATTCAATTTAACTGTATGCCTTCAAGTAGGTAGAGGTAGCTCAACTATGCTTTCCGTATTTAATTTTGATAGCTATTGCTGACTTTTAAAAAACAGTGATAACCTACATAATTTCTAAAAATTTAGTATCTGTAATATATTAGCAAGAAATGTTTGATTTTTTAGTTGAAATGATTATTAGTTCATTATGGCTTAATGTAGGGCAAGATTTACCACCCCCCTTCTGATAATTCATTTGTTTAATCATTTTGTTTGAATCATATGTGTGATTGGCATTCATTCTTTACAAACTATTAAAACTAACTAAAATTATTTGATTTGGGGAGGCAGATGTCACTAATTTCCAAGTATGCATACATGCCGTAACATCTTAAACTTGTACTTTATTGTTTTACTTTTAACTATTAGGGGGGATGTAAGAGCAATGCTGAATACAAACAACGCATAACATTATACAAACACGCCTATCAATTAATAATTGATTGGACTCTTCCTATGTGGTCTAGGAGAAAGAGAATGATTTAGTGGAGTGGGGAGGGGGAGTTGAAAGTAAATGTGAATGCCAATTATCAGCAAAATAGGTTTTCATGTAACTGTAGACAAACAAATTCTACTGATAATTTGCAAAATGTCTTAGAAGAGATCTAATTAACACACTTTTATAATTTTCAGTTTATTAGTGGGCTACTTATAAAATAACTGAAAGAACATTAGATTTGTATTATAAATTTGTTGGTTTACTTTAAAAAAAAGGGATGGTGTTGAAATAATTCATCTCTGTATTTATTTGTGACTGAAATAATTTGGGACTAACAACCCTGGATTATTGGGAGTTTATTTTACAGGAAATTTGCCAATTTTGTCGGTTAGAAAATTATGCTTGTAATTTCAAAACTAAATTTTCTCCTTAACTATTCTCTAAAGATTTAATTTGCTGCTTTATACAACATTATTGTATCATTTTAAGAATAATTTTTATGCGATTTGAGTTGAAAGATACAGAAAAATAAAATATTTATTAAATTTTTTTTTTAAATCGATAGATTTAGCTTCTCTGAATTTTTATACTATTAAGTATTCAGGAGCTATCCGCCATAGAATCAAAAAGAATTTTTTGCCAAGCACTTGTAGCATTTAATTTTGGTTTCCAGTAAAAAATAAAAATTTGCATAAATTAAAATTTTTATGAGAAATTTAAATTTGTTAGGTTAGATTTATTTTGTAATGGTATAATGTAATCCAAAATTGCTAAAAATTGAATTAAAAAAAATATTGTAAAATGTTTGAGATAATCAGAAAATTTAATTTTTTGTTTTAATTTCTAGGTATTCCAAGCAAAAGAAATACTTGATAATACTCTTACCTTAATTAAAAGTACTGCTTGTGCTGCTGTCATAGGTAAGTGTTTTAAAGATTTCTTTAATTTCATTTATATTTATGAAGATAAAATTTCATGATAGAATTTTCACTTCTTTAAATGTTCTTGAATTCTGAAATGTATGTTTATTTATGCTTGATGATAATTGATTACATTTGAACTTTAGTTGTCATTTAATCAAAAAATTTCAATTGCACTTTGATTTTATCTGAGGAGAAGAATCACTGAATTAAATCAGATAAAAATTTGACCAGATTCTGTAATATGTAAGATTATTATTTATAAAATATATTAAAACTAAAAAAATATTAAATAATAAATGAAAATCTTTTGAAACAGATTTTTTTTATTGTACTAAAAGTAGATTAAAATTTTAAAAAAATCTGCAATCTGTAGACCTAGCAAAATTGTAAAAGTTTAAGTCACTGGAAACATTGTTATAAAGAAATTATTTAACATTGGCTATGATAAGAAAATACTTAACATTTTTTAACAATTATAAATATGATATAAATGTCAATAAAATTTACTTAGAATATTTATATAGAATGCCCCTTACTTCTTTAATTTTGTGTATATTTAATCTTGATTTTTGATTAAATTTTTTTTTCTGTTGCATCAATAAAAAAAGTGTTTTCCATTTTATATATTAATAAAAAAAGTTTTGTATTATTTTTTTCTATTTAGACCATAATATTTTGTTCTAAAGGGTATTTGACTTTTGTACTCTACTGTGGACTCTTTTAGGCATTTTTGCTGATTTTTCATAGAGTTATGAAATTTTTTCAGTATATGTATCAAAATATAAAGAAAGCAAATTTCCTTTTTAAAAAAATTTGAAACTATTATTTTTATAAAATTAAAAAATGTATAATTTTTTAAAAATTTCAAAATATTGCATCCAGGCAATTTCATTTTTAATTTTTTTTCCATATTACCCAATATATGTTTATTTAAAATAAAACTGTATGATATTGTAATTCAAATGAACTGCTAGTTTTTAGAAATATTTTTATCCACATCTACTGAATTTTTATTAGAATGTTATGTTTTTTAGAATAAAATTGACTTTTAATTGTCTAAAAAAACCTTGAAATTTAAAATACATACCTTATTTTCTTTTAATGTTTGATAGAAATCTTTATCAATTCTATCTTAATTTTTTTCAAAAATTAAGACATCTGGAATGTTTCAAAGATATTTAAATTTAATTACAATATCATCTTGAGGAAAGTAATTAAAATGTGTTTTTAAATTTTGGCCTTTGAAATATTCATTTTACTGAACAATCTGTCTTATCACATTATTTTTGTTGAATATAAACATATATATTTATGAGGAAGCAATAAAAATAAAATTTCATGTTTCTGTCCATTTTTGCTTATTTCAAAGTCCACTGTCCCCTTAAAAGTGCTATTAGTTAAATATTGCAATTTAGTTTATAATTTAACATATTTTTGCAATTTTCAGATCCAGAAAGAATAGTATTGGGAACAGAAGAAGGCCTATATTGTGTTGATTTAGATAGAGAAGGTAAGCAGAATTGAAGTTTATCATAAAAACTGTGCTCTATAACTGTGTTTGCATTGCTTATCATTTCCTTATTTTTAATGTAACTTTATGCATATTTTATTTTCTAGCCTTTGATTATGAAAGTAAGATTTATTAATTAGTGCTTTTACTTTATTTTTAAACATATTTAAATTTTATATTTTTTTTACAGATTTTATGATGTTCTTACATTATAAAATCATTAATATATTATTATGTTTGTACTTATATCAAAATGTCTTTCTTTTTTTTAATACTAAGAAATTGCTCGTATTGGAGATGGGAAGAAAGTATGGCAGTTAGAATATATTGCTGAAGAACAATTATTACTTGCTGTTGCTGGTAAGTTACTTTTTTGTCTGTCAGAAGTTTGAGAAAGATGGAGGTGGGAGTGATTGATAGTTATTTATTACTAGTTGCCTTAGGTGACCAGTTTCTTCCCCTAGAATGACTTTTAAAGTTGTTAAATATTAATAAAGCATGCATATTTAAAAGGAAAAAAAATTGCTTTCTATTGGATAAGACTGAAAAACATGTTTTTAATTGAAGAAATCAAAACAAACTTTAATATATACAAATCTTTATATGTGTGCGTGTGTGCATGCCTTGAAATAAAAGTGGAAGCGATAATCCTGCTTTGTAATAATGTCCAAAAGAAGCATTTTTCCCCCTTTTAAATCTTAATTTTTAAGATTAGCAAAAACATGTAGTTGAATATTTTGCTGGATAAGTTTGAATTTGATCATGAGAGTAAAAATTAATTGTTGCAAATAATGTATTACATTAAAAATTTTAATTAAATATAAAGAAATCATTGTATAGAGATGATATTGGTATTAAAAAGGCAGCATTAATTTTTTAAAGATAACACAAAAACCATTGCAATGCATTTGTGAAACATAGTTTTGGAGGATATGGTTATCAGTTTTCATAGTTAAATTGTAGTAATTACTTATCAGGAAATGATTTAGCCTATTTTTAGGCTAAATTAAACATTTTGATATTTTTTCTTAATTTTTTTTGTATTATCTTGTTCTTTGATTAAATAAATATGATGATGAGTTCTATCAAGAAAATTAATTATCTATCCAAAAGAAAATTAATCTATCCAGAAGAATAATATTATAAAGCTTTATTAATTAGCAATGTGTTGAATTAAATATATCTGTAAAAATATTCAATGAAGCAACCTGAAACATTTGTATAGTGATTTGTTTACATTTGACTGATTTGTAACTAATAAGAGTAATTTATGTGTCACATATGTTAGCATTATATATATATATATATATATATATATATATATATATATATATATATATATATATATATATATATATATATATATATATATATATATATATATATATATATATATATATTAAATAATCAAATTATTTTTGCATCATTTGCTTGGATTTGTACTTTTTTAATTTAATGAATGAAATTTTTATTTATCTTTATAGAATCTATGAAAGATTTGTTACTTTTAATTTGAAAGGTTTAAGTGGTATTAATGCTCTTTATAGTTTGGATATATATATATATATATATATATATATATATATATATATATATATAAAATTAGTTTCACATATAGCATTCTTTAATTTATAATAATTCCATTTAATTTTCATGAAATTGCAATCAGAATCTTAATTTTTAGAGAGAAATAAAAAGGATTTCTGATGTTGCATTTGATAGATCTGAAATTGTTATTTATAAATTGGTAATGCAATGTTCCAGTTTTAGTTCTTGGAAAGAAGGATGGGGAAAAGTTTGGAAATCTTCTCATATATGGAACTGATGTTTAGAACTCAAATGCTCTTATATTGATATATGAGATTTAGATCTCAGTGCTCTTATATTGATATTGAAGATGTTAACTGACAGCATTGCAAACTGCTGAATCATCTTTGCAGTAATTTGTGTGATTATCAAAATAAATCAAATTACATTTTAATATCTCAGTAAAAATTTTCATTTTTGATGATAATAAATTTGTACTTTCTAGTTGTATGCTATTTTATGCAGAACATTTATTATGTGATAAATGCTTTTTGACAAATAAATTTTTTTCCCCATTTGAGATGCCATTTTGGCTGCAGAAATGTTCTCCCCCTTCAAATATCATATGATTAGGAAATTAAAGCATTAATTAATTATAAACAAAAGGTAATTTTAATAAAATATTTTATGGAAACTTTATTGAAGTGAGATTATTCAATAATTTTTTGCTTCCCTACTGAAAATTTGGTATTTTTGTCTTCCACTAAGAATTAGGAGTGCATAAATTAATCTATTCTGGCATAATATATCATGTAAGATTTCTGTAATATACTGGGCATACCTCTTATCCTGGTTGTATTTCTAATTTCTAAACTGTTAGAAATAGACATATCGTTCTAGTTAAAAAAAAATGCTTTAAATGTTAGGTAGAATTGTATGTTATGATTGAGTTCATAAATGCATTTCTGAAAAAGTTTTGAATCCTAATTTTTTATATGGTTTTTTTTAGCCCCATTAGTCATATTCAATAAAAAATTGTAAACATGCTAAAATATATGATAAAAGAATTTCATTGTTTTATGATTAAAATTTATCGAGTTATGTGCTTTAAATAAGGGTTGTATACAAATATATTATAAGAAATAATTTTGAAAATAACATAATGTCTCATAATTTCCATTTGCTAATGACCTATTATCTAAAATAGTGTTTTTTATGTTTCAGCATTAAGAATAATTTTCTAAATGTGATTTATAGACCCAGGTAACTGTGTAAAAGAGATTTTGTAATTTTTTGAAAAAAATATTTATTAACTCAAATTACACACAATATAATTATTTGTCATTTAAAGCTTTTTTCCCCCCTATTGGAAATATATGAATACCTCTAACAGTTAGGAAATTAGCTATTGGTCCATTATAAGAGTGGACACTCTGTATACTTTTTTTCTAGTCTTTTCACTTATTTCTAATTTAGTAAATTTTGTTGAGTTTCATACATATGCCTTTATTTGATTTCTTTCTAATTTGATTTAATTACATTACAATTGTAGGTAAACAACGTTTCTTGAGGCTGATTCCTGTTGGTGCTCTCGATGGTCAGGATGTAGAGTGGACCAAAGTGCCTGACACCAAAGGCTGCATTACTTTCTGCACAATGTGTATAAATAATGGAAACTCATCTCTATATTTGTTTTGTACAGCAATCAAGAAACAGGTAAATTTTATATTTAAGAAAAAAAAAATCGCAATTAAAATGGTATAAATAATTTGAATTTAGAGAATTGCTACACTTATGTTAATTCATTAAGTAATAAATTAAAGCTTAATTCATAATTACAACTATTGGAAGATGTGCCTATCTAGATGGACAATTATCCTTTTAACAATGTCTTGAATATGATTCTCACATATGAAATCTGTAGTAGAAAATCTCATGCATTTTAGATCAGTTCTTAAGAAATAAAAAGAGCTTTAAATTTGCATATAGTAACATTAAAAATAAATAATAAAGGCATAGAATTCTATGAATTATAAAACCTCTGGACACTGAAATCGATACATATCAAAATTGGATTGAAACTAGTAATGTTAAATTTATGCTGAAAGAAAATATAGAGCACAAATATGAAATAATAAATGATGGATATCCCAGCTCATTATATTTTGCTACAATCTTTAAAAAATGCTAATAAAATATGAAGTTTATGATTCTATAACTAATTTGTATTCATGCTTAGTTTTATTCACTCTCTATTAACTTAGTCAATTTAAACATTGAAAAAATACCTATCTCAGTTGCTAAAGCTGAAATATAATTTGGAATTTGTTATCTTATAATGATGCAAACCAAAAGGGCTTGTGTATTTTTAACTTGCCCTACTTTGTTTAAGATTACATATATTGATAAGGAATTATTCGCATACCTGGATGTGATACCTATCTATAAAAAGGCATATTTCAGCATTTCCAAAATAGAATTTTATCAATCTTGATATCATTAATTTTCTTCTAAAATTACTGATTTACTGATATTACTGATAAAATATTTTTAATATTTTGAGCACTTTTTGATAAATTTATTCATTTCATTATTCACTTGATCATACTTATTTTACCTCTCACTGTTTAGTCCAATTCGTTATTTAATGAAGTTCAATTTTTTGTTTGTTCCAAGCCTATGTAAAATCTGCAAATTACATATTCAGAACTTCAAACTATTACATTTATTTATTCCAATTTGTATTTTTGTAAATGAGGATGGTATTTATTTGAATCATAATATTATCTTGCGCTGGTACTACAACCTTTTACCATTTTAATCATTTTCTCCTAACATGAGGAACACTTGATATAATTAAACATATTCAAACCATTTTTGTCCTGTAAATTATTTGCTGTTTTGATTTTTACAGCAAATTTCAGACTTAAATCTTCTGTAGTTTCACACATAATTCAGGGGAAAAAAAAAAAAAAGCAAGAGGACTTGCAAGGAAGCAGTAATAGGGGTTATAGGGTTAAACAACAATATGCAAATTAATTATTTCTTCTAATTGAGTGACATATCCATTGGGGATATTTGTTGTTATATTAATTCTTATAAAACATAAAGAACAATTGATATTCTGTATATCCAAGCATATTTTAACCTTATAAATTAGTTGCCAACTTAGATTTAACTACAAATTTAAATTTCAAGCATATATTGACCGAATGCATAAGTCAGATACATTGTTTTTGAGGGTAACAAATGGATTGATTCTGTATCAATCTGATATTTTGTATCAAATACACGAAACTGATATAGACTCAGAATATTTGTAATTTTATATCTCTTTTTAATTTCAATTTATAATCTCTTGTAATTCATCCATTTTTTTAAATCAGATGTTACTATATTATTCTGATACTAAGTGTTTATATAGCATAATTCATTGTTCTATCTTGGTGAGGCCTATCAGCATATGTGAGATACACACACCCCTTTCTCATATATTGCCTCCCTGTCTTATGTACAAATGCACTTGTCACTGAGGCATCTACCTACCTGCTCTTGTACTAACTACATTAATAAAGCTTTTGCTTTCTTATTTTTTGCCTACTCATTGATCTCTGTCAAAACTAAGTCCACAGGTTCATCATTATCTTTACATCTTCTGATTTGAGAAATCCCAATTTGTAATCATACACATATCAGCTCAGCACAAATACAATATCCATTGAGGATATCCATTGGGAAAAGAATCAGTTACGGGGAACAAAAGTAACAGTTGTAATTAAGTTTCATTTTCTACCTTTATCAGTTAAAGCAAAATCGAGTTTCAATCTAAGCCTTCCAAGAACATACCGTGTAATTTTGGACATAGAAAAATAAATCATTCATATCACCTGAAGATGCTTATTTTTCTTCTTGTTTATATATTTCTAACCTATTATATGGAAATTATATTAATAGATTCTGAATCTGATACTTTGAAATTTTTATTAATTCATGAAAATCTATATCTCATTTCATATGTATTTTATTAAAAAAAAAGCATGAATATAATATTTTTAATAATATTAAATTTTTTTACTGCTATTTCACACTGTCAAAAATATTTAAGAAAATTTATCAATTTTAATTCTTTTAAATTATTTTTATTACTCTATTTAAAAAGATATATTCTTTTCCTTTTTGGGCTGCATGTGAGCTTCCATAAATTGTTTAGGTTTCAAATATCAATATATTTCTTCGTTACAGCTTTAGTTTGAATTTATGCTTTTTACTTTGCTAAATTTTTCTGTTTTCATTTCTCTTTCACTTTCTTAAGCCCTGTCTCTGTCTCATTTTCTCTGTGATGCTTATTTTTTCTGGTCTTGGATTTTAACAGTTTTAGTCATTTGTCCATTTCAGTGAAAAGCATACACTGATTATAATTTTTTCAATGAAAAGAAATTGTTGAAATTTTGATTATGCATGGTTTCAAAGTTCCAGCTTTCTGAGATTTATTCTTTCTTTGCTTTTCTGTTGCAAGCTTTTGCTTAAAATTGCATTCACGCTTTCAAGAAATGTGAAATAACTGTGGTTTTTATTTTCAAGTAACCTTTTCTTTTTTTCTCTTTCTAACTGTTTCTCAGAATTTCTATAAAGCCAACTTTCTATTTTAAATCACTTTGTGCAGCTAGGGAAAAAGACTCGTAAGGTAAGATTCTGCTAGTACTATCTCTCTTCTACTTTTTATTTCTTCCATTTTCCTGCTTAAAATTGCAACTATTTACTGTGACTTTTTTAATGTGTATTTTTTTCTTTCAATTTTTTAGAGTTATTTTTCTTATTACTTTTACTTTATAAATTTCCAAAATTCAGAATCCTTTATAAATTCAGAAATTCTTGAACGGATTTTTAAAAATTTATGCATTTTCTACTGACTGATTTTAAATTTGGTTCCATGGCTCTTTGCGTAGTGATGTGTTCTCCATACTTTCGTAATAATGTATTTCTTGCAAATATTTTCTTTAATTGATAAAATCTGATGAATTATTTTATTAACATCTCGTTTTCTGAATTATTATTTAGTTTACAAGGCTGAATAAGGATTTTTAAAATTAATTTTTTCATGGCATTTGACATAGAATGCTGGATACATGTTAAAACAGATTGTCTGTGTAAAATACAAGTTAATAATGAGAACACCATAGATATGATAATATGCCTGTATCCCCCCCCCCCCCTTTAAAACCATACCAACTTCTGCAAATCGTGTAACATGTGAGCAATAATTTGTTCACAACTGGTATGTCTATGATGTTATTTCAACACTAAATATGCTTCACTTGTGTTAATTCAATGCTGTATTCTGCAATGTAAGCGATGAACTTTAGGGAAGAATCCAATTGAAAGACAAAAGGAAAGAATTTACTCATAAAAATATCACACATATTGCCAATTCATAAGCCTAACTGATCATGATGAACATACAAGATTAATAAATAGTTTACAAATCTTCAAATCTGGAAACCTGATAATGATTTCAGATTTCTTTTTCTGCTCCTGAATTAATTTTTTTTTCTTTTTATATAAAAGAAAAATGTTTTTCAGTTTGAATTTGATAAATATGGTAGTAAAAATAATAAAATATCCAACTTGTAGCTTTAGAATATATGTATCGAATAGATAAAACTAAAATATCTTTTAAATATTAAAGATGCTTACAATAATTTCATATTTTTTTAATAAAAATATGATTGATTATGTTTTTGGTGTATTTTGAGCTATTGAGGTTTCCCTTCTCCTATCAAAGAAAATGGTATTTTAGAATTATAATTGAGTATAATGATAAAATCATATATTAAAATTTATATTTCAACTGAGATTTTTTATTTCTGGGAACAAATTAAATTTCTGTGAGTTGAATTTATGCTTTGAGGGAATGATTCATATTATAGTATTTATTGGGTTATTAGGTTTCATTTAAAATCTATATCTTATATTATTTTGTTTTATTTTCCTTTCTTTGGTAACATTCTTAATTTGCATTCATAATTTAATTTGCTTGCTCTAACCATTAAGTTCTTGAAATATTAAATTTCTGAGATGTAATGTTATTACTGAAATAATGATAAGAAAAATTTAATTATACATTCCTCCCATCAAATATATATAATCATAATTCCAACTAAATAATAATATCTTTAGATTGTTAATGCATCTTTTTGAGAATTTTATTTGTTGCATTTGATAGTGCACATTTTTTTTAAATATTTTTTTTACTTTTACTTATATGTTAGAATCAGTCTGTAATAATGTTAATAATAATAATACAATTTTTTAAAAGTATAATGCTAATTTAAAGTATAATTTTTTTTAAGTATAAAGCTAAATAATTTAATTCTATTCAGTATTCATTTTTAATTATTCATTATGACTGGCATGGTTTTCAATCTTTTAAACTTCTTACTCTTTCAGATTTGCATTTGTTTTTTACGATATACACCAGATTTTACGAATTTTAAAAGAATCGTACCTTGTAAATTTATTGTGAGGGGACCACGAATTGTATTTGGATCTGGAGTTTAAAATTTAACTGGGAGGGTGATATATTTTTTTATGAATTTCATATAATGTATGCTTATATGCAGATAGATTGATGCATTCTATTATTATTCATTTTTTAAATTTATATATGTTATATTTTCATCGAATAAAACACATAAAAGATCTTGAAATGGTTAAGGTGGCCGTCTTATCCTATAATAAGTTTTATATTGCATATATTTTTCTAACAAGATTAGTTTTCCCAATTTTAGTTAACTTACTGCATGTATGTGTGTAATTTATGATTGAAGGTAATTGATCAGTTGAAATGAAACTCTTCAAGATTTAAAAAAAGGTGTAGACTAAAATTCTTTTTACTTTAAAGTCAGTTGTGAAATTTGTCTTTCATTTCATCTGTGTTATTTTGAAACAAACATAGTGTGAAACATCTATAGATATATTCATTTAGTAGAACATGTTAAGAAGTACCATTTGTCATTATTTTGGCACCTCTTCAGCTGCTAACACAACCATTTTAAAAATTAACCTTTATATTATATTACTTATTAATTTACTATAATCAGATTTGGTGCGAACTTTCAGAATGAAATTTATGACAACTGATTAGTTAGAACGGTAAATGTCTTAGTGTTCATATTATAAGGCTTTGCTGTTGTTACAGTTGCACCTGTTGTTAAAAATCAATTCACAACTTCAATTCTATTAGCTACAAATTGCTGTTATTTCCGTATGACTTCTAATAAATGTGATGTCTTGGTAAGATCCCCCCCCCCCCCCTGCAAGTTCTGTTTATTTCATCTATACATAAAATAGTTTTGCAGAAACAGGGATATCAGCAATTTTGGTATCCTAATTTTATAATTCCTGAGGTTAATTTTCTTTTGTGTAATAATTTTATAATATTTTAATATCACAGGTAAGTTTTGTATAAATTTATTCATTTTGTTGCTCAGGTAATCATATACCTGTTTTACTTCCCAGTTTTTATGTTTGGCCCAGTTCAGTGTACTCAGTTCACAGTATTTTGTGAAGTTCTGACCCTTCCCCCCATCACCTTGTCATGTCTTTTTACATAAATAATGTGACAATATTAGATTTTTGGCTTTTGCTGTGATTTGCACATAATAAATGCTCTCTTTATTGGATATTTATGGAAAATTTACAGCTATATTATCTGCTGAAAGCATATCCATATTTATACTTCTCGTCAGTTTGAATGAGAGTTTCTTTTTTTATTGTCTGTCTTACCCACACAGAGTTATGAAAACTTTGATAATAATGCTCTTATTAATTTACAACAGTGGTAAGAAATTTAGAGTTTGCATTATTTATTTGAAATTTTCCAAATATATTTAACAAAACTGATTTGCTTATCTTTAATAATGTTTCATTGATTTGCTAAACTGTGTTTCATTTATTTATTATCTTACATTAGATACTCGACTAAATTGAATGCTTTTAATTCGATTTCAATTGCCGTTTGAATATTTTTCTCTTAACCTTCAAATTTGTCATGATCAATCCAAACTCAAAATTTAAATGTAGGAAATAAGTTTCTTTTGTTAGATAAAAAGGATTTTAGCTTGTTTATGTATTATTCATAATCAAGTAATTTTTAAAGCTCTTCAGTTTATCTGAGGATTTCATTGCTATATAATATATTTTTATTAAAAAGAAAATGCCTTCAACAAATTTTTTTTTATATGTTCGATGTGAATTGTACTGTTTATTTTAAAGTTTAAATGCAATGAAAGTGCCATACATTGTTTATTAAAATTACTTATTTCTTAAAATTATTTGAAATTATAATTATTTTATTTATCAAAATTACATAATGTTTCTTTTATTTATTATTAAAACTTTTAAGCAGTAAAAATAAATCTATACTGCTATTTATAATTAAAAATTGTCATTTTCTTTTTCTGTATTAATTTTTCAGACCCAATTTTCCTCAATTTGAATTTATACTTAAATCAATTTTTTTTTTATTACCATCATATCATCTAGAATTAATCAAGTTTACTATATGCACATTAAATCCTAATGCAAACAAATTCATAAGCTCTTGAATCCCCCCCCTCCTAAATACAAATAGTGGCCCTGAATAGAAGTTTAGGAATCCTTTTTCTATGTTGTTTAGCCATTTGTTTAATGTATTGTTAATTAATAAAAATTGTTCAATATGTTTCTTAGGTATTAGTTTATGAAGTAAATCGAACAAAAGGCAGGCATCATCGAAGAAAAGAGATTTGCCTTCCAGTTCCTGCTCAGACTTTGGATGTCATTGGCAATAGACTTTGTGTGGGTCTACCTTCAGCATTTCATTTGTATTCTGTATTAGATGACAGTCCTCCAATATGTAAGCATCAGTTCAAGACTTAATTACTAAAAATGATTTTCTATAATAATTAAGTTCATAATTTATGAAACCTGTTATGCATATGTTTAAAGAATTATTTTGAAATTACTCATTTTTTCCTCCCCATAAATTAATTACATTAACAAATGTTCTTTTTTATTTATTAGTCATTAATTGTTATTTTAATACATTCACAATGAATAACATGATTTTCCTAGATTTATTGCTCATTTGAGTTTATAAATTGATAAATTAATAATTGTCATGTAAGTGTATATCTAAAATAACTTGTTTAGTATGAAGAAAGAGATTGTATTTGCTGTAAGAGGAGAAATAATTGCAAATAATATAATTTGTTTAGTTGTTTGATATATTTAATCTATTTTGTATTAAACAAAATAATTTAATCTTAGTTTAATTATTTGATTCTACTTTATTTGCTTTAAAATACAAGTTTATTTAATTGTGGGTAATATTTTTTTTAAGGAATACCCTTTAGCCCTGTATTCATAAAATTATCACCAGTTGGTGTGATAAGCATTATTATTGTTATTTTATAATATACAAAAAGTGAAATGTGGTAATTGGATCATTGATATATTAGCATTTAATTAGGATTTAAGTTTTTGTCAAAATCAGACTTTAAGTTAATATCAGGAAATATTTTTTAAAATAAAGAATTAATGAACAAACTTTAAACTTGTTATAATATTAAACAAGTTATATGTATGAGATTATAAATATTCAAACACAAACTTTTCTTTGCTTTTTTTTGTTATAAAAATGAAAAAATACAGATGAGCTACTTTTCTCTATTTTAAATATATTGGAGTACAATTGAATTTCTTTTTATGCATGAGTAATCATATTTATATTATCTATGTTATTGAATGTATTTAAAAAGTTCTGTGTGACATTAAACATTTCATTTAAAATTTTAATGGTTACTTTTGAAAAGGATGCCTGTAGTCGCACACACTCCCTACAAGTCATGATAATTTTGAATTTTCACTACAGTTGTTATTTATTATATTTTTAATTATAAATAATTCTTTTAGGATGTTGATTTGTAAAAAAAAGTTTAAAATTTTCTGGATAGTCTAATTGACTTAAAAAACATTGAAGTCGATATGAAAATATTAAACATTTTTTTAATTTTAAGGCTCATTTTTGATATAGTAGTAATTTAAAAAGTAATAATTCAATTTTATGCATGTTCCCCCCCCCCCCCCAAAGTGCACTTTGTTATTTTAACGATTTCATGTATTAGATGCAAATTTGAATTTTTGCCTTTAAGTCAATTTTTCTATGAATAACAGCATATTAAGAATACTTAGATTGATTCTCATTTTTAAAATTCATAAATTTTTTAGAAAAATATTTAAAGGCAAGACTTCTAATATCATGGACTTAGATATCAGATTCAAGCTTCAACATTTACAAATTCATTTTCTGTTTCTTAATAAGTTAATCTAAGTGTCATTTTTATTAAAATTTTGATTGTTTTTCTTAAATTACACTTATAATTCCAAATTAATTGATATCACATCTGCAAATAGTGCAAAATATAAGATCGTATTCTCACTCATCAATTCATAAATTTCATTTTTCTAAAGTATTCAAAATCTTGACAAGATTTTATCTCTGATGTAATTTTGTTAAAAATTGGAAAAAATAAGAGATATAAATGATTCTTTTGCTTCAAATGCTATAATTTACATGTACTAAATTTTAGAAATTCAATAAAATTATGGTGTAATTTCTTTCTCCAGCTCTCGTGAATACAGACTGCAATGAATTATCATTCTTTTCACATAACCTCATGGATCCTTTTCTTGCTGTAGAATTACAAAACAATGAATATCTTCTAGTATTTTCTCGTAAGTATAATTTTTATTATTGTACTAATGACCTTTTGCAACCAGCTGGTTTGCTTGATATATTTCCTTTATTTAATTTTGTTTAAATCATTCATATATGATTTTATGTCCATGATTTTGTCAAATTGTCTGGCAGTAATATAATGGTATCATTATTTTTGTTCAATCATATTATTTCTGTTCAATATGTTACATGAACCTTTCTAATAGAGATAAGTCTCATGTCATCATAGTACTGTTAAAAAAAACATAAGTGTACAGCTCATCTATCTTCTAAACTTCATGGCATTGTAACTTCATTTTCTTATTCATCTTGTTAAATACACAGATGTTAAACGTAACCCTTCTTTAGCTTTTTAAATTGAAGAAAATCACACAATAAGAATATTTGACAAAACAATGGAAATAGTTGATTTTAGAGTCAACTACGTAATTTATTATTAGAAATTAGACAATAAACTTTTTTTTTAAAGAATTGCCAAAATTCTGGAAAAATATGCATAATATTAGTATTATTAATAAGACTTAAAAATTCTTTTTAAAAATAGTGTAAAATGGATTTTTGTGCTTTAATTTTAGAAAATACCAAACCAAAATTGTAATGAAAATTTTAATTGAAATTTGGTGAAGGGGGGAAAAAAACTTTGTAGTGCACATTTGCATTTTCTAAGGTACATATGTGCTGTAGTTTAAATAGTATATTCTGTAGAGTGCCAATGCGTACACTTATCTTTATTATTAATTGAAGCATAAATGTATACTGAGTATGTATTATTGTAAATAAAATCTTATTTCATAATGTTTTGAGTGTATTTATGCATGCGTTTATTTATTTTCAGAATTGGGTATTTATGTTGATGGATTTGGCAGGAAAAGTAGGGAAAAGGAACTTATGTTTCCAGCTCCACCAGAAGCAGTTAGTAAGTATAAAGTTTGCTTATTTTCAATATATATGTATAGTAAATCTTTTTGAATCAGCTGCAGCTTAATCAGCTTGAAACTTAACATTCCATAATGATAGATAGAATAGTAGATTTGTACAGACATCCATGTAGTTCATTACTGTAATGTTCATCCTACTGTGAATTGAAATCCTCTTAAGGAAAAGCATTGATAATTTTAATTGGTTTGCAGTTATCTTTCGAGCCTTTTCAAAATTCTGATTTATCTATTTTGATGTTATAAAAATTCCCACCATTAATCTGATATCTTCTTTCTCTCACTGGAATTTCACCAGTGATATATTCTGTTTTAAATCTTAACGTTCCATAATGGTTATGGATTGAAATCCTCTAAGGGATTGATAATTTTAATTGCCCAAATATTTGTCCAGAAGAGTTTAAGGCCTTAACATTTTGGAGTCCCTTCCTTTCTCTTTAAATCATTTCTAGAGTAATACTTAACTCTCTATTATTAATTTAAGTTCTAGCATTTTATAATATTATCAATACTATTCTCTTACATTATTTAGGTTATACTGATGGCTACCTGAATGTATATACTGATACACATGTTGACATATTCGATGTTTCATCTGGTGAATGGTTGCAGACTTTAAATGTAAAAAAAGTAAGTAGTTTTTGTCATTTATTGGAATATATGGAAATATTTTTGTTGATTTTAAAATATGATTGTGATTTAACATCCTATTTTTTTCCCATAAAGGTTGTAATTTTTTATAGTATTCTACTTGTTAATTTGAATTATCATTTAAATTTTTACAAACATACTTCATAGATTATCACGGATACATGTGCCATTAGATTCATTTATTATTTGTAGTAATTAGGTTATTAATTTTGTAAATTATTCCTGATAAATAGAATAGTAGATCATATGGGCACCCTATCTATGTTCAGTGCTATAATAATAAAATCTATACTTTTAGCGTGCAGAGATGGAGGTTGTGAAGGAAAGAATAAATTTCAAACTAGAATAAAGCAGTGAGAGATAATTAAATGAATATGCAAATTCATCTTGAATTATATTCTTCATTTCTTCCCCCCCCCCCCAAATCATTTTTTCCAAATCTTAGCTGTGGATCATTGTTTTATGTTCTGATTTTACCAAATTTTTGGCATGTATAGATTCTGAGTGCGCATTAAATCTGTTCACTAAATAATCTTCATGTTTCTACAAAACAGAACTATAATTTAAAAAAATTAACATTATCTTTTTATTCCCTTATAAAAGTTAATTAATTTTTTCCCCAGACAAAACCTTTGTGTCGAAACGGAACCCTGTGCTTCTCTCTAGCCACTGACTTGCCACATGTAATATACCTCCACAATGTTTTGCATCGCTCCAACAGAGTGTGTGTCCCCGAAACCTCATCTCATCCCGTGAAAAGCAGGCAAACAAAAGCTATGTTGAACAGAGTGAGGAGGAGGTTTTCAGTGAGGGAACCAGATAAGGCTTCAAAGGGGTATGCTATTTGTGTTGAACTCTCTCTTTTTTATTGTTGTTTAAGAATTTTTCTGTTGCTTCAATTGTTGTTTTAGGAAAATAAATGAATTAAAATAACATAAGTATTTTACAACCAAACAACTATTTTGCAATATAGTAATAATTTTAGTAAAAATGTTATTTTCCCTATGATTTCTAGCTAGTTATGTTTAAATTATCCATCCTCAGTGAATCATATATACAGCGGAAACAAAACAAAACAAAAATACTCTTGTACTGTTAACTCCTTAATAAATCTTCTGATTTCTAGCAATTTTTACTATTTGATTCGGTTATTTTATAATTATGAATTGAGTGTGAAAGAATAGAAATTTTTGTTTAGAGTCTTAATCTTTAAAATGAATTTTATTGAATTATATTAGAAGTATTATTAATTGTATAAAAGAGTATTTAAATTTGCTCAGCTTTTGTATTTATTAACTCACAGTGGAATCTGAGTTAACCGACATGAATGTAGATTTTTCATAATAGAGAAAAAAAGGACGAAATTTTAAGTAAGCTATGTTAGAACTAGCTTGAGCTAGTCTGCTCTAGATCTCCTGGTATAATAATTAATAAAAAATATCATCTCATCATATGAAAATTGTGAATGCTAGGTTAAGTCAATCTACAAATACTCAGATTTTGTTTTTAAAATTAAAGTGTTTCTCACCCAATTTCAAATATATGGATATAAAGACACCTTTTTGTGTTTGGTACAAAATGAAGAAACGTGTGTATGTTTAGCATGTCCCTCCCCCTTAATCAATCAAAATTGAAGTTTGATTTTTACAGATTTACAGCTTGAATAACAAAACTTCGTACTACTTTTTTCATCTTTCAAAGATAGATGCACACAAATATATAGGTGGTCAGCCCTATTGATTGTTTTGATCTCAAAATTACTCATATTTATAGTTTTGATGATAAAATTATCCATCAAATTTGATTCATTTAACTCTTTTTGTTTTTAACTGTGGGGTGCATACTTCTTATAAATTAATAGTTCTTTTTTCTCAAAATTTGATTAAAGCCTACAAATTTGGTGCAAAATCCACATACCAAATAATGTCTAGTTCAGTGCACTTTTGCATTATATTCACAGCAGATATAATTCTAAAAATGAATATTTGAATGCAGGAAAGTAAAAAATTTGGCAGTGGAGTTTGATCTAAATTACATGGTTGAATATTTTGAAAATTTAAAAATTTCCTAGTTATTTATACATGCAAAAGTAATTATATTTGTTACGATATTCTATAATTCAAATAAAAGAGAAGCTATGTACTCAACAAATATCATCCATGCCTATTTGCAAGGGTGGTGGGAATGGTAAATCAACATAAAATTGATTTAACCAAAAGGTGAGGTGTTCTTTGCAATAATTAGTTGTTTTTCTGCAGTTTCCAGGTTTTTGGATTTTACCTTATAAATCCCATCATTCATCCTGTCTACATTTGATGCTTTCATTTCCTAACCTCTATACTTCAAGACTAATTTGATAACATTTAGTCTAATCTTATACCCTTTCACAAAACTGATAGTGCTTATTTTCTTTGAATCAATTCCAGTTATTATTTTGTTTGGGTAACATAGAGTATTTACTACCAGAAACGAAAGATCTGAAACTAAAGCAACAGATTGTTTTGAAGATTTAGACATGACAAATTATTACATTATAATTTTTACATTATGATGGAATCACAAATTCAGAATTTTTCAATGGTTTTTGCCTCATGTCAATTAAAGGAATGATAATAGTATATATTTAAATAGTTCATTTGATCTTTAAACCATAAATGGTGTGCATAGTATTGGATGCTCTATCATTGATTTATGGTTTTAAGGAATTTTCATTTGTTATTTTTGCAGAAATTAAAATTATTTTATTAGAAAAATTATGATTTTTTTACATCTATTTAATAAGCAAGTATTAAAATCATTATGAAAAATAAGAATTGCTATCTGATTTATGTTGAAAATTTAATATCCATCTTACAAAAATGCCAAAATGTATTATTTCACCCATCAGAAGCAACATTTTCTATAATTTCTAATATTAATGAAAACATATTGAAAGTGATAATTTATTTATTTATTATGATGTAAGATCCATATTATTAATTCTTCTGCAGATTTTAAAACATACTAACTTTGTATTCCATTATTTTATTCTTCTCTAAAATATGCATCATAAAATTTTTGCTAGAAATGAACTAATGCTTTCCATGTTAATCATCAATTAATCTAAACTATGAATTTTTAATGATGCATAAATAAAAAATAAATTCCTAATGCTTTGCTAAATTCTCCTATATGAACAATTCCTTATTAAAAATTCTAACCAAAACTATCTTTAACATTGCTTTATATTTCTTATTATAGGAAGGCTTTCACTCTTGGTAGTTCTGATGTAAAGAAAACACAATTGAGGTCAGAATTATAAACTATGACTATAGCTTTCTTTTGCAGCATGACACTTTTGAGTATCACCACATTATTACTTTGCAAATTTTGTCTTATCCTTTACATTTTGAAAATTAGCTTTAATTTTATTTTTGCACATTTAGTTTGCATTTTATAAGATTAAAACACAATATGAAGGCTTTGTACTAACTATACACTCCTTTCACTTTTTTTCTATTCTTTTGTTTTTATCTTTAGTTCTTGTGGAGAACTTTTTGCACTACTTTTATTATGTTTCAACAAAAGTTGTGCATATATGTAAAAAATTGTGTCAAAAATAAAAGAAAATCAAAGCAAAATTTAATTTTAACTTAAATTTTTTTTAATTAAAATTAATTTTTTAGGATAAATTATTTGCATGAAATTTCTCTGTTGAAAATATTTAATTTATTTTAAACTCAAATATTTTGTAAGGAAATTACTAAAATATTCAAAATTGGTATAAAAGTTAAGAAAAAAAAAAAACGATGATGAATCATTATACTATGTAGGGTTTGAATAAATATAAGAAATTTAACTGGTTTAACTCCCATTGTCTTATTTAATGGTTATATTTTAATTTGGTGGTAAAACTGAAAACGTTCCTTTTTATGCTTTAACTGATCTTATATATTCTTAAACAATTTTAAACAAGCACATACTAAACATTACCCAGGTTTTGAAGTCAAAACTTCAAATTTTGTTATTTTCCTTTGATTAATTTTTGAAGTAGTGCAAGAAATTTGAGAGTAATCTTTATCTTTTTTATATCTTACTGTATTGCAAATATTTTAATATGCATTTGATATTTCTTTTTAAAAAATTTTCTACTGATTAAAAGAAATCTAAAAACAAAAGAAAATAAGCAAAATATAATTTAAAATTTACATTTATTATGAAGTTATCTTAAGATAATAGGAGAAAATTCTACTGAATGTATGCTAAGTCCATGTGAGATTTGTATGAAAATTTAAATAGGCATTAACAGGTTAATGCTCTTAATTAATGTATTTAATTCACCTAATTAGTTCTATGCAAATAACTGGGGTGACATGCATTACATAAATTGAATTATTTTATTTCTTATATTTCGTTTACATATATTTTTTGAAAATTCTTAATACAATATCTCAGATTTATTTATTATAATTTATGTATCAGCTCTGCTCATAATTTTTTTTCTTCATTAATTTTAGAAATGTTGATAGGCGATCACGGCTTATATCTGGTCCTACAAATTTCAATCATATTTCACATATGGGACCTGGTGTTGGCATTCAGCTGCAAAAATTAGTAGATTTGCCTCAGGTAAGAATTTTTTTATTTTTAATGAATGTAGTCTACTGTATATTTTTTTATAGAAACTGTAGTACCTATTTCTTAGGAAATTATTAAAATTGAATTAATTCCTTGCGATAAGCGGCCTCTACTAATATAAATATATTTACATTTTGTTAAATAGTACTTTTGAATAATTACTTGAATGAATTGTTACATACTTTTATCTTTACATCTCAAAATATGTCATTCAGATTTTTCACTTATAAAGGCCTTTTTGTTCTTCCTTCTGTTTGTACAATGTTTTTATCTTGTTTTTACAAATAGTTTTTGAAACTGTGGTTTGCTTGATTACTGAATATTTTCCCATTTATCTTATAATTGATTAATCTTTATTTAAAATCTAATAAGTTATTTTTAAGTTAACAGAGTAGTTTAGTTCTTATCTCTGTTCAAATTATCAGATCTGTTATATTTAACATTTTTATTGAGCAATAATTTATGGTATGGATAAATTTGAAAAAAATGGTCTAAATATGCCCCCCCCCTCCATGTAATTGTAATTTTATGATAAATGTAAATCCTAATAGTTATCATTGAATTGTATTTGCTTAAATTAAAGTTCATGTTGATAAAAAATATTGGAATTGTAAAAATCATATTATCTATTAAAATAAGCATTTCGTGTTTATTTTACAATTGTTTTCTGTCACAGCTAGGTACTAATACTTTTTTTTTTTGTTCACTTATTTTGTTTCACCTACATGATACCATTTTAGACGCATTGCTTTTAGGAAGTCTATCTATTTCACTAATTCTTGCAGTATATTTTTAGAAAATTTCTGCATATCTGTGCCAGTTATAGTCAAAACTCAAAACCAAATATCTTTCAAAAGTTTATGTGTGTAACTCCTCATCTATATTATCTTGTAAACCATATTATCTTGTAAATAACTTGAATAATTCTAAGATTTGAACCTATGAATAATATATTATTGGGAGATTTAAAACCTCATGCAGTTCATTGATGGGTCATTTAGTTCTAAATGGTAGTCCTTTTAATTTTTAAACTATTGAGGGTAGAAAGATTATTCAAATTATGTGAATATTTGCCTCATCATAGAGAGCATTTGTTAAAAAATTTTTTCTAATATCGGCCTGCTCTTCGATGTTAAGAATCAGTGACCTACTCATTGATTTTAAAAAATGATATTTAAATTTTAATGCTCTAAATTTGCTAGCATAATGGTAAAGTCTTGATTTGAAGACTGGAAGATATGAATTTGATCTGGAATGAATTCAGTTCCATATTAGATTTTTTATGTAAATGAATTGTACATTTGCATTTGGTCAAATTTAATTTAAGAGAAAAAAAAATTTTAATGTAAAATTTATTTAGTTTTATTGCAAAAAAATGTACTTTGTAAGAAATATCTTTTTGTTCACTCATTATTATTGACTGCAGTCAATATTTTAGCATTGCTATTTATTTATTTAACATCATTATTATTAGTCCTTACAATCTTCAGTTTAGTTTGCTTTTTTATTTTGAATTATGTTCATAATTTGATCATGTTTTGTATTCTGTTGGTATATTTGGCACTGTGTTACTTAAAGCATGTTATTAATTTCGATATCAAATTAATATGAAAGTAGCATTGCTTTAAAAAAATTTATCTGTCTGCTTTGAAGAAAATTTATTGTATCTGAAGTCATGGTATAAGCTATATAAACTGAAATTGATTGTGTATCATAAAAATTAATGCATTAGATTTTTTAAAAATATTATTCTCTCCCTAAATTGGAAATTATATTAATATATAGGATACATCTTGTGTTTCTTATCTTTTATAGTGATAAAGCATGTCTCTGTAATGTGTTTTGTTGATAGAAATTTATGAAATAATAATTTCTTTATTTTCAGTACAAGCAAAACTCTTTGCCTCAGGATGAAAAGAACAAAAGTTTGTTCTTATCAGGTATGGGAGTGACAAACCTTTTCTTCACATGTTCTGTTTTGAAATATACACTAATTTGGGAGATATGTTTCTAACTCACTTTATGGGTTAATTCCAGGGAAGTTATCCAACCGCCCTGTTGGTTCCATGCCTGTAATATCTCCTGATGGCTCTGTTTCATCACAAGAGCATTCTTCTAGTTTTTACACAGCTGGATCTGGTCAGAGTTTGTCTGGAACTCGTGATGTAAGTTTTTATTTGGTTTTTGTAATTGGCTATGTTCTATATGGAGTTAAAATTTCTTGCTGTTAATAAATTGAAATTTTAGTATTTATTCTTCAGGAATATGTTTATTTCACACATTACTAAGTATGTAACCATGTTTGGGATGAATTTTTTGAGAAATGCTTTGAAATAACTGTATATATTTGAATTATTGCCTAAACATGATGGGAGGGGGGGGGATCCATGAAACCAAATTATATAAGTTAAATTATAAAGGCTTTGAAAAAAAGGGGGGGTGTTAAAAAGAGGTATAAAGCAAAAATCTTTTAGTTTAGATGTTTATCAGATGACTTACTTAATTATAATTATTTGATTTACTAAGTTAATAATTACCTTTTATTTTACTGATTTAATTTTGCAAATTGCTTAAGATATATTATTTAGTGTCTGAATTAAAAAATGAGCTGTATTCTTATCGACTGTTTAAATATTGGGGTTCAACAAATAAATTATATGCATTGTGAAGCATTAAAATAATTCTAGAACATTTCTAAATAAACAGACAACTTATTCGGTTATCCAGAAACTACAGAATATTTTCAGAAATTTTTATGCCAAGTTTGAACAAAAATAAAAGTTTAAAAAAAAAAAATGCTTAGATTTTAATTTATGAAATTTTTTATGAAAATTCTACTAAAGATTAGAATTTGAGAACAGCCTTTAAAGATGTACAATAACAGTAAAAGGTGTTTTTAATACAAATATAAAAATGAGTGTAATTCCCGCAAAATTGGACGTAGAAACAAAATCCAAACAGCTTTTTTAAAGGAAACAGTTCTCACATTAAAGATATTAAATTAAAAAAAGTTCATATTTTTGAAAAAAAAAAAAAAATGTGGTTACTTACCATAATTATAAGGCTTTGGTTTATTACCACATTTTTTTCCTTTAAAAATGTTGTGTTCTACTGAATTTTTAATTATAGTTCTTATAAAATAAATATGAATTGTTTATGTTTTTAATTGGTAAACATATTTTTTTAGGCTGCTTTAGATCAATCACCTCGAAATTCTATAGCATCAAACAACAGTTCACTTCTCAGTTCACCTCCCAGCCCTCAAACCAAAAGGGGTGAAGAGAAAGATCCAGGATCATCTAGCTGTGAATCTTAAGTTTTTGCAGTACATCATGTGGGCTGGAAAAAATCTATGTGCCTCGCTTTTCTTCGTGTAAAAAGCTAGGCAATCACATTTCATTATGTGGAATTCAAGGAAAAAATATTTTACTTATTTTCAACAAACTGTAATGCTTTTAATTTGATAACCTTTTCACTGCCTTATTTTTCAAGGGGTGATACTGAAGTTAGTTGTACCTTGCATACAAAAGTGTTTACGTGTTTCTACGTAAAAGTGCCACGTTACAATCATTTTTTTAATATACTTAGGAGAATTGTGTGTGAGAAAGGATTAATATTTGGAAGAAATTTTCTTTTGTGCAGTATGAAGTGATGAAAGTACAGATTTTGAAGTAAAGGCATTACCATCTGTTATTTAGGATGGCTTGCATTTTCTTAATCATTTATAAGAACTGCTATTACTCTGTCCTCTACTTAAATTGCACATTTTTCTGTATATGCAAAAATGGAATAAAATCCGTGTAAACAAGTGAGAGAACTATTTACCGTAAAAGCAATCCTTTGATAATTTTTTTAAATGTCTATAATTTTTCTTTCTTTTTTTAATTTTCTACATTTATAGGTGCGCTTTTCTAAATGAACATGTTTTATATTGTATGAGAGTATTTTACTCATCAGAATATGCATAGATCTTCCATTCAAACAATAGAACACTAATTTGTTAAATTTTCTGTGTTAAAGTATAATCTTTATCACATGGTATGGGGAAAATGTGACTACACAGCTTCTTCACAGACTTGAATCGAGATCCACAAATGGGTCTCCGAACTTTTACTTAAAGCGTCTTGAACTATGAGATGCTAAACACTAGTCTATATTTTATATACCTTAGTAGACGTTGTGTAACACAATGCGTCATTACGTGTGTGCATTGCGTTGTTCCTAGTCTTTGTCGCTGCTTTTCTATTTTGTAACAGCACAATGTATTCATTTCATAAAATTTATATTGTATTATTATTAGAAAGTATCATAATTTCTTGTTTTTCAAATAAAAATAATTCTTTTTTATTTTCTGTTCTGTATTATTAAATATTGGTTGTTAAAAAAAGTTGGCTATTGTTTTCTGTTGTTTAATATATTAATATATCTTTCTTGTAAATACTCAGTTAACACGAAATAACTCATCTTAATGTTCTGTTCAAGATTTTTTTTTTTAAATGATATATGCTGTGTTAAGATTTCTATTTTGATTTTTTTTAATGCGTCTAAAAATCTTATCATTTTCTTTTGTTTTTAAAGAATTGTGGAAAAATATAAAATAAAAGCAATAATTGCCTATCATCATAATGGGCGTCTGCTGGTAAAATGTGATGTTTTATGTGAAAATTTTGGAAGTTTCCTAGTAGTGATGTGTTAGCAAACTTTTCATCTAATTAAGCATGGACACTGTCCGTCAAATAAAAATTAGGAGTTGAAATTAGGAGGAAAATTAATAATTCTAATAATTTCAGCAAATATTAAAATTTAAAATAATTTTTCATAAATTATCTATGAACCAGTGAATTAAAAACTATTCATTCACGATTTTTTAAATTAATATATCAGTGACCTCATTACTTAATATGTTAAAAATAAGTATTATGAAATTGCAGTTTATTAATGAGAGAAAAACTTTTCTTTTGTGAATGGTTTATAAATTGAGTATATTAATTTGTATTTTAGGAATCTTTCAATTATAATTAATATTTTCAATCAATTTTCGGATATTGTTTCAAACTAAACTATCATTTGAAGGGAAAAAAATACTTTTTAAAGAGATATGAAGTGATAATGGAATTTATGAAATATTTGAAACTTTAAATCAAAATCATTCCATCTGTATTTTTTACCCAGATAATTTTTTATTGATTTTTCTACTTTTTTTAAAACCAGTTTATGCTATGAAAACTATTCTGCCTTCATGTTTATAAACTTTTGATGTAACGAAACTTTTTCATCACTATTAAAAAATTGTGTTGTGCATTCAAACATTTTAAATTTAATATTCAGATTATTGCCTCTTTGCCGTCCGTTTTATTCAAGTAACTGATTTTTATATTAAATTCTGATTGATTTAATTTTTTTAAAATGAATTTCTTTGTATTACATGTGTTTATACATAGAACAAATGTGATTTGACAAAAGAAAATGCTCAGTGTTTACTGCTTTAACAGTAACTTCGAGTGCCTCATGCAAAACTGTGCTGTCGCAAGGATTTTGATTCATTAAACTCATCTGTAAATGAATCGAGTCAGTTGTGGTTTCATTAGAGTCATTAGGAATTTTCAGTTCTCTTCAAATTCATGGCAACATTTTAGATACTTATGTCATCAGTAAATAAAAGTGTACAATGTAGCAATTTTATGTCTTACTTTCATGATTTGAATTGTGTAGTTTTGTTTCCTCTAGTTAAGTTTTATTGCTAGAAATATCTCTTCAGAATCAAAAAACAAAAATATATTTATTTTAAGAATTTGTACATAGGCTTTTCTTGCATAGGTATCATTCCTCTCCATTGTATCATGAAATTTACCCTGTGTAGATCCAATATGAATTGTGTTCGATACTATGTATTTTCATACTTGATGCTGTTTTTTCCCCATAGGCTTCCATGTTATGAATTAGAAGTTGATAGTGTATTAATTAATATTGAATCTTTACTGTGATGTATTGTAAACTTTACTAGGTTTGTGCTGGAACTGTTTTTAAAAATATGATTAATATTTTGTTACAACTTTGAAATTCCATAAACATTTGCAGATTCTATATTTAAATTTATGAAGATAATTAGGTATGTTTTCCCTCATTAATTAAACATTTTAATTATTTATCTTGCAGTGAACTCTTAATATTTTTTTCAGAAAAATTTACATTATTAATCTTAAATTAGTAATTTCATTCATATTTTCCCCATTGCCAAATGATTGTCTAAAAGGAAATGTTTTGAATTCCTCAACGTTACTTTTCTGGCCCACTTCTGCATTTTGAAGAAAGACATTTGATAAGAAAACATGCAATTATTTAAGTTTATTATGATTCTGCTGTTACTGATTCTAGTTGTTTACTTTTAATTAGAGGAAAATACAAAACAGAGCTTCAATAATATCAAATTATAACATTTTTTTAAGGTTTAAAGGACTTTTTAATTGCTTTTTTTGTTATTTGATTTCTAATTTTAGGATTAAAGAAAAAAATTATATATTTCAATAACTTTTAGGTTTAAAAAATCCTTATCTATTAATTTTTTTAAAGTTCTATTTAAGAATATTTCTCTTGTCAATAATTTTTGTTTGACCCTGGTATTCTGAAAGTAATTTGCAATATATCATGGTAATGACTATTAGAAACTTTTATATTGGATATTTTAATTAATTATAAAAAGATTTTATTCTAGTTATAAAATTTGAAAATAAGCAATTTTGTTGTATATTGTGCAATTTCAACTTTTCTCAGGTTAGTTATAAAATGATCATTAATGAAGGTATAGTTCTTTCATGAAAATTTTCATCTTTGGTACTAAAACCTTCTTATTTATAATTAGTGGTTATGTATTATTATATTCTAACAAGATTTTTTTTAAAGTAGAAAAAAAAATTACATTTTTAAAATTCTTCATTTTTATATAAAGTGATTTTGTTTACTTGCATCATTTTGAATAAATTTTCAAATTGCAGTAATTATAAATTTTATTTGCTCACAATATTCAATGGTATTGTAATAATTTCATTTCTGAAAAGCTATATGTTTGATTTAAAATAATTTAGTCATAATTTTCATAGCTTTTAATATTTTATATATTATAGTTTCCCTTAATTATATACCAATTACTATACTAATTTAATTTATTTTATATATAAAATATATCTTCAAATGATTAACTTTTTAAACTATAAACTGATTCATGTAATATATGTTTTCTATGAGTTTTGTGTAAAATAATACTGAAGAAGTTGTAATAATAGTCTCAAAACATGATACATGTGTTAGCCTTTAAGAATGATTGGAATTTTAGAAATGGGTTGAATTTAAATAAATTAAATTTCATATGTTAATCCAAATTATAATTTGGGAAAATTTAAATATGAATTTTAAAAAAAATATAAGTTTTTATTCGTTGTTGTTTGGCTTTGAAATTTCAGTATTGTTATTATTAATTAAAATATTCCGAGTTTTTTTTAATTAATGAACTGGCATAAAAGAAGAAAAAGATGCTGTATTATGATTACAATAAATGTAATGTTTATTATAATCTTTAATTTAAAATTAAAAATTTAAAAAATAAAATACTTTAATATTTAAAAATAATAATCCTTACCAAGTACAAATGGAACTTACTGTTCTATAGATTTGCACCTCTGCAGTTAATAACTTTATACAATAAACTAATTATTGAATGATCACAGATGCTTTTTATGAAATCAAGTGAATTAACTCTATCCTACCTTAGTAGGAATTATTAAAAAAAAATTGTGTATACAAATGTAGTAACAGACATTTGTAGTTTTATATTTCATATTTGATAAATAATAGTTGATATAGGTATTTTAAAAATTGAACATCTTTATAACTTTGAATTATAATTAACGGAAATAATATATAGGTATGTATGTCCAACAAAGATATCTAAAGGCTACATATCATTTCATGTTTTGAGTATCAACTGTGCCTCATAGTATCCATCATAAGCTAAAAATGCATAGCTTGTAAGAAAATGGCAGAATGATTTTTATTTAATAAAAAAATGAAAAAAAAAAAATGTTTCTGCGTTTCATTTTAAATTGTCCAAGTATTGTTAGTATATTGGCATACTTATTTCATCAATTTATTTATGTTATAGTACTTATTTCATATTTTAAAGCTTTATTGTATAATTTTTTAAAACTTTATCATTATATAAATGATAATAATAAAGTGATTTAGCCTGTTTTAAAATGTGATATGCTTGAAAAGTCCAATTTTGTAAAAAAAATTTCATGTAATTTTACTACTATGCAAATTATTATAGATAAAGAAATTTATCATATCTCATTTTAACAAAAATTAATTTTAAATAAATCTTAAGTATAAATAATTTTAAAGAAAGACACATATTTAGTTATAAATTCATTCCGAGCATTTTTCTATTATTTAAGTCATTAGTGTACTGGAAAAACTGTTACACAATCCGCACAGTCATATTTAGTAAAATATTCTTGATACTTTAATAAATTCATCAATTTATTGTTCAAAATATTAAACTCTGAATCTCTTCAGATAATCAATGCTAGCTTTGAGAAAGATGCATGCATTGATTGGAGGATCTCTCTCGAAATAGACATTAATAGTTATCTGAAATATGGATATTGAAATTTTCATTTCTCCTTCAAATTTAGTTGCAGAATTTTTTTTCTTTAATTTAAAATTATGGAATGTCTAACAATATTTTATTAAATATGGTTAATAAAATAGATTGATAGTATAAGAAATTATATCTCTATTTTTCTAGCAATATATGCATCGACTCGAAGAATAATTATATATATATATATATATATATATATATTACGCTATTTAACATTTTTATTTATACGAAATGTAGAACGAAAAAACGTGGCAAACTTTGTATCATATATATAAATAAGAAGTTTTGTAATTTTTTTTAACTATGTAGAAATTTATTTATACCCAAGATGGTATAATCAATTATTTTGAAGTTTAGTTCAGATATATTAACTAAACTCCTAACGTCCCATTTTAAAGTAATAGTAGGGCTATTTTGGGACGGACCTCGTAATTTTGAACCGCTGTCAGATGATGAGGACGACATCTGAGCTTGCACCTCTCTCCAAACTTCCACGCCACACCAGCGGAACCATTTATCGTGGGGGAGCTCTTCTAATGAATGCTTTGCGATTTTAGTTTATCGTAAAAAGCAGCTAATATAGAAATTAAATTATAATGAATAAAAGAATATCTTTTGAAAATATAAGGGTGGGAATAAAAATGAAGTGAATTTGCATTGTCTGAGAGCCTCTATAGATTTTACTCGGGCCTACCCTGAGTTTACTTAGAATTTTTTCATTTTTAGGTGTTATGCCTTTCTTGATAAATTAAATATTGTCGTTTATTACATTCAAAATTGCCGAACGTACATGATTATAAATTTATAACTAAAATATTGAAAAGTTTTGTTGCAAAATATAATTAAAAATATTTTTAAAATTTAGAAGATTGGAAAGAAGAATTGTACTGAAATGAATCATATAATTGAAACGCTTTTTTTTTTTTTTGTAAGAATGTAAAAATGAATTTTATACCATAATATACTCCTAAGTTACCGATTAAAAATATTAACGTTTCGATTTATTTTTATTTAAAAATATAATATAGATTTCAAACATCCTTATCTAGCGAGTACTTATCATGCAGGAAGTAACAATGTGCCATAAGTTAATCCGTATAGTCTGTAGTTTAGTTATATTAATATCCCGTTTTAAGGCAACTAAGGCTATTTTGGACGGACCTTCTACTTTTGAACCGCGGTCAGATGACGAGAGAGACATCTGAACATGGAGCATCCTTATTGGTTAACTATATACAAAGGGTGACGCATTTAGTTGGCGAAATCTATCCAATTGTTGAAGCGGGGGTTCTGCAAAAGTTTAATATTGTGATATTTCTCAAAATTTGTAAATTTCCACTTGTAAAATAGGTTTTTATTTCGTATTACTGAATTAAGTTCTTGATAAGCAATCTAAATATTTAAAATAATTAATAATAATCAAAGAACCCGGCCCCAGGCACACTGACTGATCCCATTTCACAAATATTCTTATGAAAGCACATGCCCTTAGATAAATCATGAGTTGTCTCCTGCCTCAAACACATTTTCATTTTCGAGAAAAATCTGGAGAACAATAGCTGACCGTACATCTATTAGGGGAAACTCGACATTTAGCCCCTCCCCATGTTCAAATTTCAATTAAATTCATAATTCAATTCAGTTAGCAATAGAATGATTCAAAAAGCTGTTTCCTGTCAGCAAGGAACTGGAGGCAACTAGTGGATTTTTCACATTTTATTCATACACAGCTAGCATATTTACAGGAAAGACAAAGCAATACAACATGACATCACGTACACAACAATACACAGTAGCACAAACAAAACTCTCTCAAGATAAACAAAACCCAGAAGAGGACACAGTGCCCTCTGGCGGAAGACCTTCGGCCTCGAGGGGTATAAATAAAGTTTCAACACCCCACAGTGCCAATCACTGCAAACGATTCCGCCACTTTTTACTTTCTTCCATATAAAAAGAAAATATTGTACTCATCGAAAATTCGAAAGTAAAATTTTGACAAATCTCCTTGTTTTAGATCTCCCTGAATAAAAAAAAAAACGCATTTTTAGAATTATTTCCCTCTTATCTGTGAATACTATAGCTGAAAAAGGCCTTACACTAGACAAAACAAATTTGGTATATGATCTTTACATCAAATCTGTAGATTTTTGCCAAATTTTGAATGAAATCCAAACGAAGGAAGTCTGTCTATATACTGTTGTTCGAGCATAAGTGAACACGGTATCTACAAAACAAGAGCAAGACAGATGAAATTTGGTCTTGCACCAAATTAAGACATCATAAATGCTAAATATGTACATTTATAATGTAATTCCATATGAAATTCGGGACAAAATCCTTTAAGGGGGTTGATTGCAGGCTGGCCTTTTACCTGTGAAAAAAATCTTCAATATTGTTACAAAAATTTTTCTGCTACAAATACCGCTAATCAATTGTAATATCGCAGCGCACTTAATCACTAGTTCATCAGCTTGCTTGCTGTCTAATCCTCTAAAATCTTTTGCTTGTCGGCGACACCGACTATTCTCACACACGACACCCCTGCAGCTTCAGAGTGCCTGTCTTTTATCGTTCCGGGAGGCGGGGCTAGAATCTTCCAGACCAATCAGGGCGTATCTGGCTGTATCTCAGGTCTTAGTGGATGAATCGTGAAAGTTCTCAAACTTTACAGTAATATCCAGTTAGTCGCCAAATTCGTCGCCAAGTAGCCAAATGGTCGCCAAGCTCAGCACGCACAGGGCAGATCTTATAATGGTTTTAACGGTTTTTCCCACGATGACACAATTCGTGCCGGGTAGCAAAATTACAGATTTGCAACAATATTTACTATTGTAATGATCGAATAAGACAGTAGCGTAACAAAATTATTCTTTTATTTACAGTCTTATATATGTACATAAAAACAACTTGTTTTTCATCTAAGTTAATATTATTTACAAATAACAAATGATAGTCCAATCGCAAATTAGATCCTCTATCAAATCGGAGAATAAGTCAAAAAAAAAAAAAAAAACCGTTGCACAGGCTGTTAACTCTAAACGGCTAATTCATGGTTACTCCAAAGATTCACCGATTTTTATCGGGTGGACCCTAACACAGAAGCCCCAATTACACTTCTCAATAAATCAGGAACAACTTCTCCGGACATCGACGTCTTTCTGAATTCTAATTCGAAGCCACTCTGTCTTCTCCTCTCTGACATAAAAAAAAAAAAAAAAAAAAAAAAAAAAACCCGCATTTAATTTCTGTCAGATATCCGCCTCTGATTTTCTCATTGGGGAACTTGAGTTTACTATCACCCAATGACTGCTCAGCAATAGCTCGACTCGATCGTGGGAGTGTATGCTATGGATGTATGTTTGTGGCCGACTTCTCTGAAACATATGTTAATTATAATCAATTCGCAGCTAGAAATCACCTGGTTTCGGTACTTAATGACAACTGTTGCTGGTGATTGATCGTTTCTTGATGACTTGCGGAATCTCTTCATAAGGGGAAAAGTTAATTATCTGTATGTTTTGACGTTCTTCTCCCTTGAAGGCATGTTGGATCTATTTGAAACGACGGGACCCACATCTGTATGAATATAACAAATGGCCAGACACAATGACTGTATTAGTGAAAATGATCCACTTCTGCCGGTCCGTATGCACTTCACTATGTATGGGAAAAAAGGGTGACGTTACATCTAGTCGGAATCTAATTACCATGTGAGGAAAAAGGGGAAACGTTATACTATAGATGTAATATGAGAGAATACTGTAATTGTGGGTATTTACATACAAATTTTGAAGGCTCACTTAGAAAGACAACATAAATTTGAATTGAATTATTCTCTATGGAGTTGAGTTGTAATTGGTATGACTTATACAACCATGCATGCGAACGCAATTATTCAAAAAACATAGCAATTAAAATAAATGAAATTTTTTTCCCTGTTTTAACACCGAAAATGTGGATCCTTATCAAGTCTTGAGATAAATCTATAATTTCACTAATCTACTATTTCTCGGTCTACACTTCTGTGTGCACGTAAGTGTGATTACTCAAAAACTCAATGAATTAAATAAATGAAATTTGGTAAGCGACTATAATTACAGCTCTATGAAAAATTTTGGTTTCCACCAGTTGAAAGAAAGGCGATCCAAAACACATATTCTACTATCTGGTATTAATGTATATAATTCCATGTCAGCGTTTAATCGCTAAAAATCACTCGTTAGATTCAGTAAAACAAGTTGATTCAACAAACGCATGCGGTTAATACACAAATACCGACTTTCTTTACTATACAATGCACACAACTCTTATGTGCGAAAAATTTAAGCACTCATGCCATTGAAGGCCTTGTTCAGAATTTACATTTTCATGTGGGAGGGGAGGGCCGCGGTGGCTTGGGAGTTAGGTCTCGGCTTCGGAACAGGAGGTTTTCAGGTTCGGGACCCAATTCCACCGAAGAACCGTCGTGTAAGCGGGTTTGTTGCATGTTAAATCTGGCAGGGCCAAACGTACTCCCGCTGATGTGGTGTGGTGTAGAGAGGGGGGTGCCAGCTCAGGTGTCGTCCTCGTCATCTGACTGTGGTTCAAAATTTAGAGGTCCGTACCAAAATAGCCTTTATGTTGCTTTAAAACGGAACGTTAATATAACTATAATAATAATAATAAAAACTAAATCATGTGGGAGAAGGATAAAGAGTCATTTTTCAGAGAATATGCGAGAAAGTTTTCGGGATGATATTCCCACTAATTAATATCTATTGTAAGCTTAATTCTTTATTGTAAGCTTAATTAATTATTGTAAGCTTTAGATATATCAAGAATGGTCGCTTGCGCTACCTCTCCACTTTTAATTTTTGAGAAATATCGCAATATTAAACTTTCACAGAATCCCCAGCTTCAACAATTGGACAGATTTCGCCAACTAAATTCGTTACCTTTTGTGTATAGCTATCCAATAATGATGCTGCATGTTTGTTTTGTAAATATATGTTAAGTTAATACTTTCATGTGGTGTGATAAGATATAGCTCATCATCTTTAATGGACATAACTGAATTAATACTATTAACATAGTGGACGAATAATTGGTCACTAAAGTCAGCAAGTGAAAACATTTATTAATTTATTTTACAATTTTTAAAAAGCAAATGTAGCAAAATTCTTTGTATTTCTCTCGTATATGAACTATACGAAGAGAAAATATTGCAATGGTTGAATAATGACAATACAATAAACTTATCTCAAAAATGCATTTTTGGAATTATATGTATCTGTCTATGAACAAGATAATAAAAAACGTTTTAAAGGATGAAATTTGATATATAGTATATATTTCCAAATTTGTAGAAATATATTAAATTTTGGGCGAAATCAGTCAAAATTTATAATATATGAACCAAATAGATATGATATCTACTAAATGCAAAAAATCTATATAAATAAAATTTAATTTCGCATATGGCTTTATAATCCAACGTGCAGGGTTATATCAAGTTTTGATTCAAAACCGTTATACGGTGGACCATCCGTCGGTCTGTACATAAATATAAACGCAAGCATATAAACGCAACGATAAATAAATGAAATTTGATATGCGATTTTGTGATTGAAATTATAATTCTCTGTCAAATTTTGGGTCCATTTGGTCAGAAAAAAAAAAAGGTGTCCGAAGTGAATAATCTGTACTCTTGTGCTTGTGTATTAACCACAATTCAGCGATTTATCGCCAAATATCGCATTCTTATATGTAGCCTCTTTCGTTTTATCATTTGCCAACGGCATGTGGTTTATAGCACGCAAATACATTAATAGGAATATACCAGAAAGTTTCAAGGAGACCAATGCCGCTGATTTTTGAATTAAAGTATCCGACTAGGAGACGAATTTAAAAAAAAAATGATATATAAATTTTTTTATTGTATTAAATAACTGAAGCAAACTTGAAAGATCAATATTAGAAGAAAAAAATATACACTCATTGCTTTTTATTAAAAACAAACAAACAATTTATTTAATGAAAATTTAGCAAAAATTTCAATGTTAGGAAAAACAGAGTAAGAAATAATAGAAATATTTATTTTTTTATTTCACCTATATATAGCTCAAATTACATAAAAAGTAACAGATCACAAGATAAACAATCTTTTAATAAATAAAAATTTTATGAGCATTTGAAGTTGCCGTTAATGATTTTTTGTCAAAATTTGTCTATGTTTTGAACTTAAAGTGTCTGTAAAATATCTCTAAATCAAGATATCATACCCTCAAGGGTTTCGGATGCAGGCATACCAAATTTCATGAATTTTATTGAATTGATTTGAATTTTATTGAATTGTCATGTTTTTCGTCAAACAATCGCAGTGAAATATTCATTCTTTAGAAAATGCGTTTAGATACTCTACTTGTAAATTAGTTCATCCAAATGCGGTGGAAACAAATATAGTTTTTACGCATTTTTAACAAAAATACCAAAAATCAGCAAACTACGGCTGAGTTGGTAGAGAGTTGAACACATATGAAATATTATTTTGGAGACTTTTAGAATAAACTTTAGAACTTTTATATTTTGGAGACTTTTAGAAATAAAATAAAGCACTCATTTTCGGTTAAAAATGTCACTGTTATCGATTTCATTTTAATTTGTTGTATATTATTGAAACTACTGTATCTATACTTCTATATTATATATATTAAAAAGAAAGTCTGTTCGGGAATCTACGAAGTTTAGACTTTATTTCCAAATCATAAATTTAAAAAAAAAAAAATTCACATTTTTTGTGTGAAAAAAACCTTTTTACAACCAAGTCGGATACCTTAACTTCGTAATTATCATTCCTGATACAAAAGAAAAGGGAAACCTCCCCCCCCCTCCCATAAATAATAAATCTAAACAATTTTTTTTTATTAAATATTTTTTTAAAAAATAAATCAACTAAACTCTACAAAATTATTTTAACACTTTGTAATAACATGATATCCGTAACTTAACTCAATGGAAAGTACTTTCAGTACTTCCTATATCTGTCTAAAATCTAAAACGGATTTTCAGGCAACTGTTCACAGAGTTTCAGTTTTAATGTACCCAGGGGAACTACTATCCAAACAGTTTCAGTCAACAAACATCACCCCCCCCCCACATCCCCTTTTAAAGCGAATCGTCACTTTGGGTCCAAATGACCCCCAAATGTTATTACCTAACGCCAGCTTTAATTCCCCCACTTTTCAAGGGGACCAAAAGTTTATTCTTTTACCTTTAGATTCTTTCCAATTTTTACTACAGCTAAAGTTACCCTTTAGGGTTATGTCGGTCTCTTAAAGTGGCAGATATCAGTCAGGATTTTCAACGCATGTTCTCCTCCCCCCTTCTAACCCATTAAAGTTCTAAACCTGGGGAAAAATTGCAGCAGGGGAACTGCCTCCTCCTCTCAATGCAAACGATAAAGAACTTATTAATATGTGAAACCAAAGTATGCCTGCGGGTTCGATTTAAACCGGGCGACCTAGGAGGACGTGACTTGGCCAATGACGGCTTTCTCGAGGGGAAGATATATCAGTTCCGTCGACTCAACCTTATACTTTGTATGTGCGAGGTTCTTTTAATATTAAAGCGTTGTCCTCTGGTAAGGTCCGATGAATTAGTGTTTGGGGTTTCCCCGAGTTGATACACGGGTGCAGTTTAGATGAGTAGGATTTAGAGCCCACTTGAGGTTGGAATGGAATAATGGGTAGTTCTTGGGTATGTTTTGGATACGAGGGAGCTACTTTAGCTGATGGTAGCTTTTAAGGGAAGAAGAAGCCCATTGGAGTGTTGAAATGATGTCTCAAAATCTGAAGAATGTTCTGGAAGAAAGTGGCAATGGTAAAACTAAAACGAGTTTTTGAGGGTGCATGAGGTTCCCAAATGGTACTGGCAAGCAAATTATTTATTCATCTGGACGTGTCAGTAGTAAATCAACTTCCCTACATTCGATGGTCATTATCTATAGAAAAATAAATAAATAAAAAGCGATTATATTTCATACGATGCTAGTTAGACAAAGATGTAGATATAAAGATCTAATCGAGTTAATATTTTTTTTTATACAGGATTAAATATTTTGATGCTTTGTTTCAATTTCCTAAACAGTTTGTATTTAATGCAAGTTCACTTATATAATTTTCATTTTCTCGAATATGAAACATAAACTAAAAACTTTCTCGCATATTCTCTGATGAACTTGTCATGCCAGAGACAGTCTTACATGGCATTAGCGTACAATAGTTACAAAATATTAACCTTTGACGTGAATTTAGCATTTTTACTGTATCTATCGTGGCGAGGTATTTGGCGGTTAATCCTTTGCATGGGTTAATAGTATCCAAAAATCGAATTTGTGTTTTAGAGACGTTTTTCGAACCTACTGAAATAAAAAATATGACACAAAACTACTCTGGTATTCACAAAATCACTTATCAAATTTGATATATTTAAGTCAATGCGATTTTTAATTATTGCTTTTACATGTTTCTAAAAGTACAAATGACAGACGGTCAATCCCTTTTTGGATTTGGCTAAAAGTTTTATAGGTATTTAAACTATAGATGTTGATTCTATGTATAGAATTTTATTTATCTAGCTCTCATCCTTACGTAGCAATTGTGTTAAATTACATTCGAACGGCCAGACAGACAGACTTCCTCTGAGCGGATTTTGTTCAAAATTCTGTAGAAGTTTACAAATATGGTATAAAGGCTGCATACCAAATTTTATCCATCTAGATCAAAGCATTTTTGAGTTATCTTGTTACAGACAGACAGACACACGGATAATTTCCAAAAATGTATTTTTAATTCAGAGGGGTGTAAAACGTGGAGATTCGTCCAAATATCGAGTTCGAAAGTTTCGAAGATTACTACACTTTCTTTATAGTACTTATATGAGGAAGTAAAAAAGAAAATCAATATATATGACATTGGGATTTTGACAAAACTCTACTTTTCACCGAAAATAGTCTCTCTTTTTGGAAATATACTTATCTGTCGCACTGTCTATATATGAACACGATAACTCAAAAAGCTGTTTAAGATAGACGGATGAAATTTGGTATATGGTATTAACACCAAATTTGTAGATTTCTATTAAATTATGAGCGAAATCCATTCACAGGAAGTCTGCCTGACTTAGAGTAGGAGTGAACTCGATAGCTACAAAACATAAAAAGGCATTTGCGTAATGTTAAGTGCATAATTTTACAATCGAAAGTGTACATTATTATCAAGTTCAGTACCAAATCGAACTCTAAGTTGTCCGTCTGTCGATGTCTATATTCTCATAAATGTAAACGCAATGCTTAGTTTCAGTTAGTCTCGTTTTTAAAGCAACACTAAGGCTATTTTAGGATGAACTTCATAATTTTGAACCGCAGTCAGATGACGAGGATGAAACCCGAGCAGGCACCCCTCTCTCCAAACTTCCACACCACACCAGCAGGGGGGGGCGTTTAACCCCTATGGATTTAACGTGCACCTAATCCTTTTTACACGACGGTTCTTCATTGGAATCGGGTCTCGAACCTGAAACCATCCGGTTCGAAGGCAAGATATTATCACCAGGTCACCGCGACCCATATAAACGCAATGGTTTAGGTCACTGAAATTAGGTGCATTGTGTTGTATTTTAACTTATTTTTCTATCGACAATTTTAATTTTAATAAATCAAAAGAATGACGCACAAAATAAATAAATTTTTTTCACGAGCGCAAATATATCATATTTTTTGTAACTATGTTTTGTCACTTTGTCTGTCTATGAAAACGATAATTTAAAAACGCCTTGAATTAAATGGAAACCAGCGGGAGAAGTATTCCCAAAACCTTTTGTACTCTGTAATAAATTATTATACCAGAGAATGATTTGAATGGCATTGGCGTACGATAATTAAGAAATACGAATCTTTGGCTGAATTTCTCTTTCTTACCGAATTCTCATGCCATCTTTGGCACGTTTTTTGGCTATTAATCTCTTGCATTCGGTTAATAGTATCCAAAAATCGAATTTCAATTTTAATTGCGTTCTTTCCCACAGATTGAAACAAAAATTTGACATAAAACTACACTTGTAATTACAAAATCACGTACCAAATTTGATATATTTAATTCATTCAGTGTTTGAGCTATCGTGTTTACATGTTTCTGAAATCACAGACCGACAGACGGTCAACTCCTTGTTGGATTTTGCTCAGAATTTGGTAAGCGTTTATACTAAAGATGTTCAAGCTGTGCACCAAATTCTATCTATCTAGCTCTCTTCGTTTTGTAGTTACAGTGCTGACTTATATTCAAATAGCCGGACAGACAGACAGTCTCTGAACGGATTTTGCTCAAAATTTGATAGAAATCTGACAATTTTGTTAGAAGTCTGCATACCAAATTCCATCCATTTCGCTCAAGGCATTTTTGAGTTATCTTTGTCACAGACAGACAGACGGACGGACATTTTCCAAAAAAAAAAAAAAAAAAAATGTTTTTCTTGAACTCAAGGATGTCTGAAACATGGAAACTCGAGTTCGAATTTCTGACGATTACTGTACTTTCTCTATATTACGTATACGATAAACTAAAAATTGATACGTAGTATTTCCGTCAGATTTGAAGAGTTCTTTTCTTTCTCCGAATGCGTTTCATTCAAAATTCATAAAATTTTAGAATGAAATATAGTCAAAGAATGTTTGTCTATCTATCCGAGTGCGAGTGAACACAATAATTACAAAAAATAAAAAGCGAACATTAGTAAAATTTGGCAAACAGTTTTATATTCGGAACCAACACAACCACGCATTTTATATCAAATCCATACGCGGGTTGACTGTCTTGCAATCTGTATATTCTCAAAGTAGAAACTCACAAACGTAACAGCTGAGATAGATGAAATTCGGTATATTATATTTTTATTTAACATTCTTTATTTGTCAAATTTTGATTTTAATCAGTCTAAAGAATGGTTTCCAAAATACATATATTTTTTTCACTATGCTACGAAACTCAAAACGCTTTTGTTCAACACTGAAAATAAAAATCTGAACATATACCGATTTTATGGCTTTGCTTAATGGCCCCAATTTTCGAGCATAGGGGATGGGGAGGTGACATTTTATAGAATTTGGAGGGAGTACTTTCTTGCTAGATTCAAATTTCTCTACACGAAATACTCAAAGAGAAATTGACGCGCAAAATATTAATAGTCAAACAATTCGAGCACAAGATGTTGAGGAACCTTCACATTTCATACCTCTGCGAGTCTGAAAATGTCTGTGTGTGAATGTGACATCTCAAAATACTTTGAGCTAGATGGATTAAATTTAGTATATGGATATTGGACTCAAATTTGTACTTTTTCGTGGAATTTTGGATGAAATACATTCACAGGAAATCTGTCTGTTTGTCCGGCTGTTGGCGTGCAATGAACACAGTAGGTACAAAATATGCAAAAGGTAGGTAGGTGAAATTTGGAGTATAGATTTAGCACCTTAAATTTAGATACCTATCAAATAATACCTCCCCCCCCAAAAAAAAAATCCATCATGTAGCTGAGAATCTGTTGGTCTGTACTTTTGCCTGCATGTAAACTCGATAATTCAAAAATGTTATAACTTGGGCGAATAAAATTTAGTTAACATTTTCAGATCAAAAATGTAGATTTCCAACGAAATTCTGAGCTAAATTACCAAATGACTGATCATCTATCTATCTGTTTGTCTATATTTTCTCATGCATAAATAAATGAAATTTGTGTTGGTATATCGTGATTATTATTGCAGTTATATATTGTTACGGAATTTCACTTCCTCCGTCGTAGGGGTTCTTTTAAGATTTGATGGTCGATGTAAAAATAAACCGTCCTTTAGTAGAAAAGACGAAGACTTATTACACACGAAGAGACGAATACACAGACGACAAATATATATAGCTGAGATGAAAACAGGACGACACACAGCAGCACATTATAGCAAACTGTAGCCCACAAATCGTAAACGGTGGTAATTACAGCCACAGCACACAAAGCGGCCAGACAGAATTCAGCAGGAGAGGGAATCTTCATAGATTCACTCTACCCTCACGTAGGTTTCTCCAAACGGCTGAAATTCTCCACTGTCTCCTCGCTTTAGCTGTATCCAGCTGCCGACACACGACTGGCTACTCCTCAGAGGACTCGATATAGCTTCCACAATAAACAACAGGACTCGGCACATAGCTCTGTTCAGCAGTAACTTAAGCTGTGCACAACGCTGGCACTCTTCGGACTATAGCGCCGTTACTCCGTATCCTCTCGACGACTCGTTTCCTGTCTTGATTCCAACTCCGATTCTGGTTCTGATTACCATCCAATTCAATTCCGGCTTGAAACTGCTGGCCTTTTATAGTTGCCGGGGGGGGGGGCGAGCCGAGAAAGTTTTCGGACCAATCAGGCGTATCTCAGCTATTATTGGATGGATCGATAAAATTCTCGAAATTTCCAGTAATTTCTTCTTTGTCGCCAAAGTCGCCAAATTCGTAGTCAGGTAGCCAAATGGTAGCCAAGTTTGTTGCCAAGCTTTGAGATCACTGACGCGGCACCCGATCAGCACCCACAGGGCTGATCGTAAAACGGTCTTTCTTACGATGACACTATAGTGCTGGGAAGCAAAAATTACAGGTTTGTAACAATATTAATTTTTTTTGTTTCAATCAATCGGTCAGAAAAAAGTCGTTTTAAATACAAATCTGACATGCCAGCGATTAATCGCCAAAAATTGCATTCTAAATTCAATAGAAACGCTCATTTCATTTTAAGATCGATGTTTTTTGTACCTATTGTTCGCCAATGCCGTCAATACGCAAGTAACGGTATTCTTCACTATATTTCGAAGCACACAACTCTCATATGTAGGAACTTCAAATTAAAAATTTGAGCACTCGAGGCATTTATAGCTTTTATTAAGATCCATAATTCTTTGTGAAGGATGAAGCACTGTTATAAGTTTAGTTTAGCTATATTAACGTCCCGTTGTAACGTAACACTAGGGTTATTTTGGAACGGACCTCTTAATTTTGAACCGCAGTCAGATGACGAGGACGACACCTGAGCTGGCACCCCCCCTCTCCACATCTCACCACACCGGTGGGAGGACGTTTGGTCCTGACGGATTTAACATGCAACAGACCCCCTTACACGACGGTTCTTCAGTGGAATTGGGTCTCGAATTCTACGGCTCACGAGCCGAGATCTTACCACCAGGCCACCGCGGCCCGAAACACTGTTATAAGATATCAGTTATGAGAGTGTACGAAACAGTTTTAGGAAATCGTTCCTGTTAGTTTTATGCAAGATTAATTTTAGATGTTTTATTTTAATTTTTTTCTTATATCTTTAAACGAGCAATTCTTGTGCATATATTTCGTGAAACTCGGAAACGACTTTAATGCTTTGAATCAAATTTTATATTTAAATAAGGTTTTGTTTTTTATCTATTATTTCGTGTCTTTCCTGAAAAAATGAGATTTTACACATACAAAAGAAGCCTATTTTTATAACTGACTATTAGAGCCTTTTTCCGTCTTTTATCATGTTGTCAATTGTCAATGTCATATAACATCATATCGGTTCCGATTTCACCATGGTAAAACTGAGTGTAAGTTCAAAAATATAAATAATGATAGATAAACTGTAAAATGAATACTAGCATTTTGTTTCGAATAACATGTTAAACTAAATGCATACATGAATGTTTTTTTTTATTTAAATGACCAGTCCATACGTAGGTAAGATTAAAAAATACTCATATGTAATTAGTATGTGATTCGTATTCAAATATTTTTTTCCAAAAAAATATACGATTTTACAAAACAATTGACCAGCTAAGCTTGATCTCCCTAGTAATAAACAACCTATATACAAATAAAATTAATTTCAGAATGGTTTATATTTTCAGTTAAATATTTTCTGCTCTAAAAGGGATTTATTTGGTATTTCAGCGCTTATTTCCATTAATTTTCCAGTATTTTAACCACTTAACTATTTTCTTTTCTTTACTATCTAATAAGATGACACCTTCCATTTTGGTAATATTTTCTTATTTTGATTCAAATGGAAATCCATTGAATGCTTGACTTATCTATGTATTCGAAATAATTTTAATATTGAATTATAATCGTTATGAATGTTTTATTTTTTGCTTACAACTATCAAAATTCGATAAATCGATGCACGTATGGCATACGGGCAAAACAGTTAAGTGGTTAATGTTAACTGCCGGATTAAAAATAGAGTCCCAGAATTATTAGAACTCAACAAAAATGATTTGTTCCAGAAGATACACGCATAAAATTGATTGTATAAAATGGGTACCATATATCAGAAGTTAGAGAGCGCCTGACTCAAAGTATTCACAATAGCGGGTTTGAAGAAACAACTAAACTCCAACGACCTAACAAAGAAAAATTCAAAAAGTAGAACAAATCGCAGCATTAGACATTTGGGGAGAAATCTCTTCCACCGTGGTACAAAACAAAACTGAAACATCAGACAGAGATTACGAAAGAAGGCTTTGCTGTCCAGTTCAAGTTCAGGGATAAGTGAAACAGTGAGGCCGATATCCTTTCTCCTCCCTCAGGAATTCCAAGGACACTGCAAGAGATTACACTATCCTGGATGCTGGCTTATCCAGAGAGTGTTTGCCGGATTTTTTAAGACATTTTTGCTCGAGATTTCAAGCCGAGATCTAAATTGGATCGCAGGATTTTTTTTTAAAAAAAAGATTTGAAACGAAAGCGTTCGACACAATCTGTAATATTGGATCATTTTTGACAAAAGTTTTGGGCGATTAGGATTTTGAATGATATATTTTTGAATTCGATAAAAAATTTTTCTTTGAAGAATTTATATAAAAATAGTTGAAGTGTGCAATTGACTATGGATATTTCGTAGCCGACGATGTGCACCTGGCACGCACGCGCACACAATTTAGAAAAAAAAAATGGAGTCAGAAATTAAATATAATTTTTTTTTGCATATTTACCAACAATAGATTACATTGTTGCCTGAAATTCAAATTGCCTTCATTATTTCATCAAAAACTTAATTGTTTTATTTAGGAAAGGATTAAGGCCGAAGGATTCTGTTTGATATCTGCATAATTTATAAGATAAATAAAAGAAATGAAGTTACAATACCGCCAAATTTAGAAGGAACCGCCCATTGCATTTTTAATAACGCTATTACGTCATGGGATTGGTCTCCATTAAAAATGTTCATACATACAATGAAAAGAACATATATAAGATAAAGCACAACTTTAATGCTTGGCAATTTGGTGGAATCATGGGCAAGAAAGTTTAGATAAAAGATTGAACATGAATTAAATTAACAAATAATCCCGATGAATCTAATGATCTTCAAAGGCGACTAGAACAAAATGAATTGTTGACATAGATCTCAATTTCAAAAACTGGATCGATTCCGCCAATTTTCATCGCCGACTTGACAGTTTCGCCAATTATAAGTTAACAATCAGAATGCTTTATTATTACTGCATAGCTTCCATTTTTATAATTGTAATTAGATGTTTATTATATTTTTATCGTGATAAACGGAAGTTCAGCATAGTTACTGGGCGTAACTAAAATAATCTCATTGTTAATAATTGTAATTGTCAGCTACTTTAATTATGATGTAATAAAATCTTGTCGTCCAATGAATGATAAAACAAATCTTATGAAAGGAAAAGACAATACTATCTTCAATTACGATTGCACAACAGCTTTCTAACTGATTGTTTGTGATTGCAAAGAGGCGAAATTAATTATCGACGAAAGCTGGCTTAATCGGTGTTTTAGATATTTTATTTATTGGCTGGTATTTGGGAATTTTTTCAAACTTTTTTTCTTAAAAGGATGTTCTATGAAAGAATGCTTTTTCAAATTTCTGCTTAAATAGGGCAGAAGTTGAGAAGATATAATTTATTTCATACGACCTTTAGCGTCTTTAATTCCAAATGAAATAAAAATTGGTATGATCGGTATGGTAGTTGCGGTTGGGGGTCTGATTCTTTCCCTGATTATTTTTAATATACCTATAGACACATAGAAAGTAATTGAAAACTGCTTATTTATTTTTCATATCTAGCATTTTTTATATAAAAAAATTTTCTTTTTATAATAAAGATAAAACAATGTCTATTGGCGCATTACAGGCCAGATAGATGATCTACAGTTACTATATTTGGCATATATATATTTTGAAGGATGAGAATGTGCATTTGGAAGCGATTTCTTTGAAATTTTGATTAAAATTTTAAACAAACAAAAAAATTAAACGAAAATTGCCGTTTCTGAGTGATGACTTCTCAAAATAGAATTAATACAATTAGTGAGAATTGTCTCCTTAAAACTTTAGTGCATACTATGTAATAAAGTTTTTATCCCAATGAGCGTCTTGCATGGCACTAGTGTACAATAGTCAATTATTCTTTGGCGCAAATCTTGGCGATTAATCCTTGGCATGCGGTTAATAGTATCCGAAAAATCGAATTTGTGTTTTATGCAAGTTTTTACAAAAACATTAAAACAAATAACATTTGTTTATAACGACAACATATAACATTTGTTTATAACAACAACATACAACATAAACAGTCATTTTTGTGGTCATTTGACACAAAAATACATTTGTAGTCACAAAATCCCATATCAAATTTGGTATTTTTAAGTCATTGCGTTTTTGAATTATCGCATTTGTAGCCACAAAATTCCATATCAAATTTGGTATTTTTAAGTCATTGCGTTTTTGAATTATAGCATTTGTAGTCACAAAATCCCATATCAAATTTGGTATTTTTAAGTCATTGCGTTTTCGAATTATCGCATTTGTAGTTACAAAATCCCATATCAAATTTGGTATTTTTAAGTCATTGCGTTTTCGAATTATCGCATTTGTAGTTACAAAATCCCATATCAAATTTGGTATTTTTAAGTCACTGCGTTTTCGAATTATCGCATTTACATGTTTCTGAAAAGATGGACCGACAGACAATCAACCCGCAGTTAGATTTGGCTCAAAATTTGACAGGTGGCTACTCTATAGATGGTACATATAGTATATATGCATCGAATTTTATTTATCTAACTCTCTTCGGTTTGTAGTTATAGTGCTAAATTATATTCGAACATCAGAACAGACAGACTTATTCTGGATGGACTTTGCTCATATTTTGATGGAAATCTGCAAATTTATGTAAATATCATATACCAAATTTAATCCATCTAGCTGAAAGCATTTCTGAGTTATCTTTGTTACAGACAGACGGATATTTTCCAAAAATGGGAGGTCTGAAACATGGATCTTCGTCAAAATCTGGAGTTCGAATTCTTTGACAATTACGATACATTATCTAAACTTACACGATATGGTAAAAAATGATTTTTACCTCATAAAGCTCAAGGAATTATTTATTCTATGATACCATTTGGATTATCACATATTTTTCTTTCGTTTATCTTTAATTAATTTAAAAATATTTTAGATGTTATGTTAGTGCTATGTAAGACTCTAAAGATTCGTCTTAATTTCCTTTGTTGAAAGAGTTTCGGTATAATGCGTGTTTTTTTATAAAATTTATTTGCTTTTATTTATTTATTTTAAAATTTAGCTTCAAAATCAAGCAATGTCGAAAATTTTTGAAAGTGTATCACTTTTAAACATTTTTGTTCTTTTTTTGATATGATAGAACGTATATAGACAGAAAATTAATGAAATGAACGCACAATGGGCAGAACACACAATAAACAGAATGTTTTAAGGTTTTTTTTTAAAAATAATATAAGTTATACATCCGTGAAAATTTAAAGTTCAAAATTATTACAAATGAAATCGAAATTTTAAAAAGGTATAAAAAATAAAGATGAAATTTTATGAAAAATTTAATTGAAATTTTTAACAACTGTTAATTTCAGCGGAACAGCTAGTCGCTGAAGGCGACTAGCAATTCAACAATGCGCAGAGTTATGTACATGAAATTTAGCATACATATTTATCCTCAGGAATTATCATATCCTGTGTTAAATTTTGGGTCAAATATGGCAAAGTAATCGACGGTACCATTTATTGGTCTGTATAACAAAATCACAACGACAAAGGCTAAAGATAGCTGACATGCCATTTTGTAAGGATACGAGAAAGGTGAGGAGAGAACTTTCCCAATGGCTTCTATATTTTTCATTATTGATATATATTTAATTATTTAATATATTAATTTAATTATTTAATTATTTAATATATTAATTTAATTATTTAATTATTTAATATATTCATTTAATTATTTAATTATTTAATATATTCATTTAATTATTTAATTATTTAATATATTCATTTAATTATTTAATATATTAATTTAATTATTTAATTATTGATATTAGATATTTATGTTATTATTTATATAACTCAGCCAGATATTTCCTAACTTTGATTCATATCCGTCCTCTCTTATCAAAATAGAATCGTCTGAAATCACGTAGTTCTTACGTCATATCCACCAACTCATAAGAGTCGGGTTATAACATTTTGATCGCTGCATGAGAGAATTATTCATGTCATAACAAAAGTAACAACAATGTAAAATCTAAATATAGATATTCACTGCAAAAAACAAATTCTTAGAATAGGAAGGTTTCCTCAAGGTAAAAGAGAGAAAAAAAGAGTCAAGGACGTCAAAGCTGTTTTCTTCTTCTTTTTTCCGAACACACAATTCAATTTTTCACAAACCTGACGTATCAATTTACATGAACAGGCAAAGGAGCGCCATGGACAAAGCACTCTGGCTTCCTGCTGCCATTTTTCCTTGTCAAATTCATAACCGTCATTTGGCGACCTGGCGAATCTGTTCCTATGACTGCAAACGACAGGTGACAATAAAAAAGACCCGGAATGGCAACAGAATTTCTCTCTTTTTATTTTTATTTTTCCAAAATCATAAAACGCTGACACAATCCGGAAATGGAAAACAGGAGAAATAAATATGGATATTTTTTCGAATGCAGTTTGGGGAAAAGCCCAGGAAACATTTCATTCGAAACGTTAGACCTGCAAAACAAAATGGCAAATACAGATGGCCTGAAACGAGAGGCGAAAATTGCTTTTCTCTACATTTTTTTTTCTCTACAAAAGTGTGAGAAGAACGTACACAAAGTTTGGCTTATGCATGTAAGGGTACAGTTTTAGAAATAAAATTTATGTGAAAAAAGTTTCTTTGTGCGTTTTTTCCCCCTTTATTGTTACCTTGGGAAAACCGTTGAAATCAATTGACTTGAGGACTGTTAGCTTGTGTTTGTGTTTATATACGAAGTGGTATTTAGTTTCCTTTTAACGCATAGAATTTGAAGCATAACTGAATTTCGAAACCTTCTTTACGGTTCCTTTTCTTTACTTTTTACTTTGACGTATATGACGTATAAAGAAACTATAGTAATCGTCAAAAAAAAAAAAAAAAAAAAAAAAAAAAAAAATCCAAACTCGAAATTTTGACGAATCTCCACGTTTTGGATCCCGCTGAGTTCGAAAAACACATTTTGGAAAATGTTTGTTCTTTCGTCTATCTGTCTATATGTTTGAAAAAAAGATAACTCAAAAACGCATTGAGCTAGACCGATGAAACTTGGTATACAGGCTTTGCGCCAACTTTGTAGATATCTGTCAAAATGGGAGCGATCTCTATTCATGGTAAGTTTGACTGTCCGGTTGTTCGAATATAGGTTAATATGATAATTACAAAACGAGGATTGATATTTGATATGTGATTTGGTTACTAAAAGTTTAGTTTTATATCAAATTTTGATTAAATTGCATATTTAGTTTTCTTTCCATACTATGAAGCACAAAATTTTCTTGCGCGGGACTCTGAAAATAAAAATTTGAGCATTCGTGTGTTTGTCCAGAATTTTATAAGGGGAAGTGGGTGAGGAGATGACATCTTAATTTGAGATTATGCGAGGAAATCTTGGTAAGATCACTTTTGCTGCTTTATTTTTAAGCAGAGAGCCATTGTATGCTTCTGTTATTCAAGGAAATAAGATAATGAAATTTTCATAATTGAAGAAATTATTATTTTGGAAATCGATTAAAGCGAAACATAATAAAATAAAATTGCAGAAGATACTTATGAAACTAAAATAATATTTGCCATATTATAGTTTAAATTACTAATCTGAAAGCACAATATTATTTCATAGATTATTTTTATTATCTCTGAATCATTCACATTATCTGAAGATTCATGATGTCTATACAAATCATCAATGATTGAAGACTCATGATGTCTATACAAATCATCAATGATTGAAGACTCATGATGTCTATACAAATCATCAATGATTGAAGACTCATGATGTCTATACAAATCATCAATGATTGAAGACTCATGATGTCTACACAAATCATCAATGATTGAAGACTCATGATGTCTATACAAATAATCAATGATTGAAGACTCATGATGTCTATACAAATAATCAATGATTGAAGACTCATGATATCTATACAAATCATCAATGATTGAAGACTCATGATGTCTATACAAATCATCAATGATTGAAGGCTCATGATGTCTACACAAATCATCAATGATTGAAGACTCATGATGTCTACACAAATCATCAATGATTGAAGACTCATGATGTCTATATAAATCATCAATGATTGATGCCGTACCTTTTACCGCCCTCGATTTTTGAAAAAAATTGGAAAATAAAACTTACGCAGTCCCCAACTTCAAAACTGGATCGATTTCGCCCTTTTCTTTGTGGGCATAGCCAACAAATCAGATTGCTCTTTGTTTACTATGCAGCTAAATTAAAATAGTATTTTCATCAGTTGTGATAAAATGTAGTTCATCAAATAGATTTCATATTATCAAATTCGTGCTGTTAATAAGATGAGCGAAAAACTGGCCTTCGAACGCCGAGAATTTCAGTTCAAAGAATGTGTAACATCACCAACATAGCTCAAATGAAAAGTCAAATGAAATCTGCTATAGCCAATTACTCATTGAACATGAATGAGTAGTTTATTTCAGTTATATTAGTTGTCTTAAGCGGCCAACTGGTTAGCTGGGATATTGGTTATATTTGATTTCAATTAAATCATTTAGATATATTCTCATGTCTGTGGCTTTAAAGCCGTTTTATATAGTTCTACATATGGTCTGTACATGGAATCTTCTAATGGAGATTAGTCCTATGACGTAATAGAGCTATTAAAAGCGGAAATATCCGGTTCATTTATCTTCTAAATTTTGCGATATTGTGTAACTTTACACTTTTATTTGTCTTGTAAACTATATAAATCTTTCTTCTCTAGCTCTCATTGCTAGAAGAAAATTATGCTATTAACCCTTTCACTATGGATCCGGCCCAACCGGCCATGAGAATTCGATCCTGGAAAGCCGATTTTTGTTTCAAACGAATGGTGTAGGCTATAATACAAGTTATTACCACTTTTGTTCACACTTTACATTCTGCGCCTTTATTAGAAACGGAAATTAGCCTGCCAATACAGAATTTGAACGGTCGCTTGGGCCGGTTTAGTAGTATAAGGGTTAAATATTTGATCTCAGGGCAACAATGTAATCCATTAGTGGAAATTAAGCAAAATGTATTTATAATGGATAAATAAAAATGCCAAAATTCAACTCGAATTCACATGACTATTCACATTGGCATCATTAAAAGGAGAATTTCGAAAATTTGGAGATGGCGCAAAGATAATTTGTGCTGTAATAATTTCGGAAGATATGGAGGGAAACGACAAAATTTTATTTCAATTTCAGTTGATCGAAATTCTAATTAAAATTTGAAAATATAGCTTCGAAGTGCACATTCCTACCCTCTAAAGTATGTCAATTTTGGTAATTCTAAGTCAAATTGTTTGACTTGCAAAGCGACAGTACGCATATCACACACACACACACACACACACACACACACACACACACACACACACACACACACACACACACACACACACACACACACACACTATTTTGCTCTTGAATGAGTGAGTGCGGAACATCATTTCAAATGTAATCTCTTCAGTGTCACTAACCACGTCGAAACTGCAATCCCATTCTACTTAATACTACTCTTACTTAAAATACTACTCTTCCCGTAGGAGATATGACTCGTTATTGGGGCAGAGGTAACTCAACCCCACAATATTGCTACACTTACCAGGGAGAAAGATGAACTAGCAACCACACTGGAAGCTTCTCATTCACATGCCTGAGGTGTTTCCCTCCCCATCCCTCAGTGGAATTTCAAGAATTACTGAATCTACCAGTATTTTTTTATATGAACTAACAGAAAATAACAAGTTAAAAATAAACGGTGTTTATATTCGGGCATAAATATTGTATTCAAAGAAGTATTGAAAATTGTTGGTACATTTTCAATACTTCTTCAATAAGCCTTGTTTTGCATTTAAATGTTGCGAGGGCGATGGTCTAATGGTATGCTGCGGATGTTTGAAAAAAAGATGCCAACTCCGTTGTTTACCTCGTCCTCTGACTGTGATTACGAAACTCTTCTCAAATAGCCTTAGTGTTGTATCAAAAAAGATCGTTAATATTATTAAATCAAGATATTTTGAAAGGAACAGTGTTGAGTATTTAATTTCAACTGCGAAAAAAACTAAGCCATTTTTTGGGGGAGGGAGAGGCTATGGGGGTGCGAAAGAAAATATAAATATGTGAAAATTTACTAGCCAAATTATAGGGCGGCACTACTATTATACTTTTCAAATGATAAACTAGAGCAGACTTTTAGTGCACAAAAAATTAAGCTAATCTTTTGTCAATTTAAACTGTAATCTAATGCAAAAAATCAAACACTAATCTAAATAGTGATATCGGTGCATTATAATAGTAAAAATAAACAAATAAAATAGATTTTAAATTTGCAAAATGTTTTAGCTGATGATAATGGCAACTGTGAATTTAAAACCAATCTATATAACGATACCAGTGTCTCGTAGGCGACAGTTATTAGATATCAAATATACAAAATAAATAAATAAACCTAGTCAATTCCTACTTAGGTCAACAAGGACAATTTTTATTTTAGTTACTTTTTATTAAATAGTTACAATTAATATAAATATGTATATCCATATGACAGAATCACAATATTAAGTGGCAAAATTTCTTTTTTTCGCTACATTGCAGAAAGTATTATAAATAATAAAATAATTGTCATTCATTTTTTTTAAGTTAGAAAAAATTCTCTCTCTCACATGCACAATTTCCATCTCTCTCACTAATTTATTCACATGTGTCATTTTCCTTTTTGTTCCCTCCTTGTCTCAGACTAGAACCCAGAATGAAAAAAGAATCTGAAAAAGAATTTTTTCCCAGCGATCTACACGCTTCGCCACTGACGGTATTTATTCCTAAATTTATATCCTGCTAAATATCTTATATAAAAGAAATTTTTTTCTTCCATTTAAAACGAAAATTAATCAATTAAATTTAATTAATGCATTAATATTTGAAAAAACTGTATTAGCATCAAGTGTCATCCACTACAAGTTTTAAAAAATGTATTTGAACTTGAGTGGATGAATAAAAAGTTTTTTATTAGAGGTTGAAAATTTGAACAAGATATATAAATATATATAGGGAGAGTGTGAACTAATAGAACGAATTGAGATAAGACAAATTTTCAATATACTAGAAAAAGAAAATTACTCGAAATAATCAATTGTGAATCAAAAACACATGAAAATAATAATACAAGATCATCTCAAGAGCAAATAACTAAGGAACACAAATCTTCAATTTATAAAATAATTAAACCCATGTAAATAGTAGTAATAAATGTTAACCCAATCTAAAAAGCGATAGCAGCTACTCATAGCTGAACAACTACGAAATGTAGGTTTCCAATTTATAATAAAATAATTAAAAACAATCATAATAGTACTAAGGAATTTCAAACCAATTACATAACAATATAAATTCCTCATTTTCTGAATGGTAAACAATTAACAAATATAGATTTTCAAAAAAAAAAAAAAAAAAAAAAAAATTAAAACAATCTGAATTGTAGTAATAAATCTAAATAGCGATACTAGAGTTTGAATGGGAAACAAAAATCAGATTTTAAATTGCAAAATTGTCTATAATTTAAATAACTTTATTAATATAAATCAATATAAATAATAATCGATGTACATTTTCTAATAGCAAATGATTAATGGATACTAATTACAAAAAAATCCAACCAATCTGAATAACAGTAAGAATTCAAAACCAATTTGAATATAATTGTCTAAATGGCAAACAGCTATCATATTTCCTATTTACAAAAGAATTTAAATCAATCTAAATTGAATTAATTAATCTAAAACTAATATATACAACAATACACGTTTCTCACTGAATCAATAGAAAACGATTAACTAATGGAATTTGAAAAATAATTAAAACAATTTAAATAGCAATATTAAATTCAAATACAATCTTAATACCAGTGTCTCAATGGAAAACAAACAACAGGTTTTTAAATTATGAAATGGTTGAAACAATTTAAATGACATTAACGAATCTAAACTAATAGAAATAATAATAGACGTACCTTCTTTTCCAAAAGTAAATGATTAGCAAATGCAAATTGCAAAATAATTGAACCAATCTAAATAGCAGTAATGAATTCAAAACTAGTCTAAATGCTGATACAAATGTCTTAATGATAAACCATTTTCAAATTTTCAATTTACGAAATAATTAAAGCAATTTAAATGCCCTTAATTAATCTAAATTTATATAAATAACGATACACGTTTCTCATTGAATCAATAGCAAACGATTAACAAATGCAATTTGAAAAATAATTAAAACAATCTAAATAGGAGTAATAAATCAAATGCCATCTAAATAGTGATATAAGTGTCTGAATGGCAACCAAAAATCAGATTTTAAACTTCAAAATAGTTAAAAGAATTCAAATGGTAATTAATAGTTAAATAATCATAACTTAAATGTAAATGAATCTAAACCAATAACAAAATAATAGACATACATCCATTTTCAAAGAGTAAATAATTAACGAATACAAATTACAAAATAATTAAGCCAATCTAATAGCAAAAATAAATCGAAAACCAATCTTAATACTGATGTCAATTTAAATAACCCTAATGAATCTAAAACTAATTTCAATAACAATACATATTTATCAGTGAATCGACTACAAACGGATAACAAGTACATATTTTTAATTTACTAAATAATTGAGCCAATTTCAATAACTATATCAGTGTTCGAATACCAAACAAACATAAATTTTCAAATTATAAAACAATTAATATAATTTAAATTGTAAGGAATCTAAATCAATATAAATAACAATAAACTTAATTTATTGTCTCAGACAATGATTTCAATGATTAAAAAATACAAAATAATCAAGCATATATAATCAGCTGAAACGAACCCAGTACTAATCTAAATAACGATACCAGTGTCTCAACTACAAACAACTATAAGATTATCAATTTACAAATTAATTAAAGCAATTTAAACAGCATTAATGAATCTAAATCCAACATAAATAACAGAATATACGTCTGCTTATCTTAGTACTAAATAATCAACCAAAACAGATTATCAATTTACAAATTAAAGCAATTTAAACAACATTAATGAATCTAAATCCAACATAAATAACGGAACATAGTTTGCTTATCGTAGCACTAAATAATTAACCAAAACAGATTTTTAATTTACAAAAGAATTAAAGCAATCTAAACAGCATTGATGAATCTAAATCCAACATAAATAACAGAACATACGTCTGCTTATCTCAGCACTAAATAATTAACCAAAACAGATTTTTAATTTACAAAACAATTAAATCAATCTAAACAGCATTGATGAATCTAAAGCCAACATAAATAACAATAGATACGCTTGACTAATAACTAATAAATCAAAACCAATTTTCAATTTACAAAATAATTAAAGCAATCTAAATAACAACTCAACTAAATAGCTGTACAAATACCATATTGATTCAACAACAACTAACTAACCCATACAAAACTCCAATACACAAAAAATTAAACTAATCTAAATTAATCACACTCTAGCACCCCTCTATCCCTCCTTTTCACCCTTACCAACACACATTGGCTATTCCCTTAATTATGCTTTCCAATTTTCTCTCCAAATTGTCCATCCTCTAATTTTATCTGCAAATTCTGCATTAATCCATCCCCTTAGCCGCGTCTATCAGGAAGGTAAGCCCCAAGAGTGGAGTTAGGGACGATATAGGGGCGTAGGGGGACGCCCTAGGATGCCCATTGTGCTTGAATTATAGCCCCCGTGCTATCACTCTGCCTCAATAGTCAATGTGATCTATTGTGCATTGTTCCAGGACGGTACAGGACGCGGCTATCAATGACATATTTAGAGACCAGGGCTATTCATTTGGAGAAGTAAAGGGGAGGATTTTCTGAGGATTTTTATTGGGGAGAATAGATAAGGCCAAGTCCTCGGGTTTGTGTTTGGCAGTTGGTTTAATTTTGATTCGAAGGACATTATTTGATGTTCGGAAGTTGTTTTATGAAGTGACCGGATATCCCAATAATTGATTTTTTAAATTCCTATTTGAGAATATCTAGAATTTGTACCGTTTTTGATGAACCTTTTAATGTTTGGTTGTTTACATCCCTTTATTTAAATTCGAATGAATACATGTCTATCTAATATATAAAAATGAATTTCTGTTTTCTCGTAATATATACGCTGCCGTACCGTTCATCCGATGGCGATAAAACTTTTCCAACTTATTGATTGCACTTGCATGAAGATTATAGACATAGTACAATTATGATATCTAATGTAAAAAAATAGAATAAATGTTATTTATATTTCTCTTTTATATATAATTCAATTTCAGTGAATGTATTCATAGTAGACAAGAAAATAAATATCATTCTTTCTGTCATTCCTAAAATATTTCCAGAACTATTTCTTCTGCTGCAGTAACGCATAAGGTACCAGCTAACGCATAATAATTTTGTGTGCTAAGACACCTTTTTAATACTGATTTTTTTATACAGTTAAATGCATTTCTGTGATTATCCACTGTTAGTGATATATAAAATATTTTTCGGTCAATCCTAAGAGCTTTTCTTTGTCACTTGAACTGGCCATATGTGCAAACGAGAGGTAATTTCAAGTTCAGTTAAAACAGTATAGTAAAAAATGACATATACTCACATGCATATGGGAAAAAAAAAATATGAACGAAAGAGTATCTAAGGAAGCTTACATCAAGGTCGAAAAATTCTGGAAATGCCCACATCCTTTCGCAGCTCACTTCTCAGCGAAGTAAAATTTTCAAAAAGTGGTAGTCTTGTGATACTGAAACGAATAGCATGTGCAAATTTCGTAATTTTATACTAAACGATCTGGTCTGTGCAGCAATAACACACACACAGACATAAACACATATTTATTTTTATTATTAACTAGCCGCCATTATTAATTAGCTGGTACCCGGCGCTTTACTGCCGCAGAAGAAATAATAGGAAATATCGTTTGAAATCTGAAATGCTATCTTGTTTAATTATGAATGATAGAAGGAATTATATTTGTTTTCTTGTTGACAATTCTTTTTTGCCTTATTATTTATGTATACTTTAGAGTGGTCTTTAGACAATTTCTTTTGTTATTATGTCTTCAGCAAAAACAAATAAATTCTTGACTGCCGGACTCGTGAGCATTACAACATACAACTGGCATTGTGAAAAGCATGACTTTTCTAGGGTTCACAGCAATAAGTTGGCAAAGTTTGATCGGTAAACAGTAAAGTAACAGTACGGTAGCGCATAAAATACGAACAAACAAAAATTCCTTTTTATATATTAGATATAAAAGCCAAATTTTTAGAATAGAAATTTATTATTTATCTTCTTATTTATTAAATTACTATTATAATTATTGATCATTTATTAAATTTTCTTCCATTAATTCATAATAATTTAATGTTTAGATCCTTAAAATAAATAAAAACTTATCTATAATATTTTATTGTGAATTACTGCTTTTACCTACAATATTACCAGTTATCCGCAGTTTTTAAGCCTCCACGTACACGTATAATCCGAATTCATCTTATTGTTAAATGTAAACATCTCCTTCTTTCATCTTTCCTCTCACCCTATTTTGACTAAATAAACGCATCCTGACGCATGCGCAAAAGCGCGGAGAGTTTTCGAATCCGAGAACAATCAGCATAAAATTCGGTTGGTTGGTTTGTTGGATTTTAATGGCGTAAAAGCAAGACATGGCTATGCTGCACTGCATAAAATTTGGAATTTGAGAATAAGTATCTCGGAGAGAGTTTGTGGAAATTTTAATTAGAAAATTTTAATTTATTAAAAATTGAGCTGAATCCTGATACAATTCCTGGATAATATAAAAAAATATTGCACAAAATTGAATTTTATACTGTTTTAAAGTTTAAAATTTGTCTTTTAATGATACATATTTAAGAGACATGCATATTTTCCCTGAAATACGACATTTTTTAAAAAAAGCTAAAATTGGTATTTTTTTTTTGTCTAATTTCCAACATTAGATTTATATTACTACCTTAAAATTCGAGCCGTTTTCATTGTTTTTTAAATATTGAATAACGTGATTTTCTTCTGTTGTTGAAAGCTTAAAAGAAGGATTAAATCTTGCTATTTTAATAACGTTACTCTTGTTCTGTTTATTGTGTACATGAAACTTTTAAATGGAATCAAGTTCTATGATGTACCAGTTATATTCAAAATCCAACTGTCCAGTTCACCGATCTTTTAATACTGCGGTGTTATAAGTGGATATTTTATTATTTTTTTCTTTTGATTTCAAAAATAGAAGAAAATTATGCGAACAAGCCTTTAATAAAACATTGAAGATGTTTGGAATTTAATTGCAAAAAATTTAAATTATTGCTGAAAATAATATAACAAAATATTATCAAAAATCTTCAAAATCAGGAAAACTTTTATGACAGCCAAATTGGCGTTCTTAAGAAGTCAGTTTTTCGAATTTTAAAATGGCGTAAAAATAGTTCTGTTGCAAGTTACTGAAGAAAATACTGTTGCGAAATTTCCGGGTTCGTTTGGATAGTGGGGGTTATATGGTGTGAAGAACGCTCAATCACCAGGCGGCAGTAGAAAATAAAACACCGACGTTTATTTACACGAAGACACACAGGACAGCACAAAGACGACAACTATATACAGCACAGAAGACGATTATCTTCAGCCGAGACGTGCAGCATACAAAACAGCAGCATACAACAGCCTCTACTACAGACAGTAGAACACAGCTTAGTTCAGCGCTAGCTTCACTCCGTCGCTGCTCCGCTTATCTCTGGAAGGCCAGTTCTTTATCGTCGATTCCGACTACTCTTTGACTCCACTGGTCCACGACCCAATTCACCGTCCGTTCACCACTACGACTCACCGCCGACGACTCTGGTTCACTACCACTCTGCTCTGTTCTGTCGCTTCCGACTTCTCAATTCACCACCCGACTCACCACTGCCCGACTTGATGGTTGGGTTGACGGGGTGCCTAGCCCCGGCAGGGGCTTATCCCCGGTAAGGAGAGACTTCACAGTGCTTTGCTGTCTATACTTTGCCGTGGCTGTCTTCGACGAAATTTGGAGATGACGAGTGTCAGGACTCATTGTGATTGTCTGATATTAGGGTGAGGGTGGGGGGGGGTACGCTGCCGTTGGGCTTAGTAAGTTTTTACCACTGCCCGACTGCTGCGGGCGCTTCCTTTTATAGGTCTCAGGAGGTGGGGCTAGAAGCCTCGCAACCAATCAGGAACGTTCGAGGCTTATCTCCGTTCCTACTGGACAGATCGGGAAAATTCTCGATGTTTCGGGTATAATCCAATTTGGCGCCAAAGTCGCCAAATTCATCGCCAGGTTTGTCGCCAAGCTCTGGGATTTCCTATGGAACCCACTATGCTGGAAAGCGGCATCGCAGATTCTTAACAGTACCAAAACTCGGTTAATTATTGTAATAATTGAATTTTTTTATTAAATAAAATTTAAAAAAAACCCTTTTTTATTTTCATATTGTATCCCTACAAGGCATAATTGTGCCGAATTTGGTAACTTTATATTATATATATCTTATTTCTTACAAATAGATAATTATATTTTGTGGCATTAAAATTGCGGGTAATCATAAATTTTAAGACTGTTAATTGAGGTAAAGGCTTCTTTTATATAGTTTTTTATGTTGTTACTTAAACTTTAAAATCTGAATTATTTAATTTTTTATTAATAAAATAGCCTTTTAACAAATGTTACATGAAATTTTTAGGTCATTTGATGTAAAGCATTGAAATTTTCAATCGGCATAATGATTGATTAACTTCCTAGAATAAAATGTTAATAAAAAAAAGCACAAAAGCTAACTGAACAAAGTCATTTACCATTGAATTGAAACTTTAAGGAAACTTTCGCGGTCTCTTGCCTGAGGAAATGCGATTGTTCGAAGAGGAGGGAAAAAAAATCGTTTGGCGATTCATGCGCTTAAAAGGAAGAATGTTTTTAGTAAAATAATTTAATTTCCATTATTTTTTTCGGCGTTTAGTTCAATCTGGCTTATCAAAAGCTCATGTGCATCATGGGTATCTTGGCCTGTAAGCACAAAAGACCAAAAATCTGGAGAACTGTTCCATTCATTATTTTCGATCGAAAACAAAGCAGTGATGAATTATTTCCGTTCGCGAAATTAATTTGGGAGATTAAAACGATTTTGATGGATCATTCAGGAACTTGCGATTGGCAACGTTTTGTTTAACGAAGATGGATGACGTCTTCCGATTCTATTTTGGTTTCCCCTTTTATTCTTCCATTTCTTTTTTTTCAATCTTCTGGGGTTGGTTCTTGCGACGTTTTTACACTTCTTATATTTCGAAAGATTCGTAAAGAATTTGCTTCGCAGAAAAGCCTCCTAAAATCGATTGAATCTTTGATAGATGCCAACGTAAGAGAAAAATATATTTCTTTCACTGGATGACACAAAAGAATTTGAGAAATAAGAACCACTTCAAGAACAGGATATGAAAGTTGCTTTTCTCGGAATTGTTGTCTTTTGAAATATTGAAAAGTTGGGGAGAAAGGGATCCCGTGGAGCTTGCTTATTACTATAACTTTTAAAGTTTGACTTTTCATAACGATGAGTTATTGTTTGTGTGCCGCTCGAATTCTTTTATTTCACTGCAATTCTGCATCCATTTCAAGCAATTCTATTTGCATGTTTACATACGGGAATTGAATGAGGGAAGACAAAGTTTTGTAAAAATTTTAGTTGCTCTTGTTGTTGCTGTTGTTCTAGGGAATACAGTTTGGTATTCGCAATAAATTGCGTCTGGGCTTCTGTAGAATTTAAAGAGATCTATTGTCTTGGAAATCGGTGGGGAAAAAAAGAATGGTATTTTGAATAACGACAATTGTTCTTATTACAGCCGTTGTTTGGGGAAAACATTTATGTTACACTTAAATTTTGAGAGAAATACAGAAACAAAGGATTGCAATTAAAAGATACATTCATTTAGTTAAACAATAGCTTAATAATGAGTACGGAATATTATGTTCTTAATGTGCATAAACATGTCATTATAAAACAACTATTCGCAACCCTTTCTTTATATTGAGAAAAGCGTAATCAGGAATTTTTGACAATCTAAAATACAGGAGAAAATTAAACACTACTAGCAAGATTAATTTTTAGGTTTTCATTGCATATATATTTCTAATTTTTAAGTAACGATAAAGATAACTTATTTAAAATTACGCCATAAATTGTGTCTATTTTTATATAGCTTTGTAAAATAAACTTGGAAGAATTTGTCATAGAATACTGATATTTTTATTATAATAAAAGAAATATAAGTAGTTTTAGTATATTATTTCGGATAAAGTACAGTAAATATTTAAAATTAGAAATAGAAGCAATGGATATTTGAGCAATATCTAATGCTACGACGAAAAATGATTAAAAACTTAAACTTGAATAATGAATATTTCAGATGTAAACCGGCATTTATTCATTAAATAAATTTCTTCAGTCAATTTAACGATAAATACAATAATTAAATCGTTTGCTCCTAAAATAACAAAGCATGAAAATTCATCGTAGAATAGGAAAAGACAATATTATATGTTGCTAATAACAAATATTCCTGTGTATATTAAGGCTCAATTTCAGTTAATTTAACGATAAATACAATAATTAAATCGTTTGCTCCTAAAATAACAAAGCATGAAAATTCATCGTAGAATAGGAAAAGACAATATTATATGCTGCTAATAACAAATATTCCTGTGTGTATTAATGCTCAATTTCAGTTAATTTAACGATAAATACAATAATTAAATCGTTTGCTCCTAAAATAACAAAGCATGAAAATTCATCGTAGAATAGGAAAAGACAATATTATATGCTGCTAATAACAAATATTCCTGTGTGTATTAATGCTCAATTTCAGTTAATTTAACGATAAATACAATAATTAAATCGTTTGCTCCTAAAATAACAAAGCATGAAAATTCATCGTAGAATAGGAAAAGACAATATTATATGCTGCTAATAACAAATATTCCTGTGTGTATTAATGCTCAATTTCAGTTAATTTAACGATAAATACTAATTTTGCTCCTAAAATAACAAAGCATGAAAATTCATCGTAGAATAGGAAAAGACAATATTATATGCTGCTAATAACAAATATTCCTGTGTGTATTAATGCTCAATTTCAGTTAATTTAACGATAAATACAATAATTAAATCGTTTGCTCCTAAAATAACAAAGCATGAAAATTCATCGTAGAATAGGAAAAGACAATATTATATGCTACTAATAACAAATATTTCTGTGTGTATTAATGCTCAATAGAACCCATAGTTTGCTCTGAAGTTATGAAATTGGGCACAAATAAAATTAAAAAGTGACAATGTGCACTTTAGAGAAATTTTTCAAAAATTTTAATTATAATTTTTGTTAATTAAAAAAGTAAAATTAAGTAAAAGTTTTTGAGAATAAATTATGGAAATTTTAACATACAAAAACATTTTTTTATACCAATGTGAACTTTCTAAATATCTTCTGATTTTAAAACTTTTCAAATGTCTACCAATTTTTCATCCAATATTTTTCTTTATTTTAAAAGTTTTAGAAAAACATTTATATGTAATATTTTTTACTTTTCGTTTTTCGATACTTTATCGTAGTTGCAATAAAATGAAACCAATTTCTTCGTTTCTACAAATGCTTAATCGCGTAGTTAATTTTGGTTTGTTGGAAAATAAGGCTTGATCAAATGTTTTATGGAATTTATATGCAAACCGCTGTAAAAAATTTAAAAAAGTATAAATGCGTTCAAAAATTGCATTGACTATTATGTAATTTTCTTATTAGAGTATTTTAGTGTACTTAATATAATGTTAAGCTTCCTCATAAATTCCTTTTTTTTTTACTTTTTCGTAAATATGTCGTTTTTAAGTATACGAAAATGAAATATTGTAATAGCCAAAAAAATTCATCCTTAAGATATTGAAATATTTACACATTTCAGACCTATTTAAGCCCTAAAAACATAGATTTGGAATTGATCTCTGTCTGTGAACAGGAACTCAAAAACCCTTTGAGCTAGGTGGATGAAATTTGGTATATAAATATTCCATTTATAGATTGCCATACATTTTGAATGAATTCATTTCAGAGGAAATTTATCTTTGAGTGTCTGAGTATAAGTGAAATTTATCTTTGAGTGTCTGAGTATAAGTAAATACATTAACTACAAAACTTAAACAGCTAGGTAAATAAAATTTGGTACACAGGCTTTGCATCTAAAATATAGAATTTTATTAAACTGTAAACCAAATATGCCTAAAAGGTGACCGTTTATCGGACGATACTTTTGCATGCATTTACGCGTAAAAACACAAATACGTAAATTTAGTGTACGAATTTGTAATCACATTTGTAAATGCACTCAACCCAAGGAGTGGTGGTTGTGCGCCTTGGGTTGGTATCTGTAAGCACATATACACACAGGACCCAGACGGACGCTACAAATTTCTGACTCTGCAATGTCTGTTTATATGTTTATACATGTCGTACAGATGTTCACAATGTAATTTATTGATTTTTTCCCCTTTTCAGTTAGTAATCTCATTTCTCTGTAAGCTCAACACATAGTCACCATTTGTTTAAGTATTCTTGTCCCCTCTATTTAGTTATTACTTCACCAAAAATTGAACACAGTCGTGTAGGATTTGACACCGTTGGGATTCTCACCGGAGATCCCTGGATGGTTTGTCATCTCTTTTTTTCTTTTAACATTATTTTTTCTTCCTTCCCTCTGTGCTCTTCCAACTGGTTAGATAACTTAGTGTTATAGGCACTGTGGGACAGGATAGCATTATGTTATGTAAGCACATATATCTAAACCAATATGGAACAGCATGTATTACACGTTTTAAAAGTTATATAAAAATTATAAACGCCACTACTAGCGCAAGTGCTATGATTTCAGTATAATATTTATTTGCAATTGAATTTTTGTAAATGATAATCGATATACTTAACACTTATGTTCATTTTGTATAGTATACCAAACATACAACTTTATAAAAATATACTACCACTATAAAATAATTTTTAACTTAGTTTTATTAAACGATTTTTATTACATGATTTTTTTATTTATTTTTTGATGTTTTTTATAGCGTAAAGAAGCTACCTATATACATTTTTTTTGCTTTTCTTCAAAAAAGCAATCATGCCACGATAAGGGTTAAAGTGATTAGCAGTTTCGAATTAAAAAAAAAATCTCAACTAAATGGTTCGATTTCAATAATTTTTATTCCATGCGTAAGTTTATGATTCCTTAATGGTCGTTTGTCCCGTTATTTTTGAGGCATCTTGAAAACTCGACATCACTATATGTTTTCTGTTTGGAAAATCTTTGATAGAGTGCCCCCTCTGCAAACACAATGTTGATTTCGCTAATTTTTATTTCATACGCCAGTTCAGATAATTAGATATGGTTTTTATTTTCATATTATATCGCAAAATAAATCTTTGACAGAATCCCCAGATACGACAAATGGTTCGATTTCGCCAATTTTTATTTCTTAAGAAAGCTTATGAATCCTTAATTGTCATCTGTCACCCACATCCGGTATTTTTAAGACATTAAAAATTGGGCATCACCGTATATTTTTTTGTTTGAAAACCTTTGTTAGAATGCCTCTTCTGCAACTTCAGTGTTGATCTCGCTAATTTTTATTTCATATGCAAGCTCAAATCCTTAACTATAGTTTTTATTTTCACATTATATCTCAAAATAAATCATTGACAGCGTCCTCAGCCTCAACAAATGGATCGATTTCGCTAATTTTGCTCAACAATTAATTTCGCAGCTTTATAAACCCAACAAGCCAATCAAAGTGCCAATCCTTTATTGTGCAAGTACAATTTAAAATTCTTCCGTTCGATTGTGTAAAAAGTTGTTTACCAAAGTTAGTACCAACAAAATGATATTCGTTCGAAGGATGCTAGGTAAATTTGATATGCATTGTTGGAATTGAATTTTAAAGAAAATCAAATTTTTATGAATTCCATCTACTTTTCATAAAGATTTAAAGAAACAGAAACTTCATATTCTGAAAAATTTGCATTGTATGAAGTTTTTGGAAAATTGCGACACCTTTTTAAAATATTGAAATATTGAAAGGTGGACTGATTATTTATTGAAACTTACCGTTTGAGGAGAAGCTTATTTTCTATGAAATCCATGATAAAAATAATATATGGCATAAAAACGAAATAAACTAGTTTTATATAATTTTTTCATTCAAATGCTGAAGTGAAATTGAAGAAATATTTTCAATTTTGTTCATTTTATAAAATTCAATGATGAATAAATCTTGAAGTGCCTGTGCCCTTAAGATTCAACAGTATATTTGAAATTTATTTTCTCTTGCGGGCTTATATATTCTAGAACGTGAGCGAATATTTTCAACCATTCTCAGATTTCCAGAAGTACAAATTTAGCAATTTTAATTTAAATTATGCAAAAATTTATTGAACAGAATCTTTGATAAATCCTTTTTACTGGCAAAAAAGTGATTGCTTTCAGAATTTCATCGAGGAGCTGCTGGAGAGTTTTATTTTTTAAAGCATATATGGATTTTTAAAGCGCGCTTGAAAATTTATTCCATTACAAGGTAAATCACAAAGCTTTATATGCTGTTGAAAATTTCATCGAAAACAGCGTCTGCTTTTTAATTTTTTAAATTTACGATTGCCTTTTTTAATCGGCAATTTTCTTAAAGATTCTTATAAATAATTATAACAATAAAAAATAGCTATTATTTTTTAAAGGAAAAAAGTTTAAAAAGGGGACAATTAACAGTAAAAATAGTTCCTAAAAATAATGAAGAATTCATATATTTTTAAAAGAAATGCATTGTGTTATTTATTTTACAATATATTTAAAAATAGAAAAAAAATATTATCGTTTGGCTTTTATAATGCGAAAGAAGAAAACGATTTTGATGTGAAAATGTTTTGTTGTTTTCATTTAATGATCCTGAATTGTTAATTATATGGTCTGTGAAAATCTAAAGAACATTTAATTATATAATTGTACTGCTATAATATTTTATTGTTTTTAAATTTTTAAATATAATTTTAAAAAGTTTCTAGCAGCTTCTAAAATATCTAAATATCGAAATATATAATTGCAATGCTGAATTATTTTATTGTCTTTAATTTTTTAAATATAATTTTAAGAAGTTTCTAGCAGTTTTTAATTAATTTATTAAAAAAAGCCATACAATATATAATTTAGGCGAAACTGTTTCTAATTGTTTTATTTTGCATTTACTTTTTTAAAAAAATGATATTTTATATTTATTTCATTTGCAATAACATTTAACTTATTTTTTAATTTGAGCTTTTGTCAATGTGATAGCAACTTGTTCATAAGAGATAATTTTTTCCCATGCAAGCGTAACGTTCTCGTGCAGGTTAATTTTTATTTTTATTTCGTACCAGCTAAATTGCTGATAAATATGATTAAATAAAACGAATCATATTATAAATTCAAAACAGTCATAACAATTCAAATTAGGTATATTTAAATAATTCTGAAAATATGAAAGGCTTTGAGAAAAGATATTTAAAAAAAATAAAAAGGCCTTAAAACGCATAAGAGTATTGGAATTAAAAAAACCGCAAGTTTTCAATCACCAATAAATTTTTTTCAATCGTTTACATCATTAACACTAATGATGACTAAAACTGCGACCAGGGATTCCATCTTGTAATAATACATAACTGTTTAGGTGTATGATATATGACGAACTACTTCAGCAGATCAATAAATTTATGACTTCATAGTTGAGTCAATTGAATGACGTCATTGTTAAATGAGAAGTGTTTCTACTTCAGAATCATAACTATCATCTGACATTTCCTGAAGCCCGAGCTTAGGGAGCCTCCGAGTGAGGGAAAAAAATATTAATTTATTTTTGTAGTCATTTCATTTGAAAAATTTGAAAAGTTAAACTTTTGATAGCAACATTTCTATGCATGCTTTTCAGGCAGATATTTTTTTTTTATCAAATCAGATATAAAATTTATTTTTAATTGAATAAAAAAGTATACATGTGACACTGACCAGATGGTACGACTGCTCAGACCTGTTTAAATGTAAGACTTACAGAAAAAGCTAAAAGTTTCTAGTAAGTACAATTGAAAAAGGCAGAATAAAAAGTAAGAAAAGTGTTATAATAGAATGCAAGAGTAAAAGTAAATTATACTAAATAAATTGCTAATAAATATTTTCATTGAATTTTATTGCATTTTTTAAATATTACGTTCTTTAAGATGTCAGATATGTATGTTACATCCCCTTCCAATTTAAGACAATTAAATGGGAATCAAATCTAACATATTGTTACAAATATGTAGTATTGCTTCAATCAACGTAGTTGATTCAATCATTGGAAAGATTGTTTTATGATCAGCCTGTTTGGCTGCTGATCGGATGCCGAATCAGTGATCTAAAGGTTTAGCGTCCATTTGGTGAATGGGCGACGAATTTGGCAATATTGGTGACAAAATAGATAATATTGGCATTTTCCAAAATTTTAGTGATAGAGCCAATAGGAACCGATATATGCGTGATTGTTCCAGAACCTTCTCTGCCCAGCTCCGGGAACTATAAAAGGCTGCAGTCTCAAGCTGAAGACAGTCGTGTACAAAATCATGGAGAGAGTTCTCTAGAGGTTCAGAGCTGCATAGCGAGCCAACGGCTAATAGTTGTATCAGTCCAGCGAAGTGTAAGCATTGTGTGGAGCTCAAGCGTTTGGTGAACTGAGCTGTGAGCCGAATCCTGGAGTTTATTATAGAAGAAGCATTAAGTCGTGCGCGGAACACAGCCAGTCGTGTAGTAGTGAGTCGACAGCTGGATACAGCTAAAGCTAGGAGACAGTGGGGAATTGCAGGCGTTTGGTGAGACCATAGAAACGCTAAGTATACTCTCTCCTCTAAGTATACTCCCTCCTGAATTCTGTCTTGCCGGCTGCTTTGTGTGCTGTGGTTGTTTATTACTACTGATTACTACTTGAGATCTACTGTTTGTTGCAATGTGCTGCTGTGTGTTGCTTGTGTACGTCAAGGTAGTGCATTTGTTATCTCCGTATTCTTGTCTTCGTGTTAATTAAAGTTGTCATTATTTACTATAGGACCGTTTTTTTCATCGACTAACAAATCAAAAAACCCCAAATCCATAACAATATAATAGCCTTTATCAACATCATATTTATGAAAAACTTTTCATTAAATTAAAGTATTTCATACATTTGAAGTGAATAAAAAGTTAATTAAAGTATCATAAGGATACTTTAATTAATAAGAAAATGATGAAACAAAATGTAAGAAAAAGAGGTGGGGAACAATGTAAAGGGAGGGGAGATATTACCATTAGCTGCCACAAGGCCAATAACTCTTTAAATTTTAACTCTGAGCTGGGTGCAATATCTAAGGCCTAAATATATATTTCTTATTCTATACTGTGACATCATGCCATTTTTCTTTCTAAAAATTCTTAATGAATTCCAAAATTAAAATAGTATATTGCAATATACGTACACCAATGTAGTATCCCATTGTAAATTCTTGGTATCAAGATATTCTAAATAAATAATTATTAGATTTGGAGCTGAAAATTGTTTTCCAATTTAGTTAATTTTTTTAGTAAAATTTAGGCTTTTAATAATGAAAGCAAAAAGCAAACAATTACTGCGAAGAGGATGGTTTAAAAGTAATTGGCTTTCCATTTTTTTAAAGAATGTTTACTAATTACTGTGAAATGTAATTAGCAAAATCTCTTTCCTTTATTCATTAATGTGGATTATAAAAACGCACAAGATGAGGCAAGATTTCCGGAGATTAATCATAATCTCCTGCAGAAAAATGTAAGACTTTTTTGAATGTTCAGCTAGAAATTACTAAAATATTTACAAACAATCTACAGGAATTAAAAATGAAGTGACAAACATTTAAAAATAATTTAATTTAGAATTAAGTATAAATTATTTGAAACGTTTGTATTCGTTTCGAATTAAAGCAGAATTGAAAAATCAAGAACTTTGTTCTGATTAAAAAAATATTTTTAAAAAAGAGAAATTAGAATTTTGTTTAGACTCTGTAATTAAATTCAGCTTTTGCATCTGAAACACTACTCTAAAAATATTGCTTTATTTATCATACGAGAAAGTGATTCAATCTTAATTAGAACTTCAAAAGAATAAACACATTGAATGAAGCAACATGTGAATAATTAATTTCATTTTCAGAAGCGTATTTTCGCAATTTCAAAAAACTTTTTTTAAAACTTAATCCTTTTAGACATTTTCTAGTTCAATAGTAAGATCATAACTTTTTTAATGGAAAAGATTTTTCTTTTTATCTTGAGTCTTTTATTTTTGCTGAATTATTTATTAATTTTCATGAATAAAGTAAGAGTTTAAACTGGAATTTAGAGTTAGAAAAACGAAAACAAAGTTTTAATGAAATCGTCAGCTTTAGAATGTTTTTCCTTGCAAATTTTGGCTTTTGTTTATTAGCATAAAATGAATATTATTAGCAACAATACTGGAGATTGTATTATTGATGGAAATATTATTCACTCATAATTTATGATAATTTTCTTTCACCTCAATACTGAAATATTTCATTTTCGGAATTCAAGCAACTAAAGATATTAAAGTATCCAACGATGTTGTGTAGATATTTTTTCTAGAAAAATTCATCTGAAAATAGAGTCTAAACTTGGCAGATTCTAAAACAGACTTTGTTTTTAATTATGTAAGATAGAGTTATAGATAATGTAATTTTAATAAAATACAACAGATAAAAACGAAATGGGAAATAGTGGTATTTTTAACCAAAAATGAGTGATTTTATTTTTTACCGAAAAATTCTCCAAAATAATATTACGTTTATATTGACTCTCTACTTATTCAGAAGTAGTTTGCTTATTTTTGGCATTTCTGTTAAAAAAAAAAAAGCGTAAAAACTACATTTGTTTCCAGTGCACTTGGATGAACTAATTTACAAGTAGAATATCTAAACGTTTTTTCTGAAGAATGAATATTTCACTGTGAATGATTGACGGAAAACATGATATCATAAAATCAATTTAATAAAATTTTATGAAATTTGGTATGCATATATCCAAAACTTTTGGAGATATAACAGACCGCGGATTTTTAGATAGCTTCATTTATACATGCTTTACAGATACTTTCAGTTCAAAACATAGACAAATTTCGGCAAAAAAAAAAAAAAAAAATCCTTAAAAGCAACTTTAAATGCTCAAAATTTTTTTATTTATTAAAATAATTTTTAATTTGTTTCCTTTTACATTTTATGTAGTTTATGCTATATATAGGTGAAATAAAAATTAAATATTTCCATTATTTTTTTTAACTTACTCTGTTTTTTCTAACGTTGAAAATTTTACTAAATTATTAAATAAATATTTTTTTTTCAAAAACTAAAAGCAATGAGTGTATTCTTTCTCCTAATAGTGACTTTTCAAATCTGTTTTAGTTATTTGGTACAATTAAAAATGATTGTGTCATTCTTTAAAAAAATCGTCTTTTAACCTATCGGATATCTTAATGAAATTAATATATTTATTCTTCATAGTGATCTAATTTATTGATTTTTATGAACCGTAAGTAAATTCTTATTAGAACAACTGCTTTGCAAAAATGAAAACAAAAAATGTAATAAAATTTTGTCTCAAAAACCTTTTATTTCCAAAATACTGAAACGATTTATTTTAGACTATTAATTGATAAAATAGCGCAAATAGAAATAATTTTATGACAGTAAAAAAAATATAGACTTATTATTTACGTATGTAAATGAAACAAAACTTTTGACAAAATTTGTCTGCATTGCAATTTTTTTTCTTTGTAAATTCAAGTGATTTACTTTGTATTATTAATTACGAAATTAATATAATTGGCAACAGTTTTATGAAGGTAAAAAATTACAAATATTTCCTCCGCCATTTCTGATCAATTTTCCCTTATCTCAAGGCTTAAACCCCCAATGTTCGAAGGCTAAGATAAGAACTGAAGACATTAAAATAATCCCCATTCGCGCATTCTCTGCTTCTAACGTTTTATGAGTCATTAAAAGGGAAAGGGAAAAGGTACAATTGTGTATATGGACAGTAAGAGAAGTCGTAAAGAGGGATTTTTGCACTTTTTTTACGAGTGTCATCATATCCGAGATGGATTGGAATATCTGATTTATATGTTTTAGGACTAAATTGGGCTATTTGGTGAAACGTCCAGTGCTATTTTACAGACTGATATGGCTAGTTTGCTAGGCGAATATCAAATTTATTGCCTTAATTCGTTGTAGCGATAATGTTGTATGGAACAATGTCTCCTGGAAGTTTTTGTTTTCTCGACAAGAAATTGTGACCTTGGATTTTGTTGAATCTCCTTGTTAAAGACTTTCATGAGTTAAAAGAAAAAAAATTCGGGAGGAAAAATATTCGAACAGAAACAAAGTGAATCAAATTAAATTTGGCGTACATTCTATGTGTCAGAATTATAAATTTCTTTCAAAATTTAAATTTTAGGACGATATTTTTTTTATTGAAAATCTGTGCCTCTTACCCCAAATTCGATAAATCAAAAATTAAACATGCTAAATAGGCGAAATTTGATATGCTTTTTTAATGTTAAAAAATTAAACTTGTATCATATCAAATTGATGAAATCCACCAATGGATTGATTGTCTGTCAATATAATCTATTACAGTACATGTGGACTCGATCGCTCAAAAATGCAATTACAGATTTTTTTATTATATTATATTATTATCGTGTAACATATAGTATCAGTTCCCTTTCTTTGAAAAATATTTGAACTTATTTGCAAACATCGCATCTAATTAGTCATGTTACAGAATTACACAGCCAGAGAATTAATGCATCGATGGACATCGCTTACATTCTGTTTTTCATTTATGTGTAAAAAATCTATCAAATTTCAGATCCAAAAGGACAAAGGGAAGAGTACTTGATTTTATTCATATTACAGTGGAGCCTCCCGGGGGGCACCTCGAAAAGAAGATGAGATGCTTCCAGCATGGTGGTTGGATCTCGCTGTCCTGGAGGGTACATAAATAGGTGGGCGTCTGGCTCCTCCCATCGATGAAGGGACGTACTCAACTTCGGGAAGGGTTATACCGTGGTCGGTGATGGCCCTTAGGACTCAACCACAGTTCCCGCCAGTGTTGCTGTTGCGGCAGTCCGGTCATTCAGTTTTCTTTATCCGTGTGGCTTCGGGCGGGTAGGAGAATTAGTGATATGACTTATATTACAGTGGAGCTTGTAAACGAAAAGTATAAGAGAGCCGAAAATATATGGAGGAAAAAAAAAAGAATGAAAAAAATCCCCGCTGTGTTAGAATAAAATCGGTTTATTTTTATGTCATACTCAGCCATTTTATGTTTATATTATGCACAATGTAACGAAAGTGATGATTTAATTAACTATTAATTTATTTAACAAGTAAATTTGAAAAGTATTTTTTCCGCAGTATGTTTCTAAAATATGGCTAATTTTATCGGCTACTATCAACCTATACAAAATCTCCTATTTATTTCAATAACTTGAAGCTAAATTCTGTAGAATTATAGTATATCAGAAGTTGAATAATCAAATATCAAATTAACTATTAACGGCCAAATGTGTGAAAAACATTTTATATTAAAATATGACGAAATGTTTGAACACACATAGATAAATGCATTATAAAATTTATATAATACTTTTATTATCCGTATGCAATTATAAGCAAGAAAGTGAAAGAAAGAAAGAGAAAGAGAGAGAATATGATCTTGTTATTTTAAAATATCTTTTATGTCACAGCCCAAATCTACATATTTCCAATATTTTATATCGGTGCACACATATATAGCGATATGCACCCTTTTTTTCTGTTACAAAGATAACATTTCAAAACTGTAAGATTACATGACCTCATTTTTCTTTTTGCTTAAATATTTTTAGCTGCAAATCGACATATTATAAAATATTGCAACAGACGATAATTTCCCCTGCAGTTTCATTTTTTAAAATAAATAAGAATAACAATTGTACCAAACGATTTTTAAATCGAAAATTTTGTCAACATACATTATACGATACTCATTATAAAAAATCTTTTTTAATACCTCGTCAATATTATTTTTTTCCAAAACAAATTAATAAATTTTTAAAGAATGAAACAAAATTTAATTAAATATTATAAATTGCAATTTGAAGGCAACTTAATAAGATGATTTAAAATATCATATATAATTTTAAAAAATATATTGATTTTAAAGATAGTCTATAGTTTCATTTAGTAAGAATGGCAACATTAAAGATAAAATAATTCTTTCTTAATCAGAAAACATAGTTTTTAAATAGTAAAAAAATAACTATTCAAATAAGATACATTTCAATAAAAATAGATAAATTAAGGTAAATAAATAAGTTAAGATAAATAAATAAAGATAATTCGTAATTTCAAAAAATGCCATTATCAACAACTATTGAATTAATTGTCACAAAATCTTTATTGAAATTTTTTTTTAATGCTTCGTAGCAATTTAAGAGCAAAATGTGAAGAAACTCTACTAAGTAATCAGAATTTACATGGCCATACCATCTACTAATGAGTTTTTTTCCCTGAATTTAGAAAAATAAATTTTACTTTAGATTGTAAGAAAAAATAGGTCTTGGGTATAGAAAACCGAATCAGCGCATTCCCAAACTATTTAAATAATTTTGAATTATTTAAAAACCTTTGGATGTTTTTTTAGAATATCATATTTTCGTTTGGAACAAACATTTTAATTAAATATTTACAAGGAAATGCTACATCTCTCCCTTTTTTGTGAATTTCAAATGGAATACTTTGAAAATTTATTTTTAAAATTATTTTTCATCAATACATCAAAATATATCAAATATTTGACAACTTATCATACAAGTAATAATCATACAAGTTAGATTCTTATTAAAATAAATCACAGTTATTTAAATCAGTTTATAATCTTTGATCTAAAAATTTCTGGTTAGATATCTTATTTAATTTCTTAATCTGTTTCAATCCTTAATTCAGAACAAATTATGCATTTTTTTTTTTATCAAAATTGGAAAATTTAAAAATATTTTCAATATTAAGCATTCTAAAAATTCTTTTTTTAATGGAATGTTATGTAAGGCTTATTGAATTCTTTAAATAAATAGCTTTCTTTTATAATTCTGGAATGTATCTGAAAGAAAGTATGGCAAGAACTTTAAGATGTATGCAATATCTGTATGCAGTATAATAGTGTAATGCAGAAATAATGATGTTCGATCGATAACAAGAAAGTTGAAAGCTAGATATTTGTAATACAGAATATGATCATTCCTGGTGATAATATAAATTTCACAACATTTGTTCATATCAAAAATGAGATAATCTAGAACGATCTGGTTTCAGTGTTTAAACGAGAAGAAAACGCCATCTTAGCTCGAAACGCATTTGATGAGGACCAGGAAGTAAATATAGATATTTCATTAGCACGTTCAATGCGATTCAAATCGGGTGAGCATGGTGACCATTTCATATGAAACAATGTATGACAAAGCCAGCCATATAAACTAAGGCATAATTGCCCATTAAAACAGAATGATCGCAAAAATGACAATTCAAAATACAAGGATGGAATATTTATACCAGGCATTTTATGATATCTACTAAAACTATATCTACTGTATAGTTTTATATCTACTAATATATACTACTATAGTAGATATAAAACTATAGTAGTATATATTAGTAGATATAAAACTAATCTACTAATATAGTTTTATACTACTATATCTACTAATTCTACTGTAATCCGTGTATACATGGATGACAGTAGAATTATGCTAGAGATAACTTGGAACTGGACACAACAACAATGAAATTCTATTTTTCTTTAAGACTTATTCCCTGTTTAGTTTATAGATGCGTTATCGAAGATCACTGACTTGGAGTACTCCTGTAACACGATATCAAACCTCACCATTTGTGAGTTGTACGCATACGCAAGTGGTGACATTGATGACTTGAGGTGAAATTTTTGTTGCCATTCTTGAAGAACTTATGCTGTTCAGTAGATATATAATGAGATTTCAAATTTCATCCACAAAATGGTAAAAAAAAGCCAAAAAATATCAATCGAATGAGTCAATGGTACTCTTTATTTGAATTAAATTAAGCTTTCAGCCCTGGTTAGTTAAAATTCCGATTTCGCCATACAGAATATGCAGAGATATACAAATAATAAAATGGCCACATGCACTTTATGCGTAAAGTATTAAACATCAATGTGTGAACAACCGTAAATGGCCATGGAAGACCAGCATATTATATGTTTGGCATAGTTGAAACTAGTGAAAACTGAACAGTTGGTGCGAAAATGGGACATTTGTCTGAACTATACAAGTACGAAACTTCACCCCCCTCGGAAAAAAGTTACCCGCTATTGATTTGCCACTTCTGCATCTTTATGTATGCTTTATTTCATCAAATTGACATTTCTTTTCGGAAATTTCTAAATTATTCCGATTTGTTTTTGTGCTAGCTATGTATGTAAACCTAAAAAAGCTATAAAAATGAATTAAATTTAAACGGGGTTAAAACTTCCTCCTGAATAAAGAAAAGAAAAATGGGGGGGGGCAATCCAGAAGGAAGTTTAAAGTTTTGTTTGGATACACAATAATTATTTCATTTCTTTATGCACATTTCCAACATCTGAATAATAATCCAAATAAAACTAGGTACTATGAAGCGTTAATATATTCATTGATCGTATTTGATAGATGTGCACATGTTCTGCATGCAGTGGCACAGAAAAAGCAGTAATCATATTTCATGCTCAGACTAATATGAAATAATCATATTAGACCGGATATATTAATACTGTTACGGATTTTTTCCCTCACCGCCGGATTCTTTTAATAGTATGTGTATGGTGAAGAGAACACGCAATCAGCAGGCGACAGTAGAAAACAACGAAGACGTTTATTTACACGAAGGCACTAATACAAAGACGACAAATATTTACAGCAGAGACGAACACAGGACAGCATACAGTAGCACAGCCCACAAGTAGTAATCGTCCACAGCACATGAAGCGGGCAGACAGAATCCAGCAGGAGAGGTGATCTTGGGAGCTTCACTCTACCATCCCTCCAACGGCTGAACTTATCGCTTTAGCTGCCGATTCACTACTTCTCACCACTGGCTACTACACACAATATATGACGCTGCCTCCACAATAGACAACAGGATTCGGCACACAGCAGTTCAGCATTCGCCCCACACAACGCTGGAACTCCGCTGTTGCTTCGCTATCCTCTCGAAGATCCGTTACTTGTCGGCGACTCCGACTCCGACTACAATTCACGACGAGGACTCTGGACGACACACGATCACCTGCAGCTTGAGAATGCCGGCCTTATATAGTTACCTGGAGGCGGGGCTCAAAGCTTCTAAACCAATCAGGTGTATCTCGGTTCCTAATGAACGGATCGACAAAATTCTCGAAGTTTCGAACATTATCCATTTTGTTGCCAAATGATCGCCAAATTTGTCACCAAGCTCTGGGATCACTGGCTCGACATCCGGCAGTATCCAATACGGATGTCTGTAAAACGGTTTTCTTATGATAACACTATTCGCACTGGGAAGCAAAATTACAGGTTTGTAACAATATAATTATTTCACCAATCCCACAGTCTTGATTCTTGGTTTTCCCTCGGCTAAAAATACCCCCCCCCCTCTTCATCATATTTGATTGTATGAAATTACATAATGGCGATCTTTTTTTAATGGTACCTGGATAGAAATGCCTGCCTTCCCACACCTGTGAATACATTACTGCCAACATAAGACAATTTAAGCCTACTTATATTATTTTTTACATGCTCATATACATCGTGTATGAGAATGTAAAGAGAAAGGATTGCAATCGTCGCAGAATTCGATCTCCAGATTTTGATGAATCTCCACGTTTCAGACCTATCTGAGTTCGAAAAAGACATCTTCAGTATTATATCTCATTCTGTCAGACTGTGAATACAATAATTCAAAAATGCTTTGATCAAGACGAATGAAATTTGCATTTAGGCTTTAAGCTAAATTTGCAGATTTATATCAAATTCTGAATGGAATCTATGCAGAGAAAGCATGTCTGTTCGGCTGTCCGAGTAAAAATTTTCGTAATCTCTACGAAACGAAGACAGCAAGGCGGATAACATTTGGTACACAGATTTAGAATCCTAAAGATATATACCTCTCAAATTTGGAACTAAATTCGTTCCGGAATTGACCGATTGCCAATTTGGTCTTTGACGAGCGAATAAAAGCGATAACTCAAAAAACGCAGTAACTTAAATATATGCAATTTAGTATATCATTTTGTGATAAATTATAATTCTGTGTCGACATTTAGTGTGAATCAGTTTAAAAAAAAAAGAATAAAAACACACTTTCAATTCCTTCCTGCTGATGTAAACTGCATTTCAGAGATTAATCAGCAAATTCGGAAGCTAATAGGCTCGTTTGTAATTGTTTGGTGCAAAAGTCGTATAGTTAAAAGCACAGAAGTATATTTATTAGAGATTAGATGAGAAAGTTTTGACGAGACTACTCCGATTAGTTCTGCCTGTATTTTTTGTAGAATGTACGATAAATGATTATGTGAGAAAGACATAATCACATTAGAGTTTATCATATTAGAGAATTTCTCACATATTCACATTAGAGATTATGTGAGAAAGTTTTGAAGAGATCACTCCGGTTAGTTCTGCCTGTATTTTTTGTAAGATGTACCATAAAGGATTGTGTGAGAAAGACATAATCACATTAGAATTTATCATGTTAGAGAATTTCTCACGTAATCACATTAGAGATTATGTGAGAAAGTTTTGAAGAGATCACTCCGGTTAGTTCTGCCTGTATTTTTTGTAAGATGTACTATAGACATCTTTTTAAAGCTCCTTTTGTTTGAAGCAGGGAAAATACCAATAAAAAAACTTCACTACCGCATGGATGCTGCTAAGGCGACCATAGACATTCTTATAGATTTTGTTTGCATAAAATTGTCTTAAAGTTCTTTCGATGTTGAGGTAAAATGTTTTTCCCCATAGATGTCTGCACGGAAGCTGTAGCCAATTACAATCTGTGCATCTATTGTAAATAACTAAACCTATAGTGAAGGAAGGTACCTTTTCCATTCGTATATTGCCAGGCGATTTTAACTTATTCTTGTTTTTCTCATTTTAGAAATTTGTATTTTCTATTTTTGAATTTCACTGTATATTCGTTAATTGTTTTCTAACATACGTGAAACTGAATGTTGCTTTAAAATAACAATTGTCATCAAATCTGATTTTGAATGTCGGAATCAAAATGTTGTGGGAATTTTGTTTAATGCAGGAATTGCATTTAACATGTCATTACTTTGCTCAATTCCTACAGACGCTACTTAGCAAAACATCTTTCCCATGATCTAATTCTCCTTTCGACATTCTAAATCTCTTCCCCCCCCCATCTCGAGCAAGTTTTTTACATTTATTTGTTTACATTTCCTTTCTCCCAGTCTCAGAATTTCCGAAGCGGATTTTGGCAACCGCAATGTTTTCGTCTGCTAGAAATGAACTCTTTGGTCTCTCCGTGTGCGCGCGCGGAAAGGGAAAGACGGGGAGGTCTGATTGGTTGGAGAGAGGGAAGGGGTATTTTCGCAGGGGGAGGGGTAGAGGTGAGAGCTTTTCATTTCCTGGTGTTCTCTTGGGGGCACGGGGTTGCCTGGCTGCAAATTTCCCTGAAGTCGAAAGACGAATTTTCTTCAATTTTGTTTTCTTTTTTTCTTTTTCTTTGCTGGTTTCTGAATCAGAATACGTAATGATTTTTTTTACTGTTTTCTTTTGAATTTTTTTTGAAGGAGAGGAGGTAATGGAAAATTCGGGGACACTGTCTTATTGGGAAAGGGCTCGGTGCCTGATTTACAATATAAGCACCATTTTCTATCGAGAATTAAATTGGAGTAACATCGGCATGAATCAAATGTCATCTGAAAGCCATCTACTCTTGCAATTCTTAGGGAAATTCCCAATGTAAAAAACAAGAATGAACAATTTTGTAATTCGTGCAGTTGTGTTTTATGACGAAGCAGGGTATACTTTTTATACCAAAGTAATCTTTTCGAAGCCGTTACTTTGAAAGAAGATCCAAGTGTTTCTGTCAATGCCGCTTTGGTCATGAAATAAATTTTCCGACTCGAAAGTCAACAGTGGCTGCAATTTTGATAGAATTGGAATGGCGCCTGGGCCTTGGAGATTTTAATGCCTTCACAGAGCAACGCAGATTTCAGAGAATCAAGACCTTACAATTCGAATAATAGTTAAATTACCTAATTTTTTTGTAATGATAATTGATAATAATATCTAAATTGAAAATATATCTTATTCAAAATTATGATTAAAAGTTTAAAATATCGATTTTTTTTTCTCAATAGTACTATACAAAATTATTGCCAATATTTAAAGAAATTCCATATCCTTGGAACACCTTGCATAATAAAGAATTTTGCACATTTTAATTATTTTTCAATATATGAAATACACACAAAAAAGTTTTATAATTTTTAAAAATTTTAAATTCGAGATTTTGAGAAACTACTTGAAGGTGATGCCAGTGCAGGGGTCGTCCTCGTCGTCTAATACCTTAATGTAACTAAACTTTGAGAAACTATGTTTCAAATCTCACTGAGTCAGAAAACGGATTTTTGTGCATTTATCTTCTGTGAATACCATGAGTCAGAAACACTGAAATGTGGTGTATGGTGTTAATACAGTTTTTTTAATTGAAAAATTCAGAGGCTAAAACTAAAATCGTAAAAGCGAGAGGCTGTGAAAACAATTCGATAATGAAAATTACGTATTCATTGACATCAAAAGAAGAGGAATATTTGATTGAATATTTTTAAGAATTTACTTTTACAATTTGCAATACAATTTTAAGAATTAAAATGTTTTTAATGAAATTAAAATTTTAGTTTTCTTAAGGTATGTCTACCAAACATCATGCCTTTATATATATCATTTTGACTTCCCTATTTTTGATAAATTTATTTTCTATATTTTAGAATATATAAAACATTTTCTACAAGATATGAAGCGTCCTCTAGAAAATTTATTTCATTATTAACATGCGGGAGTGGTCTACAATACAATACGTACAGTAATATAATACGTACAATAATAGTTTACGAAATATTAACTTTTGGCTTCGAATTTAGCAATTTTACTGAATCTATCATGTTATTCTCGGCGATTGTTTTGGCAATTAATGCCTGGTATGCGGTTTATAACATTCGAAAATCGAAATTGGGCTTTAGACACGTTTTTACCAAAAGATTGAGACAAAAATTTGTCGCAAAACTACAATTGTAGTCATAAAATCATGTGCCAAATTTGATATATTTAAATGAGTTTTGGAGTTTCGTTTTTTCATATTTCTGAAAGTACAGGCCAACAGTCAATTAACCCTTTGTTGGATTTGGCTAGACATTTGACAGGGCCCGACACTATATATTTTAAATATATGTACCAAATCTTATCAATCTAGCTCTCTTTGTTTTGTAGTTATAGCGCTAACTTATATTCAAACAGATGAACTTCTGAACAGATTTGACTCAAAATTTTGTTTAATTTCTAATGAAAAGCTAGGAAGATGATCCAGCTGGTGATTAAGGTTCCACAGATTTATCTATCAAAGATTTGAAAAGAAGTGAAAACATCTTGTGAATTAAAGATTTCGTCTTACTTAAAATCTGTGATTTCTAAGGATCTGAAACTTTATAGCAATGGATCTGCTGAGTTTCACTTAGCTTAGGTAATCTTAGGTAATCTTTTCGTCCTCATAAACTGCAATGACAGCTTATATCTTCAAGGAATAAATGTATAAAAGGAAGCTCTGCTTAGTGCATTGCTATTAAAGATTTATAATGGGAAATAGCTTGGTCCAAGAACTGACTGAAAACTATTTAGGGTTCGAATATTTATTTCAATGAAATAAGCATATGATTAGAGTATTCAAGGAATCACATTTAACATGTTAAACGCCAAACCTATTTCTGTCGACCTACGATATTCAATTTTTCGATATGGTGTCAACCAAATATCTATGTAAGACTACATGCAAGCAATTAGGTGCATTATTTTGAGATATTCATATTAAAATTTATTTAAAAAGTATAATTTTCTGAATGCATACTATTCAATCAACAATGTCTAAAGAGGCCTGAACTGAAATTATATTGTCAGTCACTGCTGACTGATGCAGTTCGAATGGAAAATGTAGCCTCTATCACAGGTGTCTGATATAGAGCTTAACGTATTAACCCACTGCACTCGGAAAAGTATTTCGATGCATAGTTATTCTTCCTAATATCTGCCTTGGTTAGTGCTCCGAAAAATAAATATATATATTTGTTTTAAATTGAATTTCTACGAAAAAGTAATCTACATCTTCTTACAATTCTGCAGGTAATTTTTAAGTATAAAAATAATAAATAAATAAATAAATAAAACATCAAAATGATGCTCCGTCTTGAATGGTGAATGAGAGACACCATCCGAGTGCAAAGGGTTAATGAAGGTGGTTATAAATATCGCAGGAATATTAAAGCGTTTCGGGCGATTATCATACTTTGCTTAAAAGGGCGTTTCAAGCGTTTCATTATTGACAGGGGTAATACATTGTTCTTCTGCAGTTACCGGAAAATATATTTTCAGAAGAATACAAAGATTTTATTTAAATAATATTAGTGAATGTTTTAAACCATTAAAAAGTTTGTTTCCAGTATCAAGATAATTTTGAAAAAAAAAAAAAAAAAAAAAAGAATACTTGCAAAAAAAAAAAAAAAACCCACACAAGAGAAAGTGTCTCACCATCAGTTCTTATTTCCAATGCACAGTTACTTCGAGGAATAATTTCATTATAAAGAAAATCAATATAATTTACATGGAATAAAACTCGTCATGGAATTATTCAGAATAAATTTTTAAAGACAGAATGCTTGTTTTGAATGTCTTTCGTCTAAGTTTGATCAAAATCTGATAAATATCCATAAATTTTATCCAAAGTTACTATCCAAAAAGATAATAGTTGAACTTTAGAATTTCTATTCTTAACAGATTTATTTCGAAACTATTTTAATAATATTTTTAATTAATCTAAATGCAACCATTCTCAGTCCAGAAGTCCTAGGCAGCTGCCTAGATTTCCATGCCGAAAATACATCACTGACTGAATCTTCAATAATATATCAAAATGTCATATATTAAATAGACTAAAACATTTTACTATCGTGAAATTATAAACGATGTTTACAACATCTGCTCTCAATTTGTTGCATGTGATATGTGATTGTTGTATGTTATCAAAACAAAATTTTTTTCAGCTGCTCCACTTCACTAGTTCAGCTGCTATACAAAAACATGGTCTTCGTTATTGTTGTTATTATATGTAGTTTTGGACGCAAAACCTTTTCATGTAATAGCGACTACGGGTTCTTTCAAACAAAATAATATATCTGTATCAAATTTTGGATTCATTTCATCAAAAGGAAATCTTTCTGTCCGTTTGTATGGCATACGATGAGTTTTAAAATGTAACGAGCGAGTAATGTAAATTCTACCTACGGTTTCATCAGAAGAGTATCAAATTTAAAAACAAATATTTCTGTCTTTTCTGTCTGGAAACATTGATTCATTTAATTGATTGTGTTAACGTTTCTTAAAATCACAAATTTAAAAGGTTTTGTTCTATTTAACATATGACATTTTTATATCTTATTGATGATAGCCACTCATGCATTTTTGGCATGCAAATATAGGGAGGTGCCTAGGACTTTTGGACAGAGAATGTTGCATTCAGTTTAGTAAAAAATATTATTAAAATAGTTGCGAAATAAATTTCTTAAAAATAGAAATTCTATAAGCTATAAAATATCAAATCTACAATGTGTGTTTATATTGAATTAATACATTCATTGTTAAATAAATTAAAGTTAATTACTAATTTATTATGTGTTGAAACATTATTTGTTCATTTAACTGATTGTGTTAACGTTCCATAAAATCACAATTTTAACTGTCATATTTGCTTAAAACTTATTATTTCTTTATAATCCAATGTAGTAATCATATGCTTCTATACATAACTAAGAAAATCATTAACTAATAATCATGGCTAATTTTTAGAATTTTATTACTTTATCAATTTTTTGCATGATTCGGAAATAAAAATTAATAACATATCCTTTTACAAAATTACTAAAATAAAAGCTTAATCAACCTTTTAATGCTTTATTACAGATAAATTTAAAAACTTGCTGAACTGAAAGAGATATTTATTAAAATAAGAGGTCAAAATATAGTGAATGTGCCACTGGATTTATTACATTTTGAGTTACTGTGTTCACAAAAAATCAGATAGACAGACATAACTGTAGAAATATTTCTTTTGTATAGACTGGTGGAAAGTCAAAACGTGTTCATCAGAGCCTTAAGATCAATTTTTTTGGCAATATTTTATATAGCTTGCAGAAGTATAAATAAATAGAAAATAAAAATAATTGGCTTTTGTGAAAAAAGGATATGACATTACAAAGTTCTTTTTAATATCATACATAATATATTATAACGCTTCCCCTTTTCCCTTATATGGTAATTGGCATTCCGGCCAGATGTAACATCACCCGGTTCTCCACACATAGTTAAGTGTCTACGGACCGCCAGATGTGGATCCTTTTCACTAGTAGAATAATTTGCTGTATCCTGGTGAAGGGCCACAGATGCTATAGAAATGTTCAATCACCAGTAACCGTTGCCATTAAGTGTCGAAGTCAGGTGGACTCAGCCAATGTTAGCCATGAATTGATTTATAATTAACATGTGCTCGGGAAGGATAAGTTACAAAGATGAATCCTGAACAGACATTCTCACGATCGATTGGAGACCATTGAGAAAGCATTGTTTGATGATTGGATTATAAGGAATTCAAGTTCACCAATAAGAAAGTCAGAGGTGGAAATCTGACGGAAATAAAATGTGGTATTTTTGGTTGGAGAGAGAAGAGAGGAAGAGCAGTGAGAGGCATCGAAGGAGAATTTGAGGAGACGTCGGAGTCCGAAGAAGCTGTTCTTGCTTTTGTGAGAAGCCCCTTGTGGTTCGGGTTTCTGTGTTAGAATCCCCTCGATAAAGGTCGATGGATTTCTGGAGAGGCCTCTGGAGTAGCCGTTTTGAGCTAACAGCTTGTTAACGTCTTTTAGGTTCTATTCTCCGATATGATCAAGGAATTATTTTATGATTAAAATTTTAAATTTTGAGTGAATTTTGTAAATAATATCGACCTAGATGAGAACAAGTTTTTTTTTGTGTACATATAAGGCTGCAAATAAAAGAATTGCTTTGATACGCTACTCTTTTATTCGATCGTTCTGGATCAATATATCATAAGTTTAAAACAAGTCCTAAACACAAACGTTTGGAACAGCATAATAAAGAAATCATGTTTTTGCCATTAAAAAAAACCCTTATATATAGTATTATAGTTAAATTAAAAAAACAAAACATATTGGAATTTCAAAAGTGAAAAACATTAAAAGAAATTGTTTTACGATCAGCACGATTTCAACATTTTATTGTGTGGATTTTGCATTCAAACAGCAGAATTTCGCTGATTGCAAATGATTACAAACTTCACGTAAAGAACATCAGAAAAAAACTGAGCTTGATACAGAAGATTTACAATATTATATCGAAGATTATCAACATTATATTTTATTTATTTTCAAAACTATTCGTATAGGTAGGTGATATCACTTAATCCCCAGAGCAACATCTATGTGGCAATTTCTTCCAACCACATATTGCGAAACATTTTCGCAGCCATTGCTGAGCTCTCAATAACAGTACGAATTTTTTCGTTTTCTCGTATACGTAGCACAGAAAAAGTATAGTAATCGTCAAAAAATTCGAACTCTAGATTTTAACAAATCATCACTTTTTAGATCTACTTGAGTTTGAAAAACACTTTTTTTGGGAAATATACGTTTGTCTGTCTGTGACAAAAATAACACAAAAAGACTTTAATACGCTTAAAATTTGGTATTCGGTCTTTACATTAAATGTGCAGATTTCTATAAAATTTTGAATGAAATCTGTCTGATCAGTGGAAGTCTGTCTTTTTTAATATAATTTAACACGATAATTACAAAACGAAGAGAGTTAGAAAGTTAAAATTCGGTGCACAGATCTAACATCTGTTGTACAGGAATCTATCAAATTTTTAGCCAAATCCAATTGCGGGTTGACTGTCTGTCGGTCTTTCGGAAACACAATGAATGAAATATATCAAATTTGGTATGAGACTTCGGAATTACATGTGCAATTTGTGTTAAATGTTTGTTTCAATCGGTTTAAACAAACTTGTATTCAATTGTATTAATACAAAATTGAATTTGTGTTAATACAAACTTCCATTAACGCAAATTCGATTTTCAGATTATTAACCGCATGCCAGAGATTAATCGCCAAATAATTTGTCGAGGATGACACGATAGATTCGGTAAAAACTTTAAATTCAAGCCAACAGTTAATATTCCGTAACAATTGTACGCCAATGCCATGTAAGGTGTTCTCTGACATGACAAATTTATTAGAGAGTATGGAAAACAGTTTTAGGGAGATTACACCCGAGGTTTTATTACGGTTGTCTAAATCTAGTGAAGTTTTTAGGAATCTTTATTTCATTTGGATGCAACGTTCATTCTATCTGAACGTTTTGTTTGCTTACGTCTATGATCGAATTGAAGATACACATAAAGAATTTATCAAATGGTAATGGAATGAGCTTCCTCATGAAACCTTCCCAAATGAACAAGAAAAGTCTGTAGTGAATAGCTTATAAGCCAGTTAACAACTACTCAGCACGAGCAATTGCTTTTGTATCATGGTCATGTTACTGGGCTGCAAAGCACAAGGTCCCAGGTTCTACCCTCACTCAAACCAATTCGCCACACTGGTGACCTCGGACGACGAACCTTCAACCTTCGTACAGCTATTGCGGCGCCATCTACCCACAGCAAAACCAAAGTCGTCAGATTCACTTGACGCAGCAAATCTAAGTCGTCAGACTCACTTGACGCAGCAACAGCATCAGCAAACACTCACCCACACATGCTCGCCATAACGCTTGGCGCTACTCAAATGGGTACAGGCGCATTAGAATCAACAGCAATACATCCCCATTCAACAGCGAAATCGTTCGTCTCACCTCCGGCTCACTGGAGGGAGAGTCTGTAGTGAAAAGCTTATAAGCCAGTTAACAACTATCCTGCACGAGCAATTGCTTTTGTATCGTGGTCATGTTTCTGGGCTGCGAGTCACAAGGTCCCAGGTTCTATCCTCACTCATACCAATCCGCCACAAGTCATATTTCAACAATTGCGAAAGTAAACAAAACTTCTCCTTTTATATTGTGATCAAATACTTTCTTCATATTGTTGTTTACATGGAAGCAATACGTAGCACACCATCTGTGCAATTGTTTGGTATAAATGTCTTTAATAATGCGTTTCACAATGAAAACAAAGTTTGACCATAAACGAATACTTTTATCTCCCAGAATATAAAAAAAAATTTGATAAGAATGAATAATCTGTTTTGTTTTGATTTCTTATCAACCAAGTTCTCGCTGAAACACGCGGACATTTTATTTAAGCTCTAACTTACCAAAACTAGTTGGCTAGTTAGTACTGGATTGATTATTACGTGCTCTCTTTACCTGACTAACTTTACAAAACTCACTCACAGAAACAGCGAATCAAGTGTCCGCTTACGAACGAAATAACCGTTAGAATCATCCTCCAAGAACCGTTACCCACCAAAAGATTTAAACTTTTATCAGCAGTACCTCAAGAAGCAGAACCACTGTACCAGCTATCTCCTAAGCTTGAGCCACATTATCAAGAAACTCCCCTTAAACGAACCCCCCTCCCTCCAATTAGCTATCTGCGACATCCCTCTTTTCCTTAAACATTTTCGATATCCTGTCACAGTTAAATTCTTCAGCTTAACTGCAACCATCATGCGAACCTTAAAGGCCCAACCGATCAGAGTACTGCCGCGACTTAAGCAGCACTTACCTCAAAACGTGACGTCACCGGTGGGGGATCTAGCTCAGCACGTGACGGATTAACGCGAATGGAGGGGTGCACAAGACAGGTGGGTGGAAATCCCTGATGGAATCGAACAGCCTTAATGAGGCCCTTTCCTTTCAAGTGCAGAGAAATGCTGCACAATTTCGTTATATGAGAAGAGTAATATTTTGGTGAAAGTTATGCATGTCTGACATTTCTGGATATAAAATAACGAATACGTATACTAAGTAACAAGTTGTACAGTTTCGGAATAGGAATTTGTAGCGGGGGTTTGGTATGTATAATGGGTTTTAAATATGATAAATTTGTGTTAACATAGATATATTGTTATCATTACTTTACTAGTTAGAGCGATATTTGAATTTTATGCATCATATTATTACAAAATGACAGTACTTCAAATAATATATAAACAGATTAGTAAAAGTTGGGGATGCATATTTTAGATATTATGTCGTCTACTATGCAATGCATTGATGAGGGAATTTCTATGTGATTTTATATCTGGAGTCAAAAGCATATTTTGTGAATACACATTTGCTTGTATGCGAAGAACATCTCCGAAAGTTTAGTTGGGAAATTAATGCTGGTGAGTCTTAAGGTATCTGTCTACCTATGCAGGCAAATTTTTGAAAATACCTCTAATGAGATATTTACTTCATTTTCTAGATGAATGTGATTGTAAATAGGAAAAATATTGATCAGAAAATTCTGGGACAGTTGAGATTCTGTAAAATATGTTAATTTAGGTAAAAAATAGTGAAAATTGCAACAAAAAGCAAAACACTTTACAAACAATTATATTGCACATATTGCAGTTATTTTTATACGCAACATACTTACAGCTGTGGTGAAAGAAATAAACTAACATCTAAGAAATATATGCATTTTCAAAAAAAAAGTTTAAGCTAATCGAGTATTTCTGTATTGAAAATTTCACAAAATTCGTTGTTGAAAATTACATTAAGCAGCTCTAAAACAAAAACTACTCAGTTCAAAGTTATATCCCTACTTCAATGCCTTTAGAATACTTAAGATAATATATATGCAAAATTTCAAGGTAATATATTAATAAGTTTTTAAGATACCATGTTTTGCGTATGAAATTTTTTACGAAATCCAAGTTTTTCAAAATATTCATTTAAAGTTTTCATTTGTCTTGTACTAAAAATGCTTTGTAAACATAAACTATCTTCTAAAGCAGATGTACTTGCCAATCCTTTCGGTATAAAAACTACTCAAAACATATTCTAATACGCGTAGCTTGCTGACAGAACCTATTCTAAAATAAATTATAATCCAGGGAGGCATATATTTGAAAAAATATTGGGATACATTCAACTACTTCCGGTTTCGTTTTCAGCAACAGTGATTTGTAAAACATCCCATATCATCTCGGTTTTTATTTATCGTAGAATTAAAAAAACACACACACACACACACACAAATTTGGTAACCCAAATAAATGAGTTTTAAAATAAAACAATAAAAAATTATTAATTTTCACCCGAAGCTGCCTTATAAACGTAGACAGATATCTTAAGTCATACCTAAAAAGGATGTTAAGATCTAGAATTACATTATCATTTCTTTAAAAAATTCCAGAGGTAAGTGTGGGATTTTGATTTAGATATGATTAGAAAAGATGCATTTTTGCTAAGTTTATCAAAGTCTTTAACTTCATAATCCCACTAGACATTTTTTATAATGCAATAGATAACACAATTTTCATTATTATGCAAAAAAACTTCAGGTTTTTTTTTTTAAATCTCCAATAAACTTGTAATGCCAGAGAATGCCTTATATGGCATTGGCATCAATAGCTACGAAATATCAATCATTGAAGGGAATTTAATATGTTTAACATCTATCGTGTCATCCTTGGCGAGCTTTTTGGCGATTAACTCCTGGCATGTTTTTAATAGTATCTGAAAACTAAATGTTAGTTTTAAACGCATTTTTATCAATTGATTGAAACAAAAATTTGACATCAAATTGTACTTGTAGTCACAAAATCTCATACCAAATTTGATACATTTAAATCATCGTATTCTGGAATGATCGCATTTACATATTTCTGAATGTCAACCCCTTGTTGGATTTGGCTCGAAATTTGACAGGTGTTTACAGAGTAGATGTTAAATCTGCTTATCAAATTTTATCTAACTCTTTTTGTTTTGTAATTATCATATTAACTATAATCGGGCAGATGATTTTGTAATTATCATGTTAACAACATTCGGACTTCTTCTTTCCTGTGTACGGCCGACCACTTCGCCACCACTGAACGAAGCAGTATCGACAAGTTTTGTTGTGGCCAACTGCTGTCTTAAGCATAATCCATCCATATTACTGACAAATTCTTCGAACTGGCATCTTCTTCGAGGCGGTTGGCCCTAAGCCACAGATGGTCAATCTCTGACCTTCCTCCTCTTCTTCCTCTACATTTGTCATCCTATTTTACGAGCAGCAGGTCAACACTTTGAGAAAAACCTTCTCGAAATTCTCTGTGTTCCTTCAAAAGTGCGTCCCACAACAGAAGAAAGAGATACACTTTTAAACTATAAATGTTTGGCAAAAAACTATCAATTTTCAACATCATGTTTTTCAGCATTTTAAGATTTTCTGTCACCATTAGTATTGAGCTTAAGTCCTTATTTCAAGTTTTAGATTCTTTCCTAATTCTGAGACTTCTATACTTTCCTTTAAATAGATCTTTTAAATCTTTCCACAGATGCATTTATTTTCTTGCATTCTTCCAAATCTTTGGACATATGCGGGAAATCCCCCATGTCCTGATATAATTTGGATTTTCATTGGATGGTATTTTCTTATTTTTATATCTGGGTTAGGACTAAAGTCATATGTTACTCTATCTTTTTTTGGACATAAACCATCTGCCAAACCATTGTAATTTTATTACTTACCAACTTCATGCCCATTTTAAAACACTATTTCATTTTTTATGTATATTCGAACTAATTTTTTAAAATTTAGACTTTATATAATTTTTTTTACAATTATATATGAATAATAACATGCATTTGATGAGTAAATTAAGAATAACTACCTAAATATATTGATTATAAAATATTTCATTTTTTAAAATTACGACTTAACCCTTTCTAGGGCCGTGGGAAGTATGCTTCCCACCAAATTCATCAATCTTTGTATGAAATTATGTAGGTTGGCATAAGTTCTGACACATTTTTTTAGTAAGTCAGAAACTTAGATGCTTTAGTTCTTTATCTCAGACAAAAGGATGTGTCTTGATTTGTTACTTATTATTAATTAACCAAATGAATTAATTAATCAAATTAAATGTATCTAATAAGCTAAATGAATCTCTTTTTTAATTCTAATTACAAACCTAAAAATATTTTAACATAATACGACTAGAAAAAAATGGCCCTTTAAAGGGTTAATTAAATTAGAGCTAACTACGGAAATGATAACATTTTATTAAATTACTAGTTTCTCACTCATATACATTTGGCCTTTTTAAAGAAAAATAACTGATTTCATAAGTTATTTTAATTGTAACGTTTCTGTGTTTCAATCTTTAAACTCGCTTTTCATAGTTTTTATTTTTCGAATTCTTGCCCATAATGTTTCGAATTCTTGCCCATATGTTTAATTCAAAAAGTTGTAATTGTTCTATAAACTCAGAAATATCAGCTTAATAGAAATAGGAATCGAATTTTGAAAGTGTTGATTAGAAAAATGTTTAAGAATAATGAAAAAGAAATAATAATAATAATAATAATAAAAAAAAAAACAATTTTTTTTTTTTTTGGCTTAAACACTTAGGTATTCCAAAAAGTGTTCCTTAATTATGCTAAGATCATTATGATGGAATTTGAAAAAAAACAACATTTGGCCAATACTGACAATTGAATGATAAAAAGCATTAAAAAGAAAACCAAGTAATTTGAAAGAAAAATTTAAAAAAAATTTGGACTTTAAATTTCTGAGCAGGAAAGTTATTTTGAAAATCTAATTTTATGCGCAGTTCAAATCCAATCACAGAAAATTTAACCAAATTTTGTTGAACTTGTAGAAAACACTTTGAGGGGTATCTAGTCTCCATAATTTAGCACTGCTAACCAAATTTTATTTAGTACATCGTATGGAGTTCAAATGAAAGGACTACTGAAAATTATACTTGCAAATTAAATGTACACCATTCAATGAAGAATAAAATTGGTGAAATCAGCCCATTTGTTGAGTTAGGGGTCTGTGTCAAGGTTTTATTTTGCAAGTTATCTCCAAAATGGAGAATGGGAGGGGGCAAGTGCCCCTTGATGACATTTCCGTTGGACACGAGTTTTCAATTTAAATAAAAATTTGTAAAATAATATCTGTTATTAGGGTTAGAGGATTCTGTCACAGTTTCTTCCGTCATAATGAAATAATATTTTGAGATTTCTCTTAAAAAAGGGGATTGGAGAGGGCAGGAACCCTTACATTCATATCTAGGAATCATGCAACGTGAAAAAAAATCGACGAAATCGAGTCAGTGATTAGGATTGGGTTTGCTGCAAAGGTCGGGAGTCCGTTATTTGGCACCCATTCATCATCCGTTCGAGTCATCTGTAAAACTCTCTTCCTTACTATAAGACTAGCAATGCAAAGAATCAATATTATAGCCTCAACAATATTTACCTGTGACAAATGAATTTTCATAGATTGTCTGTACTAATTATGAATATGAATGTGCGAGTGTGCAGGTATTGACGTCTGCAGGCCATACCATTTGGTCTAAAACTACCAAATTGGCACGTATATACCTTAGAGAGTAAAAACGTGCACGCCGAAATAATTTTTTAAAATTTTTTTTAATTAAAATTAAGCTTAATTTTTGCGTTATGATACAATAACTTCCAAAAATACTATTATACAAAAGTGAATTTTACACCATTTTAAAATTTACGAAATTGTCTTCTTAATGAAACCAATTTAATAACCACGTGATTTCCCCCCCCCCCTGCATTTCGGTAATTTTTTTATATATTTTTTTCTCTAATATCCAAGAATAGATTACATTGTTGTCTCATTTCATCGTGATTTTTCTTCTATTGTTGAAAGCCAAGGAGTACGGATTTTATATATAATAAACAAAGTGTATGGAAAGCAATTAACACATTAACTGCCACACATTAAGGGCCGGGATAGCTTGTTTGGTAGGGCGTTGGATTCACGTCCCTTGGGTTGCGAGTTCGAACCTCGCCAGCCGAAGACTCCTCGTGTGTGTGGTGGCTGGCGCACGTATAAATCTGTCGTGGTCACAAAGTCCTCCATGTCGAGAGAAATGCCACTGGGGTACTGTACCAGGGTGATAGTTCTCTGATTCTGGTCTAAATGACGATCTGTGGATGAGTGAATGAAATGCATGAATAAAGTCCGCCCTTAAAAAGGGTTGTGACGTGTGTGTAGCTAAGTCGTACTTTTTGCCCTAAATGGCGCTACTGAAAAACAAGAGATGCACCCTTAGCTTAAAATCACTGACTTCTAAAGTCAATGGGCTTGTCTATGACAAGTGTCCTTAGAAACAACAACTGCCACGTTCAATTTCTTACAATGTAATTGATATGCATGTATTGTTATTTATGTATTATTTTTAATCACAGGTGAATTAATGGGAATGTTATTTCATCACATATTAAAATAACACGGCTTTAATGTCTGATAATTTCTCGGAATCATGAACATAATGTTAGGTCTATATGAAAATTTAAATAAATTTTGAATAAATTTTTTAAATTTGAATACATTTAAATAGAACCAATATTCCAGGCGAATCAGCAAGTCACCAAAGACGGCTATTAACAATAAAGCACCGTTTATTCATTTATGCCACTTTATCACAGCCCTGATTCCTATGCAATCACTCTTAACGATAAAGTATGGATCGTTTGCACTATGCAAAGGATCCAGTGCTTCTCTTATATATCATTTTCTAGACACCTGAATTCCTCAAATTTGGTGTTTCTGTCATTGTTTCACCTTTTATATTAAGAGAAGAGACTTTTTTCTTACAATACCGATATTATCTAATAAAAAAGTAATCCCAAAGAACGCCTTGTATGATACTGGCGTACAATATAACGAAATATAAATCTATGGCGCGAATTTAGCATTTTTATTGAATCTACCATGTTATCCTTGGCGAGTTATTTGGCGATTAATCCCTGGCGTGAGGTTAATAGTGTTCGAAAATTAAATCTGTGTTTTAGATACGCTTTTCGCAACCGATTGAAACAAAAATTTGATGCCAAACTGCAATTGTAATCACAAAATTCCCATACCAATTGAGTTTTTGATTTATTGCGTTTACATGTTTCTAAAAGTACAGACCGACATACAGTAAACATATGATTGGATTTGACTCAAAATTTGACAAATGTATACACTATATATGTTAAATATGTGTACCTAATTTTATCAATCTAGCTCTCTTCGTTTTGTAATTATCGTGTTAATTTATAACCAAACGGACCGACAGACGGATTTCCTCTGAACAGATTTTACTCAAAATTTGATAGAAATCTGTATATTTGATGCAAAGAATGTATACCAAATTTCAGCCGTCCAGCATAAGGCGTTTTCGAGTTATCTTTGTCACAGACAGATGGATATTTTCCGATATTTTTCGAACTCAGGTAATTCTATAATGTGGAAATTATTTCAAAATCTCAAATTCGAATTTTTTGACGATTACTGTAATTTCTCTGTACTACGTATACGAAAAAGTAAAAATATATTTGATTTCATCAAAAAAAAAAAAGTCATGTGTTAATTGAAGTCTTCAAATTCAAGGTCATATTTTACGGAAGCTAACAGAAAATTGCTGACAGATTTCGGAAGCTAACAGAAATAGATACATAGTTAACCCTTTAAAGGGCCATTTTTTTCTAGTCATATTATATTAAAATATTTTTAGGCTTAACATTAGAATAATAAAAGGGACTCATTTAGCTCATTAGATAAATTTAATTTGATTATTTAATTAATTTGGTTAATTAATAATTAAGTAACAAATCAAGAAAAACCATTTTGTCTGAGATAAAGAACTGAGGCATCTAAGTTTCTGACTTACTAAAAAAAATATGTCAGAACTTATGCTAACCTACATAATTTCATACAAACAATGATAAATTTGGTGGGAAGCCTACTTCCCACGGCCCTAGAAAGGGTTAAATGAACACAGCTGAGTTAAGACTTCAGTAATAGTGTGACTTATATGACTATAAACATTTGAAGCTTAAAAATAATTTTCTGAAGAAACGACTAAGAGAATAAGTTACAAAAAATACTTAATTGAACATTTTAGCGAATATTAATCTCGGTGAAACAGATGGTCCCCAAAGGAGGCTAGTTTTATCATGAGATGCCAAGATGGTTGATGATGGTTTGCAATTTATGGCGTTTTATCCCTTGATCCCTAAAACATGCAAGTGTTTTTAATTTGATTCAAAATGATAATGTTTTAATATTCATAATCAATTAGCAAGTCAAATGACAATTAAAATTATTTTTAACTAAACGAATTTCTGCCAACATATCTATCGTATAAATTAAGAAAATTATTTGAAGCTTAATATTAATTATTTAGTACAATATTTGCACAGTATATATTCCTTAACGCTTTGAGTACATTTGATGTATCAGAATGTTCTGTATTGGTTTGAATTTATGTTAATTTTTTGTAATATTAATTAGGTTAAATTATCTTAATATCATGCAGCTGAAATATATGCAGCTGAATATATGTTCTGAAATGCATGATAAAAAGGAATCCTTACATAAAATTTACTACATTTAAAAAATTAAAAAAATTCCCAATACAAATAAACGCTTTCAAATAAATGTGTAATAAAAGGGTTAAAGATGTATTTTTCACTTTTATAACAGAAGTTTAACTTTAAAATTGAATTATACTATTTCAGTACTATTTAATAATACGAGGGCAATTCAGAAACTAACCTCCGATTGGTCACAGTGCGGGTAGTGGGGGGAGTAGCGCGCCATCTGTGCATTCACACGCTCAGCAGGTCAGTCGGCATCAAGCCGTAGTCGAGTGAACATCGTACCTGCGCTAGTTTAGTTTTTGTGGCAGTTTGAAATGTGTGCTGCAATAGAAAATCCCGCCAAATGTGAAGTGCGTGCTGTTATAAGGTTTTTTACAGCCAAAGGATACTCTGCAGCAGCTATTCATCGTGAGCTTTGTGCCGTGTACGGACCAAAAGTTATGAGTGAAGGAGTTGTCCGTGAATGGGTACGTTTATTTAAAAGTGGACGAGAAAACGTTCATGATGAAGAGAGGAGTGGTAGACCATCCTTGATGACTGACGAACTCGTTCAGACAGTTGATGCAAAAGTTCGTGAAAATCGACGTTTCACAATGGCGGAGTTGTCTACTGATTTTCCACAGATTTCTAAGACTCTTTTGTACGAGATAGTGACAGCAAGATTGGGTTACCGTAAGTTCTGTGCACGATGGGTGCCCAAAATTCTTACCGACCACCACAAAAGTCAAAGAATGGCCTCTGCATTAGACTTTCTGTCACGTTATGAGGACGAAGGAGAACCATTGTTAAACAGAATCGTGACCGGTGACGAAACCTGGATTAAGTACGTGAACCCTGAGACAAAAGAACAATCAAAGATGTGGGCACATTCAGATTCGCCTACCAAACCAAAAAAAGCCCGGCAAGATTTTTCTGCCAGAAAACTGATGGCAACGGTGTTTTGGGATGCCAAAGGGGTGTTATTGGTTGAATTCATGGAACGTGGGACGACCATTAATCAAGACGTGTACTGTGAAACACTAAAAACATTACGACGGGCTATACAGAACAAACGCCGTGGTATGCTGACTTCCGGTATCGTTTTTTTGCACGATAACGCCCGTCCTCACTCTGCTCGCAGAACAACAGCCCTTCTTGAGTCCTTCAAGTGGTACGTTTTCAACCATCCACCTTACAGCCCAGATCTGGCGCCAAGCGATTATCACCTCTTCATGCGTATGAAGAAATGGCTCGGGTCCCAGCGGTTTGATGACGACGAAGAGCTCAAAGATGCGGTCACAGGCTCGCTCAAGGCACAAGCGGGTGATTTTTATGCAGAAGGAATTTCAAAGCTTGTGAAGAGATACGATAAGTGCCTCAATCGTTATGGAGACTATGTCGAAAAATAGTGCAAAGATGTAGTTGTAAGATGTATATATTAAAATATTTTTACTTAACTTGGTGTATTTTTTTCAATCAACCGGGGGTTAGTTTCTGAATTGCCCTCGTATAATGTTATTATTATTCTTGTAAAAGATATATCTCGTCGTTTTAGCATAGTCGTTTATTTAATAATCACCTATATCATGGCGGTTCAGTTTTTAAACCACTTAATGAGGTAAAAATATTTTTAAGATATAAAACCATGCTTTCCTCTTTAAGTGGTTATTGATTTCAAATGAGAAAAATCGGGAAATTTTTGCTTAAAATTCAAATGTTAAATTTCACTTATTTAATATTACACATTTATATTCTTTTATAAGAAGTAATACACAAAGTGAAGATATTATTGTGATAAAAATGAATAAGGAATGTTTCCTTTTAAATACGTATTTAATAAATATCGTTTGCAAACTTTTATTAAACCCTTTTACGACTTTTATAAGCTTCTAGCAATATTCAAAAATTCTAGAAATATATTAAGTTCTTCAATTCGAATATTATGGTTTGGCTCTATAGTACTTTTTGTTTAGTTTAGTTATATTAATGTCCCGTTTAAAAGCAATACTAGGGATATTTTGGGACGGACCTCTTTATTTTGAATCGCAGTCAGATAACGAGGACGACACTTGAGCTGGCACTGGACTCTGCAAACTTCCTTACCATATCAGCGGATAGACGTTTGGCCCCTACGGATTTAACGTGCACCAGACCTGTTTGCACGACGGATCTCCGGCAGAATCGGGTCTTGAACCTGAAACCCTCCAGTTCAGAAGCCAAGACCTTATATTTTTAATATATATAATTTTTGAGCAGTTTCATGGCCGAAGAGAGAGACACGTTGAATTTTGAAACTTCGTTTTAATTCCATACCTGGAATCCTAATTTATGTACAAGCAAGAAGCGGCGAGATACGTCAATCTACATCATAACACAAGAGAGAGAGAGAGAGATCTTTTAAAAGAATTTGTTTAGATCGACAAATTTTTATCTCTTCATTCGGAGCGTGAGAACTGCTGATTTAAGCATTTTTACAGAAGTAGTGTAACATTAATTAAACAAAAAAAAAAAGGTGGAATTGGATCAGGAAATAAGAGAACATTTTAGAATGAAGTTAATATGGGTTAAATTAAAAAAAAAATTAGGAAATTAATATATTAGAAAGTACTCTATTCTTATAAAACTTACATTTGATAAACAAATGAAGTTATTTTATTTCAATAAATTTAAATTACAAATAAAAAGGAAAAAAATACATTCGTCCACAATTCACTATATAGATAAACACAATTTCCCTTCTATCGCGACCGAATTTAACTGCATCCTCTGCTATCAAATCTACCATGCACTCACTTCAACATAGTTTAAATTTGTTACATCTGACTAAACCCGAAGCTGATGACGTCATAGAATCCGAAACCAGCCCTCAATCCCCCACTTCTTTCTATAATCTAATCCTCGACTCCTGTTGCTTTTCTGTCGTGCAAATTGAGCCTTTGGCGTTGATTAACTCTCGCACGTTGACGCACATATTAATATGCAAAGTCTGCTGTTGGGAAATATGACTCTTTGTCAGGGCGCTCTGACAGCGTCCTGGTGTTTTTCTTGTCCACTTTGCAAAATATTCAGAGCTGTCAATGGTGGGTGTGGGTAATTTATAGCGCCATTTCGATGCCAGGTTTGGAGGTCTTTTGGAGGTTCGTGGGTGTGGTAAAAACTAGAGTCAAATTACTTAGAAGGATTTTAAAATTGTACTCAAAATCTTGTTGTTCTTAATTTAAAATAAAATACAGTTAATAGCTTCTGAAAATAAAAAAAAAATCTTCAAATAGAGTTCATTCATGCTATTGTGACGAGCAGGACAGGCGCCAATGCAGATTTGGAATCCAATGCGAGTATGTATCTATTGTTTGTAATTTAAAGAATAATTATTTTGCTTTTGGTATAAATGTTTGTTTTTTGCTTAATATTTTTATCTGTATATAAAGTTTTCGCTTTCAGCGTGGTCAATTGCTGATTTCTAAACCTTTATAATAGGATATTCTTTTGATATGAAAAATTCTTCAAATGACAAAGAACTATATTTCATGTTGTTGAGTTAGTAAATGACCTACTGAAAAATTTATAATGTTTAAATTTTTATATATTCTTATAAGTCATTTTTATATTAAATAAAATATTCTTGGTGTATTATACTTTTCTGTATATAAAATAGACTGAATTATGGAGTTTCAAGTTTCATTATTTTAGTCCAGCTTAAAAGGTACGTCTTATTATTATTAATTCGTGGATCTTATTTGAGGAATATACATTAAAGGCAGAGTAAACAAATGTCGTTGTCGCAAATTGCTTAAAATAATTTTCAAAAATTAATTAAAATTATAGAAATAGATGTACAGAAATAAAATTTATGCCACTAAAAATAAATTTTAAAAATTTTTAAGCGATGTAAAAATTATTTTGTGCAATGATGTGTTCCAAAGGTATAGAGGAAAAATTCGAATCCTTCAAGAGATGCAGAGATTTTTAACAGCATCTTTCTAGGTGCTAAGAAACAAGTTTTTCCAAAGGTCTTGCGAAGGGACGTGGAATTGCACAAATTTCATACAAGTACCCCCCCCCCAAATCGAATATTTTTATGAATTTGTGATATCGCCTCTCTGTGCAGTATCATTCTTTATAAAGAAGAAAGTTTTGCAAATAATTCGATCGAATGGTGAAGAGATAGTTGCTCAATAGTGCCCAGCTTTGGAGAGAAATCGGCGATCAATCAAAGTTTTGCCGATGATTTGGTAGAAAAAAAAATAAAGGACCCAGAATATTCGATAAACTTGGCATAGTTTCATTAGGTCTCAATTTCGGGCGACTGTTTTAGAATTTTCTTTGCCCTGTTATGGAAATGTTAAAAGCTGAGAGGCAGAGCAGAAGAGTCAATCAATATCGAACAGTCGAGTCGAGGAAAAAAGATTAGTTGATCGAAGTTTCTCTTTGAGTATTCTTCTATGAATTCTTTCTGGGCGTTTTGTACTGTTTTTATTATTGCTTTGTTCTGATGATTACTGCAATTGCTCTTCTCGTGTACACTTTTGCTACTGTGTATTTGTGCTTTTGTAGTGTTTTGTTTTGTTTTGTATTGTATGTATGCACACACACACACACACACACACACACACACACACACACACACACACACACACACACACACACACACACACACACACACACACACACACACACACACAGCTCTTCTTGTGATAGATAGATAAAAATTAAGCCATATTTTATAACTAAAACGGAAAATTCTAATTTGCTCCCAACTTTGATGCGATTAATTCATTTGCACGAACTAAAATTTTGGCATGCGTAAAAAAATGGCATGCGTAAAAGTTGTGAAGTACATACAGGCATTTACATAATATTCTAAAACGGCTGAAAATAATATTCTGTAAATGTATGTTAATATTAAAGCTACTCTTATTAGAAAGAGCTATATATATATATTTAACCTTTATAAATTTAAAGAAGATATTTTCTTCTTATTTTGCTCAAAAATAATAGAAGTGAAGTTTTATGATAGTTTCATTACAAAAAAATTACGTTTCCATCAGGCAAGAGCATGCAAACTGCTTGTTGGTGCTCAATATTTGCTTATTTAAGTAAATTTGAAATACTTTAAATATGAAAAAGATAAATATTTAAATAAGAATTCTTTTATTTTATTGATATTGGAAGATGTCTTCTTAACTTCGAAATAGTTATAGCCATATTATTTAAATTTTAATTCAAAATTATATTTATTACTGTTAACGGTCTTTCGGAATTAAAATTCACTGTTCAAAAGGACTGCTTCCATAATTTAAACATATATTAAAGTTGCCACTCGCAATGTTTAACAAAATTTTATATAATTCTTTACAGTATGATCTTTGGTTATGACGAGATATCGTTTGTTTATCTGATGGATGTTTTGAAATTTTTATAGAAGCTCGAGTATGGTGGCGTATTTAAACAGGTTCTTGGAGTTAGACTTAATCGGAAGAGCCATTTAAACGTTTTTACAAGATGAGATATATTTGAGATATATTTAGAAACCCTTGATTCCGCATTTTACGAGAAAATTTTCTTCAATCCAATTTTTCGTAAATTCAGTTTTGATGTAAACCTATGTTCTTAGTCTCCCAAAACCTAAAACTCACGAAACAGGCTCTGAGGCTAGGCAGACTATTTTGTGGCCATTCAAAAGTTAGTATGTAAGTTTTCTGATTCTAACCAACTTACGGTATGTAACTACGTTCAGAATGAATTTTTTTGAAAAACTTCCGAAAATAGTTATATTTTCGAATATTTAAATAAAAAAGAATTAAAAAAAAAACCAAACCAGTTACAGATTTATCAGACGATTTGCTTAAAATCATGCGGATGGCCTAAGAAATGTATTACCTATTTCCTGAACTAAAAAAATAAGCTGTGTTTCAATCCACTCCATAAATATTAGGGAGTTCGATTGAAAAATAACTTAAAGTTTTCAATTTTATTTGGATTATGAATCTCTAAAATAACTATAAAATATTTCTAACTGAATGGATCACTTATTCTCCAGTTCAGCAACTTCAGAACATATTGAGAAACCATTATACAAAATTTGAACAAATAAATTTGCGTTAGCCTTTAATTTATGACGGTTTTCGTAAGAAAATTTTATCAAAAAAAAAATTTAAGAAAACAGAATTTTAATATGTAAGATAAATTAAAATGTAAGTAAATGGAAAAATAAAAATAATCTGTGGTAACCTGTTCACACTTTAAGAATATTAAATTTTTAAAAAATCCATAATTTCTTTTTAAAAAATGGATTTTTCATCTAGTTATCGACCATAAACCGATTTCAATATAATGTCACAAATCTGTAATTTTGCTACCCGGCATGATTAGTGTCATCGTAAGAAAGACCGTTGTAAGATCTGTCCTGTGCGTGCTGAGCGGGTGCCACGTCAATGACCTCAGAGCTTGGTGACCCTTTGGCGACGAATTTGGCGAGTTTGGCGGCAAAATGGATCATACTGGAAAGTTCGAGAAGTTTCACGATCCATCCAGTACGAACCGAGATACACCCACAGACGCCCTGATTGGTCTGGAAGATTCTAGCCCCGCCTCCCAGAACTATAAAAGAAAGGCACTCGGAAGTCGTGTGTGAGAGTAGTCGGAGTCGCTGACAAGTAAAAAAAACGAGAGGATTAGACAGCAAGCAAGCTGCTGAATTAGCGATTAAATGCGCTGCGTTATTACAATTGATTGGCGGTATTTGTAGAAAAAATTTTGCAATAATATCGACATGGATTGGTTGACGTTTCTCCTTATTCGCATTCAAAAAAATTAAAATCGACACGCATAAATCATATTAATAATTTTAAATACGTGGAAATCAAAATCACGTTTCAAAAATTTCATGTAAATTTCTAAAGTAAAAATTAAAAGGAAAACAAATTTACAATGTATATAAATCCGAATAAAAATTATGCAAAATCCAGCGAAGGCACTGGAACAAATAAAGACAAAGCAGTTCTGTACCTTATGATCCTAGTAAAATGTAACCACAGCTTGACTAATCCGACCCGCCATTAAGGGATACGGATTAAATCAGATTGACCCGACCCCACGACAGTGTGGAAGATTTGAGGTGAGCGAGGATAGAACCTGGGACCTTGTGATTCGCAGTCCAGTAACATGACCATGATACAAAAGCCATTGCTCGGGTAGCGTAACTGTTAACTGGCTTATAAGCTATACACTACAGACTCTCCCTCCAGTGAGTCGGAGGTGAGCCGAACGATATGGCTGTTGAGTGGTGATGAGCTGTTGAGTATAGTGCGCCTATACCCATTTGAGTAGAGCCAAGCGTTATGGCGAGCGTGTGTGGGTGAGTGGATGCTGATGCTGTTGATGCGTCAAGTGATTCTGACGACTTTGGGTTGATGCGTCAAGTGAGTTTGACGACTGTGGCTTGCTGTGTGTAGATGGCGCCACAACAGCTGTACGAAGGTTGAAGGCTCATCGTTCTAGGTTACAAATGTGGAAGATTTGAGATGAGGGAGGATAGAACCTGGGACCTTGTGGTTCACAGCCCAGTAACATGACCACGATACAAAAGCCATTGCTCGGGTAGCGTAACTGTTAACTGGCTTATAAGCTATACACTACAGACTCTCCCTCCAGTGAGTCGGAGGTGAGCCGAACGATATGGCTGTTGAGTGGTGATGAGCTGTTGATTCTAATTCGCCTATACCCATTTGAGTAGAGCCAAGCGTTATGGCGAGCGTGTGTGGGTGAGTGGTTGCTGATGCTGTTGATGCGTCAAGTGATTCTGACGACTTTGGGTTGATGCGGCCTTTTTGTGTTACTGCATCAAGTGAGTTTGACGACTTTGGTTTTGCTGTGGGTAGATGGCGCCGCAATAGCTGTACGAAGGTTGAAGGTTCATCGTCCGAGGTCACCAGTGTGGCGAATTGGTTTGAGTGAGGGTAGAACCTGGGACCTTGTGGTTCGCAGTCCAGTAATATGACCACGATACAAAAGCAATTGCTCGGGTAGCGTAGCTGTTAATTGGCTTATAAGCTATTCACTACAACAGCATAGACGGGAACTTAGGTTGAGTTCTAAGGGCCATCACCGGCCACTGTATAACCCTTTCTGCAAGAAGCCAGTCATCGTAGGAGGTAGCATTTCGGCACCCATTCGGATAGGAAGAACCAACCACCATACCGGAAATTTCTTACGCTCATATCTGAGGTGCTCCGTGTTGGGAGGATATTAAGATGTAAATGATGCTACAGAGAGATTTGTTGTTTCAACGCTGCAGCAAGACTCTATACTTTGAAAATTACAAAGACAGTAATTAATATAATTATTCAATATGCTCTAGTGAAGCTCAAAGATTGCTGCAGGTATGAAACTTGTTTAAACTTTAGTATAATAAATCCATTTAATTATAATCTTTATTTTAATAAATTTCTACTTCGTCTATACTACATGAACGAGAAAGTAAAATAATTGTCAAAAAAATTCGAACTCGAAATTTTCCCAAATCTCCATTTCTTTAACGAATTATACATTTCCGAGTTCGAAAAACACGTTTTTGGAAAATGCCCAGCTGTCTGTCTGTAACAAAGGTAACTCATAAACGCTTTAAGCAAGGTGGATGGTATCTGGTATGCGATCTTTATACGATATTTGTAGGTTGTTGAGCAAAATCCTGTCACGCGAAATCTATCTGTACAAATGTTTGAATATATATTAACAAGATAATTTCAAAACGAAGAGAAATAAATGGATAAAAGTCGGTGCACGGATTTAACAACTATAGTATAGACACTTATCAAAGTTTGAGCCAAATTTGACAACTATAGTATAGACACTTATCAAAGTTTGAGCCAAATTTGACAACTATAGTATAGACACTTATCAAAGTTTGAGCCAAATTTGACAACTATAGTATAGACACTTATCAAAGTTTGAGCCAAATTTGACAACTATAGTATAGACACTTATTAAAGTTTGAGCCAAATTTGACAACTATAGTATAGACACTTATCAAAGTTTGAGCCAAATTTGACAACTCTAGTATAGACACTTATCAAAGTTTGAGCCACATTTGACAACTCTAGTATAGACACTTATCAAAGTTTGAGCCAAATTTGACAACTCTAGTATAGACACTTATCAAAGTTTGAGCCAAATTTGACAACTATAGTATAGACAATTATCAAAGTTGGAGCCAAATTTGACAACTATAGTATAGACAATTATCAAAGTTGGAGCCAAATTTGACAACTATAGTATAGACAATTATCAAAGTTGGAGCCAAATTTGACAACTATAGTATAGACACTTATCAAGTTGGAGCCAAATTTGACAACTATAGTATAGACACTTATCAAAGTGTGAGTGAAATTTGACAAGTGGTTGTACGTCTATCGGTCTGTATTTTCAAAAACAGTTAAACTCGATAGCTATAAAACGAAATGGATTAAATATATCGAATTTGGCATTTCATTTTGTGACTACAAGTGTTACTTTGTGACAAATATTTTGCTTTAATCGGTTGGGAAATATGAGAATAAAACTTAAATTTGATTTTTGGATACTATTAACCGTATGCCAGGGATTAATCGCCAAATAACTAGCCAATGATCACATGATAAATTCATTAAAAATGCTAAATTCAAGTCAAAAGTAATCTTATCTTAATCTTAACATCTTAATTATTGTAAGCCAATGCTACGAGAGGCTCACTCTGCGTATTATTAGAGTGTATGCGAGAAAGGTTTGGAGAGAACCTTCAGCTGGGTTTTTTTAATTTAATAAAATATGCACATTTTAGATCAAACTGGATGGTATTTATATTTATAGAGTATTTAATAAACAATATTTTTACCCTTGTGCCACAAAATTTCTACTTGAAAAAGCATACGGGGTATTTCTCCCCTCCGTACGCAAAATTGCTTGTCATAGTTGAACTTTTTAGAAAATTGATTAATTTTAAAAGTATAAAAATTAGGGAAAAATAATTTTTATTAGTGGTTGCACTTAATGAATATCGAAAGTTCGTCATCGAAAAATCTTTATTAAATTTACTATTACCAGATTTCAGTAAGTGTGAGGCGTTCGCCCACTCTCCCCTATTGTTCCTGGTATATTTTCTTCCGCATATACGCAATTGAAAAATTATTTTTAAAGAACAAAAAGTATTTTTTTATGTTGTTCGAAAAAAGAAAACACTTCATTCTCTTAGCATTGAATTTAAACTTCCAAGAAAGGAAATGAAATGCACAACCAGAGCTCCTAGAAATGTCGCACATTCGCTGAGAGACTGGTTACGCATCCATTTCATTCCAAAATTATCTGACATTTCCCTCTTTTAGAAATTCAATGAAGCAGAAAACTTGAAATGCACAAAAGATTAATTCCAAGCAAGAAATCTGGCAGCAGAGAAGATTTGCAAGCCAAAAGAGGAAAAACGAGAAATTCCAGAAAAGCAGCCTCAAAGCTTCTACTGACTCTGCCTCTTGTTTATTTGTCTTTTTACAGCATTCCAAAATCATAAATTTGAAAAGATCGAGAGAGGCAGCCCTTACAAAAAGCCTTCGAAACATCGTTCGAAAATTTGTGTATTCAGAACACAACCATTCGCAGGGCCCTTTTCACTGTTTCTGCGACACTTCAACCATTTTTGCTTGTTTGTTTGCTTTTTTTATTTTTTCGAACACGATAAAAACAGGCTTCACTGTCATTATTCTGCGCCCCCATCTTGTTGGTTATATCGGCAAAAGTCGTCTGCAAACTTGTATCTATGCGAAAAGTGATACGACATTTCAAAGTTACCCAACTTGAAACATCCTTAAAAAAAGTCGTTTTCTTCTCTGTTCCGAACGAACGGAATTCCTTTGAGTGTTCCATCGTTCTTTTTCCCTCTAGAAATCTTGACATTCGTATTTGACGTCATCTGCAGTTGCTATTGGACGGGCCACACGACAGCTGAAGTTCTTTCCCTTCCCTTCCTCCTTCCCCCTCTCATTCCACCCGTGTTCGAAAATGAACAAAGATATCGTTTGGTCGTCCGGAGAGTGTGTTCCAAAAAAGAGAAAAAAAAATTCCTTCACGAGTGATCTTGGGAATTCTATACGTTCTGCATGAAGGAAAGAGTTCGAAAAACGGGAGTGCTTATCTTAAGTTAGACACCACAGGAATCTCATTGTTCAATAAGAGAAGAGATTAGCTATAGAATTTTCCATGAAAACTCCCAGGAGTTTCAATTCTATTCCTTTAAAAACCTCAGATATTTCGAGTCTTTAAACATCAAAGACCAGAAAAATTCGAATCCTTCAGTATTTTGAATGAAACTTACGATTCTGGCAACTATTATACTCATTTCTAAGATGCGAAAACAGTAAAAGCATCATATTTTCCGAATCTTTTTAAATAATATTAACACGTTCTAACAATTTTTTTTTCTTCAGACGATAATGTAATATTTTCAATTCGAAAAGGAACATTTGTAGAATCGAAGCAAATGGAGGGAGTCAGATGGGATTTTCAGTCATCTTGATCTAAATGGAACAGCTGGCGAGAAAAGGAAGGCATCAATTCTTTGGTTACGCTGCATTAAATAAATATATAATTCACAAGTAATATTCATTTTAGAAATTCTTTAGCAAGAGAAAGTTTATCTCAAAATGACATTGCATACAACTCGGATTATGGCAATGACAACGGGAAAGAGCTTATTTTTCAAAAATATTTTTGTTCTTCAATTTCAATTGTATGTTATATTTATTGCACAAGATGGGGTTTTATAAGCCATGATTAACATGTTTGGGTGCAGAAATGTTGCAGATTCGTATTAATATCGTATGCTTTTGAAATGTTGCAAATTCAAAAATTCCTATCATTTTTATTGGTTTCAGAAAATAGACCTACTAACTTCCTCGTATATGTAGTATAGAGAAAGTATAGTAATGGTAAAAAAAATTCGAACTCGAGATTTTGACGAATCTCCACGTTTTAGATCTCCATGAGTTCGAAAAATACACTTTTGGGAAATATACGTCTGCCTGTATGTCATAAAGATAACTTAAAAAATGCTTTGATCTAGATAAATGAAATTTGGTACACAGTCTTTATACCAAATTTGTACATTTCTGTCAAATTTTGAGCAAAATTCATTCAAAGGAAATTTGTCTATTCGAAAATAACTTAACACAATAACTACAAAACGAAGAGAGATAAAATTCTATACACAGAATTAGCATCTACAGAATAGACGTCTTTCAAATTTTGAGCCAAATCCAACATGGGACTTACAGTCTGTCTATCTGTACTTTCAGAAACATGTAAATATGATAACTCAAAGACTCAATGACTTTAATATGTCAAATTTGGTATGGATTTTTTTTGATTACAAGTGTAGTTTTGTGTCAAATTTTTGTATCAATCTAATGGGAAAAACGAGTCTAAAACATGAATTCCATTTCTGAATATCATTAACCTCAAGCCAGGGATTAATCGCCAAAAAACTCGCCAAGGACGACACAATATATTCAGCAACAATGTTAAATTCTCTCCAAAGTTTAGTATTTCGAAGCTATTGTATGCCGATTACACTGAAGTTGTTTTCTGGGATAACACCTTTATTATAAAATACTTACAGACTTCTGTTGGTTTATTATCAACCGTGATTAATTTGTTTTGCCGAAGAAATATTACATATTCCTTATAATATTGTATATTTTTTAAATGTTGCAGATTCGTGTTAATATAGTATATCTTTGAAGTATTATAGATTTGTATTAATATCATATATCTTTTAAATGTTGCAGATTTGTATTAATATTATATATCTTTTAAATGTTGCAGATTCGTATTAATATCATATATCTTTTAAATGTTGCAGATTCGTATTAATATCGTATACCTTTGAAATATCATAGATTCTGAGATTCAAAAGTTTCTGTTATTTTTGTTTTGCTCCAGAAAATAGTCCTTTATATTGTTTATTATTTTAAAACAATAATGCTCATAGGTTTAAAAACTTTCAATTAATGATAGGTAGTTAGATACAAAAACTGCTGAAAACACCTTATGACTATGAACCTTGTTAAATATTAATTTTTAGGAGCTTGATACTTAATAAACTCTTAACACCATAGGTACTGTTAATCGACGGATTCTGAGACTACCACATTTCGACGACTCCATCTCATTAAGGGGTGAGACGCAGAACGATGACTGTATTTCCGGTATTCCCTTTGACCTTGGATTTCCCCTATTAGATACTAGTAAATATAAACATCTACTCCTTTCACCTTTCCTTTCAGCCCTATTTTGACAGATTAAACCTATCCTAACGCAAGCGCAAAAGTTCGGAGGGTTTTACAATCCGTTTCTGAACAGTACCCAACTGAGCATTTTGTAAAATTATTGTTAATTAAAAGATATGATTTACTAACATTCAGACCAGAAGTAATCCATCTGGGCAAAAACTGTTTAAATTGGTCTCTGAGAGATAGAATTATTTCAAGGTCGGTGTTTCCTGAGCTTGTGAAATTGGTTAATCAGATGAAATGTCGTAATGTTGCAAAAATAGATAAAGGCACATCTCTTATCAGATGCACAAAATAGCGCATCTACTTATGTGTACAAAATAGAAAATGATTTTGTGAATTTCATCATAAATAACATTTCTTGCATACTACATATATATTTTATTTATGAATGTATATCAAATTTATTAGAATGTAGTTTTAATGTAAAGTTTTTAAAGACTTTTTTCTATTTAATTAAAAATTAAAACTTTTTAGAAAAATAAAGCAGTTTTGTCTAAAGTCTTAAGAAGATAAGAAAAATAATTTCAAAATTTTAATCAGATTAATAATTAAAAAATTAATTTAAATCTCTACGCTTTTCTCCGCTCAATGGTTTTTGCGTCACAAAAAACCATTCATATCTCTTTTCTTAAGAATTTTGGAGTAAATACGCCCATTTTTATACCATTATAAAATTCAAGAGATTTTCTTTTCAGTAACAACAATTTAATTTTTATTTTCTCATAAAATTGTATTGTAATCTATAAAACATTCCATTTCGAGATTTTGATAAACCGTCAAGTTGCTGATTAACTCGAATCCAAAAATTTTTCTTTTGGAACAATGTTTATCTGTCTCTCTGCTTTTATGTGAACAAGATGACTTAAAAAATTATTTGTTAAAAAAATGAAATTTAGTATTTGATCTTTGTATCATATTTGCAGAACAAATTTTGAATAAAATTCATCCAACAGCAGTTTGTCTATGTGGCTGTCCGTTTCTTTGCAAGTAAAGACAATAACTAGAAGCAATGGTGAATAAAATTTGGTATACAGATTTATCATTTTGAATAAAATCCATATAGCAGAAGTTTGTCTATATGGCTGTCCGTTTTTTTACAAGCGAACACAACAATTAAAAACACTGATTAATAAAATTTGGTACACAGATTTTTCATTTTGAATAAAATCCATACAGCAGAAGTTTGTCTAAATGGCTGTCCGATTTTTTACAAGTGAACACAAAAATTAAAGCACTGATTAATAAAATTTAGTATAGAGATTTGTCATTTTGAATAAAATCCACATAGCAGAAGTTTGTCTATATGGCTGTCGGTGTTTTTACAAGTGAACACAACAATTAAAAGCACTGATAAATAAAATTTAGTTTTTAAAAGTGAAAAATGTTTAAAAGTTTTAAAGTGAAAAAATAATCAAATATCCATCGAATTAAGATAACTTTTTCATTTGTGAAAAACAAAGGAATTATTTTTCCATAAATTCTTTTGTATGAAAGAGTTAAAAATATAATTATTTATTGCTTCATATACGATAAAATAATGTTCAAACAACTCATACATCTTAGAGTTAAAAAAAAAAAATCTAAAAGACTGTTCCACGTAAATAAATGGCCCATCGAGATAACAAAAATCTCTTTTCAAAAGATTGCTTTAATCTTATCACCTTTTCTTATCGGATAAAAACTATATTCCCGTTTAGCACCTTTCTGGGACCTTCTGAGGAGGTGCTGCATCCAACCTTTTTCGCAGTAAAAGTACATCTACCCATCCAGGAGCTCGAAGCTCTATTTCCGCCATAAAAGCCCGAACGGGGTGGTATCTGCCTCCGACCAACTTTATAACCTCTGCCGGACACTGACCGGCACCATTTAGGGAGGGATGACCAGATGGTAGCTGCATTAGGTGCCGACCAATCATCGGAGATTGTTGGGGTTCATCGATGTGGATGGTTTTATGGACCGCCCGCATTTGTTACAAAACTTTTTCTCATCAAGTTGGTGATGTTGGTATATATTACTGAATATCAATGCCGATAGGTGAAAGAGGTAACTATCTGATCCAGAGATTTACTATTATTTTTTATTTTTACTTTCACGTATGTATAGTAAGGAAAAAGTATAGCAATCGTCAAAAAATTCGACTTCGAGATTTTGACGAATCTCCACGCTTTAAATTTACCTGAGTTTGAAAAACACTTTTGGAAAATTTCCATCTTTCTGTGACAAAACTCAAAAACGCTTTGATCTATATGGATGAAATTTGGTAGACGGGCTTTATATCAAATTTGTAGATATTTGTAAAATTTTCAAAAAAATCCGCTCAGAGGAAATCTGTTTGCCTGTCCGACTGTCCGAATATAATTTAACAGGATAGCTACAAAACGAAGACAGCTAAATAGATAAACTCAGATACGCATAATTAACATCTTTATATATTATAAAACCAATTACGGGTTAACTGTCTTTTGGTCTGTACTTTCTTTAGTAATATTAACGTCAAGTTTTTAAAGCAACATTAGAGCTATTTTGGACGGACCACAAGTTGAACCACGGTTAGATGACGAGGACGACAACTGAGCTGGCACTTTTCTCTCCAAGCTTCCACAAAACACCAGCGAGTAAACATTTGGTCCCGAAGGATTTAACGTGCACCAGACCCGCTTACACGACGGTTCTTCAGTGGAATCGGAACTGGAATCTGAAATCCAACCTTAGTACCAAGCCACCCTGGTCCGCTGGTCTTTATTTTCAGAAACACATAAAAGCGAAAGTATTGTTTTAAACACGAAATGGCTTAAATATGTGAAATTTGGCATGCCATTTTGTGACTACAAGTGCACTTTTGTGTCGAATCTTTGTTCTAGTCTGTTCGAAAACACTTATCTAGAGCGCAAATTCGAATTTCGTATACTATTAACAGCATGCCAGAGGTTAATTGCTAAACAACTCTGTAAAGATGATAGGACATATTCAGTAAAAAAATTTCCAAAATATCGTGCGCCAATGTCATACAAGACGTTCTCTGGCATGGCAAGTTAATTCGGTATATAGATGTAACATCTTTAGTATGGACGACAATTAAATTTTAAGCGAAATCCAAAAAGGGTTTGACCGTCTGTACTTTCAGAAACATGTAAACATGATAACTCAAAGACTCAATGACTTAAATATATCAAATTTTGTACTTGATTTTGTGACTACTGGTGTAGTTTTGTGTCAAATTTTTAATTCGATTAATTGGAAAGAACGATGGAATGATTGAAATGCGGTTAAAACCAATTTCGATTTCCAGATACTTTTACCCTCCTACCATGAATTAATAGCTGAAAGAAACTTGCCAATAATCATACGATAGATTCAGTGAAAATGCTAAATTCAAGCCAAAAGTTAGTACTTCATAACTATTGTACTGTGCAACTTGTTCTCTGCAGTAACAGCTGTATTACAGAATATACAAGAAAGTTTTAAAGAGACCATTCCGCTGGTTTCATGAAAATCTAATTTAATAACACGTTTAGAAGTTTTTAGTTTATAAAAGTTAAATTTGTACTGTACTTACGTATTAACGCCACCGCAACTACAGATTTGGCGGTTTTTGTGCTAATGCGCCAATAAAGAGCAGTGTTTTGATTTTAAATAAAGTGTTTTATTTTATGATTTGTCGCAAAAATTTTAGGTGTAGATTGGCGGCACTTAAAAACCGCCAAATCTGTAGCTGCGATGGCGTTAATACGTAAGTACTAATTGTACCATGCACAAGCCGGATGTTTTAGAAGTTTGGATTCAGTTTATAAAGCAATAAATCGCAATCGAATTTAAACAGAAATTGCTTTTTGCATAGGAAGATTAAAAATAAAATCATTATGTTTATTTTCTCGTATATATATTATGTACAAAGTGAAAATATTGTGATGGTTAAAAAATTCGAACTCGAGAATGGACGAATATCCATATTTCGGTCCACCTCGAGACTAAAAAAACAACAACTCTTTTTTGAATTAAGTCTGGCTGTGAACACGAAAACCCAAAAATATTTTTGATCTAAACGGATGAAATTTGGTAAATAGTTTTTATATATAGTTTATAGATGTCTTTCGAAATCTGAACAAAATTGTAATTATAGAAAGATTGCTTATTTCGCTGTCCTAATACAAGCGAATTAACCCAATGAAACAAATAGAGAAATAAAATTTAGTTCACAGATTTAGTGTCTTAAGTAAAGATATGCATCAAATTTAGTATCAATTTAATTGGTTTATCGTCTTTCTGCTTGTACTTTCGTTTGCATCTAAATGGGATAATTCAAGTGACCGAGTACAAATGAACATGAAATTTACAAATCCTAAACGGATGGAAAAATAAAATTAACTTCACAAATTGAGCAAATAAAATATAGACTCTTATCAATTTTTGAACCACGTCTCTCTAAAGATTGTCGTTCAGTATTTTTGCATGCATATGCATGCAATAATTTCCGTAGTTTAAAATTGATATGTCATCTTCAGACAACAGTTATAGTTGTATTTTAAATTTTGGGTTTCAAACTGTTAGATAAAGATGTCAAAGTACAAATAGTATTTTCTCATACTTGTTTGTTAATCGCATGCCAGATTAATCATTAAAGAAACAGTACCAATACTATATTCCTGCTAAAGATCAAAACTTTCTTAACTATAGTTCGCTAATACTATAAAAAGTTTTAGGAGTTGCTTAAGGTCCATAATTTTATACAGGGGGGGATAAAAATTTAATTAGAGAGTATGCCAGTAAGGTGACCATCCCATTTTTATTAATCAAGGAATCAAAATTTAATCTTCCGAGTCTGAAATCTAATTTTAATTTTATAATTCGGTCGAGTTCCTCAAAGGAATGAACCGAATCTTTTGTATTTAATCATATCGTTAAAATTTTAACAATTCTTTAAAAAGTTAAAAATATAGATTTGAATTTCTAGATAATAACATATGCATTTTATTTCAAAATGATAGAAATATGATATTACATAGGTTTACACGCAGAAACATGGTCATCCGTTGAAGCAAATAACGAACGTACAAACAGTACAGAACTGCATATTCAACTGGAATCAGAGTTTCCAAACAGGAATAGAGTTAACCCTTAACTGGAGAGGTGTAGTCTACGAGACCGCATTTTCTTTACATTCATATTAAATTTTCTAATGAAAGTATTAATATGAAAATCAGCCAATATACTCTGCATATATTTTTCTTGATATATAAATATGTTTTAGAAAATTTTCAAAATATATTATTATTGAAAAAAGTAATTGAGTTTGATCATACATTTTATTCTCAAATTACATATTACAACAAATGATATTCTTGAAGAAACATATTACTTTTTACGTTTTAAATTATATTTTTTCCAGTATACAAATGTATATAGGAAACAATATGATGTGAAATTCAACAATTATATAAAAAATAAATAATAATTTACAAGGGTAAAATTGACTCTTTTTTTTATTGGCATCATTTCTTAGCAGAAACTTATGAGCATTCGTAGCACGGTTTTCGAGCGCATTTTAAACATACTAGTGTAAAAATCAGCCTGTAAATTCTGTAGATATTTCTACAGAATTTACAGAATATTTGTATATTAATATATTCAGAATATACGGAATTAATAGAACCAATATACAAAATTATATAATTTTATGTATATAATTCTGTATATCTGCAATGCAATATTTCTCTATATTATTATATTTTAGAAATTTTTCAAAATACATTATCAATAGAAAAAATAATTATATTTGACCATACATATCATCAAAAAAATTTTTCTGTACAATTATCCTCATCACGAAAATCACTTTCTGCTTCATTTAAAATTCTCTGGAGTTCTTCATAACGAGGATCAGTAGGTTGGATAATATTTCGAGTACGACGTTGTAGAGCCATATGCTAACCTTATATAATGCTGAAGCACTAAAAGGGTTTCACAGACGTCGCGCAAAGAAATAGCTGAAATTTAAAAAGCACCCGCTGAAACGGGTTGAAAAAGTGCACGTGTAGAGAAGGCCACGAGACAAGAAGTTACAGGATGATCCATTCGATTGAGCGAAAAATAGAATAAGGGATGACTGAAAGTCCATCTTTAGCGGTCTGAGATACCGCACTTCCCTCATTTAAGAGTTAAATATAAGGTAAGAAATATCATCGCATCAGTCAGCAGTGATTGACAGTGCATAAATTTTTACCCATCGCTAATGCTTGTATCAAACCCACCCCCTTTCCTAAAAATACAAGTTTATTAATTTTTATAATCCAATTTATTTACAATGAAATGTTAATTTTCTTATAACTAACAATTTTGTAAAAAAAATGGATGTATTCTCCGTTGGAAGAAAAAAATTATCTTCCGACCTAAAATTAAATTTTTAATAAAATGAAATTTTAAATTCATTCATATAATTCAGTTTATCTTTTCAAGAAAAAGGTGAAATACATTCCTAAATCATCATTAAGAGTAGTTAGAAAATATTTAAAATCTCTTAAAGACGATAAATATAAATCAGTTGGATTAGTGCCACAATGACAGGTATGAATTAGTTCCAACATATCATATCTGATTGTTTTGAACTGTAGATTGTGATTTCCAAGAAATTTCTCCCAAGTTACTTGAATCAAACTCAAAATTTGAATTTAAGTTATAATCTATTAGCTTATTCATTGAAACCTAAATTATTTATTTAAGTGATAACCATTTATGCAAAAACATATGAATCAATAAAATATTTACTAAGTTACAGTAAATATTTTGTTTAACGAATTGTTTTTAATCTATTTCCAAGTGATTATCTCTTAAGTACTTACTACCATGATTACTATCATGTTTCATAATTATTTGCAAAAAAATCAATTTTAGAAATGCCTGTAAGTTGTTTTGACACTAAAAAAGTTAAAAACAGCAAGTTATATCTCAGATTTGCACATATGCTATAGTTTTAGTTTAAACATCAAGATCTTTTTTTTTTTTAACAGTATCTATAGCAAAAGATTTAAGTTTAGAATTTTCACTTACCGGAAATATTACACCAGACAGGAGACAAAAGTCCATATATTGTATTTGGCCCTTCACTATTTGTATAATAATGCCAGAAATTCTTTATAGACCCAGATGATGTCAATTCTTGATGTGTCTTGCTCAGTTCTTAATACATATTTTTGAGTTAACATTTTATATTGATGTCTATTATGATTGAAACCACGGGGCTATGTCTCTAATTACAGACAGTTGTTCCAGTTCACTTACAGCTCGAGGCCCTCCCAGGGTAGTGAAAGACGAAGCCCCTCAGATCAGACTGGGTTCCGGTGCGAGCTGGACCAAGAGATAGATGCTCCACTACTAAGCAGGAGACGAAATCCTCATATTTACCTCCTATTAAGTGAGGGTTTGATCTAATATTGAAATTTTATGATGCTTTTTAATAATTGAACTAGTATTAATCAAATCATAATTTGATATATCTTTGTCGAGTTTCGCCATAAACTATTTAAAAGACTACAGTCCACTTCATTTTATTGAGCTAGAGACAACAGTGCAGGACGTTTAACAATAAAGTCTATTTCCTCCATCTTCATTATTGATTTAAACACAACAGAGTTTCAATTCAAGTCAAAACAAAGTTGAGTTGAAGTTGTAGTAATTGTTTTTAATGGATAATATCCAACAAAAGTAACAATAATAAGTTCATTCAACAGTAAGATGAAAAAGCAATTAGTGACTGATGTCTTTACGATAAATAAAGATCATCGAACCGTAAGGTAGAAAAGCTGCAATCTTCCTTCAGCCACAACAGATTAAAGATAAAAACTGAAATGTCGAAGAATTTACGAACACCAAGTATTCTGAGTGAAATCGATTCAAATCCAAATGGATAGACTAGAAGAATAGTGATTAATGAAGAACCTCCCATGGCCGGACCAACCGCAAAGAGATTGTCGTTAGTTAGAGCACAGGCTTCAAACCAGGAGTATCCAATCAATCTCTCTATAACAAAAGAATACGAACAGGAGAGATTTACCAGAAACTTTCTTGCACATTCTTAAAGATAGGATGGACTAGATAGACAAGAAAAATAGTGAGTAGTGTGGAGCCTCTCATGGCCAGACAAACAGCAAAGAGATGGTCACTAATTATGGCAAAGGTTTGAAACCAGAAAATAATCCAATTAATCTCTCAACAAGAAAAAAAGATAAGCAGGAATTCTGTCCTCGAATTTTTTTGTGTGCATATTCTTAAAAGTAGGAGGGGCTAAATAGACTAGATATGGATAGAGTAAAAGAATAACGATTAGTGAAGATCCCCTTGTAGCCGGACCAACAGCAAAGAGATTGCCACTAATTATGGCAAAGGTTTGAAACCAGAAGTATTTAATCAATTTCTCAACAAGAAAAGAAGATCAACAGGAACCCTCTAATCGAAATTTTTTCCATATTCTTAAAGGTAGGAGGGCTTTGATAGACTAGATATGGATAGACTAAAAAAAATAATGATTAATGAAGAATCTCTCATGGCCGGATCAATAGCAAAGATATTGTCGTTAGTTAGAGCAAAGGTTTGAAACCAGAAGTATTTAATCAATTTCTCAACAAGAAAAGAAGATTAACAGGAACCCTCTAATCGAAATTTTTTTTTCCATATTCTTAAAGGTAGGAGGGCTTTGATAGACTAGATATGGATAGACTAAAAAAAATAATGATTAATGAAGAATCTCTCATGGCCGAATCAATAGCAAAGAGATTGTCGTTAGTTAGAGCAAAGGTTTGAAACTAGAAGTATTTAATCAATTTCTCAACAAGAAAAGAAGATCAACAGGAACCCTCTAATCGAAATTTTTTTTTCCATATTCATAAAGGTAGGAGGGCTTTGATAGACTAGATATGGATAGACTAAAAAAAATAATGATTAATGAAGAATCTCTCATGGCCGGATCAATAGCAAAGATATTGTCGTTAGTTAGAGCAAAGGTTTGAAACCAGAAGTATTTAATCAATTTCTCAACAAGAAAAGAAGATCAACAGGAACCCTCTAATCGAAATTTTTTTTCCATATTCTTAAAGGTAGGAGGGCTTTGATAGACTAGATATGGATAGACTAAAAAAATAATGATTAATGAAGAATCTCTCATGGCCGAATCAATAGCAAAGAGATTGTCGTTAGTTAGAGCAAAGGTTTGAAACTAGAAGTATTCAATCAATTTCTCAACAAGAAAAGAAGACCAACAGGAATGTTCACCTCGAAATTTTCTTGTATATTCTTAAATAAATGTGCTTTGTGTTATTAATCCAATGAACAATAGTTACAGAAGAGTCTATTAACGTGCTATCTTTGGTGATTAATTGCTGGAATACAGTTAATATATAAGTACCAAAAACATAAAATACATTTGGGATATCAAATATGAAACCAACATTTGACACAAAAGTAGTTATAAAATCACATACTAAATTTCATATACTGCACTGCGTTTTTGTGTTATTGCAGTTATGTGCATGCGATAGAACAGGCAGACTTATGAACATCACTTTGATTGATTTGGTTCTTAATTTGATATCGATTTACATTAATTAAATATATATGTACCATTTTTTTATTTTGCTTTATACATTTTGAAATAATCCTGACTATTTTTATTCGGATATCTGGACAGGCAGATTTTCTTAAAATGGATTTCGTTCAATATTTAATGGACATTTACAAATTTCATATATAGTCCATATACCAATTTTCATCCGTATTACTCAAAGCTTTTGAGTTTGAAAGGTATGAAACACCTTTTTATCAAAACTGCAGGAAGAACTCGAGACGTCTAGATATCATTGTGAAATTTTCTTCTCCTTTCGTTAAGGGTGATTGGCTGAATACCCAAGGTTCGTGCTTTGTTCGTTAGGAAGGCTCGCTTCAACTAGACGACAAAGGGGTTTTGTAAGAATATTCAAAGAATGTCAGAGCTTTTATTTACTTAATAGCCCTCAGCTAAGCGCTGTCTTATTTTATATAATAGCATCTTAAGAACAAGGGGTATCATTTCGGCTTTTGTAAGATGTAGGACATTTTCATTATCTCTGAAAGAGAAACATGGATTTCCCAGTGTTTGGAAGTACTTGAACTCGAATGGTTTCAGAAATGATAAGGCAATCACAGCCTAACTTCTCTTGTAGATGAGCTAAGGATGAATTATCTGGTGTTAATGACCCAGTCCACAAAATGCCTTTTACCGAAGATTCCTATATTTCCGCAACTCATTTTTTAGAAACACCCATACCTGAACGCGATTTGAAGAAACAGTTAAAACGCTGTTTTACATCAATTGGCACACTCAATAGGATTCGGAAACACTAAACAAACTTCATGCAAGCCTACCATGGAAAACTGGCCTTCTTTAAAGTATCGAAAGCATGACACAGTTTTAACTCGTCTGAGAATCGGGCACACTAGATTCACACATAGACATCTGTTATCAATTGCCGATATATCCATATTGTGGCTGTGGAATAACAGTTTATCATATCCTTATTGAATGCCCATATTTTAATGCTCAGCGCTTGTTTTACTTCAAAATAACAGCAGGGACGTTGCCATTGTTGCTTAGCATAAATCTACATGAGTACCTTTTTGTCTTTTTAAAATCTATACTTTTTTATTCCTTAATTTCAACTCACTATTATGGCTTCGTTATGACATTTTAAAATTTATCATCGTTAACAATGGTTATTTTTGCATCCCTTTTATAGAAACAGTTTTTATTAGACTTTGAATTGTAAATAAACTCATGTTCTTACTTTAAAATTTGTGCCATAAAACCTCAAACCAAACCAAACATATATTTCCAAGTACCAATATTTTCTTTTCTGCATATTTATTTATTAAAAAAACATATCAAAACTTTGGTGATAGTTTGAGGTTCGAACTCGCAACGTTAGGGTCGTAACCGAGTTACATAACCACTAGACAAAAGTAATCACTCTGGTACGAAGGTTGTTATCTGGCTTATGAAGTTACCACCACAGTTTCTTTATAAAGAGACATTTGAACTGGATAACATTGATTTTATCACTTTCTCATATGCATGGAGATATTATTATGAGCATTAAAAAATTGCAATCAAGATTTTGATGAATTCAAACGTTTCAAAAAACCCAAAGTCCGAAAAACACTTTCTGAAATTAAGTCTGTTTATAAATGAGCACGATAGCTCAAAAACACATCGAGCAAGATAGATGAAATTTTGGTTATGTTCTCTACTCCATGTTCTATTAATTTCTATCAATTTTTTGAACAGAATCCATTCAGAGGAAGTTGGTCATGTTTGGCTACCTGAATATAAATTAACACGATAACAGAGAAACAAAGACAACTAGATAAATATAATATAATAAATAGATTTAACATATATCGAATGTGGAACTGACTAACTATCGGTCTGTGCTTTCACATGTATGCATACTCAATAACTCAAAAATGCATTCCTTAAATATATGAAAATCAGTATATGATTTCTGTGGTTGCAATTAGAGGTTTGCTTCAAATTTTGCTTTTAATCGGTTGGAGAAAGGCTTGCCTCTATAATGCATATCCGTTTTTTGGTATTTTTGTATAAACTGCCTTCGAGCGAGCAAAAAAAAGTCACAAAAGATTGGAATCTAATAGGCCCTTTCGTAACCAATGTTCGCCAATGGCATGCAGTTAATAATACACAAGTATAAATTACGGAGACCAGTTCTGTTTGGTAACATTTTAACGCATTTTAATTTAGCAGTAAATGACATAATTGATTTTCATTAGAAAAAGATCCAAAGAAACATTTATAAAGATCCCAAACGTTTAAATCCCGCTGGTGTGGTGTGGTGTGGAGAGGGGGGTGCCAGCTCAGGTGTCGTCCTCGTCATCTGACCGTGGTTCAAAATGACGGAGTCCACTCCTAAATAGCCCTAGTGTTTCTTTACAACGGGACGTTAATATAATTACGCTAAACTAAACCCAAACGTTCAGACCAAAAATATATTTGTTTTACTGAAAATAATCATTATTTCGATGACAAATTTTTAATAAAACTCATTTTTTTACTTTCTTGTATATTTGTAGAGAAAGTATACTAATCATCAAAAAATTTGAACTCGAGATTTTGACGAATTTCCAAGTTTCAAACTTCTACGAATTCGGAAAACACTTTTTTAAAAATATCTCTCTGCCTGGGGAAAGATAACTAACTCAAAAACTCTTTGAGTTAGGCTTTTGAAATTTTATATACGGCCTATGCACTAAAATAGTAGGTTTTTATCAAATTTTGAGTAAAATCTGTACTGAGGAAGTCCATCTGACCGGCTGTTCGAATATACTAATAATTATAAAACAAACAGAGCTAGACAGAAAAAATTCGGTACACAGATTTAACATCCATATTACACACATCTGTCAGATTTTGTGCCAAATTTAACAACAGGTTGACTGTCTGTCGGTCTCTACTTTCAGAAACTTGCGAACGCGATAATTAAAAAACACAAAGACTGAAATAAATCAAATTTGGTGTGGTACTTTGTGACAGCAATTGCAATTTTGTGTAAAATTTTTGTTTCAATCGGTTAAGAAAAATATGTTTAAAATACAAATTCGATTTGGATGCTGTTAACAGGAATTAATAGCCAAACAACTCGACAAGGATGACACAATAGATTCAGTAAAAATGCCAAATTAACGCCAAAAGTTGATGTTTCGAAACTATTGTATGTTTATAATGTTATTAGAGAAAGTTTTTAAGTTTATTAGAGAGTAAGCGAGAAAGTTTTTTTTTTGGGGGGGGGGAGACAGCTGCCATTGGTAACTATCGTATACGAAATATAGAAGAAATATTGTAATCGTTAAAAAAATAAACTGGAAATTTTGAGGAAAATCCACATTTCAGAACTCCAAAATAACTAATTTTTGGTGTCATGTCTTACGGTCTATGGCCGTAATAGCTCAAAACCGCTTTTAGCAACTTGGATGAAATTTAATATATGGATTTTTTTGGTATATGGATTTTACATGGAATTTGCCGATATCCATCAAACATTTAATGAAATCCATTCATGGAAAATCTGCGTGTGTACCTTTTTGAGAACATTAGTACAAAATGCAAAAGGCGAGATAGATAAAATTTGGTACACAGCATAAGCATCTAAAATTTGTAATCTTATCAAACTTTGAAACAAATCTGTCAAAAGTTAGACCATTTGTCTGTAATTTGAGTGCATATAATAATAATTTTTATAACTCGTAAACATAATGATATAAATCAGCGAAATTCGGTATTTTATCTTATGGCTACAACTGTAATTCTATGTTGAATTTTGAATGGCAAAAAAGCGTTTCAAAATACATATTCGTAAGAGAGATTCGATAAAAATGCTCTAGGCATAGCGAAAATCTATATTTCGTAACTATTGTTCGTCAATGCCAAGCAAGGAATTCGCTGTCTTATCCTAGATTCAAAATTTGCCGAATTTTGGACGAAGATATGCCCTTCATTGGAGAACATGCAAGAAGGTTTCGGGGGGACCACCCCCATTGGTTTCATTAAAAGTGCATACCTCATCTCTTTGGTTTCTGTGATATATCGTCTAGCAGAATGTTTCATTATATTAATTAAATTGAAAATTCCATTTCGTAGTGATGACTTGCTTGCAGAATCGGAATGTTATTATGGTGCTCGAAATGAGGCCCCGGGAGGTTTGTACACGGGCCTGTACGTGCACCTAAAGGGGTGGAATTGGAAATAAAGTTCGGAGTAGCTAAGGCATATTCCTGTCCTCCCTCCTTCCTTTGTCATAGAATAATACTGAGAAAATCCTTTAATGTGCCTTGATGGACCTGTTCGCTCCCAATTAGATTTTGATAAAATTTAATGAAGTAAGTTTGAGTAATACAGCAAAGGAGAATTGAATTTGTCAGAAATTATTTGGGAAATTCATATGTTGGTAAAATATTGCTAGAAAGTAAGTGTTATATATTTCGATTTTTAATCAAGTTTCGGTTAAAGTAAATTCTGATTGCTTCTGAAAATGCGAAGTAGTGGACAGTTGAAAATTATTTTATTTGTTTGCATACATTGACATCAGAGGGAGTTTATTCTTTAATTTTTTACTATACTTATACTCAATGGTTCCTCGAGCGTTTAACTATGTTAAGTTTTCTATTTTTTAAAAAAATATTCGTTTTCCACTAGAAACAAGTAATATATAAAAAAAATGTAAGTCAATTTCTACTTAGATCAACAACAAAAAATTTATTTTAGTTACTTTTTATTATTTATATATATCTTATATTATTTATGATCGGGTATCGCGTCAGTAATCTCAGAACTTGGCGACATGGTGACGGATTTGGCAACTTTGGCGACCAAATAGGAATTACTGGACAAATTTAATTTATTAATTAATATTTGAAAAAACTGTATTAACATCAAGTGTCATCCACTACAAATTTTAAAAAATGTATTTGAACTTGAGTGGATGAATAAAAAGTATTTTATAAACGATTGAAAATTTGAACTATATATATATATACAGGGTGTCCCAAAAAATGTATACACACTTTAAATTGTAAATTTGGGGTTTATTATAATTCGAATAATTTTCAACATATAAAAGATTCTACAAATATCATTCTATTGTCTTGTTATCGCCTGTTCTCAAACTGATGTTCGTTCTGCTCCAGACACTGCTGACAACGCGGAGCGATGGAATAGCACACATGAGGAACAATTCCCTTGAGATATTCGTACATTCATGCTCAATGGTTGCCCTCAATTGAACAACTGTTGCAGGTTTATGGACGTCCTGAACAGTTCCATCAGCTTCAAACGTATCTCTAATTCGAGTGATGGTAACTCGTGTAGGTGGTTCTTTGTTAAACTCCCTCTTAAATTGTCTTTGCACTTCTACTGCATTTTCATACTTCCAGTAGCATTTTAGAATAAATTTCCTTTCTTCAAATTCAAGTCTGTCTGCCATCACTTGGTTTAATGGGTTCAGTCTGTAAAGAAAGAAGAAATAACTTACTTATAGGCTGCTAAAATGTGTATACATTTTTTTGGGACAACCTGTATATATATATATATATATATATATATATATATATATACAAAAGTATTAGAATCAAGTTAATAGGAAAAACAAAAACCAAATAAAAATTAAACCAAAAAAATTATTAAAAAAATATTAAAAAAGAATCCGGCCTGAAGACTTTTTCAAGGGTCAAAGGTCAAGGATAATATATATATATATATATATATATATATATGTGTGTGTGTGTGTGTGTGTGTGTGTGTGTGTGTGTGTGTGTGTGTGTGTGTGTATGGAGAGTCTGAACTAATAGTAGGAATTGAAAAAAACGAGTTATGTGTAGGCAAATGCAATCACAGCGTACACAAAAATGGCACTTCTAAAAATCAGTAACACGCTCGCAAACTGTACATCGTTAATTAAAAAATATCAAAACCCCAATAGTGCAGGGCATATCTAAATGGTAATGACAAAGTTGTTGGCACAGATAGAGAGTGATGATATAAATGTCCCCTAATGAAATAGTGTCTTAAAATGGGAATTAAGAGAAGAAACAAAGTTATAATGGTTTGGCAGAGGTTATATGTCCAAAACAATATAGAGTAACTTATGATTTTATTCTTAACCAAGAAAATGCCATGCACTAATAACCAAATTATATCAAACAATCGAAGATTTCTTGCATATTTCCGAAAAATTGGAGGAGTGTAGGAAAATAAATGCATCTGTGTTAGAATTGGAAAAGTTATTCATTATTTAAAGATTTGCATAAAAGTCTAAAAATGAAAACAGAGTCTAAAAGTTAAAAAAAAAAAAAAAGGATTTAAACTCAGCTTTAAAGGTGCCAGTAAATCTTAAGACATTGAAAGATATCATCTTCAAAAGAGATATTTTTTTTGCAAACTATTTAAAAGTTTAAAAGTGCTTGCCTTTCTTTTGTTGTGGAATGTATTTTGTTGAGGATATTTTATCAAAGTGGTAATCTACTCCTTGTTGAACAGGATAATAGGTGCAGGGGGAGATGAGGAGGAAGGTCAGAGTTTGACCACTTTAGGACTAGGAGGTCTACCAGCTTGAAGACGATGCCGGTGAATTGACCAGTGATATGGATGAATTATGATAAAGACAACATTTGGCCACAAACAAATCCTGAAGGAATTTCTTCGTTCAGTATTGGAGGTGTGATAATCTGTACACAAGATGAAATACTGTCGATTCTGCTTCGTTCCTTAGTGGTGGAGAGGACCATTGTATACAATAAGTATTCTGCATATATGCTCACACTGCGATAGGACTCCACATAAACAATCGACTCTTCATATGGATGCTTCTTCTTTTATAATCCTCCATCAGGATATGGCATTTTCTAGAAGTTTTTCTATATCTCGGCTCCTGGTAGAAATATTGCCATCCAAAACTTACATTTTTTGTTGCTATAATCATGAAATTTTTTTCCTAGACGATCGCCAGTTATGACTTGGGAGCCATTCAACGTCCTTTAGGACTACCTGAAAAATCTTTTTTTCTGTCGATGATACAAATATTGTATAAATTATATTACAGATTATTAAGATAAACAGTCATTAAAAACGTTATTACTGTCATAACAGTCATGACATAAACGTTATAGTCATAAACATTATTTCTAATGAACAAGAATAGATAGAGGCCTAAATTATCATAACTAGATAGATAAAAGATTTAAGTTTTACTTTGTGTGCTCAACATGAGTTCCACTTTTCATTCAACATACATCGAATATCAAATCAGATCTTCATTTCCTTCTACTGTAAGTAACTGATATTTGTATGATAAACACTGCTGTAAGACTGTTTTGTTTTGCAAGTCTTGATGAATACCAGGTTAGAATTTAAGCACCTATCAAATTGTTTGTTGGGATATTCCAAGTTCTCTGTTTCCTCTTCTTGTGACTGCGTTCGAAGGCCGTTCGGATATGCCCAATATTTTCACTTGGTGTATGAGGTTAGTCAATACTTTCCTCTTTGTATATGCAACTACCTTCTAGTTTCTTGCCCAAATTGTACATCTATATTTGACAAGGTGGTTCCTTGTTGAAAATGCATGCTGCAAAGCAATAATAGATTCACTCTTTTTATACGGCAGCTATCTTTACATACAATAACACACACACACACACACACACACACACACACACACACACACACACACACACACACACACACACACACACACACACACACACACACACACACACTTGTGTGTGTGTGTGCGTTGTTCGTCATTGGAAATAAATATCTTAAATCTGCACCGCCATTCTGAAACTGGCGGGAGTGATCTACCCCCCACGCACACACACCCCCCCCCCCAAAAAAAAAATTCGTATGTTTTTATAACGAAATTTTTTTGGCAGATAACGCCTTTCCTGACATTGGAGTACAATAGTTAAGAAATATTAACTTTTGGCTGAATTTAGCATTTTTTCTGAATCAATCATTTCAACCTTGGCGAGTTTTTTTGCGATTAATCTCTTGCATGCGATAAATAGTATTCAGAAATCTAATTTCTGTTTGAGATGCATTTTACCAACCAATTGAAACAAATATGTGAAGCAAAACAGCACATACAATCCAGTATCAAATTTCGTATATTTAAATCATTGCGTTTTTGAATTATTGCATTTATATGTTTCTAAAAGAGCAGACCGACAGACAGTCAACTCCTGTTGGGGTTTGACTGTCTATCGGTCATTGATAGGTGTCTCCCTATAGATGTTAAATCTCTGTACTGAATCTTACCTGTCTAGCTCTCTTAGTTTTGTAGTTATTGTATTACATTATATTGGAACAGACAGATTTCCACTCAACGGATTTTATTAAAAATTTGTTAAAAATTGGTACATTTGATGTAAAGATAGTATACCAAATTTAAATCATCTAACACAAAACCTTTTTGAGTTATCCTTGTGACAGATATTTCCAAAAATGTGTTTTTCGAACTCAGAGAGGTTTAAAATATGGAGATTCATCAAAACCTCGAGTTCGAATTTTTTGACAATTTCTATATTTTATACTACATATACGGTTAAGTATATATATATATATATTACGGCATCCAAAGAAAGTATTATTAAAAGCACTATTAATTAGAATTGTATTTTGCATGCGCTTTACAATCTACATTCAAGGTAATTATTTAATCAATATAATAATTATGTTTATTTATAAATAAAAGTAGGTAATTATTTAATCAATATAATGATTATGTTTATTTATAAATAAAAGTAGGTAATTATTTAATCAATATAATGATTATTTATTTATAAATAAAAGTAGGGAATTATTTAATCAATATAATAATTATGTTTATTTATAAATAAAAGTAGGTAATTATTTAATCAACATACACATAAAAAAACCCAAGTCACTTGTGACCACTGAAAGTAGCATAAAAGCGTTATTAAATTTGCAAACATTCTTTTTTTTGCACTTTGTTTAAATTTATTTTTCCTATCATTGTATGCAAATAAGTTAAATTAGTTTTGAATTGTACCACTTTTTTTGAACATTTTTATATATAATCAAAATTAGTAAAATAAATAACTTTCAACCTTCATCTTCTAGCGCAATCATCTAATAAACTAGAACCTACTTTACACTTCTTCAAACTTTGACAACTCAATACGAAACAAACGAGCGTAACGGATGAAATATCGGACCCACTCTATTATTCCTGACAAAATAAAAGCACTAAACACAGTACTAGTTAGAGACGTATTTGTTCAATTGGCATGGTTTCCATGGAAACAAATGGCGAATGGTTAATATTTTTCTTTTTGCTACAACAATCAATCATGGACATTTGCATATGCGTCAAGTTACGGCGGCCACCGCTCTGTGAATCGGAAACTCAGAAAATTCGAAATTTTTATCCGAATTGCTAGGGAAGGATTTACCGGAATCGATTTGGTTTGAAGTGAATTTTGAATAATTAATCAACTGAAATATGAATGCAATCGTATGTCAATATCAAAGACTTATAAAAGAAAGTATTTGTGTTTGTGTATGTGTTGGAGCTCTACAAGGCAGACCACTAGACCTTGAGTTAAATATTTGGCACAAATAAATAATAGAAATGTATTACATTTGGAAGTTACTTTTTTGAATTTTAATTGAAGATTATTTTGATTGATGCATTTGTACCATATCTTTCGAAAATATCATCGCGCAAATTTAATTTTTACATTTTTTTAAAAAAATTAAAATATCATTTTTAATGATATTAAATTATTTGCATCCAATAATGGCATCCTGATCTGAATTTTAATATTTAAAAATTTCTTGGGGTAGGTAATTTTTAACAACAGTTTTTATTATTAAAAGTTACCAAAAATTTGTTGAAAATGACAAAAAAGAATTTTTAAAAATTATTGGTGGACCTTCCATTGTTAAAAATTATATATAAAAAATGTTGAAAAATTATTTTTGAACATTCCATTAAAAAACTGACATATAAATGCTGAAAATTACCAAAACATTTTTCAAAATTACTGTTGAAGCATGCCATTATTGAAAATTATAAAAGAATTGTTAAAAATTACTATTGAACTTTCCACTGTTGAAAATCACACAAAAAATGTTAAAAATTATTTTTGCACATTCCTTTAATGGAGATGGAAAAAAAAATTGTTGAAATTTACCAAAACATTTTTCAGAATTTGTGTTGAACATTCCATTGTTGAAAATTACGAAAACATTTTTCAGAATTATTGTTGAAATATTCCATTGTTGGAAAGTACCGAAAAATTGTTGAAAATTATTGTTGAACGTTACATTGTTGAAAATAACAATTGAAATGAAATTTAAATTATTTTCCTTGTTTCAATAAATATCTAATAGAATGATTTTCTATTATTGTTGCAAGCGCAACAAGTAAGTTAGATTTTGCTAATTACCTGAACACCTTCGTTGAATCAGAAAGGGAAATTATGTTACCACAAAAGGTAATATGTGAATTTAAATAGACGCATAGTGGATTAAACAAATAGTGCCCAAATATTTAAAAACATTACAACGTCATGGCATACAACTCCATTAGAAAAATCTTTATTGTTAAGAGAATCATGAACTTCATATTAAGTATAAGATATTAAAGATAAAATTAAGATTTAAATAAAGATAAGATTTAAATTAAGCACTACCAGTATTCTTGACGAAGCAGCTGGTCGCAAAAGGTGGCTAATGAGCAATATATGAAAAGCATTAACATGATAATGCTTTCAAGCTGGGATGTTATTAAAAAATAAGTCATGTGAAATAGATAAGACATTGACGGAAAAATGGCCAATAAGAGCCATCTACTTACTAGTGACAAACTTGCCAACTTAAGTAAAAAATTAAGGTTCTAGAAAATACAAGAATCATGCCATTATTTCTATTAGAAATTCCTATACTCTGCTGGGACATTATAAAAGGTGAAGTGCTAATTTCTAGAAGGGCTCAATAAAGGAATGAATTATCTCTGTTTGGAATTTAAATCACAGAGCGAGTCCCCTAGCTGCACTATGCTGCTTTATGTGCATTTGTATTTTTTGCCGATATTTCTTATGAATTAAAGCTTCATTATCCATTATGGAGCTTGTTAACTTCTAAAAGTGGGCGAATTATGCAAAAATATGGTAGGACAGAGAGACACATTTTCGTTCTTTAGAGGATGTACTAAAAAACCAATAAGCATTTATTTTGCTACTGCTTTTAAATCTCTCTCACTTCATCTGTTGGATATATGGTCACAACTATATCAAGATGCCATTGAATTTACCAAATCATTCTATTGATAAAAATATTTGTATAAGTTTAATGCACGAACTTTCAAATGTCAGGAAATAAAGCATGTTGCTGATATTCCAATAGTTATGAATTTCTTGCTGTTTTTGACACGTGACAAATTGATATTACAACGACGATTTTAATAAAATTCTTCGCTATTAACCATTTTTCCGCCTAATCACGTGACTATTTTAAGTTTATAAGACGTATGAAGTCAGTATGACTTAAATTTCAGAAAAGGAAAAGAAGAATTTTACGAATTTTTTACTTATGGAAAACAAAAGAATTCACCATTAGTGATTTCGAAATATAAATTATTTTATAAAAAGAATCGCGAGTTCTAACAATACAATTTTGTCAAAAAAATAATTTAGTCTCAATTTTGTATCAAATCTCAAATTTTATTCAAGACTGGCAAAAGTAAGAAAATATTTCAAGTTATTGGGATTCGTTTTATTTTTGTGTCGAAACGAAAGAAAAAGAAGAATAAGGTATCTAGTATTTTTTCGTGGAACACTTCTTCGTCGAATATAGCAAAATCGCTTGCAGCTCCCGATTCTTGCTGTTTACTTCATTGGATCCCATGAGGATTTTTGCCTTACCCTCCGAGCCTTCTGAAAATAAAATCTTGAAAGAGGAAGAAGAAGATAAAAGATCTGGTGGCAATAGAACAGAAACTTTCCTATTTCAGAAATCCGGACAACAAACTGTGTTGTAGAATATATATATATATAAATAAAAAAATAGAAGCGAAACTTCTAGAATTTTTTCTGTTGTTTTTAAGAAAACAAGATAGAGGGAAATCTGAGTATTTGAAACCAAAGAAAATATGAAAGACTGAAAAGTGATAAAATCCTGCAAGTTATGAATTGAATCTTTAATGAATACAAATCTAAAAATTTTAAATCAACTATCAAAAATTTCAAATTATCATGAGAAAATATTGGTAAAATTGTAGTTTAGTGTGCACGTTGCTGCGCCAAAGATGCCAAGTCGCCAATAAAGATGGTGGACAAAATAAACAAACACTTTTGTAAAACAGTTACGGTTACCACTTTCTGCATTAAAATTGTGATCTATACTGATAAGTATTGTTTTATCTGAGATGTTTTTTAACCTTTGGGATTACTATCTTAACAATTTGAGTATTTAACAATCTTAATCGCTGCTTATCTTAACAATTTTGAAATAAAGAAATTTTTCAAACTGGCTGTGCCGGTCTGCTGTATCGAGAGCAAAATTTAAAGCATGCGATGCCTTCGGAATCTGAAAAAGGCAAAATTTTTTTAATTAAAAAAAAAACAAAAAAATCCTACGGCTTTGCTAGGAGCGGGCGCTTGATCCTCGTAGCTTCGCTTGCTCATTGAACATTAGAACTGTCTGGATTACAGAAACAGTGCATAATTCAAAATAAATAAATTTAAAAAAAAAAGAAAGGAAGAAAGAAACTATCAAACCATTCTCCAAACAAAATTTCAAACAAGCATCCTTTTCTCAACTTCATCAACTCATAATATATATATATTCCACTCACCCTTCATCCATTCTGCAGGTTCAAAGTGTTTCATGCCATTTCATTCACCAGACATCAGTTTTTGAACAATTAGCGAAATTACGACTTATCAAGGTGTGGCGATCCTGCTTCCATCAAAATGACTGTATTCGAAAAACTATTTTCCTAACTGCGCACCGGAAGTACGAAGCAGTTATCTACGATCAAGCGCGCAAGCTGTGCGAATTAAAAAGATCAATTTCCGGTCTTTCAAAAAAATCTGTTGTCTGTCGATGTGTTAGCGTTAAAAATTAAAAGATGTTTATTTTTATATAAAAAAAGTCGTCGCTCATTCTTTATGTGTGGATGTAACTTAACTATCCCAATTTGCAACCTTCTCCACTAAAACATCCCACATTTGGTGACTCGAAAAGTGAAAGGATAACTTTCCCAGTTTTCTTTATGCATTAAATGGCGCCATAGCGCATTTCTTCCTAATGGCGGTAAGCGTATCGTTGAATATTGTTTCTATTTTCACAGCCTAAATAATTTCCATCGGAACTTCTGTTATATAATTTGGATTAGCATTTTCATATTATTTACTCTGATTATCAGTATATTACTTGTATTTTCGTATTTCAAAGCAGTTTTGTGAAATTATATTTATAACGTGCCTTTGATTTCTTGAATAAAACCTGCCAGGAGATACTCCAAATTCCGCCAACAACGACGCAACAGTTTCTCGTGTTGGCGTCAAACTTCCGCCTTTCTGGAAAGCTAACCCTGCATTATGGTTTGTTCAACATGAGGCGCAATTCGCCTTGGCGGGAATTACTGCTGACGATACAAAATTTAATCATGTTATTTCTGCCGTTGATTCTGATATTTTGAATTGTGTAAGCGATATAATATTGAAACCTCCTGATACTGATAAATATCCAACATTAGAAAAACGTTTAATTGAGTTGCATTCTGAAAGTGAAGCTTCGAAAATACGTACGCTGCTACAAGGCCTAGAACTTGGCGACCAACGACCATCTCAGTTATTAGCTCGTATGAAAACATTGGCGGGCGATACTGTTGGCGAGCAACTCTTAAAATCTCTTTGGCTCGGAAGACTGCCAAACAGCACACAAACTATTTTAACTGCTTTGAATGAAGATTTAGCTGGTTTAGCATCAGTTGCAGATAAAATAAATGATTTGGCTGGCCATTCAAACATTAATTCCGTTACTCCTCAATCTTCGAATAATCAAATAGCCCAACTTGAAAAACAAGTCGCCCATTTGACGACTTTAGTTGGCGAGCTTACTACAACAATGCGCCAATCACGCTCTCAAAGCAGAAATAGAAATCGACCTTTTAAAAACAGTCGTAGTTGCTCTCGTGATCGCTTAAAAAAATATAAAGAACCTGCTGATGGCATTTGCTTTTATCATACAAATTTTGGCACAAAAGCAAAAAATGTAGTTTGCCTTGCTCTTTCAAGAATTCGGGAAACTAAATCGGCGGTCGTCCACTGGCCTTGGCCACGATCGCAAAATTAATAGAATTATGCTGGCCTATAAAGTTAGTAAATGGAAATTTTTAGTGGATACAGGCGCAGACGTATCTGTTTTACCAAACAATTATGCTCCTAAAGCTGATTCCTCTAATGAATTACTCCTCTTAGCTGCCAATGGCACAAAAATAGCTACTTTTGGTAAAAAACGCCTTACGCTAGATTTAAATTTACGGCGAAATTTTACTTGGTCTTTCATAATTGCAAATGTGAACCAACCAATTATAGGTGTTGATTTTTTAAAACACTATAATCTTTTGGTTGATGTTAAAAGTGGTTGTTTGATTGATGGCATAACTAAATTAACCACTCAAGGCAAATATACAAACACAGATTCATTAACTTCTGGTATATCCATTTTGCTTGGTGATTCAGAATTCTATGACATTTTATCGCAATTCCAAGACCTCACTAATCCATCTCAACCAACAAAAAGCAAAGTATCAACTAAAATACATCACTTTAATGAAACAACTGGTCAACCAGTATTTTCGAGACCTCGTCGCTTATCTCCCGAGTTGCTAAAAATTGCACGTCAGGAATTTGAATTTTTAATGTCTCAAGGTATTATCCGTCCTTCTAGTAGCCCATGGGCAAGTCCTCTACACATGGTGAAAAAGTCTAATGGAGAATGGAGACCGTGTGGCGACTACCGTCGTTTAAATTCAATTACCGTTCCTGATAGATACCCAGTTCCTCATATTCAAGATTGCACTCAAATGTTTTTCAATAAAACCATTTTCTCCACCCTGGATTTGATCCGAGCTTATCATCAAATTCCTATTAACACAGCGGACATTCCAAAAACAGCAATCACAACCCCATTTGGTCTTTTTGAATATGTTTATATGTCCTTTGGTTTAAGAAACGCGGGACAAACCTTTCAACGTTATATACATCAAGTTTTGTCAAATTTAGATTTCTGCATTCCTTATTTTGATGACATACTGATTGCATCAAATAATGTAGAACAGCACAAACAACATTTAAAAACAGTATTTGAACGATTATCTCAGCACGGATTGAAACTAAACCCTTCAAAATGCGTCCTTGGGAAGCAATCGGTAAAGTTTCTAGGTTGTCTAATTACATCTGAAGGCGTGAAACCTTTACCGGAAAAAGTTCAAGCCATTTCTGATTTTCCCAAACCTCAAAATATATCTGAGCTAAAGCGTTTCTTGGCCATGCTCAATTTTTACCGTCGATTTTTGCCTCATGCCGCTCAGACTCAAGCTAGCCTACACGAACTTTTAAAAAACTCTAAAAAGAATGATAAGCGACTTGTTCCTTGGACTGACCTCACTACAGAAGCTTTCGAAAAATGCAAATCTGATATTGCAAATGCAGCTACTTTGAACTTCCATTCACCTAACCAGCAATTATCTATCATGGTTGATGCTTCAGACTCAGCCATCGGATCTGTCCTCCATACAACTACGTCTAATGGTCAACAACCTCTAGCATTTTATTCCCGAAAACTTACGCCCTCAGAACGTAAATACAGTACATATGATAGGGAACTTTTGGCGATATATGCAACTATCAAACATTTTCGACACTTGTTGGAAGGACAAAATTTCATAATATTTACAGATCATCGACCTCTTACTTTTGCTTTCACCAAAAAATCTGACTCTTCTTCTCCAAGACAACTAAGATACCTTGATTTCATTGCACAATTCAGCACCGACATCAGGCACGTATCGGGCTCAAAAAACGTTGTAGCTGATACCTTATCTCGTATTAATGAAATACAGTTACCAAAAATAGACTTTTCTGCCATGGCGGAAGCACAAGCATCTGATGAAGAACTTCAGACTATTTTGGCAAAGAATGAACTGTCACTTTGTTTAAAACCTCTCTCAACCGACCCCAATTCATCTAAACTTTACTGTGATGTCAAGCAAAACAAAATTAGACCTTACGTCCCAGAAATTTTCCGAAAGAAAGTTTTTCTATCTTTGCACAATATTTCCCACCCAGGTATCCGTGCCACTGAACATTTGATTTCAAAGAGATTCTTTTGGCCGTCCATGCAAAAGGACATTTCAAATTTCACCCGTTCATGTCTAGATTGCCAAAAATCTAAAATAGCTAGACACACCAATAGTCCTCTTAAATCTTTTCAATTACCTGCAGCCAGATTCGATCATGTTCATCTAGATCTCGTAGGACCTCTTCCACCTTCAAACAATTGCGGATACCTACTTACCTACATAGATCGTTTCACACGATGGCCTGAGGCAATTCCCATTCCTGATATTTCTGCTGAAACTGTTGCGCGTGCATTCATAACTCATTGGATCTCACGCTTCGGTTTGCCTTCAATAATCACGACAGATCAAGGACGACAATTCCAAAGCAACTTGTTTTCTTTGCTCAGCAAACTCTTGGGTGTCCAAAAGATCCGAACGACTCCATACCACCCAAAAAGCAATGGAATAGTCGAGCGATTCCATCGATCTCTTAAACAAAGCCTCCGATGTCATGCATCTACGAAATGGACCGAATCAATTCCTTTGGTTTTGCTCGGACTCCGAACCGCATTAAAAGAAGATCTACAGTGCACATCGGCCGAACTAGTTTATGGCTCAACCCTTAAACTACCATCAGAATTTTTTGAATCCCCTTCAATTAACGTCGAGCCTCATGAGTTCCTAATAAATTTACGGACCTTGATGGATCAACTTAAACCTGTTGCTACTGCACCTCATGACACCAAGAAAGTATTCGTTCATCCAGCTCTGGACACTTGCTCACATGTGTTCGTGCGCCACGATGCTGTTAAAAAACCTTTACAAGCGCCATACGATGGACCATACCTCGTACTCAAACGAACTGATAAAATGTTCACAATTGAAAAGAACGGCAAACAGTCCACGATCAACATTGATCGCTTAAAGCCTGCGTTCTTCGAGAACTCTCACCAGTCCTCTGCACCAGCAATATCACCACCAGTTGCAGTTCCGACTTCACCAAAACCAGTACCTGAACTGTCTCCATCGAGTCCTGTGTCACCTACAAATTCTACTCCAGTACCTTATGTGACCAGATCTGGCCGACGAGTTCGCTTCAACACTCGTTACCTCTAACTTCAGTGCCTGCTGCACTACTAGAGGGGGGAGTACTGTGGCGATCCTGCTTCCATCAAAATGACTGTATTCGAAAAACTATTTTCCTAACTGCGCACCGGAAGTACGAAGCAGTTATCTACGATCAAGCGCGCAAGCTGTGCGAATTAAAAAGATCAATTTCCGGTCTTTCAAAAAAATCTGTTGTCTGTCGATGTGTTAGCGTTAAAAATTAAAAGATGTTTATTTTTATATAAAAAAAGTCGTCGCTCATTCTTTATGTGTGGATGTAACTTAACTATCCCAATTTGCAACCTTCTCCACTAAAACATCCCACAAAGGAAACTGCCAGATCAGAAGAAGAATTACGAAAATTGCAAGGAATTCCATTGCAGACGATTTTTTTAATTAATAATTCAAATGATTTCTAAAACGCATACTGACAGTTAAATATTGCAAAAGAATGAATATTTTCAGTTCGTATTCACATTAAAAATAACCTTACAGTGTTTTATTAGCAATAAAAAAACTTTTAATTATAATACAAAATTAAAATCTTTAATTGGTATTTTTTCTATTATTTTTAATTTAACATTTTTGATAAAATAATTGTAGCTCATGTACAACTCCACCACTCTAAAAAGTAGTAAACAAAACAGCTTTAGGGTTGCTATAAGATCGTTCCGTTAGGTTACCATATTGGCGATAAAATTGGAGGGCACACTAAACTACATTTCAACCAAAATATTTATTTTTGAACATGAATTTTGATTACTGAGAGTTGGATTTTTGAATCACAAAGTCACTCGAAATGCATTTTTAAATTATACCATCCGGTATATTTGAAAATGTACATTGAGTTTCCATCTATAATCTTTCTGCTGAAGTATTTTCAATTATTACGAATCTCCACGTTTTGGACCTTCATAAGTTCGAGAAACATATTTTTGGGAAATGTCTTGTTGTCTGTCTCTCTACGACAAAGACAACTAAAAAAAAGGGGTGAACCGGAGTTTAACCCCCTTCTTCGCCAAGTTGCAATAACGCGCCAAAGCTGGCAACCTCCGTTTTCTCTAGACTGGCAAACCTATTATCTTTCGTCTTTATTATGCGCTATGATTGGGCATCTGATCCCTCGCTTTTGAACATTTCGCAAAACACGGCGCAAGACCGTTGTTGGCGAGTTGGGGATTTTTGAAAATTGCTCCAAACTCCGGTTGTACCAAAAAAAGCTTAAATCTAGATGGTTAAAATTTGGTATATGATCTTTACACAAAATTTGTAGATTTTTATCAAATTTTGAATAAAGTCTGTTCCGAGGAACTCTGCCTGTCTGGCTGTTCGAATATGAGTTAACCTGATAAAAAAAAAGCGAAGTGATCTAGATAGATAAGATTCGGTATATATTTAAGCTCCATTTTGTAGACATCCATCAGAGTTCAAGCCTAAACCAAAAAAAGGGTTGACGTCTTTCTGTCTGCACATATACATCACATTAAGTATGGGAATACATCACATTAAGTATGGGATTTTGTGACTATATTTGAAGTTTTGCGTGAAATTTTTGTTTCAATTGAATGAGGGAAAACTTGTGTGAAGCACAAATTCGATTTTGGATACTATTAATGCGTGCCTGGGATTCATCGGCAAATAACTCGCCAAGGATGACGTAATAGATTTAGTAAAAATGCCAATTAAAAACAAATGTCAATATTTCGTAGCTACTGTACGCCAATCTCATGAATGGCCTTCTCTGACATGACAAGCTTATTTGAGAGTATGCGAGAAAGTTTTAGGGAGACTACTAAAATTTAGATTTGGATTTTCGTTCAGCTTCTAGCTTTTTGCTTTCCTTCTCTTTTTTTTACATTCAGACGTTTTCAGTATTTCTGAACAATTTTTCGTCTCCGTTTTTGTCAGTAATTAACTTTTTATAATCCATAGTCTTTATATTATTAGGAAGAAAACACAATTTAAGAGAATAATTTATTTTATTTTGAAAAAGAAAATGAAGACTGAACGAATTCAAATGCCTACAAATTTGCATCAAAAGTAAAGAATATACCATAATACGGCCAAACGATCTAAAACAAATGCAGTTTCTGGAATTTTTTTTGCAGCTGATTATTTTTACATAATGTTACTGATAATGTTTCAATTATTTTATTGCATTTGAAGTAATTTTCCTCAAGTTATAAAATTTTGATCAATGTGCATTTAATAATTTTTAAATTAAAAAAAATGTAAGAGTAGACGTTTCTTTTTTTCATTTTTTAAAAAATGTGTTAAGTTTTATATTTAACCGATTTTTTTGACATCACAAACTCCATTTTTAATACATCCCCGTGTTCTCTTATGATAAAAAAACTATGAAAATATATATTGTTAGCCTGTGGTGGAATATTGAAATTAACATTCTCTATATTGCATTTTCTTAAAACAATATAATAAGATCGTAAAAATAGTATGACAGCGAAATACTAAGGAGTTATAAATTGATTTAGTTTTTCTGTGCCACTTTGAATTTAAGTTACTAACATCATAAAAAACTGGAAAATATCAGAAAGCCTATTGAAATAATTTGATATTGCCTTCCGGTGACAGAAACGTATACTAGCGGATATATTCTCTTCATTTCGGTATATTAATATGGTATTTGTTTATTTTTGTGGCTACCAAGTTTACTTGGCGATTCTCATATTACGCCTAGATTGTCAAGCTCCATCATGGATAGAACGGCAAAATAATGGAATTTTTGGATTTGCTTGGCGATTTTCGGATTACGCCAAAAAGTCCAAGATAATGGATTTACTTAGTAATTTTCAAATTACGATGAGATCATTTAGTTCCATTATATTTATAAGATGCCAAAATTTCGCCAAGAGGATTGTATTCCCAGGTTTACTCGACAAATTATTCTAAGAATTACTTTCAGATTACGCCAAGATCACCAAACTGCATTATATTTAAGAAGTCAAAATTTTCCAAGAGATTTGGCGACGGTTTTCATTTTTTACCTCTGTGTTTCATTTAACTATCTCTGCGAATAAATTGTGATTTCTCGTGGGGGCAGTTAAAGTAAAATAGAACCACTAATACAATATGCCTACTTTTTTTTGCTTCATTTTACCAAAAACTGGGTATAGGTTTTGAATTTATTCTTCCACTAGAATAGGACGGATACATATAAACAACGTCCGTAACAAAGACGATATTTTCTAATCTGGAAGTCATTGCGAGTTTGAATTATCATGTTCATTATATATTATGCATGCGTTTACAGACTTATAAACCGTTAATCCTTTGACTGAGTTTGTTGCATTTGATACATATCTGATATATTATATAGAGGAATCTATATGTGTAATGTCATCTACCAGTTATTTTCATTTTTGAGATCATGTTCATATGGAATAAGGAGCAAATAAATTTTTCAGGGGCATATTTCAAATTATGATAGAAATTTTCTAGTCGATTTTGGCATTTCAATTACCTAATTATAATTTTCTGCATTTGTGAGACAAAGAGGTATTATTTCAAAAAAAAGATGATGCAAAGAGATAAGAGACGTAAAAATTAATCAAAATTCCGATATTGAAGCTTTTGACAATTATAGTACTTGTACAGTTACGAATCTGCAATATGTATTCCAAGAATGTCCGTTTCATCTTCAAAAAAAAAAAAAAAAAATAAATAAATAAATTTGCAGATATTTTTAATGGATGTTGAAGGAATACCAAGCAACGATCCCCGACAATGGCGATGAATTTGGGGACTTGGGAAATTAAAATGTGGGTTCTAGAAATAGAAGTAAATTCGGTAATATCTCTGTTCGGATATGAGATCCGTAGATTCATTAAAATAATCAACATTTTGTCACAGACTTTAACCCATTGTGCTCATACGATCATTAATTTAATATTTGGATCGTTTATCGGAGAGTTTAGTTTAGTTATGTTAATGTCTCATTTTAAAGCAACACTAGGGCTATTTTGGAATGGACTCGTAATTTTGAATTGCAGACGGATGTCGAGGATGGCATGACCTGGCACCTCTTCTCCAAGCTTTCGCCCCACATCAGCGGAGGGACGGGAACTTGGTCCTGACGGATTTAACGTGCACCAGAGCCGCTTGCACGATGGTTCTTCGGTGGAATCGGGCATCTAACACGGAGCCCTCAGGTACCAAAGATGGAGCACTTACCACCACGAGTTTGATCGAAGAACAAACTCTCTAAGTATGTATTTTTTAATCGTTAAATCTGTTTTACAATTAACAATATTCTAGTTACTTGCAATGTGGGTTTCTACAAGTGCTGTTTTCTGTTGCGCTTTAGCTCTGTTTTCGCTATCTTATGGATTAAAGCGACGTTTTCCACTATCCAATTTGCATTGTATACTCACTACATGGATTTCCGCAACAGTCCATTTCGTATGCGAGAAAAGATGCAACTACTTTTTCCTCTTTAAAAACTTTCTAGTCAAATAAAACAATATGACTGGCAACTTCCAATTCATGGTTACAATACTACTTTTTTTGCTACACGAGGATTTTTCTTTACCATCCCAGCTTTCTAGAATTAAAAAAAAAGGTAGGAGGAAGAAGATAAAATATAAGGTGGCAACACAACTCACTTTTTCTTTGGAGAAACCTGTACAACAAGAATACGAAGGAAACAAACCCCGTAGACGCAGCGAAACTTCTGTGGGTTTTGTACAGTTTTAAAAAAAGCTGGAGTAGTTGAAATTGAAGCACTTGTAGTTTGAAAAGGTATAAAATATATAACATATATGAAAAGCAATAAAAATGTGGAAGTTACGAATTGAATTTTCGAGAAATGAAAGTTAAAGTAGTATTTATCTCAACATGGAAATTTATTGGATGTTGTTGTTGTGTTGTGACTTATGGCGCTTTACAAGCCCGCTGACAGTTATCTATCAGCGATTTAAGCCGAGTGAGCGTTTCTTGTTTTTTCAGTAGCTCCAAATAGGACCAAGAGTACGACTTAGCTACTTCATACATCACATTCGCTTGCAAAACCCCCTTTTTACAGGGGACACATTCACACACCTCACAGATAGAACACAGAAGAACAACCATGCCCGAACCGGGACGCCCAGATTGCGGGGAAGACGCGCTACCCTGCCACGATGCCAGCATTTACTGAATATTGCTCTTGCTTACAAAAATGGGTTTTTTAGTCAATTTTACCTTCTCATATACGCGGTACAGAGAATATATAGTAATTGACGAAAAAAATAAGAACTGGAGATTTTGACGAATCTCCACGAGGTTCAGAACTCCCCGAGTTCGAAGAACGCATTTTTGAAAAATGTCCACCTGCCTGTGACAAAGATAACTCAAAAATGCTTTAAGCTAAATGGTTGAAATTTGGTATATGGTCTTTACGTCATATTTGCAGACGTCTATCACATTTTGGGTAAAATTTGTTCAGAAGAAGGACATCTGTTAGTATTTTCGAATATAAGTTAGTACGATAACTACAAAAGGAAGACAGCTAGATAAATAAAATTTGGTACATAGATTTAGCATCTATAGTGTAGACTTCTGTCAAAATTTGAACTAAAACCAACAACGGGTTGATTGTCTGTCGATCTGTACTTTCAAAATTCTGCAAATGCGTTAATTCAAAAATGAAATAGCTAACTATCAAATTTGGTATGTGATTCTTATGATTGCAAGTTTAACTTTGTGTCAAATTTTTGTTTCCATTGTTTGATAAAAGCACATCTAAAACACAAATTAGATTTTCGGATATGATTAACCGTATTCCAGCTATTAATCGCCAAATAACTCGCCAAGAAGTAAAATGTTGAAGCCAAAACTTAATATTTCGTAATTATTGTAAGCTAGAGCCATGCAAGACGTTCTCTGGCATGATCAGCTTAACAGAGAGTAAGCAAAAAAGTTTTGGGTTGATTACTGCCACTGGTTACTCTTCAAAACGACTCAATTGAAGAAATGTGGTTAATCTCAGAATTTACATATATCGATAGGAAGTTTCGAACTATTGTTTATTGTAATGGCTTGGTCCATTTTTGGTTAAAATAAATTCTGCAACTCATTTTTATTTCATCGTACATAAAGTATACAAAAAGCTTGTTGTTGAAGGATTTTGTTTTGGAAAAGTTTTGTTGAAGGATTCGAACTAGAAATTTTATTTAATCTTTTCATTTCAGACTTCCCAGTGTCCGAAAAACACATTTTTGGAATTATGCCTGACTGTGAAGCTGGTCACTCAAAAAACACCTTTAGCTAGACATAACATAACGCCATCCTGTGCTCCTGTGCCTATAACACTAAGTTATCTAATCAGTTGGATGAGCATAAGATGGAAGGGAAAAAAGAAAGAAAAAAAAATGTTAAAAGAAAGGAAGAGGTGACAAACCATCCAGGGATCTCCAGAGAGAATCCCATCGGTGTCAAATCCTACACGACTGTGTTCAATTTTTGGTGAAGTAATAACTAAATGGAGGGCACAAGAACAAATGGTGACTATGAGTTGAACTTACAGGGAAATGAGATTACTAACCGAAAAAGAAAAAAAAAAAAGATAAATTACGTTGCGAACATTTGCATGACATGCATTAGCATATAAACAAACATTATAGAGTCAGAAATCTGTAGCATCCGTCTTGGTCCTGTGTTTTGATTTCCTTAGTGAGAACTGCACTTTTGAGCACTTTTGAATGAATAATTTAATTGATTTTGACAAGTGGCATTTTGGCTTCATCTATTCAGTAGACTTGAAGATGTCTTTGTATTTATGAGCATGGTTTACTATGGAGTGGATCTTGCCGCGTGAAAGGGTATTCGATGCAACTCTCCTATACCCTTCTTCCTCGAGGCTTGTTTCTGGCTTTCTCATGTGCCATTAAAGAATCAGTAAGCATTCAGTGACATAGTGAATTGGAGATCCTATCTCCCCACAGCTACAGTAAGGAGAGTTGGCCGGATGGAATCTGTTTAGGTATATCTGGAATGGGCCGTGTCCAATGAAGAAAAGGATTTGCCGCGTAGATCATTTGGCCGCGTAGAGAGAAACTTTTGGTAATATGTAGAATGTGGACCGGCTTGTTTCGCCTTCTTCCCATTCCTTTTGCCATCTTGTCATCATTTCGGTTTGTAGACAGATGCTAGACAAATGAAATTTGGCATATAGTCTTCTTACATAATTTGTAGTATTATATCATATATTTTTTAATGAAATTTATTTATAGGAATGTTTATCCGATAGTATGTGTAAAAATTATACCGAAAATTATAATAGAAGAAGAATTGAATGAATAATATTATATACTCGATTTATCATCTAAAGTATAAACCAGTATTATATTTCGAACCAAAGAGTTGGAATTCTGTTAATTCATGTTTTCACAATAATTGAAAGGCAGGGTGACTTGAATAAATGAAATTTGGTACATAGTTTTAACATCTAATATATTGGTATTTGTATTTTCTCGTATATATGGTAAAGAGAAAATCATCAAAAAAATTCAAAATCAAGATTTTGACGAATCTCCACGTTTTAGATCACTCTGAATTTGGAAAATACACGCCTGTCTGTCTTTCTATGACAAAAAAAACTTGAAAACCTTTCGATGCAGATGATTGAAATTCGGTATATGATCTTCACATTAAATTTGTAGGTTCCTATGAAATTTTGAGCAAAATCAGTAAAGTGGAAATATGTCTGGCTGGCTGTTCGAATATAAGTTAATACGGTAATTACAGAACAAAGAGAGCTAGATAGATAAAATTTGGTAAACAAATTTAATATCTATAGAGTAGACACCTGTAAAATTTTAAGACAAACTCAACAAATGATTGACCGTCTGCGTTCTGTACTTTCAGAAACATGTAAGCCGGCGTCCTGGCATAGGGGTAGCGCGTCTTTCCCGTGATCTGGAGTCCTGGATTCGAGTCCCGGTTCGGGAATGGTTGTTCTTCATCTGTTCTATCTGTGAGATGTGTGAATGCGCCCCCCCTGTAAAAAGGGGTTGTGCAAGCGAATGTGATACGTGAGTAGCAAAGACGTACTCTTCGCTCTAGTTGGCGGTACTAAAAATAAAAGACGCTCATTTGGCTTAAAATCGCTGAAGAACATGAATCGCAAGAGAAACATGTAAACACGATAACTTAAAAAAGTGCTGACCTAAACATATCAATTTGGTATGAGATTTGGTGACTAGAAGTGTAAATTTGTTGTTGCAATTTTGTGTAAGTTGATAATTTGTTGTTGTACAATAAGTTGATAAGAGCGCGTTTAAAACACAAATTCTGTTTTGAGATACTATTGAGCGCCATGCCACTGATTAATCGCCAGATAACTCGCCAAAAATGATACTATCTATTCAATAAAAATGCTCAATTCACACCAAAAGTCAAAATTTCGTAACTAATGTATGTCAGTGTCATGCAAGGTGTTTTCTGAGATAACACAATTATTAGAAATTATGCGCGACATTTTGAGAGAAATCACTGCCACTAGTTATTCTGCGCACTTTCTTTCAGATTTTAATAAATAATATTTTAAAGGATATTTAATAACAATACTTTTCAATATTTCAGTTACTGGATATTAGCTATTTAGACAATTTTAGATACCATTATCTGAGCACATTATATTTGTTATAATGAAGATAAAGGTTAAAAAATACAATTTAGAGAAAGAAATCAAATCTATAATATTGTCATGCTCAGATGTTTCGGTCTACAGGTTCTAATTTTATTTTTTCTTTCCTATTTTTAATGTCTTCTTCTTTTCGTCTGTTTACATTTCGACATTTCTAATTTTCCACAGCACCCCTCCTGTTATTGTTTACTTCATAATACAGGATTCTTTGTCCAGATTTCTGAAAAATGGAAGCTTGAATGGTGTTGCCACCAGATCTATTATTTTCTTCTTTCAAGATTTTATTTTCGGAAGCCTTGAAGGGTAAAGCCAAAGCCCTTCAAGGCTTCGAGGGGAGGTAGCAAAACAAGTGTACAAAGCAGAAATCGGAAGTTGTAAGCGGCTTTGTTGTGCCCAAAGAAAAAGTACTTTTCCGAGAAAATGATGCACATTTTGTTTTTGTGTTTTTATGTTTTAGACATCGAAAGGTTTCAGTTTTCGATTGTTCCATATTTTTTTTTCTTAAATTTTTTAAATCTTTTCTGAAGAATTTTCGATTTTTACAAAATCTTGTACATTGAATAGTACACTGCTGTGTACAATTATTTATAATTCTTCCGAACCTAAGTACTTTTGAATAGAATATGAAGAATAGAACAAGAATATGAAGAATAGAATACATATTAATTATTCTTCGTGAATTCTTAAAAATAGTGAATATATTCTTAGTGAAAATAATTTGTTTCCCTTTTTTTCCCCTGTTGATACATTCATTCCAGGATTCGTATTTTACCAGTTGGCGAAATCAATACAGTTGTTCAGACTGGGGAGGCCTTTGCTACAGTTTTATTTTTTATTACTTCTTGATGGTGGTCACCTATAGTAAATGACTGTATTGGATACAGGTCACCATGGTTACATGTAGTGGACAGGTGGCCATTGCTAAAGTATTTAGGGTCATGGAACTTGATATGAAATAAAAATTGGGAAAACAGGTAAAATATTTACTGCTGATAGGTTCTATTGAGGTCCCCTACCCATAGAAAGCATTTAAAGTAGTCTTGGATAACGTCTCGAATTGGAGACCAAAAGTTTCAACTTCGAGACCCGTTCCCGATAAAGGTCCGCCTTGTATATGGACCTATGCGCCATTCCCACTTGTGTGATATGGAAGTTTGAAAAGTGTCACTCTCATCTTCTGATCATGGTTCTGACTTTTGAAGTCCCTTCCAAAATAGTCCCCATGTTAATACCACATAATATATTAATATAAATAAACCAAACCCCATAGAAAATTACAATGGATTAGTATTTTTGAGAATTTTATGCGATAGTGAGGGGAGGGAGAGACGACCATTGATGACGTATCTAGGGGTCAAGAGGTTTCATAGCAAATACAAATTTGTAAAATCGGAGGATTGACTTTGGAAGGAAAACTTAGTCAATATTATTCGCCAGAGGAAAATATAACGAGCAAATAATTAATAAAAACATAATCAATATTTTCTTTAGAGAATGCTCGAAAAATGCTTCATTTTTCAGATTTCTTCCAAAAATGAAGGGCTACGGTAGATAGGCGATCATTGAATACACATCTAAAGATCACGAGAAATATAAAATAATAAATAATTACTAAAAAAGAAAAATTCATGAAACCAAGTCTGGGATACGGATCAAGAGACCAGTCTTTTGGTTTGATCAATTATTTAAATGAATAGATTCAGTTTGAACATTCATCTATATTGTTATATCATATATTAATAACTTCTATTTGTTAGTTTAGTTAAATTATATTAACTTCCCTGCCGGCGTCCTGGCATAGGGGTAGCGCGTCTTGCCCGTGATCTGGGCGTCCCGGGTTCGAGTCCCGGTTTGGGCATGGTTGTTCTACTGTTGTTCTATCTGTGAGATGTGTGAATGTGCCCTCCTGTAAAAAGGGGTTGTGCAAGCGAATGGATGATGCGTGAGTGGCAAAGTCGTACTCTTGGCCCTAGTTGGCGCTGCTATAAAAAATAAGAGACGTTCCCCCTCAGGCTTAAATCGCTGTCTTCGTAACAGCGGGCTTGTCAGTGGCAAGTGCCATAAGAAACAAACAATCGAATGCAGTTTTAAAAAATATATATATATTCTTTTTAATGGACTGGAGATAAAATTTCATATATATAGTTTTAACTTGAAGATAGTTGCCAAATTCCATTCTCCAATTCATAACACTTTTTTATTATCATACACATACAGAAAGGCAGACAGACACATAATAATGATTTTAGTTGGTAGGGGTTATTTTGTGGTTTTAGTGGGTCTCTCCCCCCCCCCCTGTAGTCAGGAGAGTTTGAAACTTTGAGATACAATATTATTATTGTACGATAGAATTTAAAAAGTAAAATATTTTCTTAATTAATAGATTTGTTAACCCTCTCATTTCTACCATCATTTGATTTGAAGAGACGTTCCCCTCAGGCTTAAATCGCTGTCTTCGTAACAGCGGGCTTGTCAGTGGCAAGTGCCATAAGAAACAAACAAACAAACAATATTAACTTCCCGTTATAAAGCAACATTAAGGCTGTTTTGAAACGCACCGCGTAATTTTGAGCCACAATCAGATGACGAGGACGACACTTGAGCTGGAACCTGCTCTCCAAACTTTCGCACCGCATCAGCTGGAAGGCATTTGGCGGACGGATTTAACACGTACGCGACCCGCTTACACTGTGGTTCTTCGATTGAATAGGGTCTCTAACCTGAAGCCCTTCAGTCGCGAAGTCGAGAATTTAAGTGAAATTTAAGTTAAAGTTTTACCGTGGCCCATCTTAGGAGCAGTTTTTTTTTAAAAAAATATTTTTCTGCAATTGGTTGAATGGAAGGTATAATCCGCAAAACTTAATACTCGAAATAAGGTCAGTCATTTGCTACGGTCAGCCGGCGTCCTGGCATAGGGGTAGCGCATCTTCCCCGCAATCTGGGCGTCCCTGGTTCGAATCCCGGTTCGGGCATGTTTGTTCTTCATCTGTGTTCTATCTGTGAGGTGTGTGAATGTGTCCCCTTGTTAAAAGGGATTGTGCAAGCGAATGTGTGGGAGTTTCATATGAGCTAGAAGTCAGACTTCAGCTCTCGGGTGCTCAGGGGTCTCTACCCTCAGAAGCTACTGCACCCTCTTTCCATGGCAACGCGGACACGACATCATCATCATATGCTATGGTAATTATTGAAATTTGAAACCTCTTAAGGATGACCTTCTCTCAATTTTTTCTAATAGTGAAATATTTATTTTATATTAGCTGCCTTTGGCGATCAGATAGTTTGCCGTGAAAAATATTTAATTTCCATCAAATCTTATGTTCTTAATTCCTTCAAGAAAATATTGTTAAATCTCAAAATGAGACAAAAATAATTGCTAGCGTAATAGACTGACACATTTTCTATTCTTTGCGTAATTGAACTAATTAAACAGATATTGCATAAGTAATTCATAGAATTTTTCGTCCTTAGCATTCAACAATGGAATAAATTCATGCCGTCAAATTTTTGATGAAATAACGGTCGATTGATGGTATAGATTTTGGTTTGATTTTCATAGTATAACAATGGTACGTATTGTTTAAAATATTGAAAGATTTCAGAAAACTAAAGATACGATATTTAAGTTGTTATTTGATAGGCCAAGATAACCTGGTGGTAAAGTTCCGGTTGCAAAACCGAAGGGTTTCATGCTCGGCACCCGATTCCACTGGAGAATTGTCGTGTAGGCGGATCTAGGGCACGCTAAATGCGTCGGTTCTAAACGTCCTAACGTTGGTGTGGTTTGGAAGTTTGGAGAGAGGGGTGCCAGCTCAGGTGCCTCCTCGTTTTCTGACCACGGTTCGAAATTACTATGTCCGTTCCAAAATAGACCTAGTGTTGCTTTAAAACGGGACGATAGTATAACTAACTAACTAACTAAGTTGTCATTATTAAAAAGACATTTTTAAATAGAAAAATATTATTTTGAATAAATTATTATAAATATTTTTGACAGAATAAATTATTATAAATATTATTTGATTGAAAAATATTATTTTAATACAATTTATATTTTTGGAATTTTTTCCAATAGAAAACGCCGAAATCGTAATTTATTTTTTAATAATTTGAACTTTATTAAAAATGTCAAAAAAATTGAGGCGAGGTGCATATTCTCAATCTTCAAAGTACCTTTGTGCCAAATTTGATAGTCTAATTGATTTGATAGCACAAGGAATCGCCATAGAACTACAAACACAAATATATATTCCATTATTATTAAGGAAGATAGGGATTACTTATTAGCAATCTAAATGATAAATACATTTCCTTGTAAAAGATGCTTTCATTTACAAAAACATTTGCTGATCCATTTCTAAGAAAACTGAAAAATTCGATACCAAATATTCTAAGAAAAATCTGCAATCTCAGCGAAAATACTTCGGGATTTCCAGGTAGTGGAGAAAAGAAAACAAAAACATAAAAACAAGATAACCGAAGGCAGTTTGATGCAAAAATAAATAAAAAGAACCAACCTTTTGTGATATTTTTTTTTTTTAAATACAGCTCAGTCCTGAGTAATTAGAAATTCCCCGCTATGCTCTTGACATCGCATCGTTCACCGAGACAAAAATGGAGGGGAAAATGGCACAAGTCGTTAGATGTCGGTTCCAGTTACGAGTAAATAGCTGGAAATGAAACTGAAATGCGATCACTGCCGTTCGTTGAACGGAATTCGATTAGTTTTGTCGGATGGCGAAAGATCCAAAAAAAGGCGATACCGTGACTTTTCTTTTTGTCCTAAACAAAGAGAAATTATTGCTATCATCGAAAAATTCAAATTCGAGACTTTCACGAATATACATTTTTCAGATCCCCCCTGAGATAGAGAAACTTGTTTCTGGAATTACGTTTGTCTGTCTGTCTGTCTGAATCAAACATATCTGAAAAACGTCTTGGGCCTTACTTAGGGAATTTGTTATGGTCTTTAACCAAATTTGTAGATTTTTGTCAAATTTTAAGAGAAATCCTGTTAGTGGAAATCTGTCTTACTGGCTATCCAAATTTTAGTTAATATAATGTTACAATACAAATAGAGCTAGATGGATAAAATTTGGTACACAAATTTGACATCTAAATTGTAGATACATATTAAATTGTGCATCAATTCCATCAAAGGGCCTTGACCGCCTCTCATTCTATATTTTCATAAGCATGTAAATAAAATAACTGTAAAACGCAATGATTTAAATACGTGACATTTGGTATGTTAATCTTTAAGATAAGCTAATGAAATTTGACGCACAACCTTTACACAAATATGTAGATTTTCATCAAATTTTGTACGTGAATTATAAAACATAAAGATATAATTGGTTTACTTATGTTATTACCAATTATGTTATAATTGGTTCAGTTTAGTTAGTTACGTTTCAAAGCAACACTAGAGCTACTTTGGGACGGACCTCGTAATTTCGAACCGCTGTCAGATGATGAGGATAACACCTGAGCTGGTATTCCCCCTCTCCAATCTTCCACACCACACAAGCAGGAGGAGGATATAGAAAGCTAATGAATAAAGCTGGTATTCAAAGATGTAACATGTAAAACATAGATCCGAACCAAGTTAAGTACATTAAGGGTTGACCTCTGTTCGCTTGTGGTTCCATATAAACGCGTCAACCCACAAGCACAATGAATTTGATAATTGATTGGCTTGGTTATATTAACGTTCGTTTTAAAGCAACATTAGGACCCTTATAGGACGTATCTCGTTATTTTGAACCATGGTCAGAGACGAGGACCACCCTTGAGCTGGAACTTCCCTCTCCAAACTTCCACATCACACCAGCTGGAGGACATTTGGCCCCGACGGATTTTGCGTGCACCAGGCTCACTTACACGGCGGTTCTGCGTGGAATCCAATTGCGAACTTGAAGCCTTCCGGTTCCAAAGCCGAGAACTTATCACCAAGCCACCGCGGTTCCATTTTGATAATTGATATTTTGTACAATGTTTTAGAATCTGAGGTATCAGTCGGGTGTAAAAACCAGCAAAAAGTTACAACTTGGCTCAAATGACCGCCGTGTACAAGTTTCTCCAGTCTGGCCAATAAAGGGCAAGGTCGTAAGGAGTTATCACCCGAGGAAGCACAAAGGGGAATGAACGCGAAACAGCTGCGGGAGATATTGAAGGTTATATATATATATATATATATATATATATATATATATATTAGTTTTCAATTTTTCTAGCTGGCAAAAAAAGTTTTGGAGTTCGGATGTTTTTAGATGAAAAAAACCCATCGTGTTTTTAAAAGTTAACGATTGCGCAATGCAATAGACACGTGATCGTTCCAAATCGGAAAAAAAAAGTGATAAAGTTTTTGCCTTTGTGATAAAGTATTGAAGCAGGCACTATTTTGAAGTGAAACACCCCCCCCCCTAATTTTCTAAATATCGACACACATGCAATCTGCTAGTCACGTGATTCTTTAAAACCGCTTTAAACTGGGTTTTGACGGAAAAAATTCTGATCTCGAGGAAAAAAATTTTAGAACTCGATTGATTTTGAGAATAGTTAAAAAACAGCCGCTTTTTTTAAATGTTGGTGATTACGAAATATGAGTCATGTAAGAACATGATGTTTTTCTGTCTGAATGATACCACGTGACTTAAAAAAATAAAGTTCTCACGTGATAACTTGAAATTTGCGATAGCAGATTTCAATTTTGTATGCTTATTTTTTATGGTAAAAATACATACAAAATTGTCCAAAAAATATGTTGGTTTTTAGTCACTCTCATATCTTGTTTCTAAACAATATTAGAACTACTTTGGGAGCGGTTTCCTTTTTGAATTGTTATGAGATGTTGAAGATAATGCCTGACACAGCTGTGTTGCTTGAAGCACCATAAACACCGTATCATTGAAGCACAGTTGTCACAGAGTGATTTTAGGTGCAGCAAATTCGATAACACGGTGGTTCTTTGATGGAAACGGATTTCAAATCTTGAGTCCTCATGTCCCGAAATCGAGAACATGTGATCAGACCACCGATGTCTGCCAAGCTTCTGTACCACGCATGAGAGGATTGAATTAGAAAAAAAAAGTGTCTTTCTTTCTTTTTTTTGAAAGTATACCATTATTCCTGATAATTTTCTATCATATTTCGAAGATTTTAATAATGGTGAATCTAATTAGACTGAAAGACAACTAAACAGATATGTACAACATATTAGAAATTTCAATAAGTCAGAAACAGTTTAGATCTGGGTCGCCACAAATACCAATCAGAAGAATTATCCATAAGCTGTCTCTGAAATACTCGTTAAAGGTGTCATCCCGGCTTTCGACACCGTAAAACTGAGAACATTGAAAAAGAACATTCATGAGATGTTCAGATTTTTATTTTAAGTTCCATACATGAGAGTTGTGTTTTTCATAGCATAATAAAAAAATCCGGTATTTGTTTATTAATTGCACGCCATATGCGAATACCTATTAGTTTAATTTATTTATATTAGCATCCCGTTTTAAAGCAACATTAAGGCTATTTTGAAGTGCGGACAGATGATGAGGACGATACCTGAGCTGGCACCTCCCTCTTTAAATTTCCACACTTCAGCAACGGAAGGACGTTGGGCCCAGACGAATTTTACGTACATCAGACCTACTTACTGTTCAGCAATGGATTATAAAACCCTCCGCGTTTTTGAGAAAGCGTTAGGATGTGTTTAATTCGTCAAAATAGGGGTGAAAGCAAAGATGAAAGGTGATGTTTAGATTTATTAGTATCTAATAGGAGAAATCCAAGGTCAAAGAGAATACCGGAAATACACACATCGTTCCGCGCCTCACCCCTTAATGTGATGGAATTGTCGAAATGAGGTCGTCGCAGAATCCGGTGACGAACAGTACATGATGGTTCTTCGGTGGAATTGAGTTTCGAACCTGGAGCCCATGGTCCCAAAGATGAGCCAAGCTATGGACCACCAAGCCACAGCTGTCCTTGTGGATAGTTATGAAATATCCATCTTTACATTATATATATAGTGTGCGATATTTGGAGATAAATCGTCAGCAGCAGTTGATACACAAGTATCAGAAAATCAAATAAGTATTTTGGATGCCTTTTTTTTCTAAATGACTGAAACCAAAATTTTTACAGAACCACAAATGCAATGTAAAGATCATACATTGATTTTCATTTATTTAAATCAATGTGTTCTTGAATTTACATGCATTCGAAAATACAGACGGACAGATAGTCAACCTTTCAACGAATTTGGCTGAAATTTTAATGAGGATAAATCATTCAGATGACAGGTTTGTGTATTTTGCTCTGCGCGTTTCATAATTATTCATTAGAAATTTGAAAAATTAGAAATTTCATTAGAAATTTGAAAAATTAGAAATTTTATTAGAAATTTGACAGAAATATACAAATTTTATTTAAAGTTCATATATTAAATTTTATCAATCTAGCTAAAAGCGTTTTCGAGTTAAAGTACACACAGATAGACATATTATTAAAATGTTAACGTGTTCTAATTTTGTGACATTTTTTATTTATTTATTTTTTAGAACAATACTACTTGATTTTTTATAAAAATATTTGTTCAGTTTTGTTAAGAACTATTTAAAGATGCTAATTAAAAAAACCAACTAATAAAATGCTTTATTAAGAAGTATAGAACACAATTTCTGCAAATTTCTTTAGTGTACGAACACTTTTGGGAGCCACTGTATACATTATAACTACAGTTTTTCGACTTTAACCACGCTCTTACGAATTGTATTTCTCAAAAATATGTAAATATTATGTGAATATTAGAATATAATTTTAAAATCAACAGCATTTTATTATTAGATTTTACCACACATACATTAAATCCCAGAATATTTCAGAAATATCGAGCTTGTGGCCGTATCTACTTTCAACTATCAACATAAACTTTCAACTATAGAAACATAAATTTTTCCATCGTGAAAGTTCATATGCATATTAAATAAAGTAGTTCCAAATATACTAAAATAATACTACTCTAATATGTATCGCAACTTTATGTTTAAAATTTGATGTAAAAATAATAAACATCAAGCTTTGAGTGAGATATTTAATTGAACACAACCTGTTTTTCATATTAATCAGTTGATTGTCCAAACTGATTAGGGTGAAATACAGGATTTTGGAAAAACTAGTTTCCCACTTCAGATAGCTCTAAAATGAAAATAAATGATAAAATTTGAACTACAGATAATTCAAATGATGCACTTGATATTTATTAACTAGAAGGTTTAGTACAAAAATCGGTCGACAGTTGGCACTATAACACGATATTTATTTGAATATCTTTAAAATGTGAAACATCAATTCCGTTACAGCGCATATCTATAAGCATCATTGCTTGGATAAAACGATGGCGGATTCCGCAAGAACATTAGTTATTTCTATTAGGATAAACTTATAACATTTTATAAATAGATATGTAAAAAATAATTCACTTACTTTCTATTTTCTGTAGCGGTGATAAGAATCAAAAATACCAATAATTTCTAATCCAATTGTCGATAAATCTATGAAGATAGACTGCAACTTTTAGATGAAAGAAACATTATTTAATATGTTGGGCAAGAATAAGGAAGCACACACATTACATGGAAAACACTTGACTTCTCTGCACATCATGCGTACGTTACAAAAAAAAAAAAAAAAAAAGAAGAAAAAAAAGCGTCACTGGTAAAATTATTCTGCCAGAACTAGCATAACTCCATGGCAGTTATAAAAGAATTTCAACAAATGAAGCGGATCGAAGAGGTTTATAATCTCCAAGCGCTCTATACAAGATGATACAGAAATTTAAAACACTGGGCAACTTGGGTTTTTTTTCCAGGTGGAAGACGAAAGCAAATCTCGTCCTCTGGCATCGAAAATGTAGTTAACGCGGCTGTTCCAGCCAACAATCAGTCGCCGCATGATAGTGTGAGTGTGACATTTGCTGTATTTTGAAAATTCCTTATTCCAATATGTGAGAAATCTTAAGGCTGATTTTGCCTTTTTATCCCCACAAAATCAAGTATGTGCACGTATTTCAGGACGGTGACTTACAGGTTCATAAAACTTTTGCACTTGAATTCCTTGCTGGAATGGGGGTGATGCCTCTTGATCATGGAACATTCTGGAGAATGACGAAGCCCTCTTTTCCCTCAGAAGGTAAGTTAGTATTTACAATTGTGAATTTGGGAAAGGGAAAGCTTTCATGCTGTCCAGATACAGGTTTTGCACACCGAAAAAATGAGAGTATAGAGTGTATTTAAGCTACCTTTAATTTTTGAAGAAATAACTGCAAAAGGCAATCCAAACTTTTAGTATTACAGGATAATGGCACCATGATATGCTGAGGGATTTTGTTATCTCACTACTTCAACAGCTTGAATACGAGGGTGATCCAAAAAAAGTTGACAAGGCAAAGGAAAAATGCTTTATCAACAATAGACACAGGATACAAATGGCAATTAAGATACATATGTGGCGGTCGCTTCTCTACATAATCACCAAACCTGTTGAGGCATTTATCACTCTGCTGAACCAATTTGTTGAACCCGTCTTGGTAATAATCAGGTACCTGGCTATTGAGCCAGTTCTTGGCACCTTTTTGAACATCACCGTCTGATATGAACCTTGTTTCGGATAAATGTTTCTTCAATGCAGGGAAAAGGAAATAGTCACTGGGAGCCAAATCGGGGCTGTATGGGAGTGGCTCCAGACCTCCCACCTAAGCGTTTCCAACAATCTCTCTGCCCGCTTCAAAAGAACGATACCATTTCGCCACCTCTTGTCTACTCATTGCTTCGCCCCCCGTACACTTCAACAATATGTCTGTGAGTGTCCGATGGGGACATATTCTTTGCCCACAAAAATCGTATCACGGCTCGCACCTCTGTGCGAGACCACTTCTCTAGACATCTTGCAATTACCGTCGCTACTTCAAGTCTCAGTACTAACACTATCTGCTCGTACGACCGGTCTAAGACAACTAACGCCATCTGTCTCCACAACTAACGCCTCTGTCTCTTGTATTGTGTCAGTCCATTTGTCAGAACCATTTGTATTGTATCAGTCACTGGTGACAGATTGTATACTTAAATTTTGCGCGTAATAAGTAACCGATGACTAACTTTTTACTTTTCGTTCAGACCACATAAGCCACTGTTGACTGGGTATATAATTTTTGTCCAGGCTGCATTAGTCATTTTGATTGATGGTTTATATTTTAAAAAATTGTATTCGCCTAATGAGTTTTAATCTGGCGGTTACAAAAAAAAAAAACCTAAATGCATGTAACCTTTTCAAAATTTTACATAGATCTTTAGTTGTCAATTTATATAAAAAAAATCGGATATTAAAATATAAACAAATGAAACCAAAATAGGCTTAACGATTATAAAGACAATAATGCATCGGAATCAAAAACAAGTTTATAAAAACCCTCCCTGATAGCTACTCTACTTCAGAAGTATGATCTCCATAATCCCACTTTTAACCGTAACTGTAACTGTTCCATGGTATTCCTTAATTGCTGTTAAGCTATGAGCATATTACACTTCTGCCGCATCTCATTATAACTGTCCTTCGCCTCTGGGGCTAAAAAGGGACGCGACACACACCCAAAGAAAAAAAAATCACCCTTTTTTTTCATCAACGTCTTCCCAAAGCGGGGTCGCTGTTGCAAGATAATGAGTATCAGTACACCTTCAGGCCTTTTCTAATGAATTCGCTTCCCCCTCATATTCATAATACTTTTCGACACCTGATGGTATAAAAAAATGAAGCAAAAGATGCTGAAAATTAAGTTCTAAACACATATCCGAAGGCTGATGGTAATTAACGATCATGACTGAAAATGATGTAATGTTTTTATAAGAATCACTCCATGCTTCTGTTAACAAATATATGGAATTCTATTTTTTGTGGGAGGGAATTCTAATTTAGCCTTTTTTTTTTATTTGCATCGCTCAGTATTTTTCGATTTTTGTTTTATCATTGGCATTTGAAGATCATATACCTATAATTTGTTTCGTTTGATTACTCTGGTATTTTTTCCTGTTGTAAGCTTTTAAAAGATCAAAAGTATGGACTAAATTTATGTGCTGTGAATAAAAAGATGATAGATGCTCTTAGCCTTAAGCAAGTAATCTACTGAATGAAATAGTTACATATTCGGTATGCATACGCAGTAGAACGAGAGATTTTGATTACTAAGGATACAGGTATTCTTTCCTTATTTTCTTGTATATTTGCACTCTGTTGAAAATTATTTATTATTAAATTTCGTGTCATAGTTAAAAAAATTCTGCATTTTAGACTAATTCTCAGGCAGAAAAATTTCTACATATTTGTAATATCTACTAATAATAATAGAGAATGAGTGTGCATGTGTGATCGTCTCTTGGCATTCTACAGGCCACACCATTTAACCCAGAGAGATGAAATATGGTACAAGAGCATTTTGTAAGGCAGGAATTTATTTCTATAAATTAATTAAAAATTAATGGATATTTTGATTTTACTATCTATATTAATCTACATATCTACAGTCTCTACTAGCAATAAAAGAGAATATATATATATATGTGTATACAAGTAAGCTAGCGCATTACAGGCTACACTCTTTTACGCAAAATAACAAAATTTTGCAACGCTGCATTTTGAAAGGAGAGAATTTACACCTTAAAATCAATTAAAAATTCATAAATATTTTGATTTAACCATTTTTATTAATTTACAGATCTACAGTTTCAAATAATAAATCAATAGAAAAATAATGGATATTTTGATCTGACAATCTTTATTAATTTACAGATCTACAATTTTAATTAATAAATCAATTAAAAATTAATGAATATTTTGATTTAACAATATTTATTAATTTACAGATCTGCAATTTCAAATAATAAATCAATTAAATATTAATGAATATTTTGATCTAACAATCTTTATTAATTTACAAATCTACAATTTCAGATAATAAATCAATTAAAAATTAATGAATATTTTGATACCACAATCGTTATTAATTTACAGATCTGCAATTTTAAATAATAAATCAATTGAAAATGAATGAATATTTCGATACAACAATCGTTATTAATTTACAGATCTGCAATTTTAATTAATAAATCAATTAAAAATTAATGAATATTTTGATTTAACAATCTTGATTAATTTACAAATCTGCAATTTCAAATAATAAATCAATTAAATATTAATGAATATTTCGATACAACAATCGTCATTAATTTACAGATCTACAATTTCAAATAATAAATCAATTAAAAATTAATGAATATTTTGATCTAACAATCTTTATTAATTTACAAATCTACAATTTCAGATAATAAATCAATTAAAAATTAATGAATATTTTGATACAACAATCGTTATTAATTTACAGATCTACAATTTTAAATAATAAATCAACTGAAAATGAATGAATATTTTGATACAACAATCGTCATTAATTTACAGATTTACAATTTCAAATAATAAATCAATTGAAAATTAATGGATATTTTGATTTAACAATCTTCATTAATTTACAGATCTGCAATTTTAAATAATAAGTCACTTAAAAATTAATGAATATTTCGATACAACAATCGTCATTAATTTACAGATCAACAATTTCCAATAATAAATCAATTGAAAATTAATGAATATTTCGATACAACTATCGTCCTTAATTTACAGATCTACAATTTATTATAATAAAAATGGAGACTGTGTCGATAGGCATATTTGTCTATTGGCGCTCTGCAGGCAACACCGCGTTCCCTTCAGCGACGAAATTTGCTACAAGAACATTTTGTAAGCTTGGTATTTACGCCTTCAAATTAATTAAAAATTAATGCATATTTTGATCATATAGTCTGCATTATTTAACATTTTTGCTATCTCTACTACTTATAAAGAAGAATGTGTGTGCATATATGCTTTGTCTGTTTGTGTTCTATGGACCACACCATTTTACTTAGAATGACGATACATACAAGAACAATTTTGACAGCGGAAAACCTCAAAATTAATAAAAATTTTGGTCCAAAAATCTACATTACTTTATATATCTGCAATCTCTATGACAAATAAAAATGAATGTATATGCTTGTCTGTTGGTATTCTGCAGGCTATACCGTTTTGCTTAGATCTCCAAATTTGGTACAAGCACATTTTGTAGGCAGGGAATTTATTCCTCTAAATTATTTTATAATTAATGTTTTTTTATCCTACAATCTACAGCAATCTACATAACTATATTCTATGCTAATAATAAAGCCGCATTTGAACTCATGTATGTGTGTGTCTTTTGGTGCTTTACATGCCACACTCTTGTATCCAGAACGAAGAAATTTGGCACAAAAATACTTCTTATAATGGGAGTCCCAATCATAAATTTTATTAAAAATTAATCGATATTTTAGCGCAATTCTATTTCTTGATTCAAACAATTGTGTTTCAATGATGCAGATTTGGTAGTCATGCAAAGTGTAGCTAAATTTTGACAGCTTTTTTCAATTCCTACTATTAACTCACATTTTCGCCAAAGTCGCCAAATCCGTCGCCATGTCACCAATTAGTCGCCAAGCTCTATTCTGCCACTTAATATTGTAATTCTGTCATATGTATGTACATATTTATATTAATTGTAATTATTTAATAAAAAGTAACTAAAATAAAAAAAAATTGTTGACCTATGTAGGAAAAAATTACTAATTGACTTAAAAAAATTTTTTTATATATTACTTATTTACTTTTTGCATAACTTTCAGCATTGTTTTTCTTATTTAAAAACATTTCAAACAATTTTTTATTGTTTCCTCACATATTCAATCGTTTTTCAAATAACTGTTTAAAGGTTAGAATGAAAATGTTTGTTCATTATATGCACAGTTTACATATGAAAAAACCCAGCTGCAATAGCCTCCCCATAATTTTCGTGCATACTCTGTAATAAATTTGTTATGCCAGAGAAGGTCTTACATAGCACTGGTGCACAATAATTACAAAATATTAATTTTTGGCTTGAAGTTAGTATTTTTCCTGAATATATCGTGCCATTCTTGGCGAGTATTTTGGCGATTAAATCCTGCCATGCTTTAATAGCATCCGAGAATCAAGTGTGTTAACAGTATCCAAAAACATTTCTCGTAACTTACTGAAATAAAAATTCGACACAAATCTGCATTTGTAGTCACAAAATCCCGTACCAAATTAGATATATTTTAAGTCAATACGTTTTTGAATTATCTCGTTTACATGTTTCCGAAAACAGAGATCGACAGACAGTAAACCCGTACTTGGGCTTGGTCTAAAATTTTGCAAGCGTCTACAATGTTGAATCTATATACCGAATGTTAATTCTGTGTTGAATTCATGTACTACAATTGTTAAATCTGTGTACAAAATTTTATCTGTCTAGCTTTCTTCGTTTTGAAGTTATAGTGTTAACTTATATTCGGACAGACGGACCTCTTCAGAATAGATTTTACTCAAAATTTGACAGAAATCTTCAAATTTGGTGTAAGGACTCTATACTGAATTTCAACTGTCAAGCTCAAACGTATTGGGGTTATCTTTGTAACAGACAGACAGACGGAAATTTTAAAATAGTATGTTTTTCGAATTCAGGGAGTCCTAAAATGTCGAGATTCGTCAAGTCGTACTCTTGGCTGTAGTTGGCGCTACTATAAAACAAGAGACGCTCCCCTTCCGTCTTAAATCGCTGTTTTCGTAACAGCGGGCTTGTCCGTGGCAAGTGCCATAAGAAACAACAACAACAAAAAGTAAAAAAAGTGAAACTACAATAAATACGTCATAAAACAAAGCTCAGTTTGAATATAGATTGTTGAAATTATTTGGGAGAGTTTATATTATTATGATGTCCTGTATCTTAAATCCTTTAGGCATCTATCCGTTATACCTATTTCAACTAATAAAATAGATGTGTATGTATTAGAATATACAGCTCTGATATCTTTGGTGCATGCTTAAAAATGCCTTGTTGATGGAATCAAGAACATCAAGTTATGCATAAGAGATTCAATTGAAGTTAAACGTCAACAATATATTTTCTGCAAACCAACCTAGTAACCGAAGTAAACTAATATGGAAATAAAGAAAATGTATTGAATTTCCTTTACGTTGTCCTATTTTAGAGCAAACATGTTCACATACATAAGAATATAAATGTGAAGAAATAAGATTCGTCGAATTTTTAGAGTAAGAAATACAAATCCTGTGGACAGTGTTGTTAACAGCAACACATTTAGTGTGAAGAAAGAATATTTTGGTCATATCAACAGGTAAGTTTTCAGACTCCCTCTTCTAAGAAGGTTGTCACGTAGTGAGGGATGGGCTTTAGCATTCTTTTGAAATCGGCCATTAATCTGAAACTTATTTCATTTTCTTTAAGGAAAAAGTATGGAACAGTAATGTCTGAGTCCCTTCCTCATCTTTAAAGTCGTAATTTTGGTTTTCTATTCTAGCAGATCATTATCTAGAACTTCAACATCTTTCATTTTTTTTTCTAACGATTCTATCAACTTGTTGGACAAGAGTTTTTGTTGCGACAGTCGTTTTCCCTTGTCCCGCTTCATGGAGAAAGCGACTTAGAGCCGAGTAACTTTAATGTTTTATCTGAACTGAAGGATTATCTAGGATGCCAAAATAATAATTCCAGACTAATGCGGAATTTCAAAGGCCCCTCTCAGATCATTGGCCACAATTTTTTCAAGGTTGGAAATTGGAACTTTATTCACCGATATGACAAAGGTCTGAATCTTCCCAAGGATTATGGCCAAAAATAATCAGAATTATAAGTAACTTTTGGTAATAAATTTATTTTGATTTTTTCTCTTCTCTTGTTTTAACTGGCCATCGAAGCTTGGACAAAAGAACAGTCTTCATATGTTCCTGATCAACACTGATACAAATGAAAAACATCGCCAGTTCCTTCTATAAGGTGAAGAAACCCCTATAAGTCAGAAAAAGTATCCCCACAAATCAATACGCATTCGAACGTGACCCCTGTATATTGGGCACCTCTGTCAGGATTACCAGTGTTGTTGAGTTTCTACCAGAACATAGAGGACCATATTTCTCCAGTAGATTGATTGTCCCGCGACGTACGTCAGGATTGATGTTGCCTTGGCAAACAGTTGCCCAGACGCGCCAAGAAGAAGGCAGTAGTCCCATGCATTTAGCGTTTTCATTTTGGCGGAGTTGTAACCATTAATCTTCGCCGTGTGAAATTACCTTGGCGTGATGATGATGAGTTATAGATGAGCGGACGATGATAGATGACGTGGAGTGCTGTAAGTAGGGATGAGTTTTATTTTGTAATGATACGGGGGAGGACATGGTCGAAAATGTGATGATGATTTGTGTCTTTGGGAAATGGTTTTAATGGATTTAGTTGTTGGTTTTTGCTGGCTTCGTTGGTCAACCGCAAAATGATTTTATTGTTTTGAGGTTTCACGATCCAATAATGTTTCACAGTACCGAAGGAAAAAAAATGGGAATTTGTTTTATATATTAATGATAAATCTGGATGCGTTGGAAGTCGTTCTTTAAATTATGATTTTATTCAACGATTAATATACTTTCTTTTGATTAATGATTGTCACTTGAAGTCGAAATAATAATAGTAAAAATGACCAGAATCAGATCGAATATTGGAATTCAGTGTGCACTGTAGAATTGCAATTATGTTAAGAAAATTCGTTTGATGATTGAGATAATCTCTAGTTTTATATTTCATATTTTTTAGATAACTTATTTCTAATTTGTACAATGGAAAATAAATTCGTTTTCTTTTATCAAATCTTAAGATTAATCTTATATTTTTTCAACTCTAGCTGCATTTCACGATCAGCTGGCTCCTCTGAAGCACTCCATTGGTTCATTTCATTTGAATCAAATGTACGCAACTTTCTCTTAATGGTTTTCTCTGAAACGTTATTTTAAGGTAGCAATGGTCTGGTGATAACATCTCGACTTCGGAACCGGAGGGCTTTAGATTCGAGTCCCGATTCCATCGAAGAACTTACTTGATTTTAAAACTTACTTCTTATTTTCTTGATTTTAAAACTTACTTTTTATTTTCTTGATTTTAAAATTTACTTCTTATATTCTTGATTTTAAAAATATGTGCTAAATTCCTTACACTTAGCTCATGGCTTTAAACAGTTAATATGTTTCACCTGCATACATAAAAGGTGTTAGTTTAGTTATATTAACGTGCCGTTTTAAAGCAACACTGGCAATTTGTGGACGGACCTTTTAGTTTTGAACCTCGGTCAGATGTCGAGGATGATACGTGAGCTGGTACCCCTTCTCCAAGCTTCCACGCCACACCATCAGTAGGACATTTGGCCCCGACAGATTTAACATGCACCAGACCCACTTACACGACGATTCTTCGATGGAATCAAGTCTCGAATCTGATACCCTCCGGTTCCTAAGCAGAGACCTTACCACCAGGTCAACGAGGCTTCATAAAAGGCGAGATAGACAAACTTCTTTTCGAAAGACTTTTTTCCAAAATTCTATACCGATCTATAAATTTTTGGCATGACAAATTCCTTTGTGTCCTTTTGGTTATTTTATCTGAAACATAGAGACTAATTATAAGCGAATATAAAAATTTCTTTTGAAATCTACTTTAATGCATTCTTTCACATCGCTCGCCAAGGTCAGCCAACGATACCGAATCACCAAATTAGTATGAGTTGAACCCAAAAAGTTATCGTGTTATATTCAAGTTATCTTTTTCACTAATCAACAGAAATAATATCAAAAATAATTATTATCATCTTTTGGGTCTCATGAAACTCTCTAAAACGTAGAATGTTGTAGTCAGAAAAAAGATGCCGATGTTAAATTTGTGGATGAATATAAAATTTCTTGTTTGAAATCCACTTTAATGTATTCTTTCTCATCGCCAAAGATGCCACGAATGCCAAATCGCTAAAATAGCAGGTGTAGAACCGAAAAAGGCAAAACGTTAGGGGGAAAAAACTCAGCAGTAGGGTTACAACAAAACTTATTCCACTGGCTTGTTTGGGTTACCATATTGGTGACAAACTTAGAGGGCACATTAAATGAAATTCAACCAATCTCTCTTTTTACATGTCTTGGTGAAAATAAAAAAAAAATGATAAACGATTTTGTATTGTTCATCCAAAACACAACAAACCTTGAATGGTGTAGTATATTATGGCGCAATATAAAGTTCATTCCTTATTGAATAGAAACCTCCTTTGGCAATCAACTGGTTCCGGGGAGTAATGGTTATTTTTAATTTCAATTAAATCTCTTAGACATGACTTGTTATAAATTATTTACCCAATATAGCATTTTTTAGCACCGAATTGTGACAAATATTTAGTCTGTGTTATTTTAAAGACTTTACATTTATCCTTTTTATTATACATATGGCGATAGACTCGAGTCTAATGACATCATAGTACTAATTGAAAATTAAATGTCTGTGTAATCTATTTCAAATGGTATGTTTTCTATTTCGATAATGTAATTTCAATCTCGGATTTCTCATATAAACTGACTAGAAAATTAGTAGCATCTTTCTTCTTTAATTTTCAACAATGAAAGATAATCACGCATTAAATATCTGATGATGTGGTGATAACTTTTTGAAATTATTTACAATAATGCAATCCATTGTTGAAAATCTTGCAACAAATTTTGTAAACTGTCCAAATTGTTGAAAAATTGTCATGTCAATTAACTTAGTATCATTAAAAGGATAATTTTTGTTTTTAATTTTAAGATGGCACAAATATCAAATTTGTGCAATAATAATTTTATACGTTATCATGGAATCATTAAAATCTCTCTTATTTTTTAATTAATTCAAATTTTTAATTGAAAATTAAAAATACTATTTTTGAATTGGATATTCGCATATTCAGACTAGACGAATTTGGTATCTTTAAGTCTAACGGTCTATTCTGTATATAGCCAGTATTTTATACTCATGCATTTCTTTTTATAGGTATAAATGGATCAAACAATATTTAAAAATGAATATAGAGATAAATCCAAGTTTGAAATAATTTATTTTATAATACAACTTATCGAAAAAATTATATTTTCCTTTCCAATGAAAACAAGCTGGAACAGTCAATCCTAAACTTACTCGCGTATTCCCTCATAAAGGTGCTATCTCAACGAATACTTGCACCGCATTGGCGCACAGTAGTTACGAAATATTAACCTTTGACTTGAATTTAGCCTTTTTACTGAATCTGTCGTTCACCCTTGGCGAGTTATTTGGCGATTAATCCCTGGAATGCGGTCAATAGCATCCGAAAATCGAATTTTATTTTAGAGGCGTTTTTTCCAACCGATTGAATGAAAATTTGATACAAAACTATATTTGTAATCACAAAAGCTCATACCAAATTTGATAAATTTAGGTCAGTGTGACTTTGAGTTATCGCTTTTACGTGTTTCTAGGAGTAGAGACAGACAGAACCGTCATTCCTTTGTTAGATTTGACACAAAATTTGAAAGACGTGTAGACTACAGATGATAAATCTGCATGCCAAATTTTATCTATCTAGTTTTCTTCGTTCTGTAATTATCGTGTTAACTTGTATTCGGACAACTGGACAGAACAGACTTTCTCTGGTCAGAGTTTGCTCAAAATTTGATTGAAATCTACAAATATGGTATAAAGATCGTATACAAAATTTAATCCATCTAGGTCAAAGTATTTTTGAGTTATCTTCACAGACGGACGAACGGACATTTTTCAGAAATGTATTTTACGAATTCGGGGGGAGGGGGGGGGGTCTAAAATGTTAAGTTTCTTCAAAATCTCGAGTACGAATTTTTTGACGATTCTATATTTTCTTCATATATGAGAATGTAAAAATGCTATGCTTTTAAATATTTTACCTCTATTTTATGAATATTTTTACAAACTGACAATTAAAAAATTGTAAACTAAGAATATTTTATATGTGTTAAAGTGAAAAAAAGTATTACATCGAAAGCGGTAAAATATTTTATGATCATTTGACGTTCTGCTTGCCCGAGCTCCAAACGATTTTACTATCTTATAAAAAATCCACTCAACCGAACTCCACTGTATGTACATTCTTTAATTTGCACCTGCCTTGGGAAAAAAAATCACAGAGATAAAAAAAAAACTAACTTCTACTTCAACTTTTATAAATAATGACGATAAATTAGACTAATGGGAGGTACGAAATTGTCTTCCTTCCCCAAACGTGACCCAGAATCGAATTTCGCAGTCGTTGACGAATGGATGTGTCACTGAATCCGTGACTGTAAACCAAAAGCCGACCCATTACAGTTACAGTGAAGGAAGAGTGAAAAATGAAGGCGTGGTGGAGCAGGATATATCAGCAAGGCATGCTGGGAATTTATTTCAGTTTTTTTTTTTTTTTCCCTCCTTCCCATCATGCCTTTGCCTCAGTCATTCTGAAGAAATAAATCACGTTTTCCTACGAATAATTTAGTTCAAAATCTTGATTTTTTTTCCTTTCTCACTTCTGTTAGGAAAAGTCCCGATAAATCACGTATCCATTGAGTGAAAAGACTTACTCAAGGTACAAGATGGATGTTGCTCTTAGATGCGCGATGACAGCAAGGAACCCCCCCCCCTTTTGAAAAGTTACGGATAATTTCAATATTAATAGCTGATAGGTCACAACTTTGTAGGGGTTGTCGTGAGTCTTAACTGCCGTTTTGAGAAATAGCACATGGGATGTTGTGATCAGCGGTTAGAGTTTTATGTGATTGCATTGTTCTTTTTCGAAATTTGAAACATTATTTGATGTGGCAATAACATCATTAATCAGACAAATGTTCATTGTTTAAAAAATAGAGCATCTTTTGAAAAATTGGACTGTCAGTTAAACAAAAATTTTACCTGTTGTATATTCTATTATATTTGACCCATGAGGTTGTACGATTCAGGTTTATATATCATTTTTTTACTTTCCAGTGTAGGTTGTATAGAAAAAGTATAGTAATCGTCAAAAAAAAACCCCTCGAATTCATGATTTTGACGAATCATCACGTTTCAGACGTTTAGAGTTCAGAAAAACACATTTTTGGAAAATGTCCATCTGTCTGTTTGTGTATGACAAAGACAACTCAAAACCGCTTTGATCTAGACGGTTGAAATTTGGTACACACGTTTTGACACCAAATTGCAGATTTCTATCAGATTTCGAATAAATTCTGTTCAGAGGAAGTCCATCTGTCCGACTGTGCGAATATAAGTTAATACGGTATTTACAAAAGGAAGAAGGCAAGATAAATGAAATTCGGTACGAAGACTTTACTTTTATAGTGTAAGCGCTTGTCAAATTTCGCGCCAAATCCAATTACAGATTAATAGTCTTTCTGTCTGTAGTTTCAGAAACATTTAAACACTATAACTGCAAAATGCAGTGATTTAAATACATCAAATTTGGTATCGGATTTCGTGACTGTAAGTGCACATTTCTGTCAAATGTTAGTTACAATCGGTTGAAAAATGTGTATAAAACACAAATTCGATTTTTGGATGCTATTAACCAGGAATTAATCGCCAAATACGTCGCCTAGGATGACACGATAGACTCAGTAAAATTGCCAACTTTGCTCCAAAAGTTAATACTCCTTAACTATTGTGCCCCAACGCCATGTTTTCTGGCATGGCAAGTTTATTGGAGAGTACGAGGGAAAGATTTGGGGCGACTACTACAGCTGATGGGATTTTTCTTTTCCTATTTCTCATGCAAAAGTTAAAACTAAATTAAATATTTTAATTCATTTTTAACCAGAATTTTTATTTAAATTATTTTATGTTTGTAGAAATGGAATTTTTTGAACAAAACTCCAATCTCTTCTTCCAGCGTAAAAATCACGAAATTTTTTATAATGGGGTCAATTCATGTGACGTAAAAGTCACATGTCATGTACTTCTTGCACATGGCATTTAAGTTTCATCCGCACCGCTTTCGTCGATCAGTCTGCCACTAACGTTCTCCGCCAAGTATGAAGCGGATTTTTTGTTACATTTGAAGTTATAATTTTTGAGTCATTTTCTTTCCTCTTATTATGTGTTAACAGAGGAAATACTGGTGTGCTGATGGATGCATGCTTTAATGCGAAACACAAGAGTGACTGTCATGATAAAATGTTTTCTTATTTTCATTTCAACAATCCTGACTTGGGTTGGTAGCTTTGGTAAAGATTTTTTCAAGCCTTCAAAGTCGGTGATATGTTCCGCTCATTTTGAAGAATTCATTCAGTGTGTGTTCATTTATTAAATATAGCTGTTCCAGTAATTTGTTAGAAAAACAGAAAAAGAAATCGGTAAGCGATTTGCCGTCAAAAAACAATCAAACAAAATCGTGAGTGCATTTCTAATTTACTTTATTCACATTTGATGAAATTTCTGATAATTTTGAATATGCTTAGAAGGTTTTAAAATGTTTTCACATTTAAAATTGCATTTTTTTTTACAAAATCTTATCTAAATTTAATTAATGTAAGTAAACAAACTTCTGTTGCAAAAATAACAACCGCTATAATGCAAAACTTAGGTGGAAGTGAATATTGCTAGTTTTCTGATTTACTAGTTTTTTATTACATTTGCAGATTTGTGATGGATTCAGAGTGAATTTATAACAAACAGCTTTTATATTGTTAAAAATGAAATGTCAATAGTTTATTGTATTTAAACTGAAATTGACTGTTATCATAATATCCTGTTTTATAACACTGTGCACCTCAGTGATTTCTGTTTTAATAAATACAAGTCTTTTCATTGAAAATCAATTTCCATATCAGCATTTATTATATAATTTTCATTCCCAACTTCAATACTACATGCATGCTTCACTTTCTTTTTTCCTTTCTTTTTTTTTAACGTATCAATTTTGAATTATAAAATTCTGTGAATACATAAAAGTGTTTCTTTCAACTCCTCTTTATATCCCATTTAACTTCTCTCTCTCTCTCTGTATATATATATATATATATATATATATATATATATATATATATATATATATATATATATATATATATATATATATATATATATATATATATATATATATATATATATATATATATATATATATATATATATATATATATATATATATATATACAGGGTGTTTATAAAGTCCCGGACCCATTTTGATGTTTAATAACTCATAAAATAATAAAGATAGATTTAAATTAATAACATAAATGGTTAAATAGACTCAAAAAGTTTCATGACCCTTGTCAATGAACTTTCACGTGTGCCCCCTTCGTCGCACGGAGAATATCAAGTCGATAGTCAATTTCACGCCAGGTAGCGACAAGCATGTCGGCATCCACAGAGCCATTTGCGCTCTTTATGGCGATTAACAATGCCAGAAACATGAAAGGATGCTGCATCGGAGAACATTATGCTCTTCAGAAAATCAGCAGCATCTTCTATCCTCCTTAGCATATCTGTTGCAAAGGCCATCCTCCTAGGTCTATCGTTCGGTTCCAAAACTTGAACAATTTGAACTTTGTATGCATGCAGTATTAATTTTTTCTTAATAACCTTGTACACCGTCGAAATTGGCATATCCAATTCTGTTGCCGCTAATCTCACAGATATTCTAGGATTGTGTAAAAATGTCTCTCTGACACGCTCAACATCAAAATCACTTGTTCAAGGACGTCTGGAACGTTTCTTATCTTCGATACTTCCAATTTCTAGAAAATTCTTTTTCCACCGCAAGGTGCTGTTTTTGGATGGAGGATCTTTTTGGTAAATTCTTTTGAAATTTCTCTGTGCTTGCACTATCGATTTCATTTCTATGAACCACCATAAAATCTGTGCTTTCTCTTGTGGTATATGCATTATCCTTAATATCTGCTCGAATAAAACATCACATACAAAAGTACTACATAGAACAAACACATCAAAAGTAAACATAACATTGCAATAGTTGACAAAAACAAAAGAGAGAAAAATGCAATTAATAAACAGACAATATTTAGAAAAGTACAGATATTTAGACTGGAAAATGAAATTATCTGAAATTAACCACACGCGCAGACGATATTTACAAAAGTAAAAATATTCAAACCTGAATAGGAAAATATATGAGTTATTCCATCAATAAATGTCATAAGTGTGTTTATATCTTTATTATTTTATGAGTCATTAAACATCAAAATGGGTCCGGAACTTTATAAACACCCTGTATATATATATATATATATATATATATATATATATATATATATATATATATATATATATATATCATGGCCTTATTCTTGTTTATTAAATTTACTTTATTGTATGTTTTTGTTTTATTTTATGATACTCATTCAATGTAATTTTTATCAATGTAACTTTAGCATTTAAAAAATTTCATAAATGTTCTGCTTTAAAAGTATATTGTCCAACATTATGTTTTTATTAGTGATAAAAAACAACAACTGTTCTTTAGTATCTAGGATGTTTCTGTTGAATAAAATTGATTTCATCATTTACATTGACATTTTTGTCATGCTGTGTTTATATTATTTCTAAGTGTCTAGAAAAATAAATGTTGATAAATAGTAAATAGTTTTCTTTTAGTTTTTTGAATTAGTGAGTACATTGAAACATACATTTGATCATATTTTTTCAAATAATTATCACATTATTTTATCTCTCTCTCTATATATATAATATATTTGTAATGTGTAAATAAAAATTATGAAATCATGCTTTTGTTTGTTTTACTTTAATGATTTCCACAAATTAAAATGAAGTTATTTCATCATAAGTTGCATAGATTTAAAAAAAGGTATCCATATCTTTTATATTTCATAATTTGAAATTATAAACATAATTTATTCATTATATACTAATTTGAGTTTCATGTTCTTTCCTCTGAGCAAACTGAAAACATCAAAGTCTCAATATTTATAAAAGTAATTACATAAGAAAAAAAAATATAATAATTTTATTAGTAAGCTTTAAAATATTAACTTATCTAAGAGTAATAATTATTTTAAAAAAGAACTAACTATATTCATAAGATTCAACATTCAATAATATTTAAATAATATGTAAAAAAGAACGTATGTAATTTTTCAAAAACACTGCCATAGTCATTTTCAAAATGTATCCTTTGGATAAAAAAAGGGGGGGGGAGGAAAGAATAAAGCGGTACCAAATGAATTAAAAAGCGATGTTAATTAATTATGCAAAAACAATAATTCTATCGAAAATACTAATTAAAATTTTAATATAAGAAATAAAATTGTATAACTGAGAAATTTTGGAGAAAATAATTCAAAATAATATCTTTAAAAAAAATCGGAAATTTTTAATAATTGATCGGCTAGCCTAATATTTACTAAATAATGGTTTCGTCAACGTTATCGGCAGACATCACGACAGAACGGTTGAAAATTGAACAAAAGCGGTTTGTTTGGTACCTGACACGTGACCGTGAATTGACCCCATTGCGCGCTCTCGATGACAATATATCAATTTGATATTTTTATAAATAGTAATAGAGTAGATTTATTTCATTAAAGTGTGAATTTGTATTACTATCGCTATTTTATTATGAGCATTTAAAAATATTCCTGGATTTCACAATATTTATAATAATGAATCATGAATTAAAAATTTTAAAAAAACATAACAAAATTATTCAAATAAATATTTTTAGCACACTAATAAAAGTCAATCAAATCAAAAAAGTAAATCGACCAGTTTGTCTTTAATACGCTGTTTAATTAAATATATTTAACTTGATTTAAGATTTGAAATTTTGTATAGTTTTGTGCTTTTTATTTTAATATACTAATAGTATTTTTAAAAGAATTGAAGCCTATTCTATTAATTAAATTAAATTTTGATTCTGTTCTACTGGCGCCATCTAGTAATGAATTTTCGGAAAATTTATTTCAGGATTTTATAATGTTTATGAAAGTGAATCATAGTATATAAGACAGAAAGCAGGAAATAATTAATTTTTTTTTAATTTTTAGTAAATTAATAATATATTGCCTTTAAAAAGTTTTCTCGTTAAATTTATTTAATTTCACTAGTTCAACTTCGAATTTCGAAATCGATTTTTTTTCATTTTATGCCCCATGAGAAAAAAATTTCATGCTTTTAAATAATTAAAAGTTAGTTACCAAAGGTTGAAATTTCGCTTTTAGAAAACAATACATTATTTTGATATTTTCCGATATTATCCATCCAGTAATTATTAAATTAATTAAAATTTTATTTCAAACGAGCGGCATGACTTGTTAGACTGGTCATATGGAATACAATTTTCATGTATGCTCAGAAAAACTGATTCGACGATATCATAGTAGTTATAATTATGAATTATAAATTAAAGGCTGAAAAGTAAGAAAGGTTTTTAAGAATTTTTTTTAATATACTAATAAATGTTTTTTAAATATTTTTATTAAGTTGGTTTGACTTAATTTGTTTCATACTTGCAAAGTGGGATTTTTTTAGCCTATATTTCATTAACTTAATGGTGACCAAAATGTGTCAATATTTGTTTTTATCATATGAGAACGTGATGTTGTTTTGGTTTCAGGGTTTTGAAGCCTCAAAATGCGCAGGCAAACAATTGGCGATTTATCGTTTTTGAGGCATCAATTTTTGGCTCTTAGGGTTATTAGAAAATAATGCAGAAGGTTGTCACATTTGGAGATTTATCACTAACTAAAGTTTCAACTTGATTCCCAAATTATTTATTCTCTGACTTCTATCGAATTGCCTTCATTAATTTAAGTCTTCAACCAATTTAAACCGTTTGAAAAAATCACGAGACTATCAGATTATGCATGCGTCGATATTTAATAAAACGATGGGTTTTTTCATCTCAAAATCTGTCGAGCTCCAAAGCTTTGTTTGTCAGCTAGAAAAATTAAAAATGAAAGTTTAAAAAAAATGAGATAGAGAGATAGAGATGGATAGAGAAGTCTCGTGATTATTTCAAACCGGTTTAAACTAGTTAATGACTTAAACTAAGTAAGACAAATAATGACTTAAAAAATAATAATGTTTTCACATGTTTCACTTGAAATTTGCAATCATAGATATAATTTTTTTCTTTTTTTGAGTTTACACACAAAAATACAAAATCTGAAAAATAAAAGATAATATATTATTTTTATATTTTTCAGAACTTAACAATCAGTTCGTTAATTAATATTGCATATAAAAATATGACTCCATCCATTTTTGAAAGATGGCATTAGACATATTTCTCGTCTGCACATAAATCGGGAAAAGTTGTATTTGAAAGGTTTTACAACAAGATTAAAAATTAGTAAATGACCTCTGATTAGTAAAATATATATTTGAAATATATATTAGTAAAATATATATTTGAAATATATATTAGTAAAATATATATTTGAAAAATATATATATTCATTTAATTTAAAGATCTTTTAAAGTTTTGTGCAGAACAAATGGCATCTGTAGAAAATTAAGTTACATTATTTCGTTAAAACATTTTAAGGGTAACAAATCAGTTTCTGTTACGCATTTATGGTTAACGTATCCCATTGTAATTAGTAATTTTGGTGACATACAAATAAGGATTTCAATACACAATGTATTGAAATCCTTAGTATGATAAACCCTCAAAAAAATTTCAAAATGTTGCAACCAAATCAAACCAGTTATGGTTAATGAAGCAACGTTTGAATAATTTAAACTAAGCACTGAAAAAAATTCCCAGGATATGACGTTTATGACAAGGTTGTTTTCGAACATGACAAAGGTGGTGCACATGTCAACAGATCAATGAAAGAAACTTCAGAATCTCTTCGCTGTGATATCTTGCCTCATCTGTCGTATTTATCAGATGTTACTCCTTCAGACTACTATTTGTTTCTCCCCATATAGAGCGTCCTTTTTTAAGAGAGCTATTATCCCTCATGTAAATATCAAAAATTGATGTGATAACCTAATTGTATCAGAACAAAAAGTTTTTTATCTTCGTAGAATTCAATCATTCAAACATAAACATAAACAAATGCAGAAGTAGCAAAAGATAAACAAATGCAGAAGTTTCTGACGGAAATATTTTGTTTAAATCGATCATTAATTTTTATAGTTCTTTTTAACTTAACTAGTTCTTTTTTAACTTAAAGAAAAGACGGAGATCTATTTACGGAGTCATTATTCATGTATTGAAATTTTAATTTCAATTGATTGGCGTCATCTAGTAACAAATTCGAAAAAATATTGTTAAGACTGTATATTTTAAAGTTAATTATTTATAAATTGAGGGCAAAAAAGGGAGAAAAGAACTAAATATAATTTTTAAAAAACTAAGTGTATAAAATATGTTTGTAAAAGCCATTTTTATCAAGCATATAAATTTGCGGTCTCATCATTGATGTAATGAAATTTTAATTACACCTGAGTGGCGCCATCTGGTAACAAATTCTAAAAAATATTGTTAAGATTGTATACTTTAAAGTTAATTATTTATAAATTGAGGGCAAAAAAGGGAGAAAAGAACTAAATATAATTTTTAAAAAACTAAGCGTATAAAATATGTTTGTAAAAGCCATTTTTATCAAACATATAAATTTGCGGTCTCATCATTGATGTAATGAAATTTTAATTACACCTGAGTGGCGCCATCTGGTAACAAATTCTAAAAAATATTGTTAAGATTGTATATTTTTAATTATTTATAAACTGAGGGCAAAAAAAAAAGGATAAAATAATTTAAATATAATTTTAAAGAAATAAACATATAAAAATATGTAAAATCCGTTTTTAACAAATATAATACATGCTTTGAAAAGTTAAAGGTCATGTTTTGCATTCAAATATTGCTAAGTCATCTAATATGCTGATATTATTTTTTGGCGTCTTTTTCCTTTATTAAAATTAACTTACTTTCCTTTTCCATTGCCGGTTTTCTTTTGATTTTCTTTCTAGAAACCCCGCTTTTCGACAAGCTCGCCTTATTGAATCCAAACAAATAAACTTAGTTACACCGAAACAAATGCAATAAAAAGTCGTCAACCAAAATTTTCTACCGTTGCCAGATTCTAAATGATTCGTATTTAATTTGTTGCGGCTCCTGATTTTAAGAATTTCTTTCTTTTTTTTTATTTCTAGTGCTTTCATGTCTCAAAAAAACTTTTGTGTTTTCGTCTGGTGGTTTTTCTTTTTTCTACATCGGAATCTTTTGTTGTCTCTTATACTATACTTTTGAACTTGGCCGTCTGGAAGCTTTGAGAAAAAGGATGCATTGAATTTGCATTTCTGAAATTATATCACATCGCTGGTTTTTATATAATATAGGTGAAACGCAACTAGTATAAAATATTTACTGGAAAACACAATTTTATATTTTGCAAATTTAACTCTAGACTGAGTGGATTATTACATTGTGAAATTTCAAAATCTACCAAAAAGATATAAAGTTTCTCAGAATCCTTTTTACTTTGACAAATAATACTAAGGCAGATGCAATGGAATTTCTGTTGGTGGATAACAGAGCCAGAAAGTCAATATATATACAAATGTTTCTAAACAATGAATAGTTGGGGTTATACGATACTTTTGTTGTCGAACAATGCTTTAACAAATTAAAGTACACAACTATTACCCGTGCTATCCAAACTTTGCATTCAAAACCGTCTCAGAACTCTTAAAATACAAAGTTTCTTTTTGCAATAGGTGTCCAACAATGCGTTTGCAAAAGAAAATGCTACCAAAGCCCCCTAAGACATTTTATTGCTAGAACGCGAATCGTTTGGTTTCTGCTTACGTATTTCGAAATGAAAGTCAGGAACTATTGCTTTAAGCCCCACAAACTTTACTTCACAAACTTTTACAGAAAAGATTCTCTTTCTTAAAGTTGTACTATTTGTACTGTTTGCCATTTAAATTAAACGGAATAGTTAGAATGACAAATATAAGTGGTAACTTTAAACAAGATTTATAGTGCGTTGTTTTACTGGTTGTCTGCTATTTTTTATCGTCTTACTCAACTGAAACACTTTGTATTACAAAGTTTCTTAAAACTGTTTGTATAGCGAATGCATCAGCAGAGATTGGATTTTGAAATGACATGTCTGAGCCCGCCCCCTCGCTTTCTCAAAAAAGCACTCAAAATTAAGTCTATTAATACATTAACTGAAAAAACGAGAAGGATGAAAGTCTGTATATGGCTTTTACCTTTGAATTAGATATATTTTTAATCTAATTTTGCTGAAAATCCTTTTTCTGAAGTCTGACCATCTCAATATTTACAGCCAGCTGTGTCGTCACTGTTACTACACTCCTCGAGATAGCCAGATGGTGGATCTTTTCACCTGGGTGGTCTCGCATCTGTTCATTAGCGACTGCAATGAAAGACCACATGTGGAATTCCTCGGACGAGAGGTATTGATAGTACATTCAAAGAGAAAAGGGTATCCAAACATCTGGATGCTAGGTGTTTCTCTTTGTGAAAGGACCTTCCCACGAGCCACTGGCGCCGCTGAGTGAACATATTACTGAATCCCGATTGGCCGAAAGAGAGCTCAAATGACCAATGTAAATTAAGAGGCGGAGAATGTCGCCGAAATAAAGTGCGGAGATTTTTTTTTTTTTTTTTTTTTTTTTTTTTTTTTTTTTTTTAGGAGGAGAGAAGAAATGAATTGCAGGAGACTGTTGGAGTACGCCCACGAGTTCGGAGTCCAAGAACCAACGGAGTTTCAAGAAAGCCTTCGACTTTGACTGTTGTATCTCCTACTACAGGTGTAAATAACTATTTATTTTACCAAGATTAGAACAAGTTGTTCTTTGTATATATATATAGGTTTGCAAAATAAAGAATTGTCTGGAAATTCTGCTTCGTTATTTGATCAGTCTAGATCAGGATATTACAATATCAAGAGCAAAAATAAAGAATAAAATTTGTACTCTAATTTGAAGGATGAATTCTATCATATTGTTTTATTATCAAAATGTAAGAAATTGCTGTTTTGTCCATAGGTGTTCAGTGCAAGAAATCAGCAGGATAATTGAAAAAGCAGCGTCCACGAAACAGTGGGGCACAGGTAGTAAAAAACATAGGAAATGTTATGCAGAAATCAACCACACACACACACAAACAAGCACGCACGCACGCACACGCACACACAGAATATCATTACTAAAAAACAGCAAAAATATTGAATGTTCGGAGTGCAGAAACATTGTTCGCTCTCTCTGCGATCAGCCTTCAAAGAAAGAAAATCACTCCTCTAGCGAGCATTTCATTTTTTATAGTTTCCCATCCAGAGTATGGAATTTTCTAGAAGCATATTCGGATCATATCACCATAATTCTTGTATTTTCGTGAACCTTCATTTTTATGGCACAATTCTGTCTCCAAGATGGAGAATCATTCATCTGACAGCCATTTAAGATCTTCAAAAATATGTGTATATGTCTGTTCTTTATTATAAGAAAAACTGCGAGGGGGGGAACAATATTATTGATTCGTAATTATATACATTAAATCTGGACGGAATTCGTTGTTGTTGTTCTCAATAGCACTTGTCCTGGACAAGACCACTGACTTTAAGAAGTCATTGGCGGATAAAGCCAAGCGTACGTCTCTTGTTTTTTCAGTAGCGTCATCTAGGGCCAAGAGAACGACTTAGCTACACACACGTCACAATCCTTTTTACAGGGCGGACTTCATTCACGCATTTCATTCACTCAACCACAGATCGTCATTTAGACCTGAATCAGAGAACGATCACCCCTAATCCGGTACCCCAGTGGTATTACTCTCGACATGGAGGACTTTATGACCACGACAGATTTACACGTGCGCCAGCCACCACCACACACGGAGAGTCTTCGGCTGGAGGGGTTCAAACTCGCAATCCAAGGGACGCGAATTCAACGCCCTACGAACCAGGATATCCCGGCCTTGGACTGAATTCGTATATGGGCTGGCCATGTTTTAGTCTACACTTGTGTAAGTGAATGGGATGATTCAGAAAACTTACATCACAACGTATGCGATGATTTTAAACGACTTAGATAATGAAAATATTTATGCTTTCTTATTATCAAATGTTACACCAGTATCTAATTTTGGACCCATAGAGAGGAGAACCTAGTTGAGAGGAAGTCGTCCAAAATGCATTCTAAGTTTTCTTTCGTCCACTACAAAGAAACAGAAGTTATCATGTTATATTAATATTCATTAACAGCCTCTTACGTCAGTCTGGCACGTGGCTTATTTGTGGGACTTGGCGCTTTTTCTGTGATTCCCCTTCATGATACAAACTCAATTGAAGAGAAATGAACAGAAAAATGTTATAATGTTAGCATAGCAGAATTTCCAGGAGAGAATACTATCCATTATTTTGCTGTTTTTTCGTTTTTTCAATTATAGTTAGATGTCTAAGTCTATTCTACAAGAAATACAGAACCGTCTCAAGAGCATTGAATCACTTGCGGTGAATCAAATTTCACATGTATTTAATGAGTTATTTTTAGGATAATTTTCATTGTTTTTTTTAATCATAATATCTTTTTCTACTCAGAATCAAATTATATTGTAATTAAAATTGCTTATACTTTTTTTCACTCATATGTCGTTTTATGATAGCCAAGCTACAGTGCTTTACTATTAAGTATTTTAGTCCAGAGTCTATTTCCTATAATAAACTATACGTTTCATTTTAAATAATTTTGCTGAAACAACTTAGTTTTCGCATCTTTCAACAAAATTTATAATTTTTACTTATTCTCTCAGATATTTAACAACTCAAACCTTCAAAATAATAAAAATCCTCACAATGAAAAATTAAAACCTTTTCAGAACATAATTTTTGTAAATGTAGCATGCAGAAAGTATTTCAAACAGAACTGAGTTCGAGCCGACTCTAAAATCAAATCCCCTTCTTTTTCGATCTAAACTCTGACATGGGATTTGAAAAAAATTCTCAAGTTAAGTATTTACAGCAGATTTAGTTTTTTTTAAAGCGCTTCCATAATTTTTAAAACTTTAACGAGTTTTATCTAATTAAAAGATTTTCAGAATTAACCTTGAGATTTAAGCGAAGTCACGTGTAAATTTCTGTATGCGGCATTAAAGGACTGAACAGAAAGAAAAATGATCTAGGAGGTTTTAGTAGTTAAAGGTATTGTTTATACCTGGGCTAGGAAAATGGCTTTTGTTGACAAATATGTGTAGATAGCAAGTGTGTTTATAAATCCTTCGCCAATCCTCTTTGTTGGTGAATTTTACAGAGTCTGTCTAGTTATGTTAGAATCTCATTTAGAAACAACATTAGGGCTATTTGGAGCAGATTTCGTAAATTTGAGACCCCATTCAGATGAAAAGGACGTCATATGAGTTTGATATTGTCACCCCAAACTTAGAAGGAAATGGATTAAATGGATATCGTAGAAATAAAAGAAAATGCTTTAATACAATGCAGGCTTGTTTTATGAAATTTATGGAAATTTTACATACATAAGCTGGCAAAATCTCTTTTATAGGGCAACTACATTTCATTTTCATAGATAAACTAAATGTATTGTGTTGTTTCCATTTTGTTTTGTCTAATAAGTCGGTATGCTATACTCAGAGCCATGGGGCGTTGGTCTTGGCCATAGCATTCCTTGATTCCAGCTTCGAAACTTGAAAATCCAAAATTCCTAAAGTCACCATGCAAGGGTAACCTTTGAAGCAACATAGCTCTAGAATGCATGTTTTTATTTTAAATTTATGAAAGGTTATATGCATTTAACTTAGGAAAATTATTTTAAAAATTTAAAATCAATTTTTGTGAAATTAAGAAATTTAAACATGCTAAATGGCTACATTGCAAATTAACTAATATCCGAATGATACAAATCACAATATAACAATTCTGAAATAAAAATAAAAGTCCCTTTTTACCAATATATTTTTGTAATGCAAAAAAACTGCTATTTTTTACCGTTAAACAATTAATACAACAGCCATCTTGAAATTTTTCCAAATTTCCAATTTAAATATATTTTTCGTACTGCTATTGCCATATATAGTTCTTTTTACAAATGCTCTCCAAAATGTCCAAATATTTTCCACAAAAATCAAAATACATTTTTTTAAAAATTCCAAGCACTCATTGTTGCCCTTTGGATGTTTAGTTTAGTTATATTAACGTCCCGTTTGAAGCAACACAAGGGCTATTTTGGGACGGACCTCGTCATTTTGAACCGCGGTCAGATGACGAGGACGACACCTGAGCTGGCACCCCCCTCTCCACACTACACCACACCAGCGGGAGTGTTGCCCTTTGGAACAGTCATGTGAAGCTTGTAAATAGAATTAGGAAGACGTGGTGAAATGTCTATACGATCCACTGTGGGATTCTGCTAGACTTGGTTTAGAAATCGGAGAAAAAAATTTATCTACAAGGCACCTAAAGTTTCTTGCAAGTCTGCTACTATTGAAAAGATATATAAGAAAATGGTTCATAATTAATTCCTAAATTTGTACGTGCACATGAGGTATGAATAGATTTAATAACCATAATATAGTTCTGCGAGAATGCATAATGAAGCTAATAACGAAATGTATGATTAAAATATAATGGAATATTTTTCATTAATGTGAAAAGTAAAGCAAAATTATTATGTACTAGCCTTTGGCGACCAGCCGGTTCGCCAATCTTAATGTCCGTTAAAATTTTAATAATTAAATATTTTATCCAATTCTTACTTTAATAGCTTCTTTATCAAAATATTTTAAAACTTCAAATTTTGATAGGCATATAATTCACTCATAATATTATAAACGCCTTCAGTCATAACGTAATATGTATCTCTCTAATTTTCTGTTTCCTCCCGTAGAATTTATGCTTTAAATTAAAGTGGAAAGGATTAATCTGCAATTAATATAATAAGATTTTTTTACTGAAACAAAGCATTTTTTTATAATCTGATTACTGAAAATAGAGTCACTCAGCGTTTAAACTTTATGGGCACTAAACAATATCTTTCTTAATTTCTGTAATATCTCAAGAATTTGTCAACAAAATTTTCTTTGATTCATCATGAGCAGATCGATTCATTAACAATGTTTAATTTTAAATGCATCAAACACTAAGAAAATAAAACGAATCGTTTAAAATAAACGGTTGAAAACAGGTTTTAAAAAAACTAATTAAAAAACGATGTACTTAAAACTATAAGCATATACAAAAAATATATAACTAACATAAATACATTTTAATTTCAAAAGCATACAACGCACCTAAAACTAATTTAAATCCAGTCCGCATCCGTTGATAATAATTGTCAACACAATGCGGAATTCAGAACACAATGCGCATGCGTGAATTTTCAACGCCAGTTACGGTAACGCAAATACGTGATTTTTTCTACGTCGGTTGGGGTAATGCTATGCGGATTAGAAATTTTTAATTTCCTTTATTCTGTTTTATTTTAATTCAAAAGTACTTCAGAATGAATCTGAAAGATCGATTCATTAACAATGTTTCATTTTAAATGCATCAAACATTAAGAAAATAAACAGAATCGTTTGAAATAATCGGCCTAAAAATGTTAAGCCTAGCCTGATTACTGTTGGAAAAAAAACTGAAGCCTTACTCATTTGGCGGTGGGGAAAATGCAAGATTTTTGTGGCGGGAAAGTTATTTTTTAATTAATAATTAAAATTCTAATTAAAAATTCAAAAAAAGAAACCCCAGGTGCACATTTCCAACCTCCAAAGTATACATCTACCAATTTTGGTAGATGTAAGTCAAACGGTCTGGCCTGTAGAGTGCCAACACACACATTGAGCTTTATTATAAGTATATAGATAAAGTATAAGTGAATAATATATTTCTGAATGCTTATTTTAATTGCAATACATACTTTCCTCTTTTTAAAAGAATACAAGCTGTTTAAATGAAATATTAGATATTTAAATAAAAAATAAATTAAAATAAAATAAATGGAATAAAAAAATTTAAATAAAAAATAATTGTGGATGCAATTTGACCAAGCTATTAGAACTGTCTTTGCAGAACATTGATTTGATCCATATCATTCCATCACTGGTATAATTGTTGTGATGAATTGCAGGAATTTTGTCACGATTTTTTAGAATAGCGTGCAGAAATTTACAAGTACTGTCACGCCTTTCTCCATGAGCTCATGTTTTTTCCATAAATGCATTAAAAGTGGAACTTTCAACACTTAAAGGTGTGTGAAGTGTATGAGTTGTCAGTACTTTACTGTAATTATGATTAATCATTTGCAAAAAGTTTATGAACCTGCTGGCACTTTAAAAAATTCCGTAATCGAATTGCAGTATTTAGAAAAACTTTTCTGACAGAAGTAATAGAAATTATCTTCTTCTTTTTTTGTACCTGGAAATGGAATTTTAAGGATTAATTTTGACATTCGATCTGAAGCAATTTTTTCATTTTCATAATGCATTATTGAATGAACTGGATCTTTTAGACAAGTACAGCATTAAAGTTCTTACTAATAAAATGCTAACAAATTTGATAGGAAATTTGATTAAGCATCCAAATTTGCTGCGAAATGATCAGAGCATAGAAAGTAAAAGCTATTTGATTAAAGTGTATAAAAATTAGGTTTTAATGAACATTAAATTTTATTTTTATTAATAATAAAATAATATTGAAATACATATTTTGTTATATACTGTTAATATAATTCCTCTTTTGCTATTTAATTCCAACTGATTAATAAAAATATTTTTTTTTTAAATTTTTGATTATGTCTTCAAATTTCCAAAATTTTCAGTTCTAAAGTTTCACATAAACGTTGATATGAGATAAAAATAATGTTTCTCGAAATAAGGCTATAGAAGTTTTATGGAATATAATACTTTTATATATATTATGTTTCTGCAATTTAGTATAAAAATGATTTTATTCAAATAAAAACTACTGGCTTTAACTGTTGACATTTTAATATCTCTTTAAAAAATTTTTGTATGTAGATAATTCCATTCCTCTTATAAGAAAGAATATTTAATTCTTATTTACAATAGATATTCATAAATAAAAATAGATATTGAAAAATAAAAATAAATAAAGAAAACAAGAAATATTTCTAAGAAACCATTGGAATTGGTGTAAGTGATTGATATAAAAAACATTCCTGATGATTTGAGCTGGTATAGTCAAAGAAGAAACTCAATCAATATTACACAGAAAGTCTAAATAAATGTTTGATGAAAATGGCTATAAAATACTCATTAATAGATTGATAAAAAATGATTTACACAAGTTCAACAAGATGAAATATTCAAATAAAGTTTTTATGAATAGGAGAACCTAACTTGAGTCTCTAAATCAAAAGCCACGTCTTAGAGGATGGGAAAATATTACTCATGATTTTTTCTGTTTTATTTGAAAGAAAAACGTTGCATTAAACTATAAGTCTAGGTAAAGTTTGACAAAAAAATAACTCGAATAAACACATTCTGCGAAAACGGAAATAGATTTGTATGAATTAAAAAAACGAATTTTTTAGCTAGTAGTTTTATGAACTAGAGATACATTTGTGAATCCAATTTCCAATTGTAAATTAAAAATCGTTTGGTCACACAATGGAAAAATATAGTATTAAACTTTAAGTCTAAATAAATTTTTGATGATTATTGAACAATTATTAAGTGATTGGAAATTTTTCACGAATTAAACAAAATAGAATATATATTTTTATGAACAGAAAGTAAATATGTGAAACCAACCTGTATTTCTAAATCAAAAATCGCGCGATTGGAAATCTGAAAATATTTATCAAGATTTTCACGGATTTATTAAATGAAAAAGTATACTATTAAATCAGAAATAAATATATGATAAGGACGGCTATAAAGTGTTATAGATATTTTACTGATGCTTAAACACTTATTAACATACTAATGTTTTAAAAATTATTAAGTTACTGATATTTAAAAACCGAAAATAAATATTTAAGTACCAAGGTGATCAAACTTCGCATGGCAATTTCTTAAATTGCAATTTAATTTAATTGCTCATTTAAAGTTAGAAGATAAGAATGGATGCTATACCTTTATTAACAGATGAATTTAATAAAATGGAGCATTTAAAATTTATTTTTATAAATTGTAAGTGAATATGTGAAACCAATTAGAATTATTTCAAAAATCACGTGACAGAAAATGCGAAAATATTTGTCATGATTTTCACTGTTTCATTCAAAGAAAAAAATATAACATTGAACCGGAAATAAGTTGATAAAAATGGATATCAAAAATTTATTAAGATATTTGGAAATAGATTTCCAAAAAAAAAAAGATAAAATGAAACATTTAAGATGAATTTTTATAAATAGGAAATAAATTTGTAAAAGCAACTAGTTTTTCTATACCGAAAGTGGTGTAAAAAGGGGGGGGGGGGAGGGGGTCATCAAGATTTGCGCTACTTATTAAGTATATATTAATTAATATTATTATGAAAATTAGAATTTTAATAATAACAAATATTAATATTTTAAGAACTTATATTAAGAATATTAATAATAACTGCATTAAATCATGAATTTAAATATATGTTTGGCATAGTTATGAATCTATTGTTATAGAATACGAATATCACACTTACTTAAAAATTTAAATTTTTTAAAACAATCCTATCTTGATATTTTCTTGGATCTTAAATTTCCCAAATGCAAAAATATTTGTTTCGACTTTACAGCATACAAACTTAAACAAAACTTATAAGTTTTAAAACTGGCTGAATTGTAGTGCTTTGAAAAAACTGATCCTCACCCAATTCAATTTTCTGTACACATCAAACGATACGCCTAGACTGCTATTAGAAAGAAAAAAAAATCCTCATAAACAAGCCTTCAACTGAGACATAAGGACTCCTCCGTAGACTTTTACATCCAAGCACCAGCCAGATTAAGAACATAAATGCCTTCCACAAAAGCAGAAACTCTGGCCATACTCTGTCCCACAACTCACCAGGAAACGACCACCCTCGTTCGAAAATTTCTCCAACCCCCATAATTAAAATGGGTCCTCATAGAATTTTTCGATACAAAATTCCCATCTTTTCGGGGAACGTATTCCCAGCTTTTAAAGGGGCACGTTCTTGACATCTCTGGCGTCGTATATCACCGTTAGGGCCCGACGAAATGTCTCGAAGAATTCCATAGTGCGAGATTAATTGTCGCGCTGGGTCGAGTGCAGGGGTCTTTTGACCATGGAAAGTGTATTTCGGATTTAGCCATATCGGAGGGCTGTGATGTGTTTTCGCGTATTAAAAGTTTTCAGAAAGTGCCCATTGGTTTCTAACGGTTCTAAAGGCGGTTTGGAGAGCATTTTTGTAGGGGTAGTGAAATATCGTCCTTGAGGGAATATTGGAAAAGTAAGTTCCTTAATTTTTTTACGGACAAATATTCGTTGTATTTTCCCGAAATGTTATAATTATATTATTGCATTATTTCATACTAGCCGCCTTTAACGACCAACTGGTTCGTCCATCTCAATGCTTGTTAAAATTTTCAATTAAATGTTTTATGTAACTTCTCTTTTAATAGATTTTTCAACAAAATATTTTTGAGCTTCAAATTTTGATAATCATATAATTCATTCATACTTTCATAAAGGTCTTAAGCCATATTGTATTATGTAGCTCTCTAATTTTCCGTCAACTCCCTTAAAATTTCAACTTTAAATTAAAGTGGAAATAATTAAACTGCAATTAATATTTTAAAAAATCCAAGCATTTTTTTAAAAAAAAATACGAGTATTGAGAACAGAGTCATTCAGCATTTAAGTCATTATTAATTCATTGTATTTAAGTCATTAGTCATTCAGCATTTAAGTCATTAGTCATTCAGCATGTATAATTTTCACAATTTATGTAATATCTCAAGAATTATTTAACAAAAAATTTTCAGATTCAGCGTAAAATTCAGTTTTAGTTTTACTTTCAAAAGGATTTAAATTATGTGAATAACAATATTTTATTTCGTTTCGTTCTATAAATATATTTCGAAAAATTATGAAATCTAAATTGTATACAGTCCTTTGGACCTAAGGAATCATATACAGCGAAATATTCTTGGCACTTCAATTTCTAAATAAATAAATGAACGTTTATATCTTCTGATATCAAATCTGATCAATTTACGAAGTTTTGAATAGAATAATTTAAAACAGTCAACATTTTTATAATCTTAGGCCAATCAATTTTGAGAGACCCTGGCGCTTATTGGAGTATCATCTGAAGTCGAAGAAGTGGTCCAAAATTTCGTTTTTAATGAATAGTGGTATTCAAATATTCATAAAACAATCGGTTTTACTGATTGATTTCATTGATTGGAGTGAAGCATTTTTTTATTATTTAAAGCATTTTTTATTATTTTATTATTAATGACTATTATTTAATGGTCATCTGGAATTCCTTGCTTTCCATTCTTGTTAGAAAAATTAAATTTTGGTAAAATCCTCCCCCCCCCCCTCCCAAGAGTTAAGAACTTAAATGATTTCACCAATTAATTTTGTCACTCTTCGAGCATAAGTAATAAATCAAATTCATGCTTATTGTACAATTCAAAATAATGTTTTTATTTGGTATGATAAGATGTAGATTCCTAACATTGGTACATGATTTTAAATTAGGGTTTTTAAATATAGTCAGAAAACAGATAGTTGCTGATGGCGACTAGTATATTTTATGTTTTAAATTAATTGCCGTTCTTTCAGTTTATAAAGTTTCATTAGTATTCTATATTGAAGTCGGGCCGTAACTGTAACCGTAATTGGAAAGGGTGAGTTATTATTACGAATTTGCAATAATACTTCTCTGCAAAATTTGTTTCCTGGCAATGAAAACTGTTTTATAGATATAGTTATGACTGCTGATTAAATGCCGAATCAATGAACCCAACGCTGATGGGAAACTTGATGTTGAATTGAGCGATTTAGGTGATAAGAATGAAGGATCCCGAATGTTCGAGAATCTTGGTGGTAACTTCATAGTTCAAGTGTTTGTTCTTCAACATTCGATTTCTGTTATGAGATCGATAAAAAGCAGAGGCGCACGAAGGAAAGTAAGTCAGTAGTAGGCAAGAAACATAAACAGTTGAGTGACGCTCAACCAAGTGGGTAAGCGAAATCTGTCTTTGGAATTCTCTCTGAGAACTCTGTACTTGTTGCTTAGTAGCGATTTTCTACTTATGTTTGTTAAATTCTGCTAGTATTGTTTTGAGTTCACTTCGTTCCTTTTTTAGACTCGAGTTTCGAATTTTCCTGCAGAATAAAGCATCTTTATCATTTACTGAACTTATTGAACGTTCCTCCATGCAAGCTAATGAGTGAATTGAATTTTATCAAACAATATAATTGCTCAAAATCACTTATATAACACAGTTTGCTATAAGTTTTATAAAACTTATCCCATCCATCATGCTGGGATTTAGAAAACAATTTACAAGTAAAAATTAACTCTTAAAAAAAATGTTGAGTTCTTTCTTGGAATTCGGATTAAATTGATTCTGTGAATGAAACCTTTCTGTCCACCCTATCAATCATGTTCACTTCGATGCGTGTGCCGCAATATTTAACTGTTGATTTAGAATGACATTTGATGAATCACTTGCAGAAAAAGCTTCGCATGCAATTGTTAGACTAATGTGCGAATGTCACGAGAAAAATATGGATAATTCTGAGACTTAGAGAGTTTTATGCTATCTCTTCAATCTATTAATTTGATTTAAAACCCTCAAAAGTAAAAATAATTCATAGTTTAACGTTCGTTTTAAAATAATTACTATTAATATGAGTTCATGCAATAAAAACCGATTAACGATTACTTTGAAAGTGTAGATAACAATTATTTTAAAAGCATATATATATATATACAGGGTGGTCAAAAAAAACTTCCCCTATATATGAAACCCTAGCGGCCTATCCGCTCAACCAATAGAACCAAAATTTCAGACATGGTTGTTTGAAGGTATGCACTGGAGATTGTGATGATTCTAAACAACACAGGGTTCACAGTTACGGTTACAGTGAGAGAATTTTGAAATTTTCGAATGGCAACACCCACTTTTTCCTTCCTCAAATTGATCAGCGTATTGTAAAACCACAAATGGCGTCGGAACGATTAGCGTGTGACGAAAATTGCCGCCGTAAAGCATATGCAAAGAAGAGCATTATAAAGGATTAATGACAACACAGAGAGGAAAGAGAGAAAAAGTTTTTATTGGATTGGAAAGTTATAATTACAGGTTTTCAACGTGTTCATTTTCGCAGGCGACAACGCATTGCGTTCGGGAGATTGTGGACAACAATGCCGAACGTAACATGAAAGGAAGAATCTGCATAACTTCACGTGTTATCGCATCTTCCAATTCTATAAAAACGAGTGTAATAATAAATTGTCTAATTCTTGCTATTCTGTGAACAGAAGCTTCATGGAACTAAGTTGTTCGTGATAAAAATATTCAATTTCCACAATTTTCAATTCACAATTTTAAGTGTTTGAAATTACTCAAATCTGACAATCAACTTTAAATGCTTTTACCATAACATCGTTTTTCACTTTCACGTATATGTATCATAGAAAAAGTATCAAAATATTCAAGCTCGAAAATTTATATCTCCACATTTAAACTACTTAAGATTGAAAATACATTTTTGTATCCGTCTGTCCGTCTGTGACAAAGATACCCCAAAAAATACTTTGAGATAGACGCTTAAAATTTTATATACAATTTTAAAACGAAATTTTCAGATTTCTATAAAATTTTGAATAAAATCTGTTCTGAGAGAATCCGTTTGTCTGGCTACCATGATAGCTACAAAATGAAGAGAGCTAGATAGATAACATTTAGCACACAGATTTAACATTATAATACAGGTTTATTACACCGGTCAAAGTTTGAGCCAAAATCAATAGCAGGTTGAAGTCTGTCTGCCTGTACTTTCAGAAACATGCAAACGCGAAAACTCAACATCGGAATCGTTAAATTTTTGTTTCAGTTGGTGGAGAAAAACATGTCTAAAATATAAATTTTATTTTTGAATACTATAAACGTATGTCAGGGATGAATCGATAAATAACTCGTGAGGAAGGATGCGATATATTCAGTGAAAATGTTAAATTCACTGAAGTTAATATTTCGTAACTGTTGTACGCTAATGTCGTACAAAGAATTCACTGTTATGACAAGTTTATCAAGGAGTACGCGATAACATTTTGAAGAAACTTTTCCCACTGTTTTATTTAAAATTCCATATGTGTCCAATGCTAATTTAATTATTCAACTTTAATTGTAAAGATTGTTAAAAGTTCCATCTCAGAAACACAAGACCCATTCGCGAACGAGGGACAACGTTTTTTGTTTCTCGCAAAAATTCCATAAGCAAACTAAGTTTTAAATCTCATCGTTATATATATACACACATACGTAAGACATTAACCTCTCCAGATCTTTCTTTATCCGAGATAAAAATTTACAACAGCAGCAGCGTTCCCCCTGTCCTAGTAAAAAAGCACGATGTATAAAAATTCTGAATTTTTTTCCTACCACCGAGTCATTTTTTCCGATCACTTTTCCCATAAATGTCTTTGGCAAAGGACCCGGATTCACTGAGTCGATCTCTTAAGAGGACTCGCTTTAAGGCGAATCTTTCCTCGGAAGGATTGCATAAAAGGGAGGGTTACAGAAGTGTGGAATTAGGGTATAAAACCTCTCCGTGCCACTTCCTTTGGGCAGGCGAATGGCTGCCATTGCGGGTCGGCTAATGTCCAGTCGTAAAAGAGGGGTAGAATGTGGAATATTTTGGCAAGTCTCTGACGCTTTTCTATAGGAAAGGAAAAGTTGTCGACGAATGTGACACTTCTCTAGTCGGGGACCGTATTTAAATAGAGAAGCGTTGTTTCTAGATATTATTATAATGACAAGCAAATAGAAACAGCCCCATCTGCCGTTTATATCAGAATTAGAATTAAAAATTGTTGCAAATATTTTCTAAATGCACGGTGAGTGGTGTACAACAACTTGATAATGAAAAAAAAAAACTTTTTATCATGCGAAAATCAAAGCCTCTTCGAACCTCAAATCTCCATCAACCTCCACAAAACCAAGATACTCGCTTATGCACAGATGAAAAAAGATATTCGTAAAGAACAGCACTTGTGGAAATAAGCAACACAAGCAGAGAATAAATCGTAAATTAACTAACAGAAATAAACCTGAATTCATAGTTCATCAGCTCGTTGTTGAGAAAACTAGAAAGAGATTCACTCACTCGATAGAAGTATTGGATATTTATAGGTGCCCACTAATTCGTGCATTCTCCAGCAAATTTATCAAACACATTTCTTAAAAGAGATAAAACCATGATTCTTGCATTTTCCAGAACCTTTATTCTCGTCGCCAAATTTAACATCTATTAATAATCTCACTAATTCCTTTTTCCAACTATGAAGTTTACATGCCAGAGAATTAGTAATATAAATTCTTCAACAATATATATGTCTTACTTTCAAAATAAACTAAAGCTATTTCTGAATGGATTTTGAAAATGTGAGGTGTGACCAGAAGACAGGAAGTTAGTAGTGATGTTCGAACTTTCATTCCCCACTGATATAAAGTCATTGACGATAGATTAAACTAGCACCAATCTCACCTATATATTAAATTTTCAATGTTATCAGATCTCGAACCTGTACTTCTCCTAATTGACAGTCGAGACATCGAAGTAATTCAATTTATTCAATAGACTAATTGAAATCTAACTTCAGAGGGCCAATGGTCCAATTGTCCATAAAAAAATTCCAATTAATTTATTTAAAAATCAATATACTAATAACAGGAGCAAAAGATATTTAATTATAATATAAAAATCGTATTTGGTTAATCGCATTAATTTAATAACATCAACCGACTTTCATTAAATGGAACTTTTTATGCCAGATGAGAGTACTTTTTAAAATTACATTTGCTCAAAAAACGCAGAGCCATCTTATTGATAGATATACTTGCAAAATGACTGAATTAATTAGTTAAATAGATACAGTTGATGAATTTTAAGCTATGTTTATGTTTTCAATAAGTCTCGAAAATTACGGGCAAAAGAGTGGAAGCAGGCGATATTTTATGATATTTCTAAACGTCATGACCTTTCTAATGAAACGAAAATTGGCAAATTCTGAACTATAGGTGGGGCTTCTCTCCTAGAGAAAGATAACTTTTTCTCATAGAGAATAAAAGAAAACGGCTTGCAAGGTACTGGCGCATAATAATTGCGAAACATTAAGTTTTAGGGCGATTTTCCTTCGCCAGTCCCTCCCTCCCAACTAATCCCTGAAATGCGTTAATAGTAAGCAAAAGTCGAGTTTCTGGTTTAAATATGTTTTCTCAGCCGATTGAACGCTGTTGTGGCGTGGTGTGGAGAGGGAGGGTGCCAGCTCAGGTGTCGTCCTCGTCATCTGACCGCGGTTCAAAATTACGAGGTCCGTCCCAAAATAGCCCTAGTGTTGCTTAAAACGGGACATTAATACAGCTAATTAACTAACTCAATCGATTGAAACAAATATTTGACACAAAACTGTACTTGAAGTCACAAAATTAAATATCTAATTTGATATATTTAAGTCATTACGTTTTTGAGTTATAGATTTTACTTGTTTTCGAAAGTACAGATCGACAGACAGTCAACACTTTGTTGGTTTTGCCTTCAAATTTGGCAGATGTCTACACTATAGCTGCTGAATCTGTGCACCGAATCTTATCTATCTAGCTCTCTTCGTTTAGTAGTTTTTTTGTGTCCACTTATAATCGAACAGCAAGACGGACGAACTTCCCATGAGCAGATTTTGCTCAATATTTGATACAAATACTGTATACCAAATTTCATTCGTCTAGCTCAAAGCGTTTATGTATTATCTTTGTCACAGACAGATAGACAGAAGAGCACTTTCCATACTATACTATACTATACTTTCTCTATACTAAATATACGAGAAAGTAAAAATTTACTAAGCTATCTTTTCGTACAAAATCACTGTGTAATTGTTCAGTTCTATTTACTTCAGCAACACACTGCATTCGGCATAGTGTCTATTCATATTCAAAACAAATAATAAGTATAGACCTGGCATGGCACAAAATTAAATTAAAACCAGACAAAAAAAAGTTTTAAAAAAACATAAAAATACTCGAGTATTTTCACACGCGATGCTTTCAAAAAATTAACAAAAAATATTTCAATTCATCATAATAGTTAAACAGAGTGATGAAAAAAAAAAAAAAAAAAAAGGTGAAACTAGTGTTTTGAAAATCAATTATGAGTGTGCCGGGAAACTGTTATTACCATTCATTCTATATCATGCATTTTAAATGAAAGTCTGCATAATTTTAAAAATCATATCTCGTTCTCTCATTAGCATTTGAATGGCACAAAATAATTTCATTAGCATTTGAATGATACGAAAAAATTTTTACAATAGGTTGTATTCCAATCTGTCAAAAATGTCATTATACATTCACATAGAACTTCTCCTCTATGCTTTTCTTTTCGCAACTCATTTACACATTTCGTGTGAGATTTTATGAATCTTTGCTTTTTACTTTCTCGAATGCGAAGGATGCAAAGAAAAAGTATTGTGGTTGTCAAACGATTCGAATTCGATATTTTGATGAATTTTCTTGTTTCAGACCTTCAGTTTGAGAAACACATTGTTGGAAGTATCGCAGAGATTATATTTGTTCGCTTTTACATGTGTATGTTGCGTTTCTATGCGCCCGCGTGCTCACATTTCCAGTATGCTTTTTTTTATCAATCTTCTAGCATAACACCTTTCTAATTGCAGTTTAAGTCTGTCAGACAACAATGAATACAGCTCATTGATAGTTAATAATTAACGACTACTAATTAACGCCTAAATACCGGTATACCAGGATACCGATACCAGGAATTTGGAGCCATTTGTACAATTTTGTAATACCGGTATTCACAAGTTTAAATACCGTTTTTTCTACTAGAAATACTAGAAATTTTCAAAATTGTCTCCATTATATGCTTAGGGATCGCCAACATAGCAAAATAGTATACATTTTTATTTTTATGTCTCCCGAACGGGCGAAATTAATTAGACTGTGAATACAAAGTTGCATCGTACAATCAAGAGAACTAATAAAATACTGAATGACAATGGATTGTAAAACTCTCCGCACTTTTGCGCATGCGTTAGGATGGGTTTAATTCGACAAAATAGGGGTAAGAGGAAAGATGAAAGGAGGAGATGTTTACATTTAACAGTGAAGACTCGCGATTTTATGAGACATAAACATTACAGATAATTAGTAATACAGAATGTCTTACGGTATTTACATACTTATAATGATAATGAAAATGAAAAAGAAGAAAATAGACTAACCAATTCAAATCTGATCAAGTTTAGAGTAAATTTTCTTAAAATTGTTTACCCACAAACCTATCCACATTCAGAAGAATTCGGTACAGTTATCGAAGATTATGATGACACTAATGTCGATAGTGAAAAGAAATGGTCTCTTGAACAAAAATTAGAATGAGCGATAAATAAATAAAAAAATTTCATTGAACCAAAATAACAATACAGAAATCAGCTATATCCAAAACCATCCGACGAGAAATTGATTTATTTGAAGATGAGGGATTTAGAGGCAAATATTTGGAAAGAGTATATCGCGCTTTGCTAAACATTACCACCAACTAGCGTAGATGCCGAAAGAACGTTTTCGACAGCTGGTAAATTTTACATAAAATTACGTTTCAGGCTTAATGACAGTACAATTGATGCATTATGTTTTTTAAGATCACATTACAAAAATTTGTAATAGTACCACAGACTGAATAGTGATATTTTTTTTTTGTTATTTAAATTGTTTACCCACAATTAGACTGTTAAATTAATAAGATATTCCTTTACTTTTTTTGTGGTTATTTATATACTGTTATAATTTATAAGTTACAAATTATTTTTTGTGATATTTACACTTTTTATTAAAACTGGCAAATAAAAGAAAAGAAACACCTGTGTTTTCTTTCTTTTTCTAAAATTTCTAATACCGGTATTAAGATCTAAAAAATACCGAATACCGGTATTGAGCTTTTGGTCCGATATTGCAATCCCTATTTACGACAGTCTGATAAGCATTTTTTGTCTCCCGTTTTTACTCTCTCATATACAAAGTACACAAAAAAAGGTAATGTGAAAAAAAAATCAATTTTCAATAATCTCAGCATTTTAGACTCTTTTGAGTCCAAAAAACACATTTTTGGAATTATGCTTGGTTATTTACGAAGAAGACAATTCAAAAATGTTTTCAGCTAGACGTATGAAAGTTGGTACTTAACCCATAACTGGAGACGGGAATTAAAATGCCTTCGCGTTGTTCATTAGCTCTGATTATCGAGTGGTATTTTGTCCTTGAATACAATCATCACCTCAGTACCTTCAAGTTGTTCTTTCAGCAATTTGTTCGCAAAAGTCTAAGTATGAACACGTGCGTATAACCGGGTTATTCTTTTTCCAAGTTCCGGTTGTTATTTATGAGGTCATTGACTCCATGTCCCTGAAACTGCTTTTAATTTGAATAATGCAAAAAGAACAAAGGGATATTCTTAAAATAATATTTTTAAATATTGTACTCTTCATTGTTCCGGAATTCGTCCAGCATTCATAGGAGCCTTATGACTGTCTTTCCTGCGATGGTACCAAATGTACTGGGAAGCAACATCATATGCTTGTTCTAAGAAGCTTTATATTTATAAGTAATATTAAGAAGCTTTTTGAAATTGGGATTAGTTCAACATTAAAATTGGAAGTGAATTGAAATGAATTGGACTGAATTAAGGACAGTTAAGATAAATCCTATACAATAATAATAAAGTAATTCAAGTATTCATAATATATACTGTTCTATGTATGTATTTTATTTAATGTGATTAATCGACTATTATTAATCATACTTGATAAAACTGATTAATTAGTTTATGACCTTGATCGATAATTATTAATACTAGCAGCTGTATATTCTCTACTAATATTAAAGATAAATGTTACGTATGTCAGCACATGTATTTGCATTAGGTAGGCCAGATCGTTTGATCTATTTGAAAAACTTTGGCACATACACATCTTAGAGGATGGAAATGGGTGCCTCGGAGCGATCTTTTGTAAATTTTATTTAAAGATTTAATTGATTAAAATTATTTGACATTTAAAACTTTTACCCGAAAGCTTTAGGAAATATCATTGCAAAAAATGCTTTTTATACCATTTTAAAGTTTTAAAATCGTTTTCTTAATTGTTGCGATTTTTTTTTTTTTTGAATTTTACAATTTTTTAAAAATATATAATTTTGCCTTATTATCAACAATAGATTGCCTTTTGCTCTGAAATTCTAACTGTTTTCTTTATTTCATCAAATATTTAATCAGATGATTTTTTTTCCATTGTTGAAAGCTAAGAAAGAACGACTCTGTTTAAACCTATGTTGTTAACATGATAAATAAAAAAAATCGTGCAAGTAGAAAGATAATTACATTTTTAATATCGCTATGATATCATGGGACTGATTTTCATTAGAATGGTTCTTCTACGCAATAAACAAAGCATATATATAACTATTAAAATAACACGCCTTTAATATCTATGATACAGTATGCGCCAAAATATACAGTACTCAAACTCGCGTCTCTCGAATACGTCGTTGCGTTTTCTCCAGCTACACGTATTCTTAGTAGTGAAAAAGGAAGTTTTGTTGTGTAATTCTTGTTGAAAATGGGTTTCTCGACGTATGGAAAAAATATTTATTGTTGAGCATTATTTCCGCTCATACGGAAGCGGTGGTGAAGGTGCACTGAGCTTGAAAAAAGTGGCAGAACAATTCTAAGAGAAATTTAATAAGATGGCACCAAGTAACACAGTTATGCTGTTCCATTGTTACGAAATTTGCTGCTCAGATAGTATACTATGTCATCGGAAGAGGAATGTTAAAAGATAGTGTGTAGTGTGTTCAACTGTGAAGATCCACCAAGAACTGTGCCTGCATTACGTGAGAAAATCATCTCTTTTTGCTGGTGTCTGCAGCAAACTTTTTTCAGGATATGTTTGAGAATCTTCATGAACGATATGAACACTGTCTACAGCGAGGCGGAGCACACTATGAACACTTACATTACGCATACCGTGGTAAATCAGTTCACTAATAGTGTGTATGCATGTATGTTAATTTCTTTTGGAGAAAAATAAACTCACAGATGACAATAATGTAATTTTGTTCAATTTTTCATTTCAGTACTGTATATTTTGCCTCATACTGTACTTTGATACTTAAAACCAATTTTCTATGGAAAGAAATATAAGCATGAATTTATATCTAAGAGATTTAACTGAAATCAAATACAACTAATTTTTCCAGTTGGTTACTAAAGACAGCTATATAATAACAATAATCCAGTAATCTCATTAACTATAATTTATGAATATTTTGCATTTGTTCCACTACAATAATATAAATTTAGTTTACTGCCATTGCTTTAAAAACGAGTTGCACTATTTCTAGAAAGTTCCAAGGCCGCGGTGGCCTGGTGGTAAGGTCTCGGCTTGCGAGCCGTAGGGTTTCAGGTTCGTGACCCGATTCCACCGAAGAACCGTCGTGTAAAGGGGGTCTGTTGCACGTTAAATCAGTCAGACCAAACGTCCTTCCGCTGGTGTGGTGCGGTGTAGAGAGGGGGTGCCAGCTCAGGTGTCGTTCCCGTCATCTGACCGCGGTTCAAAATTACGAGGTCCGTCCCAAAATAGCCCTAGTGTTGCTTTATAACGGAACGTTAATATAACTAAACTAAACTAAAACTTCTAGAAAGTTCCATTTGGTGCACATCCTAAGCCACTAGAAAACCTCTAACATTTGTCAACGCTTTTCATACAACATAAAATATCACAATTTTCCTATGCGATCCAATATGAAATGCACTCTCTCGACAACCATCAAAAGACGTCCGTATTCGAACTAACTCTGCAATTAATCTGACCCTATGGAATTCTTTGAGGCATTTAATCGAATCATTTTGTAGATATACAACACCAGAAATGTCAAGAAAGCGTCCCTTTAAAGTCCTAGAATATATTAAGAGAAAATAAATGGAAATTTTGTATCTTAAAATTCAAAGAGGGTCCATTTTAATTATGGGGGTGAGTAGAGAAAATTTAGAAACAGGGTGGTCATTCGCCGGTGAGTAGTGGGACTCTGGATGCGAGGGTTTCTACTTTCGTGAAAGGCGTTTATGGTCCTAATCTGGCTGATGCTGAAATGTAAGAGTCTGCGTAGGGGTGCGCGAATCTGAGCTGAGGGCTTGTTTATGTTTATTTCCTTCTTTTAATAGTTGTGGCATTTCTTTTGATGTTCAAAGGAAACTGGAGTTGGGGTTTTGAAAGTGTTTTATTTCCACAAGTTTCAAGTTTGTTTTGCAGTTGTTAGTGTTCTGGCGTAAAGAAATTGAAGAAAATATGTTTCCTTCAAAGGGTGTTTTAGAATGGAAGAAAATATTAAAACAGACCTATTCGTAAAAGACATAAATGCAGACTGGGTTTCTTTTTTTATAGTCCATGCTTAAAAAGGGAGGGGGAGGTTGACTAAAAAAGTGCATATCAAATAAAAAACGTTAGAGAATAAGGAAACAAATCAAAGCTGATCACGTGATCAGTTTAGTTTCATTGTCTTTTGTTCTATGTCACGTGACTGAAACTGAGATATGAATACTAGATTCTAATTCATATAATCTTATATCACAGTTCGCTATAAAATTACAATCCTATAAAAATTTATTTTAAAACCAATTTATACAAAATTTTATTATAAATTCCCTTTAATATATTATTCTATTTCTCTTAATTATTTCCGCTTTTAATTTGTATGTTTCTTGTAAATCATTGTATGTAATCATGACTCTTAGGTAATTAATTTTTTATCATTTTTGGTAGATATGATTGGTAAGCAAGTAATTATCGATAATTAATTAATTTTCATTATTACTGGAACACAACTAGTAGGCAATTAATTTTTAATCATTTTGGTAAATACGACTGATAATGAATTAATTAACTTTCATCATTACTGGTACATGACTGGTAGGTAATTAATTTTTGATCTTTTTTGGTAGGTATGGCTGGTAAATAAGTAATTATCGATGATTAATTAATTTCGACCATTACGGTAGATATGACTGGTAGGTAATTATCAATAATTAATTAAGTTCGACCATTACGGTAGATATGACTGGTAAGTAATTATCGATAATAAATTAATTTCGACCATTACGGTAGATATGACTGGTAGGTAATTATCAATAATTAATTAAGTTCGACCATTACGGTAGATATGACTAGTAAGTAATTATCGATAATAAATTAATTTCGACCATTACGGTAGATATGACTGGTAAGTAATTATCGATAATTAATTAATTTCGACCATTACGGTAGATATGACTTGTAAGTAATTAATTTTTGACCATTATATAACTTAGAGTTTAGAATATTTAATAATGCTGATTGTTTATACAAATACTAAACCATATTGAGTGGTCTCTCCGAAACAGTCTCATACATTTCCTAGAAATAGGTATCATCCTCTTCAATTCAGCATAAAAAATATAACTTCTGAATAAGACCTTAAATGCTACAAGTGCTCATATTTTTATTTTCATAGCCGAGCAATAAGAGTTTAGTGTTTTGTGTAAAGAAAAAAAGGAACTAAAAATACATTTTGGTCAATTTTCTTCAAGAAAATGGGACAAAAATTTGACACAAAACTTAAATTTTGATATAATCATATCACATATAAAAATTCATTCAATTCGGCCATTTCGTTTTTTTAGTTATTGTATTTACACATATGCATATATGCATATTGACATACAATCAACAACTGACTGATTTAATCCAAAATCTGATAACAATACACATTTTATTTACTAAATCTATGAACCAATTTTATCTACCCGTTTTGATAAATTTGGATCATGGCATTTACACGCATGCGAAAGTGCGGCCCAACAGACGGTCAACTCCGTGACGGGCCTATGTCTAAAAATACTTTGTTGGATGATTCGTGAAACTCCAGCGTGAAAAGAGAGATTTAATAGAAATTTTACACAACAAATATTGCTCACGTCTTTCGGGTTGCCAAAGCCGATTGATTTTAATAGCCCTAAGATCCATTATACACTAGTTCAATTTAAATGACGGACTCGATTCGGCAACATGGTTTTATGCCGTTACAAAATTTAAAAATTTCTAATATATCAAGATGCCATATTTTATGCCATCTTCATGCCTCAATACAATTGTATGCAAAATTTGAATAAAATATGTCAAATAGATTTTTTAGTCTATAAAGGACAAATACAAACGAAAACGCGGGCCGAGATACCCTGGTTGGTAGGGCGTTGGATTCGCGTCCCTTGGGTTGCGAGTGAGAACCCCGCAGGCCGAAGACTCTCCGTGTGTGTGGTGGCTGGCGCACGTATAAATCTGTCGTTGTCACAAAGTCCTCCATGTTGAGAGTAATACCACTGGGGGTACTGGATCAGGGGTGATCGTTCTCTGATTCAGGTCTAAATTATGATCTATGGATGAGTGAATGAAATGCGTGAATGAAGTCCACCCTGTAAAAAGAGTTACGATGTGTGTGTAACTAAGTCGTACTCTTGGTCCTAGATGGCGGTACTAAAAAAACAAGGGATACATTTTACTTAATTTTCATATTTTCGATGCTCATAAAAAAATTCATCTAATTTCTCATTTCTCTATCACTTATTTTTAATGCAAACATAACATTTTTGCTTAGCATTGTTACTGCATATTATGCTTCATTTTCTTCCTTTTGTTGCAATATGCAAATTCGTCTAACATTTTTTATGTTATTTTTTTTTAACTTTTATGATAATTACATTCATTATTCTTTATTTATTACCCCTTTATTGTATGTACATATTTATTTATTATTTCATTTTTCTGGTCTTTCATATCCAACTTTACACTCGGTGGCTAAGCTAGATGCAGGAAGGAATTTTTTAAAAATACTTAGCATATTTGACTATGATTTTTCTCAGTTTCTATATTTTATGCGACATATCATTTCTGTTTTGCTATCTAATTACAGAATTTCGGGTTTGTTATAATTTCTTAACTATTAGCTGTCTTTAGAGACCAATTAAAATATTAGTTCTATTTAACTTTTTAATATTAAATAATAAAGCGATTTCATTGGAGTTTTCATTCGAATTTTGATTAAATAAATATTAAGCTTAATTTTTTAATTTTTCAAGCGATATTTTTTTGATAATATTACGCAAACGACTAATTTCCTTTTCGATATAATTCTCTTTTCAATAATACCAATTTAGGGATAATAAAAGTTGTTCCTGAATTTCAACACCATTTTAGAGTTATTTTTTACCTAAATTTCAACAACAGATTATGCTGTTGCCTTGAAATTAAAAAATAAGATAAAAGTAGAAGAAACATGAAAACAAATAAAATATAATCAACTTATGCAGCTTATAAAAGGAATAAAAGCACGAAGTTAGATTAACGCAAAAGTTCTAAGATAGATTAATCTGGTAACTGGATTTATAATAGCTCGATTATGTCATTTTGTTCGAAATTATTATAAAGGTTCATGTACACCTAAAAAGAACATGTGGAAGATATTAATTAACACGACTTTAATATCTGATAACTTGAGGCTTAAAAATAGTTTGCTGATAGAAACATGAGCATGAAATCATGTAAATGAGATTTACCACAATTTCTTGCGTATTTTCCGAAGCGGTGTATAATTCGCAGTTAATACTTTTAGTCCCGACAAAAAAAAATCAGAAGATAATCCGCACCGCCATATAATCCGCAGATTATAGCCGGATTATCCGTGGCAGCAGATAATTAGTGGTGATTTTCGTAACTGATAATCCGCGGATTATACGAAGGATATAAAGATAATTAAACATAACCAATACCAATTTCGACAAAATAACTAGTCATCAAAAGCGGCTAGTAAAAATGTATTAAGTGAAATTAAACAGAATTTTGGTGAATTCAGTAGAATTTTATAGTAGTGGTAGAGTAGAATTTTGATAAAATTTAGAGAAGAATTCATTAATTTTGGCTAATTTCATAGCCAAATTCTCATTAATTTCTAACAAAACATTTTTAACTAAATTAGTTTCCTTTATTGAATTTAAGCGGCTAGTAAAAATGGATTAAGTGAAATTAAACAGAATTTTGGTGAATTCAGTAGAATTCTTTAGTAGTAGTAGTAGAGTTGATAAAATTTAGAGAAGAATTGATTAATTTTGGCTAATTTCATAGTCAAATCCTCATTAATTTCTAACAAAACATTTTTAACTAAATTAGTTTCCTTTATTGAATTTAAGCGGCTAGTAAAAATAGATTAAGTGAAATTAAACAGAATTTTGGTGAATTCAGTAGAATTTTATAGTAGTAGCAGTAGAGTAGAATTTTGATAAAATTCAGAGAAGAATTGATTAATTTTAGCTTATTCCGTAGTCAAATCCTCATTAATTTCTATCAACACATTTTAAACTGAATTAGCTTCCTTTACTAAATTTAATATTATTACTTTGTAAAAAACTAAATTTCGCAAAAAAAAAAAATGATAAATTATAATTACTAAGTAAGATAAAAAAATAATGCTAAAAAGCTAAGTAAAAAAATTTAAATATATTTCTTTTATTAACTTATTATATTCTTCGAGGTAAAATCTATGCTTTTTAAAACCAGCAAAGCCACCAGACAAAAGTTTTTGAGTTTAAAATTTTTATGGAGCAGTCCAAATGTGGTTTCTCTTAATTTCTAAGCGCATTCTGCGAAGAAAAAGATTGCATTAGGCAAAATTCTCAAAAGCTTTTAAAACATGGAAGTCTCTTTCAAAATGCAGAAACTCAAACTAAAACTTAAAAACTTTAAAAAAATCTTTAAAGCTTAACAAAGTTTCAGTTAGAAGTTTCCATTCAAGAAGAAAAAGAAATTGAATTTTTGTGCAGCTCCAGCTAGGTTTTCTTTCAAAGGTTTTATGCATGCCAGTTTACAAAAATGACGTCTGTAAAACGTTTCAGTTTTCAAAAAAAAAAAAAGCACTAAATGTTTACGTGTTTAGTATAGTTAATATGTATTTTTACAACTGTGGAGTTGTTAAAAGTATAGAATATATAAGTTTTGACGGGAGGTTCAACAAGTGAGTTGTTTTCCCAGAATAACAAATCAGAATTTGATACAAAGGAAATGATAAGTAATAAATTTTACATATCATGTAATAAATTTTACACACACACACACACACACACACACACACACACACATATATATATATATATATATATATATATATATATATATATATATATATATATATATATATATATATATATATATATATATATATATATATATATATATATATATATATATATATATGTATATGTATATATACACATATATGTATATATATATATATATATATATATATATATATATATATATATATATATATATATATATATATATATATATATATATATATATATATATATATATATATATATATATATATATATATATATATATATATATATATTAGAAAAAAGCTTCTATCTAACCTCAATGAAATGTTATACAAATGCTGCACAAAATGAGAAAAAGATCGCTGATAATATTCTAAAAACAGAAGTTATCTAAAATATAAATTAATATGAAAATCACTTGCTATTCTACAATATATCTTCCAAAAATTTTATTGAACAATATTATTTTTACAGCATCTTTAATTTAATGTATTTTCTTCTAATTTTGATTCATTTTATAAACTATCTGCTTTTGCGTTTTGCATTAATACTTTTCAAGAAATAATAATCAAATTAATTTCATAATTTTCTAGTAATGCCTCCACAAGATTTTATTCATTAAATTAAATTTTAAAAAATAATTTTAAAAGGTTTTAATGATTAAAAATCTGTCTTTCTTACTTCTTTAATATTTTCTTCTTTTTTTCTTTGATATCTTAACTGAAAATTCCATTTTCACGCACAGATGCCTATACAGAAATAATAATCAAATAAGTTTCAAAATTTTCTATAGATACCTATTCCTCAATCATGATACTACGTTAAATGTAATATTTCTGTAAGAAGTGATACTGATGGTTGAGTAACCAATGTTGGAAAGTATATTCATAATAGATGAATAAAAACAAATGCATTTTCAAAAATTTACTGAAATGAAAACGGTTAACCCATTTTTTTAAAAATGTGTTATTGTAAATTTCAAGTTATCATGTGAGAGCATTATTATTTTTAAGTCATTGTTTGACATAATTAATTTAAGTCATTAACCAGTTTAAAACGGATCGAAACAACCACGTGACTATCAGATTACGCATACTTCCATATTTAGAAAAAACTATAGTATTCTTCATCTCAAAATGGTTTATTCTTTCGAGCTCTAAAACTTCTTTTGCCAGTTAGAAAAGCTTAAAATTATATATATATATATATTTCGATATCACTGTTTTGTGTTCGTTCCCATTTTCTTTGTGCTTCTTTGGGTGATAACTTCTTACAACCCTGTCCTTTACTGGCCAGACAGGAGAATCGGGTACCTGGAGGACATTCGCACCAAGTTGTAACTTTTCGAAGGCGATAAATCGTCAAATGTGATACCTTCTTTACCATTTTTCTAATAACTCCAAAAGCGATAAATCTCCAATTTTCTGCACGTGCATATTGAGGCTTCAAAAAATCTAAATCAAAACAGCATCATGTGATCACAACATTTATTCTCGTATCATGCTCTGATAACAAGTCACCAACATACAAAAATTGCTTTGAAATGTGAAACTGAAATCACCATGCATTAATAGAGGGTCCTTACAATTTGCATTGCCTGATCAGCCTCTGTTAATCATAGTTAAATTACTATCAAATAAATGGCATTACATACCATTATGTATGCAAATCCAGGATTTAATTCCTTTTTGCAATATAATTTCATATAGGCATAGGCGTGGCAGTGATCAGTAGTGTTTGCACGTGATGCTAAAAAGGTGACAGACATGGCGTCATGTCAAATAAAGTGACGGAAAAAATAAGTATTTAATGAAAAGATTTTGACCACGTGATCAAAGTATTTTTACCACTTCTATTTAAAATTTGGGCTTGAAATAATTAAAGTAATAATATGTCTTATTTCATAAAGTTTTGTTTCACACCTATAATTAGCATTAGAATTATAGGTGTGAAACAAATTAGAATTATAGGTTTAACTTTTCAGAATAAAGGACGAACTTTTCACAATAGTTTGTATTCTAATCTGTCAAAAATCTCATTATAAATTCACGCAGAGCTTTTCGACGCCTGCTAATTTTTTTGTGCTTTACATGCGTGTTTAATGCCAAACTTTATAAGTTAATAGTTCTTGAAATCAAACAAACGTGATGTGTATTAAAAATGAACAAACAGTAGAAAGTAGAGATTTTATTTTTCTTCTAAAGCTTAGAAACTGGTGCGATATAATGCGACCGTATTTATGTGCAAAATAAATAAAAAAAATGTGCTAAAAATACTGAAAAAAAGGGATGACATTTTAACAATAATTTGTTCTATAATCTGCCATAATCTCCACAATAAATTTTAGAAAATCTCTTTGATAATTAATGATTTTTTTCTGCATCGTGTATATGTATCAGACAATATTTTTTGAATTACAGTTTTTTTTCTCATATACAAAATGTAGAGAAAGTATTACAATCGTCGAAACATTCTAATTCGAGATTATGAAGAATCTTCACGTTTTAGATCCTCATGAGTTCGAAAAACCCATTTTTAAAAAATGTCCGTCTGTCTGCGACAAATAACAAAAACTTTGGAGCTAGATGGATGAGATTTGGTATAGGATCTTTACAGCAAAATTGTAGATTTCGAACACATTTTGTGCAAATTCCATCCAGAGGAAGTCTGTCTGTCCGACAGTTCAAATAAAACTTAGCACAATAATTGCAAAACAGAGAGAGCTAGATGGATAAAATTCGGTACACAAATTTAAAATCTATTGTGCGAACGATTATCAAATTTTAAGCCAAATCCAAGAAGGAGTTGATTATCGATTCATCTGTATTTTTAGAAACATGAAAACCTGATAATTTAAAAGCGAAATGGCTTAAATATATCTAATTTGACATGGGGTATTATGGGATATGGGCAGATTTTTGACAATATTTTTTTCCCGATCGGTTGAGAAAAACGTACCTAAAACATAAATCCGATTTTCGGATACTATTAACAGCATGCCAGAGATTAATCGCCAAAACACTCGCCAAGGATAACACGATAATTTCAGTAAAAATGCTAAATACTCGCCAATAGTTAATATTTCGTAACTATTGTCCACCAGTGCCATGGAAGGAGTTCGTCACGACAAGTTTACTAGAGAATATATGAAAAAATGGTTGGATGACCACCCTCGCTGATTAAAGCTAAAATTTTGATACATTGTTTTAAAGCTGTCGTCTATTGTATTGTCAGTCACTTTGTGTCATTCTCATACTTCAAACCGGTATAAAATTAAAGGAAAAAAAGGCGAAATGTGAGAGTCGTGATGTTTCCTGATGATGTTGTGTCCGCGTTTACACGGAAAGGGGGTGCAGTAACTTCTGAGGGCAAAGACCCCTAAGCACCCGAGGGCAGAAGTCTGACTTCTAGCTCATATGAAGATGACACACACACATTCGCTTGCACAACCCCTTTTTACATGGAGTGGGCACATTCACACACCTCACATATAGAACACAGATGAAGAACACCCATGCCCGAACCGTGGGGTTCGAACCCGGGACGCCCAGATCACGGGGAAGATGCGTGCGCCAGGACGCCGGCCGTGATATTTCCTGACAAACTGAATTGAATTTCGCCCTCTAGTTCTTTTGAATTCAACGAAGATTGCTTACTTTTCTGCTTTATTTACGTTTATTCTAAAGTTTAATATTCTGAAACACATGAAAACACTCCCCTTTCTCCTCAAAATCGTCGCAGCTTTAATGTCTATCTAATACAAATAAACTTATCAAAATTGCAAACAGTTCTAAAATGTCATGAAAATGAACAAAAATTCGCTTTTCGAGAAAAGGAATTACTAATTAGATTTAATTCGGGAGCATAATTGTTGAATTCCTCTTCGTCTATTGGGAATCTGTGTCACTGCCAGTATTTTAACATCTGCCTAAAGCTTAATAATGACATTTACTGAAATCCAGTAGATTAACTATTTTCCAGCAAACCCAAAGGACTATTACAACTAGATTTTGTGACTTTAATACTTGTGTAATGAGGTAGGGAATGAAATCTTCGTCACAGCTGAAGAAAAACATCATACTTCCATTAAATCGTAATTCGGAATAATGCTGTAAATGTTGCCCCAAGGATTTAACTCTTGTTTACAGAGTATATTGGAGATGAATATAATTTAATTAAGGACTCCGTTCGTGAATAATGGCAGATTCCATTTTGATTTTGTTTTTTGTTCTAAAGTAGAAATATGTTTAAAGAATCGTTCAAGACACCGAAGTCTGATTTTTCAACAAAATGTAACTTATCTCCTATTAGCTGCTTTTGGTGATCATTAACCCATCGGGATCTATCAAGTATTTCATGCAATTTGATATAAGTGATTTTTTCTAGATAATATTATAAAACTTCAAATTTTTCAGACACATATAATTTACATCATTTCAGAAACTTTACAGGGGCCGGGATAGCCTGGTTGGTAGAGCGTTGGATTCGCGTCTCTTAGGTTGCGAATTCGAATCCTACCGGCCGAAGATTCCCCGCGTGCTTAGTGGCTGACGCGCGTATAAATCTGTCGTGGTCACAAAGTCCTCCATGTCAGGAATAATACCACTGGGGGTACTGGATCAGGGGTGATCGTTCTCTGATTCAGGTCTAAATTACGATCTATGGATGAGTGAACGAAATGCGCGAATGAAGTCCGCGCCGTAAAAAGGGTTTGACGTGTGTAGCTAAGTCGTACTCATGGCCCTAGATGGCACTACTATAAAAAACAAGAGACGCTCCTCCACCGGCTTAAAATCGTTGTCTTCGTAACAGTGGGCTTGTCCTTGGCAAGTGCCATAAGAAACAGCAGAAGCTTTACACACCTCTGTTCGTTATACACAACTTGTCTAACATTCTGCCTGTATTTTTGCACATCCAGTTATAAAACAGCTTAAGTGGTCTCAACAAATCTTTCGCGCATACTCTCTAATGAACTTGTCATACCAGAGAATACCTTCCGTAGTATTTGCTTACAGTACTTCCTAATATTAACTTTTGGCGCGCATTTACCATTTTTACAGAATCTATCGTAAAATCCTTGGCGAGTTTTTTGGCGAATTATAACTCTGGCATGCTGATAATACTATCCGAAAACTGAATTTGTACTTTAGACACGATTTCCCCAAACGAGTGAGACAACAAATTGACACAAAACTTCACTTGTAGTCACAAAATCCCATGCCAAATTGATACATTTAAGTCTTTGAGTTTTTGAATTACCGCCTTCACATATTTGTGAAAGTACAGACCGACAGACTGAAAATCCAACTCCTTGATGTATTTGGTTTAAAATTCGATAGGTCTCTAGATTACAGATATTAATTCTGGATCTCAAATTTTATCTATCTAGCTCTTTTTGCTTTGTAGTTATAGTGCTAATTTAGATTCTAAAAGACAGAGAAACGAACTTTCTCTGAAGAGATTTTACTCAAAATTTGAAAGGAATCTACAAATTAAATGTAAAGACCGTATACCAAATTTCATCCGTCTAGCTAAAAGCTTTTTTTGAGTTATCTTTGTTACAAACAGACAGAAGGATGGACACTTTCCAGAAATGAGTTTTTCGAACTCAGGGAGAGGTCTAAATCGTGAAGATTCTGCAGAATCTCCAGTTCAAATTTTCTGACGATTTCTATACTTTCTCTATAATACGTATAGATTAAATGAAGATGACTAATGATACTATGACTTCATGGGACATGACTCCATGAAGAAGACTCATGAAAACAATAATCAGAACAGGTGTAAGGCTATTAAATTACACAGAATATAAAATATTTAGAGAAATTTTAGTTACCAAATTATGAGTGATTGATGTAATTGAAAAAGAATTCAGCCAATATTCCAGGTAAAGCACTTGGTCGCTAAAGGCAGCTAGTCTTTTGGTATAAAAGCAGTATATTACATATAATTTTGATTAATTTCATAGTTGAAAATGAATTTTCTTTTACAAAATCCTTTTTATCGAAGTTTGCTGTTATTTAGTATATTTTAAACAATTTCATTTTGTAAAATTCCATAACACATGTGAAAGCTAAATAGAAATTAAATAAGATCTCGTCATCTTTTAATCATCATAATTTTAATAACAAGAGCAATACTTTGTTTAAACTTTTATAGCTCCTTCTTTAACACAAATTTAAAGATTGATTCTTCGGAACTTTAATCAAATCAAATTTTTAAAAGCTTTAAAAATCTTTAAAACTCTTTTGAAAAACAAATAATCCATTAAGAGCTTAACGCCACTATTTTTTACTAGGTTTAGGGGAACCTAACAGAAGAAAAGGCCGAATTTGATTTTATGTTCAACATAAGCTTAGTTCTCTTTCAAAAGTTCCAAGCACATCGGGTAATAAAAAAAGTATTCTAAAAAAATTCTTGATTTTAAGAACACTAAATGTTCTCAAGTGTAAAACACTGAATTTAAGTTTTTTTTTCTTTTTTTTTAGTGTATTCAGTTGCTAAAAGTATGGAGGATTAGAGCAAGGATTTAATTTTTGTTCTAAGATGCACGAAGAAGTCTTTTTGTGATACATTTTTAAATCCAGATATGTTGCGAAGCCAGTAAGATCTTTACAATCTGAAGCTAAGAATGTATGGCTTATATATAAAGAATGGTCTATAAAATCCTTTTAAGCCATTTAAATTCAAACCGACGCCTCGCACAGCCCAAGAAGTTACGTGTACCTACAGTAATGGGACTATGCTAAATTTATTGAGATGGATTACAGCGTCCCAAGCGGCGAAAGAAAAAAGTAATTAAAAGTAATATAAAAAACAAAAATAAATAAGAACAAAAATAAGTAAAAAATAAAGAACTAAATAGTAGTAAGTAACAAAAATAATTCAAAAATAAAGGATAACGATTGAAATGTCCAATTAGGAAATTATATCATTAAAACACAAAGGAAAGTTTCACGGAGTTATTTATAAAACTAGTAGATATATTTGGGATTAAAACAATGTATCTTTCACATGCCTTGCAAAGGATTGCAGATGTAGTTTCTCTCCTAAAAGTTAAAAAAAATATGTTCTTAGGTATTATCATGCATTATTTTTCAAGTTGCCCAAAAGCGAAATGAAATTTAAGCAATGAATAAAGGAAACAAAAATAATTTTAAAAAATCAGAGAAACGATCTTAGAGAGAGGAATCTGAGAATACATTTTTTAATTTTAGGACATATATTTTTTGAAGTTACGAAATGTTTATAATTTTAATCTGAAATATATCAAGCAATTTTCCAGAAAACTCCAATAAATTTTTTCCTGTGATTTTATTACGGTATAGCTTGCGAATTTTTTAATCTGTTGCTTGGTCAATCTTCTTTATATTTTGAGTTACTTTTGTAACTTCTTTGTTTTATCACTAAGGGTTTCTGCAATCTGTAGTCCCTTTACTATATGTATCCGTTAGTTTGCTTTATTAAGTACTTTATTTTCACAATACCTTCTCAGAAACAGCTACAATAACATTTCTAATATATTCTTTCAAAGTCAATAACACCAACAGGAGAAAGGATTTAGACATTATCAATCAAAAAAGCACAATTATTTTTCACTAAAATTTATATTTTCATATTATTTGCCTTGCTGAATTTTCAATAAAACACTTAGTTTCAAAATATAAGCATAAAAATATCAAAAAAGCTAAACTCAGAATAATTTTGACAGTAAATATATGCCTCATTATGTACTTAATTTTCAAAGTATCTGTTCTGAAATAGCTTTATTAAATAAACAAATGTCTTGAAGAAATGGATATTTTGAATATTTATTGTGTGTTTCGGCATATAATGCATTATTTTTACAAAAAATAATTTTTTTAAAAAAAAGTTACTAGTATAAAAAATTAAAAAACACGGTTTTTTTTTATATACTTTTGCATTTTTCGAGTTTTAATAAAAAAGAAGCTGAAATATTTGATCAAAGGAAACCTCATTAAAAACCTTAATTTTCATTTTATTAAAAAAACTTGAATAGAATACGAAGTTTTCCGAAAGAGCATAAATGTGTAAACTTAACTTTTTTAATTACCTCCGGATATTTAAAAAAAAACTTAATCTAACTTAATTGATTTTTAAAAAATTTACTTAAACCTTTTTATACATAAAAATAAAAAGTTTTGCTCTTTTGTCATGAAAAAAAAACTTTTTCTTTTTTTAAAAAAAGTTTTTTAAAGTCTTTCTTCCAATTTTTGTGTTAAGTTCTTTGGAATTTTCATTTTAATCTTTTCAAACATTTCTTACCAAAGTTTTAAAAAGATAAAAATTTGGATAAACATTTCTTAGAATTATCTGACCAAATAAAATCTGAAAAAGAATGAAGAGAGATAAAAATCCATCTAAAACATTTCAACGAAGTTTTTTTATTTCAAAGAAAAAGAAAGAAATTTTTCTATTATATTTTTAAAGTTCCGAATACTAAAAGTAGTTAGGAAATTGTGCAAGAATTGTTTTTCAGATCCATAAGTAACCAAAGATTGCGCAAATATTGAGAAAGAAGAAATTTTTGTCAAATACTAGCAAAAGAATTATTTCATTCAGAATCGTTCATTTTAAAAAAATATTTTTTGAGAAGGTATCAGTATCTTTAATGCGTGGTCAAAAGGCATCCATGAAATTTAATAGAATTAATTAATAAACTGAAGCAAAACAAAAAATTTAAAAAATTGAACTCTGCTACCACAAACTTCAGGTTATCATATGAGATTAGGCTTATTTCCACAAATGCTTGATTAAAGCACGAACTTTATGTTTTAAAAGGTTGTAGGAAGTGCATTTTATCAGGATCTGGCCGTCTACGTTGTTGTTGCTTATGGCACTTGTCAAAGACAAGCCCGCTGAGTTTGTCAGCGATATTAAGTCGATTTTAGTATCTCTTGTTTCAGTAGCACCATCTAGGGACAAGAGTGCGTTTCAGCTACTCATGCGCTACAGCCCTTTTCACGGGGCGTACGTCATTCATTCACTCATCCATAGGTCGTAAATTAGACCTGAATCACAGAACGATCACCTAGAACCTTACACCTAATACCCTAAGGGGTATTGGCTCGACTTGGAGAACTTTGTGGCTACGACAGATTTTATATGTGCACCATCCACCTTGCACACGGAGAGTCTTCGGTTGGCGGAATTCAAACTCGCAACCCAACGGAAGCGAATTCAACGCGTTACTAACCAGACTCTCCCGACCCATGCTGCCTTTAGTGTATCAAAATGAGGATCTTCCCCAAAGTTTATTGTACGAACAGGTAATTTTAATAACTTGTTTAAAATTTCAGGATTTTACCTAATGTGAATTTTTTTCTCTGTTATGCCAAAATCTTTGGTTATTACTGCCGAAACCTATGAATGAGCTTAAAGAATGCATTAAAGCTGCATTAAATACTATTGACAGAGTAAATATTCAAAATTCGTGAAATGTCCTCGATTATAGATTCGATATCTATCATGTAATGAAAGGTTTACATATCAAACATATGTAAATGAAAAAAAAAATGGAATACTAAATTTGCTCTAATATAATGTTTTGCTATTGGAATAATTAAATTTGCTATTTTTTTTATAGTTAAAGTTTCGAAAATTAATTTGAAAGATTAAGCCTACTTATATACACAGCAAAATGTAAGAAATGTCATTTTAAAGAAGTTTATTTCAAAAATATTTTTGAAGCATTCTTTTAAGCGGAAACAATTTTTCAGAAATTAAACTCACTTTAGCAAAAAAAGAATTTTAATTTTCGTCACAAAATCTCGTTTTAAAGATCGTAACATAATTTCATACATAAATGCATGTACACTTAGTAACAAAAAGAATACTATACACAAAAATGGTTGCTGTTTTTTATTTATAATAATTCATTAAGTGATATTTCAATCAATACATTACATTTTTAAATTATATTTAAATGGAAACAACAAATTCATTTATATTTTTAAGGTTTATCCCCTTTGTTCCGCATAAAAATGAAGACCACGAGCAAGGCTGTGACTACTATACGTTTGAGGTCTGATAATATGGTAAAAGAAATAGAATGTCAATTTTGGTTGTATTTTTTTGGCCTATTGAAGCCAAAATTACATTTTTTAGTTTTTATTTTAAAAGAAAGGTTAAAATTTAGATCAAATAACGATCAACCCCTTGACATAAGTGGCTCAAAATTTGAAAAGAACTTCATTATAAATGTTAAATTTTTATGCTATATCTTTTAATCCCTTTCTACATTTACTACATCCCTTACTACATTTTTTTGTAGATAATATGCTAACTCACATTCAGTCAAACAGATAAACTTCTTGAGAATGGATTTTTTTCCTGCAAAATTTAAATAAATAATTTATAAATTTGACATAAAGATCACCAGCCAAATTTCATCCGTCTAGCTCAAAGTGTTTCTGAATTATCGAGTTCACAGATAAATATAATTCAAATATTATATAAAAAACACATTAGTGATAAGGATCCTAGCACTCAAATTCTTGAGACTAAATTTGTTAATGATTCCTATACTTTCAGTCTGTACAATTCGTATACGAGAAAGTATACAATTCGTATACGAGAAATTGTACAATTCGTATACGAGAAAGTATACAATTCGCTCTGTACAATTCGTGTACGAGAAAGTATACAATTTGCGCTGTACAATTCGCATACGAGAAAGTGTACAATTCACTCTGTACAATTCGTATACGAGAAAGTATACAATTCGCTCTGCACAATTCGTGTACGAGAAAGTATACAATTTGCGCTGTACAATTCGCATACGAGAAAGTGTACAATTCACTCTGTACAATTCGTATACGAGAAAGTATACAATTCGCTCTGTACAATTCGTGTACGAGAAAGTATACAATTTGCGCTGTACAATTCGCATACGAGAAAGTGTACAATTCACTCTGTACAATTCGTATACGAGAAAGTATACAATTCGCTCTGCACAATTCGTGTACGAGAAAGTATACAATTTGCGCTGTACAATTCGCATACGAGAAAGTGTACAATTCACTCTGTACAATTCGTATACGAGAAAGTATACAATTCGCTCTGTACAATTCGTGTACGAGAAAGTATACAATTTGCGCTGTACAATTCGCATACGAGAAAGTGTACAATTCGCTCTGTACAATTCGTATACGAGAAAGTATACAATTCGCTCTGCACAATTCGTGTACGAGAAAGTATACAATTTGCGCTGTACAATTCGCATACGAGAAAGTGTACAATTCACTCTGTACAATTCGTATACGAGAAAGTATACAATTCGCTCTGTACAATTCGTGTACGAGAAAGTATACAATTTGCGCTGTACAATTCGCATACGAGAAAGTGTACAATTCACTCTGTACAATTCGTATACGAGAAAGTATACAATTCGCTCTGTACAATTCGTGTACGAGAAAGTATACAATTTGCGCTGTACAATTCGCATACGAGAAAGTGTACAATTCACTCTGTACAATTCGTATACGAGAAAGTATACAATTCGCTCTGCACAATTCGTATATCAAATGAAAAACATACAAAGCCGACAGCTGACGAAATCAGAGAATGTACAGGATGTATAACTGCTATATGAATAAATAGACTAGGGAAGAATATCACAAATTTTTGTTTCCTATCTATAACTGTCATACTGCTGAATAACAACATTTACAGATAGCTCCTGCATCAAGTTTGAACTTGGCCTGCGCAGCTATGTGTATGAAGATCGCATCAAAAAGGTATCGTATGTGCCTTCGCTATTACATGATAAATGAAGAGGTTTACATATAGCACAAAAATCTGAAACTAAAAAGAAAATATCTGTGTATGCATGTGTGTATGCTCTACAAACGAGACTGTTTGACCTAGAGCTTCAAAATTTGGGTTTAGATACATGTTGGAAAGTCAGAATGCGCACCTAGGAGTTCTTTTTCTTGGAAGGGAAGGGATTTTAGTTAAATTTTAATTAATAAAATATATAATTAGATTTTGATACTTCTTTTGCTGGACCTGCCAAAATTATTCCCGTACAAAAATGATTTAAAATCCAAGTTTCAAGTTAAAGATATTATCTTTTAAAGTTTTAAAAGTTCAAGTAATTATCTTTTCAATTATACCAATTTCGTTACTGTAAAAATTCTTTTTTCTAGATTTGTTTAACTTTTAAACATTTTGTTGTATATTTCAAAACATTTTCAATGCTGTGAACGAAATAGAAATCGTTTTCATTGTTTCGTCAAATATTTAATACTATGATTTTCTTGAAGGATTCAGTTTAATATATGTGTGGTTTACAAGACGAAAAAAAAAAAACTGAAATTACAATACCACTTAATAAATTTAGAGAAGAACCGGATATAATAGCGCTATGATGTCAAGGAAATTGTCTCCGTTAGAAAAGTTCATGTGTACAATTAACAGAACATATACAAGACTAACAAAGCTTTAATGTGTGACTATTTTACGGAATCATGGACAAGAAATTTCATCCAAATGATTTAATTGAAATTAAATCTAACCAATACTTCCGACAAACCACTTGGTCGCCAAAGGTGAGACACAATATATACAAAAAATATACTGTTATCAGTAACTCAATACAAGCTTCCTTGAAGGAAGCCAAAGAGACACCAAACTCGCCAAAGAACCATCAAACTCGCAAAGGAACCATTCAGTACAAGCAATTTGTGGCTGCTTGGCGAGTTTCTTGACGCATCGCTTGGCGTATTGTCTTCCATTTTAGCAAAATATTTGGTGCTTGTGGTAGCAAAATTTGTATTTTTCCTGAAAATTCAAGAATTTTTTGAAAATGCTATTGATCAATTACTGTTGTGCCGAATCAAAACTGCTTAACCTGTAAAAAAAATCAAAGAAAATTTTAATTCACAACGTACCGCTTTTAAATTTAATCCCGTGCCCTGTGAAGGAGTTAGAAAGAGATTGGAATGTTTTTGCCTTTATTAGTTGTCAAAATTTGAAGACCTGAAGAAAAGCTTACAAATCCAAAGACACTGAAAGCAGAACGTTTATTATTTCAGGTAACGAATAAAAGAACAAAAAAACTTAGATTTGTTATTTGATGCATATGAAAACTATAAAACCATAGTAGCTAGTAAACGAGTGTTTTCAATTTCAGGCAATATTGTGTCCAAAATAAGAGCAAGATTTAGGCACCGTTCAGTGGATATTTTATGTTTTTCAAAATCCTATTTTCTTAGGAGAAAATAAAATTAGTGAAAATAATATAAATAGTATTCGAAATTTTGGTTTATGTTTTTGTTATTTTGTGTAAGTAATATGTGTATGTAATCCTTGATTTTTTTATATATATATTCTGACTTTGACTTTGATATTGATATCGTTTTTTTTCTATTTTATATAAATTAAATAAAATATTTTTCCACATTCTTTTTTTTTTTTTGACAAAAATTCGAAAACCGGCAAAAATTGATTTTTTGAAAATATTGAATTCGAAAACCGGTTTTTCAAAAAGTCGGGTTTGTATAAACCCTATCCGAAACAACTAATTTAGTGAGTTTTTTACCTGTATAATACCGTTTTTTCTTTTAATTTTTTCTTTCTCAATTCTTTTATTATTACATGTAAGAACATGATGTTAGGGATTTGGGGTTTTGAAACCTCAAAATGCACGGATACGATGGCGATTTATCGCTTTTAAGGCATCATCTTGTTGCTTTTAGGGTTATTAGAAAATGATATAGAAGGTTGTTACATTTGGTGACTAATCTCTAACAAAAAGTTACAACTTGAAGCGATTGTCTGCCCTGTACCCGATTCTCCTGTATGGCCAGTAAAATTATGTATAATAATAATATCTATTTTTTAATTTTAAATTTCTACTATATTCTTTTATTATTATTTTTCAAGTTTTTCTCTTTATGTACTCACTATATATTTCCAGGTCTCTTTTATTATTATTATTATTATTATTATTATTCGTCAGAAAAATTTCTTTTTTTTTCTTTGAAAAAAAATATTAACAAGCTCTATACCAGCAAAATGCCGTTTTTGATACACACCATAATACACCAGTCAATATCACTAATTATTAAAGAATGAATATTGGCACCCTCATACTGGAAATAATAATAATTCGAAACAATACTATTTTGATCCTGACGACGAGACTCCTATCACCCCACACCCCTAACTACTATCAAAGAATAAAACTGTAACCCTCATATGGATACAAACAGCGCGTGTCCTAATTATATCAACCCATATTTAATTTAAATAACTCTTACAAGCCATCTTCCGTCATTTCACCATTAAATAAATCACAGCAACTAGGAGGTCTCTATTTACCTTATATCAACAATCACATTGTTAAATTTTAAACAAGCATGGCTCCATTCCGTTAAAACTTTCTAATTCTCACTTCATCGAAACACCTGCGTTATTCCAATCCGTAATATTTCAACCCTACCAACCGTGCATAATTTTGAAGGAGACAGACTGTTGGAGAAAGTTTATTGAGGATTCGCGGGACCGTATATTGATTTTGTCGAACTACCCTCTAGTCCACCCCACCTTTGTGCAAACGACTACTTTCATTTGAGGCCCACATCGGCCCGGGTATTTAATTAGAGTTCAATTGACAATCACAATTCTCCCTCGCACTTTCGCCTGAAACTACTTCCTCGTCAGTCCACTGCAAGACATATTCCTCTCAAAATGTAGTTTTCAGATAACAGAATAATTTTCGTCCATTGGTGCGTGTAATTGGGATTTTGAAATTCTGTTAGGGGAATTTGGAAGATGATATTAAGTTAGAATTTTTCATCTATGGCCCGTTTAATGTTATTACTTCATGCCCTCATTTTAATATTAACAAATTCCTATTAAAATTATTTAACTATATATTAATTTAATAACTCCAGTCATTCTAAAATAGGTACACTAGTTTTTTTTAATGAAAAGGTATGGAAAAAGGGGCAAAAATATTTAATACAATTAAATTTGATTTATTACAATAAAAATGCTGATATTTGAACATTTCACTGCTAGAAATTTCGATCAACTGAAGCTAAAATTTGACACAAAATTACTAAACTAAACTAAACTAATTTTCGTCCGTTGGTGCTTGTAATTGGGTTTTGAAATTCTGTTCGAGGAATTTGGAAGATTATATTAAGTTAAAATTTTTCATCTATAGTCTGTTTAATGTAATTACATCAAACCTGATTTTAATATTAATAAAACCATTAATGAATTCCTGTTAAAATTGAGTAACTATATATTAAATGTGTTAGTATATCCAGTCATTCTAATAATAAGAACATTAGGTTTTTTTATAATGAAAAAGATTAGAGGAAAAGGCAAAAATATTAATATCAATTAAATTTGATAAAATGATTACAGTAAAATTGATGATGATTGAAAATTTTACAGCTAGAATTTTAGATCAACTGAAATCGAATTTGACACAAAGCAACAATTTTAGCAATAAATGACAATTCAGTTTCAGTTATTTAAGACATTGCGTTTTCACGAATACAAAAGTACAGACAGACAATGGCCAACCCTAACGAGTTTGATTCAAAACTGGATACAGAGTTTCATTTTAGATGCTAAACCTGTATACCAAATTCCATCCATCTATCTCTTTCTATTTCATATTTATCGTATTCACTTCACGTATCGTATTTGAATAGCCGGATAGATAGATTTCTTCTGAATATATTTCGATCAAAATTTGATAGAAATCTTCAAATATTATGCAAAGATCACATAAAAATTTCGATCCATCTGGCACAAAGCTATTTATACTAAAAGACATAAAGACAGGCATAATTCCATTATTGTTTTGCTCCTTAATGTTTGAAATGTGGAGATTTATAAAAATTACGGGTTCGAATCTTTTGGCGATTATAATACTTTATCTTTATGTATTTCGTAATCTGGGCTTCCCGGATTCGTTCTTCTGTTGTTGTTCTTCTGTGTTCTATCTGTGAGGTATATAAATCCCCCCCACCCCTCGTAAAAAGGGTTTGTGCAAGCGAATGTGACTCATTAAGTAGTTGATTCGTACTCTTGACCTTATTTGGCGCTACTGAGAAAACAAGAGACGCTCACGCGGCTTAAATCGCTGACAGATAACTGTCAGCGGGCTTGTAAAGTGCCATAAGTCACAACAACACAACTTCGTAATCTAGAATTTAAAAAAAAAGAAAAAATAATGTTTTTTTGTTTGAGAAAATAACTATCTCCATTAAGATTTTGAAAGAAAATTTTGATACAAACTGAAAAATAAATATTCTACCATCATAAGGAACATATCTGAAACCAATTTAAAACACTTTATTACCAATATTATCTATTCTCCATATCATAAAAAAATCTTTCGGTATCGAGCAAAATAAGTGACTTCTAGAAATATTATATTTGAGATTAGCAATAAAAAAGTCACTACTTCGCATGCTTTTTCTTTGTATTCTTTTACTCAAAGAAAAGAGGAAATTTTGACAAGCGAAAACATAATTACATATTTACTTCCAAGTTTTGCTTCCTGAAAATTGTAACATAGCTATGGTCTTCTTCTAAAACAATGTAACAATTTTTCATAATTTATTTTTTTATGTTTATATTTTTAACAGCCTAAAAAGTCCCAAATGATTTACCTTTTTAAAATTTTGACTTTAACTTTTTTTTGCTTAAAAAGAAAAAAAAACCTTTAGTCTTTTTTGAAATACAAAATTCAAAAGAACAAAATAGTTTAAAAAAAAACATTTTCGGATAAAAAGTGCTTAAAAAGTCTCTTCTAAATTATATGACAAGCATTTTAAATGTGATATTCAAAGCTAAAACTTAAAGAAATAAATATTTAAATAAACATGTCTAGAATTTTAAGAAAGAAGAAATTCTCTAACATTCATAGTATATCAAAAATGATAAGTCTTAATGCATCTTTTTTTATTTTAATCTAGCCAACTTAAGCGACTAGCTGATTCACCAGGAATATTAATTATATTTCATTTTAGATAAATCGATTAGGCATAATTTCATGCCCAAGATACAGCCAAATTATGTGACATTAACTTTTAACTGGGGAGGGGAAAATTTAGGACTTAACTGGGGAGGTGCGGTCTACAAGACCGCATTTTCTTTACACTCAAATTAAATTTTCTGATGAAAGTATAAGTATGAAAATCAGCCAATAAATTCTGCAGATATTTTTTTATATATATAAATATGTTTTAGAATTTTCAAAATATATTATCATTGAAAAAAAGTAATTGCATTTGAGTATGCATTTTCTTCTCAAATTACGTGTTACAACAAAACTTATTCTTGAAAAAAAAATATTACTTTTTACTTTTTAAATCATATTTATTTTTACAATATAAAAAGGTATAAAGCAAATAATATAATGGAAAGTTCGACAATTATAGGAAAAATAAAATAATTGGTAATGGGTAAAATTGACGCTTTTTTTTCGGCATCATTTCTACAAAGATACTAGTCAACATGCATATAATGATTTTCGACAGCATTTTAAACATACAGTATAAGTACTAGTATAAAACTCAACGCTATCAATTCTGCAGATATTTCTCTAGGTTTATTAATATATTTTAAAAATTTTTAAAAATACATTATCACTAGAAAAATTAATTATAATTGACCATACATATCAGAACCAGTCGAATGCGAACTTTCATCGAAAAAATTTTCTTTACAATTATACTCATCACTAAAATCACTTTCTGTTCCATTTAAAAGTCTCTGGAACTCTGCTGCATAACAAGGATCAGTAGGTTGAATGTGTTGGAGTTTTTCTCAACAAAAATAGCAGAGTATAAATAAGACCAGGCATTTAGATTAAAATCAAATTCTTTTAATGAAGAACTAAAAAGTCTGCATCTTGCAGAGTATACAGCTACGGTATATACACACAGGCGGTGTCTGTTCTTTTTACTTAAAAAGAACAAACATCCAATGACAATTCATCCGGAAATACGACGTACTTCCGGTTACAAAATGATTATCCAATAATGTTGCTCCTCTGGGACCGACCTCTGCTTGATTTGAATATGCAACAGAATGGTATATCGAGGGCCACATTTTAGAGCCATCTGCTAAGCCTCGTATAATACTTGAACTCTAAAAGGAAGGTGCGGTCTCACAGACTTCGCGCAAAGAAATAGCTGAAATATTTTTTTAAGCATCCGCTGAAACCAGTTGAAAAAGTGCATGTGTAGTGATGGTTACGAAACAAGAAGCTACAAAGTCAATCCATTCGATTGAGCTAAAAATAATATAAAAATGATCGAAAGTCTATCCTTAGCGGTCTCAAATACCGACCGCACCGCCCCAGTTAAATATTAATGACATTTTTAATTGCCTTATACATGTTGTTACTACCATAGCACTATTTAAAATGTACATGAGTGGTTCATCTATCCTCTAAATTTCATTCTAATTTCACTGTTTTATATTTTTCTTGTAAACTATATAGCTGTTAACCAAATTATTCCTCTTTAGCTTTCAATAATGGAAGAAAATCATGAGATTAAATATTTGATGAAACAATAAAAACGGTTTGAATTGACACTACCAGTAAGCTGGTATCATTAAAAAGATAATTTTTTTAAAATTTTTTAAATGGTATAAAATTGATTTTTTTTTCTTAAAATTATTTTCGGAAGTTATCCCGGAAAAACGCCAAAATTCAATTAAATTTTAATAAGTTTTAATTCCAATTTAAATTTCAAAAATAATCCCTCAGAGATGCACAGTCCGAGGTTATATATGCCAAATTTGGAGCTGCAGTTCAATCAGTCAGGCTTGTAGAGCTCCGACACACACCCATACATTCATCTTTATTATTAGTAGAGATTAAATGAAAAGGATTTTTTTTTACATTCTTTTATTGTTGTGAATACCGAAGTTGGACTCAAACGAAACTACTATGCCTCAAAGGATTAATCAGAAAAATTAGTAAGATAGAAAAAGAACTCATGATTTTTTTGGTATTTTGGTTTATCAGCTAAAATACTAGTTCTTATAGCATTTTGAACCAAATTCCGATAAGAGGTTGACCATCTGTCCATATGTACTTTCGCATGCATCTAAACGCAGTAATTCAAATAAGCAGTTATTTTAATAAATAAAATGTGCTATATGAGCTTATGGCAACAATTCTTGTGCTATGTGAGTTTTTAGATCCAATCTATTGTAAAAATAGCGTCTCAAATGTAAATTCGCTTTTCGGGTCCTTTTAAATGCATTCCAGGAATTAATGATCAAAGAACACACAATATATTCAGTTAAAAAATGCTAAATTCACGCCAAAACTATCATCAATAAAAGCTTTCAAGCTAGAATTGCATAGCTATTATTCCCCAATATATTGTAAATCATCGGCTGCCTTATCCAAAGTCCACAATTTTATTCCGAAGGAGGATTCAATACGTTTATTAAAATGTTTGCGATAAAGAATTGAAGAGATCACTCATGCTGCTTTTAATATAAACAAATTTGCAACTAAATACCTGCTTTTACGAACTTTAGAAGATTTACAATCAAATGTTTTGTAGTTGAAAAATTACCCGACACGTTGCTGCCACAGAAAAAAATAATTTTGGAAATATCGTTCCAAATTTGAAATAGCTATCTTGTTTAATAAGAAATGATAGAAAGAATATTTGTTTTCTTGTCTACAATGAATACATTCACTGAAATTGAATGATATATAAAGGAGAAGTATAAATAATATTTATTCTATTTTTATTTTTTATTTTTTTACTTTATTATTCAAGTATACTTTAGGGTAGACAATATTTTTTTGCTTTTGTTTTTCCGTCTTCAGGAAAAACAAATAAATTTAGTGGCTTTCCGACTCGTAAGCATCCAACAAACAACTGGGTATATGAAAAACATGAACTTTCTAGATTCAAAGCAATAAATTAGCAAAGTTTTATCGCCATCGGATGAACAGTACGGCAGCGCATAAAATACGAACAAACAAAAATTCATTTTTATATATTACATATAATAATTATACTACGCCTGGAATCTTCTCGCAAGTATAAGCAATAAGTTGCATCGCTAACGGATGAACGGTATGGCAGCGCATACAATACAAACAAAAATTCATTTTCAAATATTATATGCAATAACTGTACTATGCCCATAACATTCGCGCAGGGGCAATCAATAAGTTGACAAAGTTTTATCGCCATCAAATGAACAGTAAGGCAGCGCATAAAATACGAACAAACAAAAATTCATTTTTATATATTACATATAATAATTATACTACGCCTGGAATCTTCTCGCAAGTATAAGCAATAAGTTGGCAAAGTTGCATCGCTAACGGATGAACGGTATGGCAGCGCATACAATACAAACAAAAATTCATTTTCAAATATTATATGCAATAACTGTACTATGCCCATAACATTCGCGCAGGGGTAATCAATAAGTTGGCAAAGTTTTATCGCCATCAAATGAACAGTACGGCAGCGCATAAAATACGAACAAACAAAAATTCATTTTTATATATTACATATAATAATTACACTACTCCTAGAACCTTCTTGCAAGTATAAGCAATAAGTTGGCAAAGTTGCATCGCAAACGGATGAACGGTATGGCAGCGCATACAATACAAACAAAAATTCATTTTCAAATATTATATGCAATAACTGTACTATGCCCATAACCTTCGCGCAGGAGTAATCAATAAGTTGGCAAAGTTTTATCGCCATCAAATGAACAGTACGGCAGCGCATAAAATACGAACAAACAAAAATTCATTTTTATATATTACATATAATAATTACACTACTCCTAGAACCTTCTTGCAAGTATAAGCAATAAGTTGGCAAAGTTGCATCGCAAACGGATGAACGGTATGGCAGCGCATACAATACAAACAAAAATTCATTTTCAAATATTATATGCAATAACTGTACTATGCCCATAACCTTCGCGCAGGAGTAATCAATAAGTTGGCAAAGTTTTATCGCCATCAAATGAACAGTACGGCAGCGCATAAAATACGAACAAACAAAAATTCATTTTTATATATTACATATAATAATTACACTACTCCTAGAACCTTCTTGCAAGTATAAGCAATAAGTTGGCAAAGTTGCATCGCAAACGGATGAACGGTATGGCAGCGCATACAATACAAACAAAAATTCATTTTCAAATATTATATGCAATAACTGTACTATGCCCATAACCTTCGCGCAGGAGTAATCAATAAGTTGGCAAAGTTTTATCGCCATCAAATGAACAGTACGGCAGCGCATAAAATACGAACAAACAAAAATTCATTTTTATATATTACATATAATAATTACACTACTCCTAGAACCTTCTTGCAAGTATAAGCAATAAGTTGGCAAAGTTGCATCGCAAACGGTTGAACGGTATGGCAGCGCATACAATACAAACAAAAATTCATTTTCAAATATTATATGCAATAACTGTACTATGCCCATAACCTTCGCGCAGGAGTAATCAATAAGTTGGCAAAGTTTTATCGCCATCAAATGAACAGTACGGCAGCGCATAAAATACGAACAAACAAAAATTCATTTTTATATATTACATATAATAATTACACTACTCCTAGAACCTTCTTGCAAGTATAAGCAATAAGTTGGCAAAGTTGCATCGCAAACGGATGAACGGTATGGCAGCGCATACAATACAAACAAAAATTCATTTTCAAATATTATATGCAATAACTGTACTATGCCCATAACCTTCGCGCAGGAGTAATCAATAAGTTGGCAAAGTTTTATCGCCATCAAATGAACAGTACGGCAGCGCATAAAATACGAACAAACAAAAATTCATTTTTATATATTACATATAATAATTACACTACTCCTAGAACCTTCTTGCAAGTATAAGCAATAAGTTGGCAAAGTTGCATCGCAAACGGATGAACGGTATGGCAGCGCATACAATACAAACAAAAATTCATTTTCAAATATTATATGCAATAACTGTACTATGTCCATAACCTTCGCGCAGGAGTAATCAATAAGTTGGCAAAGTTTTATCGCCATCAAATGAACAGTAAGGCAGCTCATAAAATACGAACAAACAAAAATTCTTTTTTATATATTAGATGATATCAGATATTGTATAAGAATAGATATATATTTTGTAACGATTGGATATGAAATCCAGGTGTATAGGAACTGTTCGTCGTTGAAGACATCCGCGTAAAAATGACCCTCCAGGTGGTCATTTCATTTCCAAGCTATTCGAGATCCAGAATAAATGTATTTTCTCTAAGTGAACAGAACGCTTCAAGAAATCATTAGAGATTACTTGAATCATTAGGCAGACGTTATAGGATTTAGCTTTCAGGCTTAACGTTCATTTTCTCTCTATCTAATTCAGTGATTAAGCGTAATAATATAGTGTAAACTTTATTCAAATATTATTGCTGATTTAATTTAAAATGTAATTGTTAATTTTGTCAAATCTGATAAAAATTTTGCTAAATCTTTATGCATCAATTCAACAGAAGACACTGAAATGTATTTTTGTTAAAATGATAGTTATTTCATGGATTGTCTTTGAAACACCAAAACTTCAGAAATCTTATGAATATTTTTCATCATTACAAGTAGAAATTTAAATTTTTTTAAGTAGAAAAAAATATTGATGTATTGTTACTGAAATAAATATTTCTTTAAAAGCATTCAGGGAAAATTTAAAAACAAAGTGAAAATCAAATATTCTACAAAACCTGTATCTAAGCGGTTGGGTGCTGAATATTTATTTGAACTGTTTTGAGACAAAAAGAAATCCCACTCCCTTCTCCCTAAATATATTTTTCATATGAAACGAAAATGAAAGGTTTCTCTCTCTGAAAACTTTATTTTAAGTTAAATCCTGCATATTAAATTTTGTATACATATTTTACAAATAAAATTTAAAATTTTTCACGAGACTCACAATGTTGAAACGCATTTGACTTTCATGACTTGCTGTTTTTTTATTTTTTTGTACTTCCATAAAACAAGAATAAACAAAATATATGTTGAACAAAACCGTAATTATATGTATAATTCCAAATTCCTTTTTTTAAACAACAATAAAGCTGAAGTTTATTTTTTTTTTAAATCTTCTAACATGTATAAATTTTAGTTTTTATACCGTGTTCCTGACATTCTAAAATATTCCAAATGATGTGAATTTTATTTTAAATTAGTTAATATAACCTGTTGTTGCATTTTTTTTTCAAAAATTAAATATATGTATATATATTGCTATCCTACAATTTAAAGGAAGAAAATGGAATTTTATTATACATTGTAGAATATAGCAAACCAATGACCATATCTTTCCAAATGGTAGATAGTTGCCAAACAAGCACTAAATCTTCTTCTATGATTTGCATTCCGTAAAATATATGGATCTTATCTGGTCAAAATGTACAATACGGTTATCTCAGGGGCAATTCTAAACATTTTCAAAGCATTTCTTTAAATTGTTTCATATTGAAAAATTAAAATTTTAAAATAGATCTTTCTCTCATTTATTTCCATAGGTGCTAGAGTTTTGAAATTTTTCACACTTTTATTTTTTTAAGGATAAATTTAATTCCAGTCTGTTTGTGGTAAAAATTCAACAGCAATAGTAACAAATAGACGATTTTTTTCAACTCAAAAACACGAGTATGTAACATTAAAGCATAGCCGAAACTTACGCACTACAGAATTTGCATTAAATAACATCACAAAGAAACAACTGCACCTAGTACCTAGAAAACATGATGAAGACTTCGCTTAACTACTCGACTCAGCTCAACTCTGCTACTTTTCTTCTTCAAAGTTCTGCTTTTTCAGCTTTCTTGGCAAGGCATCAATATTTCGGAACACATGTTGGAGCTCGACTCCAAATGGAGTTAACTCCATGATTCTCGAATATTCCTTTATCGTCAGTCACCAAATCCGTTGCCAACCTCCAGGTCGTTAAAGTCACTGACTCAGCATTCATTCATAATATTTCTAAATTTTTCTATTTTACTAGGAGACTTACTTTGTTGAAACGCAATATTACAAATTAGTAATGAAATTAAGTGGTGAATACAGATTATAATTTCAGTGGAGGTATCATGCTCGAGAATATAATCTTGGTCATAAAAATTTTCTGAGGGGGGGGGATCAATAAAAACGTAATATTCCATTTCATTAAAAGTTTATTATTATTATTAAACCAACATATGGAACTCGATCAACTATTCAAACGCGATCAACCTCATGAAGCTATTTCTTCCACACCATAAAATATTGTTTAAGGTAAGGTATTCCCGATGACAATACATATTTTAATATTTTTATTTTTCAACTATAAATGGATTGATGGATTAAAATTTAACTCTACAGTGTTTTTTTTTCTTTCTTTATACAATGAATATCTAGCGAACCTTACAAGTGTAGGAAAATTTGATCTCTCATTTGAATATATTTATTCTACATACATTCGAAAAAGGGAACAAATATTCAATGAATTTTGATTCATTTTCATGAATTTTGCCATTTTAGACAATTTTCAATCGGAAATAAAATTTAAATTTGAATCGATACGTGTGTATTTACATTTGCATTGCCTCAGGATATTCAAGGAAATTAGATATGAATTGAATTTAATATGATCTGAATAAAATTTGTTACATTAAAATAGAAATCTGAAAGAAAAAAAAATATTAAACTAATTCATCAATTGGTTGAAAAAATACTGTAATATCTTGATCAAGACCGATTGAATAAAAGAGTTACGTATCAAAACAATAATTTTATTTAGAGCCTTATATATGTACACAAACACAACTTGTTTCTCATCTAAGTTAATGTTATTTACAAATAACAAATGGCATTCCAATCACAAATTAGATCCTCTATCAAATCGGAGAATAAGTCACCAAAAAAAACCCCGATAATAGGCTGTTAGCTCTAAACGGCTACTCAAGGGCTGCTGCCGAAATCCACCGATCTTTATCGGGGGGATCCTAACACAAACGCCAGAATCACACGTAGCTTCTCAAAAATCAAGAACATCTTTTCCTTCCTAATAATTCTAATTCTAAACCTTTTCTCTACTCTTCTTTTCTGGGAAAAAAATGCCTTATTTTATTTCCTTCAGATATCCTACTCCGGTTTTCCCATTGGTGAACTTGAGTTCTCTATCACCCAATAGCTGCTCAGCAATGCTGCTTAATCAATGGTATCCACCCAATCGATTGAGTGTCTGTTAAGGATACATCTTTGTGGCCGACCGAAGCTAGCATCGACTGAAGTTCATCTGGGTTTGACACTTAATAATAACGTTTGCTTATGATTGATCGTTTCTTGATGATTTGAGGAGTCTCTTCATAGAGGAAAATAAAGTTTAGCATCATCTCGATGTTTTGACGTTCCTATTCATTGAACACATGATGGATATATTTGAAACGACTGGCTACACATCTGTTTGCCACATTTGGATAGCAACAAATGACCAGACACATTGACTCTCCTAGTAAAAAGGATCCATATCTGGTGGTCCGTATGCACTTAACTATGTGTGGGAAAACGGTTGACGTTAGGTCGGGGCCGAATGCCAATTACCATGTGTGGAAAGAGGGGAAACGCTAATATTACAGATTCATTATTCTATGAAAATTATAATTAAATAGCGTTATAGGGTATTTATTTATAAATGAATCATAAGTAGTACAATAAGTCCAAAAAATATAAGTTTTATGAGTTTTGATTGATATTTATTCCATACCAATTCCACCATTTCTTTTCAATGGTATAACATTAAATGATAATTCCTGAGAGTTAACTTAATTGTATTATAATATTTTTGAAACCATCTTGTTTCGCATGGAAGAGTTTATTTATATTCTAAAGTACAAACCGATTGCGCTCAACACTTTGACACATTTTTTCTAAACTTCTATAAGAAACTACACTTCAGATGTATTGAATTTTATATATCTAGCTTTTCACATCTTATATTTATTGAGTTCGCTAATATTCGAATAACCTGAGAGACAGACTTCCTCTGAATGGATTTCATTCAAAATTGGACAGAAATTTATAGATCCCATCTTATATCAATATACCGAATTTCAGCTGTCTAGCTCGAAGTGTTTTGGAGTTACCGTGCGCACAGACAAACAGATATAAGGCCAAAAGTGTGTTTCTAAAACTCAGTTAGGTAAGAAATGTAAAGATACGTTAAAAACTTGGGTTTAAATTTTTTAAATATTGTATTCACTATATACGGGGGAAAAAAGGGAAATTTGAAAAACCATTTTTAATAAAATAAAATTTTAGAGGAAATCTGAAAACAAACTAAAGAACAAATATTGCACAAAATTGCAAATTAATAATCTGTTTAAATTGCTTTTAACTTTTTTACACCTAAATATTTTTTTCTGATTTTAAACAAAATCGAAACGTGAAGCAAAAAATATATTTCTCAGATATTCCATGTTTTTTTTATATTCTACAAAAAAATAAAATTAAAGAAAAATTTAAAATTTTATGAAGCATTAGAAATTTATAACGGCTGCATTTTTTTAATACTTTGCATTTCAAAGAGACTTGGCAAATATTTGACATGCTCAAACCAACTATTATATATTCAATTCAACATTATTCTCTTGAAAAAAGGCAATAAAATTTAGTTTTCGAAAGAAAAAAAGGCGTAAAGTATACCTTCTAAGTTTATAAGACCCCAAGTGATTTAAAATTTCTGTTTAACCTTCGGAATATAAAGAATGGTTGTATTTTATTCCAAAACGAAGCAAAAAAATTCTTTTACATCCTTTTAAAAGTTTTTTAGACATTTCTGAGAAATTTTATGTCGAGAACTTTAAATTTGATCTTTTTACAAGAAAGAAATAAAAATTCGAACCCACAATTCTTAGAATTTTATATCATTGAATATAGCAGAAAAACGACAATAAAATTTTTAAAGTCTAGTATTTCTGAATTTTTCAAAAGGCTGAATGTATTTTCTGACATTCTTTCAAAGTTATGAACAATAAAAAATGCTCAGATAAATGTATAAAGAATATCTTTTAAAATTGATAATATACAGTGAATAGTGCCCTCCAAATTCTAAGGATTTTATGGTAAAAATAATATCTGATAAAATGATAAATATGATAAAAATTGGGTATAGTTATCTTAGGACCAATTTCTAAAAAATTATAATTCCAAATGAAAATTTTAAATTTTTTCATTTTTGTAGAAATGAATTTTTTTTATCGATTTTTCATGTCTCTTATATAGATGCTAGAGTTGTGAAATGTAGCACACTTGTTTATTTTCTTTGGCAATAAACCTCCGAATCTGTGATTTAGACAATTAGGAAGAGAATTTCACAGATTTTTTAGAGGCTCCCAGGCTTTTAGATATAAACACCAGGTAAATGATGGTTATACAGTAGCTGGCTGCGACTTTAACAACAAAAAGAAGCGTTCTTGAACATTCAAGAATTTTATTTCGCTCTTTAATAGAAACCGAGATCCGGAGGTTCTTCCAGAAAACACTGTGATAAGTTGTAAAATTTGTATAAAGATACTTTCAAGTTTAAAAATGATTCAAATAGATTTTATCTTTGAAGTTTTAAATGCGAAGCCAATTCACCAAATATATCCAGTTACCTTACTCCTAATTGAATAGTACCATAGTACAACGGCTGGGCTCCGTTGTACTGTGGGGCTATTCAGTTAGAAGTCTGCTGCCTTCTAGTGTATCGTATTTTTCTGTAAGTATTACCTATATGTATGGCTTGGTTGTATTTTTCTGCTTGTGTTTCCGAGATTGCTTGTGAAATAAAACATAATTATCCATTAGCGAGTGTAATTGCCTTTGGGGTTTTGAGTGCGAAGCCAATTCTCCAATTACATTCAACTAATATTACTCCTAACTGAATAGCACTACAGAGCAAAGGCTGAACGCCGTTGCTTATCCATTAGAAATTTGTAGTCTGTTAATGTGTTTTTGTTTACTGTAAGCACTACCTACATGTATGCTTCTGTTTCTTTTTTCTACCTGTGTTACCGAGCTTTCTTATGACTATGGCAGTGAAGGGGCCGTATAGTTACAGATATATGTCCATTCAAAATCGTGAGTCATCATGAGTTACAGTTACAAGTTTGATAATAAATTGTTAATTAGCGTTCGGAAGTTGTCACACCAGCATTGAAATTAGCTGTTATTACTATTCTAAAAATTGATTTTTTTAAAAATAATTTAAAGGATTACGAAAAGGAAATTAATAATCCTCTTAAAGAACTTTAGGGAAAATTTAAGAACTTTAAGAAGAGAGCTTTAAGGAAAATTTAGAATACTTGAGTTATCTAGGAGACAAGATAAAAGTTTGCTCTTAGGATTAATGCTGACTTCATCTCTCCTATTCTGTATTGATATTCAATACTAATTATTGTTTTTCATTCTTTCTAAATGAACAAAAATAGTCGATATTGTTAGAAATATGTAATGTTGCCTCCCAGCACGGTTAGTTCAATCACCGGAAAGACCGTTTTACGATCAGCTCTGTTGGAGGCTGATCGGATGCCAAATCACTGAACTCAGGGATTAGCGACAAACTTGGCGACTTTAGCGACAAAATAGGTAATGCTGAAATCTTCCCGAATTTTGGTTATAGAGCGAATAAAAACCGAGATACGTCTGATTGTGCCAGAACCTTCTCTGCTCTGCTTGGAAAACTATAAAAGACCGGCAGTCTAATCTGAAGACAGTAGTGGAAAGAGTCGCCGACAGGTTTAGAATCGAATGGCGAGTCAACGGCGAATAGTTGTATCAGTCCAGCGAAGCGCAAGCGTTGTGTGGAGCTCATAGTTTGTTACTAAGGACTGTTTCTTCATCGGCTAACAAATCGGAAGCAGCCTAAATTTATAACAATATGAATTCACGTTTAATTTTTTATCATTAAAAAATAGTAAGTTTCTAAAAAAAATGTAAAGTTTCTTCAATGAATGATCAACTTTTAATACTAGGAGAAATGAGTTCACTTTCTTAAAAATCAGAGAGCATTTTAATATGTGTTTACTAAAAATTTCGTAGCAAGCATTCAATAAACTCAACTTAATAAACAGGACAGAAAGTTATTAAATTATCTTGTTATATATTATCTTTTTCCCCTTCTAATTATTTTTTCATGTTTAAATAAAAGAAAGAATACTTGGAAAATGAGTTTGTGGTTATTTTTTAGAGTGTATTTTTGTTAATTCTCCAAAAAAATGTAAGTTCCCGAATTATTTAAAATGTTAAAACATAAAGAAAAAGTATCAGCTTACGGTCTTCTATTTTTAAACTCACGTGAAAAAAAAATGTTCAATATTTGACAAACTCAAACTTAATTACATACTAAATTCCAGATTATTCTTTTGGAAAATAGGAATAAGATTGGTTGATTTAAAATTTCTTTTTAACTTTTTTTCTGCCAAAATTAGTTTAAGAAATATTGTATTCTATTTTGGGACATAGGAAAAAAAATTCTTTTACATCATTTAAAAGGTTTTTAAATTACTTTTTTTCAAAATTTTATGCCAAGAATTTTAATTTGATTTTTGGAACTAAAGTTTAAAGAAAAAGAAGTAGAACAAACATCTCTTCGAATTTTCAAAGTGAATAAATCCCAGACAGACAGAGCAGAATATAGCAAAATAATGTTTAAAAAAGTCTTAAAGTGCAATGTTTTTATTTTTTTTAAAAAAAAGAAAATATTTGACTGCATTCCTTTAAACTTGAGAAAATTAAAAAATATTTATTTGAATATACTAGAAATACAGTATGCTCCAAAATATACAGTACTGAAACTGGCACATCTCGAACACGTGGTTACGTTTGTCGACGAGGCAAAGCTCCAGCTACAAGTGCTCGCAGTAGTGAAAAGTAAGTTAGTTGTGTTGTGCAGTTGTCGTTGGAAATGGCTCTCTCAATGGAGGAAAAGTATTTATAGTTGAACGTCATTTCCGCTCATACGGAAGCTGTCGTGAAGGTGGAAAAAGGTTCGAAAAAGGTTGCAGAGCAATTCCAAGAGAGGTTTAATAAGACGGTACAAAGTAACACAGTTATGTTGTCTATTGTTACGTTATTTCGCCGTTCCGGTAGTGTACTGTGTCAACGGAAGGGAAATATTGAAGAAGAGTGTATTCAACGGTGAAGATCCACCAAGAACTATGCCTGCATTACGTGAGAAAATCATCTCTTTTTGCAGGAGTCTACAGCAACATTTTTTTCAGGATATATTTGAGAATCTGCGTGAACGATATGAACACTGTCTACAGAGGCGATAGGCACTTTGGATACTTGAAAAACACTTTGCATACCATGGCAAATCAACACGCTGATAGTGTGTATGTATGTTAATTTCTTTTGAGGAAAAGTAATCTCACAGATGGCAATAATGTCATTTTGTTCTTCTTTTCATTTCAATACTGTATATTTTGACGCATACTGAACTTTTGTTAATTTGTAATTAAGTGAAAAATAGAAAACTTTACTCATGCAATTTATATTGTGTAAAACGTATAATACGTTGCTTGATTAAACTACGGTACATACATGTAATAAGCAATGACAAGCAATTTTGTAACATTTTTTTTTAATTGTTCCATGCTTGTCGAGATAAAACTTTGTAATCTTATATAGTGCGATTTTTTTTTTTTTTTAAGAATTTTGTAGCGCAATCTGAAGACATTTTTTTTCTCAAGTTAGATGATGACTCTACAAGTACTGAAAGGCCCCAAACGCCCGTTCGATGAAATTACGGTAGGAGTCCAAGATGGCTGGATTTCACTGCGGAATGTTTATTCCTTTTCGAGAAGAGTGACCGACTGAACACCCTGTAACGCGGGCTTTGGTTTTTAGAGATTCTCGTCTAGAAGGAGGGGGGGGGACAGGAAAGTTTTGTGAGAACTCTCAAAGGATTCCGAGTATATATTTGCTCAGTAGCCATCAGATAAGCGGGGTTCTCTTTTGTAAATGAGCTCCACATAAGAATATTTTGTGATTTTTGGAGAGATAAGGAATTCTTATTTTTGAGTGAGTTTAGTTATATTAACTTCCCGCTTTAAAGCAACACTAGGCCAATTTCAGAACTGACCTCGTAATTTTGAAAAACGGTTAGATGACGAGGACGACAACTGAGCTGACATTCACCTTTCCACGCCACGCCATACCAGCGGACGGACGTTTGGCTCTGAGGGATTTAACGTGCAACAGACCCCTTACACGGTTAGCTCAAATTGGGTTTAGAACCTGAAACCTTACGGCTCACGTGCCGAGACCTTACCACCAGACCACCGCGGTCCCTATTTCTTGAAGGGGAGAATGAAAAATTCATGCTTGAATGAAAAATTCAAGCATTCCACTATTATGAGGTACTTAAAGATCTTGACTGAGAGGGTTACATGGAATTTTTATATATTAAATGCCTAGATCGACATTTAATATTTAGTTTAGGATTTATTTTGCCTTCCTCTTTTTTTGAGTACTTTAAAATCTAAATTATTGTTGTTCAATTATTTAGATCAGGGATTCTCTGTCTTTTGGCTGCAACCAATAGGGCAAGTCGTTTTCGGTGGTTTTCAATATATATGCATCGTTTTACAGTTTTCAAAATTATAATGTAGGCTTAAAATCTTCATAAAGTCATTCAGTAGCAATATGACATAAAATTCGCAATACACAAACAAGCGACTTGTGTCAGCTCAGACTCTAAACAGTACGTTAGAGTATTGTTTCTTCTGCAGAACTTCTTTCTGAAAGAGAGCTTCTTATCAGTCCCAAAAAGTCAACTACTCAGAGGAGATATAGTTTCGATTTCTAAAAAAATGGGTTGCAATGTTTAAGATTTAGGGACACTCTGATCTAGATGGGTGAAATTTGTTTTCCTTCAAGATAAAATAAAGTTTTATCCGTCAGTCTTACGAGGAAGTATGAAATATTTCACCAGTTGAATGCTATTTTTTATCGATTACTTATCAGCTTTTATTATTAGATAAAACAAATATGACATTCCCTAAAATAGAAGAAGAGATTGATGCTTACAGAAATAAACATTTTCTCTTAAGATTTTCAAGGAGAATTCGAATCCAGTTCCAGAGAAAACAATCCAGAAAATGACAGCTTGTGATAAAGGCATAAAAGTGTTTTGTTTTTTTAAAAGTCAAATGTAATCTTTTTTTTTTCTCCAAAAAAAATTTATCTTGCAATTAAAGTAAAATTTCTTTTAAATATGTATAATAGGTTACTTTTTGGATATTAACTTTTGTTATAATTTCTAACAACATGTCAGTTTTTCAAAAAAATTAAAATGTTAAAAGGATTGAATCATTTATGAATTGTTTCCTTTTAATATTATTTGCATAAAAAAATGAATGGATAAATATGTTACAAAACAAACATAATTGCATATTTAATTCCACATTATTCTTTTAAAAAACTGCATATAAAATGTCGGTCTACAATAAAAAGAAAGCAAACCCTGCATTTTTAAAGGTATGCTTTCAGGTGTTGTCTAAAGACGTCTAAAAAGATCCCAAGCGATTCAAAATTTATCTTAAATTTTTCCTGAATAAAGCTGTGAAAAGAGGAATAAACGTTAATTTATGCTTTAAAATTTTTTTTTTAAATTTTACTTCCTTTATTTGTGCATTTTTTTATTTTGTTTATCACATTAAAGCATAAAAGAAAAAAGCTATTAAAACATTGCTTAGAATACTATAATAAAAGAGAGAGATAATATGGCAAAAAAAGATTCACAATAACACGCTCTTTTTTTTTTTCTTACTTCAAATTAAAGATATTTCTTTATTTCTTACAAAATTTTGAGCATAAAAATGGCCTTACATGAATATGTGAAATGATATTACTAATTGGTTTTCAAATTATAAACAGTAAAATTCAAATTTCCATTTATATTTCTTATAGAATTTGTAATATAATATAAACAATACCTTATTTGACCATATTTGTAAAGTGGGATTCCAGAACTCTTCTTTCTGAAGTGCACATAAAAAATATATTATAACTGCATGAAAATTTAACCTCATATTTTAAGTTTCAATTTAACCCTTTTAATACTGAAAGGCCTCAAACGTTCATTCAGCGAAAGTACTGCAGACGCCGGAAACATCTGGGTATCACTGCGAAATTTCCTCTCCTTTTCGTTAAGTGCGAGTCAATGAACATACGAGGGCGCCCAAACGGGTGCAGGGGTTGAAAGGGTGTTCTGACATCATTCAGAGAACGCCCGGGCTTGAAATAAATGTTTAGTATGCATTATTAAAGGAGATGAAGTAGTATTTAATTTTCAATATCTGGAAGACAGAGCATCGCTTGACAAATTTTTTTTAAATTTTTTTTTCTTTTGTGAAAATATTTAGAATCACTCACATACTGATTATATATCAATATATTTTAAACTTACTTACATATGAACTGGCCTTTTGAAGAAAAAAAAAATCATGAATGCATTTAATTTAACATGTTATTCAAAACAATATGCTAGCACTCATTTTACAGTTTGTCCTTTATTACTTATATTTTCGAACTTACACTCAGTTTTACCAGGGTGATATAGGGCTCGAAAAGGCGCTATATGACATTGACAATATGAGATCAAATAGAAAAAGGCTCTAATAGTTTATTTAAAAAAATGTTTGCATGTGTGCGTATAAAATCGAGTTTTTTCAGGAAAAGCACCCTATAAATAAACTTAAACAGTAAAAAATATTAAATAAAAACCCATAAGTGAAAAAACGAAGCAAAAGCGTGACTCGAACCGAGGCCCCGCAACACACGTGTCATTCATCTTGCTGTGATAACTCTTCGAAGCGGAAGTTGAATATACTTCTTCTAATAATTATAAAATAGGTTTTTTTTTTGTAGTAAAATCGCGTTTTTTGAGGAAAGACACCTATAGGGATAAACTTAAAAAGCAAAACCTTATCTAAATATATATCTATATATAAAGTTTTTATATACACGGAAATTTCTCATTTAACCCTTTAAAGAGCCCTTTTTTTTCTAGTCATATTATGTTTAAATATTTTTGGGCTTGAAATTAGAATAAGAAAAGGGATTCATTTAGCTTATTAGATAAATTTAATTTGATTCATTAATTAATTTGTTTAATTAATAATTAAGTGACAAATCAAGACACATCATTTTGTGTGAGGTAAAGAACTGAAGCATCTAAGTTTCTGTCTTTCTAAAAAAATTTGTCAGAACTTATGCCAACTTACATAAATTCATACAAAGATTGATAAATTTGGTGGGAAGCATACTTCCCACGGCCTTAGAAAGGGTTAAAGTTATAAGATATTTAGTCAAATGGTAATGCATGACATAGAGAAGCGTAGAGACCGGGGGAGAAATGGAGTATAAATGCCCCTGGGGGCAATCTTAGGGACTACCATGCAGACAAAACGCGGATGCGTACATGTCACTTTTTTAAAGACGAAAAAATTACGTCAGACCAGGGCGCAGTTGACGCTTGCAAAACCACTGGTGGGGGCTAGGGGCATAAAAAATTTTACAACGCCCCAGGCACCACTTACTTCTTCTACACCCCCTAAAACATGCTAGTGTCAAAAATGCTTTTACCACTGCGTTGAATAAATTTGCCCTTCAACGAAAGAATGTAAATTAATTTTAGAATTTCTGAATGATACTTTTTTTTTTTAAATTAAAGAACCCCGTCTCCATTTAGTAAACACAATTTTCTCCCCCATTCATCGAAAAGTTAAAAAAAAATCCCCTTCCAACCCTTTTATAATGGTATGACCTCACCAACACCAATAGAAATCACCGTATCAAGAGAGCCTGTGCTGAATTTACGAGTAGAAAGGGGTTGGCGGGAGAGTATATTTGATCGAATCGAAACGTCAGGTGTCGTCGAGTGCTGTGCACCCCTCGCGGCGGCAGACGACAAATTACCGACACCGGGGCACTGCTTTATTTGCTTAAGTCGCAGAACAAGCCCTGATTAGCATGAGGAGCAAATACGGGTACAGAGGAAGAATGTTTCGGGAAGGAAATCGAATTACACCCGTGCCGTATCGAATTGCAATTCGAAGTGCTGGGATGCGCGTAGATAAATAGTTCCAACTCTTCCTCTGAGGGGGTGCGGCAGACACAAAGGGTTGGTGGAAAGGGTCGCCCCCGGAGGTAAATTAAGCGAGCTTGTCAAAAGAATGCAATTCTAGTGTGCCAGAGAAGTGCTCTGATATCGGCGCGTGTTAATTATTTGACAAAATATCGTATGCAAGCTGGAAAGAGAGATAATTGTTAAAATGCGATATCAACTTTCGGAAACGAAAGGGAGTTTTAGAAGCGGATTCTTTTGCTACTTATAAGGACTTGAGTAAGTGTCTGGAATATGTTTGCTTCCTTAAATTCAATAAAAGATGTTGAATTTGATATGCAAATTTCAGTTCAAAGTTTAACCCTTATCACATAAAATGAGAGCTGACTTTTGCTTGGAATGACGTTATTGTAGATGTCTGAATCTGTAATTAAGATGTTATATCCAATCAGCTTCAAAGACAAAAAATTTCTTGGACATGCTTAATTTTCTCAGGTATATTTCGTTTTATTATATGATTTGAAATAACAATAAACTTACTAATGAAATTTCTAACTTAATTAGCTGATAAAATAAATTTAGAAATCGAAAAGTTGCTGATGTATTGTTTCTGTCAAAATAAAGTTTCTGCTTGGAAATTTGAATAATATTTTCTTAACTTTTTAATCGTCGTGCCATTTCTTTATGTCAGCATCGAATTATTGCCTCTCAAAATTGTACGATGAAATTATTAATTTATAAGCGGTATAATTCCATACAAAAATTACGGATCCACAAACACCTCATACATTCTATAGATTCTTAATACAATGAATAAGACAGCAAGTTCCTGAACAAAGGATGTCATCTAATTAAATTATGTTGTTGTTGTTTCTTATGGTACTTGCCATGGGTAGGCCCGCTGTTACGAAAACAGCGATTTAAGCCGGTGGGGGAGCGTCTCTTGTTTTTATAGTAACGCCAACTAGAGCCAGGACTACGACTTTGCTACTCACGCATCACTCATTCGCTTGCACAACCCCTTTTTTCACAGTAGGGAACATTCACACATCTCACAGATAGAACAACGGAAGAACAACCATGCCCAAACTAGGGCTCGAACCCGGGACGCCCAGGTCATGGAAAAGACACGCTACCCCTATGCCAGGACGTCGGCCATTAATTAAATTATAACAGTAGCAAAGTACGTATTAATTTCTCTTGTACTTATTTCATTTAATTTAATTATTCGTGAGATATTTTTTAAAAAAAATCCAAAACTAAAAATTTATTAGATATTGAAAAAAAGCACTTGTAATTTAATGTGCACCTTGTAACACGCGTTTTACAATATTATTATTTTTTTAATATCTGGCTCTTGCCTTTAAACCACAGGGTGGTTATAATTAAACTTCCCCTATAAACAGCATCTTACAACGCAAACGGGTGGACGGATTGTAATGAAATTGGTATATAGACTATACATGAGATGCTCTCACGGAAGTTCGAAAAAAAATTATCTCCAAAATCTCCACCAGACGGCGCCTTTTCCGGAAAAACATTAATTTTAACAAAATAAACGACCAAAAATATAAAAATATAAAATATATATTTAAACATAATATAAAATAATATAATAACAATATTAACATTTATTGACTAGTTTCTGATCGCCTTGTCATCGGACACATTAAGTAAAGTACCACCTTTATTCAGCTGCAAAATTTCAAATCGATGGACAGTGTGTTCAACAGCAAATTGTAACTGATCAGCTGTGATGCTTCGTATAGGAAGCATTGATGGAGTTCTTTTAGTCATTCAACGTCGCAACAAGATACCATCATCATTACAGCCGGAAACATCGACATAAAACATGACAACGACTGCAAACGTTTCTTACCCTAACCTGCATAAAGCTGCCTTGCTCTTCTTCGCAAGCATGCAAATCTCGACATTTTTTTTCCTAGAATTGACAGTTTTTTCCTGCAAATAAAACATGACAACGACTGCAAACGTTTCTTACCCTAACCTGCATAAAGCTGCCTTGCTCTTCTTCGCAAGCATGCAAATCTCGACATTTTTTTTCCTAGAATTGACAGTTTTTTCCTGTTTTACATTTTATTACTCATAAATCTTGTTCTGGATTGTTAATAATGTTTCTGTATTCCGTTCTGGTCGTTTATTGTGTAAAATTTAATGTTCCGGGAAAGGCGCCCTCTGGTGGATATTTTGAAACTAAAATTTTATTTTCGAAATTCCGCAAGTGCATCTCGTGTATAGTAATATTCCAAATTTCGCTGCAATCCGTTCATCGGTTTGCGTTGTAGAACGCTGTTAATAGGGTAAGTTTAACTATAACTACCCTGTATATACATTCTGTCTCTAATAACAATAAATATAAAACTATCATTGACGAATCAGTGAGTACAAATTGTTAGTTACAAATAAAATATGATCACATATATAAGTGATTAATTTAATGACTTGGAGCATTATTTTTTTAACAAATGAATTTCATACAGATGAATGCATTTGTTAGAGAAAGAAAAGCCTGAAAGTGGAGTAAGACACGGTGATATAGTAGGACTGTAATAAATATGGTTGTTTCGAAAATGCATTAATTTCCTGCAGCTCATTATTTGTTCAATTGCGTGTTATGCAGCAGCGAAATGGAAATCTATCTGACACATGTTGATTCAGATTTCTCTATTAACTTATAAAAATAAAATCTGAAATTAGGCCATTCACACCCGGCAATTCCAGAGATCCACGCTGTAATCTAGCAAACAATAGGCATAACGGAAGGAGCAACTGAATGATTGCTGAATGCATTCATTCCATTTTTAATCCGTATCTTATAATCTCAAACGCGCAATCCTTGTATATATATGTAATGATATTTTAAACTCTTAATTTAATCCAAATTAATTTCCAAGATTTCATCTTAATTTAGCCCATCGTAACTTCATTCTAAAATATTCTCTTATTACATGATCTAATTCCACTTTTGGTTTAATTAATCCCTTTCTAAAACTAATGCGTCATCAGTACTACGTATCAAATGAAAGTGATACTTCATTTAATACGATGCCCTTGTCAAAGGTCGTTCCATCGGCACATGGCCGGAAATACTATTTTATATAAGGCAAGTGATCATTTGTTCGGCCCTTTTCGTTGTTCTTTACTTCTGCTTTTGAGCGGCGCTGCGTCTTTTAAGAAATCATGCCTGCCACTCGGAGGAGAATAAAACGAAATTAAAAATACAACGTCTCGTCTATGTCTTCGAACGTGTGCTCTCAATCAACCAAAATATGTTACATATTATTTAGCCGACAGAATTCGAAAAACCTTATATATCAGTTAGCCTAAAATTAAGTATATCGATATTATATTTAACTGAATTCCAAAAGCTAAAAAATGTTTTACTTAACAAAATTTAGTTAATAAAAAAACCGGGGGAATTCTAACTTCGATTTCGTTATCAATAAAATATAATTTTTAAATATATACTTTTTTTTATTAATTTTATTTTATTTCTTTTTTTAATTTTCTAACTGATATTTTTATAATATTAATTGAAACCATCTTTAAATTGTTAATTTAATTTAAGTAATTCTGAATATTAAAAAAACGCATTTATATTTATAATTATTTTTTTTCTAAAAATAAATTATAAACCAAGAGTTAAGAAAATAAATATTTATTTTTGCAAAGAAAAAAAAATGAAAAACGTATTAATTAAAACTGTTTGTAAATTGTAAATTAATTTGAAATAATTTAGAAAGAAAAAAATTTATAAAAAAAAAAAAAAAAACTACCCCAGAACCGATCGAATGGCAGCACTTTATCCACTATGCTATTCGGGTCTCGGCAACGGCGGAAACTGTATTAGGATACATGCTATGCTGAAAGTTTGAAGGCCATTTTCTCGCAATTAGTGGGGCATTGCGATTTAATATTTTCGTATTTGAACATTCTAAATGTATACTACCTTTACACTAAATCTCAACCCGAACTGAATTTCCAACCTTGTGCCCTCCCCTTGTTGGTATATTTAATATAGAAGAAAATAAAAAGAAAATCACGCTTTAGTTCAATTTAGTGGCTTAAATCTTTTTATATTCTATAATCTCTTTCACTCTTTCAGAAATTTTTTTCCATAGTTATTTTAAGAAAACTTTATTCCGATTTTATTCTTTAAAACCCCATATAAAAAAGTCACATTAAAAAATAATTGCAAAAAATTTGGATGAAAGATTTTAACAAATTTTTAAGGCAAAGTAATTTAATTTATTCACTTCGACGAAAATACAGCTTTTTCTACTTACATAGAAAAATCATACTGAAACTTTAAATCATTGAGGAGTTTTAAAAACTTTCAAAAAAGATTTGTACATTTTTATAGTCTTTTATTCTTATTTTTTAAAAAGATGACAAAAAGTTATTTGTATAGTTATGTTTGCTGATATGAAACATTTGTTTGTTATTTTTCAATGCAAATACGGAAAAAAAACTGTGCCCTAAATGTTTTAATACTTATTAACACATTAAAAATTTCGAAAAACATAGGTTTTCAAAAATAAATAGAAGCTAATATCCAAGAAATACCTTCAAATACATTTCTAAAAGAAATTTTCCTCTTTGTTTAACAACAAAAGAAGTTTCTCCGATAAAAAAATATATATTTGGTACCCAAAAAATTGTTTAAATAGTTTTTAGAACTGCGTATTATGTTCAAGTTCCGTGGAATGTTTGTCTTCCAGTTTGTTTTAGAATTTTCTCCGAAAATCTTAGAAGAGATATTTATTTTATAAAGTATACACTGACTTTTTTTCTATGTGTTCAGCAACTGGTTTCAGATTATCTAAATAAAGTAGGCTCAAAGGTATACAATTACGTGAAGACAGTGGCCAGCTTGTTCGCTCAAATTATTGATTTCATAACTGTTAAAAGATTAATATGATTGTTAATTTTTTTTCTTCAAATTTCACCTTCTTATTTGATGTTACTGAAGAAACATGAATTTATTTGAATAAATAAGCTACAAATTAATGAGTGTGCAAATTAAAAAAATATCTATTCTATGAAATAAAAGCAGGAGTAAAATTCATATTTAGGAATTAATGATTGGCAAAATTGCGCGATTATCTGAATGAAGTAGGTTCAAAGTCAGTTGATTACATGAATTCTATCCACCTCAGAAGACCAGCTTGTTCGCTCTGTTTATTGATTTTAATGGCTGTTAAATGATTAATATGGATTTTTTAGATTTCAAATTTCAATACTGAAAAAACATGAATTTAATTGAATGAATATGGTAGAAATTACTGTGTGTACAAATTAAAAAATACCTATTCTATGAAATAAAAGCAAATTCATATTTAGGAATTAATGACTAGTAAAATTGCGCGATTATCTGAATTCAGATTATCTGTATAAAGTAGGATCGAAGTCAATTGATTACATGAATTCTATCCACCTTTGAAGACCAGCTTGTTCGCTCAGTTCATTGATTTTAATGTCTGTTAAATAATTAATATAGATTTTTTTTAATTTCAAATTTCAATACTGAAAAAACATGAACTTAAAGTCGGCGTCCTGGCATAGGGGTAGCGCGCTTTCCAGGTGATCTGGGCGTCCTGGGTTCGAGTCTCGGTTCAGGCGTGGTTATTCTTTACCTGTTATCTCTGTGAGGTGCGTGAATGTACCCCTCCCCCGTAAAAAGTTGCCGTGCAAGCGAATATGATGCGTGAGTAGCTAAGACGTACACTTGGCCCTATTTGCGATACTGAAACAAGAGACGATCCCTTGGCTTGTTCATGGCAAGTGCCATTATAAACAACAAAATGAATTTAATTGAATGGATATGGTATAAAGTACTGTGTGGGCAAATTAAAAAAGTACATATACTATGAAATGAATGTAGAAATAACGATCATACTTAGAGGATAATGATTTGGCAAAATAGCTTAATTGAATGATTTGTTGAATGAACTTAAATTTAATCACAACATTAAAAACAGTGTTTCAAATCGGGTATCGAATTGAATTTAAATTATTATTAAAATTAATAAAAAAAACTATACGGAAATAAAATTAATATCATTAAAATGTATTTTTTTAGTTTCAAGATAAAGCGAAGATCATTTTCATCTGATGAAAATTTTGAAAGATATGAAAATCAATTTCCATTGGCAAATCAGATTAGTTATACATCTGGCGAAGATTATGTCCATTTTCTCGCTTGATTAATCTTTCTGTTTGACTCCTATTTCTGTTATCTTAAATTTTCTTCTGGTAGAGGGGGGTTTTGGAAGACAAGGTTGGCCCTTTTTCGAGAATTTCAATTTTTTTTCCCATGAATTCGCAAAGAGGAGAATTGTTTAAAAAGCAGCTATTAAAACGCTCAATGACAAGACTGAAATTTTCCAAATGGCTTGTTAATATTTATATGTTACAATTCGACAATATTAACAATGATGTCTGGGCTACCTACATTTCATATTTATAAATTTTTAGCATGATTATATAATATTTATTGTCATGCATTTGTTGATTGCATCATGCGGAATACGATTTGCGTGATGCAGAAATTGTTCAAAGTAACATTCTGCTTGGTAGACAAATTGAACCTAGATTAGCTACATTTGGCACATAATTACTTCTTCTGTTTCAAGGGCTCATTAATAGAAGAGTTTTCAGAATTCTTAATAAATTTATGATTAAAAAAATTAATTAAAATTTTACTTTTTTGTCAATAACACTGAGGTATTTTGTTAAGAAAAATCATCCTATAAGAAGCGCAATGTATTTAATACAGCAAGCAGGACAATGGCAAATAATAAATTCGAAGTGTATAAAGAAATATCTTAGCATAATTAATATAGCACACAAGAAATAGCATACCACAAGGCGATAACAAATCAATAATTAAATAACAGCACAATCAATAGCGCTTCCAATGTGATAAGCATTCCAAACAGAGAATTACTCCTCTGCTTATACAGTATCCAGATAGGTCGTGAATTCTCTTGAACTCTGTTACTACAGATAGGACCATAATTCTTGCATTTTCCAGAACTTTCCATTTTGCTGCCCAATCATTAAAGCCATATTCATCTTTCAACTGAGGGTCGTTGATATTCCAAGCAGTCAACCACCCTTATTTATCATGTATATGTATTTTTCCACAATGATACTCACTTTGTAGGAAAACAGTATATTGATAAGAATAATTTTAATCATAAAATATTTTTCACAATTTTAAAATACAATTTTCAGTGACAATATTTTAATTATTATAGAAAACTTTAATTTTAATAAATTTTAAAATTTGATTTTAAGCATATTTTAAAGCACTATTTTCATTGTTGTAATCGTTGGATTTGAGACGATAGTAAAAAGATAAATTGTTGTAATGTTTTTATAAATTTTTAAAATATATTAAAAAATGATGAAAAAGACTTAAAGCATAATTTTTCCATGATATATTTTATTAAAGAATTAAATCTCATTAAAAAATTTTAATCGATTTTAAATTTTAAAAAAAGGTTACTTGGGGGGGTTAAAATTTTAACACATAGTTAGAAACATTAATTAATTAATTAGTAATTATGCATAAGAATTTTTAGATTACAGCATGAGACAGAAAAATGTAACTCTGAAATTTTTGAAAAATTTTATTTTAAAAAAATAAGTATACTGAGAAAGAAAAATTTATAGCCATAAAATTGCTCTATTCAACTGTTACATTCTAATATTTTTCTTCCTCTAAAATTACAAACGATGTTTTTACAAATTTCTATTTCTTTAAATTTAAAAGTGAAAAATGAAGTTGAAAAAACATAACATAGAATTTGTTATGATAAACGAAGATTTTATGAACTTTTTAAAGAAATATTTCTTCACTTTGAAAGATGTTATAACTATTATGTTGATGCTAAAAATATTTAAGGATGAGTTAAATCATTAAAGAGTTTTTTTTTAGGTTGTTGAAAGTACACTTTTAAAGAATGTTTTCCAACATATTTTTAGTTTCTCTTTAGAAACCTTATCTGCTTTATTATTTTTTTGGACGAATGATGAGGAATTAATTATATAATTATATTTGTCTTTGCCAAATGTTTCCCGTTCTTTCTTTATGCGAAAACTAACAGAAGACCATAAATTGTTGCTGTTTAGATGCTTTGTAAAATTTTTAGTCTTCCAAAAAATCTACTTTTTTTTTGAAAAAAAAATAACATATAACAAATTACTTCAAATATAAAATACATGTATGAAACATTCTTTTATTCTTCGCATTAAAAAATTTTTTTGAAAAAAGAAAAAAAAAATTAAAATATTGTTTAAAGCTTATTTTATTAAGTTGAAAATTTAAGGAATGTTTGTTCTTCACTTTTTACTTTGAAAATCTAAGCAGAAATATTTATTTTGTTTAGCGTGCATCGGTTTTTGCTTCCTTCTTAAGTATCCGATTTCAAATTCTCTTAGTAATGAAATCTCAAAAGTTTCGAAAAGCAGAAAATAATAAGTATAAACATTTTTTTAAAAGCGAATGTATTGTGCACTAAGAAAGCAGAGCAAAGTTTTTATATAAACAATATAGAAATCAAAACAAAAGTGTAAAAGCATATGGCTTTCTAAATATTAATATGCGAAAAATTTGTATTTAAAAATGCGAAAAAAAATTGTATTTAATATGCGAAAAAAAATTGTATTTAATATGCGGGGGGAAATTGTATTTAATATGCAAAAAAATTGTTTTTTATATGCAAAAAAGTTGTATTTAATATGCGAAAAAAATTGTGTTTACTATGCGAAAAAAATTGTATTTAAAATCCGAAAACGAGTTTTCTTTCACTTTACAATGAGGCGTAAAAAGCACGAGATCGGAGAGAAAAAGGAATTTATTATCAAAATTTATGTACAAACTTTTGCTTTTTAAAGATAATAACAGCAATGATTCAGGTATTTCTCTCCTGGATGATCAGGTTTCAGATTCCGTTTCCAATAAATAATGTCACCAGTGTTGTGAGATCCTTAGAAGTTCTTCATTAATTTAGTTTTTTTTCTGAGTTTTCTTTCAAGAAAAAATTATGGAGAGGAAAAACTAAACATTAACCCTTCAAAGTTGCAATTTTAGCATGCGGGTCCATCAGTTTTCAACATTTTCAGTTTCTTTCGAAGGTCTTTATAAACTCATTGAAAAAGATCTTCTGATCTTAATGAACAAAGTTCGAAAATCTTGCATTCTTATTCTTCTTAATAGAAAATGCATCTAAGAGTTAGTGATTTTCGTTTTTCTCTGATTTTTGGAACCTAGCAAAATGGCCAAGGATTCCAGACTAATGAATAACTTGATCAACTTATTGAACAAGAACATTTGAACTCAATGTAAAAGATCAAAAGTCCTGCGTTCTTCATAGAAAATGGGCCGTAGGGTTAATAATTTTCGTCTCTTCTCTGAATTAAGGAATCTAACAAAATAGCCAAAGTTTCCAGACTAATAAACGACTTAATCAACTCATTGAACAAGATCTTTTGAGCTGAATGACGAAACTCTAAAGCCTTGCGTTCTCTTCCTTGTTCCGTCTTCATAAAAAATGCATCATAGGGTTAGTGATTTTCCTTTCTTCTCTGTGTTCAAAAACTTAGCAAAGTGGCCAAAGATTCCAGACTAATGAATGATTTGATCAACTTATTGAACAAGATCATCTGAACTCTATGAATAAGATAGAAAGTTTTTCGTTCTTGTACCTCTTTACAAAAAATGCACCATAAGGTTAGTAATTTTCGTCTCTTCTCCGAGTTGGGAACCTTGAAAATTGACCAAAGATTCTGTCAGAAATGACTTGATCCACTTATTGAACAAGAGCTTCTGATCTCAATGAACAAGATCGAAAATCTTGCGTTCTTGTCCTTTTTTATAGAAAATGCACCATAAGGTTGGTGATTTTCCTCTCTTTTCTGAACTAAGGAACCTAATAAAATAGCCAAAGGTCCCATAGTAATGAATGACTTCATTAAATTATTGAACGGGTTCTTCTGATCTCAATGAACAAGATCGAGAATCTTGCGTTCTTGTCCTTCTTTATAGAAAATGCACAATAGGGTTAGTAATTTTCCTCACTTTTTTGAATTAAGGAACCTATTAAAATAGCCAAAGGTTCCAAAGTAATGAAAGACTTAATCCCCTTATTGAACAAGATCTTCTGATCTCAATAAACAAGATCGGAAGTCTTGCACCCTTGCCCTTCTTCACAGAAAATGCACCATATAGTTAGTAATTTTCGTCTGTTCTCGGAGTTCGGAAGCGTAGCAAAGTGACTAAAGATTCAGTCAATGACAACTTGATCCACTTATTGAACAATATCTTATGATCTTAATAAACGAGATCGAAAGTCTTGAGTTTTTATCCTTTTTCACAGAAAATGTGCCATAGGGTTAGAGTTTTATCTAATTTGTGAGTTAAGTAACCCAACAAAGTGACCAAAATTTCCAGATTAAGGAAAAGCTTGAAAAAGCCCACCTCACATTATTGGTTACAACGATCTTTATCTCAAAATTAGTCCACCAATATCCCAAAACCCTAAATCATCACAACGATTATATTGAAAAATGACTATATTTGAAATTGTTAATAAATACATATTTTTTTCTATTCTTTTCTTTTTTTTACTCATTGGAACTTAAACGAAAAAAAAAAAATATTCTGTTATGTTATCAAATTTTTTGTAATACCAATTTTATAAGGTAATTCTATCCGAACCACTGCATTTCCAGATTTGTTGTCATTCATATTTTTTTATAAAATAACTATTCTACTTTTTAGTACAATAATGAGATTGTTTTTTAACCTTATAAACATTTTAAATTTAAAGTGTTTGTTTGCTGGCGACTTTCAGAATTGTAAGTACATTTCATTTATTGCTGACGAAATCACAGTTGTATTTTATTTATTGCTATTAGGGAGAATCTGTACATCATCTTGGTACACAGACAACATCTTGATGTATGAAATTTAAAGTAAAATGTAAATTACGGTATGTACATTGAAAACTGTATTTCAAATACGTTTTATGGTGGTCGAAAAATAGGTCAGTAGGTTGAAAAATCGACCTACTTTGGAAGTATCTTATATTTTTTTATTCTATGCACTCAATTTCTGAAACAATTGTATTTCAATTCCATTTGAATCCAGCTTCTAAGTTTATTCTTTGGGAAATTCATATGATATTTACAAATTCTCCGGACGATTTCGATTAATAATTTTTTTAAAGAAAATGTTTTGGAAAAAAATTTTCTCGCAACAGTTTATTATCTTGAGAAAAAAAAATATAATCCTCTGTTTTTAAATTTATTATTCTTTCAAAATATTGCATGTACACATATATTCAAGCAGTGGATTTAATTATATGCTCTTGTGTTTCCTAAAGAGAAATATTCCAACTCCATAGTTTTAAAAAAGTGTGAAATGCATGATATTAAAATTTATTATTACAAAAGAGGCTAATTATTAATACGAAAAACGTTAATCATTATTTCTACATGAAAATCAGACTCCAAGTAAATATATGAAAAGCGTATATACTGTTCCAAACATTTCTGAAGTGAAATTGTAAAATTATAAGAGAAAATACGCCGACGCAGAAATCAATTTCAAAACTACACCAGAAGTGAACAGAATGGATTATTAATAACCCTGATTTGTCGAACACTTAACATACCTCTCCATATTAATAACATAAATTTATTAATAATATATTAACTTCAGAATTGAAGTCTTCACATTAGACTGACAATCGATCAAAAATTTTACCCTAATATATCTCCCGGATTCCCCAAACAGAATCTCAGTACTCAATCACATGGACCAGCAGACCCAAATCAATCTGTTATTTAAAAACTACATTTTAAGCAGAGCATGCCCTGCAGTGAGTTGACAGGGAAGTTCGAAACAGGTAGTTTCAGGCGATATTCCGAGGCAGAATTGTGATTGTCAATTGAACCCTAATTAAATAGCCGGCCAGATGCGGGCATGCAATGAAAGTAATCGTCTACACAAAGGTAGGTGGTATGGACCAGAGGGTGGTTCGACAAAATCGATATTCGGTCCGGTGAACCCTTCATAAACTTTCACCAAAGGTTTGTAGCCGTTAAAATTATGCATGGATGGTGCGGTTGAAATATTTTGGATTGGTATAATGCAGGTGGTTCGTTGAAGTTCGAACTTGAAAGTTATAAAGGAACAGGGTTATGTTTATTGAAATTTTAACATTGTGCGTATAGACATAAAATAAAATAAATAGAGGCCTACTGGTAGCTGTGATTTATTCGATCATAAAGTGAACGAAGGTGGCTCATAACACTTCTTTGCATTATATGGCCCGTAACACTTCATTACATTAGATGACTCGTAACTCTTCTTTGTATTAGATGGCTCATAACACTTCTTTGTATTAGATAGCTCGTAACACTCCTTTGCATTAGATGGCTTATAATATTTCTTTGCATTAGATGGCTCGCAACACTTCATTGCGTTAGATGGTTCATAACACTTCATTGCCTTAGATGGCTCGTAACACTCCTTTGCATTAGATGGCTCGTAACACTTTTTTGCATTAGATAGCTCGTAACACTTCTTTGCATTATGGGGCTCGTAACAATTCTTTGCATTAGATGGCTTGTAACACTCCTTTGCATTAGATGGCTCGTAACACTTATTTGCATTAGATAGCTCGTAACACTTCTTTGCATTATGTGGCTCGTAACAATTCTTTGCATTAGATAGCTCGTAACACTCCTTTGCATTATGTGGCTCGTAACAATTCTTTGCATTAGATGGCTTGTAACACTTCTTTGCATTAGATGGCTTGTAACACTTCTTTGCATTAGATATGGGTTGAAATAATTAGGATACGTAATGTTTGTATTCATGTATGTGTAACTATTTCATTCTTTAAGGTTACTTCAAGATGTGGGATAACAGCATTTTCGACTACCGGTTCAAAAGGCATCTGGTTCGAATCCCAATATGAGGGTGCAAAATATTAAAAAAAGGGAGGTTTACATTCATATATGGAAGAAGTACCTGATTTTATGGCTGCTTCAGGGGGTGTGGAAGGGATGGTGCAATCATCTAGATCGAAGGATTATGGTTCGCGGGAAATATGAGGGCGGCAATGTTGATTATTTCATATGCAACTGGTAGAGTTTTGGTTTCAAGAAAGACTACGAAGATCTGCAGTAACCTTGTGAGAATCTTGCATTCAGAAACAAAGAGCTCCGAATTTAGTTCCCGATTTTATTGAATATCCGTTCTTAAATCTACCGTTCCCTTAAATAGACAACTGAATAATAACGCAACCTAAAACATATTTATTTTATTATTACACACCATTATTATCTTTCATAAATTTTATAAACCATTTAAATAAAAAAAAAATTAAAGATTCAGATCTTGTCTGAAATATCGTAGTTTGATAATGGTTTAGATATAAATCAGCCATTTTTATTTTATTTTATTTATTTAACTTTTTTATATATACAAAGTATAGAGAAAGTAATGTAATTGTCAAAAAAATCCGTCACAAGATTTTTAACCTTTTTAAACTAACTAAACTTTGATTTATTATAATAGTATTTTGGTACCCTACTTTGGAATACTACTTATTGAACTAAACGCTAACTGATTGATTTTCAATAAACTAATTGAATCTATTTATTTAATTAACAGAGTAGTCAGTGGCCTTTGGTGATTAGCTCGTTCGCTCAGAATAATGCTTGAGTTCTTTTTCAATTAAATCTCTTATAACAGATTGGTGCTCATAGTTCCTCCAAAAAAATGTTAGGCATTAAATTATAACAGGCATTAAAGTCGTGTTATTTAACACGTTGCGCGTCAATGCCACGATATCTGATTTCTTTGATATGCTGATAACTAGAGATTATTATAAATATAAGATAGCATTTATCTAGGTGCACTCTTTTATGATCTCCTTATTAAAATTTATAAGGAGAAAATAATTTTCTAAAATATATGTCGTCAGTCAATAATGACTAACGCAGCCTGAATTAAAACTATATTGCCTTATGCATACGTACTTCTGAATGAATATGTACTTCTGAAGGAATTACATTCTATGGCATCGTCGTAGTATTAAAAATGTAAAACTGTCTGGTTCATCTATCTTCAAACCTTCGCAGTATAATAACTTAATTTTTTTATTCCTTATAATGAACTAAACAAATATTAAACATCATTTTTTCCTTAGCTTTCAACAAAGAAAAAGAATGAGGAATTATGTACCTGACGAAATAATAAAAACATTTAGAATTTCATTTCAATAATGGAAATATATTAATGAAAATTATACAAAAAGTAATATTTAAAAAAAAAACTCCCAAAACCCAACAAAATTTGCACTACAATTCAGTTGAATTCTTAGAAACCATATTTTTTAAAATTTTGATTGAAAATGATTTTCATCCAATAATATTTTTGAGAGTTATCGTAGAATAAATGAAATTTCGATTAATTTCCATTCAATAAAAAATCAAATTAAAATTTTGAAACAATTACTCCAAGGGGCACATTACCACCTTCCAAAGTACATTAGTTCCAAATTTGATAGCTCTAGTTCTAATGGTCTGTCCTGGATACCGCTTACAACACACACACACCCCTTTTGCACATACATACATTTTTCCTTATTATTAATAGCGATTAATAACAAAAACCAATAATATTTCAAGGGCAAATGGAGATACCAATATATTTCAAGTATAAATACTTTTTCCTCTAAACGACAATAAAATAAATCTATCTGGCCCCTCAACTTGAAACGCAAAATCACGACGACGAAAAAGATTTAATAAAACTAACCTCTCCTACATAAATTATACTCTAATGGCAACGGGAACAGTAAATTACTCGCTTCTTCCTGTATCATTATCAAGCGTTGCCATTTCGAAAGCGATTAATTTATTTCCAATAAATAATTGTCCCCGGTAAACAATCGATAATCTTAATTACGATATCCGATTTTCATTCACTGCGTAACCGTTGTCATTATCATTCGTTGGGTTATTATTTGCTCCATTTCCAGAGCCTGGATTCTTTGTTCGCCTCGTATTGATCCGAGTTGAGTTGAGCGAGCACATGTGCTGGAGAATTAAAACTCTAGTGATGGAGAATAATTGCTGGTTGGTTGGAAATGATGATGTCGTTCGAGTTTTAATTGCTGCACGTAACTCAAGTGTGTGAAAGGACAGAATTAGGAAAGAGTTTCAATTCTAATTTTAAACCGTTTGCGTCAGAGGTTGAATTTTTGTATATTGTAAGTAAAATTCATATTTACGGTGAAAGATCTTTAGTACATCGCTCGTTAGTATGATATTTTTCCTTTGATTGGGATAAATTGATTTTTATTAACTTCAGAGCTGAAGGAAAGACGCCTTTATAGGATAGTGAGCATATAGTTGCACATAATTGAAGTTCCGATATATTGATCTGATATATATATAATTTTAATTTAGCCCATATTAATTTCATTCTAAAAGGTTTTCTTATTTCCTGATCCAATTCCACCTTTTTTATTTAGTTAATGCAACAGAAGTTCTGCAAAATTACTGACTTCGACTAGTTTCCACACTCCGAGTGAAGAGATAAAAAGTTTTCGATCTAACACATTCTTTTAAAAGATCCCTATAATCCCCTTACTTAAATTGACACGTGTAAAGAAATCTCTTTTAGAATCTCACAGTATATAATCATGGGGATAAATATTTCACTAGCTTTTCCTCTTTTCGCTCTTGTGTCGTTCTGTGTTGGTGTGCCTCGTCGCTGCTGCTTGTACATAAATTGTGCCTCCCGGGATGGAATAAAGCAAGTTTAAATTTCAAAAGTGTCTTCTCTCTCTCTCTGGCTTAAAGAATTATGTTTACTTATATATGCGTGTGTGTGTAATGGCATTTTAAAGTCTACTTTAAAACTTAATAAATTTCTTAATTTTTATCTTAATTTATCAAATATGAATTTCCTTCCAACTTGTTCTCTCATTTCCAGAACCTATTCCCACTTTTTTATTTAATTAATTCTACACGCACTCTAAAAAACTAATGACTTCAGCATTTTTTCATGCTCTGAATGAAAGAACAAAGATTCTTAATGCTTACAACATTATTTTAAAGTCACCCAAATTTCCTTTCCTAAATATACATGTGTCAAAGAAATTCCTATCAAAATCTCATAATAAAATCACTGAAGGGAAATATTTCTGATTCTTTTGCTCTTGTGTCGCGATGCAGACCTACGCATCTCTTACCACTTAATCTCTGTACAAATTATACCTTCCGAAGGGGAAATAAATCGAAGTTAAAATTCCAAAAATTTCTTCTTTTCGAACACGAAAAATATGTTTGCGTATATATATTTTGTGAAATTACTTCGTACATCCAAGCTCCCTAGTATCAATAGTGTTTCCAACTAGTCGGTTTTGGTGACCATTTGCTCCTCAGGCTGAAAATTTAGATTAAATATTTTGTTTAGTTTGGTCGTCTTAATGATGTCTTCAGCAAATTATTTTTAAATATCAGATTTTGATGGACATATAATCCCTACTATTTTAGATATAATACATTGTTCTGTTTGCTCATTGTGTTATGCATTTCCCTAATTTTCGGACAATTTCTTTATACAGCAATTACATCATAAGATATTACAACAATATTTAACCAGCTAGAGTCCTCTCCCCAGAACTTTCTCGCATATTCTCTAATAAAAGATTTTTCCAAGAAAACGTCATGCATGTCATTATCGTTCAATATTTACGAAATAGTAACCTTTGGCGCGAATTTAGCATTTTTATTTAACTTATAGTGAGATCCTTGGCGAATTTTATGGCGATTAATCCCTGACATGTGGTTAATAGTATTGTAATGTCTTGATCTAGACTGATCAAATAACGAAGCAGAATTTCCAGACAATTCTTTATTTTACAGCCCTATATATACAAAAGAACAACTTGTTCTAATCTTGGTTAAATAAATAGTTATTTACACCTGTAGTAGGAGATACAACAGTCGAAGTCCAAGGCTTTCTTGAAACTCCGTTGGTTCTCGGACTCCGAACTCGTGGGCTTAGTCCAACAGTCCGCCTGCAATTCGTTTCTTCTCTCCTTCTAAAAAAAGAATCTCCACCTCTTAATTTACATTGGTCATTTGAGCTCTCTTTCGGCCAATCGGGGTTCAGCAATATGCTCTCTCAGCGGCGCCAGTCGGTCGTGGGAAGGCCCTTTTAGTGAAGCACCTTTCACAATGGGAAACATTTAGCATCCAGATGTTTGGACGCCCCTTTCTCGTTGAAGGTACTATCAATATCTCTTGGACGAGGAATCCCTATATGTGGTCTCTCACTGTAGTCACTAATGAACAGATGCGAGACCACCCAGGTGAAAAGATCCCCCATCTGGTTATCTCGAGGAGTTTAGTAAGTAACAGCGATGACACAGCTGGCTGTAAATGTCTTATCAGTACTGGGAAACGGGGTATGTTACAGTATCCAAAAATCGAATTTGTATTTTAAACGCTTTTTTCCTTTTACACTTCATGCAGAAAGAACTAAAAAAAATGCCAAAGCGTCCAATATACTAGAATTACGTTTCGAATCCATCGACTGGAATCGTAGCATCCATTTAACCTTCCAGTGATTACATAAACACATTAAGTTAAGATCAGTTATATTAACGTCCCGTTTTAAACCAACACTAAGGCTATTTTGGGACGGACCTCGTAACACTGAACCACGGTCAGAAAAGGAGGACGACACTTGAAATGGCACCACCCCTTCCAATCTTCCGCTCCACAATAGCAGAACAACGTTTGTTCTCAGCAGATTTAGAGTGCATCAGACCCGCTCACACGACGGTTCTTCGGGGGAGTCGAGTCTCAAACCCGAGATTCTCCGGTCCCGAAGCCGAAACCTTATCACCAGGCCACCGCGAGCTTGCACAGCCGCTTGAAGAGAATATCTTTTGTAATTTAGTCGTACTGTAAATATACTAGAGCAATCTTATAGTACAGATATTTGCAGAGTGCTATAATTTGTTACAGATTACCCTTAACTGCTGTTTTATTTCTTTATGAAGCAAGGTGATTTTTTTAAATTTTGGAGTTCAATAAATAGTTTAGGTTTTACTATGTTTTTTCTTATTTGAATGTGATTTAATTACTCTCGATTAATTAATCTAATACATTCTTTAAATTAATTCATATAGAGTGTTAAGTCTGACTCTAGATCGGAAAGTTGTTCTGAAAGACATTACTTATCCGTCGGGTCCAAATATCCTCTCGCTGATGTGGTGTGGGATAGGGTTTGACGGTTTTTCAAACCCGGTTTTAAAAAATCGGTTTTTTAAGTAAATTTGTCACATTCGAAAACCGGTTTTTAAAGTAAGAAAACCGGTTTTCCGGAACGCCTAGATATTCCAATTTTTCAAAAAAAAAAAAAAAAAATTGGTTGGAACTTATTTGTCTAGTAGCTGGGGGCTTAAAGCGATGAGATGCGAATTTATAATCAAGTGTAGGTATATTTGAATTTCTGTTAAATGAATTTAAAAAAATTAAATACTGAAATAAGTTTCAAATTATTATATGCTTTAGAAGAACGAATTCAAGAAAGTAGAATTAGCGACTCTTTTGTTGTATTCGCCCACTTCTAGTTCAGCGGAGAAATCTAGTGTACTTTCTTTAGCTTCAAAAACCGAAATTATTATGTTATCTGGAAAGATATTGTCTAGATTATTTCCAAATTCTTATGTGGAAACCGATTCTGATGAAGAGCAAATCTTAGAAACTATTCGTCAGAGTAATGCTTTGTTAAAAGAAGCCATGGAAAAATCAATTCATAAGTTTCTTGAAGACCCTGAAGAAAAACTTGTAAATCCAAAGACACTGAAAGCTGAATTTTCATTATTTGAGGCAACGAATAAAAGAACAAAAATCTTAAATTTGTTATTTGATGCCATGAAAACTATAAAACCGAGCTCAGTAATTAATGAACGAATATTTTCACTTTCAGGCAATATTGTGTCCAAAATTAGACTTAGCTTTAAAATTTAGCCACCGTCAGTCCACATTTTATGTTTTTCAAAATCCTATTTTCTTAGGAGAAATTAAAATTAGAGAAAACAATACAATATTATTAAAAATTTTTGTTTAAGTTTTCGTTATTTTGTGTAAATAATATGTATATGTAATCTTTAATTTCATTGAATTTGATATTGATTTCGTTTTTTGTAATTTTATATAACTTAGAGAAAATATTTTTCCCTATTCTATTTTTTTGACAAAAATTCGAAAACCAGCTAAAACCGGTTTTTTTTGGAAATATGGAATTCGATAACCGGTTTTTCAAAAAGTCGGTTTTTGTATAAACCCTAGTGTCGGATGCCAACACAGGTGCCGTCCTCATCATCTGACTGCGGTTCAAAATTAAAAGGTCCGTCCTATAATAGCCCTCAAGTTGCTTTAAAAGGGATGTTAATATAACTAAACTGGACTGAACTTGAAATAATATTTTCATTTTTATCGAAGTGAGCGAAATTTTTAAAATAAAAAGAAGACAAAAATATTTCTACATAATACAATAATTTTCGGGTTCTTTTCCCCACAAAAACGTGATACCTTAGGTAAAAAAAATATGTTCACAATTAGAAGTAAAACTCAAAACAATACTCGTTTAAAACGATATTTCTGACTTAAAAATTGCAGTATGTTTGGTTCTTTAATACACTTGTGCGTGTATAAATTATTGTAAGTACTTAGTTACTAATCTATGGAATAAATACAATTTATTTATCTTTTAAATTATTTATATGTAATATTTATGTTGAATCATTGTAAGTACTTAGTTATAGAATAAATCCAATTTATTTACTTTATAAATTATTTATATGTAATATTTATGTTTATTTTAATGTATTTTAATTTAAATATAAAAACCTCAGAATACTTATGCTTCATACCTCACGATAATACCTCATTAGATTTCTGATGTAATCTTTAAATTATTTTTCACGAATTATTCGCGTTAGTTCTTCATTCTTCCGAATTCTCAATGGAATTCCGAAAACTCTCGAGTATCTCCTCGAACACGTTTATTTTTAATGAGGTTAATCTCTTCAGAATAATGAAAAAAAATGCAGTTAATTTCAACAGCTGGAACTTAAAGAGATAAGTAAAATGTAATTCGTACATCATGGCAACACTAAAAGAAAAAGAACACATTTAGTACAAACAAAGAGAATATACGTAGAAAAACAATTTCGAAAGGAATTGTTTCTTATTGGCCAGTTCCGCAAACTTTCTCAACCAATCTCGGCTTAGCAGCAAAACGCCATCGCGTGACGCAAAAGTTTGAAAGCACAATTCTTAAAACTGTTTATCCTTTCCCCAACCGCAACGCTGAGTCAATAGTCTTAGAGAGATTTTTGCCGTGCCTTAATATTTGATTGCGAGGCTGATTTCGCACGCGAAACAGTCATTTTTCAACTAAAGACAGCACATCGGAGTTGTGATGTCAATCAGAAAGGAACCAATCACCTTCTTCCATGAGTTTCCCTAAGGAATAATGATGGGACCAACGCTTTGGAACATTTTCATGAATTTAGAATTTTCCAATTAACAGAGGCGCCTAAATATGGTAATTATTACTAGGGTAATGTGGCGCTGAGTTATTAATGAGGTATTTCATTCACGGGTAGCAATTTTCTATTTTGAAAGAACAACATAAAGCAACGAAGTTTGTTATTAATTAGAAATTTCAATCAGGCACTCCTAATGATTTAAAAAGTGGGGGAACGCTTAAAAGAATGGTTTGTTGCCTAATAATTAGAAAAAGCGATAACTATTTGGGATTGCGAGGGAGCAAAATTAATTTGTTAATTAAAGCAGAAAGCTATTAGTTTAAAAATGAATCCTTTTAGAAAACTTTGCGTTTAATAAAAAGGACGTAGCTCATTTATTTGTTCAGCTTAATATTTGACATTGTTTGCAGTTAATGATTACATCGAAGATTGCTTTAAACATATTATGAATTTTAATAGAACATACATCTCAAAAACCAGTGATTTAGGCCAATAGTTTAGATAATAATTTTTTGATTACAACAAATTAAATCGATTTCTTTTATGCTGTAGATATGCTTTGTGTAGGGGGAAAAATCGAATTATTTGTTTCAGCATAAAACATAAACCGATGTATCCTTGACAAAGAATAATGCAATTTAGTCTGCCATAAACAATATAAAATTGTTATTTATAACAGTAATATAATTATATATTTTAATGCAATGTGCAATATATTCGGCATAAAAGACAAATAGATGTATTCTTGACAAATAATAATGCAATTTAGTTACCATAAGCAATATAAAATTGTTATTTATAAGAGTAGTATAATATGTTAATATAACAGTAATATAATTATGTGTTTTAATGAAATATACGATAAATTTCGGCGTAAAACAAAATCCGATGCATCCTTGAAAAGAATAATGCAATTTAATCCACAATAAGCAAATACAAAATTGTTATTTATAACAGTAATATAATTATATATTTTAAAGCAATATGCATTCATAAACCAGCAAATTTATTTGTGTTTCATTATTTTATTAAAGTGAAACAAATGAAATTATTTAAATTCTGCAAATATTTTCTTTTTTTCTGAAAGAAAGTAGATTATTTGTTTCATTACAAAACTTAAATCAGTATATTTCGTAAAAGAATAATTAATAATGTAAAATATATATTTATGAATAATGCATTTATGTGTTTCATGATTTTTTTAACAACACGAATTTTCAAAAGTTAGATGCAAATTTATGGGAATTTATCTTTCTATCATATGAATTTAATATTTCTGCATGTCTTTTTTTCTATCCAGTCTTTAATTTTGTAAACGAATTACCATGGATATAAAATCGATTAAATTTTTTGTATATATCTTTAAATCTAAATTAAATCCCAATTAATTTTCCTCATTTTTATCTTAATTTAATCCATTTTTACTTAATTATCTTATTTCCTGATACAATTCCGCCCTTTTTTATTTAATTAATACTTTACTAACTCTGTAAAATTGCTGAAATCGGCAAGTTCCCACAATCCGAGAGAAGAGATAAAAATATGTTAAGCCAAGCACATTCTTCTAAAAGATACCTGAATTCCCCCTACCTAAATCGACACATGTAAAGAAATCCCTATCAGAATCTTATAGTATATAAAAGCAGGAAAAAATATTTTCCCTCTCGTTTATTCTTTTCTGCTTTTGTGCCGAGCTGTGAATGGACGTATTTTATCCGTGCATCTTGTACATAAATCATGCCTTCCGGGATGGAATAAAGTGAAAAATTCAAAGTGTCTTCTCTCTATTCAGCCACGACTCTGCCTATATTAGCAGATGCTAATAGAGCCAAGAAGAAGAAACTTTTGAAATTGTAACTTCAATTTATTTAATTATTTCATCCTGGGTGGCATAATATGTACAAGAAACAAGGGATGATAAAAGATGCATAAATCTACATAGCAACACAACAGCAAAAGAGACGTAAATTTTTTCCTTCAGTGATTTTACTATGAGATTTTAATAGGGATTTCTTTGACATGTGTAGACTTCGGAAAGGGAATCTTAAGTAACTCTGAATGAATGCTGTAGGGATTAGGGATTAGGGATTTTTACTCTTTCCCTCGGAGCATGAGAAAATGCTGAAGTCATCAGTCTTCTAGAGCATGTGTTAAAAATAATTAAATAAAAAGTGGGAACTGGATCAGGAAATAAGATAACACTTTAATATGAAGTTTATGAAGTTAATTTGGGTAAAATTAAGATAAAAATTAGGAAACAACCTATCCAGCATTAAACTTAACTTGAAGTGATTAATTCCATAATATAACCACCACATATGTGCAGTCTACTTTCAGAGATGTAAAAGTCTGAAGATATCAGACATAGAATTGATAATTTTGTTAGAGGTTAAGGATTGAACGATCTATCTTTGGAACACTTGGATAGCGACCTGAGACTGATTTTAATGCTCATTGGAATTGGAAATTTCTCTAACAGAATTTAATTAATTAATTAACGGAATTTAATTAACAATTAATTTTTTGTTAATGAATTATTCCAGAATTCTTAAAACGATAGACCCAGAATCTTATAATTAATAGGGATTAATTTTACTATTTGAATCAATACCGCAAATCTGTTAACTGTTATAAATTTATTTTTTAACTTTGAATGGAATTCTGTAACCATATAACCAAACATTTCTGCAATGCTTTAATTTAAACTTAGTGAAAAATCTGGCGTTAACTTCCTCCGACTGGTGCGGTGTGAAAGTTTTTAAAAGAAACATAGGGTGAAAAGCCATCCTTGTCTTTTGATAACAATTCAAAGCTGAAATTTACATTCTAAAATAACATTAATGTTGCTTCAAAATGAAATACGTAACTGACGAGTTTTAAATAACTCATTTTTAATAACAGTCTTCATAAGTTATAAGCAAAGAAATGTATCTAAAAAGGTTTAAGAAAATAATGAAGATAATCCTACAAATAAAAGCAAAAATAATTTTATCTTTAGATATAAGCATAACATCATCTTTTTTCAAACTCTTTTATAAATATAGAGCTTCACAGTATTATCGAATGCAGTTTTAGAAAAAAAAATATATTTCCTTTTTAACGGATTGGAGACAAAATTTCATATATATAGTTTTAACTTGAAGATATTTGCCAAATTCCATTCTCCAATTCATAACACTTTTTTATTATCATACACATACAGAAAGGCAGACAGACACATAATAATGATTTTAGTTGGTAGGGGTTATTTTGTGGTTTTAGTGGGTCTCCCCCCCCCGGAGTCAGGAGAGTTTGAAACTTTGGGATACAATATTATTATTGTACGATAGAATTTAAAAAGTAAAATATTTTCTTAATTAATAGATTTTTTTAACCCTCTCATTTCTACCATCATTTGATTTCAGAGAGCCTCAGAAGAATATTCAAATTTCTTTTTTGAGAATAAGAAACCTCTGTACCCTCGCCGGCCTTCAAAAACCGCAATGGTAGACTGTATTAGTCAGGGATTGATATACTAAAAAGGACCATGTTTTGCTGAAATCTATTAAGCAAATTCATGCGCGGACATCCCTTGAGAATTCGTAAAAAACGTCTATATCACCTAAACCATCTGAGCGAGAGCTTCTAACGAACAAAGCATGTTCCACAAGTATTCAATCAAGCCATATTTAACGAAAGGGGAAAGAATTTCACAATTGTATACAGGTATCTTCTATATTTACCATAGTTTTATTGAACACGTTTCACTATTCATAGAGTTAAAGATTGAAGAATTAAGGATAAGGAATTTATCTCTATGGATATTGTTACGGAATTTCCGGGGTTCGTTTGGATAGTGGGGGTTATATGGTGTAGAGAACTCTCAATCACCAGGCGGCAGTAGAAAATAAAACAACGGCGTTTATTTACACGAAGACACACAGGACAGCACAAAAACGACAACTATATACAGCACAGAAGACGATTATCTTCAGCCGAGACGTGCAGCATACAAAACTCTACTACAGACAGTAGCACACAGCTTAGTTCAGCACTAGCTTCACTCCGTCGCTGCTCCGCTTATTTCTGGAAGGCCAGTTCTTTATCGTCGGTTCCGACTACTCTTCGATTCCACTGGTCCACGACTCAATTCACTGTCGATCCCATCTACTCTCTTCGATCTGGTTCACGACCCAATTCCTCGTCGACTCCCCGCCAGTTGCAGCTCCTTTTATAGGTCTCAGGAGGCGGGGCTAGAGGCCTCTCAACCAATCAGGGACGTTCGAGGCGTATCTCCGTTCCTACTGGACGGATCGGGAAAATTCTCGATGTTTCAGATATAATCTGTTTTAGCGCCAAATTCGTCGCCAAGTTTGTCGCCAAGTTCTGGGACCTCCTATGGAACCCACTATGCTGGGAAGCAGCATCACAGGTTCGTAACAATATAAATACATTTTTTTTATTTGAAAGGTATTTAAAAACCACGATTTATCTTTATATTTGCATAAGATTATTCTATTATTTCGTGTATTATTAAACAAAAAGAATGCTTCAGAATTTAAAAAAATCATGAAACGTTTATGTGAAATTACACGAAATGCATACAAAAACAGATACTTTTTATCTAAAAACCGTTGTAGTGATATATCTACAACATAAATTTAAAATGATTCAAACAATAATAATAGTTTACTTCAATGTATAATTAAAACCAATAGCTGCTTTAATAAATAATATACAAAATTATTAATATATACAAAAATTATTATTATATACAAAAATTCATTATACTTTAAATACTATTGAGATCATTGATTAATTCCAAATTTAATTTCGATTTAGAATTTGAAAATTTTTTAAATAAACATTTTACAGTATAAAGATGTTACGATTGGCCTTAAATGTATTTTACTAACCAATCCCCCTAAAATTATATCATATAAAATTGAAATCCTGTGCATAAATTTATTTATTTCAATAATAAAGGCTTATTTATACAAGTGATAATTTAAACAAATGCAATCAATTTAAGCGACGTCAGTTTCCTGCAAACATGACAGTATATACTTTTAGCATGTAATAGTGCATCGACACCATTTTTAAGTGTATTTATTTGTCTCTCACGTAACCATGATTTCATTAACAAAAAATATTGAGTTATTTACCACTTGTCATAAAAATTACTTTTAAAAGAATCAATGTTGTTTCAAAATTTAAAGAAGCATCCCGTAATATTATTTTTAGCGTCTACGTGGCAACTCTTTAAACCTTTTTGCCAGATTCCCGGATATAAATACAAAAGTAAAATCCTATTCTTCGTTGCAACCACTTTCTAGGAAGACGCGATTGCCCCCTAATTCCTGCTACTGTTTTTTTAAAGACCCAGATTCATTTCGGCATCCCATTATTTTTACCTCAAAATTCTATAAAAAGATCTGAATAGGTTATCTCTTGGGGTGTCGTGGGACGATGAATTAGAACGTTCTGTACTGGAAGTGTATCTTTGACGTCCCCTGGTTGTTGGGTAATTTTCGAATGTATTTATTTCTGAGTGTGAAACTAGTAAGATATTTGTCTCCAGCGAATTCAAGGTTTAGGATTTACTTTCCGAGAACTCTTATTCTTTTGTTCGAAATTTTATTTTCTAAGAATATCGTGATTTGTCCATGTTTACTCATCTTGTAATCAGTAGTAAAATAGAACTATCTGAATGTGTATATCGTTTTCAGGTACATTTCGTTCCAAGAATAAGTTGACGAATGAAAGATTCTTGAACTTAGTGAGGCTTCTGTTAAAAATTCAAGTATTATTTATTTTACATGATTTATTTATTTTATTTTTAACATGTATATTATTTTATATGTATTTATTTACTTTATTTAAAATAAATAAAATAATAATATAATTCTCCTCCATATATAATTAAGTAAAATAAAATTAATTAATAATAAAGTAAATCAAATTTTTATTAAAATGAAATTATTAAATTAATAAATTTTTATTTAAAATAAATAAAATAATAATAAAATTCTCCTATATGCATAATTAATTAAAATAAAATAAATTAATAATAAAATAAATAAATAAATGTAAAAATAAAATACATGTTAACATTTAAAACAAATAAATCATGTAAAATAAATAATACGTGAATTTTTAACAGAAGTATCACTAAGTTCAAGAATCTTCCATTCCTCAACTTATTCTTCGAACGAAATGTACCTGAAAAGGAAGTACACTTTATTATTAAATTACTGTTAAAAATTCATGTTTAAATAATATTTTATTCGTAAAAAGTTTGTGATTATTCTTCAAGGATATTACTAATCAAAGTTTCATGAACTTTTCAGATAGTTTCAAAATTAATTGGGAATTAATTTGAACTTCTACATAAAATGAAGAAAAAAAAATACATTTATTTTTAAAATATTATCTTAAAAAATATGGGTTTTTTTCTTGAATATTTGATTAAATTTTGTTCTAAAAATATATTTAAAAATGCATATGAAATACAATAAGAAAAAAAAAATCAGAAAGCTGTAAATAATAAATCAGTAAGAAATTATTTTCAAAATATTATAATTTTACCAAACGATTTTTTTAGCCAATGAATATAAAAAATGTCATCAAAATATTTTAATCTGACCAAAAGATTTTTTAGTATAACTAGCCAAAAAGAAAATATATAATTTAAACTTTTTATTCTGTTATAAATTAATATCAAGATAGAGTTTACATGAAATGAAATATAAAACATTGACTTTTAAAATATTATCTTAAATATTGCTTTCTTTTCCTTAAATACCTGATTAAATTTTGATTTAAGATGCATTTAAAAATGTATATGAAATACATTAAGAAAATGGGATGACAGCCATTGTAGCTAAAAATCCCTAAATCCCCCTCATTCAAACAAACAAACATTAAGAAAAGAACTTAGAAAGTTGTAAATAGCCAGTTAATAAGAAAATATTTTCTAAATATTCTGATTTGACCAAACAATTTTTTAACCAATGAATAAAAAAAAAATATCTTCAAAATATTTTGATTTGAACAAGTGGTTTCTTAACATAACTAGCCAAAAAATAAATATATATAATTTTAGATTTTTTTTTTTATTTTGTTAAAAATTAATATCGATATATTTATTTTTTATGTCCAAATATGTTTTGACGTTTTTTTCATATTTTCTTAAATTTGGCATCTTTGTATTAGATTAATTATTACAATAGTTTCTTATTTCGATTCCGCATCGAAAGTTGTTCAGAATTAGTCTTTTAACTATAAGCTGAAAGTAAATGTCGAGGTTTACTTTTTCAAACTATTAGACAAATTTGAAAACTTTTATCTTACAATGACATATTTAATCTGTATTACACCCGTACACATATTACCAAGAATCAAACTTATAGCAACCTGGAAACTAAAATATCGCCTCCTCAACTTTTTGATCCATCAAATTATTAACATTTTTAAAGGTAAATTTTCCTTATAAATTTTCATTAACAGGTTTTTGATATGTTTAACAAATGCGTTAAACATATTGATCGATATAACATAATAAGTACGATTTTGCGTTATGCATCGGAAAAAAAATAAAAGAGAAGAAGACACTTTGTTTCAAACCACTATATAAAAAATGTTTCTCAAGAAATATTCATATAAAATTCTAATTTTTATAGTCCACCTTTTACACATTTGTGGGAGGAAACTAAAATGACATTATGGGAAGTTATGGTAAATTATGTTAACGTTCCGATTTTAGTAAACATGGGGGTTATTTTGGATATACCTCATAAAGTTGAGGTGTTATCCTTTGAGGAATGTGATATCTGCGCTGGCACTAGTTCTCTAAGTTTCGGCACCACACTAGCAGAAGCATGACTCTCAGCCTCAGATTTAACACGTAGCTGACACACACACTTAATTGGAATTAGACTTCACATCTGGAATGGTTAGACTTTAATTTACTTTATTTGAAACTGTTCTTTGCTGTGCTAAGTTTAGTTAATATGCGTTTTTGCTATGTCAGGTACAGTTTGAGACAAATATGTGATACTTGATACTTTTGATACTTGATATTTTTGCATTTGATACAACTTGTAACCAACTCATTTCCCAACAAATTAAAATCTAGTATTCGGTGAGTATCAATTCTCGTACTTGTCCCAAAATTGGTAGTCTATACTGATACAAATGTAATTTCAAATTGGAATTTCACGTCTTCAAAAGAAATATTGATAACAATATTGCAGTGGCATTGGTTTTCACAGTGATTGACGGATGGATGGCAAGAGGAAAGGAAAGGCTTTGTTGTTATAGTTAGCATTGGAGAAGACAGAGCTTCTTCATTATGCATGCAGTGTTACACGAGATAAAGAACAATATTGACTGACGATAAAATATAGTTATAAAAAACATTGCGCATGCTAATAGTGTTGCCGAGTTATTTAATAAAAATACGAATAACGCCAAAGATGCTAACAATTGTGTTAATCGAGTCCAAAGCTGACACCCAATAGTTCATACTCTTCGCTCTTTTCAATTATGTGTTGCTGTTGCTTATGGTATTTTTCATAGACAAGCCCGCTGACAAAGTCAGCGATCTTAAGCTGAGTTTTTCAGCGTCTCTTAATTCAGTAGCGCCATCTAGGGCCAACAGTACGTTTTTAGATACGCATGCGTCACAATCCTTTTAGGCCTTCATTCATTGATCGTAACTTAGACCTGTATCAGAGAACTATCATCTCTGATCCAGTATCCCAAATGGTATTGCGTCCACTTACAGGACATCGCGGCTACGACTGATTTATGCATGTACTAGCTACTCTGTACACGGAGAATCTCCTGCCGCTAGCGTTTGAGCTCACAACCCAAGAGATGCGAATCCAACGCCCTACCAACCAGGCTATCCCGGTACAATAACGCTTGCATGACACTTTTGCATACCCGATACTAAGTCTCAGATTGATATAGTATTGACATGATATCTCGTTATATGAACAACCGTACCCTTTCATAATGTAGAAAAATCTATTTATGAAAAAAAATCAAGCAATCTTTTTATTTGTATAAATTTTACAAATAATGTACTAAATGATGTACTTGAAAATTCGCATAACTTATAAATCTCAAGAAATAATTGAATTTTGTTCTTGACAAAACAGGTGAAGTAATATATGACAGTCAGGAAATAAAGCAATATGTTGCGAATCTTCTTGGAGATAATTGATTGAACCAGTTCAAGTCAAATTTTGAGTACATATTTGTGCTTTTAGCCACCAGAATTTATGGAATACTTCAGGGAAAATTAAATAATTTACTTCTGAATCCTGAGTTCATTCGAATTCAAGTATCTCAGAGTGCTAGACCACCCGGATTTCTCTTTTAAAGTTTTAAAAAACTTATTCTTTTAAAAACTACAATGATAGCACGAATTCTTAATGAGTCGATACACAAAAGAAAAGCCTGGTTAGCTGATGTTTATTAAAAAAAATTCAGACTCAGATATCTTTTAAAATTTTCATCTTATCTCTAAAAAAAACAAACCTCTCTTTCTCCAAACCCATTTGGGCAAGTGTCTCTAACGAACAAAGTACGTGCTTAGGGTAGGGTTAGTTCGTTAATCACCAGGAAAAAGAAGAAAATTTTCCGGTCATCTTAATTTTGTTGAACCGAGTAATTTGGGATCTTTCAATATTGATAAAGTTAAAATTATTTACCCAAAACTATCAAAGACTTCACTCTTAAATCAAGTTTTTAAGTTCCTTGCTTGTTTGTTTGTTTGTTTTTTCATTTAGCCCTTTCTAGGGCCGTGGGAAGTATGTTTACCACCAAATTTATCAATCTTTGTATGAAATTATGCAGGTTGGCATAAGTTCTGACAATTTTTTTAGTAAGTCAGAAACTTAGAGGCTTCAGTTATTTATCTCAGACAAAACGATGTGTCTTGATTTGTTACTTAATTATTAATTAACCAAATGAATTAATAAATCAAATTAAATTTATCTAATGATCTAAATGAATCCCTTTTCTTATTCTAATTTCAAGCCTAAAATTATTTTAATATAATATGACTAGAAAAAAATGGCTCTTTAAAGGGTTAAATTAATAAACAGAGACATTTACTTGCATAGATTTATAATTCACAAGCATATTTTATTATTTCACTGACAACAACGACATAAAAGGATTAGAAGCATGCGTAATTGCATGTAAAAATCTTCGTTATCCTTGGTTGGAGTCAGTTCCTGTCCAGCAGAGTTTCTAAAATGAGTGGTGCCAGTTTAATTTTGGAATAAACTACACAGCTTGCGGAAGAAAAACGGAAGTGACGTCATAATATTGCTTAATACAAAGCACAGTTAGTAATGACAATTTTTATGAGACATGACTTGCATGAAATCGACTTTATAATGAAAGTTTGGCGATTTTATGAACTGATAAAGTGTGTATGTGTGTGCATACGGTATGACCCGGCTGCCGTGAAAAATATATTCGGTATCTATGGACGACACGTAATAGGCCTGATTAAGGGAAACATATGCAAAGATTACTCAAATAAAAGTGCAAATCTTCATCAGCGATGAGTGCTTTTATCATGCGAAGCCATCATTTTAAGCCTCTTAGAAAGCGAGAACGGTTTACTTATACGGAGATTTCTGATACTTTTACTAGCTGCAGCAACCTAGTAGCTAGACGTTGGATCCGAAACCGGAGGGTTTCTGATTCAAAACCCGATTCCATTAAATATTCGTTGTGTATGCGGGTTTGATTCACGTTAAATCTGACACAATGGGGCAAACATTCTCCCGTTGATGAGGTACAGAAGTTACGCGAGAGTACTATCAACTCAGAGACATTTTTATATTTGACAGAATTCAGAATTATAGAATCCTTTTCTGAATATCCCTAAAGTTGTTTCCCAACGGGTTTTAATATGAGTAAACCAAACTAAAGCCTTTCCCCTATTTGTCGATGCTTTCTATATGATATTTAATACAAGATTGCTGATAAATCACTGAAAAAGAAGAATCGCCGACCAGAATGAGCTACATGATCCTAAATCACTGAAAAAGAAGAATCGCCGACCAGAATGAGCTACATGATCCTAAATCACTGTAAAAGAAGAATCGCCGACCAGAATGAGCTACATGATCCTAAATCACTGAAAAAGAAGAATCGCCGACCAGAATGAGCTACATGATCCTAAATCACTGAAAAAGAAGAATCGCCGACCAGAATGAGCTACATGATCCTAAATCACTGAAAAAGAAGAATCGCCGACCAGAATGAGCTACATGATCCTAAATCACTGAAAAAGAAGAATCGCCGACCAGAATGAGCTACATGATCCTAAATCACTGAAAAAGAAGAATCGCCGACCAGAATGAGCTACATGATCCTAAATCACTGAAAAAGAAGAATCGCCGACCAGAATGAGCTACATGATCCTGCTACTGTTAACAGTAATTATGAATTCTATTAACTGAATACAATAGCCACATAATAAGAAGCGTATTCACAGAATCAGTACAAAGACAGTGTTCGACTCATTAACCAGACAGTATCAACACTGACATGCCCTCCAGGACATCTACCTATCAATAATTAAAATGAAGTAAAGTAATCTCTGAATTTTCCAAGTAAATTTCTTTTTAAAACTAAAAGCATTTAATAACAAAAAGACGACAAGAATGTTTCGATATATTGAACAGTTTTATTTTAAATCATTTGTTAGCTATAGAAAAACAAAAAACGCCATTTAAAAGGATTAACTTTAGGTTAGTAATAAAATTTAAACAGAACATGGAAAATAGAGTTCTATATTTATAAAGAATTCCCACAAAAGCTTCAAATTTTACATCGAAATTCTTTTTAAGTTTATATTTGCTGCGAGTTTTTTATTTTTTTTTAATAATGTTCATATTTTTAGTAGACAGTATGGCCCATTTTTGCTCAGCTTCATAGTTGAGCGAAGATAATAATATGCGGATTTTGAATTTCCTTTTTTAAATTAGTTTAATTTTAATCGAAAATGTTGGTGTAAATACTACATATCATATTCTGTTCTAATAAGCACTTATGCTTCCAAAATTTGATTCTTAATTATCATTCAGGTGAAAAAAAATCGTATGCCTAGTTTCATTCATTTAGCCTTTCATGTTTCAATTTATTATTTTCACATGCTCGCTTATAAATAGGGAAATATAATTCCTTTTGATTATAATTCGTTTAAGAGGAATCTATAATTTTGGTGCAAATGCTAGATACCATATTCCATTCTAGTAACTACTTACGTTTCTAAAATTGATTCTGAATTATCAGTCAGGTAAAAAAAAATCATATGCCTAATTTTGTTCATCCAGCTTATCAAATTTTGAATTATTATTTTCACATGCTCACTTTTAAGTAGGGAAAAATAATTCCTTTTGATTATAATTAATTGAAGAAGAATCTGCAATTTTGGTGTAAATACTATATACTATATTCCATTCTATTAACTACTTATATTTTATAAGTTCATGTTAACATTGAATAAATGATAGAATTCCAAAAATATTTCTTTAGAATTAAAGAGGAAAGATTCATCAAGATTTCGACAATACTATCTCTTTTTATGCCCTATTTACGAGAAAGAAAAACAAAGATTAAATGTAAGAATATAAAACATAAAAATTAAGGATTAAAGAAACGAAAGATATTGAATTATTTCTTGAAACCTTATAACTTTCTTATGATCTGCTTCATATAATGAATTAATAAATTTGTCTTTGTCCTTAACGTAATTTAATTTTCTTTGCTAAATTATATCAAGTTCTTCATTCAATTGAATGGAGAGGAACAAATTCAAATGCAACGGCAGAATGAATGATGTCTGGATCCTTTTGCAAAGCTGTTCTCTGTTCTTAAGAAAATAAAGCTTTTATCAAAGAGAGAGAAAAAAAAGCATTCCTCGTAGATTTTTAAAAATTTAATTTAAAAACTTTATCGCGCACATTTTATCAAGAATCCGCTCGAGTGCAACTTGGGGCAGATTAGATATTCCATTCGAAAACTTCGGCGAATAGAAAGAAGAAATAAAAAAAAAATGGCTCGTGTCTTTCGATGAAAAATGGCCGTTTTGCGTGCGACTTAAAACATAGAATAATCAAAATGTGAAAATACCGCCACCTACTTTACATTTCTGTTAATATCTGAGCGAAAAAGTTTTTGAAATACTCTAAGCGGTGGAAATCTCTTAGTAATAAGGAATGTTTCCCGCGAAATTTTCGTAAAATATTCAACAAGACGTTCTTTAATCAAATTCGAAAAAAACACTATTTAATTTCCTTCGTTGGAAGAACAGAAAAAAAAATAACAATAATAGGGTAGAAAAGTTGTTTTAGTTTTAAAATAAAAAGTAATTACTAGATAGAAAGTACTTCATGAAGCTTTCAATTTTTTTTTTATCTCAAAATCTTTTAGAGAAAAATATTTTTTTAGCCCTAAAGTTATTTCTTCATAATGCAATGCGGATGTAATTTTCCTCTATGATTCGAAGTTTCCGGTGGCAACTTCGCGTAAATTCTTTTCCGATAAAAATGGCGCTTTTCATTTAAAACTCCTAGAAAATGAAATTCCGGAGAAGAAAGATTCGAAAATTTATTTAGAGGGGTAATTCTATGAAGGAAATTAAGCAACATAAACAATTTGCCTCAGAAATATTTTCTGAAGCTCTCCCAAAGGAAGCATGATTAAAATCCCTCAAACCAATATTTAATTCTGTGCTTTAGAAAGTAATTTAATCTCTGAAAAAGTTTAGATGTAGTTTTAATATTGAAACATTTTATCTCATAAATCGAAATTAATGAAAACTACATCGAAGTTTTGGTTCACTAAATTAAATGCAGAATGAAAAAAAATAAACGAGGAAATTTCTAAAATCATGTTCAGGCAGTCATTTTATAAAGAAATATAGTTCTTTCTTTAGTTGTTAAACAATTCGTTGGCTTACGCAACATTATTAAAATAATTTAATAAAACTACCCGCAAGTAAATTTAATATTCATATTTCTTCAACAAATTTATGTTTGAAGTTAAAAATGGATTTAAAATATTTATAAAGAATGCCATAATTTATTTTAATCTCATTCAAGATTTATATTTCTTGTTATTTCTTAAAAAATAAAATATAAAGCAATTTATTAGTTTTCACTCAAGAACCGGCAAAAATGATGAAAAGCAAATATTTTTCTTCTTTTTAAAACAAAGTAAAATTATTTCTCTTATATCACAAAATAAAATATTAACAATTTCTAAAACAATTTTTCTTCAGTAGAAAGATTGAAACGAATGTAATGCAATTGGCAGACGATAATTAAGAAGCAAACATTTATTTTAAAAAAATGCAGATGATGTTTACAAAAATACAAACGATAATTTTTTATGATAAAAGTTATTTTTTTATTTATGAAATATAAAATTAATAACTTCAAATTTGACTTGAAATAATTTGTTAAAGCTCTGTTTTTAAAAATAGTTGGATTTTCGTTTCAGCTATGTCGACAAACTCATTAAGAATAATTCTTTAGAAGGAAAGAAATGTTTTTAAATTTACTTTTTATTTCATTATTTATTTGAAGACATCGTTAATCATGCTCATTTGCTATTATTATTTTTTAAAACTCACTAAAACTAATGAAAATTTGTTTTAAAGAGATTTTATTCAAATTTTTTTGCACAAACGAGACGAAAAGATATTATACATCTTTTTATCTCAATAATTCTGAATAATTCGTTATATTAATTATGAATTTTGTGGATTTATAATGAAAGAATATGTTCATTAAGTTCAGATTTCATGGATTTAGAATGAAATAATATGTTCATTCATTTCAGATTTCATAGATTTAGAATGAAAGAATATGTTCATTCATTTCAGATTTCATAGATTTAGAATGAAATAATATGTTCATTCATTTCAGATTTCATAGACTTAGAATTCCAGGTGTACCTTATTAATCTTAAATAATGATGTTTCCTTAATATAATTAATTTAATATCTAATTTCTTTCACATTTTTTTACAAATAATAAAATGTTATTCTTAAGTAATAAGAAATGGAAACTATGTGACAATTCCAGAAAATTCATGAATTTTTTCAACATTTTTTGCCTATTTTTATATCACACTGGTCAAGAAGCAGCAAAAGAAATTAAAACCCATGTTGAATTTTTTTTCTTTTTCATCAGTCATTTAGGCATAAATGATTTAATATCACCAACAAAGCGAATATTTTAATAAATCTCAAAAATTTAACAGAAATAAGATCACAAATTTTGTTTTGTCATAATTTTTCTTAGCTTTCAATGGTGGAAACTGTTTTTATTATTCTGTTTTACACTTTAAAAGATTATCATATTTTATTTTTGAGATATATAAGCCACTATTTCTATTTTTTTTTTTTTTCTATTGTAATCTAAAAGTGAACAAAGACTATACTCATGGCAATAAATAATTTTTTCAAGGAAAATTTCGGAATGGAATCTATTGTAAATAACAGTAATTAACACTCTTCGACGAATAGCTGCTTTATGCTTTAAAAAAGAAAAATAATTTGGCCACAAAACTTCAAGCATTTTTTAAATGGTTAATATTATAAATGACTTGAGTTATTCTGAATTATTACCATCCGGAGGAAGGTCTCAAAATGGAATTTCTGAAATAAATAGCTCTCTTTGAATAAGATTTTTTGCCCACATTATCATTATTTATTATATTTTCATAAATAGAAGAAATTTTTAACAGTTTTATATCTACAAAATCCTTAAATAAACCACAATGATCTGCAATAATTTGTCAGTGTGTATGTGTGTGTGTGTGTGTGTGTGTGTGTGTGTGTGTGTGTGTGTGTGTGTGTGTGTGTGTACGTGTGTGGGTCGTGTGTGTGTATACGTGTGTGTGTACGTGTGTGTGTGTGTACATCTGGTTTAGCCTAAATCTACTATACTTATCACATATAATAAATAATAATGTGGATAATAAAAATGTGCATCTTAGATAGATTTTTTAATTTTCAATTAGAATTTCAATTAATTAAAAATTAGGCAAAATTTTGGAATTTTTTCATACTTACTTCCATAAAAATTACAACAAAAAATTATTATTTTTTAATTTATCCTAAAATTTAAAACATTATCTTTTAATGATGCAAGTTTTTTGCTGATGTAATTTTTATTTCTCTTTTTAATTCAGTAAAAAAATATTTAACACTAGCCGCCTTTGGCGACCAGCCGGTTCGCCAATCTTAAAGCACCTTCAAATTTTAATAATTAAATATTTTTTGGAACTCCCAATTTAATTGCTTCTTCATTAAAATATTTTAAAACTTCAAATTTTAATAGTCATATAATTCACTCATAATATTATAAAGGCCTTCAGCCATAACGTAACATGCGTAACATGTATCACTCTAATTTTCTATTAGCTCCCGTAGAATTTATGCTTTAAATTAAAGTGGAAATGATTAAGCTGCAATATATATATATATATATATATATATATATATATATATATATATATTACTGAAACGAAGCATTTTTTTTAAATATGAGTACTGAAAACAGAGTTGCTGAGTATTTAAACCTTATGGGCACTAAAGAATATTTTTCTTAATTTATATAATATCTCAAGATGTTTTCAACAAAATTTTCTCAGATTGATCACGAACAGATCGATTAATTAACAATGTTTAGTTTTAAATGCATCACTAAACACTAAAAAAATAAACAGAATCGTTTGAAATAATCTGTCGAAAACATATTAAGCCTTCAAAACCAAGTCCGTATCTGTTGTCAACAATCAGAACACAATGCGCATGCGGGAATTTTCAACGCCAATGATGGTAACGCAAATGTGTGAATGTTCTACTCCAGTTGTGGTAACACTATGCAGATTAGAAGTTTTTATTTTCCTTTATTTTGTTTTATTTTAATTCAAAAGTACTTCAGAATGAATCTGAAAGATCGATTCATTAACAATGTTTAACTTTAAATGCATCAAACCTTAAGAAAATAAACAAAATCCTTTGAAATAATCTGTCGAAAATTTCTTAAGCCTATCCTCTTTAGCGTGGGGAAAAAAAACTGAACCATTACTTATTTGGCGGTGGGGAAATGAAAAGATTTTATTTGGCGGGAAAGTTAGTTTTTAATAATTAAAATTCTAATTAAAAATTCTATAAAAAGGGCCCACAGGTGCACATTCCCGACCTCCAAGGTATGCATTGGCCAAATTTGGTAGCTGTAGGTCGAACGGTCTGGCCTATAAAGCGCCAACACACACACACACACATATTGAGCTTTATATAAGTACTAGCCGCCTTTGGCGACCAGCCGGTTCGCCAATCTTAATGCTCGTTAAAATTTTAATAATTAAATATTTTATGTAATTCCTACTTTAATAGCTTCTTCATCAAATATTTTAAAGCTTCAAATTTTGATAGTCATGTAATTCCCTCATAATAATATAAAGTCCTTCAGCCATAACATAATATGTATCTCTCTAATTTTCTGTTAGTTCCGGTAGAATTTATGCTTAAAATTAAAATGGAAATGACTAAACTGCAATTAATATAATAATATTTTTTACTGAAACAAAGCATTTTTTTTAATAATATGATTACTGATAATAGAGTCACTGAGCGTTTAAACTTTATGGGCACTAAAGAATATCTTTCTTAAGTTATGTAATATCTCAAGAATTTGTCAACAAAATTTTCTCAGATTCATCATGAACAGATCGATTCATTAACAATGTTTAATTTTAAATGCATGAAACACTAAGAAAATAAAATGAATTATTTAAAATAATCGGTCGAAAACAGGTTTAAAAAACTACTTAAAAAACGATGTACTTAAAACTAGAAGCATATACAAAAAAATATATAACTAACATAAATACAATTTACTTACAAAAGCATGCAACTAACCTAAAAATAATTTAAATAATTGAAAACAGGTTAAAAAAATCTACTTAAAAAACGATGTACTTAAAACTATAAGCATATACAAAAAATATATAACTAACATAAATACAATTTACTTACAAAAGCATGCAACTAACCTAAAAATAATTTAAATCATCCTTTGATAACGGTTGTCATGGCAACAATCAGAATGCGCATGCGTGAATTTTCTTCGCCAGCTCCGGTAACGTAAATGCGTGAATTTTTCTACGCCAGTTGGGGTAACGCTATGCAGATTATACATTTTTAATTTCCTTTATTCTATGTTATTTTAATTCAAAAGTACTTCAGAATGAATCTGAAACATGGATTAATTAACAATGTTTAATTTTAAATGCATAAAACATTAAGAAAATAAACAGTCGTTTGAAATAATCCGCCGAAAAATGTTAACCCTAGCCTCATTTCTGTTGGGAGAAAAAAACAACTGAAGCCTTACTCGTTTGGCGGTGGGGAAAATGGAAGATTTTTTTTTGGCGGAAAAGTTGGCGGTGGGGAAAATGGAAGATTTTTTTGGTGGGAAAGTTAGTTTTTAATTAATAATTAAAACTCTAATTAAAATTTCAAAAAAAGGGACCCCAGGTGCACATTCCCGACCTCTAAGGTATACATGTACCAAATTTGATAGCTGTATGTCAAATGACCTGGCCTATAGAGCGGCAACACACACACACATTGAGCTTTATTATAAGTATAGATTAATGTATTTTATTTTTGAAGTAGAACCAAATCGTTTTCATTATCTTGGTAATAATGTTCGTTCTGACTTTTTGTGTCCCCTGATGATGATCAAAATGTGAAGTTTCGGCTTATTATTCCATGTTGAGTAGGTTTCTATCTAATATTTGCTTTTAATAAAAAAAACCATTTTAAATAAAAATTTCAAATAAGAAATTACTCTAAAATTCTGCAGGCATCTTGGCATAGGGAAAGCGTTTCTTCCCCATGATCTGGGCGTCCCGGGTTCGAGTCCTAATTCGGGCATGTTTGTTCTTCTTCTGTGTTCTATCTGTGTGGTATGTGAATGGGTCCCCTTGTAAAAAGGAGGTTGTGCAAGCGAATGTGACGCATGAAGGAGCTATGTCGTACTCTTGAGCCTAGTTGGCGATACCGAAAAAATAAGAGACGCTCACTTGGCTTAAATCGCTGACAGATAAATGTCAGCTGGCTTGTAAAGTTCCATAAATCACAGCACATCACTAAAATTCTTGAATTTTGTTTAAAAATATATCATTCAAAAACATTCTTAAAGAATATTTTTTCCATAAACCTTAATTATTTTGCATCGCTATTTAACTACATTTTTAACCACTTCGGTGGAAAGACGTAAAAGACAAATCGAGGTGCTTTTGTCACAGATATAAAGACTTAGTTCGCTATCCGTTGATTGAGAATGTTTGTAGGAACACAGTTTAGACGAGTACTGATTTAGTTCGAAAATTAATTCATTTGGAAGATATAAATCTTTTTATTTATTTATTTCCTTAAGGTATCGGATATTTTGTGTGGACCCGCTGCGAGTTACAATGAGCTGTGAACTTCTTGTCATCACAAGTAACTGAGACAAACAATTCCATTTCCCAAAATACGAAAAATAGAAACAAATTAATGGAGATGTTCGCTTTTCAACCTTTTTGTATACAAATAAAATAACTTGTATACTAGCAAATCTTTTATTCTTCTTAAACAGTGAAAAAAAACTGAATATAGGTTTGGGAATCTTCCTTCTTCTCAATAATTGGATTCAAAATATGTCCCAGACCGGGATACCCTCGTTGGTAGGGCATTGAATGGTAGAGCGTCCCTTGGGTTGCGAGTTCGAACCCCACAGGCCGAAGACTCTTCGTGTGTGTGGTGGCTGGCGCACGTATAAATATGTCGTGGTCATAAAGTCATCCATGTCGAGAGTAATATCACTGGGGGTACAAATCAGGGGTGATCGTTTTCTGATTCCGGTCTAAATTACGATCTGTGGATGAGTGAATAAAATGCATGAATGAAGTTCGTCCCCTAAAAAGGGTTTGTGACGTGTATGTAGCTAAGTACTCTTGGCTCTAGAAGGCGCTGTTGAAAAATAAAAGACGTACCCTTGGCTTAAAATCACTGACTTCGTCACTGACTACAACAAAATATGTCCCAAATCTTCAATATTGACTGCAAGGCCGCATACCAAATGCCATTTGTCAGGCGTTGTGTGTTTAAATTATCACATTCAAATACAAAGTGATAGGTGGTAATTCCACAGACGAATACGGTCTAAAATATGAAAAAAATTCATAGTTCTAATGATAAACTAATACGCATAATTTCATCCAGCCAGCTGTTTGCACTTACGGGTTATCGCGCACACAAGGACCAAGATCAATGAACCAAATGATTGTGAAACCCGTAGAGAGATTTCGGATCAAAACTTGATACAAGTAAAAACTTGCATCGATTAGATCTCATATAAAATTTCATAATGTAACTAACTCCATTTGTCGTTGAGTATTTATGATTACAAATTGACATAATCCCTACAAAAAAAAAAAAAAATGTTTTTTTTTTTAAACCAGAGAAGTTTGAAACTTGTAGATTGGTTTAAATCTCAAGATCTTATCTTTCAACAATAATAGTACCCTCTGTTTATATTAAGTTTTTGAGGAAAATAAAACTAGAAAATCGACCAGCATTAATTATTTCTGTGGATATACAGGGTGTTGCCGAATTCGACCGACAAATTCAGAGGGATGATAGTAGATATCAAGAGGATAAAGAATCCTCATACAACATGGGGTCCCAAACGACGTTTAATTGGTGAAAATCGCAAAAATATAGAGAGTCGGGGAACTGTTGGAAACTGTAAAAAATTATTTAAAAAATAACAAATGGTGTTTCAGCTACGAATTTTTTTTAAGTGAAAGCACATTTTTAAAGGGTTTTTTTAATGCCGATAGCATGTGGATTTAATGATTTAGGGGGTCGTAAATTACTGAAAACGAAAAAAGTAGTTTAGAACCCATATTTGCAAAAATATTAAAACTTGAGAAAAAAATAAAAGCTTGAAAATGTAAGTAATTTTATATTCTATAATTTGATATAAGTGTTAAGTGTGAGAACTGGGGATTTTTAAAGCTATTCAAGAAAAACTAAAATGGGAACCAGAAAATCTCTGCAACATCAGTACCGATGTTCGCAGAGAGCGTTGTCAAATTCGAAAGACAACTTCCAATCTAAAGGTTCCGAGGAACACTGCAGCAAATTAAAGGAAATATAGGAAAAAAAGTCAATAAATGCAGTAAAATTAAATGCATGCAAAAAAATTTAATCGAAAATAATGAAAGTAAGCAGAAGAAGTATGTGCAGCAGGAAAAAATCAAGGGAAATGAGCAGGAAAATACAGTAGCAAACAGTAACGTAAAAAAATGGCGACCATGTAACTCCAAACAAAGCGGCACCGAAAAATTGTCTTCCTCGCAAGGCGCCAAATAACTGTATATCAAAGCTTAGCCCTAAATATTTCTGAATATGTGTTATAAAAAAATTGTTTTGTAGTTATTTTTGATGATTTCTAAATATCTTTTTGATCCCGCATGACATTCCCATGTCATATCGGATGGAGGCTAGACTTAAGTCTTAAAGCTAATTTTTCCTCTTAGATGTTATGCTACGGACAACGCTGTGCGGGTACTGCTAGTTTCGTATAAAATATATACACACAATGTATTTAATTCTAATATTTTTGCTTGCATCTAAATAAATTAATTTCAGATAAGATTACTTAAGATATTTCTTCTTATCTTTTTATATGTGGTGTTATCATGTTAAATGTAAAAAAAAATCATTAAATATAAATTTATAAGCAAGTAATCATGTTAAAAATATTATATAAAGTACCAAGCTTAAGTAAAAAAAATAAGTACTTCACTTTATCAAAGTTTAAATGCGGATGAAAAAATAACTAAAATTCGAATTTATTTGGCTGCTCTGTTCACAACTTGACAGCAGACGATATTAATAAAAAAAAATTAGAAGACTTGAGTGTCACTTTACCTTGTCACAAGATCAGAAAAATCGTTTGGTAGCAAAATAAGATACCATTAAAAATTCTGATGGAGTGACAGAATAAAAACTAAGAAATTCGAAACACGGTATAAATTCTTCCTAGTCAGAATTAAATGTCAGTTACAGCTTCTACCTTTAGAAGTAATATTAGCTTAAAAATGATGCTGTATATCTACTAGATTTAATAAATATGCAACTTGCTTTAAATAAAATGAAAATTTTTAAAGGGTGTATGTTACAAACTGTCAAAAGTTATACACGCATTTTAAAGAAGAAAACTTAAATAGTCTTAATAAAAGTTTTTTTTAAAAAAAATTCAAACAAAAATGTTTCAAAATAACTGATTTTTCAAACTCGTTATTATATGGAAAATGATTTTCGAGATAATCATCTATACTTATAATAAAGCTCAATGTGTGTGTGTGTGTGTGTGTGTGTGTGTGTGTGTGTTGGCGCTCTACAGGCCAGGTCATTTGACATACAGCTATCAAATTTGGTACATGTATACCTTAGAGGTCGGGAATGTGCACCTGGGGTCCCGTTTTTTGAAATTTTAATTAGAATTTTAATTATTAATTAAAAACTAACTTTCCCGCCAAAAGAATCTTCCATTTTCCCCACCGCCAACTTTTCCGCCAAAAAAATCTTCCATTATCCCCAGCGCCAAACGAGAAAGGCTTCCGTTGTTTTTTTCTCCCAACAGTAATGAGGCTAGGGTTAAAATTTTTCGGCGGATTATTTCAATCGGTTCTGCTTATTTTCTTAATGTTTGATGCATTTAAAATTAAACATTGTTAATGAATCAATCTTTCAGATTCATTCTGAAGTACTTTTGAATTAAAATAAAACAGAATAAAGGAAATTAAAAATTTCTAATCCGCATAGCGTTACCCCAACTGGCGTAGAAAAAATCACGTATTTGCGTTACGTAACCAGCGAAGAAAATTCACGCATGCGCATTCTGTTCTGATTGTTGCCATGACAACATGTATATGCTTATAGTTTTAAGTACAACGTTTTTTAAGTAGTTTTTTTAAAACCTGTTTTCAACCGTTTATTTTAAACGATTCGTTTTATTTTCTTAGTGTTTGATGCATTTAAATTTAAACATTGTTAATGAATCGATCTGCTCATAATGAATCTAAGAAAATTTTGTTGACCAACTCTTGAGATATTACATAAATTTAAAAAAATATTCTTTAGTGCCCATAAAGTTTAAACGCTGAGTGACTCTATTTTCAGTAATCAGATTATAAAAAAATGCTTTGTTTCAGTAAAAAATATTATTATATTAATTGAAGATAAATTCTTTCCACTTTAATTTAAAGCATAAATTCTACGGGTGCTAACAGAAAATGAGAGAGATACATATTACGTTATGACTGAAGGCCTTTATAATATTATGAATAAATTATATGATAATCAAAATTGGAAGTTTTAAAATATTTTGATGAAGAAGCTATTAAAGTAGAAATTGCATAAAATATTTAATTATTAAAATTTTAACGAACATTAAGATTGGCGAACCGGCTGGTCGCCAAAGGCGGCTAGTTTATAATAAAGCTCAATGTGTGTGTGTGTGTGTGTTGGCGCTCTACAGGTCAGGTCATTTGACATACAGCTATCAAATTTGGTACATGTATACCTTAGAGGTCGGGAATGTGCACCTGGGGTCCCTTTTTTTGAAATTTTAATTAGAATTTTAATTATTAATTAAAAACTAACTTTCCCGCCAAAAAAAATCTTCCATTTTCCCCACCGCCAACTTTTCCGCCAAAAAAATCTTCCATTTTCCCCACCGCCAAATAAGCAAGGCATCAAATGCTTTTTTCTCCCAACAGTAATGAGGCTAGGGTTAACATTTTTCGACGGATTATTTCAAACGATTCTGTTTATTTTCTTAATGTTTTATGCATTTAAAATTAAACATTGTTAATTAATCCATGTTTCAGATTCATTCTGAAATACTTTTGAATTAAAATAACACAGAGTAAAAGAAATTAAAAATGTATAATCTGCATAGCGTTACCCCAACTGGCGTAGAAAAATTCACGCATTTGCGTTAACGTAACTGGCGAAGAAAATTCACGCATGCACACTGTGTTCTGATTGTTGGCATGACAACCAACGGACGATTTCAATTATTTTTAGGTTAGTTGCATGCTTTTGTAAGTAAAATGTATTTATGTTAGTTATATATTTTTTGTATATGCTTATAGTTTTAAGTACATCGTTTTTTAAGTAGTTATTTTTAAACCTGTTTTCGACCGATTATTTTAAACGATTCATTTTATTTTCTTAGTGTTTGATGCATTTAAAATTAAACATTGTTAATGAATCGATCTGTTCATGATGAATCTGAGAAATTTTTTTGGACAAATTCTTGAGATATTACATAAATTAAGAAAGATATTCTTTAGTGACCATAAAGTTTAAATGCTCAGTGACTCAATTATCAGTAATCATATTATTAAAAAAATATGCTTTGTTTCAGTAAAAAATATTATTATATTAATTGCAGATTAATCATTTACACTTTAATTTAAAGCATAATTTCTACGAGGGGAAACAGAAAATTAGAGAGATACATATCACGCTATAACTGAAGGCATTTATAATATTATGAGTGAATTATATGACTATCAAAATTTGAAGTTTTAAAATATTTTGCTGAAGAATCTATTAAAGTTGGAATTGCGTAAAATTATTAATGGTACGACCGGAGTTTTATCCCCTGCTTGGCGACATTTTTAAAAATCGCAAACAACGGCCTTGCGAAATGTTCAAAAGCAAAGAAGCAGATGTTCAATTATAGTGCATAATAAAGATTGCCAGCTTTGGTGCGTTATCGCAACTTGGCGAAGAAGGGGGTTAAACTCCGGTTCAACCTATTTAATTATTAAAATTTAAACGAACATTAAGATTGGCGAACCGGCTGGTCGCCAAAGGCGGCTAGTATGATATAAAAATCGTTCACTCAGAATATAGAAACATTGAATGCGAACGAAGACATGAAAATGGAATCAATCGTAAAATATTTTTGTTCTATGAAACTGGAACTAGAAGCTCAAATTTCTTTTTTTTTAATTTTATTTTGTCGTATACAAAGTATAAAAAGAGAAAATATTGTTATTGCTAAAGAATTTGAATTCAAAATTCTGGCGAATCTCCACGCTTCATAGCTTTCTCAGTTCGATCAATACATTTTTTTTTTTTTTTTGGAATTATGCCTCTCTGTCTGTCTATAAAAATAATAACTCATAAAAATTTTCAGCTAAACAGATGAAATTTATTATATGGATTTCACATCAAATTTACAGAATCTATCAAATTGTGGACGAAGTCCGTTTAGAGGAAGTCTGTCTGTCCGCTTGACCGATTGCAAGCGAACACGCTAGTTACAAGAATAGAAAAACTAAATAAACAAAATGTAGAAGCCAGTCAAATTTGGAACCAAATCAGTCAAGAGGTTGACCGTCAGCCGGTCTGTATCTTTACATTCATGCAAACGCAAAAAGTTAAATAAATGAAGTTTTATACACAATTATAGTTCTCTGTCCAACTTGGTTTCATTTAGTTAAAAAAGGTACCCGAAATACATATCCGAATTTCTGATACATGTGTATTAACCGCTGTCCAGTAATTACTCACCAAAGATCGCAATTAAATTAAAAATCGCTAGACTCAGGCAAACGGTATATGTCTCATAGCTATATTTCGCCAATGCCATGCAATAAATATATTAGTACTGGTTTTCTTTTCCACACTAAAGAGCACAATTCTCAGTGAGGGAGTTTGAAAATAAAAATCTGAGCTCTGGTTCATTTACAGAATTGTTCAGCGTCTACAATTTTATGTGGAGGGGAGGGTGTGACACATTTATTACAGAATAGGCGAGAAAGTTTGGAAAAGACCACTTCTTCTGGCTTTATGAAATAAAGACAATCTGAACTGTAAGAAAAATGTAAAAAAGTTGAACAAATAATGTTAACTACATAAAAGTTCATTTCGAGGAGAAACTTTTTAAAAGAATGCAGCCTTTTAGAGGTCTTTAGTCAATAATAATTGACCACTTTTTTTTTTTTTTTGCATTTTTACCCTATAGATTATAGTCACTGTTAGGTTTAGTTTAGCTTAGTAATATTAACGTTGCGTTTTAAAGCCACACTAGGGTTATTTTAGGACGATTCTTGTAATTTTGAATCGCATTCAAATGATGAGGACGGCTCCTGAATTGGTATCCCCCTTTCCAAACTTCCACATCACATAAGTGGGAGGAAATTTGGCCCAGATGTATTTAACGCGCACGAGACACGCTTATACGACAATTCTTTGATGGAATGTGTCTCGAACCTAGAACCATTGGGCCCAAAGCTGAGACTTTACCACCAGGTCAATGTTAGGAGGTGGGTGGTTCCAACCTATCAGCACGTCTTAGATCAATCCAAGATTTCAAAATAGCTTTTCTCCAAAAATGGTTGCAATTACTTAGTTTCCAGTTGTATAACTGTAAGAGAGGCATCTCTCCCTTCAAATTAACCCTTTTTATTTCTCGTTTTATCTTGTAATGCCTGCTTTATACATTTTTGTGGTAATGATCATAAATACAATCAGACGTTGAGCCATAACATATATATTATATTTCTTTTTTATTATATCAATCTATCTGCAATTTAATTTCATTACAATTTGTTTAATACTTGTTTGGAGATTATTAACCACAAGTTAATATTCTCGAAATTTTGAATTTCTGTATAGTTCAGTATACAACAAACTTTCACATCAACCGTTAAAATTTTAATTAAATGAATTTTTATTCAAAAGTGATTTTTGAACATATGTAGTTACCTTAAATGCCTATTGCGAAATTCCATTTGCTGTAAAAATTATACTTTAATTATAAACTAATGTTATTTAATCACAGCTCTAATTATTCTATCCTAAAATCTTAAGGGGACAGTGGACTTTGAAATAAGCAAAAATGGACGGAAGCATGCAATTTTTTTTTTATCCTTTCATCACATCAAAATATATGTTTATATTCAACTAAAATAATGTTATAAAATGCATTGTTCAATAAAATGGATATGTGTATGGTCAAAAGAAAAAAAAAACATTTTAATGACTTTTCTCAATGTTATTGTAATTATATTTAATTATCTTTTGAAGAAATTAATTAAATTAATAATAAAGATTTTCAGTCATACATTAAAAGAAAATGGAATATGCATTTTATGTTTCGAGTTTTTTCAGCTCATTAAAAGTCAGTTTTAGTTCAGAAAAACATAAAATTCCAATTAAAATTCAGTAAGTGTGCGTAAACATATTTCTAAAAAATTAGCATTTTATTGGAATTACAAAATAAATCGTAGTTTTGTTCCAAATAAATTTACATTGGGTAATAAGAAAAAAAATATTTTAAAAAATTAAAAATTAAATCGCTTAAAATAGTTTAACATTTAAAAAAATTATATATCTTTTAAATTTTTTAAAAATAATATATTTTGTTCCAAAATGTTTTTTTAAGAAATTCGACATGTTTATATTTTTTAATACATATTCATATAAAATTTCACAACCCCGACTGAATAATTCCCAAAAGCGTCTAATAGAATCCACTATCCCCTTAAAACGCATGAAAAATACATAATTTGATATAAAAATGGTAAAAGCTTACAATTTGGTGCCCCTTAATTTTTTGGCGATATTTTTTTACTCCAAGATCGGCGCCAAGGGAATTTTCTGTCAGTAACCCAACAGTAACGTCAATGAAAACAAAACATTATGGAAACCAGAAATAGTGCTGCATCGCTAAAATTTGTCCCAACCGTAGGGACATTCAAATCCACACTAGAATTTAAAAAAATAAAGCAACTTATATAGTCAAGTTACGAGTTTTCTGAGTCATAAAAAATAAGTTATAAGAATTTAATTCCTAATGGCCACCAGAAACAAAGCCAAAACAACTTCACGCTATTCTTTTGAGCAACCCCCCCCCACACACACACACACAAAAAAAAAATAGTTATGCAGAAAATATCTGTCGTGAAATAAATGTAATAATAATAGCAAACTTCGCAAACATTTCCCTGTCGAACAAAGTTCACATCTTTTTCTCCCTTATGACTCTAGATGAAAAACAATTATCTACCAAAAGAAAAAACGAAAAGTATTTTATTTTTATTATTTATTAGCTCATATAGACTTATGACAGCTCCAGTCAAAACATTTTCTTGCATCTAAATGTAACAAAGAAAAAAATTAAAAGCTTTTATCGCCAAGATATATTTAATCATTAATGAAAATTGCTTCATTTTCTGTACAAATTTTGTTTCCTGTGTTAGATTTTTCTCACTTTAGTTGGTTGCATCTCGATAAATAAGAAATAGTCACGCAACTTTTGTCACAAATAAATATCTTCTAAGGTTGAATTTAGCTTATATTTTCTGTATCTCTCTATTATATATAACAAAAATTATATAAACATAGCGTTTTATTCGTTTTGTGATTGGTAGATAGCGGATCACCTGACTCATGATATTTGAGGTTTGTTTTACCAGTATTGTTTGAAATATTTAATAAAAATTATTATTTCTTCACAGTTAATATTGATATCACACTTGGCAGTGAAATGGTGACAAAAAGGAACAGTAAAACTTTACTTAACACCAAATAATCAGTTTAAAACAATGTTAATTGTTGATTCCTTTTTTAAACACATCGTCTGTGGCAGCAGTAATGAAAGTTTTCTGGTTTGTTTACTTTTTCGAGTAACTCAAATTTTTCGTCTCTCTGTTTGCAATCGTCTGAATATTTAAGCAATACGCGTGTTAACCCTGCATTATTTTTTAATACTAGTGAGGCGTCCAGTGATATCAAATGAAGCAAAAAAAATGCTAAGTATGGCAGAACGAGAATTTGTCAATTAGAACAGAAAAGCTGATCATAAAGCTGCTCTTTAGAGGGGAAACGTAAAAAATTGTATCAATATTTAGATATTGGAGGGAATCAACCCCTCAGGACCTAAGGATATGCATGATTCAAGGACAACATCCGGTTGACATGTGAAAGCAAATAAGGGACGAACCCCCAAGTTTTTAATAAAATAATTCTTTTATTGTATTTTTTAATAAAATGAACCCATTTCAAAAAAATAATGCACAAGTCGAACACAGAAAAAATGTTGTTTTGATCTTTAAATAATGAGAAATCTCATTAATTTTAACAAAATATTTTTTTCGATCTAGGATTTTATTAAAAACTAGCCCCCATTGATGACCATCTGGTTCTCCAGGGTTAATGCTTGCTAAAATTTTCGATTAAATATTGCTTGTAACTTGGTCTCTTAATAGCTTCTTCAACAAAATATTTTAAGTTCTAAATCTTGATTGCCACATAACCAATACTATTTTGAGTAAAAGCCTTACGTCGTCCTTCCTTTTATACTATGTACATATCTTTTTTTTTTTTTATTCGTTCCAGTAAATTTAAACTTTATATTGAATCGAAAGAAGTACAATTAATATATAAAGAAAAACTTTTTTGTTGAAACTAAGCGTATTTCAGTTCAGAAAATAGAACTGTTCAGCATTGAACCCTCATATGCACGACATAATAATATTTTATAATTTTTGTAATATCTTAGTAATATGCAATATTCCAGTATTCGAATATAGAATTATTCAAAAAAAAATACTTTCTCTGATTCATCATAAAATTCAGCTTTTAAGTTTAATTATAGAAGGATTTAAATATCGCAGGTAATGATATTTTGTTTTATTTCTGTGAATTTGTGTACTTCTGAAAAATTATGAAGTCCACATTTTATACCGTTCTTTGATCCTAAGGAATCATGGTCTGTAAAATATCCTTCACACTCCAACTTTTCAATTAAAAAAATATATAAAAAAAATGTTTCTAACTTCTGCAACATATCTGACCGAGTTATGAAAATTTGATTAACATTATATTAAGACAATCAACAATTTCATTGTTTTAGGCTAATCATTTGGGAAACTCTGAACGCTGATTGGCTTGTCTTCTTTGAGACGGTGAATGGAATGGTCTAAAATCACTAGTCTTTGTGAGATGGTAATACTCATATTTTCATAATTAATTCATTTTTAAATGTAATAGAATTAAATTAAAACATTTAAATTTACTTTCTTTTTATTTAAAATGTTAATGTCCCAAGAACATTTTATTAGATACGACTCAAAGGGTCCAGATACTGAATAAAAACGTAAAATTAGTAATGCATCACAACATTTATAGACTAAAACTACATAAAAAATATTCTTTACTTCATAATATTCTTGAAATAATATTTTTAAATGCTTTAGAAATATTCAATTAATAATATAGATATTTTAAAAGTTCAAAAAAAAATTTTTTTTTCGCAACTTTTTAAAAATTATTAGGTTTTGTATTTATTTCATTTCATACAGATACGTACTGAAAATTACACTTTTCTTGGTTTAGTTCGCGGTAAAGTGTTAAATTAATCTTAATATATAATTAACGACATCTGGATTTGTTATTTTTCTATTCTTTTTTTAATTTATAATCAGCAATAATGCACATTTCAAGAGTAATTCTTCTTTTTGATTCTTCTTTTAATGTTAAGATCTTTTCTTTTTTTAGTTTTTCATTAACTTACCGAGACATTAATATCTGATAAAAAAAATTTAACATCCCTTATTTTAATTGAAAATTGCAGTAAATAAAAACTTCGTATTTATTAGAAACTTCAAATAACGTGAAATGCACATTTGCACTGAAAACAGCGCCACCTGTGAAGGACAAATTATTCAGAATAATGACTCAAACAATGAAGTAAAATGCCTCTTCTCTAAAAGAAAATATTTTGAGTTGACATATTTGTGTTTCATGAATATGATAGATTTTAATTATTTAAAAGAGATATCGGTATCATAATATTAAAAACAAGTAATAATTTTTTTAATTCAATTCCTACAAACAAAGAAAAACAAAGAAACTTAAAAAAAAATAATATAGTCAACAAAGAAAATTAAAAAAATAGCATACAAAATTTTCAGATTAAATTGAAGGCATTATTTAATAGAACCTATCGATTGCTTTTTTATTGTAACCATAAAAGTGTAAAAAAAAAATAATACTTTGAGAAACTTACAATTTACTTCGAAAAGTAATTTGGGATTATTCCATCGACCTGTCAATGCTCGCAAAAATGCGCCAAAGGATTGGCGAAAGTGTGCCAATCCTTTGGCGCCATCATAATGAAAAGTAATTTGTGGTTATTGACGCAAAGCTACCTTTTGGCGATAATATCGGGTTTGGCGAAAATGGTCGACGGAATTAATTAAATTTAGTTAATGAATTAACATTTGAAAAAAAAACCTGTATTAACATCAAGTGGCATCCACTACAAGTTTAAAAAAATGTATTTGAACTTGAATGGACGATTAAAAAGTATTTTATTAACGATTGAAAATTTCAACAAGATATATAAATAAATATATATAGGAAGAGAATGAACTAATATTACGAATTGAACAATCCTTCTTTGGTATCAATAAAAAATTTTAAAAATACCAAATTTTACATTAAGCTAAAAAAATCTTTTCTCCGTCTTTTTTTTTAAATTATTTTCTGAGTTCAAAATAAAAGAAAATCTCCGATGTTAGTGAGTATGTAATGCATATTACAAATATGTTACCATCAACTTATCTTTCTTGAACATGCTGTTTTCTTCCAAAAGAAAATGCAGCTAATGTTTGATAACGGATTCTAAAACCCTCCACGCTTTTGCGCATGCGTTAGGATGAGTTTAATTCGTCAAAATAGGGGTGAAAGGAAAGATGAGAGGAGGAGATGTTTACATTTAACAATAAAAACTCACATTACTCGAGGATCTATGAGACATTGCAGAAAATTAGTAACTCTGAAAGAAAAAGGTACTAATGCACAGTAAAATATTTCAAGGCAATTTTTATTTAATGTAAGCGGCATAAGCATTAAATTATGAAGAATAAATGAAAAAATTATATTATTTTACTTTTTTGTTTTATGTGCTGTTGAATTTTTTGACATTATTTTAAGAATAACCACAATGGATAATCAAGAGCTTACTCCATTTAAAACATTTAATTTTCTTTTAATGAATTACTGTAAATATGGAATATCTTAAAAATATTATAAATGTAATTTTTAAAATATATGATATTTTATATATTCATTATTATTAATGATTTTCCACTTAAATATATAATTATTTTAAAATATATTATATAAAATAATTAGCAGAATTTTCTTTGTAGCACTCCGGAAAGCTTTTTTTTTACCACTTTTGGCTACCCATATCAATACGAAATTTTAATTTAACCCTTTCCAGGGCCGTGGGAAGTATGCTTCCCACCAAATTTATCAATCTTTGTATGAAAGTATGTAGGTTGGCATCAGTTCTGACCAATTTTTTTAGTAAGTCAGAAACTTGGATGCTTCAGTTCTTTATTTCAGACAAAATGATGTATCTTGATTTGTTACTTAATTATTAATTAACCAAATTAATTAATTAATCAAATTAAATTTATCTAATAATCTAAATGAATCCCTTTTCTTATTCTAATTTCAAGCCTAAAAGTATTTTAACATAATATGACTAGAAAAAAATTGCCCTTTAAAGGGTTAAAATAAAATGGGGTCAAAAACGACACAACGCACACATACACGTCACAAAAAATTGAATGAAAAGGTATCTAATGGGCGGAATTTAAAGTCTATGGTAAATTCCAGAAATGTGCTCATCTTTCCGAGTTTCATCCCTTAATGAGATAAAATCAACGAAAAGTGTCATCTCAGGATACTGAAACAAACTGTAGCAGTTACTGTTGTTTTTTTGCTTGATACAAGACTGTTTTTCTATTTAAAAAATCATTGAAAATGATTAATACTTTTTTCTTCTGGCATTACTTAGAGTCCTTCCCCTTCAACGTGAATCTGGATTTTGATCACAAAATTTCTTTTGGTATTTAAATCTGTAACAATGTCCAAGTAACGATTAATTTGTAATACGCATATTATTTCGATAAGCTTAAATACTTCAACTGTCTTTTGCGCTCTTTAGGTAATTGATAGTAAAATGTATCTCAAATAAGGATTGAAGATGAATTCTTAAATAGGAGATTCAAAAAGGCGTAGTCCAAGCTGTTAATATAACTTAAAAAATTAAAATGCTTTAACTTTCCTCTTTCAATTCAGATATTTAATTTCTCGTATCTGTGGCCTTAAACTTCAATATGTATCGATCGAGCATAGACACCAAAGTCGATGTCTGCTGTCGGCGATTTTCATTACACGGCCTTCATTTCCACACTAGAGAATAGTTAAACAATTACGCAGTTCCCATTCGCCTCCAGTTTCTTGATCCCTAGTATACCTCCTAAGGGCAACTCTTATGGATGTAGAACGGAGGTCCAATTTAAGTCCATTTCACGTGAGTAAACGCAAATTGGTGTAATTCAGAATGCTGGAAACACGTGTTGTGTGCTATTAGAGAGAATGAAATCACTGGAAAGAACATATTTGTGATAGTGGTTATTTGCAATCCTATATGTTCTGAGATGATGTAAGTGATGTAATGAGATTGATTTTCTTATAGTTCTTTCGATTAAAATCACAATCTTATACTGCTTCCTTCAGTGTAATTGATTTGGAATGCCATACTGTATTATAATCAGTTGTTGCAATCGATATATTGCTGTTTGAACAATGAAACACCAATGCATGGGTAGTGTCTTAAAGATCCCCAAAGTTCAGGCAAGTATAAGCGAACTTCGAAGCACGGAATTGATTTATTGGAAATCTGCAATTAAGTGTAAAACATGCTTTTTATTGCTATTCAAGCAATGTAACACCAATGCATGGACAGTGTCTTAAAGCTGGAGCAAGTATAAGCGAACTTTGCAGAATGGAAGGGATTTATTGGAGAAATCATCAGACCTCCAAAGTGCAATGGTGGAAATTAAAATGTTTTTCGAATATTTCAAAATAGCTTTGCTAGACAAGATGGGACCAATCCAAACTTTGTGAATGACTTCCTAGGCATCGGAAAAACATATCACCATGTTTTTGATACTTAGCATCATTTTTGTTTTCTGCCTTGGTGAGTTTGAAATAGCTTGCTCTGGTACATCGTTTCTCGTCCGTGCTTGAGCTTCCTAAGTTTGTCGCCAATAATGACATTTTCCCGAAAGGGGAGATAATTTTCAGTCCACTTTAAAAAATTAGGACTTGTCTCCCTTCTGGAATTCTTTTATTTCTGCAAAAAGTTTGACAATGATTTTCGCCATCCCCAATTCATTGGTCAAATCTGATCATATGATTTAACTTCAACTCTTCTTCGATTATTTTGACTATCTAACGGTGAACAGAATATATAATATCCTGCTTTCTGGCAACATCTCAATTCTCCCAGTGACAAATTTTTCGCCTCTAGGCTTATGTCAATCGATTTCCTTTTTTTTCCCCCTGAAATTGTCGTACTTTTACTGGCAATTAGTCCTTTAACGTCTAACATTGTCTCTATAAGATAACTGAACCGTGCAAATATTTATGTAGTACTATGCTAAAGTCTGAAGCAAAATCTGACAGCACAACGGTACTTAAAATTGATATCACTAATTTTTGGAATCCTCTATATAAAAAGAGTCCATGAAAAAAATCTGGCAATCAATTACTGATTCTAATCAATTCGAACTCCTTCTGATGCTGCCTCATATGCTTCGAAACCATAAGTCATCAATATGGCCAAAAGGAATTATACGAATTCTAGTTTCATTATTGTATTTGCATATCTTCTATCCTATTTAGCTAAATAATCAGAAAAATTAAAGACTTATGATACATACGAATTTTTCCAAGATTATAATTTACTTATATACTAAAAAATATATTTAAAGTTAAGAACGTGATATGTGTGACGTATTAACCTCTGAGAGCATAATTTACAAAATATATATATAAAAAAGGCGTTTAACAAAATGTTGAAACGAGAAGATATAGCATGTAAGGCAGAACTGATAAATGGTTGCTATGATAGGACTCCCAAGACAATATCATAATCAGGAAAGTAATACAAATGGTGATAGAGACAAAATATTTGCAATTCATTCCTATATTGTAAACTGAGCTATATAATTTCGAAAACTAGAAAGGTGAAAGAATATTTTTTCATGAAACAAAGAAAGCAGCATCCATTATCTTAAATTTTAAAAAAAAACATTTCTATCCATCATAAATGGATTCTTCTTTACTGGACCATGTTGATTGAATAAATCTAAATATCAAATTCGATATAATCAAATAAATTCTTATAAAAATAAAATATAAAAAATTACTTAATTTTATGGAACAAAAATACAATCGAATTCTTATTCATTTAATTTGAATATTCCTGAGAGGCGCATGCTATATATATAAAAATTCAGTACACAAAGACGCACGCTACAAATTTTTACTTATCTTTCTATTCAAAATAAATCTTAATAATTATTTTATTATTCTTAAATAAGACTTAAAAGAATTCTACCATCAAAGAAATGTATTTCATAATTCACATTTTCAGCGATTCAAAAATGTACTATATTGTTCTTAGAGAAATTTCATAAGTTCTTGTATTTTTTGTCATTATTTTTATCCCTTTTCCTACGTCTTTTATTTGCTGAAATCTTTAATACTTAAAGATTTTCGTTGAAGGAATAGTTTCACTATAAAGGAATATATATTTCTGTGGGAATTCTCTATATAGAAAATTCAATACATAAAGGCGGACATTACAAATTTTCACTTATTTTCCGACTCAAAATAAGTATTCATAATTATTTCATGAGGATCAAGTAAGACTAAAAAAGAATTCGCTCATTAAAGGAATGTATTTCATAATCCACATTTTCAATGGTTTAAAAATTGGCTATACAGTCATTGGTAATATTTCATAAAATCTGGTAACTTTTGTCATTATTTTTATCCCCTTTTCTACGTTTTTTATTAATTGAAATTTTTCGTACTTAAATATTTACATGGAAGAAGTAACCTCATTATAAAGAAATATAAGATAAGATTAAATTAATCTTGTTCCACATTAAGAAAGGAGTTCGTGAACTAGAACTTAAAAACAAACGATTCACAGTTAAATGTTTTCTCTTAATTGAATATGAATTTTCCAGAATTCTTACTGCCATAAGAATTGACTCAACAATTTTTTTCTTTATTTAAATAAAATTTCATGATATTTCTTATAAAAGAAATAATATTTCTTAAATAATATTTTAAATAACATTTCTAATGAAAAAAATTGTTTACTTTTTGTCTGTAGAAAGTATAAAATAATCTTCTAATAGAAAATTGTTGTTCGATATACAGAAATTCATTCCATATGCAAAAACTGATTTAATTTAAAATCCACCATTCCTGAAAAAGTTCGAAATTTAGAAATTTCCGATAATACATGGAAATTCAATACATGGGGATCCATCTGTGCGTCATTAATAATAAAAATACAAACATTATGTAAAGAAAAATGAAAGAGTTATAAATAAATACAATGAAAGAGAAATTAAAAAAACATTGCCACAACTTACAGGAAGTAAAAAAAAACACCAAGTAAAAAACATCTGCCAAGAAGTAATTTTCTCTTTTACAAAATTGTGTTTATGAATATAAACATTCAGAATTCAAACAGAACTTCATAAACATTTCCCCGTCGAACAAGATTCACAACTTTTTTTTTTGCTTCCACTAGTCTGGATAATAAATAATTACTTACCGACACATCAGAACTCTCATTGCGAAAAAAAGGTATAGATTTCTTCTTCTTCTTTTTTTTGTAAAACAGAAGTCAAAATATTTTCTTGCATCTAATTTCAACAACAAAACAGATTGAGAGCTGTTCGGAACCGAAGCATATCCACTCTTTCATCGAGATGGGACATATTCCATTCTCCGTGATCTCTGTTATCTAAGTAACATTTTTTTCCCACAGTCGTTCGAAACTGTAATGAATGCAATAAATAAGAAACTGTCTCTGTCACCGATGCTATACGTACGTTTTTCTGATATGAAATCTGTTTCACTTTCTCCTTTTCTAACAAAACAGTTTTCCATTTCTCTATTGATAAAGTGCAGTAGGGTAAAAAAATAGTATCCAAATTGCTTTACAAATAAATCTGCGGAAATTATCTTCCCAAAACTTTCTCCCATACTTTTTAATGAAAATGTTAGGCCAGAGGACGACTAGCATCGCATCGGTGTGTAATGAACCTTAATCTTTGGCATGAATTTAGCATTGCTACTGAATATATCGAGTGATTCTTGGCAAAGTTTTTGGCGATGAATCCCTGGCATGCGTTTAATAATATATGAAAATCGAATTTTTATTTTAGACATGTTTTTCCCAAACGATTGAGACGATCGGGTTTTCGGATTTACATGTTTCTGAAAGTACATACAGACAGATGGTCAACTCACTGTTGGATTTGGCTAAAACTTTGATAGATTATAGGTTTAACATTATAGATGTGGAAACTGTGTACCGAATTTTGACAAAATGACAAAAATGAATGTGTAAATGATAAAACCTGCAAAGGATAAAATATATCGATGCAAAAAAAGGCCAATTAAAAAAGCCATGGATGAACTTATACTTAATGATGGATTAAACCAACATAATGGAGACATAACATAACGCCTTCCTCTGCCCGCGGTGCCTATAACACTAAGTTATCTAACCAGTTGGATGAGCACAAGATGGAATGAAAAAGAAAAAAAGAAAGAAAAATTGTTAAAAGAAAAAAAGAGACGTCTAACCATCCAGGGATCTCCGTAGAGAATCCCATCGGTGTCAAATCCTACACGACTGTATTCAATATTCGGTGAAGTAATAACTGGATGGAGGTAACAAGAATACTTTTAAAAAATAGTGACTATGGGTTGAACTTACAGGGAAATTAGATTACTAACTGAAAAGGGTAAAAAAATGATAAATTACATTGAGAACATCTGTATGAGATGTATATGCATATAAACAATCACTGGAGTTTCAGAAATCTGTAGCGTCCCTCTGAGTCTTGTGGTTTTTGTTTCCTTCTTGAGAATTGCCCTTTTGAGGGACTTTTGAACACTTTTGAAGATATAATTTCAGCTGATTTTGACAAGTGGTATTTCGGCTTCATCTATTCAGTAGTCTTGAAGATGTCTTTGTATTTATGAGCATGATTTACTATGGAGAGGATCTTGCCGCATGAAAGGGTATTCGATGCAACTCTCCTATACCATTCTTCCTCGAGACTTGTTTCTGGCTTTCTCACGTGCCATGAGAGAGTCAGTAAGCATTCGGTGGCATAGTGAATTGGGGATCCTATCTCCCCACAGCTACAGCAACCGAAGAAATTTCCCTTTCTACTATCTGTTGTATGTTTTTTTAGGAAAAGTAAGGATGCACATACATTGACAAAAAAGCCCTCAAACTATATATACCATATGTTACCATATTAAAGAAAGGAAGAAAAATAGTAAAGATAGTGGTATGGATATTTTGTATAATCTTTGCTTCAAAATTAGTGAACTTTTCAATAGCCTTATCAGAACTTTTTATTACTCCTTGCCTAAATAATAATATTTAACATATTGCTTAGGTATTACTCAGAATGAATACATAAATAATATAATATTTTTTATACACTTCATATAAAAATTAGAGATATTGTAAAATGTTTAGTTTTTTCTATAAAACGCCGGTGTTCCATAAATTCTCTGCAACATGAGGATGAATAAAGCGGCCTTATCACTTATTGGTTTTCCAAAGTACCATGCCGCTTGTAACATAAAATATATAGCTGTTTCTAAGGCCGGGATAGCCAGGTTGGTAGGGCGTTGGATTCGCATCCTTTAGTTGTGAGTTAGAACACCACAGGCCGAAGACTCTCCGTGTGCGTGGTAGCTGGCAAATATAAATCTGTCGGGTCACAAAGTCCTCCATTTTGAGAGTAATATCACTGGGTTCAGAGGTGATCGTTCTCTGATTCAGGCCTAAATTACGATCTGTGGATGAGTGAATGAAATGCATGAATGAAGCCCGCCCCGTAAGAAAGGTTGTGAAGTGTGAGTAGATAAGTCATACTCTTGGCCTTAGTTGGCGTTACTGAAAAAACAAGACGCTCGTTCGGCTTAAATCGCTGACAGATAACTGTCAGCGGGCTTGTAAAAGTGCCATAAGTCACAACACAACAACATATATCTGTTTCTACTAATTTTTACTTTCTCATTTGAATAGTATAGAGAAAAAAGAGTAATCAACCAAAAAATTTGAACCCGATATTTTGACGAATCTTGACTTTTTACACCCCATTGAATTCCAAACACGCATTTTTAAAATAAGTCCGTCCTTTTGTCAGTCTGTCTATGACAAAGATAACACAAAAATGCTTTGAACTAAACGGATGAAATTTGACATGGGATCTTCATTAAAATATTTGAAGATTTCTATCGAATTTTGAGCAAATTTCGTTTAGAGGGAAGTCTGACTATACGGCTGTCCGAATATACGCTGACGCGGTAACTACGAAACGAAAAGAGCTATATGGATAAAATTTGGTATACAAATTAAACATATATAGTGTAGACACTATGGGTTAAAAGACATTAAATTATGGGTTGACTGTTTGTTGATCTGTACTTTCAGAAATATGTGCACAAATAATTCAAAAACACAATGACTTAAATATATCGAATTTGGACGGAATTTTTTTTAATACAAGCACAATTTCTTGTTAAATTTTGGCTTCAATCTGCTAAGAAAAACACATCTGAAACTTAAATTCGGTTGTTGGAAACTATTAATGCATGCAAGCTTAATCACCAAATTACTCGCCAAGGATGATACGGCAGATTCAGTCAAAATGCGAAATTCACGCCATGTAAGGCCTTCTCTGGGAATGCAAGTTCATTAGAGTGTATGCGAGAAAGTTTTGGGGACTCACTCGTCCAAAATGACAGTTAAACACTCCACTCATTCAAAATGGCAGTTAAACACTCCACTTGTTCAAAATGGCAGTTAAACACCCCACTTGTTCAAAATGACAGTTAAACACTCCACTCGTTCAAAATGGCTGTTAAACACTCCACTCGTTCAAAATGGCAGTTAAACACCCCACTTGTTCAAAATGACAGTTAAACACTCCACTCGTTCAAAATGGCAGTTAAACACTCCACTCGTTCAAAATGACAGTTAAACACTCCACTTGTTCAAAATGACAGTTAAACACTCCACTCGTTCAAAATGGCTATTAAACACTCCACTCGTTCAAAATGGCTATTAAACACTCCACTCGTTCAAAATGGCAGTTAATTTTTTAAATGGCTGTTCTGAAAACGGCTCTTTTTCCGAAAAAAAAAGTCTTGACCCTTCTTTGCATGATTTGTCTGTCTGTCTGTCTGTGTGTGTGTGTGTGTGTGTGTGTGTGTCTGTCTGTCTGTCTGTCTGTCTGTCTGTCTCTGTGTGTGTGTGTGTGTGTGTGTGTGTGTGTGTGTGTGTGTGTGTGTGTGTGTGTGTGTGTGTGTGTGTGTGTGTGTGTGTGTGTGTGTGTGTGAAAAGGTTTAAAAAATCCTAGTAAAAATATATAATATAAAATAATTTTAAAAAACATTGTGATGGAAATATTCATCATCATGCAAATTTGCATGTTAAGCTCAGTACAAAATCTTCAGTTTCCCTCTCTTCTAAATTCCCCCTCTCATTATCACTTTTACTAGCAAAAAAAAAAATCTCAGATTATTTTTTAAAAAAATATTCAAGAAATCGCACGTTTCTTCCAACCACAACAAACAACGAAATGCCAAGTTCAAGCCCGCTATAATGATTGTGACATTTGATTTTTTCACAGCTACGTTATTTATTAAGTAAAAGTTGTGAATAAAGTTACCAACAACAACCAATTTACAGTTCACCTGTTTTGAGTAAAATTTTTTGTTCCCTAAATATTATGATTGAAATTTCTATCATCATGCAAAGAAGGGTTCAATTGTCAATTTTTTTATTTTTTTATTTTGTTGTTATTGTTGCCCACCTAATCTTTTGAGATTAGAGATACATTTTTTATTCTTCATCAGTTCTTTCTTCTTCTCAATTAAGATACATAATTTTCGTTACCTGGCAATATCGAGTTGGAATCTTACAAATAAAGGTAATCGTAGGTCATATTTCTCCTCCCCTGTTGTCATTTCCACAATAGGAAATAATAAAGCAATTACACGAGTCCCTTTCGTTTCCAGGTGCGTGATCTCAGGGACTTTCTGAAAACAACTTTTACGGATGAAGAACGGAGATCCAATTTTGCTACATTTCACGAGAGGAAACGGAAATTGGTGCAATCAGAATAAATTGGAAGCGTGTGTAACTAATGAAATAACTGGAAAAACCAGATTTATAGTAAACAGCTTCGATCACTCTGCAAAATTGTATATTCCATGTTCTTTTGTAGGAATTGTTAGGAATCTGTAACATTGCTTTCCTACTTGGAAATTCTCTTGGTAAGAAAGATAGTTTTACAGATATGATTAATAGCTGCTGAATGGAAGCCAAATCGGTGATCGCCGACTTTGGCGTCAAAACGGTAGTCTTTTGGTGATTTGGTGATGAGCGTGGCGACAAAAACGAAGTTTCTCAAATATTTGGAATCTGGGCGATAGCACTATTGATACTTGAGTTCCTGTGTTTGTTCTAGAAAATTCGATGTTCTATCACAGAAGTGTGGGGGAGAGAGAGAAAGTGCCTAGTAAGCAGCTGAGTTGAGATCAAGCTAGCAGCTGAACAAAGTTTATTTGTTTGCTTGTTTGTTTGAATGAGGGGGATTAAGAGATTTTTAGCTACAAAGGCTGTCATCCCAGCGTTCAAAAACAAAGTTTCTCTTTAAAGTATTGATCTTCTGCGAGTTCTCTGTGATTTGTGCTGTTGATATTTAATAATGATTAATTAACTGATATTTAATAATGATTAGATGTTTGATTTCTGGCGTTTACTGCGAGAATTATACTGCGTATATATTTCATTCTGTGTTTTGTTGCATCGTTTTCGTGTTTTTTGGTTCAATAAAACTTTGTTAACCGTTATCGTGCTTGCTGGATTTTCGACCGTAGGACAGAATTCAGATTTTTCTGTAGCAGTGTAGTTTCCTAAACGATCTGACAAATTTAAACATCATAACAAATTTTCAAAACATCTTAGAATACATACATCATTTGAACTACAGGAAACATTGAATATCAGGATAGGGAAGTGTTTGAAAAACCACAACAACGGAAGCGTGCCAAAGAGAAAGTTAAATCGGCACAATGAAAATGCCAAAAAATTACCAAATTACCGCATATTTTGTAAAAAAAGAATTCAGGATGAATCACTTGATCTTCAACTTTTTGGTATTAAATCTATTAAATATACAGTGGACAAAAAGAAGCTTATTACAGATTTTAGTTTATAGAAAATTAACCAATTATTGATGTGTTTTTTACATGAAAGTAACCATAAAAACCCTAGGCTTACACATATCTAGGCAAAAAAAAAATCTTTATAGTACAAATTTTTCACTCCCTTATACATACTTCAGAATCATATCCAACCATGTGACTTTATGAAAGCTATATGCAAGTTGATTCACTTCGAATAGGACAAAAATAACAGAATTGTGCGAATTCTGTAATTGATTTATTTAGATGAAATAAATTTATTCTAAAACTATCATTATAAGTGTTTCATCAAAATAGAAATTTTTTCAATAAGAAAGAGAAAACATCCGCCGCCGTTATTATCAAAATTACGTCATCCATACAGAAAAGTATTCTGTGCTTTATAATATGCCAAAACATCTTCGTTTATCATCATTTAAAGAGATTTTGGCATGTCATTCGATGAAGAACCACTACATCGTCGCAGTTTCGAAAAGTGGGGGCAACAGTTTCAAGACGCGAAATTCTTATATATGTCATATCACTGACTCTCCGACCCGCTGGAAGGCACACGAGTAATAAATACTGAATGACCGGACCGCCGCAACATTAACACTGGCAGGAATTGGGGTTGAGTCTTAAGGGCCATCACTGGTCACGGTACAACTTTTCCGGAAGGAAGTACATCCCGCAATCGATGGGAGGAGCCAGATACTCAACCTTTTTGTGTACCCTCCAGGGTGGAGAGATCCAACCACCATGCCGGAAGCATCTCATCCTCATTTTTAGGTACCCCCGAACTAGCTTAGAATGAACACCTGCCCGAATGTAAGTGGTTAAAAAAATTCGAGAATGTTTTCACGATGTTCTGAAGAAATCAACGAGCCCTGTGAGGGCAAAACTCAATGTACCTCAAATAATGGTGCTGCGCGTGTTACGGAAACGTGGTGTGTTTGATTGACATAGTGGACTCATTTACAGAAGACATTCTATCACGAGTGTGGTGGGAGAGAAATTCCGCATAGATATTTATCGTGTCACCGGGGAAAGGGCAAACATAAAGCAGCTATAGAAATTTGGGTGTAGTTTAATAATAAATTTGATTCATCAAAATAAATTAAATACAGCATTCATATATATGCTATATATTTGTACCATTCAATATGAATCATCCTGAAATTTAACGAATGCGTAATTATATTTTTCTGCAATATGTGTCCCCTTATTGAAAATAGAAATATGCAGATATTCTTAATTGGTGCGAATTGGTTTCCATGCCAATGACCCCTAAGTTTGTAGACAAATTTGGCGATTTTGACTATAAGAATGAAGGTTCGGAAAAATATAAGAATTATCGCTTTATCTTTATCGGGAGCCTTATCTATACTTTTTCTACATTTCGTATATGAGAAAATAAAATCGCTGCAATTTTTGACAATCTCATATGCATAATTTTTTTACAATCAATATTCTTCTTCTTGTATAGTAAAATAAGCAGCATACTTTTTAAAAATAATTGATTTACAGCGTCATTTTTAATATAAAATTATATCAAAAGATAAAATCTGTAATTGACACTAAATGCGAGTTAATTAAAAAATTTTAATATATTATAAACTTCATATACTTTATTTTATCATTTTATCAGAATTTTTAGTGCTAATTAATTTTGTTGCCAGACGATTTTTCTCGTCTTTTGACGAAGTGAAGTGTCACTTAGCTGCATTATTTTTTTATCTATATCGTCTGCTGTCAAGCTGTTCAAAGAGAAACAAAATAAAATTCGAATCTATCCATTTTTTTTATCTTTTTAATTTGATGAAATAAATTAGCGATTATTACTTACGGTTCAGTGCTTTTAATAGTTTTTATAAAGCTTAGTTAATAATTTTTTTTCGTGAATTTACTTTTATTTTTCTTTATTGTTTCTCCTAATATTATATAAATCGAGATAAATAAATAAGTTTTAATATTATTTTTGTATTCTGCATCTAAAAATTAAACTAACAAAAATAAATATAAAATGTGTGATATTGTTTATGTCATTTAAATCGCTGATTATAGTTAATAAAATAATTTAATAAAAAGTCAATGTGTTTGATAACGGCCATAAATATTCAAGTTTAGCTCATGCCTCATTGCTTTCGTGATGACCATCATTCATTTGAATACCGGATGCTTTAGTAATGTTGTTGTAGTTAACTTTGATTTCGATCAGAGAAGCGGGCTTCAAGTGTGATTCGATAATAATCAAGATATATCTCCTTTGATGGGTTCAAAAATGTTTATCTCTGACTGTATTTATTCTGTCCCCGTTGACTGGACATACTTCCTACGGAAGCAGTCTATGATGGCGCCGATGACGACTGTTGGTTAAGAGAGCTTAGTTTCATCGTTTTCGTCGTTACGACTCGACCATCCAAAGTCTCGGATGCCTAGGATATTCGAGGGATATCCACAAGCAATAATGCAGTTTCTAGGATTGATCAGATAAATTCTATTTCATCTCAAAGTTCCAGATGTCTAGAATAACCGAGGGATGTTTTTCTATGATCACAGCTAACGATGCCGTTTCTCGGAGTGATCAGATGAATTTTATTTCATATCAAAGTCTCGGATGCCAAGATAATCGAGCTCTATGGTCACAAACAATGATATAGTTTCTCGGAGGGTCAGATGAATTTTGTTTCATGGCAAAGTCCCGGATGCCTAGAGTAATTGAGGGAGATAATCTATGGCCACAAAAGAGTTTCTCGGAGTGATCAGATGAATTATGTGTCATCTCAAATTTCCAGATGCTTAGAGTAATTGAAGGATATTTATCTATTTTTACAACTAACGATGCAGTTTCTCGGAGTGTCAGATGAATTCTATTTCATCTGAAAGTTTCAGATGCCTAGAGTAATTGAATGAGATAATCTATGGCCCCAAACAAGTTTCTCGGAGTGATCAGATGAATTCTATTTGATATCAAAGTCCCGGATGCCTAGGATAATCGAGAGATATTTTTCTATAATCACAACTAATGATATAGTTTCTCGGAGTGTCAGATGAATTTTATTTCATCTAAAAGTTCCAGATGCCAAGATAATCGAGCGATATTCTCTAAGGTAACAACCAATGATATAGTTCCACGGAGCGTCAGATGAATTCTATTTCATCGCAAAACCCCGGATGCAAAGATAATCGAGCGATATTCTCTATGATCACAACCAATGATATAGTTTCTCGGAGTGTCAGATGAATTCTATTTCATCGCAAAGTCCCGGATGCCTAGAGTAATTGAGGGAAATTTATCTATGGCCACAAACAAGTTTCTCGGAGCGATCAGATGAATTCTGTGTCATCTCAAATTTCCAGATGCTTAGAGGAATTGAAGGATATTTATCTATGGTTACAACTAATGATGCAGTTTCTCGGAGTGTCAGATGAATTCTATTTCATCTCAAATTTCCAGATGCTTAGAGTAATTGAAGGATATTTATCCATGGTTACAACTCTCTGATAGATCAGATGAATTCTATTTCAAATGAAGGTACGATATGTACCATCAAAATTTAATCTCCATGAAACAAAACTCAGAGTTCATTTCGTTTTTATTTCTATTAAAATAAGTAAGGTATAAAATGAAATATTAATAAGTTACACTGGAAAAAGTAGTCATTGAAAAAATATTTTTGTTTAATTATATTTAAATACTCTAAAATAATTATTTCATTCAAAAAAATTGAAATGATCTCTTATTAATTAAAAAAAACATAGGAGCATAACATTTTTCGTATAGATTCTTTTTTATATTAACCATAACATTGCTTTCATTTTATCACAAAAAGGATAAATAAATCCTTCCTTTTTGCAAACAAAAACCAAAGAAAAATTTTAGAACTGAAAAAAAAAAATATTTGTGATAGAAATGACGACGGACGTTTTTTTATTTATTGCATTTCAGACAACTTTGAATTGCATTTCTAAAAAAAAAGGTTTAAAACAGAAAACAGCGGTTACTGGGAACAAAATAAACTCCTTTTTCAATAATGAAAGAATATGTCATGGCAAAACAAGGAACACTCTTTTGTGAATTCTTTGTTGTTGCAATTAGATGCAAGGAAATGTTTTGACTTGTGCTGTAACATAAAGAAATAAGAAATAAAAATAAAACATTCTTTTTTTTTTTGAACGAAGAATGTTTTGCTATTGGTATATTATTATTATTTTTCATCTGCGAATTTAAGAACAAAAACAAATGTATAAACCTAGTTCGACAGGGAAATGTCTAGAAAATTTAATATGAAAACCTCTTCTATAAAATAAAAAAAAATTACTTCAAGACGAATAGTTTTATTCTTTTATCCCATACAAGTTACTTCAGGCAAGCCGTTAATAATATTAGTTTCATTTTATTTCAATTAATTGATGATGTCGTATCCACTTACCATGGAAAAGAGGTGCAGTAGCTTCTAAGGGTGAAAACTCCTGAGCTCCCGAAGGCAGAACGAAGGCAGAAATCGGACCTCTAGCTCATATGAAGATGACACTCACACATTCGCTTGCACAACCCTTTATTGCAGGTAGGGATTGCAATACCAGTATACCGGGATACCGAATACCGGTATTTCAAGCCATTTGTACAATTTTGTAATAGCGGTATTCACAAGTTTAAATACCGTTTTTTCGGTATTTACTAGAAATGTTTTAAATTGTCTCCACTATACATTCAGGGATCGCCAACATAGCAAAATACTATAAGTTTTTGTTTTTATGTCATCCTAACGGGCGAAATGAATTAGACTGTGAATACAAAGTTGCATCGTACAATCAATAGAAGTGATAAAATACTGTTGGACAACGGAATGTAAAAACCTCCGCGCTTTTGCGTATGTGTTAGGATGGGTTTAATTCGACAAAATAGGGGTGAGTGGAACAATAAAAGGAGGAGATGTTTCCATTTAACAATGAAGACTCGCTGTTTTGTGAGACGTAAACATTACAGATAATTAGTAATACAGAAGGAAAAAAGTACTAATGCACAATAAAATATTTCAGAGCAATTTTTATTTAATATAAGGGACATAAACATTAAATTATGAAGAATAAATGAAATTGTCTTATGGTATTTATATAATTATAATGATTTTAAAAAATAAAATGAATATTGCAATCCCTAATTACAGGGTTACCCCTTGTGCAACCCTTTATTTCACACACCTCACAGATAGAACACAGGGTGAAGAACCACCATGCCCGAACCAGGACTTCCAGAACACGAGGAAGACGCGCTCCTCTAGGCCAGGACGCCGGCATTTCAAGTAAATCGTTTAGATATAAGCTTAAGTTCTGTTTCTTAAATCCTTGTTCAGTTCTCTATGTGTACATAAATTTTCTAATAAAGACAGTCCCATAACATCATAGCGCTATTAAAAATGTAACTATCCATTTTATATATCTTCTAAATATCGTAAAATTGTAACTTCGGTTTTTTTTTTATTTATCTTGTAAAGGCACGGTGATTAAAAATAATTCTTTTTTCTTAGCTTTCAATAGCGGAATAAAATCACGCGATTAAATAATTCGTGAAACTATGAAAACAGTTTAAATTTTAGTGCAAAAATGCAATATATTGCACAAAAATCAGAAAAAAAATACTTTTAATGAATTGCTAAATTTTAGCAAAAATTTAATGACTATAAAGGAATGTGACTACTTTCGGAATGAATTTTCTAAAACCCTGTGAAATATTTAAAGTGAATTTTTGCCTAAAAAAGAGTTATAAAAATAACTTTGAAACCAGAATATACCAGTTAAGGGGCAAAAAATTTATAAATTGAAAAAAATAATAAATTTTTAAATTAGAAAATTGTCTGCTTTCTAACTATAAAGAGGTATAAAACAAAAATCTTCAAGTTCAGATATTTATCAAATGATTTACTTAAAATTTTGCAAAGATCTGAAGAAATACATTATCTACTTCCTCAACTAAAAAAGAGTTATATTTCTATCCATGCTTTAAATATGATTCTTTAAATCCGGGGTTGAACTTATAAGTAACGTGAAAATTTCAATATTTTCACATTGTGAATCATTTGAATAATTAGAAGATATTTCTAAATAGATAGATTATTTATTCGTTAATTCAGGAATTTCAGGAATTATTATACGAAATTTGAGGGAAAAATTATCTGTATTAGAATTTAATTTATGAAATTTTTCGTAAGAAAACTCTACAGAGATTAGAATTTGAAAAAGCAGCATCTGAAGATGTAAAATGGTATTAAAACGCATGTAAATTGCAACTATACAAATTTGCGTAACTTCTCAAAAAACAGTAAAAAAAATCAAATGATTTTATAAAGAGACCTATTTAAAAATTAAGAATATTAAATTTTTAAAAAATCATAGTCTAGCAAAAAAAATCGACTTTTTAACGTAATTTTACTTTTCAACCATAATTCAGTATTTCTAAAAAGGCTTTTTTTTTCAAAAAAAAAAAAATGTAAAGCTATGTAAGATTTATTTTTGTTCAATAATATTTTTCGAAATTTTTGTGAAAAAAAGATTCTAAAATTTTCTCCCTACATTATTAAACATTCTGTTTTATAATATTATCTGTTTTATATTTCAATTTATTTATTTTTTCACTAAGTTGGGACTTATTCTGATACTCTTTCTTGCCGTAAAATTAAATAAATATCTTCACTAGCAGAACAAACTTGTTTAATTCTCACACATCTAAAATATTTATTTACGTATTTTAAAACTGAATTTTATTTTTGAAAATCCATTTGTATGAATTCATTAGCATTAGAACTTAATTTCAAATTTTGTTAAGTGGCGATTATTTAATAAAAGATAAGATACCCCTTTTCGATTTTAGGAGCTATCACATTCGAGATCTCACTATTTATGAAATATATTTCAGGGTTATATCTCAGTACCACAAATTATCAAAGAGTGTCATTTAAACAAGCCAGAAGGCTACTACTGACAGAAGTCGATATGAAAGTATTATTGAAATACCAAATTTTCGAGGGCTGGGATAGCCTGGTTGATAGAGCGTTGGATTTGCATCCCTTGGGTTGCGAGTTCGAACTCCAAAGGCCGAAGGCTGTCCGTGTGTATGGTGGCTGGCGCACGTATAAATCTGTCGTGTTCGCAGAATCTTCCATGCCGAGAGTAATACCACTGGGGGTACTGTTTCAGAGGTGATCGTTCTCTGGCTCATGTCTAAATTACAATCTGTGGATGAGTGAATGAACTTGCCCCGTAAAAAGAGTTGGGATGTGTGAGTGCCTAAGTCGCACGCTTGACCCTAGTTGGCGCTACTGAAAGAACAAGAGACGCTCATTCGGCTTAAATCGTTAACAGATGACTGTCAGTGGGCTACTAAAGTACTAATAAGTCACAATCAAATCTTCCGCGATCCAAGCATCCTGACTGCTGAGAAATTAACTGATGAATAACTGAAATGGATGAGTCATCAATAATTATAGACAAATAATATATTTCTCACTTTTTTTCTCTATTTTATATTTTCAATATTGTTCTCATTTTTTAAAACCATTTTTACTTTCTCGTCTACGAAGTATAGAGAGAGCATCATAATCATCAAACATTTTAACTCGAAATTACAAAGGCTACAGGCTGGGTCGTTTGACCTAGAAATACCAAATTTAATCCAGATATATTTTGGAGAGCATAACTATTTTTTGAAATTTTAAATAAAATTCAAATTAATTAAAAAATAAGATTCTATTGATTAACCGCAACATCTTCCGAAAATATTCACACATAAAAATTATTTTTATATCATTTTAAAGTCGAACAAATTGTATCCTCTATGGTGCCAACTAGTTGCTAAGACAATATCTACTCCAGATTTAATTAACTTTTAAACATTTTTAGGTATATTTAGCAACAAATTGCAGTAATGAAACCGGAATAATTTCTATTTTTTAATTAAATATTTGATCGCTTGGTTTTCCTCCACTGTTTAAAGCTAAAGAAGAATCCTTTTTAATATCTATGTTATTTACAGGACGAACAAAAAAAAAAAGAATTCGATGTCGTTAAATATAGGAAATAGACGAACACGACAGGGCAGCGATTTGATATCACAAAATTGTTCTCCATTGGATTAGTTCATATACACATAGAACAAAACACATGTAAGATTATTATAACAGCAAGGTTTTCATGTCTGACACAAAGCGAATTAATTGGAATAAAATATAACCATTATCTGAGGATAATCAATTGGTTACTAAAGGCGACTGTCATTGTTATATCCCAAATAATTTTGTATGGGAGTGTGTGTGTGTGTGTGTGTGTGTGTGTGTGTAATGATATTTTAAAATCTAATTTAAAACCCAATTTCCCAAATATTTATCATAATTTAGCCCATATAAACTTCATTCTAAACTGTTCTCTTATTTTCTGATGAATATCTGGCTTTCTGATTTAATTAATTATACACACGCTCTATAAAATGTAGAAATCAGTATTTTATCACTCTTTTAGAAAGGGATAAAAGGATAAAAATACCTGATGCTTACAACATTCCTACAAAAATTCTTAAGATTCCCTTTCCTAATTCTACACGTGGGAAGGAAATCCCTATCGAAATCTCAGAGTAAAATCACTGAAGATAAATGCTTCTTCTTCTGAAGATAAATATTTAATTTGCTCTTGTATCTCGATGTAAACGGAGGTCAGTCTTATCATCGCTTCTAGTACAAAAAATGCCTAAATATATATATATATATATATATATATATATATATATATATATATATATATATATATATATATATATATATATATATATATATAATCAGCCTACTCAAAAAAGGATAGTCGTTGCCCAAGAGCAGAAGTGTTGTATAAGTCAATAGTGATATGATGCTAAAGAAATGATTAATGGCGTCGGTTTAGATACTACATAAATACCTCCAACAACATAGAAATGTCGGATAAGTCATTACTGGTAAAATATCGTAAAAGCGATTAATGGCGTGAAGTATATTGGGTAGTGTCCACATCTTTCCCATGACCATGTTTGTTCAAGTTGGTTTAGTAAAATAAATTTAAAATGATCTAAACTTAGGAAAGATAGATACTGAAATAAGATTTTATTGATGATGAAAAACGTCTCTTAAGCAAAAGAAAAAAAAAAGTTTTCAGATTCATTCAAAAATGGTGCGAAGATCAATTATTTGTTTTGAGTGTTCAAAAGAGACTGAAATTTGCTCTTCAAAGTGATTGTGTCTACATTTCTTATTGCAAATGCATATTTAAATTGTCTTCTACAATATTAAATTAAATTTTATTTTTAAAAAATTTAATTATTAATAATTTATCAAATATTTTCTATGGAGGTTAAAAGTTTGGAACACTTCGTAATTTTTCGAAACACAATGAGTTTTAAAATGCTATCGCGCAACAAATTTTCTCAATTTAATTAAAAACTTAAGCAGACGATAAAAAAAATGTTGCGCATTATAAGAATTCGTTTGAATGAATCTTTTTATATTACAGATTTCATTATGCGATAATTTTAACATTTGCTATGCAGAATTTTATAAGTATTATCAAATTTTAAAACACACACTTATAAACTATAAAACTAAATTTTTGAATGTTTTGTAAAAATATAATAAATAATTAATTTTTGATTAATAAAAAGTATAACGATAATATCATCTCCAACAGCGCTGAATATAACTGATAGCAAATAATAAAAAATGAAATTTTAATGAAAATAAAAAAAATGAAAATACATAGAACGTTATATTTAAATCGTAATGAAATATGATTATTTTGTTAAAAACATAACACACCTCTTATTAATTAAGCAAACAAAGCTTCGAATGTATGCGGAGTTTTTTCATTATTATTATTAAGTTTCGAATTACGTTATTGAATCGGTTTCATTTTGTCAAAAAAATGAGTAAAAGAATCTCTTTAAAAAAAAATCTAACACACAAATTAAATTCCAGCATTAAAAAGTTTTATTTATGACAATAATGGCAATGGTAGTTTCTTATTTACCGTATCTGAGGAAACTTCGAATTACAATTGGAAAAAAAAGCATGATATAGAAAATAACGGTTACAGGGAACAAAGTACTTCTGAATAATAAACGAATAGATTTTGGCAAAAAAATATGTTATTTCTCCATTATTGCAATTAAATGTAGAAAAATATTTTGACTTGTTTTGTCACGTAAAAAAATAATGAATTATAAAAATAAACTGTTTATTTTTTCTTTCTCTTTTTGAGATCAGTTTTCTGATGTTGGTAGATAATTATTTTTCATCCAAAATTGAAGAGATGAAAAAAAAAAGTTAAGTTAAAAACTTAGTTCTACGGAGAAACGTTCTTTTATAGAAAGAAAAATTAGTTCATGTTTCAAGGCAGATGTTTTTCTATTTTTATTTTTTATTTTAGTCGGCTCAAGATTGTTTCGACTTTTTTTCATTTCGTGCATTTATAATGAAAATTCCGGCACTTACTGTTTCATTCCACAAGAAATCTGTAACTACTTTATTATTATTAGTTTTATTTATGTATACAATTAAGCACTTTATGATATTATTATAATAGTGGATTATTTATTCATGAATTTAAAATACATTTTCAGAATAATTTTTCTATCAAATATTTCTGATATGATTTCTTTTAATAGAAGTTTATATTACATATTGGCTTCGAAAGAGTATAACATCTTCAGTTCTAACTAGTCTGGTTCAAAAGTTTAATATCGATTACTTGATGAAAACTTTAATATCGATTATTTGATGAAAACTTTCAATATCAATTTTATTCATTAAACTGCGTTAGGATAGTTTGTTTCCGTTTTACATTCTATTGAAATATTGAGACTACATGATGATATCATAGTAGAATCCAGGTTTTGTTAACGAAGGTTCTAGATTTGAAATCCATTTCTTCCAGATCTTTTAACCTAGGATTTCATTCATGTTTAATCTTTTCTGGATCACATAATCTGCAGCTGCTATAGCGTGGAAACTTCATACTGTAAGCTAAAATTCCTTCGATTCCCCTCTGAGAACGACGACAGCTACTGCCATAAACTTAGTGTCTTGAAAGAGTAAAACGACATTTCACTAAACGGGGAGATAAAAAAACAGCGCCACCTTGCGACGAAAAACGAAGTTAGTGTTCCTATCTTTAAATCAATGCAAGATACAGAAAAAAATTCATTTGCAAAGTTGTAGAATATCTTCACTTGAGTACAAGAACAATAATGCTAAAAACGAAACGTGTTTGATCGCGATTTCCGGCACTCTTAAGCCTGAAAATCATCTGAAATTAAATATTATAATTAATTACTAATAGATACTTTTATTTTCGGTGTTCAAATTATTCTCTGCCAGCTCCTCCATCTAATAGGTACTTGCTGTTCAAATGATGCTCTTTTCTCTTGTCCCAATTTGATACATTCCAAGTTTGGAATATAGCGATGAAATAAATACGCGTTTTATACGTTTTGTGTTTGCATCATTACTATCAAGGTATCTATTTATATTAAATTGGAGACACTCAACAATTTCGTTATTGATATTTTTCCAGTATCTAATACCATTTTAGAGATAATAACACCAACTCTTCTATATTCCACTAGACAGCACTGTAACCCTGCCCACTACATAGCGCATGTGAAAACTAATGTATCGTACAGGAATTTTTACTTTTCAACATGCTTTTCTACCAGATTGACTCGAGAGCCTGATTGGGTTTGTTAAGGCAGAAAGATGTGGTAACAGTGGACAGTTAGTTGGTTAATGAAGTGGATAACCCACTTTCCCATTGCTACTATAATCAAAATGTTTGATGTGAAACAACTTGAAATAAGAAAGAAATGTGCTGTGTCCGATTGCAAGGGTTATGGCTTTTCTGAGCTAAGAGAGATTTTGGATATGACTTGGTGAATACTTCTTCCGGTTGAACCGTCATCCCATTCTTCTTGCAATCGCTGATGACAAGATTTTCGATTGCAATTTTTAAAAAAAAAACCTTCATGGAGTTGGAAATTGTGGAAACAGAAATTGCAAATTAATATCATATTTTTCATAAGATAAAATAATCCATGTAGAATGTCTGTAAATCCGAGTATGTGCAGGTACAATCATTTAAATATCCATAATGCAAAACGCAAATAAAATGAAACTTAGTGTGTGAATTTCAACATGCTCATGTTTTATCATATTCATGTTTTATCGGTGTGAAATTTTAAGACAGAGATTCGATTTTAGGTTGATGGCTTATACATCTATCCATATGCATTTGTAAACAATAATTCAGCAATTCAAATACTCAGGCGAATGAAATTATATACATTTTTCTTATATATTGTTATGGGAAATTCGATAACATTGAGATGTATGGTGTGAAAATCAATAGACTTATGATACGCAGGCAAAAAAACATATAAAATATACAAGTAAAAGCACTTGCAATAGACACCAGCACACAAGCAGCAATTCGGTAATAAAAGACCATAACAGCATAAAGCTCTGAGGAAAAAACCTGCTGCGGAGAATTCGCTCAACTACTCAGAACTCAACGCAACTGATTCACATCTCTCGATTCGTCTAATGACTGCTCTCCAGTTTGTCTCTTGGTTTTTTTATAGTTCCTGGGAACAGGCATCGATTTTAGTAAAGCAAACTCGCTGACACTCGAGTCCTAATGGAGCTATTGCAAAAAATCTCAAATATGCTAGGTTCTGCATTTCTGTCGCCAAATCCGTCCCCAAGGCATCAAATAATGGCCACGTTTGTCGCCAAGGCTGAAGATCATTGGCTCAATATCCATTTAGCAATCATTATTATTTTGTAAATCTCTTTCTTAACAGGAAACTTACGGCTCAGAGAAGCTATATTACAAAATCGTAACGATGCTACAATAGATCTGTGTCAAAATCTGTATCAAAACCTGCGTGCATCGATGTTTTTTACAAATGGTAATAAATTATGAATTAGAAGTGTACAAGGAATTGAAGAACACCATTATACTACTTAAAAGAATATCATTCTAATAACAAAACGTATTATTAAAAATTTATCTTCTGATAAATTTTCAATAAAATTCAAACAATAAATCACAATCAATAAACAACAATATTCAAAAGTATTTTTTATAGAATTGCCAAAATTCAGAGAAAAAAATTGATCAATAATCGAACTGTTTTAAAAAGTGTAAAAATCATTTTGTGCATCAATATCTTCGAAAATTATTGCACAAAAATTATTTCTACTAAAACTACTTTCTAAAAAACTAAAATTTCGCTCAGACTTTTATTAATGTAAATTTCAAAAAAATTACTTCGAAATCCACATTTTCATGTTCCAAAGTATAATTTTACCAGATTTTGTAAGAGATAGATGGAAAAAAAATCTATTTTATAGAGCGTTAATTATCAGAAAAATATCAAAGATATCATTTAATAATTCTTATTTAAATTCAGCTAAACTTATTATCCAGTTAAAATTTGTTAATTTTTCTAATATATTTCACTTTGTTAGAGAATAAAATAGGACATCTGAAAGACTCTGTCGTTTTGAGACATTTTGATCCGAATTTATATTAAATTTGAGTTTTGAATCCTAATTTATATTAAATTAGAAATTTGCATTTCTGAACAAAAAAGACGTGTAATTTTGACAATCTGTAATAGTTTAGAATATATTTTTGGCAACAGAATTCTTCTCCGTCTCATTTCAAACTTCGTGGCTGTTAACTTAGGTCTACAACTTTTTAATATAACGCAATTTCGCAAGGAAAATCTGCAACTGACATTCATCTAGATTATGAAACGTTTGTACCGGGTTTCAAAACTTTTTGCTTTGTATTCTGTCATTTCATCAGAATTTTTAATGTTAATTTTGCTACCAAACGATTTTTCTGATCTTTTGATAAGGTGAAGTGTCACTTAACTGCAGTACATTTTTTAATATTATCGTCTGCTGTCAAGATGTAAATAGAAAAATAAAATAAATTCGAATTTTAATTATTTTTTCCTTGCTTCCTCTTTGATAAAGTAGAACTTGTTATTCGTTCTTGACGTTCGTTATTTTTTAATAGTTTTTGTAACTCCCTTATTAGTTTAGAAATTTGTTTTTGATATATTTTCGCTTATTTTTGTTGCATGTTTCACTTAACACTTTGCTTGTTTAATTATAAGGCTAATTACTAGTTAAAATTAAGATAATAGAATTTTAAAAAAATAGTATATATAAGATAAAAAATGGCATGTAATTTGTTGACAAAAGATTTACTACATGTTTTAAGATATGTACTACGGTAACTTAAACTTCATAGAATATTAATTTATTATTTAAAAGAATCTTTCTTACATCAAAAATAATAAGCTGATTTTTCTATTTTCATTACATAATTTTTCATTAGAAAAAAGAAGAAAATTGGGACTTTGGTTAAATTCCCACATTGAATAAAAATGAAAAATATATCGCTAGTTTATATGAATGATATCTCTCAAAAAATAAGAAAATTAGATAATAACTGAATTTTGTGATACTTTTTTTCATTGGTCGAACTATTTTGATATTTTAAAAATGTTTTATATGTAATAGTTTTAAACAAAGGATTACAAATGCTTAATTAGAATATCAGTAATATTCCTTTTCCAGAATTCCGTGTTTCTTTGACAATATTTGCCATGCGGAATACTTGTTAATTCAAGATACATGTAAAATTATCATCAGTAATTAATTAATGTAATTGTTTCTATTAATCATATTAAATTTTATACTTAAATCAACCCAAATGCTAAAAAAATCCAATGTATAGATTATAATTATAAAGACATAAATTTAGTTTTTTACGCCTCACAAAATTTATATGATTTGATACAACATGGATACATAAAAAAATTTATTATTTGGATGTCATGTAAATTGCCTAAGCACGAAATATAAATAAATAAAATATGAAGAACCAGGTAATTAAAATTAAACTCAAAAACGCAGAACCTTAATAACTGTAATTTGGTATATGAACTTATGACTACAACTATATTTGTATATCAATTTTTAATTCCAATAGGTAGTACAAAATGCATCTAAGATATAAATCCTAATTTCGGTTATTGTTTATCTAATGTTAGATATTAAACGCTAAAAATTGCACTATAGACTCAGTAAAAAAGCGAGATTCATAGCAGAGTTCAATATTATTTAACTGTTGTTCACCGATACCATGCCAGGCATTTGCTTATCCAAGATCCATAATTTTTTGAGGAAATAAAGGAATAACATAGTTATTTGAGAATATCCGAGAAAATTTTTGGGAGACAGCATTTGCTGATTTTAGCTGATTATCAAAGTAAGACGAAAGAGTATGAATACTATGTTTGAATTTGGAGGTTATTAACTTCTGGGCATGGCATGTTGAAAAGTTTAGTTTATGTTAACATCCCGTTTTTTTAAAGCAACACTGGGACTGTTTTCGTACGACCCTTGTAACTTTGAAACGCGATCAGATGACACCCGACCTTGCATCCCTCTTTCCAAAATTCCTCACCTCGCCAGCGGGCAAACGTTTGGCCCCGACGTATTTAGCTCTCACGAGGCACACTTACTCGACAGTTCTTCAATGGAATCAGGTTTCGAACTTGAAACTTTCCTGGTCTAAAGCCGACACCTTGCCACCAGGCCACCGCAGCTCTCTGAATGATGAAAAGATGCGGGAAAACAAAATACAATATTTGTTCGTTTCAGAAATCCGCGCCTAACACTTCTGGAAAATTTTATTCCACAAAGGGTCGATATACAATGAACATGAATTAGGCTTTTTCGCAGAATTCTTTTTTTGATTAGTTTTTCTTTAGATACACTTTACAGAAAATAGTATTTTTTTTCCTATTGAAAGGCATTCATTTGAAGCTTGTGTAATGTTTCTATGCATTACTTAATTAAAAATAAGCATCTATTAAACTTTCGTCTCACCTCGATTAATGAAAACAAAAATCAATTGACAAGTATATGAAAATGAGGTGAATTTCTGTATCTGAAAATAGACAATAACTAATAGTTTATAATTGTTGATATAATGTTCAATATTTATTTTTATCAGTGGAATTATTTTATATTTCAGACTCGTAATATGAGTTGAAAAAACTGTTTATGCCTCGAAATTATTTCATTTTTTTATTGCTATTATTTTGAAGAAAACAATTTAAAAAGAAATACAATGCAAATTAGAGGAATATTGATATTCAAACGATAATTTTATTTAATTATATTTAAATACCTCTATCAAAAATAATTATTTTATTAAAAAAGATGGCAATATCTCTCATTAATTAACGAAACAACACACTGTTATTTCTTTCATTTTCAGTGCATAAGCTTTCCAATTATTTCGTTGAATAGATTTCTTTTAATAAAAATGGCAATAAAAAAATCCCTCTTTTTCTTTAAAAAAAAGGAGCAAAGTACAGCAAACTCCAACTCTAAAAACTTTTATTTATGGCAAAAGTGACGGCGACCGTTTCTTATTTATTGCATCTGAGGCAACTTCGAATTTCTGCAAAGAAAGAGAGAAGATACTCTGAAAAGAACGGTTACATCGAACAAAATAATTCTCTTTCAATAATGAGCAAATATGTTTTGGCAAAAAAAGTAGAAGAAGAAAATTTTGGGAAAACAATTTCTGTTTTCTTCGTTGTTACAATTAGATGTAAGAAAATATTTTGACTTGTACTGTCACATAAGAAAATAAAAAATAAAGATAAAATAAGGGCCTCCTTTTTTTTTTTTTTTTTTTGCAATGAGTTTGTTGATGTTGGTAGATAATTATTTTTCACCCGTAGCTGTAGGGATAAAAAAGTTATAAACTTCTTTCAATTTTGAAATGTCTGCGGAACGCTTATGTTTAAAAAAAAGAAATATCATTTCATGGCAGATGTTTATTATTTTTTTCTGTTACTTATAATTGTAAACAAAACGATGCAAAATTATTATTTCGCTTAAGCTTTATATTAACCACTTTGGCACATTATATTTTATTTCTCAGAAAGAACGTAACCTGCACATTTTAAGCCTATGATAGAATATGTCTTAAGATCATATTTCTGCAATAATTTTATTGAGATCATTTCTGAACTTCTTTTCACAATATTTTTTTCTCCGAGCTCTAAAATTCCCAGATTTTCTGATTGTCACTATATCTTTATGTCTATTAACGATCTTCCCCGTTGAAATCTGTGGAAACCGTTTTTTAAGAAAATAAATTATTTCTAGGCCGATGCTTTTTATTTGTTTACTTTATTTATATTATTAAACAAAAAAAATATAAGATTACTCTTTCGCTTCCTATTTTATATTTAAAACTTCTATATACCATATTTCATATGGCATCAAGTATGTAACCTTTTTAAGTCTATGAAATTAGGTGTGTTAAGATCGTATTGTTACACTAATTTTATTTCGATTATTTCCAACATTTTTTTCGCAATTTCTTTTTCGACGAACACTGAAATTTCCAATTTTCCTGAATGTGTAACTTCCCCTATAAACAGCATCATACAATGCAAACGGGTGAATGGATTGCAATAAAATTTGGTATACAGACTATACATGAGATGCGCTCACAGAATTTCTAAAAAACATTTTAGTTCCAAAATGTCCACTAAAGGGCGTCTTTTCCTGAAAAACATTAATTTTAACACAATAAATGACCAAAACTGAATACTGAAACCATATTAACATTTATTGACTAGTTTCTGATCACTTTGCCATCGAACCACATTAAGTAAAGGTAGGGAAAATATAACAATACACTGTTTAAGAAGAGAGAGAGAAAAAAAACCAGTTCAATTTGAAAAAACAAGAAAAGATTAGGACGAAATTGCACAAGTGGAGCAGTTATTAATCGTGTCCAGGACGATGTAGGGACAGATGCTCCATGTGACTACCTCTCATTCACCTACAAAATTTCAAGTGGATGGACAGCGTGTTCAACAGCAGATCGTTGTGATGCTTCGCACATGAGAAGCATTATGGAGTTCATTAAGTCATTCAATGTCGCAACACCATCGCAACAAGATACAGTCATCATTACAGCCGGAAACATAGACATAAAATATGGCAACGACTGCAAACGTTTCATACCGTAACCTGTTTTGCATAACGCTTCTTCTTCTTCTTCACAAGCATGCAAATCTCGACATTTTTTTTCTTAGAATTGACAGCTTTTCTCGGTTTTACATTTTATTACTCATTACTTGTTCTAGGTTATTAATATTGTTTCTGTATTACGTTTTGGTCGTTTATTGTGTTAAATTTAATGTTTTTCCAGGAAAAGGCGCCCTCTAGTGGACATTATGAAACTTTTTTTTTTTTTTGAAATTCCGCGAGCGCATCTCCTGTATAACCTAAATACGAAATTTCGCTGCCATCCGTTCATCAGTTTACGTTTATGATGCTCTTTATAGGGGAAGTTTAATTATAACCACCCTGTATATCAATATTAAATTTGAAAACCAACCTCTCAAAGGGTTGGTCGGCCATCGGTTATTGCTTTAGCATGTATGGAAACGCAATGACATAAATCAACAAAATTCTGAATGTGATCTTGTAACTTCTGTTTCAAATTTGATTTTTGGAAAAAAGACATCCAAAATATATATTCACATGATAGATTCAGTAAAAATGCTAGAGTTAACCCGCAACTGGAATCATGAATGTTCTCACGTGGCAAGAGACATGGAGAAAAATAAAAAGACTCCACTATTTTTTTTTTTTTTTTTTGTCCTTTGTAAAAAGCATTCGAATTTATTTTGGAAACACAATACATTCCGGAAATCTTGTAGCTACCAAAAATATTAAAAACATTAATATTAAATTTGTTAAATGATATAATATTAAATATTGAAAAGATGTTATAAGAAAATCTTAAATGCTCTTTTAATGAGTATTTACTTCGTTTAGATATTAAGGAATGACACTAATGTTAATAAGTTTTAGAATTTAACAGACAAAAAGGAGGAATACAATATTTTAAAATATTATTTTAGAATATTTCTTTATTCTTTTAACATTATTAAAATTAATTTAACTAAATTTCAGAGACGTGTAGCCAATGACTCAATAGATAATAACAACAATTTTGAAAAAGAATAACTCGGTTATACACACGTGTTCATACTTAGACTTTTGCTAACACACTGCTAAAAAAAGAATTTGAAGGTACTGAGAGGATGATTGTATTCAAGGACAAAATACCACGTGATAATCAGAGCCAATGAACAACTCGGAGTCATTTTGATTCCGGTCTCCAATTGCGGATTAAGCCAAACATCAGTATTTCGTAGCTATTGCTTGCCAATGACATGTAAAACATCCGCTATTTTATTCAACATCCATAACTTTATGCAGGGGGGAGGGGGGTATCAGATTATGTGAGAAAGTTTCGGGGAACTATTCCTGCTGATTGTTTATGCATCGTTTTATTTCAGTGCTTTCAACGGTTCGATGCATCAGTATTTTTAAATAGCTCTCAACTGTTCGGTAAAAATCGTTTTCGTAAGCTTCTGCATCAAAAAATATCAGCAACACAAAAATAGAAAACTAACTATATCAAAATAGCAAAACAAAATTTTTCACTTGAATTCTTTGACTGTGATCTATTTATTTTGAACTTTTATTGTATGAATATTGCTTATTCTCTTATACCATTGGTTTAAAAACTATCACAAAAATAAATTATATTGATTAAATTATTTATTAAAATTATTTAATTAATCAATTCCTGTTCGTTAATGAAATGCTTAAATATGAATTATGAATTTAAGTTGCGATTTTTACTCGTATACTTAATACAGAGAAAGTATAGTTATTGCCAAAAAATTCGAACTCGAACCACATTTCAGATTTCCCAGAGTTAGAACAACACATTTCGGTAAAATGTCAGTCTGTCTATCTGTGACAAGGATAACTGAGAAAAGCGTTGAGCTAAACGGACGAAACTTGGTATACGATCCTTACACCAAATCTGTACATTTCTATAAAATTTTCAGCAAAATCCGTTGAAAGGATCTGTTTCATCTGTCTGTCCGACTTTTTGAATATAAGTTAACGCTTTAAAGGGCCATTTTTTTCTAGTCATATTATGTTAAAATATTTTTAGGCTTGAAATTAGAATAAGTAAAGGGATTCATTTAGCTTATTAGATAAATTTAATTAAATTAATTAATTAATTTGGTTGAGATAAAAAACTGAAGCATCTAAATTTCTGCCTTTCTAAAAAAATTGTCAGAACTTATGCCAACCTACAAAATTTCATACAAAGATTGATAAATTTGGTGGGAAACATACTTCCCACGGCCCTAGAAAGGGTTAACCCGAAAACTACAAAATAAGACCTAGACAGATAAAATTCGGTACATGGATTTAACATCAAAAGTGTAAACTCCGATCAAAATTGCAGTTAATCTAACAATGTGTTGACCGTCTGTCGGTCGGTATTTTCAAAAACATGTAAGCATAATAACTTAAAAACGCAATAACATAAATATATCAATATCTGGTATATTTGGTAAGGGATTTTGTAAATACAAATGCAGTTTAGTGTTAAATCTTTGCTTCAAAGTGTTGAGAAAAATGTGTCTTTAGCTCAACTTCGATTTTTGGATACTATTAACGGTATGCCAAGGATTAATAGCAAAAAACTCGCCAAGGATGGCACAATAGATTCAGTAAAAATTATAAATTCACGCTAAATACTATTTCCAAACTATTTTACGCCATTTCTATTCAAGGCTTTCGCCAACCTGACGAGTTTATAATAGATTATTCAAGACTATCTTCTGGAGGCATTGGATTTTTATTGTCGCCCAGTCAGGTCAAATTAACCGCGTTACACTGCATAAGTTCGTACGCATGCGCCATTTGAAGTTTATTTTGTAATCTACCTGAATACGAAAGAAATTAATAAATAAAAAAATAAATGAAAAGAGTAAAAAGTTTCAAAAAGATAGAGAAAAAAAAACCACTCCGTTTATCGAATTTCTATCAGCCAAGCGACTGTGAATTCCGATTCACGCTAGATGGCATCTAATTTTCGCCTTGCTTTTACGCCAAGCTGTGGAACTCACACGTCAACGCGACGTGTTCGGTTCTCTTATTACATATGAGTTCAAGATTTACTTTGGGCTTCCATCTTTATTTTTTTAAGCGCCAGTTCCGCGTTCTTTGATTAAATTTTCACAGGAGTTGTTATTACTTTCAGAAAAGACTAAAGTGTTTCCTTCCAAAATTTCTTTCTTAATTTAATTATGGAGTGTAGTGTTTTGGTGGAATCGATTGCATTAATTAAATTTTCTTCTGTTTTTGGAACATTTTTTCCCTTCTCTTCTTTCCCGCGCTTTTATGGAGAAGGATATGACGTATCATAACAATTTTGTTTGTTGGTTTTTTTTAGGAAATTTTCCCCCGTTTAAAGTCACGCTCGGCTAGCGAAAAAAAATATCGTCTGCCCTTTATAATAACATTCTAAATTTCGTAATTAAAGCGTAGATCTGAAGCTTTTATAAAAAGAATTAGAATTAAAATACTCGGGTTATTTGATCGAAGAAAAGTTTAGATTGGAGGAAAAAAGTATTAAATAGAAAATAGCTCTATCAATAATAAAAAATTCCGAACTGATATCAGGGAAGATAAATTTTGTGTATCAAAATTTAATTTGATGCGTTAAAGTAATAATGCAAAATCCGTTGTAAAATGATAACAATAAAAAAGGAAGCTTATTTGCAGTATAGTACGGATAATTGAACTCGGAATTATGAAATTTGTCACGAATTCCTTTTATAGTTCCAATTTAGAAGAAATTTCAAAAGCGCTTTTAAAAATTAAATCACTAAAAATTCTTTTTTTTTTTTTTTTTTTTTGCAATAAGGTCTAATTTACCAATATTTTACAAAATGTTAATCCTGTAGAGAAGATTTTTATACCATTTTGAATATTAAACAAGTAATTTTTCACTTATGCTAATTTGTTTGTACAGCCAAGTTTTTCTTAAAGGCCTCTAAAACATTTTATAGATCAATTCTCTTTTCTAACAGTTTATAATTCATCATCAATTTCTATAATTTTATATATATATATATATAGATAGATAGATAGATATAGATATAAATATAGGTATATAGTTGAATATTAAATAAATATAATTAAAAGTGAAAATTCTTTAAGATTTAATACTTTATAGAATTACAAACTACTGCACAAATTTTTTACTCATAATGATATTTTTAGCTACTTTCTTTACTCATAAATAATATTTTTAGCTACTTTCTTTACTCATAAATGATATCAAAGATAAAGAAATTTTCAATACAATTTTCAAAACAATTAAGTAAAAATTATTTTATTAATTAAAAACTGTTTTCATATTTAAAATAGCTATTTTTAATACTATTGTCATCAATATTTAATAAAAAATGTTAGAAATATTTTAATTCGTTTTAACTATTCGCAAGCAAAATTTCCACTAGCAATGATTGATTAAATTCTGTACCAAATTTTAAACTATTAATAATTTACTAATGGAGGTTTATTTAAAAATCGTTTGGCGTTATTTATAATTTGATTTATCTAATAAATGCTGCAGGCAATAAAATATATGTGTACAAAAATAATACTTTATAAAGAATATATATATTTTTTAGTTTAAATATTACATGTTTTTGAAATGCTTTAATTCACTGACGTGTTTATATTCCATTGTATTTTAATATTAATTCTCTTTTTACTTTCATATAAATCATGTTTATATCTTATAGTTTCTCATATCTTATATGGTATACGATAACTGTAACTTTCGCTGTTCTAAATCATTATTATGTTTTATTCACAAATATTGAGTTAAAAACAAAGTTTCAATAAAGATATTAATTAATAGTATTGCTATTAATATTCAATAAAAATATTATAGATATTTTAAATTAGCTCTATTGTTCGCTTCCAAATTTCCATTAGCAATGTTTGATTAAATTCTAAATCAATTTTTAAGCTATTCACAACTTTCTAATAGCTTTTGGCAGTTTTTTAAAGTCGTTTGGCGTAATTAATGTTCTGCATTTATTAATAAATATTATAGACAGTAAAATATGTGTTCATAATAATATTATTAAATTTTAAAAAAGTATTTTTTGCATTAAAATATTGCATATGTTGTCTTTTTTAATTCTTTAATTTACTCAGACGTTGACACTCCATCATGATTCAATTCACTTTCACTTTCGCATAAATCGTGTTTGTATCTCACATTCGCTCACATCTTATATGCGATAGAAATTTGAAATTTGCGATAGAAGATTTCGTTTATTTTATTTTGATTTCGACATAATATTGAATTTACACATTTTTGGTGAATCATGAACACCAAGTAACACATAAATGTTTTAATTGAAATGAAGCCTCACCAATATTCGCGGAAACCACCTGGTGGACAAAATCATCTGGAATTGTTAAAATTGCGGATTGATACAAGAGAACCTTAATTTCTTTCTGTTTTCTCTTTTGCACTTCTTTTTTATCTTAAACCTATCCTTTTCCCATACATTTAGTTTCCTTTTCTTTATTTCTATTTCTTATTAATTAGACCGTCATGTTCTTTTCCCATTGCTTCTTTTTCATTTTGCTTTCATTAGAAACGGAAGGGGGGGGGGAGGGTTCTTTAAAGAGAGCCTATGTTAAATTCATCCGAGTGAAGTGTGATCTAGGAAGATCTGATGCTGGGAGATGTGATTTACAAAAGAAACGCTGTGGTGCTCTGGTGGTAAGGTCTTGGCTTCAGAACTTGAGGACTTCAGGTGCGAGACTTGATTCCACCGAAGAATTGTCTTGTAAGAGCGTCTGGTGCCCGTTAAATCCATCGGGGCCAAACATCCTCCCGCTGGTGTGATCTGAAAGTTTGGAGAGGGAGTTGCCAGCTCAGGTGTCGTCTTCGACATCTGCCTGCGGTTCAAAATTACGAATTCCGTCCCAAAATAGCCCTAGTGTTGCTTTAAAACGGGGCGTTAATATAACTAAACTAGCTGAATTATGAAAATGCATGTAAAATCATGTGTGGTATTCTAAAAATAAAATTATGAGAAATAATAGCATTCACGAATCTTGAGATGCCGAAGGTCAGCAATTTTAAGGTGAGGGTAAAAAAAAGTATAACTTTATTTGAGAGTAGGTGAGAAAAGAAGACCACTCATGCTGCTTCTTTTTAGGAATTTTTTGAAAAATAACATCTGTACTCATAAACTCAAAATGATAAAGAAGTAATTCACTCGCGCTTCTACAGAAAATACCCATTTCGTATTAACTTCATTTTCAATAACATGTTTTTATATGACTTCATTTTCAATGACATTTCTGCTTGAATGGCAACAGACCTCTTTATCTTTTTTTTTCTGTCCCGACAGTAGTTTCTCGCACGTAAGCCATGGCACTTTCTTTCAGTTTCTATTCTCAACTTCTTCAGAAACACGAGTCGTTTTTTTTCTCGTATATTTACAATTTTTATTTCTTCTCTTTTGGTTCTAAACTTCTGATTTTGGAATCGAATTCATGCATTTATTTTCTTAGAAGTATTGCTTGTAAACCCCTTCTTTTCCATTTCTCTGGATGTTGGAGAATTTTATACGTATGGAATGTAGTTGTGAGGGATGAAATTCATTGAAATCGGGAGTTTTGAAAGAACTGGTAAGGTTTTATATGAAAGGGTGGGAGGATTGACAAATTCTTTAGTTTAATTTAGTTATAATAACATCCCGTTTTTTAAAAGCCACATTAGGGCTATTTTGGGACGGACTTCGTAATTTTGAAGCGCTTTCAGGTGACGAAAACGACACCTGAGCTGGCATCCCCTACTCCAAACTTCCACACCACACCAGTGGGTGGACGTTTGGCCCCAACCAATATAACGTGCAAAAGACTCGCTTACACGACGGTTCTTCGGTGGAATTGGGTCTCCAACCTGAATCCCTCCGGTTCCGAAGCCGAGACCTTACCACCAGACCACCGCTGCTAAGAATAGGCCAAATCATAGAACAGTATCGAATACAACTCCATACCCTACCACCCAAAATTTTAAGATTCCTCATACGATCAAAAGATAAGTGTAAAAAGACTTGAAGCGAAATAAATACAAATCTATATGACACTAAAAAATAAATAAACAGTTTGAAATATGATAATGGAAATAAAAAATTACAAATACAAAGAAACAATAAAAACACAAAAAATAAAATACAGTACGCTTCCCAGTATCCGGTTCGTGATTATTCAGTTTCCGTACTATCCGGCCTAGTTTTCTTCGGTCATAATAAAATGAGGGATGCAATGCGTTGCATTCGCATCATTGCCAAGGCATTGAAAACAGACGTCTGCTACGATTCTCCAGCGTGTTCTGTACAAAATACAACTTGCGATAGGAAAAGAGCAGCGTTCTGCTAGTAGCTCTTTGTTTCAGCAATGTGTAATAGACGTCTATTATGGACATTTTCATACACTGAAAACTGTATGTTTTGAATCTAACCTTAAGGTTACCTTTTCATATCGGTGTAATCATTTATGAGTGAAAAATCAAATCAGTTCGAATAAATTTTCTTAAGAATAGGCCAATGATTTACGTTAATGTTTTGTTTATGTTTCCTGCATTTAAGTTTGGCATTACAGAATTTATTTTAAAATGTGAACAGTTTATATCCTTTCAGTTACTTTTTCTCTAATAAATTCTTGAAACGTGCAAGCATTATAAAAACATACATATACTACTGGTATAGAGTCTATTATTATTAACTCGACACGTTACCGACAACTGCTTCTATAATTCATCGAGCCGCGCTCACACACTACGTAGCTTGAGATAAATGGAGGGCTTAGTATTCAATAAGAAGTGAGAAAATACGTATTATAACAATAGATTTGGATTTGTTGGATTTTATTGGCACGAGAGTCATGGTGTTGACTATGCAGTGCCAAACTGAAATATTTTAACAATGAAATTTTGGTATAAAAACTTTTATGTTCTGGTATTGGTGGACAATCAAATCCGCCCTACCAGGCTTTATTATTATCCGGACTGCCCTTCCGCCACATTAGGCCGGATATTTGGGAGTGTACTGTATACACAAAACTTAATATAAAAGCAGCACAAAAAATTATGTATACAAATGAGAACAAAAAAAAATGTTAAAACAGAATAAAAAGATCGCCTGTAAAAACACAAAGAATATCAAGAAGAATACAGCATTTTTTTATATCAAGAGAAATCATAAACCGGTATAGCCTGGTTGATAGAGTGTTGGAATCGATTCCCTCAGATTGTGAGTTCGAACCCCTGCCGTAGACTCCCTGTGTGTGTGGTGACTGGCGCACGCATAAATGTATCATGGTCACAAAGTCTTCCATGTCGAGAGTAATGCCACTGGGGGCGCTAGTTCAGAGGTAATCGTTCTCTGATTCAGGTCTAAATGACGATCTATGGATGAGTGAAGGAATCCGCCCCGTAAAAAGGGTTTTGACGCGTGAGAAGCTAAGTCGTACTCTTGGCCCCAGATGGCGCTACTGAAAAAACAAGAGAAGCTCACTCGGCTTAAATCGCTGCCAGATAACTGTCAGCGGACTTGTAAAGTGTCACAAGTCATAAAAATCCTTTTGGCTGTGTATATATGCTTGTTTGTATGTACCACATCTCCCTGAATATATATACCATCTTTACTAAATAACTAGGTCGAATTCAACCAAATTTTCAAACTTATATTTAAAACAAGAGAAAAACATTGTTAATTTTGAAAAGATGAAAATTAAATGAAATATTCAATTAATTAAATATTAATTTAAATTTGGACACTTTTAAATAGCAACTTTGGGGAAAATTATTCTAAACAAAGCATTTTTCAAAATTTTAAAATTTCATTGATATCAGCTTGATTTCTGCATAATGTTCCGTTTAAATGTTGCTAATTTAAAAAAAATTCTAGTGCATTAAAGTTAACTTTTAACTAATCTACCACTGTTTTCTTAATTTCTGTTTTATGTCATTAGATATGCCTTGCAATGAAATTTAGGTACTACAAAATTTTATACAAAAGTAATTTCCATATTAAAAATTTTATTCCTCCAACGATTTTAATCCTAAGCAATACCGTATTCAACTTTAAACGAGCAATTCTTGTATATATACAAATTTTATTTATTTAGTGTATCACGGAAACGGCTCTAACGATTTGGATCAAAATTTTATATTTAGATAAGGTTTATATTTAGACAATACACAAAATATAATAAAAGCAAATATTATTAAAATACAGATAATATCAAAATATATACAAATCCAAACATTGCCCATTACTAGTATGCTGAATTTTTCCTTTCGCGGTTATAATTAAAGTGGTATCATCTTTCTCAAGTAAATTAACGCTGATCGCTCTACTATAAATACAGATATGCGGCCATGGATATAGATTTCTTTTTACAAGTACGTTGCCATTCACAAAGAGATAAATTCAATGGCATCAGAAATAAATCTAGTTGCCAGATGCAATAGTATAATATAAAAGAATAAGAAAATACAGTGTGGATAATACACAAAATATTATAAAAGTAAATATTATTAAAATGCAGATATTATCAAAATACAAACATATCCAAACATTGCCCATTACCAATAATCCGAATTTTTCCATCCGCGGTTATGATTAAAGAGGTATCAACCTCCTTAAGTAAATTAGCGCTGATCGCCCCACTTTAAATACAGATATGCGGCCATGGTTACAAAATTCATCTTAAAACAACGTTGCCATTCACAAAGAGATAAATTCAATGACATCAGAAATAAAATTAATTGCCAGAGGCAATAGTATAATATTAAATAATGACAAAATTCAATGGAACAATACACAAAATATAATAAAAATAAATATTATTAAACTGGAGATATTATGAAAATAAATACATATCCAAACACTGCCCATTGCCAATATACTGAATTTTTCCATCCGCGGTTATGATTAAAGTGGTATCAACTACCTTAAGTAAATTAACGTTGATCGCCCCACTATAAATTCATTTCCAACCCTTCGCGGCAGAATTTTCGATTCAATTGATGTGGGACTTCCCCTAATTAAGTTCGCTCGAAGGAAAAGGGTGATGAGATCTGGTTCAGGGGTATCGTTACTCAACTTCGTGAGCCAGGTTTATGATGTCAGAGGAGCGCTTATCTTTAATCTCACCATCAATAGTAAGTTGAATCACTTATTTAAATTTCGGGGGAAGGGGGTGTCTTATGACACTTCCCCGTAGTGAACATTAAAAGGTTTGTTGAGAATTTTGCTTTAAAATTTATGACGACGTTCCTACTTTTTCGTAGGGTTAAATATACGAAATGAAATATCATTACTTTGAGGCAAAAACAAAAAAAACAAAAAAAGAATCATTCTTTTTAGAAGAAAGGACGATTCCAAATGTGTTGTCTGCAATAACTTTAAAGAAAACGGCCAAGGAGATATTCGAGAAAAACCCCGTCAACCTCTCCTCCCTAAACACCAACATCTATTTCCGTTAATAATGCTCTTTAGCTCTTGGGATAGGAATAGCACTTATTTTACGAGTTATCAATTAATTTGTTTTAAATAAAACAACCAGGTGGGCCAGATTTAAATCAAGCCATTGACCAAAAATATTCAGAACCATCCAACTTTAAAGTAGTAGGATAACTCTATACCATATATATCCTGGTCAGTCAGTAGATACGGTTGTATTTTGGGATGTCTCACTCCTCTTTTCATATAGCCCTGATTTAGAGCCATCCAACTACTGCTTTTTGCAGAATTTTCTAAAAAGACATATCGATTTTCAATTGAAGGACGATAGTAATTAGCATGTTTCTCAAGAAGTTTTTTTACCGATACACCTTTAATATTCTAAAAGTGCACAATGACGAAACTTCTCAAGAGATAATATACCATTATCAAATAAATTGTGCTTATAACTTAATTTAAATAAAAATCGTTATGGCTATGTATGTGTATATGTTTCACATCAAGAAAAGAAACTAACCGATTTCAGCTCAACTTTTCATACTTATTCTGTAAGACAAAAGAAAAAATACCATCAACTTTCCAAGGTACAATAATTTATTACATATCCAATCAATTGGAAATTATCTGAAATGTTGCCCTTTGTACTTCTTATATACGTAGTATAGAGAAAATATAATAATCCAGAAAAAAATTAGAACACGAGATTTTGACGCATCTCCCCGTTTAAGAGTAAATATAGTATATGGTCATTATACCAAATTTGCAGGTTTCTAATAAATTTTAAGTAAAATCTGTCCAAAGGAAGTCCGGCTGTTCGAATTTAAATTAACACGATAATTACAGAGCTAGATAGATAAAAATTGGTACACAGATTTGACTTTTCTTGGGTAAACACTTGTCAAATTTTGAATTGAATTCAACTGTGTGGTGATTATCTGTCGGCTCGTGTTTTCAATAACAAGTCAATGCGATAGTTCAAAAAACCTAATAACTTAAATACCTCAAATTTGTTATGGGATTTTGTAACCTGCAAACGCAGTTTTGTGTCACATTTTTGTTTCCATCAGTAATGAAAAACACATCTAAAACACAAATTTGATTTTTAGATGCTATTAACGTATGTCAGGGATAAATCGCCATCTAACTCGCCAAAGATGGCACCACAGCTTCAGAAAAAATGCCAAATTCTCACCTCTCTTCTCTGGCATGCCAAGTCTATTAAAGAATAAGCGAGAAAATTTTGTGAAGATTTCCTGCTGGTTCAATATCTTCGGAACAAAATATTTTACCAGAAATACAATTTCACTCGAATTTTAATACCATCTAAAATTCCAGCCTTTACCTTTTCAATGATATCAAATTAATTCTTTTCTATCCTTTCTACAATTTTTATCAATTCTTTTAAAATTTAAATAAATTAAGTAGCAATAAAAACTTGATCTACTCACCTACTATTTCAGGGACTTTTTGATTCATAGGCTTTAGAATTTTATCAATGGTTTGAAATAGGTTTTAAAATGTGCTGAAAGAAAGTGCTGATGTACCCTTCGTTTTCAAACGATTTCAAGCGACCACTGACAATCAATCAAGCAAGCTGTGTGGTATTATGAAAGTATTGAGGACATTATAATAATTTATTAAATGTTTATTTTTTCGTAAAAATATTATAGTTGCAAATATTTAAATTCTGAACAATGCTTGGCATATAAGCTAGTTAACAAATAAAATGGTGCTTATAGTATAGAATTAATTTCATTGTTAACAAAAAAGATTATTTTCAATTTATTTCTAATGATCGACAAAATCATCCCAAAGAAGAAAATGCAACCTTAACGATATATTAAAAAAGATGAAGTCACAGCTATACGAATAATTTGATAATAACAAAAGCAAAATCGAAAGCATTTCAAATAAACATTCAAGAATTATTACAGAATTGTCTCTTATCAATATTCGACTTAAAATATAACCAGGCATTGTTTGATATAAAAGTCATCACCAGAATTACATTTTTTCCGTTAACTTGGGAAAAACAACTTAAGTTTGTAAAAAAAAATGCATGAATGCTTCATCAGTGTAATCCATCATTCTGTCATTTCCTAAAAAAAAGTTCTTAATTTTAGAAGCTTCAGAAGAATTGCCGAGTTTGATTACTATCTTAACAATCCTAAATTAAATTTCCATGGTTCAACTTCTTTTTTCAGGAAAAAAGAAAAGTTTTATGAAAAATGCCTGTTTTCTTCGAAAAAAAAATATTTCGAGAAAGAGGTTGAAGATACAATAGATGCTAAAACTGCTTAAAATGCTTCGAAATCATGATTCTTTTTTATGACTATTAAGTTCTTTTTGGAAAATAAAACTGCTTGCAATTACTTTAAAAAAAAGAATTTGGGAAGAATTCATTTGATTTTTGAAATTTTTAATTTATGTAATTAGTTTTAAGAAATTAGCTAAATTTGTTTGTTGACGCTTATACGCTTAAATCTTTTTCATTCATTTACGTTTAAAAAAATTTTAATTTAATTAAATATCACCAAGCATTTTTGGATTTTAGTTTCTTTTGAGCAAAATGTGAAACGTCTACTTATAATATAAAAAAGATTATAGTTTAACATATCAAATCAGCTACCGACAGTTACATAATGAAAACTTTACGCCAGAAAGTAAAAAAAAAATATTTCACAATGAATTAACTCACTTTTAAAAGTATATAAATAATGCTTTTTATGTAAAAATATTTTAAATAAAATATCACAAAACATATAACATCGCTTTATTGTCTAGAACTGTATTTGTAACTAAAAGAAGAATTCAATAACACAAAACGATTTTTAATCTTTTAAGTTCGGGGAAAAATTACAGAATATTTCAAACGATTTTTGAAAATTTGCCTGAAGATAATTTTTTCATAATTTATAATAAATGACAAAAACTACTTAGTGAATCTTCGAAGAACAAAAATATTATTATTGAAAATGTGATAAATTCTAGTGATTATCCGCGGTTATTAATCGCCAAACTTTATTAAAAATCATCAAAATAAAAAAGACTCCTTTTGGTGAGCTGGAAGCCAAAGGTAGATAGATTCCTTACCATTTAAATTATTATTTTTGAATCCATTTTAATCCATAGATAAAAATAATGAAGTGTTACATATTGAAGCTATCACAGATAATTTCTTTTTTACTATCGCAGACTTCAGTATTTATTTCAAAATAAATTATAAGATACAATTACAAGATAATATTAAAATAATATACAAATATTGGCTTGTTTAAAAGCTTATATTACTGAATTGCTTTTAAGCAACTACCTAAAATGTGTGTCATTTGCAAGAAAAATATTTTATCGTCTGCATTTTAAAGAAACATAATTAACGAAGTTAAAAATATTTAAAGAAATTAACCATCATTTGCCATAATTCTTCTTTCAGTTAAATGCAGAGAATAATATTTTATAAAGTACGAATTTATTATTTCATTTTTCAATGATTCTGGAGAAAAATGTTTATCGTCTGCATTTTAAACATATTTAAAGAAATTAACTATCATTTGCAGTGATTCTTCTTTTAATTAAATGAGGAGAATAATGTTTTAGATAGCACGAATTCTTCATTTAATTTTTCAATAATATTGGAGAAAAATCCGTCTCATTTTATTAATTAATGTTAGAATCAAGATCTTATCTTAATATATATTAAGATAATATTTCTTACTAAATATCTCAATTGCAACTATTAATTGGAGTAAATAGGAACATATCATTGGTTGTTTTTTTTAAATATATATACTTCGATATCTGTATATTAACTTTAATCGCATTGTTATTGCATTGGTGAACTTTAAGCTTAATCGCACGTCATTGGCGAATTTAGCCAATAGACTAACATGATATCTCTGGCCATCTTTTTTAGTGATTACAAGCACCTGCCTTCTATTAAAGATATAACTGTTGTCTCTTTTAAATACATTAAACTCTCGGTAACGCAGCAAATATCAAACCAAAGGACCGCCAAATTAAGGAAAGAAACGGAACAACGAGGTTCATTTAAAAATGCATTTAAATGACGATATTTATATTTATTGCACAAAATATAGAAAATTATTCTTCATATAAGGAATATTGGAAAACATAATTCAAAATTTGAGCAGTAACCTATTTTACACATTAGAAAAATAACAGAAATCTGGTTAGAAAATTGATTGATTATTAATAGTAGTTTTCATGGTAAGTATTTTTTATAGCAAAATATCAATTTATCACTTTAAAAGAAGTATACTAACAAATTTCATATGTAATGGTTAAAACCATTCTCTGATCAGTGAATGCTTGAGCGATATTTCATTTTTATATATATTGTCAAAAAGAAACGATTTGATTTATTTTTAATACAAGAAATGGACGTACAAAAGACTCGGGAACATGGCGGCATTCGGCGCCAAGTTGTAACATTTTTAAGGCTATAAGTCGCCAAATGTGTTAATCCTTTTTCATAATTTCTTATCATATTAATTAGTTGGCAAGTTTTATAGATTTGGCTAATATCTATCTTTTAACGTTGATGAAAAGCTGGTATACGATTCTTCTGTTTTACCGAAAAAAGACACTCATTCTCCCACTTTCAGGGTTATAATAATAGTAAAAAAAAATCAAGAGAACTAAATACGTGTAGCTTCTGAAAATGTTTAAGTTGATGACTTTTATATAATGTTCCATTTAAATCTTTTACCTTAACTTTTTTTTAAAATTAATCTCATTCAAGCTTTTAATCTTTAATCCACATGTGTTTAAACAGTTTCAAAATATGGAAATGAAATGAAAGTAGAAGTTTTATTTCATTTCTTTTTCTTTTTTCAAAATTTATAATACAAATTCTTGATATTAAAAATACTTTATTATTAGGGTTTCAGAACTAAATTCTAAACAACTGCACCTATCAAAAAACTTTTTTTAAAAGTTGTTTGTCTTAATGAGATGCTAATTTGGCTGATTTGATTTATTTTTCTATTTTCAATTTTAGGGAAGTTATAGAGAAATGAACATTTCAACCTCTCACCATTTTCATTCCCTATGAGCTAGAGGCCCATAAGGAGTGAATCTTATATACTATGTCTTATGCTGTTTTAATCAATAATTGTACTGCTAAACATCATGATGTCTAAATTTTTATACAAATTCACGATTTTATTCATTATCATTTTAAAAATATCAACTTAGTACTAAATTTTAATATATTATCAACTTTAAACTATCATTTTAAACAAATGATACTCCATTCATCTACAACTAAACTTTAAAATGTTATGAAATATTGAATTAAATTATTTTTAAAAATATCAACAATTGTTTCGATGAAGCACTGCCCATGAAATGACAAATTATCCCATAAGTGACCATTGAAATTGCCAAGAATCAACTAAAATTATAATATTCCAAAATTCAAGAGTTTTTATCTTAGAAGTATGAAGTCTTTTTTTTTTTTTTTTAAGTTTTCAAATGTTAAAGTGTCTAGAATATTTTATTAAATATGAGCAATATAACCGGAGTATTGTATAAAAATTGAGGCACCGGAATTTTTTCAGTGGTATTTTTATCATCTTAAACAAAGTAAAATGTAATTTTTATAATATTTAAAATATTCTTTTTATTTCTAACTACATGTCAGTCTATAACAGTTTAGCTTTCAGACACAATTAGAAAAATTATTTTTATAATTGTTAATGTAACAATAAAATGCATTTTTAAGAACTGTTTGTTTGTTTGTTTTTATTTGAAGTGGGAAAAGTTTTTTTTTTCTTTTCGAATTTTAATAAGAAAGAATTCATTATTCTAACATCAGTTACCATTTGACAATTATTGCTCTAGAAATTCTTATATTTTTAAGGCGTCAAGACAAAGATGTCGGTTTAAATTATTCTCAAATTACAAAAAAAAAGACTAATTATGATTAAAATAATAGATGAAAAGTTTGAGTAAGAAAGAAATCGTCTGATTTAAAATCTTATCAAAGAGCGAAATCGTTTGCATTGAATTGAAAAATATGATGTTTTTCAGCAAATTACTGTCCAATTATTCATTTTTCTTTTAATAGTCGATCATGGAGAAAAAAATGCTGAGATTTTCAAAATTTTCAGTGGGTTTCAAATTAGATTTATTTTAATTTAAATTGCTTTTTTTTTAGCTAAGGTCTAATTTTTTTTTCAGAAATTCTTCACAATATAGTTGTAAATTTTTAAGAAATTCTTTATTATACTTAATATAATGAAATGAAAGGCATTTATTTTTGTTGGTATATTTTTATAAGAGAAAATTCATAATTGGCATTTAAAATCAATTTCATTTTAACACGAAGCAATGCCTGGCAACTAATTTATTTTTTTTTTCGTTCTCTTTTTAAAAATTATGATATGAATATTTCGTTTAAATTACGTCTACCATAAAATAAAGAACAGCGATGATTAAAATAATCGAAGAATAGAGGCAGCAAGAAAAAAAATCGTTTTCTGATTGAAAATTTGAAACAAAGAACGAAATCGTCTGCGAATTAATAATATTGCAGAATTCGTAGAAAAGAACAAATTTAGTAGGGTTTTTTTCTTCTTCGTAATTAAATTTGCTTTCGAATCGCGAAGGATTAAGTCTTCCTCAACTGGAATAATGAAATCTTGCAAATAAAAAGAACGAAGCTCATTTAATCGATTTACTACCGGAAACTCATTCCTGTACTAAGTATGTGTAATTGCGAATTTCTAAATCTGTACCATTTTTTGCGCGCCCTTCGCTTAAACTTATTAAACTACTTTAGGAATATGAGTTTCGCTGAGCTTAATATGACAGATCTTTATGACAGTAAGAACCATAAAACTTGAAATAGCCCACCAAATTTTTTTTTTTTTTCTATAAGAATGATTCTTTTTTTTTTTTTTTTTGCTACCTTTTTCTTTAAAGTATAATGCAGTAGTTGTTAAGCTCAATTTATTTAATAATGTCTTTATAAAATGAAGTGATTTTTAGAAAGTTTCTTCGGAGAATATTATTCTCAAAAGAAATTTAGAATATGTGATAAAATGAATCCCTCGTTTTCATTAATAAAATATAATCCTTTTCCAATTAATTTGAATAAATAAAATTCTAAAATTAATGAAAAAGATGTAAGAACTTCTTCTTTAGAATAGATATTTCTGCAAATTTCATTTTAGCACAAGAATTTACATTTTGAACCTCGAATCTATTGGGGCAAATGAAAATGAAACAATTTAACAAAAAAAAACAAAAAAAAACTGCTTTTGTTGTTTTTACCTCAAGACAAAATTCCATTAAAACTTTTTCGAATGTTTTAGTACGTTTTTAATTAGCTTGAGTGGTCTGGTGGAAAGGTCTCGGCTCGTGACCCGTAGAGTTTCAGGTTCGAGACCCGATTGCACCGAAGAACCGGCGTGTAAGGAGGTCTGTTTCACGTCAAACCCGTCAGGGCCAAACGTCCTCCTGCTGGTGTGGAGAGGGGGGTGCCAGCTCCGGTGTCGTCCTCGTCTTCTGACCGCTGTTCAAAATTACGAGGTCCGTCCCAAAATAGGCCTAGTGTTGCTTAAAACGGGACGCTAATATAACTAAAACTAAAAAATTTTAATTAACTTGAACAAGTTTTGTGTTTGTAAATATCCCATTAGTAATCCTTTTACTATTCATTTCAATGACTATTGTGTTAGATTTCTGGAATTTCGTACAGCTGTGTGTTGCGGATGACAACGATATTTTAAAACTTTTAGAAACTCATGTGTCCTTAAGATAATTTAAAATTTCATTTTAGCTAGCGTTTACATGCATGCTAAAGAGCAATAGACCAACAGATGGTAAACTCCTTGACAGATTTGGTTCAAAATTTGATAGATGCCAAAACTGTGTATGAAATTTTATTTATCTAGTTTTTTACGTTTAGTAGTTTCCGTATTCATTCCGATAGCTGTATAGACATAACTTCTCTGAATGGACTTCGTTCATAATTTCACAGAAAATCTACAAATCCATATACCAAATTTCAACTATCTAGCTTAAAACATTTTTTAGTTATCCTGCTCACAGATAGACATACATAATTTCCAAAATGTGCTTTTCAGATTCAGTGAGATCTAAAACGATAAGATTCGTCCATATTTCGAATTCGAATTTTTTTGGCAATTGCATTATTTTTATCTTTGGGTAATGTGAGAAAGTAAAAAATGGTTGTTGTAATATCAGCCGTCGATTAAATCATTTTAAATTTTCGATAGCTCTAAAGCGGCTTCAATAAAAAAAAAAAAAAAAAGGTTTCTGTTTTTTCGATATATCTATTTCATTTTATTTATGATAATTAAGATCACTGTCAAGCACATGTTAGTACCTCATGTAGCTGTGAAAATGTTAATACTATTCATTTCAGGATCCGGAGATTAGACTATTCAAGGCTTGCCCTTCTCAAAGGGGTGATACGAAGAAAGATGAACTGTTATTACGCGTCCTAATTCCACCAAAAATCTGAATTTCTATTGCTAAATATAAACATTTCCTCCTTTCGTTTACCCTATGCACCCTTTCTTGACGAAATAAACTCCTCCTGACGCATGCGCAAAAGCGTGGAGGGTTTCAGAATCCAAGAATAAGTAGTAAAAAATATTGTTTTCGACAGATGTGAGTGATATCGTAGTAATAGTTTGCCAAATTTTGGTAATATTTTTGATATAATTAATTCATTTATTAAATAATTGGTTATGAAAACTAATTCAATAAAAATCAATCTATTTAAGATAGGTTTTTTTCCCCTGTCTTCTTATATCAATTAGCAAATATGGTACATTAGGTTATTATTATCTTGTTAGAAACATCATACTGATCCACTAACAGAAAAAAATTCAATACGTCGAATACAGGTTTTAAAAATTGCTAAAAGAAAATATTTTCAATTCATTTTACTCTACAGAAGGAGAAAATAATGAATCAGTATAAATATTATTTATCCATATTGTTTTGGAACTTCCTCCGCTAAGTTAGTAAAGTCAATGGGTTCACCTGTAGTGGGTGTATGGTGTAAAACAGTAAGCAGACATCAATATCAAGCGACAACTTTATTAAATACGAAGACACAGACGTCAAAACACAACCGAGATGTACACAAGCAATAAGCAGCAGCATACTTACTACAAACAACAGCTTACGAATAGTAATCGGTAGCTAAAAACAATCACAGCACACAAAGCGGCCAGACAGGACTTATCTACGTAGCTACTCTTTGCCGTCTCTCCAAACGCCTGCAGTTCTTCACTGTCTCCGTGCTTTAGCTGTATCCAACTACCGACTTACTGCTTCATGACTAGCTACTCCACACACGACTCGATGCTGCTTCTGTAATAAACACCAGGATTCGGCACACAGCTCAATTCAGCAATCATTTCAGCTCCAATCAAAGCTTGCGCTTCCCTGGACTGATACAACTATTACGCAACTCTAAACTTCTCGACGTCTCTCTTCGGTTTGGACTGTCGATCTTTTATAGTTTCCAGAGCAGGGCAGAGAAGGTTCTGGAAAAATCAAGTATATCTCAGCTCCTCCAAAATTCTAGAAGATTCTAGTATCATCCATTTTGTCGCCACAGTCGCGAAGTTTGTCACCAAATCCCAGAGCATCCAATAGATCTACACTTTAATACAACACTTTAATTCAAAATTTTTCTTCTCAGCATTTCATTTAAATATGACAAACCGGTGTTAAAACTTCCACCCAACCCTCTCACCTCCTTATCCATTAACATAATGCAATTACAAACTTAAAGATATGTTTCGAACAGCCAGTGCAACAACTTAAATCGATAAAGTTGTTGTCATGTATTTTTCTATTCTTTGCTCTTTTTTTTCATGGTAATTCGAGGGGATTATAGAGGGAAAAAATTATCATTGAGATTCTCCATCCCGTCCAGAAGAGCTTGTGTATACAAAAAAAAAACTTTCCTGGTTCTGAACCACGTATAGAAATGTTGCTCTGATATAAACATAGGAAATCAGAAACTAGCTATCCCATACTTATATGATATTCACAAACTCATTAATCATTAGTTCAAAGGACTTTGAAATAAGGTGATGATATTATTGATTTTTTCCCCTCTACATTATCGACAAATCAATTAGAGTTTTAGTTTTCCATTTAAAAGACCGAATTAAAAAAAAAAACTTTAAAATCAAATGAAAAATCAATTTTTTTTTTTTTAAATCTTTAGAAACTTCGAACACATTTTTTTTTTTTTTTTTAGATAATGCTAAAACCCAGTGCACCAATAAATAAGAAAGTGTATTATATAAGTTATAAAATATAAATGTAAAAATTCACTTAAATCTCATCAGAAATTACGAATTGGGATTTGTTTTTTAGTAAATATGTTGTCTTTCAAAAAAAAAAAAATTATCAGTACAGCCATTACACCTAGAGAGAAGATTTTATTTGTAACGGAGAGTAACTATTATAGAGAAAATTAACTGTCTAGCGAAACTGCTTTAAATTAATCGATCAATAAAATTTCAAACGTCATATTCTATAATACGACATTCTTTTATCCGACAGTCACTCCCACCGGGGGGGGGGGAAGGGCACCTCAGAATTAAGAATAAGAAACTTCCAGCATGGTGGTTGATTCTCGCCACCCTGGTAGGAGTCGGCTACCTCATATCCATGACGGGACGTGCTTCCCACAGGAAGGATTGTACCGTGGCTGGTGATGGCCCTTATGACTCAACCAGAGTTAACGCCAGAATTGCTATTGCGCCAGTAAGGTCTGTCAGATTTAATCTGAATGCCTTAATTAGGTGGGGCTGGAGTAGTTAGTGCGATTAACTTACAGTCAAATAAGCGAATAAGTTCTTATTGTCCACAGATGATCAACCCCACTTCTTTTTTGTCGTGTAAGCAAATATTGCGCAGTAGCTTCTGAGGGTAAAGACCCCTGAGCATCTGAGGGCAGAAGTCTGACTTCTAGCTTAAATGGAGATAAAACACACACACACGCTTGAACAACCATACTTTTCACAGGAGGGTTCATTCACACACCTCACAGAAAGAACACAAGGAAGAAAACAACCATGCCCGAAACAGGACTCGAACCCGGGACGCCTAGATCACGGGGAAGACGCGCTACCCCTAGACCAGGACGTCGGCATCAGCCCTACTCTGATGATTGAAAAAAGTTTTCAACAAATTTCTCATATTAATAGGGGTTTTTCATTTTCTTGCGAAAACTATGTCTTATTAGACTAGAAAACTATTATTTTAATGCTTCCATTTATCCAGTCTTTGTTTATTTGATATTTATATTTTAAAAAGAAAGGTAAGAACAAACAAATGCTTAGTTTAGTTTAATTTAATTTAGTTTAGTTCAGTTTAGTTATATTAACGTTCCGTTTTAAAGCAACACTAGGTATATTTTAAGGCAGACCTCGTAATTTTGAACTGCAGTCAGATGATGAGGTGATGAGGGCGACACCTGAGCTGGTACCCCCCCCCTCCACACCACACCACATCAGCGGGGGGAGACAGACAAATGATTGAACTAAATTAAGGTATCCAACTAGGTTCGGAGGGGTTTCTCAAAAAGCAATTAACGCTTGTTTTTTTTATAAATAGAAGGATAAAATGATGAATAGAACTGAAATTATTTAAATATATATGTATGCATATTTTGATATAACACATGTATTGATGTAAATTTTAGCATTTATTTACAAAAACTAAGGTTGTTCTAGAAAAAGAATTGTTACAGTTTTTCATTTTTCATTGTACCATTACATGTGTAACAACATATCTTACTTGTAACAAACTATTATCTAAGAATTATATTCAAAAATAAAATTGTTGTATGTAATATATGAAATTTTGGAATTTATTTTCAACAATATTTATATTAAACAATCATACATCCACTTCCAAAACATTCAACTTTGAATCCATAAATCGTTACATTCTTGCATAACTTACCGAACACAAATCATAAATTTTATAAAGATACCTTGATTACTTTTTGAGATACGACGATACTGGTACAGCTGAGTTATGAAAGAATTCGTTCATCAGAAAATACATTTAAAGTATTTAAATGGCTATAAATAAGCATCACTTACATGCAAATAGTTAGTTATAACTTGGTTTCTAATTGACATAGAGTTTAGCTTAGTTACATTAACGCCCGATTTTAAACCAACACTAAGGCTAATTTGGGTCGGCCCTCGTGAATTTGAACCGCGGTCAGATGACGAGAACGAGACCTGAGCTGACGCCCCCTCTCCAAACTTCTACATCCCACTAGTGAGAGGACGTTTGGTCTCGATGGATTTATTATGCACCAGACCCACTTATACGACAGTTCTTCGGTGAGGAATGCAAGGCGTTGTATTGGCATCATTGCCAACACATTAGAACTCATTGGGCGTCTGCTACAATCTTCGTAGATGTCGTGTGCAAACTGCATGCTGTGACAAGAAAAGACCAGCGTTCTGCTAGTTGCTCATTGAGATGAAGAGAACGAAACCAGAACTGGCACACACACACACCTTTCTCCAAACGCCCACACCATACTAGTTTGGCCCCGACGGATTTAACTGGCACCAGACCCGCTTACACGACGGTTTTTCAAGAGAATCGGGTCACAAGCTTGAAATCCTCCGATTCCGAAGCCAAGACCTTACCACCAATCCACCGCGGCCCGGTTGATGTAGAGAAAAAAAATAACGATATCACTGGAAACAGAAACGTACCTATTTGGTGAAACTGAAGAAAAAAAAAATGTGAATTTTTATCTAAATTCATGTTTTTAACCTAGTCGGATACCTTAACCCTTTCTAGGGCCGTGGGAAGTAAGCTTCCCACCCAATTTATCAATCTTTGTATGAAATTATGTAGGTTGGCTTAAGTTCTGACAAATTTTTTTAGAAAGACAGAAACTTAGATGCTTCAGTTCTTTATCTCAGACAAAATGATGTGCCTTGATTTGTTACTTAATTATTAATTAACCAAATTAATTAATGAATCAAATTAAATTTATCTCATAAGCTAAATGAATCCATTTTCTTATTCTAATTGCAAGCCTAAAAATATTTTAACATAATATGACTAGAAAAAAATGGCCCTTTAAAGGGTTAAACTATACTTTTTATAAGTAATCAAAGTTATATTATTTAATACGGCATTCTTTTATCCGACCGTTAAATAAGTGAATGAGTTCTTATTCGCAGAGTATCAAGTCCGCTTTGAAAAAAAATGCAACATTCTTTCAACAAACATCACATATTTATAGTTTTCCACTTGGAAAAAAGATAGATCTTATTAAACTCTGGAATCCATACATAGAAGTTTATTACTTCCTATTTCATTGTTTTCACTGATCCAATCTTTTGGTACTTGTTGTTTCAATTTCGAAAAGGAAAGATGGACCACATATTGAATTCTTGTTTCGAAATTTTAATATTTCCTTCGAGGGCGGATATAAAATGGAGATTAAAAATCTCTTCCAAAACATATTTCTAAAAATGGAAAAATATTTTTATTTGAAGAGTGGAATGTATGAAGTTTTTGATATTGAACTTGGTGTGGGATTGAACCGTTTTTATTAAGGAAAAAAAATTTTTTATGTGTGTGTGAAATATTATATGAAGTTTCGAATATTATCATGAATGAAAGGATATGGTTTTGTATTTATTAAACAAATGTTTGAAAGAAGTTAAATATTTAAAAGACAAAGTTACATGTTGATGTTATGTAATAACATCAAAATGACATCTAAATGATATAACCGGCGTTATGGAAATGAAAATATTTTCATTTCTAATTTTAAGTACTTTTTTTTTTTTTGCTTTCTTGAATACATAATATAGAGAAAGTATAGTAATTAAACTCAGATTTTGCAGAATATCCTCGTTTCAGAACTCAATCAGCTCGAAAAAAAAACATTTTTGGAAAATGTTCCTCTGTCTGTCTGTGAAAAAGATAACTCAAGAACAATATGAGCTAGATGAATTAAATTTGGTATACAAACATTACACCAAATTTGAAAATTTCTGTCAAATTTTGAGTGAAATCTATTCGGAGGAAGTTTGTTTGCCCATCGAATACAATTTAACACGATAATTACAAAACGAAGAGAGCTAGAGAGATAAAATCTGGCGCACAAATTTAGCATCTATAGAGTAGACATTTCCTAAATTTTGAGCTAAACTCAACAAGATATTGACCATCTGTCGGTCTGTACTTTAAGAAACACGTAAACGCGATCACTCAAAAACGCATTGATTTAAATATATCACATTTGGTTTGGAATTTTGTAATTATAAGCGTAGTTTTATGTCAAATTTTTGTTTCAATCAGTTTAGAAAACCACAAATTCATTTTAGAGTACTATTATCCGATTGCCTTTAATCGCCAAAAAATTCGCCAGGGATCACACGATAGTTTTCAGTAACAATGTTAAATTCTCGTCAAAAAATTCGCCAAGGATCACCCGATAGTTTCAGTAACAATGTTAAATTCACGCCAAAATATTCGCAAAGGATCGCAAGATAGTTTCAGTAACAATGTTAAATTCATGCCAAAAAATTAATAACTATCACAATAAGATGTGATAACTATTGTACGCCATTCCTATGCAAGGTGTTTTTTGAGATAACATCTTTATTAGATAATATAGATAAGTTATTTGGGATAATATAGATAAGTTATTTGGGATAATATAGATAAGTTATTTGGGATAGCATCTATACTTAATACGATAAGACACATAAAAAATATGTGTAATAAAATTCACTTACCAAGCGATATCATCTTTTCTTTTTTTATTTATGCAACAATTTAAAGTAAAGACTATTTTATATAGAGCATTATAATAAACAAAACCATCTTAACTTATTTAATTAAAGGGCAAAAAAAAAAAAAAATAGGCCGGGACAGCCTGGTTAGTAGGGAGTGGGGTTGCGAGTTCGAACCCCGTCGGCCAAATATTCCCCGTGTGTGTGGTGGATGGTGCACGTACAATTTAAAATAAAGACTATTTTATATAAAGCATCATAATAAACAAAACCATCTTAGCTTATTTAATTAAAGGGCAAAAAAAATAGGGCAGGATAGCCTGGTTAGTAGGGCTTTCGGTTGTGAGTTCGAACGCAGAAAGCCAAAGACTCCCCGTGTGCGTGGTGGTTGGTGCACGTATAATTCTGTCCTCCATGTCGAGAATAATACCACTGGAGGTACTGGTTCAGAGGTGATCGTTCTCTGATTCAAGGTTAAATTATGATCTGTGGATGAGTGAATGAAATGCGTGAATGAAAAAAAAGGGTTAATAAAAAAATAATAAAAAGGGTTGTGATGTGTGAGTATCTAAGACGTACTCATGGCCCTAAATGGCGCAACTTAAAAACAAGAGACGCTGTCTCGGCTTAAAATCACTGATGACAATTGTCATTAGAAACAACAACGAAAATAAATAGAAAACAATTACAGACTCTACCAAACGATTTTTAAAAACTATCAAACGCTAATTTTAACCTAAGTTATCGATAAATTTAACGATTGTCACAATATTTAATTAAACATTGCAAAAAATAACTCTGTAATAGATAAATAAATAAAATGATTTAAAGTATCAATATTTTCATTCGATAATGACAATAATAAATAATGACAATAATAATAATAATAATGACAATACGAAATAATATATTCTGTATAGAGGAATGTAGTTTTTAATTAATGAAAAATTAACTATTTAATTAATTTGCCACGAAATCTTCATTAACATGTTCAAAGCATGTATGAAGAACGTTTGACGAAAATAACTTAAGCAATTTGAAACTCAATAGTCAAAAAATTATTTACAATTTTTTTTTTCTTAATATGCATAAGTGTAACAATTTTGTACTGATATAATATATTTCGGAAATTCAGTACTTATTTATATATTTAAATTTAATGCTATGAGATATTGTACTCGCAAATAATGAAATCTGTTTGTAACAAAACTGTTTTTACATCATAAAATTCTGAAAAAATTATTTTTTTAAATCATTGATGAAAAATATAGTTTAAAAAAAACTTAAACTTTTATAAATATTACTCAAAACATACTGCTATTTCCAGCTTATTAATTCTCTTGCTATTGTAATGTGGAAATTCATAACTGTTGAAAAAGTGACATCTTCAACATCTCTGCATGGTATAAAATTTAGCAAACTGACACAGTATATTTCTCGTGTGCCTCTTAAAAGAAATATGAATTTTATCAAAACTCAAACGATACGGCTAAATAATCTGTTAGTTGCCAAAACGCAATTGAAAACTTTATTACTTTTTTTAATATTTTTAAAAGCAATAAAAATAAATAGAGCAAACTATATTGGTAATAAAGCTTTAATCAGTTGCTTGACTGAATGAGATTAGATATTTTAGAATTCTTTTTTAAAATACCTATTAGTCCATAAAGCAAATGAGTACCAAATTATATAGCCCTAAGCCTAACGATATACTCTATACAATGCTTTAAATTTTTATTCCAACATACTTGTAGGCAATTTAAAAATAGAATGACTAGAAAAATAGAAATGTTATTATATTTTGTTTTACTTTTTCCTTCCATTTTACAATATGATTACGCAATTATTTTAAATGATATTGCCCTGTTAATGCTGAAAAAAGTCCTGTATTCGAAACGATAGCAATAAAAAAAAATTAAGATTTTTCTAAATATTTTGTTTTTAGAAACTAATAGGCAATCCTGATAAAACAGTGCTTCGTTAAATTATTCCTTAGATTTGGTAGTTGATTCCTGTACAAATAGATGGCGCTGTAAGCTCGAAAAGAGTGGACTCGATGAAACTAAATTAAGCTGCTTTTAAACGTGTTGCAACAAAGTACGAAACTGCTTACACATGCCGATGAAATGCTTGCTTATGTTTTCCCGTATTTAAAATTTGCTTCAAATTTATTTTTAATTAAAAAAAACGAAAATATAGTAATAAAAAGGAGAAAAAGAATTAAAAGAAATATTTTATTTTAAGAGTAGCCGAGCAAAAGAAAGATAACGATGAAGTAAACATTCTGCATTTAGAACTAAATAAAGGCAATATAAAATTAAAATTAAAAAAAAATCTTAGTAAAAAAATTATTATTATGTTTATAGTTTACTTTTCTTAAAAAATAAAATTATATTTTTTAATTCGTTTCCTACTTTATACAATTATTAATTGTTATAAATATTATGGATTTTAGAAATAATCTGTTGAAATAATTAAAGGATAGTATGTTCTAATAATTAAATGATGAGCTGTTACTGGAAATACATAATTTTATATGGTTTCAAAATTATAACACATTATGAAATGTATGAAAAATCGAGTACAATCTTTCATCTGTTCAGACATGAAGAAAAAAAAAAAAGTCAATAAGTGTGTAAAAAGAAAATATCTTATTAATGATGTGTTTATCTTAAAACTATATAAAATGAATCAAAGAGATTAATAATTAACCAGAAAATAAAAAAAATGCATTTCAGTTAATTCTTAATTCTCATAAAAGTTGTTGCTATTGTTCAATTCCTGAAAATTGCTCATGTATTCAGAACATAAAAACTGTAAATATATCATAAACAATATTGCTTGCTTTAAAAGCAATACAATTTCAGAAGAAAAATGGCAGATGAAATTTCAGCAAACGATGAATGGAAAAAATTATCCTTTTTTTTCAGTCTTTTTTTTAAATTTATTTATTTATTTTGGCTTAGCGGTTTTGCTTTTTTTTTCCTTAAACAAACTGTAATAAGTTAAAAAAAACTTCCCAAACAAAAAATTGAACAATGTTTTTTTAATAAATTTATAATAACAACAAGCATTCTCGTTTTTTCTCTTTCCTGTTTTTCTTAAAATGTATATATAAAAAATTCAAAGACGAGTAAGCAACTTAAAAACAAAATCAAATATCACATTAAAAATATAGCATATATTTTTTTAAACAATGCAATACAGTTAACTGTGAAATCGTTACCTTAAATGATTCATGTATTTATTATGGAAGAAAATAAAAATAAAAAGTTTGTTTAAATGTTAGAAAATGCGTTTTAATATAATGCTTTTCATAAAAACATTTAACTTCTAGATAAAAATCATTTTTATTTTTTATTTATCATTATTATTTACCATTTCCAACAAAACTTTTTAAATAGCATTTGCTATCCTAATTATAAACAGAACGGGGATTATTGTTTTTCAGATACAAGAAATGGAGTTGTTTAGTCTCTAAAACTAAAATTTTATTTACGCGTCTTTAAAGTATGATTTGTAAAATAATGCAAAATGACGTATTTTAATGAGATCGGATTTCACGATATTGTCGATATTTTATTTTTACATGGCACTTCAATTTCAGTTACTGAAAGAATTTTCAAGCATTTATATGGAACTCTAAACACATAATTGCAGATATTTTACATTTTCATTACTATTATATTCCATAGTTTGCTTTAATGAATTTTCTTTCATGAATCTTTTAAGTTTCTTTGGATTATCTGACATTTCTCGAAATTTTCATAAAATAACTTTCATTAATTATTTAAAAAATGATAAAAATTATAATGTTATTATTATTATTATTTAAATAGATTTGATGAACTATAATATTTCAGATTAGAAGTTCGAATTTCAATTATTTTTTTTTCATAAATTCACTTTTCATTAAAAACAAAATTGCAACTTGACAGAGTTTTTTTTTCTTTTAATTTATTACCTTGTATGCAGCGTATATTTTAAATTTTTGGGATCTAATTGCTATTTTAAAAGTAACTTTGAAAGTGATGTTTATTATATTATATATCTACTGTTAATGAATGACTAATTCTTGGACATTCTTTATTTTTATAAACATTGAAATAACTACAATAAAAATTATTAAAGAAATCTTTTTAATCAAATGCACTACTTTTTTTAAAAAGTTTAAATGCTTCATATGTTTTAATTCCGAATTTTTCTTCGCTTATTTCTCATTATCAGAATTTAAAAATACATTTTGCACACACATGGTTATCATTTCATTATCTCATCAAAATTTAACTTTCATTCATTAATTTTAATTCTAAATGACTTTTAGTGCTGAATCTTCATTAAAATTTCGCATTTTTCAAAAATGAAATTACTTTTTAAGTCCTAGAATGAAATCGAAGTTAAAAATCCATGTATACATTTATTTAATTTAAAATAAAATAGTTTATTATGAATTTTAAACAATCTTTCTCAAAAAATTTCAAAGGTCTTTTAACCGAAATAAAAAATGTTTTGAGTGTAAGTAATTTAAAAGATATTATTCATTTGAATCCATTTATCAATTATAATATCCATTTAGCATTCATTGAATCCATTTAGCATTAATAATATTATTATGCTCAAATGTAAGCATAATTTTTTTAAATAAAACATTAAAATGGGAATTCCAGTTTCTTATTTAACTTAGTAACAATCTGACAGGCTATAACTTCCTTAATATGTGTATTTTGATTTTTTTTTTTTTTTTTTTTTTTTTTTTAAGGTTTGAAGAGCATACAATAAAGAAACTGGTTTTTGAACAAAGCTTAATAAGATACTACAAAACAGAAATTCATATGAATAATTGTTGAAAACAATTCAGTTTACTCCTTTAAATTTTTCATCACAAAGTTATTAGAAAGAATCAAACACAAAATCATAAAAAAAAAGAAAGAAAAGAAAGAAAACCCTTTGAAAAGAAAAGGAAAAAAAATTACATTGTAGTACACCACATACCCAAATGAGGGCGCCACAATCGAATTAAAATGGAGATATTGAACAAATGATGCCTTTTTGCAGCAAACGACTTTTTTCTTCATATCATAAAAAATAAGAAAAGAAGACAAGAAAGAAAGAAAATATGAGTTGGGAAAGAATTAAGAAGAATAAAGCTTTTTCTTTTCTTTTTTTTTTATTCCGATTCCTCTCGGGGATGTCATTATTTTTGAAGTACTGCTTGACTCGCGTCTTGAAATTTTTCCGAAGTTACCTTTGCAAGTGCAGGTCAAGAAATTCGATCCCCCACAGAATTTGAAGGATTTTATTTGACATCTTGGTTGTACTGAATGGCAACGGGAATTGACGTTTCTAGCAATAAAGTGTGCTTCTTTCTTTCATTCTTTCAAAAAAATTTTAACAGAAGAAATTATTGTACTGGTATTTATGAAAACTTTACTTTTGAAAATAAGTCGCAATTTCTGATTCTTTTTGCCTGCAGCCATATTGAAAAATATTTGTTCCTATTAACTACTATCCTATTAGTTAACAAATACGTATTCTCAATGTGATTTTTTTAATAATTTTATTAGAAGCTGTAAATAAACTATTATGAAATAATTAATTTTAAAAATTGTAAACTAATTATTCTAAATTTGTTATTTAAAGAAACTTACTTAGAAAACAGTAACTTAGAAACAGACTTAGGAAAAATTTAATTATGTTTTAGTAAATTTTAAATTCATTAATTTAAATGTAATTCCTTTTTAAGTTTTTTTTTCTTAAATATTCTTAATTCTCTTGTATAAAATTCAATTCAATTAAAATTGCTTGTTATTACTTTCATTGTTTATGTTTACTTGTTTAAACGTTTCGTATAAAATTAAGTCGATTTTCTTTTTTCGGTTAATTAAATAAATGCAAACTGAATTCTTAACTAAATGCATTCGTTTATTTAAAAAATTCGATGTAAAAAAAAAAAAAAACTGTGGCAGAATGTTTTGAACATAGACGGATAGACATGCATTTTGTTTCAAAAAAGAATTGTAAATATTTTTATTTATAAATTGGATTATTTTGTATTTTAATACTTTATAAAACTCTATTTATAATAAAAAATATGAATAAAAATAAAATGGAAAATATATTCGGATTTCGATATATCACATAAATATGAAATAAATGAATAATTCTGAGATAAATTTCTTCAATTCAATCTTAAATTTCAGAAGAAATCTTTTTTTAAAAAAAGGAAGAAAGAAAAGAAAAGAACAGCTGTTGCAAAATTTAACTCAAAACTTAGAGCAAATTTGTAACCAATCTGATTACTAAAAATGCATTACTTTGGAAATGATATTATAAAAAAAAAAGCCACAAAATTCAAAAAGTATTGGATAAAATGATTTGGTGTCTGACAAAATAAATAAATAAAAGGATCTCGTATATAATGTCACAATTGATAGTAACTCGATTAATAAGTATTCATCAAATAATAAACCAATTACAACGACAGAAAATTCCATTGTATTTAAAACTAATAGATACAGTGAGTCAAAGAGTCATTAAATGTTAAATGTGTATCTAAATGCAATTAAATTTTTTTAAGTTTTATAATACTTTATTTTTATAATAATGCTAATGATTCAGCAATTTATTTAATATCGAAAAAATAAATTTAAAAAAAAATATTTCTTTATTGAATTTTAATTGATTTTTTAATTGAAAAATTATCATAAATATTATTTTATTCATCAATATATAAATATTCACACCATATATACAGGGTGTTGCCGAATTCTCCCCATGTTTTCTGCGCCTCTATGTTTTCTGGTAATTTTTCATCTATTTAATGCCCATTATCCGTGCATTGAATTTGTCTTCCGAATTTGGCAACGCTATCTGCGAACATCGGAACTGATGTTGCAGCGATGTTTTCTGTTTCCTATTTTAGTTTTTCCTGAATATCTTTAAAACTCCCCAGTTTTCACACCATACGTTTATATCAAATTATAGACTATAAAATCCCTTACATTTCCAAGCTTTCATTTTTCCTCAAGTTTCAATATTTTTGCATTGGTTCTAAACTACGTTTTTGTTTTCAATAATTTACTACCCCCTCCCAGGCCATCAAACCCGCATGTTACCTACATGAAAAAAAACTCCTAAATGGGCTTTCACTTAAAAAAATTAATGCTTGAAACATAATTTGCTATTTTTTTATTAATTTTTTACAGTTTTCAACAGTTTTCGGACTCCCAATATTTTTGAGATTTTCGCCCCAATAAACGTCGTTAGGGATACTATGTTATAGAGTGATTCTTTATCCTCTTGATGCCTACTATCACCCCTCTGAATTTTTCGGTCAAATTCGGTAACACCCTGTACATATATAAGATTTGTTTTCCAAGAAAATAATTCCCTTTTAGAAATTGATGGTCCGTTTAATTTTATGGAAAGGGAAATCAAATGATTATTTCAAAAAAATATTATATATGCAAATTAATCCATATTATTTATTTTATGTAATAGAAAAATATTAATAAACATTTCGATAGATTTAAAACAAAATATTCGATTTAATTAGCTCCATCAAACAATCCGAATTAAATTAGCATTATTACTGAATCGAATTAATCTATTATTTATCTATCTGAAATTAATTCCAAATGTTTTATATCACTAATGGAAATTACACTGCTTAATGATGCAAATTAATAATAAAACACAATTCATTCTACCGAAATTGCTATGAGGGACTGACTACAGTAAGATTTGAGAAAACAAGCCTCTGAAGTCGTTTGCTGTTAAGAACTTCCTACTAGCAAACGATTAGTTACTTTCCTACTAGATAAATATCGCAAACGACAAGAGAAGAAGAAATGGGGTGATGTAGAGCCTAAATCATAATCCGCAACCCACCAAATGATATTACACTCCGCTTTCCTGAAAGGGGCAGCATCAACAGGAAAAAGTGGAGCCCAGAGCCATCTTATCGTCCGCTAACGCGGAGAGTTCATTCCCCGCTCGCTCGGAGCAACACCTCCTCGTTCTTCTCCTGCCTCCAAGCAGTCTGACTGCCCTTGCTACTCAACCGCCACCCCTCACGCTATCGTTTGGCAGAATGCCAGCCCCTACCTCTCTTTCCTCCGCTAAATACGTCAGAGCCTTTTAAATTTCGACCTTGCAGTGCAGTGAATGTATGCTCTGAACAACCTTCGTTCAGTTTCAGATTAACTCACCCTAGGTTACTTATTTTCTTTTGATGTTTTTTTTAAAACTATAACCGCAACAGTGGGGAGAGGGGGTCATAGGTCAAAAATAGTTGGACGATATTACACAGGTGGCGTGCGCAAGAGATAGCTGTTTCTAAAGTTTGGTAGATGTTTTTTTCTAATAGCATTTTTTGCTATTGGTTTTGTTTTCTTTATTCTTAGAAGTATACTTACATCTAAAACTAAGTTGTTACAATTTTTTTTCAGACAATCAACGTTTATTTTCTACCCGCAAAAATATGCGTTATCAAACTAACAGCTACAATTTATGATGTTTTATTTATTTATTTTACAAAATCCTTCTCCGAAAAAAATTATGCATATCAAACGATCGTTTGTCCATAATTGTTGACAATATTTTCACTTTAGGAAAAATTAAAATTATGACAGTAATTTCAAGATATGATTTGAAATCTGGCAAGAATTTTTAAGATTTATGATAGGATAGGTTTTTTTAAAATATTTTTTTTGGGGGGAGAGGGGGATTGTGAAATGGTAAGTTTGCTGATGTTTTTACGAGTTTGATCTGTAACTGAATTAGGAGAAGATACTTTTACCCATCTATCTGTTTCGGAAACTGAAATAGTAAAATATTGACAGAATAAACAAAGATATTTATGCTTATGTTCTTCGTATCTCTCCTGAATTATAGAGGCAAAATCGTTGTATTAAAAATATAAAACAAAAACCGTGTAAATGTATTGATTTTAAAACACGTTTATTTAATCAAAATTATTTTATGTTTATAAAGATAAAATTTCATAATCGAATTTTCACTCCTTTTCTGATATGCTAGAGATGTTAAACGTTTTATTTCGTATATTTTCGATGACAATGCACTGTTTTAATATTTTCAGAAAGCTATTAGTTATCAGATTAATTTAATCACATTTGGGTTTCATAACCCGTTAGTGAATTCGAGAAAAGTATTATTTCAAGATTTCATAATAAGTATAATATTGAATTCAAAATGCACAAACCAATTGTACTGGATTGGCATTTAAAAAATAAAATTATAATAATAATTTCCAGAAAACAATGTCCTTGGAGAAAGAAATTTGATTACCTTGAATCTGAAAAGAAATATAATACGCAGAGTGTTTCAAAACAGTACAGAATTTGAATATCAGTGATATAAGAAAGCAAATCATTCTTACAAGACAATGTGAAGCAGCAAATCCATGGAGGAAGGGGTGGTCACTGCAAGGAGCACTTTACCAATTAATAAGATAAAATTAAGGAAAAAAAAAAAAGATTCAACAGCCCAATTGCATGAGTAAAAGTACGCGAAGCGGGTACCGCTTAGGATGGCAAGGCCTTTGAATAATTAATTTAAAAACCCCAAAGCTTTGTTCCTGGTATCGCGCTTTATTTATTACTGTTTTTATATTGATACGGATGTATTATTCCGGAAATCATGATATGCGCATTGCGAATTTTTACTCCAATAACTTTTGGCGTATACTGTTCTCAAAAATCGAACTGATGGATGAATTTCCGTAACAGTACATAAAATTTCATCCAGTTGGACTTTTTCAGCAGAGAGGAAAAGTTCAAAAGGCGCAATAAGGCGAAATAATAGCCATTCTACTCCAAAACACAACACGAAAGAAGAGTTCACAAGAACAGCAGTCGCAGCAAGCAATAACACATAAGCAAAATAACACTCCAGAAGAATATTTCATTCATTTACGGGCCTAAGCTCAACTCCACTAACCCTATACGTCTGTGCGCCTCTACTTTTATAGCTCCTACGCTGATTCATCAAACATTCTAGAACTGAGCTTGAAATTCAAGTACGAATGGAAAACCAAGATGTGCGAATATTCGGAGACCTTCATTTTTTTTTTTTTTTTTTTTTTTTTTTAATCATGTCGTCAAATGGCCGCCAAGAATAGGGGTCATTTACACAGCATCCATTCAATAGTTATTCAAATATCTGTAAAACCCTCTTTCTTACTATGAAGCTAACTACACAGGGAAGTAATATTACAGATTCGTAACAATACCTGACTACTCCCCCCACTTTAACTGGGAACATTCGAAATATGGGGATGCGTGTATGTCGATTAGTGCTCACTTCCCCACTGAGCATAGAGATGGTGTGAAATTGAATTACTTCCTAACAATGACGGCACATACTTCCTGCCAGAGGGGTTGGTGGAAGGACTCAACCATAATTTTCACCTTATTTCTATCGAGATGACGGTCATTCATTTTTTCCGAATGCCTTCGGTAGGGAGGGTAAAACTCCGATGTGACTACTATGTGCATTCTTTATTTTTATTTATTTAATTCCCTGACAAACAGGCACCTATAATGGTCATCATTTGGGCTTTCCACTCTATTCTCTTTTATAAAAATTATTGATTTCCCTTGCCTGATCTATAAAGTTTGTCTAATAGTTTTTTTTACACACTGTATAATTATCATTATTGAATTTGGAAAAAAGTAATACGGTAGTAACATATATTGTTAATACTTCTTTCTCCACTAATACTTTTATTTCCATTTTTGCGATTTTATAAATTTCAGTCTTGTCCATCTGTGTATGTATTACTTATTTCTCGCTAGCACCAACGCGCAAAAGTGGATAAAAAGTAGGAGATAATAGGCATTCACCAGTGGTCAAGACTGAAAGAGGGTCCTTAGTTATTACAAATTATTTTATAATAATTTGTAATAGCCCTATTTTATAATAATTACTTTTATAATAATTTTTACATATAAATTTTTATATAGCCGCTATTTTATTATAAATTTGTTGGATTCGAAATTTCCTAATTATTAGCAAAAATAAATAAACTGATTATAAAAATTCGAAAATACAAAAATTATTAATATAACAATTTAAAAATTATTTTTAGTATTCATTTTTTATCGCATTTGAGAATTTTGTATTTTGAGTCACATGGCTCATTGAACGTCGAGTTAATAACAGTTATTTCATAAATCTGTAATTTTGATAAGAAACGGCAATATTTTCTTTCATGGATATATAACCGCTATTTTATAATAAATTTATTGTGTTTGAAAATTACTAATTATCAGAAAAATTAATAAACTCATTGTAGAAATTTGAAAATATAAAAATTATTTTTATCGTCCATTTTTTTATTGCATTTGTGAATTTTGTAAAGACGAAAATAACAGTTATTTAATCAACCTGTAATAATATAAAGTAATTTTGATAAGAAACGGCAATATTTTCTTTCATTGAATAAATCTTTAGAATCACAGAATAATATATTATTTATGCACAATTAAGGAACTCAAAGTTTCTTTATTATTAACAAAAATTAATTTAATGAATTACAGAAATCAAAAAAATATATAAATTATTAATAAAAATATTAATAATGATTAAAAGTAGTCGTTTTTTATTTTTCGTTTTTAAACAATATAACTAAAAAATTTCAAACAATATGTGTGGCACTTACAGAGGGTCCCAAAATATTCAACGATAGGGATCTCCAAAATATTTAATCTACCCACTTTAATTAACTTTCCTAGCTGTGCGTCTGGTTTATACTGTGTTCCATAATAAAATTTTGAAAATTTTAACTTCAAAGAAATTGAATAGAACCCCGATTGGGAACAAAATCATAACTATTTAAAAAGGGTTAGACAGCGATTTTGTTACTAGTTAAACCGGTTTTTAGAAGATTATTAGTTTTTTTTATAAGCTCGCTTAGGCGATTTACTACGAAAAACAAGTTAAAACGTATCATTATAACGATCCTTCAAAAATGATTCTTTTACGGGTGCGTGGGGGAAAGGGAGATATGAGAAAAAAATATTCATAATATAAAATCATAAAAATACATCTTCTAAACAGTGGCATAGGGAGGAAGCAATGATTCGTGACATGAAAAATAGTACTATTTTGTCAATCGGTGCACTCCATCAATTTTTGATATTATTTGGACAATCAGGAAATTAAAAAAAATATGTCGCCCTTAATTATAACGGTGTATCAGAAACATGAATCAAATATATTGTAAGAAATAAAATAAAATCATCGTTTCATATCGTTTGGTTGTTTATTCAACCTAATTTATCTTTAAAATAGCATTTTATCTCCTATTATCTAATTTAAATTATTTCATGAATGTAAAAATACAATTTTGTAACCGATTCATCCATTTATTTCCTGGATTGTGAGAGTTTTGAAATTGCATTCATTTGTGCATTCTCGATAAAAATACACTATTAATTACTGATAAATTAAATTAAATTTTGATTTCATACTAAAGGCGCCATCTGGTATAAAAGTTAAGAAAAATGTATTCAATATTCCTTAGCATTAATACATTTTTTAAAAAGAAAATTTGCAAATAAAAATGAAGTTTCAAGAACTGATGTAATTAAATTTATTTTTATTTTTTACGTACTGACAACATGCATTTTGATTAAATGCTAGTATATATATATATATATATATATATATATATATATATATATATATATATATATATATATATATATATATATATATATAAATTTTTCAACAATAAATCCACACCATAAATGTTGACATATCGATAAAAGTCAAGTGTCGATAAATCCTCATTAACAGCACATCGATGAAGGATCACGTCATGGCAAGCCATATCTTAATATTTTTCAACAGTCAGTCGACACTATAAAAACGGACATGTCGATAAATGCCAACTGGCGACAAATCATCATTAATATAACGTCGATAGAAGTCGAAATATTGGCTAATGATTACTTTAAATTGTAGGTGCTTCAGAGATAGTGTATGTTAAATGTGACATGGGGAGTTAAACTTCCTGCGATTGGTGTGGCGTGAAAATTTGAAGAAATGGTGCTAGTTGAGGTATCACCTAATTGTCTGACCAAATTCGACTTGTGTCCAAGAATATTCCTCGTGTCGCTTCAAAATCAGACAATTAATTACATTAAACTAATCCAAAATTATTTAATTTTATTTTCTATTAGTGAAATGAATCTAAAGATGATTTTTATAATTGAGAAATAAATAAATTTAAATTTTTTAAAAAATAGTTTTTTTTCTCCATTTTTATTAGTGCATTATGCACCATATGTTATTATATTAATTATTTCCATTTTATTTATTTTTGAAATTAATTAATTCTTAAATTTACTATCAAATAGCAACATTATCTCAGAATCAAAAATTAATTTAATGAATGATTAACCAACAATTTTGAAAGCGTTAAAATAGTGCATTTACTATCGAGAACACACAAGTGTATTTAATTTCAAAATTTTTACACATTACGAAGGGAATGCAAAAAAAATTACATCTCTGCATTATGAAATAAATCGTTAAATTAAAGTCAGTTTTGTAAACAGAATGCAAGAGGGTAAGCGATTTATGATGTTTTGAAATAAATACCTGATCAAACCATAACCTCTATTCAAGCTTTGATTGGTCCATCCGTTACTTTTATTTAATACTCTGGTAAAGAGTTCTCTGCAGCTGTGGTCTTTGCATTTACTCCCTATTATAAGAATGATTTATTTTTGTCTGTCTTGTCTATTTAAGTTTGTCTCCCAATTTTTTATTCATTCTGTAATAGTCATTGATGTCACAGAATCGAAAGAAAATGATCTGTATTTTGTATATCAGTCGCTCCATCTAATTATTAAACATTTTATTAAAATTTTCAGTACTATTGTATTATAAAAGTTAAATCAATCATCGTAACAGAAAAATAACTATTAAACTATTATAACTATTTGTACAACTAATTAATAGCAAGGGAAACAGAAAAATAACTATGACTGTATTTTATTCATCGTTTCTTTCATAGAGTCTAACAATCAAATCCCTTGGAAGTGCTTCATATTAGTAACTTTAAAAGTTATCGTTAAATAACTATTATAATTAATTGTTATCTTTGAAATAATAAAATAAATTAACTGCATATCATTCATCAATGTTAGAAGGAACTTCGTTCAATTGGGTAATCAAACCCATAGATTATTTGCTACATTGATGAATTAAAAAAAAAGAAGACTTTAATTATTTTTTTCACAACCAAAAGTACAATACTACTAGTTAGTTTCAGTTTCGTTTTGATAGTCAAGAGAAACAATTCCGATTAACTCGCCATCGATTGATGACTTCATACCCTATCCCTTCCTCACTCACTCCCACCCCCCACAGACCCCCTCACACACCTGAATCCCGACGGAATCACCCCCACCGTCAACTAGCGACACACAACGGAGCAAATTCTCACTGCAGCGGCGGCGGCGGCGGCAGCGACATTGAAAAACCGAATGGAAAAGTCCCTACCCTCTCTCCCCGCCAGTAGTAGAATCGTCCACACAGCTTCCGTCTGTGACGTCACACGCCGGTTGAGTAAGTCCTCTCCCTAGCGCGCATTTGCACTGCTAGCGATCAGATGGACGCGAAACACCGTCGCGGGTGCAGCTCTTTGAACACCCCTCGCACCCGGCTGGACTTAGCACTCCCCCTATACGGTATATATCCAACAGCATCCACTGATTTTCCATCAGAGTGAATTCGCGTCTTGTAGCTGCAAGATGTGTCGCCTGTAGTAGTTAGTTAACTGCTGTGGTGTTGCCAGTTTGAATGAATGAAATTAGTTGATGTTTAATGTGGAACTTGGAAGAGTGTGTTAGTAGTAGCTGCAAATTGTTCTTCGGACCACGGCAGCGATTGCTGTACCTGTGGTTGGCCAAAACTGTGATTCTTCTACTAGTTTTACTCTGCGATGCTAAGATATTTAACGCACAAACTTCGCACTCAGTCACTAAATGAAAGCGAAGCGTACCATGTCAAGGTAAGAGTTTGTTTTTATTCATACCATTGGAATGGTAGTCCCGTGGATAGGACTTCGGTTTTTGTTCGGAACGAATGAAGATTTTTTTTAACATAAAAAAACAAGCGATAAACTTTATTAAATTTTTCTGCATAAAAGCTAACAATATTTTTTATTAGGTTTGCTTTTATATAAAAAACAAACGGCAAACTTTATTAATTTTTCTAATGGAAAAGAATGCGATAAAATTGATTTTTAAAATTGCTTCATTGTGAACAATGCATAAAAAAAGTCTTCGAAATGCTGCGGATCGGATTATGCATAATTTCTTCCCATCTCCGCAATATTCTCTTATAATTATTATTAAAACTAATTTATTAGTTCGCTTTACGCCATAAAATGCGGTTCTGTATTTTTTTATTTTAATCAATAGAGTTTAAAATATAAGAAAGAAAGAAAAAAAAATAGTGGATCAAATATATTACGAACAGTTTATCTTTAAAGTATAAATTAAAGTTGCAATATTTTATATGGATGCATGCGTTTCGATGCAATGAGCTGTAATCATTTGGCATTTTTAACATTTTACTGATTTTATTTCAAAATTTTCATTAAATAGGGTTTTTGAATTATCTGGAAAAGCCGCTACATTTTTTGAAAAACACATGATTAAAATAAACTTGGTTTCAACAACTTGTTTCTATGAAAATTCGGCTTTTCACTCTTAAAATATTCCGAAATCATCGTACAAAGAGTATTACTCATTTATTAGAGGTCTTTCCGCTTTAATTTATTATAGACGACTGCTATATAATTGTTATAGCAGTGTTTTAAAGAAAAATTCTGGAAGATTGAACTTTTAAATGTTTTGTTTCACTTTAAAAGTTTGTTATTAAAGGATTTTAATAATCGATTTGCAATTATTCGATAAAGCGTCTGCTATTTAATTGTTCTGAAAGAACTAATTATAATTTTGGATTCCAACTTTCGGAATTTTTGCCGTAGATGGCATATATGTAAAAAAAGAATCAGGATTCTAGTATAACTTTTATGCTTCGAAAAAGAACTAGTTTGCATTTTATTGTATTTACATAGTTGTATATGTTGCATAGTAAATATGCAACTAAAGCAGCAAAAATGCAGAAGGGAGCGGGTAGTTTCAGATCAATTGGAACATTTTGAAGATTTAATGTTTCGGCCGTTTTGGGCGCCGGTATCGATTTATCGAGTTCCTGATGTCTTGACTGCTGTAAATCTGTCGATAAATCCTTTTATTCTTCATTTCGTATCGTCCGAAATCGTTGGTTAAATGGCGAGCATAAGCGATGACATCCATCAAGAGCGTTATCGTCTGCTTTTTCTTAATGATGGAAGTGAAACGAATTAAGTTGCGATTGCCTCCACAGCAAGAGGAAATTGAATGTTGCTAGAATACTTAGTTTCTGTTAGTGTTTTAAAGTCATTTAATGCTTGTCGCTTAAACCTCATACCTTGTTCGTTTTCATCGGATTTAAGATTAAAAAAGGAAAATTATCTTTCGTTTCATTTCTGAAGGGAATTTGCGGATCAAAAATTATTTACTTCCATAAACGTCGATGAGATTTAAGTAATGTCAGTTGTAACTGGATTATAACTTTTCCGTCTAATGTCACATAAGGAAAATTTCGAAGGTCTCCCAATTTTTTTCTGTTCTGGAGACCTTGTGATTTAATTGCCCTTGCTGCATAATTAATTATCATTTGCTTTCTTTTTTGGAGCTTCTTGTATCCGTATTCTCTTAATTTCCATATTTTAATAGAACTACTATTCTTTACCACTATCATCATGCTAGTTTTTTTGTATCTGCATTCGAATTTTCCATCTCCTTAAAGAAATGCACACGTGCAAGTTGTTCCATCTTTAGGACTACGGATGCATAATTTTTAACGTAATTAATCGTTTTTTAACTGATTATAGAATTAATATTGAAGATGAATATAATTGAAATTCATCGTGTTTGGATTTTTGATTTGTTAGCTTGGCAATCTACTCTCCTTAATAAGTTTTATTCAACAATTTCAAGATAATTTCGTGAATTTGCAAATAGCTCTGTGGTTTTTTTCTGTTTATTTCACGGTGATTTTGGGTCCGTGAAATGTTTTTTCCGGATTGTAAGGATAGGATTGCTACATATTTAATTAAAATTAGAAATATTATTCGTTTTGAAAGTTTTAAATTTGTCATACTTGGAAACTCGTCCTATTATGACAAAAACTGGAAACTCGTCCTATTCTTTTAATTATCTTTTATAAAAACGAGTTTAAAATTTTGATTCAACAACGATATTTCATTATTTGGGATAATCTGACGATATCTATTCGTTCTTTTGCGTTTTGGTTTTGTTCAGAATTTAGTTATCAGAACTTTAAATTAAATATATTAAATTTTTTCTTCCATGTCGTGTTTAAATTTATTTAAAGGTTTATCTTAGCCTGAGTTGCTTATTATCTTATCAACTGATTATGATAAAGCACCCTAAGCGTTTTTCTTTTTTTAAAACTTCTGTACTACCGTATTAAAGTTTAAAGAAGTTGGAAATCGTTGAGATTTGATTTATTCTTAAATAAAAAAATTTGTAGGGTGGTTTTTTTTTTTTTTTTTTTTTTGCCTTCAATCTAGCGTGGAATAGCTCACTGCAAATTTAGTTTCAAAGAAAATTTTATCTTTGCAGTTATACATATTGTTAGTTGTTTTTTTTTTTGCATTGATTTAATGATCTTTCGATTACTTTGCGATTATTTCATCAATAAAATTTATAAATCATGCATTTTTTTTAGGAAACAATACATCATCGCTCGTCTGTTGACATAGAAGAAAAAAATTTCACAAAGGAAAACTATATTCTCGCAGATAAAAAAAAATAAAACAAAACCGGTCGAAAGCACACATTTTATTTTGTTCAATTCGCTGGATATTGAATTGACTGAATAGCTTTTAAATTGATACAATGAGAGATCCTTTATTAAAATAGCCTGCATCTTGCACAAAATGGATGAATTTATATAAATAGCAATCAACGATGTGCGAAAAGCCTATTTGTTTGGCAAACGAGTTTTAAATTTAGTTTTTCCATGAAACTCGCTGAGTAATCGGCCAGCCATGGATAGTTTGTCCTAATGTCTTTTTTACGGGAGCGTAACCGCTATGCTGCCGTGATGTCACTTTAACTGATTCAACCTTTCGCAATGATAATTGCATTACTAACTGGTGTGTTTATGTTGTCAAATCATCGTTACGGGTTCTAAACCGTATTCTGTAATGCGATGCGATATGACAGGAAAGGACGTTCATGTTGGTAGTAATATTTGTCTCGTAATTTTAAAATTGGGAAAGTAATTCGGTCGGTAGTAATTGGCAACGATTAGAGCTCAGAGCTGCGTTTGATTTTAAGAATCTTTAAGCCTCACAATAATGAACTAGAATTCAGATGGAAAGTTTTAATGGGTAGTATGTTTTTGTGAGAATGATTTTATGGTTCTTTAGAATTTTAATAGTGATATAATAAAGCATGCGGAAAATGTATAGGATTGTTAAGATATTTACAAATTGAATTGATTCTTTTTTGAAATGGTGCATTTAAAGATAAATATTTGTGACACGATGCCAAAATGGCTTTTCGAATTAAGTAATGACAGTTATGAATTGTCGAATATAATCGTTTCATGCTATGAATTATTTTAGAAGCTTTTTCCAAAGTGGTCAGATTTTTGTATAAATTTATTTTCTATATCGACGTGTTAAAATGTCTTTCAATTATTGAGCGTAAAAATACATTTTATTTAATGAGTTGAACTTTCAGATTTTGAAAGCTTTTATCGAAGTTTATATGATCGATGACTTTCATATACTTGAAAAAAAAAATAGTTCAAAGAGAAGTAATGGAAATTAATTAATATTTCATGTTTTATTAATTCAAAGAATTTCTTGTAAAACTATTTTTTATAAAACGAGTAAATCAGAATCTAAAACAGGTTAGAAAAAAGAAATCGTATATATTTTTTTCTAATGGAATACTATATTCTATTGAATTTCCGACCCTACCTGTTGTGTACATTTAAAAACGGGAATTTTGCAACCGGCTAAATAGGTATATTAATATCATCTCCTTTCTTTCGCGTAGCATTGCTTTAGCTAATCAAAATGTCAAAATTAAATGATTTTACTGTATTATACCTGTCGAGTGCTTAGGATGTAATCATAAATATGTGCTGGTCAAATTTCTAAAGGATTTTTCTGGAATATTTAGTAATTGCAGAATGTTGATATGCGATTAAAATTGCGAACAATGAATTTTTTTAATTATTTGTATTATTTAAATTGGGGAAAAACTGTTTATCAAAGCTCTTTGGCGATAGATTGATATATTTGTCAATGGGTTTTTTAATCGCTTATTTTCATAATATTCGTACTATGAGACAAGTATAATTTTCTTAAAGTATTTTCATATTACTTGCAAAATAGTTAATTCGAACAGTTTAATTTAATTGTAAAGTTTACTGCGAGTTAACTTGATTATTTTTAACTTAGCATTTATTTCATTGTCAGCCGTTTTAGACGGATTTAATTAATTGTTAGAAAGAACTTTATAAAATTTTTATTTGAAATATGGCATCATTTTATATCATTCGGTGATCATTATTCCATCGCATGCGTTAAACTATAATATGTCGCTAGATACGCAGTCTTTGCAAATATATATGCTATAATCCGCTTGAATCGAGTTTTGCAGAAAATACTCAGACAAAATTTAATTTTGTTTTCGGAGGAATTTTCTAATGTAATTCCTCGAAAAGTTGCAAACGATTTTTTTAAATATATAATTCAGTAATCATAATTGAATATTTGAATCGTAATCGTTAAATTCATCGCATTTAATGCAGGAATATTTTAATAAATCTACGTGCTTTTTCGATTTAAAATAATATTTGTTTTTTTTTTAAGTATTTTAATCTTTTGAGTACTATTGAGTTTGCTATGATTAACTATTATCTGTTACATACTATAGTTGTATAAATTAACAAAAATTTGAAATTGCCAATTTCCATACATATTTGAATATTTCATTTGTTTTTCTTGCAAGACTAATTTGTGATCCAAATTAATCTTGCTGTTTTTTAGATTTATGCTATTTTAAAATGCTTTATTTACAACAAATTTATGAAAATTCGAGTAATTGCAGTTTTTGTGAACTATCTTGGTTACATTGCTCGTTTGTACGTCTTTTTCAGTTTAAAAAAAATTTATGTCGCAGAAATTCGGTAGTATGATCTAAAATCATTGGACTTTAGATTCAAATTAATTTTCACAACATTTAAAACAATCAAATTTTTCTAAGCGAAATTAAAATGCATGAAAACATTGAATTTAAATATAATTCTTATTTCAATGGATTGAAATAAAAATATCTAAAACATCGTATTTGGTAAGAATGATTATATTTAATTATACGCGCTGTGATGAAGTTGGTGAACGAAGATAATCTGTAGTTACTGAAGTTATTGTAGTAAAAGTGTATAGTAATTTTTACATATTCAGTTAGATAAAAAATTTTAAAGTTAAAAAAAATTAAATTTTATTCTTTATTTATTAAAATAATTTTGTAATCTCAATGAAAAATAAATCTGTACTATTATAAAATTGTATTATTTATGTAAGTTTATCATTTTTCGGTACAAAATTTGACAGTATATCCCTCTGGTTTAGTAAGCCTTTTTCCTTGAAGGGTTATTAACATGTTTGCTGCTTTGATTCGGTCCACTATCTAATATGTTTAGATTTTTTTCTCTTAATTGCAGTATATAAAAAAAAATGTATATTTGAATAATTGGTGTGGATCACATGTGATTCACGCTGTAAACACCATATTAAAACAAGTAGAAATAAAACATAGGCGTGTTCTATTCTCTTCAAATTCCTCATAGGCTGAGATCACGAATATAGGTGACGCGGTACTCAACATTTTAAAACGATTTTATCGTATTGGACAGATTGTACATTTGTTGAATAATTATGCTTTACACAGGACTTCCAACCATTTGAAAAGACACTGTTGTTCTAGTGGTAAAGTTCGTAGATCGCCGGTTGAAAATTTAAGACCTGATCTGCTAGTTTTCTAAACCTTGTTTGTGTTGCTACATAGTCGCGGCCCAACGATTTCACGATGATATGACGTGGAAGTTTCAAGAGCGCGCTACCGGTTTTTTTACCCCTAATCGAATCATTATTTAAAAATGCGAGGTCCATTCGTAAAAATCATTTGGAGTCTTTCTCGGATTCTCTCTAATAAACTTGGTATGCCATAGAATATCTTGCATGGTATTGACGTAAATAGTTACAGAATATTAACTTTTGGCGCGGATTTAGCAATTTTACGGAATCTGTTTAGTCATCGGCTAGATATTTGGCGATTAATCCCAGACATGCAGTTAATAGCATCCAAGAATCGAATTTGTGTTTTGGCACGTTTTTCACAACGGTTTGCAACAAAAATGTGACACAAAACTGCATTTGTAGTCACATATCTTGCACTAAATTTGATATATTTAAGTCATTGCATTTTTGAATTATTGCATTTACATGTTTCTGAAAGTACAGACCGACAGACGGTCAACCCGCTGATAGATTTGGCTCAAAATTTGACAGGTGTCTACACTATAGATATTAAATCTGTTTATATATCTAGCTCTCCTTGATTTTTAATTATCGTGTTAACTTATATTCAAACAGCTGGACAGACGGACTTGCTCTGAACAGATTTTACTCAAAATTTGATAAAACCTGCAAATATGGTGTAAAGACGTATACCAAATTCCAACAGTCGAGCCCGAAGGCTTTTTGAGTATCTTTGTCACTGACGGACGAAAATTTTCCAAAAATGTGTTTTTCGAACTCGGGCAGATCTGAAAAATGGAGATTCGTCAAAAACTCATGTTCGAAATTTTTTTGACGTTTACTGTACCTTCTCTATACTACGTATACGAGAAAATAAAAAAAGTTAACCTTTATATACCTTCAAAATTAGATATTTATCCACATTAGGGTTAATCGACGGCAAAGTTCTTAAAAAGAAGTTCCATTCAGTGTAGAATTTGATACGAGTTGAGCACGCCTACGTTTAGTTTGTATCTCCTTGTTTTAAGACGTTGTTCACCGTACGAATCGCCTACGATTCACATTATTGTAATTAAATTCTCTTCTCTCTATATAAAGAGATAGTAAGTTAGTAACCATCTTTTAGATAATACTTCCGAACCACAAGATTGAATCATGGTCACGAACGTGTTAATATAACTCAATAAAAAATAAATCTGACGAAATGAGAAAAGGGCCAGAATTATTTTTTTTAAAGAAGCTAAAATCTTGATGTCGGGGGGAAATCAAAAGTCCACCGCGTATTTTAACTGTGTCATAGATTATCGCAGCTTAATTTATTTCTTGCTAGAATCTACTATAACGTCGCCATGATTTGGTAATATATTCTCGGGATTGTAATCGGAAGATAGTAAATTCAATACCCGATTCAACGAAGGATATAGGACCGTAGTAGCTTGCTAATAAGGTTTCTATTTCAGGACCGTTGAGTTCTAAGTAACTCCGAAACCACTCCACAAAAATTGCTGTAACCCCCGCTTGTACGTAACCATACTTACAACTCTATAACCATGCAGATTGAACCGTTGAGGTTAAATGTACTTCCTTCGTGTATAAAGCGGAAGCTTAAAGAGGTGGTTCCGATGTGGTTGTCGTTCTCGTCATTTACTTGCGTTTCAAAACTGTGAAGTCCTTTCCGAAATGAACCTTGTGTTACTTTAAAACTGGATGCAAATCGAACCAAAATCCACTATGGATTTGCGTATACTAGGGGGTTAGAATATATGTATATTAATGTGAGGAGATTTAACACATTCTTTTGGTATGGTGTGAAAATTTAGAGAACGGAATACCCAAGCAAGTGTTGTCCACGCTTTTAGTCGAGATTTATTACCACAGGTTCGTTCCAAAATATGCCAAAACGATTAGGTTTTTCTACTTCCAGGTTTTATTATTGAGTCCATGCTTTTATTTTCGTAAAATAGTACTTATGGTAAAATTTAATAGAATATTGGTATTTCTGCATTTTGCAGTTTATGCTTTGCAAATTAATTAGTTAATGACGCTATGATGATTATTAGCTTCCAAAATCTACTTAATTTCTAATGGAAATGTGGCAATTACAGGCTTATGTTGCTTTATAATTTCCAATATTTTCTCGTATTAACCTGATTTAGGATTTATAAACTAGAAAAATGCGTGTTTCATGAGAACTACTCAGCTAAATTTTATAATACATTTAAATCCTAAATTATTGACGCAGAACTGCGACGATCGCAATGCTCGTGTGATGGAAGGCGAGTATTCGAAATTGATTCCACTGTAAATCAGCCGTGTATGATAATCCATGCATGCTAATTTTTCCGTGTTGTCAAACTCCTCGCTGACATGAAAGTTTTGAGTGGAGCGCCATCTCAGTTGCCGTCCTCGTCATTTAACCGGGAAATAAAATTGTGTTCGTCCCGTAATGGGCTTTTTAGAAATCGATATATAATAAATTTCCATGTTTAGATTTTTCTATAATTTCGTATCTTCCCATGAAAAGAATTTTCCTAATCATGTGTTTAGAAATGGTATAAACTAGACAAATGAAATATGGGTATTGCACCAAATTTTTATTTCCGTTTCAAACTTCGAACGAAGTCGGTTTGCGCGGAAACTGTTTTTGCCTGCGAATACAACGCAAACTTAAGTTAAATGAGTTATGGTTTTATGAAAAGTGCATATTTGTATCATAATCGGTATTAAATCTGCCTAAGGGTTGATTGTCGCCGGGGTTATTTGTGTATATTCAAATGCAAATCTGAAACACAACTAGCTACGTTAATGAAATTCGGCATTAATGATTTTTGTATAGTTACATGATCCTAAGATATTTAGAAAAAAAAAAGCTCAACTTTTTGCTGATTTTTAAATAATTAAATATCCTTAATTTTGAAAAGCTATTTCATAGTGACCATCTACTGTCTAGAATTCGATAGCTATAGACCCAACGATCCGTTCTATAGAAAGTTTTGAACGATTATCCCATCATTCATGTCACATCACCCAATTTATCTATAGTAATCCAGATTTGAAATATTGTTAAAAAATAATTATCAATCGACGTATCACAAAAAGGTATAATGTATGTGTAGCAACATTACATGGATGAGTTTTATATCGCTATAAACTATTTGCAGTAAATATCAATTATTGCATCCAAAATATTAAATTTCTTTTCAAGAATTTAACGTTTTAACATAAATGTATTTGAATTCAATACTTATGTTTCGTGGTTTGTAGTTGCTTATGTTGCATCATTTATAAAAATTTGTGGATTATGAAAATTGCATTTCTGGGATATCAAAGATTTTTCTTAGAAAACGGTACGTTGTGCTTCAAATAGTATAACATTTATCTGATTGTGTTATATTTCATTTCCAACACGAATGTTAATCGCAGTGGATAAAATTTCTACATTACTTCCGTGAGATTGAGTTTATTGATAAAGACACTTTTTTTCCAGCCAAAATAAACGAAAAACTGCTGCCTTTATTATTCTTTACATTTATTATTTATTATGCTGTTAAATTTTAATTGCTCTGCAAAGAAATACAATTCTGAAATTAAATTCAAGTGAATTTTTATAATTTATTTATTAAACAAATTGAAAACTTTGCATTTAATTATTATATTATTAATTAAAAGAACACTATATTAAACTCTAAGATTTTAATTGGACAAGTAATTAATTTTCTTTCGAATGCTTATATAAGAAAACGAATTGTTCAGTTCCATAAAAAAATGAAACTCCAAGAATTCTGTTTAAAATGTTTTTTTCTGGAAGCTAATTATAGTACGATTTATTTCAACTCATTATAAGAAAATGTACTTATATTCTACGAAATAAATGTGATCTCAAATTAAAATAAAGCAAACAACGAATTAATGAAAGTAACGATTCTTTTAGCGCGTTCGGAAAAATGTGCTACTAGAAAAGCAAATATATCACGGATGAAATGTATCGTTTACAACCTTGAGTTGTTGCCAACACAATATGTGCTGAATTAAACCATTTACGTCAAGATGACGTCACATTTTAATCAACGAATAAATATGAGGAGTTATATTAGGAAATAAAAAATAATTTTAAATTAGCTACAAACATTCTAATAGCATCATATTTTATGTAACGTTCGTTCTTAAACGAATGGAAAAGAATTCTAGTCTAGCTGTTCTTAGATTTGTAAATTAAAAATCTTTTTCTATGTAGGATAAATAATTATTTAAGTTGACAATTTTAACGTCTTCTATTCTTTCTTCTAATGGTTATTCACGAATATAAGTGACATATTTATGATTCTCACAATATAGTGTTTACAGTTTTGCAGTCAGTTGTATTTTATTGCTTGCGTTTGTATTTAAATAATCGTTTGCATTAATATGTGAAAATTCTGCTAGTTTTTAACAGAAAATGTCCAGTTTGAGAATTCTTCAAACCGTAGTACTATGTTATTTTGTTGAGGTAGATGACTTTATTCTATTGCCAGACGATTATTTTTATTTTCGCAAACGATGTGATAAAAAGGGTCATCTACCGAACGATCGTTTGGGAAGATAAGGTACGATATGTTCACCTACACTCACGTAAGTTTGGATTGTGAAATTGTTTTGTAATGAATCGTGAGATTGGCATTGTAGTTTTTCTAAACCGAAAAGTAAGAATATAAACTAAATAATAATAAAGAAAAACCGACAGAGTTACGACTTCGGTGCAAGAAGTTGTCACGTCGTCTGTCTTCATGTAAGTAACTGCTGAAAATCTGAAGATTAATTCTTTTGTTTCGACGAAGATTTCTGGGTTTAAATCGTAACCGTAAAACAAAAAAAATATCGTCTGCTGTAAATTATTGCTGTTTTTTTGAATGGCATCGAGTGAGCATTGTTTTAGAATTTTTATTGATGCCGAATTTTTTACTATAAATAGTGAGTAATATATATTCTTTAAAGAATCGGTGGCAACATGAAAGATTTTATTAAAAATGTTTAGGAAACTATTAAAGAGAATCGTGTTTTCTGTCATTTTTTTTCATCTTTTTTTTGTAACTTTCAATACATTTTTTTTTAATTTGCTATGTAAAAATAATGGGAAAATTGTTACATTTTGCAATAATGGGAAGGAATTGAAGGCACCTAATTTTTATCTTGTGAGGGTATAAGAAATTCTTAAATAATTTGTAAGAAAAAAAAAAAAAATTGTGCACTGAAAGACCGGAAAATTATTTTTTCGCCATTTCTTGCAAAATAATAATAGTAAATAAATAACGCGATAATTTTGTGCACTTAAAGATCTGAAAAAAAAATTATTTTCGCCAATTTCCCTCAAAATAATAATACGAAATTACAAAGAATTTAATATTTTATAGCATGTAATCAGTCTGCTGCACATTTTCGTAACATATTATGGTGAAAACCAATTGTTTCATTTATTTTTTTTCTTCCCACAACATTTTTTTTAAATTCTTGTCAGCTCAATACAAATAATAAATTAAGTAATAGAGGATTTAAATGTATTCTTGGTATATTTTTTATTGTCCAAAGATTGTGGGAATTAAACTTTGACATTAAGAGTTATAATTTGATAAAAGTTAAACGATGATGTGGCTTTTTCATAGACGTTATAAGTATTTACAGTATTTTGAAAAAAAAAAAAAAAAACGATAATTTTAAAGATAAAAAATAAAATTAAATCTAAAGAGAACCTTTTTCTTTTCTCGACGTTATAATCTTTCTTTCCATTTTTTTTTCTTTTAGTTTTTTTGTATTAAAATAAATACTTCCTTTTCCCAAAGGGGGGGGGGGAACCCAAATCATGGCATTTCCGATGAGTTGATTTGCTGACATAAGTTTCTTTAAATTGAGATTCTCGTGTTTTATGACTTGTACTCAAATGAAGCGATTTCAGCTGAGCTCTAGAATTGCAAGCTACATTATAATACGCGTCATTACGCCTCGATTACGTTAAAATATATTATCAAGCAGGTTTTTTCCTTTTGTGCAATCTTGATTTCGCGTGGTTCGTATGCCCGATTAGAATTCGATCATCAGGATTACGATTTCAAAAAAATTCGTAGAAAGTTGTTTACGATTATTGTGTGCATTTTGACTGGAAACAAAGGCTTGAATTCGTGAGCGAATGCTTTCTGCATTTTAATGTAAATAAAAAATAAAAAAAAAATAGGGGAAATATGTATGTTCCTTTTGCTCATTTATTGCATTAACTCAGAACTTATATTGTTGAATATCAGTTATTTGATGTTCCTTGTTTTTCCAAATCGAATTACTACCATAACTTCTACACATATTTTTTGAAATGTAGTTAAAATCAAATTATCTGGATTAAACGGTACCATAATTGTTCCAGATTCTCGAATAATTGATGAAAAAGATTGTTTTCGGTGGTAAAAGCAACAATGAATTTTGCTTATACTTTTTGTAGTCAAATTAATAACATTATATTGTTTATATATTTAGAATGTATTATAAATATATATAATATACTTTCATTAATGCTGTAATTTATGTCTAGTATCTAATGAGAGATTTCAACTATTTCTGTAATGTTTTGCCTTGTTGATTTATTTAAGAATTGTCACTGACTCCACACTTGGAATGTCGGCTTTTATGTCGCCCTTGTTATCTGACTACAGTTCAGAATGGCGAATTCCGACATAAGTCATTTATACTGCTTCAAATTCATTTACGCATACCAATGTCAATTTCAAAGTTAACTATCCGCTTTCAGCAATCAAGTATTTGATCATGTTAATAATATGAATTGAACCATATCAACCAAATTTTATAAACGATATAACAAAATAAAGCGCTATTTTAAATTATATTTGTACAATAAAGGAACGGTGTTTTGAATGATTAGCTATGTTTGCAAATTATAAAATGAGTCATTTGTTGAGCTTGGGGAGGGGGGGGGGGATCAGTGAAGCTTTATTTCGCGATATCTCAAGAAAATGAAGGGATATGGGGAGGGAGTAAGGCATTGGCATATCTAGGGACCCAAAGCATTCATATGAAATAAAAAAAAATTAGGGGAGTCGTTGCAGTGATTGCAGTTGGGAAACTCTGTTTACGGTATCCCCCCCCCATAGAAAAAGTATAATAAAGTAGTGATTATTGTGATTTCTCTCAGTGCCAGAGGGTTGTGAGAGAAGGAGATCGTTGTTGGCATATATGGTAGCTCATAATTTGCGGACAGAATAAGAAATTAGCGAAATTGGACAGATAATTGGAGCTGGGGAAGGGAATTGGTTCATTGTTTTGCGCGGATTATGTTAACTATATTTATTCCATCAATAATATCAAAATACCATATTTGCATAACTCTCTAGCATCAAAAATGATTAAAATCTGTTACGTATGCAGCAAATTGTGCGCTGACCAGTTTTCAATCGTCTGCCATTAAAGCTTTGCACCATCAAATCTGGGAGGGAGGATGACGAGGGGGGGGGTAGTAGAATCGGCGAATTTGATACGGATGCGTTGAATCGATCTGGTACGTCAATGCCACTAAGGTAAACAATCCTACAGTATAGAACGACCCCTCCAGTCATGAAGGGAACAGTTCGGTAAATTAATACACATACCAAATTGTCAGCAGAATATATTCGGGCGACCGAATAGGGATGTAGTTTCACACGTCCCCTGCCTTGCGTGTATCGTTTCTAGTTGTAACTAACGGGCCATGGTTAGTTGGAGATCATTCCTGAAATTATCGTTAGCTTACATAATAAATGTATTAATATTGCAATAAACTTTTTATTGCCTTCTCGTGTATCCAAATATTATAATCATCAAAGTTTGATTTTTCGTCATGTTTAATATCTCACCGAACCCAAAAGGTTTTTGGAATTAAAACTGAAGTAAATAAAATTTATTGACAGACAACGGTATCTATACCGATTTTATTTTCTGCCATGGAAACCATGAGTTCATGGATGAAAATTTGCCACGTAAATAAGCAGGTTCTCGCCTCACATGTTGATATATATGGATATATCGGATCTGGACTTCCATTCCGATGACTGAAAGTATATTCCATGGAATGTGTTGAATCTTTGCCGGTTTTATCCGTTAAAACTCAACTCTAAATTCTGCGCATGCTATGGCTTCAACGGTCGTTCAGATTACTGGGAATACCAAGGCAAGGTGGGAATAATTCAATTTCAACTATTGTGGTTTTACTTTTTGCTGCTATTGAAGGACTATCCAGCTATAGGCAAAAATTAGGAACCTAATTGTTTGATTAGGTAGGAAGAGATTTTTACACCGTGAAAGAAATTTAAGCGCAAACCACGCTCACATACGCCAAACGATTTAACCGATATTGAATTTGAATATGTGTCGAATTTTTGATACACCCTGTGATTTTACTTATAGAATCCACAGGGGCTTGGAAGATTCAAAATTGCGATGTAACGATCTGGTGGCGTGTTTTATCACAGATGCACGTGTATGACCATGATGCTTTCCTTGTTCAAAAAAAAAAAAAAAAAAATCATCGAGATTTACTTATTGTATAGTTTTGTTGATTCTGAAGTATTTTGTATTTGTAAATGGAATGCAAGGTAGTTCTGCATTGCTGCAATTTCTCTATTGTTTATCCGCTGATTGACAATCTACTGCGTTAGTTCGAAATACTATAGGTCTGATACCTGATATCAATATAATTAAAATTTATCGCATATATGAGTCTTTGCCTTGTTTAATTTATCAGCAGTGATCAAACACTGAAATATTAATTTGGTATCGAAGTTTCCAAGTAGTTGCCGGATTTGAAATCGACTCGGCGTTTCAAAATACCGACGCCGCTTTTCACAAAATAGTTCGTAAATATTTTCCAAAATAGGTTGCTAATCTGATGAATCTAAGCCAGTTCAACCTTTTGAACCATCTATAAAATATTTCACCACCTTACTATTTGAACCTGCGTAATTCTGAAAGTTCAAAATTTTTCAGTGAAGAACCCATCTCGGTATACCAAAGTCAAATCTCGTTTTCAATTTTGTACCGTTTGAGAGAGTTTATCACTTTTTTTTTCACATAAATTCTTTGTTCTGATATTAATTAATTCTCGCTATATAATAGGTTAACGACACCAACTCGCCATTTACATAATTTTCTTCTCAATAATTTTTAGGGGATGATCTCCTGCTAGTATCTATCTATTTTGTAATCTCAAATTCGAAACTTCACTTCACCTAAGATACTGCATATATGTGTGTATATAATTGAATACCTGATCGCATACAATGTACACGTGCCCTCGATAAATTTAACGTTTCGGATATGTTCCCCTTGTTAATTTGATGGAGGTGGGGGAGGGGCTTTTTGCCTGGGCCTGCTTCAACTGCCCGTAGTTCAGAATTGTCAAATTCGTGTCTAAACAGCCCTATGAGCGGTGGTTTGGCCTTGAATTCCCTGTTTATCGACGAATAAAGCATCATCTCACTGGTGTGGTGCGGAAGTGTGGTGCAGAGTGTCAGCTTAAGTGTCATCTTTTATCTGACCGCTGTTAAAAACTACAAAGTCCGTCTCAAAATAGTTTTCGTACATTCTAAATAGTACGTTTAGCTAAACTAAACTGGTTATTACTGTTTCAAACAAGTAGTATACAAAGTATTGTAATCGTCAAAAAAAAAAAAAAATCGAACTTCGAGTTTTTAACGAATTATCCCATTTCAGACCTCCCCTGAGTTCGAAAAACATTTTTTTTTTTTTTAATTATGGCTGTCTGTCTGTGAATACATTAACTGAAATGCTCACAGTTACTGAATACTTTGAGCTTGACGAATGAAATTTAGTGTGTGATATTTCTAGATTCCTGTGAAATTTTTAACGAACCCTATTTAGAGACAGCCTCTTTTGTTCGGCTGTTAGAATATAAGTTAAAACAATAGCAATAAATGAAATGAAATGAAGCTAGATGAAAAGAACTTAGAGCACAGATTTAGCATCTAAATTATAGAATTGTATTGAATTTGCAACCAAATCCGTCAGGGGGGGGAGGGTCGACCGTCTGTTCTATATTTTCCAATACACGCAAATGTGATAACTGAAAAACGCATTCGTTTTAATCGTCCATTAAAAAGCATCCAAAATACATATTCACTTTTCTGGTACTTGTGTATTTCAGCGATTAATCGCCAAAAAATCGCCAACGATCGATCTCTTATGGATCTCTTTCGTAGCAATTATTTAGCAATGGCTTGCGCTTAGTATTGAAATACTCTTTTTCTTTACTATATTATGAAAGACACAACTACTGTTTGTGGGACCTCTGGAAATAAATATCCGAGTGCTGATGCCAATCGCAGCCATGCCCAAAGTTCACGATTTTTTGCCATAGTGGGGGGGGGGGGTGACGTACGGATTTTGTTGTATGCTAGAAAGTTTCGGGGAAACTACTCGCACCAGTTTATTTAGTGTACTATATTGTATGGTGATGGTTATATTTTATTTATTACTTTTCAATATTTTTTTACATACATCGATGTAAATTAATGTCGTTACAGATATATGTTATAGGTGTCAGATTGTCGAAATATATTTTATATGGTGATCATTTGTTATTTTCAATATACTAACTTAATATATTATATTATAAATTTATGGTTGATTTTCATTATTTAACACAAACCTCATTCGTGTCTTTTAGTATAGCATGCGTGGCATTTTTATTTTTTATGTAGCGAATTTTTCTCGTTCCTCGTCTCTGAACAATTAGTAATAATTGACATTTTATTAATTTTGCTAAATGAAATCTTACTTGTTTTAAATAATTTGCAACTGATGGATTTTTTAACCCCTTACTCGTCATGGCCGAGGATAGATTATCGTATTTTATAACTAATAAAAATGTAGTAAATCGGATGCAGAGATATTGTACTGATACAAAAATTGCGTTGAATCAATATGCATTCAAAGGTACCACGGACTTTTTATTGAACCAGTATATTAACCCATTCCAAAACAGATAATGCAGTCTATTATAAACAGTAGAGAAAACAAAATGGAAAAGAAGTTAAAATTCAATTCTTTTCATGTTATGATTTTTTTTTTCACTATGCTCGGTGTTTTCAGTTTAACCCTTTATTTACTGAATTAGGTTGCCATCCATTTTTCAACTTCATTTTTGCACTAGTAGTTAAGTTTTCTTGCAGAATAATCCCAGGGAACACAAGAAAAATATTTTAATTAATATAAATATCTTAATTTAATTATTAATTAAATATTTTTAATTCCTACTTTTAGCTTATATTAACTTCTTGCTATTTGGGTTACCTTCCCCGTGTTCTTTAGAATACCATCAGCAAAAATTGTCATATTACGAAGATGTAAGCCTGATTTAAATGGTACTTTTAAGTACCGTCAGTAAATAAAGAGTTAAACTATACATTCCTTTACCAAAAATAGATTTCCTATTAATCAGCTTCCTATAGCTGTTGAGTCGTTGATTAAAAGAGGATCTGTAAAGATTGTTATTAAGGTAGTTGCCAAGTAATAAAACTTATTTTTTTTAAAAAAAAATTGCGTACTTTTGGTTATTAGAAGAAAGAGTCTCCAATCAATTTCATTACTTTCACTTAGTCTCGCCCCTCTACAATATTATAATAACTTCATTATGAGGTAAACGAAAATAACAGAGGAGTTTCAGGAACGGTTATTTATTTTCTAACTTACACATTTCACAAGACAAAACAAACACGAACACGCACGACACTCGCTTAGAATACTATCTAATAATGACCCCCCCAAGAAGGATCATGCGAAATATAGCTTGATGTTAAGAAGGTAATGACGTCTGTTCGTAATAAAGTGCAAATTTCTGTTAAATATAACTGTGTGCAAAACGTGAATGACACTATACAATAAGTTAATAAAAACATACATTTTCAAAGTTGCCATAATAGGAAAAAAATCGACTTAAAATAATGTTATTAACTTGTAAATTAAATTTAAAATATGTTGAAATGTAAGACTAAATAGATCATGTTTTTATTTTTTAATAAACTGATCAATTAAAGGGAGTTCTTATATCCAGTGGCGGAGCTAAGGTACGTAGCGCCCGGATCATGCCATTATTTTTTCGCCCCCTTGTGATATCTCTCTTTAGAAAGTTACATAAAATGCACTAGTGTGTTGTATCAATAATATGCCCATGAAGATGGCATTCGGGACATCTATATCATCCCCTTTGTCGCGACGCCACTGCTCATGCCGTTCATTGTTTGGGGTCGCAAAGGCGTAAACCCACCATTGCATTTCTTTGTCTGTAATAATAATTATCGTTTCTCTCATCCTCCCCTCTCCTTACTTGGCGCTTCAATGTATACAATCAGAATTGTGTATTGCATTTCTCCGCAAAGAAGGGGGGGGGGAGAACTATGCCAGACCGGGACAAAGAAAATGAAAAGATATCTATATAATGCTGGGAACGATTTTCATTTTTTTTTTTTTTTTAAAGATGGTTATCCATTTTCTTAAACACTCCCGCACTATCTAAATATATCAACAAACCACTGCTTTGACCTTGAGATAAATACCCCCAAATGGTACCTTTTAGATTAGTTAAAGACAGAAATGACGTAAACACGTGACAGATGGAAAAAGCCAGACATAACTTCCTGTTCCTATCCCCTGCCGAGACAGGTTGGGTTGTTTTTTTGCCTGCGCGTCTACGCGAGTAATTTGTCTTAAAATTTATAAAAATAAAATTAAACGAATTTTGAGGCAAAGAAGCAAAAATTGTTCCATTGGGAACTTTCATTTTTATTTATTTGTTTTTTGAGGGTGAAAATTCCACCCTTTTGCTTTTGTGTTCGAATTCCCTTTTAACAATAGCGCAAGCGGTTCTCTTTGGGAAGACCTTGCCCGTTAGACCGGTTTATGTTGATTTGGATTTAATAATAAGAGAAATGCTTATTGTTCCTGACGAGTTTTTATGCTTTTTTTTCTTTCTTTCTAAAATCGAGCCTCTTTTGCTGGTTTTAAGGCTAAATTTTCTGTTTTTCGTTGGGGGAGGGGGGGGGGAGTTCCTATTCACACACATCTGCACATGGAAAGCTGCTGCGGATTCGAAGCTAATTACTTTTTGTCCTTTTCCATTTTGTTGCTTTTGTTTATTGAGAGGAATAAATAACTTACGATTATTATCGTTTGGCATTTTTTTTTTTTTTTGTGAATTTTTAAGATTAAAGATGGCAATGTTATGGATGACTGGTATTGATGTATGATGTTATCAATTTTTTTTCTGACTTGTGTATTTAGGGCAAAATTTTAACTAATAGATTTTTTTTTTTTTACTTGAATTGACAGCAATAAATTCTGTGCTTGTGGTTTTAAATAAATTTAAATTCAATGGATTTCAATTCTTATGAATGGCTATCGGATAATAAGAGGGGGTGGTCAGGACAATCGCTATATTATATACCAAAGGTTTTTTTTATTTTTTCTATCTTCTTTAAATAACAGAGAAGGATAATGTTAACTTTTTTTATTTCGAAGCTTAACTGAAGTACAATAAACTCTCGATTATCTGTTCGTGGATTATCCCCTTTGTCCACGTTGGTATGGTATGGAAATTGGAATAGAGGGATATCGGACCTGGTACAAAGCAGGATTATTTTAACCCTTTAAAGGGCCATTTTTTTCTAGTCATATTATGTTAAAATATTTTTAGGCTTGAAATTAGAATTAGAAAAGGGTTTCATTTAGCTTATTAGATAAATTTAATTTGATTAATTAATTTGGTTAATTAATAATTAAGTGACAAACCAAGACGCATCATTTTGTCTGAGATAACGAACTGAAACATCTAAGTTTCTATCTTTCTAAAAAAAATGTGTCAGAACTTATGCCAACCTAAATAATTTCATACAAAGATTGATAAATTTGGTGGGAAGCATACTTCCCACGGCCTTAAAAAGGGTTAAACCATTTAAGGTTTTTTAAAGCAGTACAAATTTCGATGCTTTTTCTTCAAAGCGAAATATTTTCCATTAATTTTAAATTTATGAGTAGTTTTAAGTAACAAATTTGGACAAATTGAAATTATGAAACGTTTAAATGCTTATTTTACTAAAAAATTTATTTTAAGGTATTAAATATAAAAAAGGATCTGCCGAAATTTAAAAGTAATTTTAAACGGGATAATAAAAAAAACAACAACTTTGTTTTAACGCTATTTTAAAAAAAAATTAAATTAGAGGAGTGGATAAGAGGAGGAAATTATTAAATAAAATAAAAAAATTAAAAGTGCCACATATTTTTAGAATTGTAAAATAGTATAATATAACATTTCCAAATGATAAGTAGGAGTGTTACTAAAATAGTGTTTCAAAATTGATTTAATACTTCGCTTTAATTTGAATAAGCTCGATTTTATGGCATTTATAATTAAATTAAAACACTTAAGTTACTAACGCAAAAAAATTATCGAGACCTGGACCCTGAAAATTATGGGTCCCATACACAATTGCCTCCTTCCTATTTAATGATGCGACTTTTATTAAATGTCGACCCCGTCATCTGACCGCAACTCAAAATGCCTGGCTCCACCAAGAAGGAGTCCTCCTTCAGAATGGAGATTTTAAGCTAAATTAAACCCAGTTTGCCATGTTTAAAGTCCAAAAAGTAAGCATAACTAGTCATTATTCGCATTATTGTTAACGTAGTTGGTGATGTGATGAAGATGTCGTGTCCACGTTACCACGGAAAGGGGGCGCAGTAGCTTCTGAGGGTAAAGACCCCTAATCACCCTAGGGCAGAAGTCTGACTTCTAGCTCATATGAAGATGAAACTCACACATTCGCTTGCACAACCCCTTTTTACAGGGGGGCACGTTCACACATCTCACAGATAGAACACTTGTAGAACATTGTACTTGGTAAATCAATCAACAGCAAATTCTCCATTCGAATTTTTTGTATGTATCTTCACTATAGCGCTTTTGTATTTAGCTTCGTCATGATATAAAGAAAATCAAAAATTTGAAATTTTACTTTCCTGTTGCCAAAATGGTTTTTTCAAAAAATTATAGATCTACAATTGTTTCTGCAACTTTTGCTTCATGATCAAATACAAAATCCCCCCTTTCTTTCTTTCCCCATACTAGTTTATTATATTTTTATGTTATTGTATTCGCGAACGCAGAAATAGACCCCAACTACCGACTTGACATTGGATTTGCACAAAATTTTGTTGTCTAACCTGTCCTATTTTTTGGGCCCAGAAACAAGTGGCAGGCTTAATTCCACGTCAGCGGATGTGGTCTTCTCTATTCGCTAATAGAAGTGCTTTTTATTTCCAGAATTCCATTCATGAGAATATTGTACTTCTTAATTTAGTAAAATGGCGGAATGAACATTTTGGATGCCATTTTTTTTAAGGCCGATTGAAGCACACTTTGACGCAAAAGTGCAATTTCAGCAAGAAAATTGCGTATCAAAATTAATTTATTTCTTTAAGTGGTCGCATTTTTTAGTTATCGTGTTTGCATGCATGCAAAAGTACAGACAGACAACTGGTCAATACTATGACTTATTTCATTTAGAATCTTAAGAACCCTATGCTCTAAATTTTATTTACATAGCTCTTCGTTTTTTTTAGCTAGAATGTTCTCTTGAATATGAACAGCTAGACAGACAAGACTTCCCCTGACTAGATTTCATTTAGAATTTGACAGAAATCTGTTATTGGGGTGTAAAATCCAAATATCGAATTTCATCCGTTTAGTTTAAAGCGTTTTTGAGTTATCTTGTTTATTGGCAGACAGACAGACATGTGGTTTTCGAAATTGGGGGAATTCTGAAACCTGGGAAATCGTCAAAATCTCGTTCGAATATCGTTGAAATGATTTCAATACTTCCTCTATGTACGCATAAGAGAAAGTAAAAATGCTTTATATTATGGTTTTAGACTTTTTCACTAATATGTCATAAACTATATTATTTTTAGCATTGAAATTAATTGGAATTGAACTAGTCCACGGCAAAATAATTCACTATCGAATAACTTTCTAAAGAAGTTTCAAAGTATAGTTATTTATAAGCAACGTTATATTGTTATACGAATTGTAATATTTCCTAGCTACAAACGTTAAAAAATGATTATCGAGTGTATTTCTAAAAAGATTTCGAAGTATATTTATTTATATGCAACGTTATGTTATAATATGGATTGCAATATTTCTATCCAGTCACTTTCTATCAAGGTTTCAAAGTAGTTATTTATATGCAATGTTAAAAAAGTTTCACGAATTGCAATATTTCCTTCCATACAAAGCTTAGAAAATGACTCTCGAAAGTCTTTGAAACTTGTTTAGGCTTCAGAGTGTATTTATTTATATGCAGCAATATGTTATCTTACGAATCGCTATATTCCCTATCATACAAAGCTTAGAAAATGACTATCCTAAGTCTTTGAAACCTCTTTAGGTTTCAGACTATATTTATTTATATGCAACGATATATTGCTATACGAATTGCAATATTTTCTTCCATACAAAGCTTAGAAAGTAACTCCGGAGTGTCTTTCTAAAGAGGTTTCGAAATATAATTATTTATAGGCAACGCTGTAATATAATACAGATTGCTATAGTTTACCGTATACGAAGCTTAAAAAGAAGAGATAAGAACTTCTATTATATTTTCTGGTGGACAGACTTCACCTGTTTGGATTGCATAGCATTAATTCAACAAAATATCTAAAAATAAAACCACAAACACCACGTAGACGGTGCAGAACTTCACACAATCCATTTACTATAAAATTAGGCATGAATTCTTGAAATTCTTGTCATAGAAGCGTAAGAAATAAAGTCCTAGAAAATTCTTGGGTCATATGGACGTTAAAATAGCGCTCGACTATCCAAGGAATGCGGAGGATGTATTATTCATATAAAGTTTTACATGTTATGAGGAAAAATGTCGTAGGTTTATGGATTAGATGTATTGCAATCTTCCTTTTTCTAGCCAACATGCTAGAAGTTCCGTGACATAAAATATTAGTAGTTACGGTGGCAGTTACTTTGACACATTCTAGGAATTTTTTTGAAAAAAATTATTGCTTTTTTTTTTGTTGTTGTTGATGTAGCATGTTATACATTCTTTCACTTTCTGAATAAAATGCAGCTATTTTTTTCATAATTGTTTTTATATCGGCTGATAAAAAAAACATGTACCATTTATGGTACGAATTATTGAATTTTTACCAGTTTTGGTACACATGGTATGTATATAAAATTTTCTCAAATAGCAGGGATTTTTTAAATGATTTGTAATGTTTATATATTTTTAAATAAAATGTACTTCATAATTGGCGAATTTGCATTGCGGAAGTCTTGTTTACTATTTTATTTAAAAAAACACACGATTGTTCGTTTAAAAAAAATAAAAGCAAATAAGAACATTGTGAAAATTTTCAACTAAAAAAAACAACCGAATCATACTTAGCTTTTATTTGTCATACTTAAAAAAAAAAAAAAAAAAAGCAGCTAATTTAACGAAATGAAATTAAACTTCTGGTTTTCATATGTTTCATGTGATAAAAACCACAACCTATTGTGTAAAATCATCCCGGAAAATGAGGTAAGAACGCGTACGTTTTATATATGTGGAATAAAAACATCCTGTCCCAAGTTCAACATCCTGCCTCCAACTTAGCATTTTACGCTGCTTGTAGTTAACCTTTGTGTCAACAGATGGCGCTGTTACCTTTTTCTCGAGGAAGGCGGGAATAATTTGGTTCATCACTGGAATTCCTTCTTTTATATTATTTTACTGAAATGAATAGGGAAACGATTATTATTTGTTTTTTTATTTTATTAAAGCGTGTTTATTCTATTCTGCATTTAATTTGTTAATTTTTTATTTAATTAGTTCTTTTGGAATCGTGCATTAATTCGCTTGTCATCTAGTCACTATAAAATTCCCCTTTTTGTTCAGAATCGAAAATTTTTGCTATGGAAAACTGCTATTGGGTAAAAGTATTAAATATTATTTAATTTAAAATTTATTTTCAATTCATTATTAAAATTATAGATGTGAACCTGTGGATCACTGCAATAAAACAGACGATTTTATTTTTTATTTTTTTCAGCTGTGTTTTCCAGCTGAAGAGTTTTTTCGTTTTTCTTCAAAACAATCCATTATTTCTTGGAGCTTAGAAAAATGATTATTTCACATTTTTTAGAATTCATATATATAAATACAAATAAACAATTGAAACTGACTTTAATATTTAATTTTAATAAAATCGGAATCCAATCGTATTTTCTTATTGTGTAGTTGGGGGGGGAAAAAACGAAGCGATTGTTTTCGAAATTCAGATTACTTAATCGTTTCCTAGTAATTTAAATAATTTTCATCTTTTCTGCTAGAATAGTTGTTTTCCAATTCAATTCGAATTAACATAAATTATAATATGCATTATTCTAAATATAAAAACTTGGAAATGCAGGAAATTCTTTTAGAACATGAAGTTTAATGTCCCTTACTAGAACTTGGAATAAAAAAGAACGACGAATTCGTTCCATCGTCGGCCATGCAAGTGATGGATACGCATTCGGGGAATGATTAATACGATGCAATTTAGGTTCGTTGTTCCCTTTGCCTTTTACGCAATTGCTTGTCTAGTCACACTCGTATATGATGTGCCTGCATGCTTTGTGCGTGTCATTAACAAAACTAACTCTTTTTGGAAATTCTTTCTGTCAACAATGAACTGTAACAAGCTTTGATAACATAAATGTTTAATTATATAATTTAAAAGTTTAAAATAAGAACGCTTCAGTTAAGTTTCAACTTAATGCAGCTTGTGATAATTTCATTAAATGTTATTTACTATTTATTAAATGTTTCAGAAGTAGATGCTATTGTTTACACCAAACTTTCCATGACGGATATATTTAGTGACTTACTTCATGGCGCAAAATTATATCACCATGGTTCTTCATTTAGGGATCGGAGTTATGAATTAGATACCTCATTTTAGTTAGGACCCTCCTCTCCTTCTAAATTCGTTGAGATAATTTTACTAAATTACGGCGGGCGCCCGAAATGTCTAGATATCGCCGCGACATTGTTGCTTCTTTCATTAAATATTACTGGCGACTTAAATATAATTGAGCCGATGTGGTTTGTTCGTTAGATACACTTGCTGATATGCGTTTAGGGGATTAAGAGATTTTCTATAATTCTAAAAAGATGTCTGAGCATACATTTGTTTAGTATCTATTCGCTAAGTAAGTTCCACTTTTGTATATAAATCCCTTATTGCCGTTTTGTTATATTAAAAAAAAAAAAAAAAAAAAAAACGGGGCTTCTAATTCTGAACTGGTTTGGTTATATTAACGTCCCGTTTGAAGCAACACTAGGGCTATTTTGGGACGGACCTCGTAATTTTGAACCTCGGTCAGATGACGAGGACGACACTGAGCTGGCAGCCCCCTCTCCACACCACACCTGCGGGAGGACGTTTGGTCAGGACGGATTTAACGTGCAACAGACCCCCTTACACGACGGTTCTTCGGTGGAATTGGTTCTCGAACTTGGAACCCTCCGGTTCCGAAGCCGAGACCTTACCACCAGGCCACCGCGGCTCAATTCTGAACTGGAATGATGAGGACTAAGAGAAATTATGATGCAAAAAATTAGTCTTGACCAGAGCACCACTTAATTGTTAAACGTTGTCTCATTATTGTAAATGAAAGTTCGGCCAATTTTGTTCATTGGCTAAATTGTCGTCCTTGTAAGCAATGTCAGTTTTTCGCGTAGACGCTGGAGGGGCTCACTCCGTATCTTGAGAAGGTTCCGAAATCTATTCATAGTGTAGTGCTAAATCCACAGCGGATTTAGCACTACACTATGAATAGAGAGTGGAGACTTAAAACCTTTTTTCATCTGTAGCATAATATTTTCCATCTTCGCTAACCAAATTAACGAATTCTTTTTCAAAGTTGTGAATAATTTGTGTCTGTTTAACAAAGATATGTAAATTACTTAAAGATAACTGTTTTTAACTTTGAGCTTGAAGGGTGGAATTTAGTATATACCGTCTTTACGCCAAATTTATTTATAGATTTCTATCAAATTTGAGCTAAATGCATTCTTAGGAAATCTGTCTGTCCAGCTATTCCAATATTGGTTAACACGATAACTACAAAACGAGGGGAGCTAGATGGATAATTTACCCAAATTCTTTTTAATCCCTTTACAATGCATTTTTTTCTGTCATTAATTGATATGCAGTTAGGGGATTGATTTTAAATTATGAATTCATAGGACATCTGGCACATTTAGATTAAAAATCGAACATAATTTGTAGATTTAAAATAATTAAAAAAACCCATAGAACTAATCCCCCAGCACCTGCCACTGCTCCGATTTCGCTAATTTTAGTTTCATGCGAAAGCTCACGGTTTCTACTGCTTCATCAACGTTTGCTTGTCTATGTTTGGGAGAAGTTTTAAAAATACTACTTTACTGTGCTTTCCCTATGGCAGAAAATCATGACAGAACCCCTCAACTACAACCACTAGGCCTATTTCGAAATTATTTTTCTTTTTATTTCAAATGAAAGCTTTTGATCCCCCCCCCCGGAGATATATCATCAGTGGTTACTTCCTCACACCATCTTCCGCCCTGAAATTCTGGGAGATATCGGGGGGGGGGGCTTTAGCAAAATTCCACGACCATAATAAAGACATTGCTAGTCAGTCGTAACGTTCTATGGCTGTTGTGCAAATTTAATAGAAAATAGATTTCTTTTTGTATAAAATAAGGCATTGTTCATCACGGTTGACTGACTTAATTAAACTAATACTATTGTATAATAGTTGTTGAACTTCTAGTTGCCATAGGCAATTTGTAAGTTCTTAACTTTAGTTTACAAATTTAGCGATAATTTAACGCACGAACAAATTAAGTAATTAATAGTACATTTATTTTACTTTTAAAACTCTATTTAAAGTGAAATGTTTATCGCCTTTTTAAGGTAAATGGTTTTAAATTTCTTTATTATTAATTAATTTAGCGTTACTAACGCTAAACTTTATTTCAGAATGTTAAACAATTTTAGGGATATAAATTCTGAACTTCTTCGTAACATTTAAAATAGAATCATATGTAACACACTTTCCTTGTTTTTAATGGGTCGTTTGCATGCAAATCGCCTATTATGAATTGCTCTATTGAATTTTCATTTTATTTATCTTTTGTATAAAATTAAATACTAAGCTAAAAATGTGATTAAATAATTAGCGGGAATAGTCTCCCGAAAACTTTCTCGCATGATCTCTAATGAACTTGTCAAGCCAGAGAACATCTTGCATGGCATTACCGTGCAATAGTTATGCAATATTAAATTTTAGCGCCAATTTAGCATTTTTACTGAATGTAACGTGCCATACTTGGCGATTAATCCCTTTCATGCGATTAATAGTGTATGAAAATCAAAACAAAACGCAAAATTGCACGTAATCGCAAAATCCTGTACCAAATGATATATTTAAGTCATTGCGCTTTCTAACTATCGCGTTTACATTTCTTTCAAAGTACAGACCGACGGACAGTCAACCATTTCTTAGTTTTTGTCCAAAATTTGACAGGTATCTACATTATGAATGTTATAAATATGTGTACCGAATCTAGTATATCTGGCTTTCTTTTTTTTGTAGTTATCTTATATTCGCACAAACGGACTTCCTCTGAACGGATTTTATTCAAAATATGATAGAAATCTGAAAATTTTATGTAAAGACCGTATACCAAATTTCAACCGTCTAGCTCAAAGCGTTTTTGAGTTATCTTTGTCGCAGAGAAACAGGCATTTTTTCAAAAATGTGCTTTTCGAAGTCAGGGAACATACCTAAAACATGGAAGATATGTCAAAATCTCGAGTTCGAATTTTTTGGCAATTACTCTTATTTTCTCTATACTACGTATACAAAAAAAGTATTTAAAAAAAGCACATTTTTTTTTCTTTACAGACGCATAAAAGTTACTTCGTATGCATTTTCTTTAATAAAAATAAAGTAAAAAAAAAAAACATTTAACCGGATCACTTTGAGAAAAACATATCAACAAATATTCACCTTTGACCATATGATTTGAAAATATATTGAAGAGAAAAATCTGCTTTCACCACTAATGTTTGAAAAATATTTTATTGGTCGCGTCGCCAAACGATATTATATAATTGCTAATATCTACAGTTTAACTACGTACATATCTTCACTTTTGCATAGCTATACATTTATTAATGAAATAAAATGCATTTATTTAAATATAAAGACAGTAAAGTAAAAACAACCTTTAATCTATTTTAGATTCTTATGTGATAAACCGAGTATTGGGCGAGAGGCACTGACTCAGACCTGTTTTGCAGATACTGGATTCATCTATTTGGTAACGTATTCTGGTTTATAATTGCTTCTACGAATACTAATCAGCTTGCATTAACTCTAACTGCAATTGACCTTTATCAGGACTAAGCATTTTCTAAGAAATAATCTCAAATCAAAGAGTAGGCAAAAAAAAAAAAAAAAAGATATCGTAAAATAAACCGTTTTGCTATCGCCAATTCATCAAATATCTGACAATGTATTGAATACTTACAGTCAAATACTGATTTTTTTCCCGAGATCTTTGAATGTTGTGTTAAAATTTTGCCAAAATGTCTTCTAAAATTCTAGTTACTTGTCGATTGAAACGGCAACCAAAAAGTGCCGAGAAAAAATTGCGCCAATTTGACGATTTTAATCGATTAATAATAATTTGGCGAAATTTTTTCTTGGCGCTTTTTGGTCTCCGTTAAAACTGAATTGTACCAAATTCTGATTTATTTTGACTTTAATTAAACCAAAACTAAAAATTTTTAACAAATTATTTTTTATTTCTTATTTATTTATTTATTTTTGGTTAAATGCTTATAATATAAATAAGATATAAACTGGCTTATTTAACTTATTGATAATAAACTGGCAATTTTTAACGCCATTAACTAACTCGAAACATTTACTGTTGTACACTGTATTCAATCAAAAAAACGTTAAAGGAAGATCTTATCTTTTCTAAAATTAATCATTAATTTATTAAAAATTTCCGTTATTTTATTTCGAAATTTTATTGCGCTGTGTAGAAAGTGTTGGATGCTGTGTGTTCATTAAAATTATTTATTTTCTCTGGCTGTCTTCATTTTTAAACGCAGTTTTTCTTGATTCAAATTTGTATTGTAATCCTGATAGTGTTGAATTAGCCCAAGTGCTACTACTATGTATTAACTAAAACATATATGGCTTTGGCATAGGTGAAATTTTTTCATGTGATTAAAGAATATTTCCGCCAAGTAAACATTTTCATCATATTAGCTTTTTAAATGTTGGCGATTTTATTTTTAGGTCTTTCCATTTTTTTCAAAAATTTTTTATTATTCCAACTTTCCCACTTCACTTCTTGGGTTAAAACATAGCCTTATCTCGCTGCAGGCATTTCCCGAGATAGAAAGGGCCACGGTGGCCTGGTGGTAAGGTTCCCGATTCGGAATCGGAGGGTTTCATTTTCGAGACCTGATTCCACCGAAGAACCGTCGTGTAAGCGAGTCTGGTGCACGTTAAAACCGTCCGTGCCAAACGTCCTCCCAGTGGTGTGGTGTGGTGTGGCGTGGCGTGAAGGTTGTACCAGTTCAGGTGTCGTCCTCGTCATCGGACCGTGGTTCAAAATTAGGAGGTCCGTTCCGAAATAGTCCTAGTGTTGCTTTAAAAGGGGACATTAATGTAACTGAATTCTCGAGATCGAAATAACTTTTTTTTTTGGTGTACAAAATACTTTAGTTTTAATAACTCGAAAGTAATCTTCTTAATTAGAGTTCCGCACCACCTTTTTTTTTTTTTTTTTTTATAGAAAAGAGTGACTTTTAAAACTTTATTTAACGCTTTCATTCTGCGATGACATGATTGAAGTCTTTTATTGTTCTTATTTATTTATTTTTTTCAAATATTTTTTTTTTTGTGTGTGTGTGTGTGTGTGTGTGTGTGTGTGTGTATCACTTTCCTAACGAAATCTTGTTTACAACTTTCTTTTCTCGGAGTAAAGCGAAAAATTAACGATAACAAAAATGTATTTTTCCGATTAGAAATATTTAGCGGTAGGTAAAAGAGAGTGCCGGGAAACGGTAGATGCCGTTAAATTACCCCCGCTTACAATCTAAAAATGGCTTCCAAAAGAAAAGAATTTCCCTCCAGAGAAGCACGCTGCGTGAAATTGACTTCGAAGAAACCTTTCTTTCAAACATATTTCATTACTTTTTTTCCCTGACCTTCTTCTCTCTATTTTTCTCCCCCTTTCCACTTTTCCCCACTTCTAGGCAGCTGCTCGACTTGCCACCGCTCGTTCAGAAACTTCTGTTTCGCATATCGTTTGGTGGTTCTACGAATCGTCTTCCGCCATGTTGGTGCTGCCAAATTTTCGCTATGTGGGCTTAAAATTTTTTGAAAAAGATCAAGCTTATTCATTTTTGTTTATTTTATTCTTTTTTCGTTTTTTTCTTTTCCAACATTTTTGTTCTATTCTACTTCGTTGAATTTTAAACTGCTTTTAGATCCAGTATGCTCCTAAAGTGACGGATGGTAGAAGTTCATTTTTATGCATATGACCTACGTTGGAAAACGCCGCTCTGTAGCGGGATTTTGAAATTGAAAGATCCCTTTTGTAATTGAAGACGATGAAAAGTTTTTCCAAGATCCATGAAATTTCTTGGAAACTTTCTATTTTTAAGTCTGAAAGGTGTGTTGTGTGTAAATTTAAACCGTGATTCTGTGTATACTAGTTTATTTTCAGACTCTTGCTTCGAAATTGCTCATTAATTTATTTTGCTGTTCCCGCCTTCAGTGTTTCTTCAAAAACACTTCGAACTCTAAAATTTGACTTAGTGAGCAAACTTGTTATTTATCGTATCCAAAATTCACTCCAGCGAGTGAATTTTTCTGTAACCAAACTATAAAACATGTAGTTTTTGGAAATAGTTTTGATTTTAAAAATATATAGCTTAAACTTATGTGCTGTATATATATTATTTTTTTTTCGCACCCATTAATTTCATCTGCTCCAAAAATTATTGGGAAAAGCTAAATATTTCATGTAAGCTAACAAGAAATGCAATCCTTCTTGGTATTTTTAACCCTGAGTTAAAAATGTCTGTCTTTTAATTCTTTACTGGGACGTGGAGTCAATTTCCTGTTTAAGATTGCTTTTATTTTAATGCATTTTTTGAACGCGGAAAATAATTAGAAATTAGTATTTTATTTATTAAATTGTTTATATATAAACTTTTATAGATTTTTTTAAAGAAAAGATTTTATTATTATTAGCCGATGAATTTCAAATTGCAATATGAAATGGTTCATGAACTACTTATTATATTTGGTAAATGTCATATATTTGATATTCATCTTCGACTTCATTATTCTTTTAATAATGTGTTAAATTTTACGAAAGACCCTTGAAAGTGCTAAAATTTTTCTCGCAGTCCAATTGGATTCATACGTGTGGTCAGTTTGACTCTCAAGGATTGAAAAATTACTTTCAAAATTAAAGATGGCAACCACAACTGCCTCAAGATCTGCACATACTTTAGCTTGAAAGAAATTTTCCCACCGCTTTCTGTGATCTCATTTGGACTCGAAATAAGTTGCCATGACTTTTTTTTTCCTAGTCACCATGACTTTTTTTTCCTAGTTTCCCTAGTCAACATGGCTTTTTCTCTCCCTAAGCAAGCACAACTACCTCAATATCTTCGAATATCTTAACTCGGAGGAGGAACTTTTCCCACTGTTTTCTGTGATCTCATTTGGACTTGAGATAAGTCACCATGACTCTATTTCCTTTCCTTGGTTAAGAAAACACTACGGCTAAAGATGAATATCTTACCCTGATATCTTGCTCTTTTGTGCGTGGCTAACCACAGTATCATATTGTTTCTTCTTTGCAAATTTGGTTTTCCTTCTTTCTGTTACCATGTTTTAAAATCGCATTCAATCATCCGTATGAAGAACGAGACAATAAAGGTGGCGAAATTATAAAGTCTTAAATTCTAGTCTTTTAAGTTAATGAGAGATTTAACTGCCAGCTTGACCTTGATTGAGATACCGGTTTGCTACTCCATCAATTCTTTCTTTTGATACCCTATTTGTTGGTAAAGGAGTTTCGCTTGTGATTGCATTACACAATTATTATGATAATCGTGTTAACGATCTGCGCCTTCAGGAAAAAGATTACCTTGAAGCAAATAACGTTTGGCAAGCCGTTGAAGAGGGGGGAGGGGAGAGGAAAAGAATAAATAAAAAGTGAAGAACTGGAATAAAATTGAAGCTGCCCTGGCAATTTCGAGTAACCTATATGTCATTCCTTTGAACAAAGGCAGCATTGGGCAGTCCAAACTGTCAACTCGAAGATCTCGCAAACGCCAAGGTCACTGGAAATGAACGTTGGGCGTAGAAATGCAGGAAAGAGAAGTGTTATTTCTGACAGTTCAGAGCCTGCTTTGGATTACCTGAGCAAGTGTGCTAGAATAGTCTGAAGAGTTTAAAAAAGAAGACATTTCAAACAAGTTCAGGTCTATTGTCAACGTTGAAAAGCGAAGACCTGCTGTCTGAAGCAGAAGACTCGACTCTTCCTTTGAATTGTGGGAAATTCCTTTGTTTTAACGCTGGTTACGTTCAAAATCCAGTTTCTTTAATTAGGTTTGAAAGGGATGGTGGATTTTTTTTTTTTTTCTTTTACTGTTAGCGTGAACGAACAGGTATTTCTAGAGCTAAAAGCACTGCCAAGGACTCTCAGAACTTGGAAACTTTCCTAGTTCCTATTAATTTTTCTCCTTCCCTCAATATACTGTTTATAGCAACAAACGGTAAAATTCGCGGTATGTTAAATATAATAGGGCTTGCATAATATGTGCTAATGTTTTTTTCTTACCGGATGTAATCAAAGGGTTAATCTATACTTGTTGGGAATTACTAAATGCAGTTTTATTATTTTTTGTGCCCTTTCTGATTTGTGGCATATTATGAACCACTTTTTCCTATGATGAAACAAATTTAGAACCCGAATCCGAGTAGTTTTTGATTTTTGGCAATAAGTTTTTTTAACCCTTAAGTCGTTGGGGGTTTTTTAACTTAGCTTTTTATTTGCAACTTTTCTGCTAGAGGTCAAATACTTTGGTAACGAAACTTATATGACCGCTTTGTATATAAATAGGTATTCTTTTGAAATCTCTTTTTAAAAAAAAGTACTCGATAGTATGTTATTTTAACGTGGTTTGAAGAGATTCCAATTCATTTCAATGTTTTAAATAATATTCGTGTATATTTGATAGTGCATACTATAAGAGGAAGCACTTTTAACGAACTCAAGTTTAATTTAATATCAAAACATTCGAAACTGACAGAAATTATAAAACAAGATTAAAATGTGCGCATTTTTGTGTAAATTTTCTAAAAACTTAAGGGAGCATTACTCTAGAAAAATATTTCAATTTCGATCGTTCTCGATCTTAAAATTATCTAGAATAGCGTATTATCATTGATAGTAAAGCTAAGTTTGTTTCGTGATGAAAACTAGGGGAAAAAATGTTTTAGTTACTCAAAAGGAACTAGAAATGCGTTTTTATAACCTCATTATTTCTTAACAAAGTAGATACTTAAAACTTTAAATCATTCGACAGTGAATTAATATAGTTTAAACCTAACCACTTTATTGCATAATAAAATGATTATGATTTTTTTCTTTTAAAAAAAAAGTAGGATTATGCCTATAATAATATAAACCTGTTTCTTAAACTATGCTAAAAATATATTATACCATATTTTAGGAGTACATTTATTACGTAGTCAATGTACGTAATTTATCTTATTTTTAACCGAATAATTATTTCTATATTGCATTGTTTTGCTGCGATTTTTCACTAAGCATACGAAAGAAATTTTACTAAACTAGAATGCGAAATTGTATGTTTTAATTAAGATGTAATACAAATCATAATTAGACAGTAATTAAGATTAGATTAATTAGACTTTAATTAAGATTGATTTTAATTAAAATTAATTAAATTGACTTTAATGAAATTAATTAAAATTAGACTTTAATTAAGATTGATACAAATCATAATTAGACAGTAATTTTCAAAAACTGTCAGTGCGAGACGATGACTGTTGTATATAACATATGCGTAACCATCTTGTTCAATCCTTGATATATTTAAGGGAGCATAAAATAGAGAGGGGAAGTAAAAATTAACTACACTGATTCCCCCTTAATTTTAAATTAAAAAAAAATGTTCAAAAAGAATCGTGTGTGAATCAAATGTTTGCCAGTGTTTTTATATATATATATATATATATATATATATATTTATAACTATGAATACCCGCACAGCGTTGCCCATGGCATAACATCCAAGTAGACAAATTAGCTTTTAAGTCTAGCCTCCACCTGATAGGACATGGGCATGTCACGCAACATCAACAAACATAAAAAATATATTTAAAAATCATCAAAAATAACTACAAAGCAATTTTGTATAGCACACATTCAGAAATATTTTGCCTTTTAAAAATGTTAAAATATTATATGTTCATAGACAAACACCAATCATTAAAAATATACAATAGAAAAGCTGTTTTAAAAATATGCAAATAAGTCGTTGTATCCACTGTTCCACACTTGCTTATCAACTCTGTATAACCTGATATGAAAATAAAATTCAGTTTGCTTCATAATATTTCTTTGTAAACTATATGGGGTGTTTTTCTTCCTGATGCCAAGACAAAAAGATTTTTGTTTGGATGTAACTCTAGAAAGTGCTACATAAAGTTGTCCATGAGAAACATTCTTTGCTTAAGTCAATTCCAGCAGTGTGAAACGTTTGTTCTTTAGCTTTATTAGGAAAATAATTAAAATCGCGATTATAAAACTCCTTTTTCTTATTTTGATATGATTTTAATATACTAAAACCTCCCCCAATAAATGCCCTACAAAATGGTGGAAACATCTCCAATATCAGCATTTCTCGAGTTTTTCTCTTTCAAACATACAGACGCGTTCAGGAGATGTGTATAAAGTTATTGAGTTATTCGTTATACCATTGGGAATGACTGAAGCTGTCTTGCAAAATTATAAGGCATTTAGCACCCCCCCTCCCTCATTTCAGCTATTAATAGATATTTTCATTGAAAAAAAAAGTGGTTAAATTGCTTGTTTCAATTCTGATAGGCAGTCAAATTATTCTAATTTAGAGTGTTCAAATTCATAAAGATAGCCCTTGAAATACAGTAATAGGTATTCATTGTCAAAGGCGTAAAAGAAAGAGAAATTATCATTGTATGTGACGTATAAATAAATTTTCCTGTTATCATTGATATTTTTAAATTTTTTTCTTGCTAGCATTTTAATATTCGAGTCTGCTTGGTTCTTAAAATATCAGTTGGGCTATATTTTGCCTTCAGAATGTTTATTGCATACCTTTTTATGTGCCACTTTTAACCCTTCAACTGTTTATCCCTCTATTATCGCAGGCTGCGGTGGCCTGGTGGTACGGTGTCGGCCTCGGAACTGAAAGATTTCAGGTTCGAAACCCGATTCCACCGAAGACCCGTTGTATAAGCGGGTCTGGTGCACGTTTAATCCGTCGGGGTGAAACGTCCTCCCGCTGGTGTAGAATGGAAGTTTGGAGAGGGGGATGCCAGCTCGGGTGTCGTCCTCGTCATCTGACCGCGGTTCAGAATTTCGAGGTCCGTTCCAAAATTGTCCAAGCTGCTTTAAAAAATGGGACATTAATATAACTAAACGAAAATAATTCTCTATTACCGAGTCTTAAGTTGTCTATTTTTTCTGTATTCCACGATTTTCACGGACTAATGTATTTATCTTTACTGGAAATTATACTATTATACAATAGCATAAAATAATTTTTCATTTCATCTTGTAAAATTTTGATTCTGTTTGCAAGCGTTGCATTAAATAGTGATTTTAAATAAATTTATTTTCAGAGAGTTGAAACTAATAATAAGGAAAGAAAATTAATAAAACCATTTATATCAAAGAATAGTGCAGCATTATCAGAAAAAAATAAATATATTGTACTGTGTTGCTAAAATTGAATTTTTACAATTTGAATTTTGTTATCCAATTGATTGTCAGCAATTCTTTAATCCGTGTTTGAACAATAAAATCCATTGGAATAATGTATACATGCCAAATACTTGCGCCAATTTAATTATGAAATCCTTTGCGCTGCTTCGTTTATTTGAATGAGACATTATATTTTTGGTACATTTATTTTAAAGTGCAGTTAGTTGCCGAGAAACTTTATTTTATTGCATTTTGAAAGCTGGCAATCTTTAATGTAAAATAACTATAGTAAAATCTGAAATTTGATTTCCATGCTACTTGCCGTTATGAGTAAAATGCATCTGACATTTTTTTTTATATCCGTAATTTCAATTTTATCCATTTTCAGCAAAGTTTATTATTTATCACTTAAATGGATGTTAACAAGGCCAAATGTAGTTGCCTATGTATATTTTCGGTCATATTTTTTAACCCTTTCTTAGGCCGTGGGAAGTATACTTCCCACCAAATTTAAAAATCTTTGTATGAAATTATATAGGTTGGCATAAGTTCTGACAAATGTTTTTAGTTAGTCAGAAACTTAGATGCTTCAGTTCTTTATCTCAGACAAAATGATGTATCTTGATTTGTTACTTAATTATTAATTAACCAAATGAATTAATTAATCAAATTAAATTTATCTAATAAGCTAAATGAATCCCTTTTCTTATTCTAATTTCAAGCCTAAAAATATTTTAACACAATATGACTAGAAAAAAATGGCCCTTTTTAAAAGTTTAAAACGAAAAAAAAAAAAGTTTTGTTCCGTTGATTTTGAAATGACCTTGCCATTTTCTTTTCAATGTCACTATTCATCAAAATTGATTATTTAATATTCATCATTATTCTATTGAACTGTGATTAGTGATTGAGTGATTTGCTAAGTATAATAAAGCGTAACTTACTTCCACATATGTTGCAAGTCTAACCGCAAATTGAAGGCCACTTATTATATGACCTTTTTTAAAAAACCCCTTTTTTATATTCTTATGTAAAACATTCAAGCTTTTAAATATTTTACGTAAGAATCTAAAACATCAAACATTCATTTTTATTACATTAATGTTTTGTTCTCCAGCTCTAAGATGGTAAAATCGCTATATTTATTATCTATTATTAATTATATGCCTAAAACTCTTTATTGATTTGATAAGTTATAGTATAAAAACGCAATTATTTTCCTGTAAAAAAAAAGTTACAACCGCAAATCAAGGTCATACAAGCGAAAGTTCTTTGCAACATAATTTTTTAAAACTTCCTGCAAAAATTATAAATTATTTTTCACTTAATGACAATTATGCTCAATATTTTAGATATTTCTATGCATCTGAAACTTCTGATGTTTTCTAGTGAAGGCCTAAGCAAGGAAAAAAAAAATCACTACATGCATCAACAGTGATTATTATTCATTATGCGCCAGAAAGCCTTAACTGTGATTTGCGATTTAGTTCTTGTGATTTGATAACAGTTATATTCAATAAAGTGCAGCTATTTTTCCCGTCTGTCTCCCAGAAAAGAAAAGAGTTCCAAGCGCAAATTGAGGTCACCAGTGAGATATTTGTTATTCTTCCGAACATAATTCTGTGGGCATTCTCCAAAAAGATGTTTCTTTTTGATTCACGAGCTGCTGTGACGTCAGTCAAGGAAGCTGGGTTATGTAGTGGCAAGCAGAAAGCGTGTTCCGAGCAGCAAACGATAAAAGCATTGCCAGCGGGAGGTACAGTGCACTTGGCTCTGGCATAACTGCGAAGGTCGTTTGCTAGTGCCATTGAAAGACCCTTTCTACTACACCCAAAGCATACGTCACAACCAGTTTACGCGGGAAGTGGCGCTGCCATCGCCGTGAGTTGTAAACCGAAACCTTTGCAGAGCGTTAAGCTGATGCCAAAACTAGTATGAAAATAACGTTGGAATGGGATTTTTTTCTTTCTCTCGTTAGCTGAAATGCATTTATCGTTCTATTTTCTGCATGCCTCTTGCTTTCTGACCTAATTTATAAAGAACTGTTTAGTTTTTTTTCGTAAAATATTATTGAGTTAGTTGATTTGAAAAAATGAAAAATTGCACGTCCGAATTTTAAAAAACGTTTTGTTGTTTGTAATCCATTAATTTTTTGTTGTTGAAATCATATTTAAAGATATTTATGCAAAAAAAAAAGGTACAAACTTGCGATGTGTTTTTGACTAGAAAAATTAGAACACATCATAACCTTATGTGATATTAGCAGTTTAAACTGGGCGTGAAAAATAGCATTTCTAAAGGGGTTTTTTTTTTATGAATAAGGTTGCTTAAGCATATCGATTACACATTATTAGATTAACTTAATAATGATTAACGACAACTTACTTAAATCAATTTTCTTAAAATATATACGTACTTTTATTTTATGCTCGATGCCTTTCTTACACTAAGTATTATGCAAGTTAGTTGATTCTACTGCTTTCGTGATTCAAAAATAGTGATTATAGTGCTTTTCTACTGCGTATTTATTCCTTAACGATTCAGATAATAAAAAAAATTACCTCATCTTCTAAAAATGTGAAATGATTAAAAATTCAATTTACTTTGGATATTATATTGCTGTATTTCGAGCAGTGTATTCAATTGTTTATCAGAGTGTTACATATAATATCTAAGGCTATATATCTTATAGATTATTACTTTCTATTAAGTGTGTATCACGGGCTGTTATATCCTCTTACCAAGTCTCCAAACTTATGAATGTTTTATTTTGCTGTCTTTTTTTATAACAGCATTATGAAGCACTAAGCAAAATTTCAAGGTCATGCGATTTATTCTTTACGCGAATAGTTTAAACGCGTGCTGCAATTTATACGAATAGTTTGGTTAGTCTTGTAACAAAAATAAACGTTGTTTGCTTCACAATATTTATGTGTTAGCCCATATGTCATGTTTTCTTGAAACAATATAAACTTCAGTTATTGGTCCGTATCTCAATGCTCAAGTCTAATTCCCGGGATATGATACTCGCATCCCTGCCCCGACGTTACCCCCACCCCACCCGTTTCCGGTTTCGTATTCTGAATATGAACTGGCATACTAATTCTAGATCCTAAAATCTCAGGAATTATAATAAATAATTTAGTGTTAACTTCTTACTTATATCAGTAATTTAGTTGCATTATAGTCTGTATCTATCTACATGGCGCTGCCGCGGTGACTTGGTGGTATAGTCCCGGCTTCGGAACCAGAAGGTTTCAGGTTCGAGGTCCAGTTCCACCGAAGAACCGTCGTGTAAGCGGTCCGTCGGGGCCGAGCATCCTCCCGCTGGTATGGTGTGGACGTTTGGAGAGTGGGTGCCATTTCTGGTGTCATCCTCGTCATCTGACCGCAGGTCAAAATGACGAGGTCCTTCCCAAAATAGCCGTGATGTTGCTTTAAAACGGGACGTTAATATAACTAAACCAAACTAAACTCTCTACATGGCTCAATTTGCGTTGGAATTTGTTTTTATTAAACTAATAGTCCGTAGACAGCAAAAAACATTAATTGCGCTTCTTAATTTAAATTTATAGCGCTTCGGAATGATTTAGTGTTTGCTTCAAGGTTTTTAAGTAGGTTAATTCGTCGCACGCCTTTTGCACGTGCGACTCATTTAAGTGGCGAATATCAAGCGTTTTTATTTTAGTTGATTGCAGAGATTTATAAAACCATTGTTGCAATCTGAGACCCGTGGTAATGTTTTCCCATTAACTTTCTCGCATGTCCTTGGATGGACACGCGTACATATACACTGTTTGTCCAAAATTCGGCATTGGTCTATAACTGTTATGAGAACCTTATAATAAATGTAATCCATCTTATTCCGTTTTTGAAGAGAGCTCGCAAGGATTTGTTATTTCATAAATAGTGTTACGGACCCAAGAAAATTCAAATATGTAGATTCGTCGATGAATTCTCAAATTTGAATGTTCGGAAGATGACAATACTTTCTCGTATAGGATCCATAAAAAAAAAGGGAACAAATTTATCAAATAAAATGCGCTGTTTACCCAGTTTACACTTAGCGGAAATACCAAAAGCAAGAAAACAGCAAATTATTAAATTAACAAAATTAGTACTTGCGTTTTCGAATGGATTTGGATTATTCGAAAAATAGTTTTTCACACTGAAGGACAGATATGAAACGTGGAGATTCGTCAAAATTAGGAGGCCAATGTCCAGACGATAATAATATTTTGCATTAAACATGGTGTACGAGAAAATAACCACCTTGAGAAAATCTTCGATTTTACTAGTTTACAAATACCAAATCCGAATGCAACTACTGAATTCTGAAACTGTTACCCAACATATTAAGCGGCAAATTGATTTTGATTTCTTTTCCATCTAACTCGCGACATCTGATTTCTTTGATAAACTGGCAACCTGAGATCTATGTAAAATTGTGACAAGACAGCATATATTTAAATGCTATATTTTGTGATCTTCATATAAAAAATTTATTAAGGTAGTATAATTTTTTAAATTTGTATTGTTAGTCATGAATGATTGCCGCAGCCTGAATGAAATTGCACCGTCAATCAACAGTAGCTGATATGTCCTGGACGAAAAGTACGAAGTCAGACACTGGCGCGGTCCGAAAGGAAAGTTCAATATCAAACCCTGTGACTTACATGGCAATAAATGTGCCAACTGAAATGCTAAATAAATCTATTTACAAATACTGAAACCAACGATTCAGCTACGGAAATACTCGAACCAAAAATTCAGCTACGGAAATACTCGAACCAACGATTCAGCTACGGAAATACTCGAACCAACGATTCAGCTACGGAAATACTCGAACCAACGATTCAGCTACGGAAATACTCGAACCAACGATTCAGCTACGGAAATACTCGAACCAACGATTCAGCTACGGAAATACTCGAACCAACGATTCAGCTACGGAAATACTCGAACCAACGATTCAGCTACGGAAATACTCGAACCAACGATTCAGCTACGGAAATACTCGAACCAACGATTCAGCTACGGAAATACTCGAACCAACGATTCAGCTACGGAAATACTCGAACCTACGATTCAGCTACGGAAATACTGGAACCTACGATTCAGCTACGGAAATACTGGAACCTACGATTCAGCTACGGAAATACTGGAACCTACGATTCAGCTACGGAAATACTGGAACCAACGATTCAGCTACGGAAATACTGGAACCAACGAACCAACGATTCAGATACGGAATAGGGAAATCCTTACGAATTGTTTCAAATACGAGTACTGAAACTGTAATTTAATTGAAATATTGAAATTAACAAATTATAAAATCTTCGGTTTACTCATTTTGCATTTAGCCGAAAAATGGAAAGTAACAAATTATCACACGGAAATCCGCTATTTACTCAGTTTGCACTCAACAGTCACTTAAACTTTTGTATTTTAGAATTCTTCTCACAAAACAACCTTCCCACTTGGAAATATCTTTGCAATAAACCACCGAAATATTCTCCAGCTCTGAAGTTAAAGGTCACTAACTCGCACGATACGAAATTCCTCGTTACCTTTCCACACCGCATGCACAAGCAGGAGCTGATGCAAGAGTGTCCTACTTAATAACTAACTACACATCCACTTTATCAGTCTAGTGAAGACCCCATTTACCAAGATTTAAGCACCTCCAATACATCCCAGAGGCATGAAATGCGGAAGACAGCAGTGAAAACTGAAAGAAACAACAGCAGCAGCAAGAACAAAATAAAGCGATAAGCCATCGAGTTAAAAAGAAATGGAAACGAGGTCATCTCTCGCAAGTTCCAATTATGCAAACACTCGCGCACGGCATTTTTGCATTCCTGCACCAACATAAACACCATTCAACAAACTGTCGGCCATCTGCCGGGCATAAACATGTCTTGGCCATCGCATATTCACCCGTTAATTTAAATTAGAAGGACTGATGTGGATGAAAGATAACGCGTGCGGTGGAAAATGCCAGAGCTTGGATCGTTTCACTTGGCGAGTTTGGAGACATCTGGTTTTTTGAATGTCGTTGCGTTGTTTTGCATCATAACTTTATTCTATCCTTTTATTTTTACCTTTTTGAACACGAAATGCGCCAAGATAAAGTGTTATAATTGTCAAAAAAATTTCGATTTTGAGATTTTGACGAATCTTCTTGTTATTTGAAATTTCCAGCCAAATTCGCCAACACATTTTTGGAATTTGTCTTTCTGTGAAACGTTAAATTAAAAACGCTAGAGAAGAACGCGGAAAATTTAGTATGTGATCTTTACTAAAATTTTGTAGATTTCCGCCAAATTTGGAACGAAATCCATTGTTTTTCTACCTGTTTGTCAATGTACAAGTGAACACAATACTTAAAAAATGTAAAGAACTAGATAATAAATACCTTGGCATAATAATTAATAACAATAATAAACTCGGAGCTAAAATTGACATCAGAAAAAAATGTCTAATAAATGTTTCTTTGGATTGAAAAAGCAACTAAGGTCCAGTTTAATCAGTCGAAAAACTACACTTAAGAATTTATAAGACTCTTATTATTCCTGTTCTGCTCTATGCAAGTAAAACTTGGACTCTTAACCTGGACACTCAGCGTTCTCTAAATATGTTGTAGACAAAGATCCTTCTAATTATCTTTGGCCCAGTATTAGAGAGAGAATGCTGGCGAACTAGATTCAATGTTGAATTATATAAACTTTATAGGCAACCGCAGATAACACTGGTTATCCGGAGCAATAGGTTAAGTTGACGCGGCGATATCTGGAGAAGACATGAAAGCAGCGCTCTCAAAATACCAACTTTTTAAAATCCTATGGGACCCCTGACCAGAGGAAGGCCTCCAACTAGATGGCTGCATGATGTGGAAAGAGAACTTGTTCTGAGGATAAAGAACTGGAAGGGAGTTGCGAGCGATAGAAAGCGCTGGAAAGTGCGCGTGGTTGAGGCAGCCAAGGTCTGCAAGGGGCTGTTGCGCTTATGAAGAAGAGAGAACTAGATAGATACAATTTAACAAACAGCTGTAGCATCTAAAATATAGATCCGTACCAAATTTGCAAGGAAACCCTTCAAAAGTTGGACCACCTGCAGGCATGCACTTTCGCATACATGCAAACGCTTTAAGGTAAAACCACAACTGTTTAAATAAACAAAACCTGCATGCTATTTTGCCTCTAAAATTAGAATTCTGTATCAATCGTTTGAAGGAAAAAAAAAACATCCACGATGCAAATTCTGTAATCTTTATTTATTATATGATACACGAAATTCTGAAATTAGAAATCTGAGCACTTGGTTACGCTTTTGGCCAAGGTTATATATCTTATTGTGTATATTTTATATATTGTATATCTTTATTGTATAGTTTGCGATAAAGTTTCGAAAGTTTAGCTCTCTTGTCAAATGTCATTGCGCCGTTTCGAGAGACGTCACATAAGTATGTTCGATTTTTATTTGTAGGATGAGGGAATACATTATATACTAAGTCTTATATTCAAATCCAACTTATAAATTTTCGAGTATCTTCCTCACAACCTATCCGAGTCCTAAAAACATACTTTTAGATTATAATCATGTGTATCTGTTTATTTATGTGCACGATAAGTTAAACAAGCAAATGGCAGTGGTCGCCAATTTTGGCATGACTTTTTTTTTACCAAATTTACTATCAAATTGTAAACGAAATTTGTCTGTACAAAGCCGCCAATATTTAATGAGTTTTCGTGTTTATCGTTTTTATAGTGGTTTCATGGGTTCTTCAATTTTTAACTCAAGGATTGTTAGGCCTGAATGTTAGCATTATTGGAAAAATACGGCCTTGCCAATGTTGTTACTTAATATATATTTCCTAATTACTCTTGAACTATGGGAAGTCCGTGTCTTCGTATATCCATGGTCCATGATATTGATCTTTTTTGTGTAAGTTTATGGATAAGATTGAGAATTTATAACTGGCATTACACATATGTGTAACATATATGTGCAGTAATTATTAACTTCATTAATCTTTTTATTGGAAATATTTGTCTCATTTTTCAAATAATTTCTTGTATAGAATTTTGATACTTATTTATTAAATATTCTAATAACATTTTATCTAATGAATATCTTTCAATGCTATTTTAAAATTGTCTTGGAGTGCAAGTATCGATTTTTGTCATGCATCATTTTTGTGTGTATGACAACTGTTTTGCTTGGTGAATATTAATTTTTAAAATAAATTTTACTTGCAAATTTAAGTGTATTTTAGTAAATAGAAAAAAAAGTCGCGATTTGAACCTATTTATTGAAATATTTTAACATAGACGAATCAAATCTGAATTAGTATTATCTATTTCAATATAAAAAAATTTATACTTAATCTTATGGCAACAGTAACACAATTTAATATCTTCGTAACAGGCATCCATGAATCCAGTAGTAACTAAAACAATGTAAAATATTCTACTAAAATATCTGAAAAGTTTTTCAAAACCTTTTAAAATTAGATATACGGCTTTATTTTCATATAACTAAAAACCTGGTTTTTCAATTTTGAAACAGTGTAAAAATGATTTTTGTTGACAATATATTTCGTTATTCTTGAGGGAAATTTTTTTTAAAATATTTGATTAAATCTCATTAAAATTTTGAAAAATCCTTTCTTATTGTTTCTACGATAGAATGCCAGTTTTATAAAAATTATAATTATCTATGCTTCAAATGACATATATTCTATATTTTAATTAGTTTCTACTTGTTGCAACAATTTCTACAGAACATCATTCAAATTGAAATAACTCTAATCAACAGAAACCGTTCCTAGATTTTATTCTTGGTTATTCGTTCTGTGGAACGCGAAAGAACATTTCTGATTTAAACGATTAATTTTCTTTTTTTTTAATCGATTTACTATCAAAATTTGCAGCAGACGAACGAAATATTCTCCCCGAATTTCATGAGCCAGCTTGCTTGTACGTGTGTTTTTTCCGGAACACAACTTGGCTCAAAGCCAACGAGGACTCCATCATTCCGTTTTGTTAAAGTAACAAGGTTAAGTTATGTATTAACGGCCTTTTACTGTTCGAAGATGTCGGCCATTTTGCAGCTCATTGTGATGACATAAAAAAAGTAATAATATTAATAATCGATATTACTTTAGAAGTAAAAATGAAAAGAATTCTTTTAATGAAGAAATCATTGCAAACTCTTCTCATTTTTTTTTTTTTTTATAATTTTAAACAATTGAAGGCAGAATTAATCGTTTGCGTTTATTCGTAGATTGTGCTGTAATATTTACTTACCATGGAATAATATTTTTCAAGACGCAGTACTGAAAAGTATTAAAATAAAACTTTTTTTATTTACATTTTAGTATTAAAATGTAAATAAAACATTTAATACTTTTTACATTTTAGTATTAAAATGTAACTTTTTTTTGTTATTGCAGTTATTCTAATTCAGCCAATTAAGAAATTTTAATTCCAAGGAAACATCGAAATTAATCAAGTAAAAATACGTGCGTGCTTTACCAACGTTGGCACTAAATGCTGAGTAAATAATTTTATCGAGTGTTTCGATTTAAATGTAATTACCGTTTCCATATAATTCGATTTTTTAAAAAAGAATATATATATTTTTAAAAATGGTGAATTTGAGTGCTTTGTCACGTAAATTATAAACATTCTGCTAAAATGTAATAATAATTGTTTGCTTGAGTCATTAATGTTGAGAATTGCTTCGATTTCCTAAACTGGATTCAAGTCTCTCAAAGGGGAATTGGCATTTTTTTAAATCTTCAGCTTTAATAAGATTCCTTGGTGTTTTTTTTATTTAATTAAATATTTCTAAAACAGTCATTAATGATTATTTAATTAACTTGTCTGGAAAAATTCTTCTTTTTTTTTTTTTTTTTTTTTAGACTTGCTAATTCTGGATATTTTAAATTGCCAATTAAAATTCTTTAATATCATTTTCTAATCCTGACTCGCAATTTTGATTATTTGCGCAATTTATGACATCAGTAAAATGGTATAGACATTATGGATTAATTGCTTCAAAAAAAGTTTTTCATAACTTGATTCGAAAATTTTCTTTTAAGGTATTTTAATACATTCCGTTCATTTTGAATTAATTTCTAAATAGTTTTAGTAACTTAAATATAAGATTAATACTTTTTATGCAAATCTTGTATCATTAAAGATTCAAGATCCACTAGAATATGTGAAAGAAATAATTCGTATTTACTTCGAATCATTTCAACGATAGCTCTCAAAAAAAGTTTCTTTAAAATTGCTCTGTACTATGTGCTAAAAATTCGAATTAAATAGTGTTCGAATTCTTTTTATCTGTAATTAATGTTCTCACAAAAATAAAATTCAATGGTTTTTGATATGTACCAAAATTTACTTATATTTGGATCTTTTTTAACTGGAAAATGCTTGTCGCATGAATAATGTTAAATTTATATAAGTTTAAAATACGGTAGTTCATTGCACGATTAACAAAACTTTAAAGTGGTTACTACAAATACAGCTTTCTCATTTATTTTAATTCAAGTACCTTCTTTCTCTTCATTCAACTCTAGCAGAACAAGTGCTTTGCTTTCGATTTCAGCAAATCACCAACTGATGTTGCCTATTCTTGACCTTTATTGGTCAGAGATTTAGTTGAAATAGTAGTTTATCTTCAGCTAAATCTAACGCGTTGGCCCAAAATAGAAATCTCAACAACTAACTTCAGCGGATTGGTCAAAGACGAGTCACATCCAATCCAAAACAGCAAAAGCATTGGCAATCTGTAACATCGTCTCATGACTTCTGTTGCAGACCACTTTGCAACAGACTCGATGTCGATTGCAAAAGACACTGCACCCGCCACGCGTCGAACTTCAAGTGCCTCTTTATTCCAATGTCTGCAAATAATAATTATTGTTATAAATAACCCGTCGAGCCCTACAAGTGGGAAAATTGTCAAAAAATGATTGATTTAGCGGAAAAGTGGCAAAGACAAGGACTATTAAAAGCCCTTCTTAAGGCAACACTTGTGCGGGCGCCAAATTAGCAATTTCGTTCCTATCTTCTTTTTGTTCGAGGAGGGGTGTTCCTATTGTTCTTTTTTTTTTTTTTAATGGTTTCAAGAGGTAAAGTCGTTGAATAATTATGCCATCCCGAGTAGGTGTCGCTCTCGGTTTTGGGTGAAGATGACTCTTTATGCTCTTTTGAGTGGATAGCATTGGACTGAAGGGCCTTTGTGATATGTGGCGCCGACTGGTGGCTAATTAATGAGTTGCCTTGTTGCTCTTTGTTTAACATAATAATGAAAGCCGACGTGCTATTTCTTTTTTAAAATTGTGTGGTTGTAGTTTGCGTGTTCCTGGTCACGTTTTTGAGAACCTCGAATATGATAGATTGTCGTGATTAAATCGAATCATTTCATCGTTATCCTGTTTGTTATAGTTATAGATTTCTCTACCTTAAATTTTAATGCGGAATTCTCGTTACACCCCATTAGAGATTCAATATTTATTCCTTGTTTCAAAATCTTTGAGATGTGACGAGGTCAGGAGCAATATGGCATGTTGGCAGGTGGTTACGGTGTACAAAATCTGAAAAAAGAATGTTTTTAATGAAATGGTGAATTACGAAATATTCAGAAAAGAACAAAAATATAAAATGTATAAATAAGAATTTTTGTTTATTTATTTACAGGCTAAATCATCTATTTATTTATTATTTAAAGGCTAAATCATCTGTTTGAGCCATATTAGAGGAAGGAAGGGGGGGGGCTAATTTTTTGTAAAAATTAGATTAATATCGCATTTCGAAGTCGCATAGAAACTATTTGAGGACAGGTTTCAGGCTCGAGACCCGGTTCCACCGAAGAACTGTCGTGTAAGCGGGTCTGGTGCACGTTAAATCCGTCGGTGCCAAACATCCTCCAGCTGGAGTGGTACGGAAGTTTGGAGAGGAAGCTGCCAGCTCAGGTGTTGTCCTCATCATCTGGCCGCTGTTCAAAATTACGAAATTTGTCCGAAAATAGCCCTAGTGTTACTTTAAAACGGGTCATTAATATATTTAAACCAAATCAAACCAAACCAGCATCTTGAAGAAATTGGAAAAAGGTTTATCCTCTAAATGAATTAATTTCCGACCTAAGACTGTGCTCTTGTAAACTGGGTTTCTGCAACCAGTCTTAGGGTTGAGAACGTCATTTCTATTTAAATGACAGTTGCGTACTGACGTGTGGAGGATGTTGTTGGTGATTCTGTGATAAAAACATCTCGACGTGTGTGACACGTTTTTCCATCGCAAATAAATTCATTCTTATATAAAATTTGAAATGGACAAGAATATTTAATAGCAAAGGGGTTTTAAAATATCTGATCTATACATGTACCATTTTTTGTAGATTCTACACTATTGCCATTTGTTTGTGAAAAAATTCGAAAATACTTTTCAATGATACAAAACATGTGAGGAGACATTCTATTTCTGTGAGGGGGAAAAAAATCGTTATTCGCCTAATTCGAAGAAATACCAACGTCGAAGGTCATGAAAGTCAAATTCTATTCATATCAAAAGAAATATTTGCTCTCTTGTCTCTTCATTGACAGAGTTGCATTTCACATGTATTGAAGATGCAACAAAATCTTTTCCCCCAGAAACAAACGTCAATTGTATTCGCTCTCTCAGCCAATAGGCGACGAAAGACAAATGGAATCTTCCGATAAAGAACAACAACCAAATGAACAAAAAAGGAAAAGAAAATGTAACCAAACGAAATAAATAAATAGAATTGTTCTGCATTCTCAGAATATTGAGGCTAGGCGTATAGCCATTCTTGAATTTTTAATTATGCATGAGCTGCATAAATAAAAACGATAAGGAACTTCTCGACAAAATAAATTCCCGATACTCGTATGCCACTATTCCGCTAGGAAGATGTGGCAACACTACCGCCTCTTTTATTCATGACGGCACAGTTCTATGGCGCCATCTTCTACTTAGAATTCTTAAGGATTCTAGAATCAGAAATTTTCACCTTTTCTTCGCGCTTTCTTTTCGTCGTATTCCAGCGTCTATTAATTTTTTTTTTCTCCTTTGCTATCGGTTTTTTTTTCCTTGTGTCCCTCTTTACGCTGTTATTTATTTTCTAGCGAAATTGCTTCGATTACTGATGATTTAGATTCTGGTGGAGTACCAGATGTGCGTCGCTTTTTATCGTTTGGTTGTTATTTTTTTCACGCTTTATTTTTTTCTGGTAAAAGAAGAATTCTGTTTAAAATGTAAAGTCGGCTGAGATTGCCTTTGTTTTTTCTCGAAAATCGTTTGCCGAAAATTTAAATCTTTTTTTTTTTTCTTGGAGTGAAACATAATGGGTTGTGATACAGTTTGGGATTGGTAATGGCCTTGAGCATTTTGCGATTTTTTTTTTGTAAATAATTATTGTCCGATTTTTAATTTAATCATGTTATTTTGTATTTTTGATTATCCACTTTAAATTAAAAAATGAAAAAATGCCGTACCACGAGGTTAGATAGTACCAGATTAAATATGAATGTGCCTACGCTTTTTTTTCCTTCAATGTGTCAAATCCATCAGTTTTTCGTTTTTCTACCAATAATTGTGATTGTCATTGTTGACCAATAAGGCCTATATTTATTTAAAGACTTTTCTAACCATATTGGCCCATCTAGCACATTTTCACTTCGTTTCTAAAGTAATTGTGTAATAATAATAATAATTTTTTTTAATTATTTATATCAAATCTATATTTTAAATCATTTGTCAAATTAGTTGCCTTTTCTAACCGTTTTTGCTTGGCGATAAATTTAACTATCATATCCTTGATATACACTAAAACCAAAGATTGCCTTAACAGAGGATGTAAAATTCTAATGTTATAGTCGCAAGGCACTTGAATGAATCCTAAATAGAATGGGAAATTATCTGTTATTAAAGTATCAACAGCAGCTTTAAATAAAAATATGTAGTGGAACAAATACAATTGTCTTCACAACAATATTTGATATAAATTTAAAGCAATATCTATTATATTGAAATGGGGTACAGATGGAATTGGATCTCAAACGAACAATTTTTATACCAACTTTTTTATTATGAGAATGATGTTTCAACTCCATGCCTACTAATGATGACGTCAAATTCACTTTCATTAAGCTGGTCATATAATAAATATCCAGCTGCATTACGCTGTTCTGTTTGAAATTACTAATCAATTTTAGTTGCAAACCATCGATCGGATGATGAGGTTCAATTGAATTTTGTAATTAATCCATTTCGAATCGTCCATTTGCAGTAAATAATATACACATTTTTTCCATTCTCAAATTATTAGTGTGTCCAATCTTAAGGCAGATGTTGAAAAGGCGTAATTGTGCATTTTTTTTAATTAATATTTTTGATGTTTGAACAGCTTTTTTTATAAAACCGTTAGAATTTTTTTTCTAAGTTTATTATTTGAGAAAATCGCATTGATTTTTATATTTGCATTTACATTCGGTTTGATGCTATTTTGTATCTTTTTAAGATGCTATTTTCTTAAATTCTAATCTTTGATGGAATTTTCTGTCGTAAAACGTCATGAAATTCTAATCTTTGATGGAATTTTCTGTCGTAAAACGTCATGAAATTCTAATCTTTGATGGAATTTTCTGTCGTAAAACGTCATGAAATTCTAATCTTTGATGGAATTTTCTGTCGTAAAACGTCATGAAATTCTAATCTTTGATGGAATTTTCTGTCGTAAAACGTCATGAAATTCTAATCTTTGATGGAATTTTCTGTCGTAAAACGTCATGAAATTCTAATCTTTGATGGAATTTTCTGTCGTAAAACGTCATGAAATTCTAATCTTTGATGGAATTTTCTGTCGTAAAACGTCATGAAATTCTAATCTTTGATGGAATTTTCTGTCGTAAAACGTCATGAAATTCTAATCTTTGATGGAATTTTCTGTCGTAAAACGTCATGAAATTCTAATACAAGTCTTTTTATGTTCAAATTTGATATAATTCCTCAATATGTTGTGGAGTTCCTGAACTAGAGAATAAGTAATTATAGGAATTAGTCAAGTAATAATTTAAAAGAAATTTTAATTAACCAATTCTATAAAAATTACATTCTTTAAGTAAACATGGGTTCCTCACATGCAAGCAAGGGAACCGCAGAAAAACTCCCGAAATACTCTGTTTCCGGCCAGAATGTCCGCTTAAACTGAGATCTGTCATCCCATCCGGTGATGCATTACAGTTCTGGTGCTACATAATCTATTTATTTAGAAATATTTTATAATTGTTTTATTGCTTCACAATGTGAAAAAAAAAGAAGAAAAATTCGTGTTTTTTACGAGTTGAACACCAATATTTAAAGAACAAATAGAAATAGAGCTTACTTTTTAGTTCCGGAACAAGATAAAATGTAGCAGATAGTTTAAGAAATATATCAAGTAAATTATTTGATAAATCTCTAAACTAGTAGATTTTTGCTTTATACCTCTTTTGAGCCAAAAAACGGCTTTTTTTTCCAGGTTTTGAAAAACATTTGACTCTTAACTGATATATTTAAGTTTCATACATGTTTTTTTCCAATCTTTTGTATGTAAATATTCAAAAATATAACTAATTTTGAACATTTTTGAAAAAAATTCACCCCGAACCTAGTAATATACCTTAAATCAAGGTATACCGAATAAAATATAATTATTTACCCTTAAATATATCCTCTATTCAAGTGGATAGGAGAAAAAAAAAAGATTTCTTATAAAAAAAACAAAGCTGACACGCCCATATCCGTACTATATAAGACGCGGCCGTAACGCCCAGGAAAGGGATTATGAAGTCTCCCCACCACTCTATCATCGAACATACCTTGTAACAAGTGATTAACCTGCTTAGGCCCAAACAAGGTCGTTACCAGACGGCTTGCCCATCGACACTATTCAATCAATTTAACCTCTTGGTCAGCCACTTTTATTTGAAACGGTTGCAGTTAAGAAATGCTAATAACTGGGTGGTGTTCTTTTTTAACTATGCTGGGTAATACTGACATAATAATTTGTTTTCTGGAATGGAAGTCAATGTCTTTGTTCACTTATTACTAGATATTAAGGCAGGGTTTTATGGTTCTTGAGTTTGTGTGAGATTGCAGTTTGAAGGTTAAAATGTCTCTTTTGTTAACCTGTTAATAAGTAAGGACAATAAGGCGAGATTTATGCTAGTGGTGAAATGTGAAGCGTAGTACTGTTTTTCTATAGTTGTATCTTGATTTGTTTGATTTATGACTCCCTTTGAGCCTGGACGAGGTTAGCAGGGTCGAAAATCGCTAGTTGAAATTGAAGTGAAATGAGAATAATCGCTTCTTACTTTCTTGCATGACTTTGTGACTTGAATTCTTGCACTCAACTTACAAAAATGCTTATGCGATCCTAAATTGGATAAATAGAATAAAATCAGTTATATAATTATGTTGGAACATTTTCGAAACTTTTTTCTTTGATACGAATAAAATCAATTTATTTTTATACGAAGTAACTACCGTCTACTACACATTTTTGCCAACTTTTATTCAAGAATCGGAATGCAGATTACAAATATATTTTTACAACTTCTAATGTTTTCGTCACTGCACTTCATTGTTGGAGTATGAAAATCGTTGACTTTAGAGCGAATTCATCATCTTGGGAAGTAGTAGAATGGGACGCTGTCGAGGATAATTTGGTCTGGAGTTATTGGAATGTGGTTTTTGACAGATTTTCTTTATATTCATACCCAAAAATTTTATTTAATGGTAGAATTGGAATTTAGTGACCCTCTTTCTACATTTGTTGTGTATCTTCGCAAATTTGGGCTACCCTTCCCCCTCTTTTAGTTACCAGATCGAATAGATGCTTCGATATGGTTTCAAACGATAATTCGCCAAATGTAGCAACCCCCCCCACACACACACACAGTTTTTTGTAGTTACCAGATTTTCGATATGGTTGTCAAATGTGGCACCCTGCAAAATTTCACTTTCAATACTACACAGGAAAAAGCAAGTTTCTGAAACGAAATATTTTTTTAGTTACTATTCGAACTGTGGATCGCGAGCTTGACAACGAAGCTGTACTATTAAACATTTGTTAAGTAATCTCAATGCCATGTCAATACCTTATCATCAATTATGTCCGGAGGTTAAAGAACTTTGAGTTCAAGAACTCCGTGACCCATCCCTCTAATCAAATCCATACCATTAAGCCTAACTTAGTGTTTTTCAAACTTCTTTCATTTGAGTAACCCGTTACTTATCAGTGCATCATGTATATCAACCCCCATCTCATTATGTATGATTCATAATATTTGGCTAAACAGTCCAGGGTGAGCCAGTGCCTTCCTCTGAATTCTGTTCCACCACATTCTATTTTTGACACTTGTGCGCCAGTTTCTTTCCTGGATAGCCAGGAAGGCTGTCTCTACAGCATTATGTATGATTACTAACATATTTATCAGTGTTCATCCTTACGCACACACACACACACACACACACACACACACACACACACACACACACACAACGTATTCCTTGAGACCATTTACGTAACCATATGAGCATGCGTACTACAAGTTGAAAAACATTGATTTAACTTATCATTAGAGCTAACAGAAGGTTAAGCCCGTTTTCATAAGTTGGATGGAGTTGCGTTGTTTCAATACAATAATTAGGAGACCGAAATGTAGGTTTAACTGTCGTTCTCATTTTGGATTGCGAGACTCCGATGTTCGAAATTGCCCGTAATTTTTATATTACTTCACGTCACTAATGTAAAGGAAATCTATTAACAATGTAGATTTATTGTTTTTCAAAGTGGCTGCTGTACAATCATTGATTCCTGTCAAAAAAAAAAGTTTTGATTTGCTAATCCTACGCATCAAATCTCAAAATTCCTCCGCATTTTATTCCTTTTTTTTTTTTTTTTTTTTTTTTTTTCATCTCTTCTGATTTATAGAATAAAAGAGAAGAGAAAGAAGAAAATCGTCTGGAATGGGGAATTATATTCCAGGCAATATAAAATCGTTTGCAGAAATTTTTTAAAGAATAATGGATAGAGCATTCCTCCCTTCTGTAGCATTTTCTTTAATAGGAAATTTTTCTTTAGTTGAAGGGTAAATGATTGCATCCCTCCCCATTTTAAGGTCCCCCTCCCCTTCATTAAACAGTTTGCGCTTAGACTAAGACGAATGGATGCCAATATGTACTATTCGGAAGAGGGGAAATGTTAATCCGTTTATTTATTATTCTTTGTTCTTTCTGAGTTATATATGTAATAGATTTTGCTGTTCCTGCATTATCGAATTTTTAAAAAAAGTTAAACGTTTCCGTTATGTTTGTTTTTAAAAGGAGTTGTTAGAAAAACAAGGTAGCGATTTGTCAGTTGCAAAAATCGTTTGGTGCAAATTTTTTTTTTTCTAGTGGAAGGGAGAGTGCGAATGTTTTTTATGTATACACAGTTTGTCTTCAATTGCATCATGTATTCATCTTATTGTTTTATCAGATATGGTATGCATGGATCACTTTTAAAACCTTCGAGATTTTTGATTCTATAGTTATAATTTTTCGTTAATATCATTTTATTTGAATTAACATCCCGTTTTAAAACACGAATATGATTTTGAATTGAATTTAGTAATTTCGGTCAGAAGAAAGATGATCTTTAGAACATTGGAATAGGGTGCCACTTCAATCTGCGAGAACGTCTAACATACAAGAACGGCAGACTTACTTAAGTAATTTTTTTCTTCTTATACTTTTATTGTGCCATGTCTCGAACTTGGAATGTTCGATTTTCCTATTGGCGTCGTAATTTCTTCTTTTAAAAAATATAATGCAATTAAGTAATTAATTTTCTTTCTCTAATAAAAAAAAATCCCCAAAACGTACTTCGTTTCAAATATCGCTCAACGCTATCAAAATTCTAATGAATATTTTTATTACGGAAATATGCGTTAAAAGAGAAAAAAGAAAACACGATATGCTGCCAGTTATGAAAACGGACGAGCAGAAACTACTCACAAAAATTATTCAAACGTAATTAATTCATCGGCAATCTCGACAGAGCCGACATAGCGGCATAATGGATACCGTCTTCTAAGATTGCTTTGGACGATTTTTTTTATCGTCTTTTGCAATTTATAGATAGTATGCAAAACTTTAAATATTATGTTAAAATCTTTTTTTTGACACACGTGGCCAGAAAGCTTTGTATTTTTTTTTTTTTAAATTGCTAAAATATCATTCTATTGTAATTCTTGAACTTCACCCATTACAGATTTTTAGACATCATTAAAACTGTTTCTAGTGCATCATTTTTATGCTTAACTTGAATGAGTACCTAATCTATGACAGAAACACAAGGTCATTGCATCCATCGTGTATTCAATTTTATTTTTTAAAAAATCTCAAGTTATTTGCTTTGTTGAACTCTCATTTTCGCATGAATGTTTTCCTATATTTCTTAATTTCGCAATTTTTCATCGTTGACTCATGTTATTAACAAGCGACAGCTAGAAAATACCATTAAATGAGTTCCGCTCTTTAAAAACAGTTATTTTTTTCTGGGCATCAACACTGTAATAAATTTCGTCGAATAAAAACGCTCTATGAATCTATGTCATCATATTCTGACAAGGCATTTGTTCGTAAATTCAGGAGGATTTGACTGACTACGTTTTCTTGGTAACTTTATGGCAATATATATACTTTCGCGAAGATTTATATTTATCTAGTAATTTCTTCGTTTATTAAACTGCTTCCTTGTGTATTGCCCTCCAAACATGTTTTTACTGTCTTAGCTATGAATATATACACATAGAAAGTATTGTAATTGTGAAAAATTCGACCTCGAACGGTTTATAAATCTCTGCGTTTTCAGACCAACCCTGAGTCCCAAAAAGCATTTTTGCAATTATATTTTACAGTCTGTGGATACTGTAATTCAACCAGCAGAAGAGGTCTCCTAAAACTTTTCTCACTTATTCTCTAATAAGTTTGTCATGCCAGAGAACGCTATACATGGCATTGGCGTACAATAGTTGCAAAATATTAACTTCTGGCGTTAATTTAGCATTTTTACTGAATCTATCGTGCCATCCTTGGCGAGTATTTTGGTGATTAATCTCTGGCATGTGTTAGTAGTGTCCTCGTGTTTTAGACACGTTTTTAACAATCGATTGAAGCCAAAATTTGACACAAAACTACACTTGTAGTCACAAAATTCCATACCAAATTTGACATATTTGAGTCATTGGGTTTTTGAATTATCGCGTTTACACGTTTCTGAAAGCACAAACCGACAGACGGTCAACTCGCAGTTGGGTTTGGTTCAAAATTAGGCAAGTGTATACACTATAGATGTTAAATCTGTATACTCAATTTTATCTATCTAGCTCTTTTTGTTTTTTAATTTTCTTGTTAATTTATATTCGAAAAGCGGACAGACGGACTTCCACTGAACAGATTTTAAACAAAATTTTATAGAAATCTACGCATTTAGTGTACAGACTGTATAAATATGAACACTGTAACTTAAATACAATGCCACATGTACTTTAATACAATTAACTCATGTAACTTAAATACAATACAAATTTTTGTACGTGATTATTTCAAAATTGTTGATCTATATCAAACTAAATTAGTTTGAAGAGTTAACTATCTGACAAATTTGGTATGCGGTCTTTCTATCAAAACTGCAGATCTATATCAAAGTTTGGATGTAACATTGTTAAAGAAATTTTGAATTAAGAAGAAAAAAAAATTCTAACCCCTTTCTGCAATATATATAATATGTAATGATATTTCTAAATCTAAATTAAATCCTAATTTTTATCTTAATTTAGCCCATATTAAATTCATTCTAAAATGTTCTCTTATTTCTTGATCCAATACCATCTTTTTTGTTTAATTAATGCTACAGAAGCTCTGTAAAAAATGTTTAAAAAGATCCCTATAATTCCCTTATCTAAATTGACACATATAAAGAAATCCCTATCAGAATCTCACAGTATATCATCATGGGGATAAATATTTCGTTGGATCTTTTCTCTTTCGCTCTTGTGTTGTGATGTAGATTGACTTATCTCGTTGCTTCTGGCTTGTACGTAAATTATACCTCCCGGGAAGGAAGAAAGCGCAGTTATAAAATTACCAAAGTGTCTTCTCTCTTCGGCCACGAAACCGTTAAAAAATTATGTGTTTACAAGCACGCACACATACACACATATACACATACACATAGACATACATACACACACATACACATAGACATACATACACACACATACACATAGACATACATACACACACATACACATAGACATACATACACACACACACATAGACATACATACACACACACACATATACACATAGACACACACACACACACACATAGACACACACACACACACATAGACACACACACACACACACATAGACACACACACACACATACACACACACACATATACACATAGACATACTCACACACACATATACACATAGACATACTCACACACACATAGACATACACATACACACACACACATATACACATAGACATACACACACACATATACACATAGACATACATACACACACACACATATACACATAGACATACACACACACATATACACATAGACATACACACACACATATACACATAGACATACATACACACACACACACACACACACACATATATATATATATAACCAACAAATTTGCAAATATCGAAATCGTACGTTTAGTAAGTTACAATTGTATGTATAGATTGCGTAATTGTATAAAGATTATTCAAAAATATTTTCATGGTGGTTTATATGCTTATTCGACCATTATGCGGATTATCAATAGTTTTCGCTTATCCGTACCGATCACAATAATTCGGATATTAGGAGTAGGTGATTAAATCGATAATTGATTCCCTTTTGCATTTTTTTTTCTGTTTTATTTAAAGGAAATTGCAATCTTTTCGTTAATATTGCAAATTTTAAATTTCTCATATTTGAGTAGTACGATTTCGTGGATCTTCGCATCAGCTGTTGAATTTCTTTTGGTGAATTCTCTTACAAAATAAATTAGCCTCTCCGAAATGTAAGAATGTATTACCGCAGATACTAGCTCTAATAATAGTAATTTCGCCGAAATAACCTCACTGATACAACAGGACGTCCCTGAATCGTTTCAATGCAGGACGAAAAATCCACGCCAGGCAAAGCGGATTACAGCTTTAATGAAAACGGAAAGAAAGAAAATTCGCATCGTTTGGCAAACGATGGCTGCTGCTGCTGCTGCTGCTCCACTCAACTCAGTTCAAGTGTGACCGAGTAATACAATAATCCGCTTTTCCGTAGCTAAGCAGCCGTACATTGATTCTAATGTACGCTTGAGAAGCAAGTAATAATAATAATAAAAAAAAATTCCAAAATGCATTAAGGCATCCTTTCGAACGTAGGGCTTCGTCGTTTAAATGCTATTTATCGCACTTAATGCTTTTATGGCTAATTCTTTAAGAATGCATCGAGAATTAGCGATGAAAAAAAGATTACGGCGATTAAAAATGATTCTAACGTCACACCTATATTTAGTAAATAAAAAAAATGGTCTTTTAAGATAGAGAGTTAATATCAAAGTTGTCGTTTTAATTTTCCTTATTTGCCATTAAATGGCGGAGTGCCAGTTTCGGAGAATTCTTTTTATTAAGAATCGTTTGCTGAAATTGTTTACTCGTTAGATTTTTTCTTTTTCTTTTAATTCATTTCGTTTTCTTTTTTTTTAATGGCAGTAAAGCATATTTGGATCATGGTACTTCAATTTGATCTGAAATGAAATCATTATAATTAAAATTTCCATAAGAATCGTTTGGAGGAGGGAAAAAAAATATATGGAAGATTTAAATAATGATAAATAAAAACTGTTCGATGTCATTACGTGCAGATAAAGAAATTAATCTTTGGAAAAGGTTTTGCTTTCGAATTTATCGTATATTTATTTTTATACTTATAACACATTTTATATTTAACTTATTTATAGAATGTAGAAAATATTAATCTGTTGTATCATATATTAGATGCTTTCCTTTCCTTTACTTTTAATGTAATGGCCATATTTCATTTTTTAACTTTTTGCATTTTTTAATAATCGAATTCGCATGAACACGGAACAGGCAGACTTATTGACAAACATCAAACCATTAGAAGAATTTTTATCTAAAGTTTGAGATGCACCCGTATCTTTGGTAAAGGAACTATATCATCTCTATATGTCAAATTTATCAATTTTTTTCTGGGCCTAGGTTTATTATTACCATCAAAAACTTCTTTTAAAATCTAGGTTTATTATTATCAATATTATTAAGGAGCAAAAAATAAGCTTTTGCAGAATATCGAAAGTCAGTTTTTCGAAGTCGTTCAGCAGTGAAATAAAATCGGTAATATGTAAATATTTAAATAAGATATTTAAAAAATGAAAAATACTTGCTTTGGTTAGTTGAATGTTATAAGTCATTATTTTGTATTGGCACAAAATGTCACATATATTGCTAGTGATTACAAATAGTTGCAACAAACTCCTTATACTTTGCTGCATGTGGTATCTAACATACGACATTTTGACATACGAACGATAAGCCAAATTCCATCCATCTAGCTAAATGAGCTATGTGCACAAATTCAGATAGATAATGGAGATCATACTGATGTACTATTAGATTCTTGCTTTTTTTTTTTTAATCGCGTCCCTAATTCTATCATTTTGGCTAATTAAATTTAATTCTTGCAATCACAGAAAAAATGTTCCAAAAATGTATTTTTCAGATTCAAGGAATGTAAGTGTTCAAAAAAAATATTCGAATTATCGATAGGTAACTTTTTATAGTTATAATTTAACAAACTGCATAATTCATATATCAGGAACTGAAAATGAATTGCCGATTTTATTTCATTGCCGAATGGTTCCGAGAAACTGAGTTTCGATGTTCTACAAAAACTTGACACTTTTTCCACTTTAATAATATTGATGACAGTAATTATAATAATAATAATAATCTTAAATTTAGACGCGAATTTAATTTAACAGTGGTTTTATCTAGATGTACTTTAACTTTGAAACCGATAGTAGAAAAATAATAATAATAAAGGAAAAATTGGATTTTCTGATGACTAATGAATTGGTGAATCCATTTGTTTTCTACTGGCGCAAAAGTAGATATGTGCTATTATTAGACGCAGCGGTGGTCATTATCAAAACAAAGAAAATAAGAACCAGTTCATCAAGCTGAAATAATTACTTTTTTCATCCCTCATTTTCTCGTGGTAATTTTCGGCCTCACACTTAATTGTACGAAATAGGCTTTTTTTTTTAAAGAAAAATAAATGAAAAAAAAAAATTCAAATCGACAACGTGCTTCGAATTTCTTCATTTCCTTATTCTTACTTTCACGGCCTCTACCTCTCCAATATAAAATTTAGAAGAAAAAAAAAGTCGCGGCTTGAAAAGAATCATAAAACAAAATTTAAAAGAAAGAAAGGAAAAAAAAAAAAAAAAGATTAAGTTAACTCGGTTCCAAAAACTAAATCGGTATTCTGCCCGATCTTTCGCCCATTGTTGCGGGTCGCATTCATTTAGGCTTAGGTTCTCATTATATTTTCGGATGGAAAAAGATTACAATAACACTGAGCTGAGAAGACGGGGGTTTGAAAAATAACAAATAATAACACAGAAAGAATGGAAAGAAAGAAAATGGGGGGGGGGGGAGGAAATAATCCTCGACCGAAATCTATCAAAACGTAACACAAAGGCATGTTTTTGTCCTGCCTCACAAATGGCCTTTTGCTGCACTTTTTTGATTATTCGCCTGGCTGAAAGAGCTGACAGTAGATTCTGGAGTGCGACAGCTAAATCAGTTTTGATTGAATAATTATGCAAAGCAGGTGTCCCCAAGTTCATTAGCGGCATTGTTCCCCTTTCTCCCATTGCCAGATTACACTTTTCAACTACGGAAAACGCGGAAGCCACCCCCCGCAGTAAAAATTCCAGGATAACCTCCCCTGCCCCCTAAGAATGCAATGAACATTTGATGACGAACAAATACTTTCAAGGCTGCTGATGGATGTGTAGGATATCCGACAAAGGTTTTTCGAACTGCCTTGCTTTTTGTAGGTTTTTAGTTTGCTTTGAGTTGAATTAATTTTCTGTTTTGGAAGCTACTTGGAAAATGGGCTTAGTTCAGATGACGAGGGCAATTTCAAATCCTCCTTCTTCATCTCAAAAATTCTACACCACCGTTATTATATTTGCTTTTATACTGTATGAATTTCTTATGGAATGGGGGGATGTGAACTATTGGATTAAACATCCTGATTTTGTATCCTTAGTATATTTCGCCAAATACACACAGAACAGAACGCCGTCTCATACCCCCATATCCGTGACCATTCTGGTCACTGAACGGTTTGGCGGACGTATTACTGAAATTTTATTTAAGTACCAAAATATTTGCAGTAGAAAAAAAAAATAACTATTTACAGAATTTATAAGCATATAAGAAATGATATTGAGATGAAGTCGTTTACAAAACTTAGAAAATAATTTGAAATAATAACATGCTGAGAGATAAAATGTGTATAAAATATACATGTATTCTGTGTTCACTTATTTTTTATGACATAATAGATGAAGATACAGTTATAAAAATCTGATGGAAAATAATTTGTTTAATGTGAACGAAGAGAAACTGATTGTTTGAAATGTATGATAGGAGACAGCCCATTTAAGGTAGAGTTGGTTTAGATGACGTCATCACATGATAAACGTTATCACGCATGCCGTCTAATAACCATGGATTGTGTTGTGACATATTAATACTAGCAAATCTTAGATTTGTTTCATAGCGAAACTTTAAGGAACTTGCATGAAACTAGTTTAGGGACGACTCATGTTACTTTGTACCGTGATCAAATGACGAGAATAACACCTGAGCAGGCATCTTTTCCTTCTAAGTTACACTCCGCTCTGTTGCCTCTTTTTGTAACATATGTCTGTAATATTTAGTTTTGAGGCATTGGATTATATACGTATTTAGCTTTTAAAATCCCTTGACTATTGCTTTAAAGTACTACGTTTTCAAAGAATTCGTTCACGTGATGTTTTAATCACGTGATAAACGTCAACAAGCTTGACATTTAAGTCTTGCGATATGTGACGTAGCAATGCAAAGAAAATTTAATTTACTAACATATAGTCCCGTTTTGAAACAACAGTATTTTGGAGTCCAACGTTAACTATTTTGGAGCGGATATAATTTTGAACTTGAGTCAGATGAAGAGGGCAGCATCTGAATTGCTACTCTTTCACTTCCATACCATTCATGAATAGTAATAGCCTTATAGTATAGCCCTTGTTTTTAAATTGAAAGATTCCATATACAAAACTTATCAAATATCCGCAATGATATAAGTCATTAACAACAACATCGCGGCAGCGAAACATGAAAGGAATTGCATTCATAGCATTCGAACGCACATTTACGCTGTAGCGACAGTAAATCAATAAGCGACCATTTTTCAATGCATGGTGTCGATGGAATCTAGGCACGGTGCATACTTTCAATGAAATCGGATAAGCCATTGAAGCAAAATATCGAAGAAGTGATTTGTGTTATGATAGCAGTTCCGTACTTGTCCTTTATGTTACTTTTTGTCAAACTGTGTCGTCAATCAAATCATTAGCGGCAATTCTGCTGTATAATTTTTCTTAAGATCTTTGAGTAATTTGTAATATGTGTGCATTATACGTGCTTCTTGTTGTTGATCAGTTAATTTTTGTTAATGACTTATTCAGTCTAATTCTTTGCATACACTAAGTCAGGCTAGCCGAAATTTGGAACTGGTGTCGTCAGCACCGGTATTGAATTGCCGTCGGACCGTTGTCAAAATTGCAAAGCTTGTACCAAAATAGCCTCCGTATTATTTTGTAATGGGACATTTATATGTCTAAACCACACCGAATCATTCAGAAAACTGACTTCTTTCAGATTTAACGTGCATCAGACCAATATAAGCCTCGGTTCTTCTGGAATCTGGACGAATGCTGGACCATCCCATTCTGAATCCGATACTTCAACCATTAGACAATCATTGCTCTAAGACGGAGATAATAGCCACAATTATTTCTGATGATTCCATTGTTTTTAAGTCTAGTTGATGTGCAGCTATCAAAACTCAGTTTTCTGAAGGGCTCGAGGTTGAAAGACTAGAGCCATTTAGAGAAAGGGCGTGTCTTTTTTTAAGTATTTCGATAGAATCTGTAACATCAATGGGCCTGGTTGAATTTGCTGATATTGTAACTTGTGTTGATAGATGTATTTTGTAACATCTGCACAATGGATTTTATGATCTTTGTGAAGACGACATTGCCCTGTTTCTTTTGTCTTTTGAAACCCTCTATCATAGTATTTCACGTTCAAGTGTATTTAAATGGGAGTGCTATATGCGATGTTTGCTTACTTAGGCATTATTTTAGTTTGCACTGTCTAAGAATCTTGCAACTTTTTTGATATCTGTTATGCACATGTTTTCCTAAGGAATACAATTTTTATTTATATATCTGTTGTGCATATGTTTTCCTTCTAGCTTTCTCCGGTACCTTTTTAAGTAAGGTACTTACTGATCTTCAAGCGTTTTATTATATATCGGAAAAGACTGTCGTTCTGTTCTAGGGAAAAAATGATAGAAAAGTTAAGCGACACCCTTCTTAAAAACATTCAACAAGTCATTATATCTGGGTTTTTAATGTGCTTTAAGATATAAACTATAAAAGTTGTATAAAAAATAACGTTGAATTAGTATTCAAAAATGAATTAGCAGCTATAGTTGTAGAAAACTAATTTGATAATATCATGTCAGACCGCATTCCGTTTAGATAGAATCTTGGAATTTCATTTCCATCAAATGAAGATTTGTCACAATTTTCAAATTGGAATTCTTAAAAATCGAATTACGGCCTTTAATAATTACTGTTTGATGAAACAGGCTCCGTTAATAAATCCTTTAACAATGGATTTTATTTAAGAATAAATATAATGCATTTACAAATAACAGTTATGCTAGTTCGTATTAGTAATAATTTTATTTTAATACGGATTTTCTTATAAGCTGCTTAATTTCTGACTTTAAAAATATTCTTTTGCTGGCAGCAGGTGTAATGTTCAGTCCTTGGCGATTTTTCCCCCCTGAAACAGTTTACAGCTGCTTTTGAAACATCTGCATACTGCGTTTGTTCTTAGTTGAAATCGAAACTTTTATTGTGTTATAGCATAATTTTATTTTGAATCTTTAGTGTTGAATTTTTTTGAACTTACGGTGTTCTTTTCTTTGCAGACAGATGATGATAGAGATTCAGGGACCGAGTCAGATGACGAAGGTGCTGAAATCGAAGAGCTCCAAAAATGTAAGATTTTTTTAAATAACTTTTCCACCTACAAACTTATAGTATGCGCCAAAATATACAGTACTTAAACTCGCACATCTCGAACTCAACACTCGACGAGGTATAGCTCCAGCTACACGTGTTCGCACTAGTGAAAAGTAAGCTGTGTTGTACAGTTGTTGTTGGAAATGGATCTATCGGCAATGGAAAAAGTATTTATAAGTGAGCATTATTTCCGCTCATACAGAAGCAGTAGTGAAGGTGGACTGAGTTTGAAAAAGGTGCCAGAACAATTCCAAGAAAAGTTTAATAAAACAGCACTATAAGATAGGGAGTTAAGTGACCGAGCCATTTCTACAGGATTTGAGAAGATTCTGTCGTGCAAGGAACATTCAAATGTATAGACAGTGGTATTAACTGGACGGGGTGATTGGGCGACCGCTCGAAAATCTCTAACCATGCTGCAGGAAAACTTTCCAGAACGAATCATTTCACGTGGTACTGACTTCCCATACCGGTCCCATCCTCCCGTTCTTACACCACCTAATGCCTACTTGTGGAGAATATTAAAGAAGAGTGTGTTCGACTGTGAAGATCCACAAATAAATGTGCCTGCATTACGTGAGAAAATCGTCTTTTTGCCTGCAGCAACCTTTGTTTCAGGATATGTATGAGAATTTGCTTGAACGATATGAACACTGTTTACAGCGAGTCGGTGCACACTTTGAACACTTATATTACGCATACTGTGGTAAATTTACACGCTTATATAGTGTATATGTATGCATGTATGTTAATTTCTTTTGAGGAAAAATAAATTCACTAATGACAATAATGGAATTTTGTCCATCTTTTCATTTCATTGCCATGTAATTTTCATTTCAGTACTGTATATTCTGGCGCATACTGTATTTAGACGCCTAAATAGACGACACATCCTATATGGGGTGTTTGTTATTCCAATACCTATATTAACATGAAGGTCTCTTAGGATATTGAGGTTTTACCAAATGATTTTTGCATTTTTACCACTTGTAGTGGCAGGAAATTCACGGGTGCCTAAACAGCCCACTTGAACTCGTTGTGAGGCCCCATAAAGTATCCGATACCTTATATAAATCGGAAAAAGGTTTATATTTTCTAAATGAATTAATTTTCGAATTAAGACTGGGCTCCTGTAAACTGTGTTCCACTAAACAATCTGAGTCGATGGATAGCGAACATTACTTCTATTTCTGTGACAATTACCTTGTGTAGCCTGACGTTGGAGATTTTGTGACTCTCTTGTGGCACTTCATTCTACGTCAGGTTAAATGAGATATACTTCCACTTAATTTTAGATTTAAACACTAAAAAAAAATCAATAATTCAATGGACGTGTCAGAAACGTCATTATAGCGCAGTTGAATTAACGCTAGCGTCCTGGCTAGGGGTAGCGCGTCTTCCCCGTGACCTGGGCGTCCTGGGTTCGATTCCTGGTTCAGACGTGGTTGTTCTTTACCCTGTTTTCTATCTGTGAGGTGTGTGTGGGGGAAAAACCCTGTAAAAAGGGTTGTGTCATCTTCATATGAGCTAAAATCCGACTTCTACCCTCGGATGCTCTGGGTCTGTACCCTTTGAAGCTACTGCATCCCTCTTTCTCCGATCTCTTGGACTTGGTTTGAATTGGTGTTCAATCCAAGAGGAATAAGTAGCAGCAACAACAGGTTACATTAACAGTTTTGTTAATTCGTCGTGTTTTCAGTTTTGTAAATACGTAAGCAGGTGATCGATTGATTTTTCATACGCTTTCTGATGTGGTAAAGTTCTGAATTTTTTATACATATTATTCCAGATGGTAACACTGTTTTAAGGTTTTTAGAATTTAACTATCAATAAATCATGTAATTTAAATTTTGATTCTTAGCAGGTTATGCCACTTGATAATGAATTTGATAATTTCATTTTAAAACTTCATAATATTTATAATGGTAAATTCTAAAAGATTAAAATTTGAAACAATTAATATAAGAGGTGCTTTTGAATACACTGATAAATTTAAAAAAATTATTTCCTCTTAATCTGCTGTATATAGATTTCTGAGGTCTCAGGATTGCACACCAAAGGTCTCAGGATTGCATCTTATTAATGATTCGAACTAATTGTTGAGCATACGCACTCATGCGATTGCGTCTTAACTATGGCATAAATATTGGAACATATTATATTGGAACATAGTTGGTTATTCAGTTGCTGATTGTAATTTATTCTTTCTTTAGATATGGAGAGTATCATCCGCCTCGACAGTAACCGTCACAGCGATCACAGACGATCCAAAAGACAGCCAACACCTCACCAGCAGGTGACGACCAGTGACGAGGGAGGAGGTGGTCAGCCCCCTTCCCCTCCCCGCCACCGCCCCCACCACCCTCACAGACGGCGGACGACGAGCAACCGCTCTCCCGACGCTGCGGCCTTAGATTCCGCGCTGCCCTCGGATAGTGACCACAACTTTGACCACCACAGCTCCGAGGAGGAGCTCGAGGTGATCAACAGCCTCCACCACCACCCAGAGAAGCGCAAATGGAATGGTGGTGGTGGCAGCGCAGACGAGGACGATGAGTTCCTCTGCTGCCCCGTCGAATTTAGGACTTCGCCGCCGGCCCACGTCCACAAACCCAGCAAGTGTCTCCGCCAGGCGCACATCCCCCCGCACGAGCTGTGCTCGGTGTCGCCCAGGAAGAGGCACCGTAGGACACCCACGGCCATCCAGCGACCGTGTCTGGACTTTGAAAAAATGCAACAGGTAATTTGATGTGTGTGTGTTTTGAGCTACCTTCTCCAATCTCCTCAAGAGTTGTGCCCTGAACCCATGGTGTGTTAGGAAACAAAGATCGCCTCAATGAAATAGAGTGCGTCATCCCAGTAGCCTTTTGTTTAGCTCTAGTGCGACCTTTTCTCAATTGAATTGCCACAGGTCATTTCATCAATGTCACACTGGAGCTTTACGACTGGCAATTAGTATATGGACTCAATATGATTGCAAATACCAATTGCCCTACCGGTATGATATTTTTTTTTTTTATCGAGAAGCATCAAGCAATTGCTTTATGCATAACTTATAACTTTTTTTTTATTTAAATAAATGTGATCTCATTATATAGAGTAATGTACGTGACCATTAAATATATGTAATATATTCTTTACGTAATAACGGTTAGCCGATGATCACGTTGGCGATCTTTGTTTGAACCTTCAATTAAATTTTAACAATAAGTTTTGGATGTGTTGAACAATCATTGAGCTGCCAGGGATCTTGAAGGCTTCAAAAGGTAATTTAATGCATTTTGGCCAACTTTCAGACTACCTAATAGGAGCATATTTCAGATGTACTTGTAGGAACAAAGATCACCATTACAAATAGCTTGAGATTGATATTGATATTTGATTAAATGGATTAAAGACCTGCATATATCACTAAATCTACCGGGAGTGGTCAGATGACCATTTTCAAATGGTAATTCTAATGGATCAGTAAAATGCCGGTCCGTTTAATGCTATATGATGTGAGATTAGTTTTCCTGTTAATGAACGACATAGGTTCAATTAGAGACAAGGCAGTTGAATGACTGCCTTGTGTTGGCTGAAAATAAACGAAAGTCTCAAATACTAGAACTCAACCGTCAATTACAATTGGCTGTTGAAGCCGCAACATTTTTTGTGGAGGCTTTTCGACTTAGGCATAATCAATCAATTAAACGATTTGGCGGATCAATTATAAACGAATTACAATTTTGGCGAGAAATTAGATTTTTCTTTTATATTCCTACTTCCACTGTCCATATATGTGCCAATTACTATAATTTCCACCATGAATCGAAGGATAGGTTGCTATACTTGATGAATTTGGCGTCAATTTTAATTTTTATCATGCTAAGAAAAATATGGCGCATGTCTTGGCTGCTCTAGAGGCAACGGGAAAAGTCCCATATTTCCAGTCGTTAGTATCTGATTTCTTTGTTCTTTAGTGCAGGCGCCATTATTATATCCACAAGAATGCCAATTTATTAATCTTGCCAGCAATTGAAGGACAGGTTTCTGTACTTGACAATTCGATACGAATTCTGATTTCTGTAATACTAATAAAATGAGGACACATATTTTGGGCAGTGGGAAGTCAATTGAAAAACTGCTGTTTTCAATTGGCAGCAAGTACTATGACTGGTATGTCATCGGAATCTTTTCTGTAATCAACTTTGATTATTTTTTGTAGATGTAGATTGAGATATTCAAACGGTTACCGATCAATTAAGGTTTAATTACAGATTGTTCCTTGTCGAAATGTTGGAACGCATCATTCAGTTGTAACCAATTGATGTCCGATGAAATTATGCAAGTCTGAGTGCGTTTAATGAATTTGACTCGAGCACTACACCTGCTGGTTCATAATGACCACATGTGAACTTATGAAACATGTAATTAGATATTACCTTCAGAACCAAACACCGCCTTTAGTTCGATTATTATTAAAAAAATAAGGTCAGAATCGGGAAGTAAGGAAAAAAGAGATAAAATAGATGGTGATCTTTGTTCTTATATGATACATCCTAGTAATGTGTTAAGATTTACTTAATTTCTTCTTGCGTATTAAGGAATATGTTTTACATATGTTGCCTGATGCATAAGCAGTGCATTTGGTTGATTTTCATTTTGAATGTTAAGATATAAACTTCGCATCAAATATCGATTTAATTATATATTGGGCATTTTTTATTTAATATGAAATCATATTTATTATTATTTTAACTTTCATACTTGTTTATAAACATCATATTTGTAAATTGCATATGTTTAGTTTCGTTTGTTGATGAAAATTGTGCGAATGTGTTTGTTTATCGGTATCATGGTGTGCGTTTAGATAAATACTATCAAAACATTGGTGTTTAGTACCTGAAACAATATTTTTTTTTTTTTTTTTTTTTTTCATTTCGTTTCTTTCGCTAAACTGTTGTTGATGTGAAAATTGAATACTTTTTTTTTTCCTGCTTGCGAATTATGAAGTTATTGCGAAATAAAACAATTTCACAAATCATCTGGACTCGTTTATTTGTAAAGAAATATTTTTTACAAATCTTAGGCATTTAAATGTTATTAGAGCCTATTAACATTTTAAAATGCGAAATAAACTCTTCCGTATTGTTTTAACTAAGGTTTTTTTTTTATATATACTTTTGTGTTAAATACATTTGATGGAATGAAAAGTTCTTGATAGTAAATGTCAAAACTTCACGAAATTCAATTTTATACAAACCGGGTTTTCGCGACCAGCTTATTCATTCAGAATATTACCATTCTACTCTTTTAAACTATTATTATTGAAAAACTTTTATATAAAAGTTCATCTCATTTGAAAAAAAATCTGAAAAAAATGTTTTAATTGAATTAGTATAATACAAATTATTGCCCGTGCATATTTGGGAAGAATGTATGTGTTGCGAGATTAAAATGGGAGAGAAAATTCTACTCAGCAGTTAATGTTTTTTTTTTTTTAAAGCAATTTCTTGAAAGAATAGCATAGAGTTGATGAAAAAATGAAGTTAGTTGGATTTTCATCGTAACAAAATTCATGTTATAGATTTCGTATCAAATAAAATTTTTAAAATCATTAAGCTTAGTGGGAAAAAAATTATAGGAAGTTAAATAAACATCTATAAGAAAACAATTTGTGGGAGTTTTTAGATGTAAACTCACATTTTCATGAGATTATATTTTCGAAAAATATAGTTGAAAAACACTAAAAATTGCTTGAATTTTAATAAATTTTAATTATCTTTTAGAGTTTGAACAATTGATAGTGATTTTTTTTTTATTAATTTTTAGACTTTTAGGAAATTGAGTGATCTTTTTCTTGAAGAATATATGTGCCAAATTCTATCAAGATTGGATAAAAATGATAGATTTATGTAAAATAATATAAATCAAACATTCGTCTTTATATAGATTCTTGTAAAAAAAAATATTTTATGCTTGGTAATAATATTAAAAATGCTGATAATACGCGTGACTCGTGCACACAATTTATTGCGTACATCGCACACACAATAAGGTCCGTTTTGTGTTAGCCTCATTATAATTCAGAGTTATTTAAATTTTATTCTTTATCCAATTCGATCCCAGTTGTACGATTTTAGTGTCTAACTGCATATAAAATTTATTTTGATTTCTACGATAGAAGCAGCTCACTAACAGATTTGATCCAAAAAATTAGTACAGATATACGTTGCCAATGCAAAATCTGTACGCCAAATTTTATTTATTTAAAGCTTACGATTTTTAGTTATTTGCCAATGGGGGAAAAAAAACAGATTTACAAACTGAATTTGTTGTACAGTATTAGTTTCAGCATGATTATTTTCAATTATCATGCTGAGAGACGGACATAATTCCATTTTTTTTTTTTCTTTCATTCTTGGAAAAATTTTGAAATGTGGAGATTCGTTTAAATCTCGAGATTGAATTATTTGACGATTGCAATATTCAAACGTATGCTAGTTTGGTAAAAATTATTAAAAAAAAAATCTATTTAAAGGATTTTTATATAAAATAGAATAGCTTATTAGATTTACGAAATTCGTACCACCGAATTCACTAATGTGGAACTCGACAAAAAGCCGTTCTATTTAGTTTTATCGGAAATAAGTTTGTATGTAAAGTTTGTTTTTAAAATTTTGAAAATAAACTTTATACTTCTACCTGTACTATGTTATGATATCATTAGAAATAAATGCTGCAGTTTGCTCGAATTAAACTTTGCTGGCTAAGTGTGTTCTGAAGGTCATTTTAAGGGCCGAATGATAAAAAAATTTGAGCAAGTATGTCGGAAGACGCCATTTCCATTTTTAAATGAAAAAATTTTGAACAAAAATAAGACCAACAATCAGAAATCATGTTAGCAAAGAAACAATTATTTCGAAGTAATGGCAGACTTTAAATTCAGTTGTGATAGTTTGTCGTTATCAAGTTTTGACCATTTTATATTATGTGGGGAGATGCACCATTTTGCATGAATGTTGTATTCTGAAAAAAATCGATGTTGCTGGAATTCCAAGAATCATAAGAATTATCAGCATTCGATTGCATTGAAAAGTGTAATCTTGCGAGTCATTTGAATCTTTTGCGCATAAGCTTATGCTGTAGGATCAATGATTTTATTTGCAAATTTTGTGGAGTACAGCGCCAACTGTTGGCAAAGCATTGATTTTTACTTCCTCATATACGTAATATAATAATCGTCAGAAAAATTCGAAACAGAGATTTTGACGAATTCCCACGTTTTGGATCTCCCTGAGGTCGAAAAAAACATTTTTGGAAAATGTCCATCTGTCTGTCTGCGACAAAGATAACTCAAAAATGCTTCAACTAGACGGTTGAAATTTGGTATACCATCTTTACGCCACATTTGCAGATTTCTATCAAATTTTGAATAAAATCTGTTCTGTGGAAGTGCGTCTGTCTGGCTGTTCGTATTAAGTTAACACGATAATTACGAAACGAAGAGAACTAAATAGATTAAATTCGGTACAGATTTGACACTTATGAAATTTCGTGCCGAATCCAACAAGGAATTGTCTGTCGGTCTGTACTTTCAGAAATAAGTAAACGCGATAATTCAAAAACGCCATGACTTAAATATATCAAATTTGGTGAGCGATTTTGCAACTGCAGTTTTGTGCCCAACTATTGTTTCAATCGGTTGTAAAATGTATCTAAAACACGAATTCGATTTTCGGATTACAATGAAGGCATACCAGGGATTAATCACCAAATAATTTGCCAAGGATGACACGATAGATTTGTTAAAAATGCTACATTCAAATACAAAAGCTAATATTTCGTAACTGTTGCACGACAATGCTATGTAAGGCGTTCTCTTGCATGACAAATTTATTAGAAAGTACGCGAGAAAATTTTGGGGAGCTGTTATTGTTTGTTGTATAACGAGCTCTTCATTTGAAGCATTTATTTTCCTATTTTTCGTGTCATTTGGATTAATAGAATGCCTTTTACATAGCTCCTTTGAACAACGTTTTGTACCTGTTATCTTCAGTGTATTCTCTTAGAAATTCGTTGGAACATCACATTTCCCATCATTTCCACGATTCTTTGCAAATTTTATGAATTATAAATTTAAGCTGGTCCAACAATACATGCGCTTATACATAACACTTTCTTGAAATCTCATTGTAACAACATATGCAAATCACATATGATTGAATTCGTTGATGACCAGTTCTGCATTTCCAGAGGTCACAATCCCAACAAGTTCGCACTTTTTTGTTCTTTCAACGCATCTTTGACCATCATAACCCATCTATCTGCTCCCAAAAAGTCATCACATACAATCTCAATTTCAAAAGTAACAAAAAAAAAAAAAAATGGGTAATATGCAATCTCTGGAGTAATGAAACCTCTGTTGTAACAACTGGTCGATTTTGTTTCTTAATGATATGTTCTTGGATACTTTTCCGAACCATTTGAAGCTTGCAACTGCACATCAGTGCGATGCCATTTCTAGATGCGAAAAAGAAGAAAGAAAAAAAAGTTGCCCTAATGATTAAACCGCCAAAATTAGGTGCGGGTCTTATGCTGTTGAACACGATTTGTCGTTTCAACCGGTTTCGGTCGTGATTCTTCAGTTTCGGGCTCGGTAAAATCCTTTGTGTTTTTTTTTTCGGTCGGATTTGACCACGCATATACGTATTTGAACGCCTGAAGGGTTTTCTCTAAATTTAGTTGAATTTTAAACTGTGTTTTAGTCACCGTTTAGACTTGTTAGAGTTAGGCATGGTCAAAACAGTACAGTTCAAAATGTGGAATAAAGGTAGAGGGTATATACATTAGTTATAAAAAAAAATTATTATATGTAGCTATATAACACCACCAGCCGGGCCCATATTGAGATTCATTATAAATCTTTATATCGTTTGACTTGGCCGATTGATGAAAGCAGACCAGATCACATACGATATGTAGCTATAAAACAAGACAAAGAAAGGTTTGGTATTTCTGACAGCAAAACATGGGAGGGGGAGTATTCATGCTTATAAGCTAGTAAAACACAATGTCCTTCTTTAATAAATATTTATAATTGCTATATTTCCTTCATCTGAAAATGTCATGGGGCCGCGGTGGCCTGGTGGTTAGGTCTCTACTTCGGAGCCGGAGGGTTTCAAATTAGACCAGAATCCACCGAAGCACAGTCGTATAAGAGGGTATGGTGCATGCGAAATCCTTCGGAGCCAAACGTCCTCCCGCTGATGTGGTGCGGAAGCTTGGAGAGAGAGGGGTTGCCAGCTCAGGTGCCGCCCTCGTCATCTGACCTCGGTTGAAAATGACGAGGTCTGTCTCAAAATAGTCCTACAGTTGCTTTAAAACGGGACGTTAATATAACTAAACTAAGCTGAAAATATCGCATTATTAGATATATTTTTGCTTTATCTTTGACTTATTTTTGTCTATCAATTGAGTACAATGCAAGAATTGTATTTGTTCTTTGCACTTTTCTTATACACGTATTTAGAAAGTAATAATATTTTATATTCCACTTTTTCGCCTGCAAGAGCAATGTCCAGAGCTGAACTAGCATTTGAGTTCTGAACTCTGTCAATCATTGCATATCGATTTTCCTTGCTGTCATTACTGATATTTCAGTGCTAATTTGAAATGAGTTCCATACAACTTCAGACAGCACTTCGAGATGCCTTTTTGCTGTTACTCCTTTCCATTTTTATGAGGAAACAAAAAAAAAAAAAAAAATTACCATCGTGAAAAGGTTCCAAATTGCTGAAACGCCAACATGGAACACCTAAGGCTGTTTATTCCATAAACCTAATTATATTATATTTGCATATTTAATTAAATACTATAATTATTGCAGAGTGACTAATACTACCCTTGAGCCATAAGAAACAATGCTATACTATTAATCTGTTAACTAATAAATCGTACAAATAACTCCTAGTAAACAATTCTGGGATTAAATTTCTCTGATAATTTGTGATCATCCTGAACTTTCCTAAACAGGCGTTAGCTTACCAAATATTAGTTACAAAGTAATATAAATAGTAGGCATATATTCACCCGTCAGCGTTTGCTCAAAATTAAAATATTCGCTTCATATGTCACCAAGCATTACATTGTAGCCAGCATTTGGCGACAATGTAGTATTATAATTAGTTGAAAACGTAGCGAAATATTGGCTTGTCCCAAGAATGTTATTAAACACGATTTATAGAATTGGGGAATAGTATAAAAAAATTCTTAAATTCTTAATTTTTTTTTAATAGGCTGAAACTGACAGAATTGATTTTTACTGACTGAAACACAAAATATAATTATTTAACGGTTTTCCAATTGACAATGTTTACCTATCTCTATAGGTATAGAAATTAGCTATTAGATTACGATTAAAAGGGATATCCTGTATAAATGCAAGCTATGAACTCAGTGCATATTCACGTGAAACATATATGCCTTGTTGTTGATTCAGTTGTCGAATCATTACTCAATATATCAGAACAAAATTCAAGTAATGTACTCTTAATTGGTAGATGAAATGTTTTTTGTCATGTGATTCCAATATAGTAGGTGCTTTAAAGAAGAACGAAACATTTCTTTTAAATAGATATGATCACTACATTTTTTATATTGTAATTACTGCTGTTCTAGCAGATAAATTAAGACTAATATAAACAGTTCTTGTTTTATTTTCATTCTTTTTCACTTTTTTTTTTTTATTTCAAATCGTTTGGCACGAAAAAATTATTTATTATAAATGTCAGTAATTGTTCTTTCACATCCTACGAATAAAATTCTTGAATGCGTGTCAAAATATTCTAATTGTATATATTTTTTGAACTATTTTCATTTCTTTATGATCATTTTAATGGATTTGTTCTTATAATAGAAAACGAAGGGAAGAAAGAAACCTTTCATCATGAGATATGATTCTAATATTTTAACTGTGATAAAAATAAAAAAAGGAATAGCAAGTTATAAATCCAGAAAGAATTCAAAATTTCTGCACTTGCTTTCTCGGCTGCAAGCCGGTGTTGCCAATTTTTCGAGAAAGAATGCTGTTTACAATCCGTTAAAATCTATCGTCTGCAGTCATAGTCCAGGAATTAACGCCAACGAGCAGCAGAATGCCATTAAATTTTCGAACGTTGCCTCAGCAAATTTCTTCAAGAACAGTTGGCGCAGATTATGTTGTGTTAAAGCTCTCAGATTTCCGATGTTTTATTTGTTGAACTGGAATGTCAACATAAATTAGATTTGGAACAGTGTGAAAAACTTGGACGTGTTTTTTTTATCCCCCATTTTCTTCCTTCTTCCGCTTGCCACTTTAAAGCAAACGATAAAACAATGTCAGCTGACTAGACATTTTTAACTTCTAAAATTTCATTCTTAACGACTCTGTTTTCAGCGTTATCGCGGCGCCTCATATTTTTTTCTAACATTTTTTCTTCATAATTCTAACGCGAGGTGAATAAACTTGACTATTTTAACTAGATCTGATAGTTATCTTTTAGAAAATGGTCGAGGAGTATTTATTTTAAATTAGCGATGGTATTAGCTGTTGAGTCTAATGTTATGCATATGATTCTTTTCGGTTTTCTTAACCGCTACGTTGACAACTGGCAGTACATAAAATGGATATATTAAGATTATTTTTACGTCGAGTGTTAATACGGTGGGCAATTTATTTTGAGTAAATGAATGCGTGTATTATTTTTAATCACTCGTTGACAAAATAGACTGGATAAGTTCATTTCTAGCTACAATTTATTATTATTATTTACAGGTTCTTTTCCTACAATTTTTTTAGTTACAATATTTAATTAAAGAGTAATATTTTTATATTGACACAAATTCACGATTTTAAACATTTTTATTCCTTGTTTTAATTTCATTCAAAACATTTTTCATGTCTTATAGAAAAATTCTAATTTGGTTAAGAAGTTTGTGTTCCTACATGCCCATTAAAATATGCGGATATCTGATCGTAACTTAGACCGGTTAAAGTTACAGTGATACAAGTCATATTATTGTCAACTCATAAGTTATATATTTCGCTCAGCTTGTGACTTACAGTGGTGCAAATCGCATATCATGCAGAAACCAAAATTGCAAATGATTTACCAACATTTTTACTTTCTCGTGTATGAAGTATAGAGAAGGTATTATAAACGTAAATAAATTCGAACTCGATGAGTATCCACGTTTTAGGCCTTCCTGAATTCGAAAGGAAAATGTTTATCTGTGGCAAAGTTTTCAGCTAGACGGATGAAATTTGGTATGTGCTTTTTACACCAAATTATTGATTTCTATCAAATTTTGAGCAAACTCTATGCATGTCCAGCTGTTTAAATATACCTATAAAATAACACGGTGATTACAAAATAAAGAGATCTAGATGAATGAAATTCGGTACTCAGATTAAACATCTATAATGTAGATACCTATCATATTTTGTGCCAAATTCAACTACGGTTGACCGACAGTCAATTTATACTTCCAGAAGCATGTAAACGTATCAACTGAAAAAAGTCAATGACAAAGGTATTAAATTTGATATGCGATTTTATGATTACAAATGAATTTCTGTGTCGAATTTCGGTTTTAATAGGTTTGGAAGAAAATTTGTCCCGCTGGTTATTTGAAAGTTGCAAGGTTATCTTTTCAGACATTTTTTTTTTAGGAGGGAGGGTTAAGTTCTCAATTGATTTCAAGACGTATTATTGTACAAAATTCATCTTTAAATCTCTTTAAAATTCAAGCATAAACTTTTCAGGCATAATTATTTTAATTTCGTATAATTTTTTTTATCTTCAAAATTTGATTGTTTTTTAAATACATTTGTTAGCGTTAATTGAAACTTTTCTCTTCGTTGGTTTATTTAGTGAATATACATTATATTTGTAAAACACATAATTTTTAGCTGTTTCGTGGCCGAAGAGATAGAGATGACACTTGTAATTTTAACTTCGCTTTATTTCGTCTAATTCGGAGGCATAATTTAAATACAAGCAAAAACCGACGAGGCAAGTCAATCTATAGCACAGCACAAGAGAGAAAATAGCCAGAAAGAGTAGAAATATTTATCCCCATGATTATATACTGTGATATTCTGATAGGGATTTCTTTACACGTGTCGATTTAAGTAAGGAGAAATAAGTATCTTTTAAAAGAATGTGTTTAGATCGACACATTTTTATCCCTTCACTTGGAGAGTGGGAATTTGTCGATTTGAGCAATTTACAGAGCTTCTGTTGCATTAATTAAATAAAAAAGGTGAAATGGGATCAGGAATTAAGAGAATATTTTAGAATGAAGTTAATATGGGCAGAATTAAGATAAAAATTTGGAAATTAATTAGGATTGAAATTAGATTTTAAAATATCATTACATATATATATATTCTTGCTCAATTTCCTACTTGTGCAACGGTACTAATTACTTCGTTTATGTGCATATGTAACAGTAAGTTTCATTACATCATTATTAATAAATTTTATAAAAAATATAAAACGGGGGGCATCAAGCTTAATACATTATCATGTTATGTTGTTGTGGCGTTTGAATCTCTTTTAAATGTTTTTGTTACTTTCTTTCGTTTCGTTACAAAATCCGCTAGAATTTTTTTTAAAAATTCTATTTATGTTTCAAGTTAGAAAAACTTTCTTTTAAAATACCCCCCCCCCTTCTATCCTTGAACAAGCGTGCAAATCGCACGGTTTGTCAGAAACTAAATTTTTAATCGTTCCCTCTAACAGTAAGTGCTTCTAGTTACGCTGAAAGAACTATTTTCTTCCGCCTGTTTCTTTAGTTCTCGAGGCACGTCCGCGTCGAAAAGGAGTGAAACCTCAATCTTGGATCCGAAATCTCTGCTTTTAAGCCTCGGTTATTTTTTTTTTTTTTTTTTAAGAATGGAAAGCTTTAACTCTTATTTAACAGCATTCCTTAGAATTCCGTATCGGATCTGAAAACGAATATTGAAATTTATCCAAAATAAATAATTAATTCCGTATTCCGCACGAGTTCTTTAATTTTTTTTTTTTTTTGAAATTTTATTTTGAGCAATTGCTAAATTTTTAAAATTTAAGGTTATTGTTATTTATTTATTCTAAGCTTCGCACACGAGGAAGTATCATCATTTATCAAGAAATTAAAATTTGATTGGATTTCTTTAAGTTAAAAAATGAATTATACAAAGAGAAAATACCGTAATTGTTAAAAAAAATTAATATTACAAAATATAAAGAGCTAGTTTGATAACAATTGGTACAGGGTTTTATTATTTAAAGCATAAATCCGCATTAAATTCTGTGCGAAATTGATCAACAGGCTGATCGTTTGCCGGTCTATACATTCACATGCGTTTTTAAACGTGAAATTTCAAAAACTTGACATTTTAAATAAATTAAATTTGATATGCGATTTTGTTAGTACAATTGTTATTATATTGCAAATTTTGACTTTAATATATTAATAAAAAGGCATCAAAATGCACACGTGGTTTGTTTCATTGTATTAATAAAAACGCAACACTCATTCACCAGGCACTGAAAATAAAAATCTGTGTTCCGGTGATGTTCATGGCCTTATCCAAGATCTCCGTTTCGTTTATAATAGGGGTATGCAAACCATTTTCGTTGATTTTCATTACAAAGCTTTGTATTCGTCTGAAAATTACGCGGATTATTCTTCGCTTTGTAGGGTGCGCTTGGAAGAAACATTGACATGAGCAAGGAGTATCTAGAAACAAAATTCCGCAAAGTAATTATAGAAAGGAAATCATTGCTAGAAAAACTTTTTTATTGCCTAATCATGCTTAAGTTATTTTTCAGCATAGTTGCCATTATTTTAAGCATTTTTATCATAGCGGAGTACGAGCTTTTGTACACCCTCGTTATAGAAGGATTCTCCTTGAAATGATGAAGATGTGAACGGAACATTTAAGAAAAATGCATTGCCAGCGTTGTAATAACTAATCTACAATTCTCCTTAATCTTCTCTAATCATCATCAATCAGAGACCGCCGCTCACTTCGTTATTCATCATTAATATTTTATAGTCTTTCATTGAAAATTCGTATGCATATTCTTATTATTGAACCACTCATTGTGTTTTTTGTGCCCATAAACTTCAAAAATTTTTCTGCGAATTTGATTTAGTCAAATTCTCCTATCATTAAAAAAAGGCAGATAACAGAATGCAACGCGCATGCAGCTGGGTGTTCAATTTTTTTAAAGCATTCTAGATGCTCTGAGATCTAGGAATGACTTCTTTTGTTTGTTAATGAATCAGCTAAAGGGACGCGCATGAGTGGAAAATAAAAAATTATAGAAATTTAGTAACTTAGTAAAAATAAAGACACCTATTTTCCAAGCTATATCATATTTCGGTTTAAAAAGTATAATAAAACTCGGCATTATTTTTTCATGATTGCCTCAATTTTGCGCATCTATTACCACCCACCCCACCTGCTCAACGCCACACCACTCTGTGTGTTATTACACATTTTATTCTAGTGATACACGATACGTTGGTCCGAATCCATTATAAAGCAACAATAACGAAAATTATCACTCTGACAAGTCTGTGATACGACATCCCATTGTTGTTCAGGCACTCAAAAGAAACGCATTAGCGATTCGCACTGTTAAACTTCGCAACAAAACAAGAATAGACAGACGGACGGACTTAGTGGCATCTCCTCCCATCATCATAGCACACATACATACATACACACACCAGGTGAAACAATGACGATAATTGCATCGCACACGCCAAACGGTATTATTGTATCTCTTTATTTATTTATTTTTTTGCGGAGAGGAAATATGGCAGCACTTTTACGTACCTGCAACACACAGGAAAGAATAAAAAGGGGGGAAAAAAGGGACGGAATTATATCACTCCACTTCATTCTAGCAAACATTGGAAAGAAGGCAGCGAGGCAGAAATTTTAATTAGTGGCACTCCAGCAAATTTTTTCTCTCAAACCACCCCGTTTTTCTATTCTTTGTGGAAGTGGAGGAAATAGATTGAAAAGCTGCAAAAGGATTTCTTTGCCCCCTACCTCCCCTGTAGCTCAACTACCTGCGCCCCTTCCCCTTCCCCTCCATCCCCTTTTGCTACTACTGTGCGGTAATAAAGCTTCCAAGTCATTTTCGCACCGTTTCCGTGGCGGAAATCGGGCGGCATGCTTTGCTGAGGCGACCCTTAGATGAGGGAGCGGGAGAGGATGCGAAATCGTTTGCGCAATTTTTAAGAGTAGGGCAGCTGACACATGAATGCGCATACCGCTCTTACCCCTCCCCCCTTCTTTTTTTTAACCTTTCGGTGACATAACGGCAATGCATTTAAAATGTGAAAGATGGGAAAGTTGGTTGTTAATGGTTATATCTTTGTCGAATTTTCTGAAGCAGGACGTCGATTATCCGTATTGTACTAACTGGAATTCCATTGTACTCAAACATTACCAATTTTAAGATACTCGAACATTACCAATTTACTCAGTATATATTAAAACAAAAACTACCTGGTGTGGTCACCACGGCATTTTCTTGTATACTCTCAAATGTGTATTAACAACCGCAAGCCACTGACGAACAGTAGTTAGCAAACAGCCTGTTAGAGTGCACTCTGTGACGTTATTTTTTGACGATTAATCTTAGCTCTGGATGGCGGTTATTAAATCATAACCAGACCACCGAATTTGTATTTCGGATGTATTTTTCCCGAAAGATTGAAAATTTGGCACAAATTTTTAATAGTAGTTATAAATTACGTACCAAATTTCATATATTTTTGTCATTGCGTTTTTGTGTATCGTGTTTATATGCCCGTGAAAGTACAAACAGACAAATAGTGAACCTGCTGATAGATTTGGCTCCAAATTTGACGAGTATCTACAGTTTGCATGTTAAATCTGTGTACCAAATTTAATCCATCTAGCTCTCTTCATTTTGTAATTATCCTGTTAATTTGTATTTGAATAGACGGGTAGACAGATTTCCTTTGAATGGGTTGCTTTCAAAATTTGGCCTAAAGTCCATATACTAAATTTCATTCTTCTAGCTCAAAGCATTTTTGAGTTGTCTTATTCACAGACAGACAGTAATAATTTCAAAAATGTGTTCATTGTACAACTGAACAGAACTTTGAGAACAACTGAACGATAGTTGCAAACTTTAAAGTGTTAGGTAGAAGAAAAAAAAATTGGTGTAATGAATTAAAATTTAAATCGTAAATTCATCAAATTTTAATGATTTTTCAATGATTTGTCTATCTGTCACTGTGCATGTATATTACTTGTTACATATTACAAAGTACGCATGCGTGTATATTATTTGTTACATATTACAAAGTACGCATGCATGTATATTATTTGTTACACATTACAAAGTACACATGCATGTATACTACTTGTTACAAATTACAAAGTACGCATGCATGTATATTACTTGCTACATATTACAAAGTACGCATGCATGTATATTATTTGTTACATATTACAAAGTACGCATGCATGTATATTATTTGTTACACATTACAAAGTACACATGCATGTATACTACTTGTTACAAATTACAAAGTACGCATGCATGTATATTACTTGCTACATATTACAAAGTACGCATGCATGTATATTACTTGTTACATATTACAAAGTACGCATGCATGTATATTATTTGTTACACATTACAAAGTACACATGCATGTATACTACTTGTTACAAATTACAAAGTACGCATGCATGTATATTACTTGCTACATATTACAAAGTACGCATGCATGTATATTATTTGTTACATATTACAAAGTACGCATGCATGTATATTATTTGTTACACATTACAAAGTACACATGCATGTATACTACTTGTTACAAATTACAAAGTACGCATGCATGTATATTACTTGCTACATATTACAAAGTACGCATGCATGTATATTATTTGTTACATATTACAAAGTACGCATGCATGTATATTATTTGTTACACATTACAAAGTACACATGCATGTATACTACTGGTTACAAATTACAAAGTACGCATGCATGTATATTACTTGCTACATATTACAAAGTACGCATGCATGTATATTACTTGTTACACATTCCAAAGTACGCATGCATGTATATTACTTGTTACGCATTCCAAAGTACGCATGCATGTATATTACTTGTTACGCATTCCAAAGTGCACATGCATGTATATTACTTATTACAAAGTACGCATGCATGTATATTACTTATTACAAAGTACGCATGCATGTATATTACTTATTACAAAGTACGCATGCATGTATATTATTTATTACACATTACAAGTACGCATGCATGTATATTATTTATTACACATTACAAGTACATTTCATGTAAATTACTTGTTACATATTACAAAGTACACATGCATATTACATATTGCAAAGTAGTACGCATACATGTGCGTTATTTGTTACTAGCATCGTAGCTCTGAGTCTGATTTTGGTTTTTATCTGTAAACATATATAATATACGAAATGCGCATTAAAGTTCTTTTTTCACTATTCTACGAAGCACGAAACGCTCATCTGCAGAAATTAGGAGATAAGAATCTAAACACTCACTTGCCTCATTACATAACAATAAACAAAAAGAAATGCAGTACATCGAAAACAAAGAAAATAGACCCAAATATGGAAAGAATATCAGGAAAATTATTCTTCAATAGAGGAAATATCTCAAAATATTTCAAAAAAAAAAAAAATCAATAAATTGTCAACATTTCTTAGACTTTTATACCCATAAATTACTTTAATTTGTTATAGTTTTTTGTATTTTCAGTGTTTGTCATTTTTAGAGATTACTCTTATTTCATTAAAATAAATGCCCGTTTTTAAAGTTAAACAAAGATGTTTTTTAGTCGTTTTTTTTTTAGCCCATGATCAGATTAGAAAGACAAAATTTGAACTTGGTAACTTTTTTCCAAATTTCATCATACCCATAGAAGACCAGAAAACTTACGGCGTGGGTTTTTAGAAACTGTTTTCAAATCCGTGACCTTGATAAGATTCAGAAAATGAATACGAAATTCAGATTTAGTGTTTATTATCTTTCAATGTTTTGGTTTAAAATAGCAAAGAAAATACTACGAGAATCTGCAAATTAACTCCTCAACGCTTTACCATAATTTAAATAAGAAGCTTCATGAAACGAAAAAAACCCCTTTTATTTTAAAAATTCAAATTAAATTTAAAAATTTAAATTTGGATGACATTTTTTTTAAATTTCTACATTTAACCCCTTAATCGTCATGTCCTATACATCATATATTCATTGAATTATAACTTTTTAAACTTTTAGTTAAAATTGGATCATTCAGTGACATTCTAATTCCATTCGATTCGAAAATTACAAATAATACAAAGCATTTCAAATATTCTATGGATTATTGTTTGAAGCAAAAGGGTTATAAATTATCTATTTAGAACAGAACACTCAAAAGCGTAAGATACGATTGTAGGAAAAAACTTGACTCTCGGTATTAAGTATATTCAAACATACTACTTCATGAAACATTTTTGTTGTTGTTGTTCTTTGTGTGTGAGTATATATTTGTATAAAACCATCTTTAACTGAATACTATGACGTTGCAATTCCATATATTTTTCAAAAAAACATCTCAATTTGTTGCATTTTTTTTGTAACATTTCCTTGATTAAATAGGTTACGTTTTTACACATCAATAGTTTTTCAAACGTACCAGTAGCTGTTAAGCAGCCATCTATTTCCGTCAAGTTAATCTTTAAATGAATGAAATATATTTTGATATTTAATTCAAACATTCCGTAACTAATATTTCATTTATTTATGTGCATATGTCATTTGTAACATAAAAAAGGAAAGGAAGAAAACTATGAATCTATGTTTCCATGGTAACTGCAAAAACTCGCTATTTCCTTTCTTATATTCCATTTAAATATAATTCTTAATCTCTCTTTTAATATTTAGAATGCAAATTTCCAGGGAAATTCTACGATTGTAAATATTTCACTAATATGTGTTCCGTTACTTGTTTGTAACTTACTCAAGCATACAAACAACTACATTAATTTTAATATCGTTTGTTGAAAATTTTTCCTTTTTAAATCGTATTAAAAGATAATATATTCGCTAATCTTTGTCCGTAACCGTAAATATTTGCGTAATTATGTTTTTCTAAGACTTGTTGCTACACACACATGCATGTTGTTGTAGTATTATTTTTATAAGCTTCGTATATGACACATTTCATTTTGCGCAATGTGTTTTGATCCCGAATGCATCTGTTCACCGTAATCAAAACACAGCAATAAATTCCGATTTTTCTTTTTTTCTTGTTCTTGCTGACACTGTATTTCCTAATTCGTCCATCCTCTTGCGTTGTTTTTATTACTTTCGTGTGGCAGACTCGGACCTAAACCCATTCTTCTTCTTTTTTTCCCCTCTTCTTCTTTATTTCATTATTTTTTGGAAGTATCTGTCGTACTATGCATTAAATAGAGATTCTGGCGCAAGATAGCGTGAGATAGTATTTTGCAAGTGTTCCGCTTACATCAAGATGCTAAACTGAAAGTGATTTCATTTGCTAAATAAAAGCCAGATGTTAATATAGTGCAGTGTTCCATATTATAGTTACGCCACTGGAGCCTGCTGTCACGAAAAAGACACCACAACATCATCTATTCTCCACAATTGAGAATAAATAATAAGGATCATTCCAAAATAGTTCAGTTGATTGTGAAATAATTCAGAACACCAGTTTTCGAAACTGATATTCGTTTAATCAGTAAGATTACGAATTTACTTATCTGCTGTTCGTATCAAAAATTTATTTCTACTGCTCCTTTCAGTATTCTGGGACGAACCACTTTTCGATGATTCTATCTTATTAAGGGGAGAGACGCGGAAGGATGAGTGCATTTCCGGTAATATTCGTCATTCTTTGACCTTGAGTTTTGCCTTGTTAGATACTTTTTTGTTCAATTTTTTATCGTGTCATTTCTGACCGTATTATTTTAATTCAGTCCACGAGTAATCCGAGTTTACTTTATTGTTAAATGTAAACATCCTCTACTTTCATCTTACCTCTCACCCCTTTTTTGGAGAATTAAACCCATCCTAATGCATGCGCAAAAGCGCGGAGGATTTTGTAATCCGTTGTCAAACAATATCGCTTTTGGACGATTTTATTTTAAAAGAGGTATGAGGGGAGGGGGTGATATTAGGTGAATTACAGCAGCATTTCCTCGGTGTTGTTTTGTTACGAGCATTTTTCATTTTTTAATTGCATTATTTTGTTTTAATTCGAAATTTATGAGTTTCCTAAAATTTCCTTAGTAAAAAATAAACACATTCATCTTTCATCATTCATATTTCCCACATTTTGATATCCCCCGGGGGGCACCTCGAAATGAGGATGAGATGCTTCCGGCATGGTGGTTGGATCTCGCCACCTTGGAGGGTACACAAATGTGGGGAGGGGGATCTGTCTCCTCCCATCGATGGCGGGACGTACTTCCTTCGGGGAGGGTTGTACCGTGGCCGGTGATGGCCCTTAGGACTCAACCACAGTTCTCGCCAGTGTTGCTGTTGCGGCGGTCCGGTCATTCAGCCTTATTGTTTAAATCTGTGTGTCTTCGTGGCGGGTCGGAGAGTCAGTTGGTTGACTTCCCCCATTTTGATTGAATTAAAATAGTCTGGCTCATGTGCAAAAGTGTTGATGGTTCTGTACATGAAAAACAGACAGTATATAATTCATATGAATATCATCATTGTCTGACAAAACAGACAATAAAAATATTTCAAAATAAAATCAGTTATATCGTATTAAAAATAGCAGAAAATAAATATATGAAGACAAAATAATTGTGATGAATTAACCCTTCACTGAATCGTTACCATTGTGACCTCCGAATGCAGAACTGAGATTTGTTTTTCGATGCAACCCTACGATCATGCTGTCTATTCAAAAAAAAAAAAAAACTATTACGCATGCAAAGCACTGACTCCATTTAATCTTATTCATCGCACTAATTGGCTGCATTATTTTCGCATTTAAGTCGAATGAATTAGATGAAATAAAAATGGAAATTCGCGCACGATTCGGGACTAGACAGACAGACGCCGATTATGTTATGACGCCGATCGCAGTTATTTAGTTGGTGTTATTATTATTTTTTCATCTTTTTGCTCTTTTGGATGTATATCCATGACTGGGTGATGCAACCGTTTTTATTAATATTACTATTGTTGGCAGAATTATTGGCGCTTTTTTCTTTGTAAGTGTTTTATTATTTTGTCGTCCTTTTTGTATTTTCAGAAGAAAATACAAATTTTATTAATTTTCTAATTTGCATTTTGAAAAAAAAAAAAAAAATCTTGAAAGGTGACGTTGAATTTGAAGAATTTGTTGACGTTGAATAAATAACTTTCAATATTTTGGTGCAAAGATTAGAAACCTAGTTTCATTCTTATAATTGATTTCATCTTCAAGAACAGAATAGACAGATATAGATCTGAAAATGGATTTCGCTGGCGCAGGGTGATATAAAATATAGAAATTTAATTCAATTCGGGGGAACATTTTCAATCCTAGACAAACTAGCCAAATTTGTAACAATACTGGCTAATTCGGAGTTAAGTTACTTTACCTAAAGTGAACATCGCAGCATGAATTTGTATTAATTTTACCATACCTAAGATGAATTGTGGGAAATGCCTGTACTAATTTCATTTTATCTGAAGTGAATTGTGCAGCATCAGTCTGTATTAGGGATTGCAATACCGGTATACCGAATACCGGTATTTTGAGCAATTTGTACAATTTCGTAATACCGGTATTCACAAGTTTAAATACCGGTATTTCGGTATTTATTAGAAATTTTTAAAATTGTTTCCACTATATGTTCAGGGATCGCCAACATAACAAAATAGTATACGTTTTTGTTTTTGTCTCCTTAACGGGCGAAATTAATTAGCTAATTAATGGCTTAATTAATTGCTTAAATCTAAATTAGCGAAACATGGATTGTCCCTGAAAGAAGAAATTGTATCCATAACGACTGATGGAGCAAAAGTTACGAAAAAAAATGGAAAGTTGATTGGTGCAAATCAGCAATTGCGCTGTGATCATGGAATTCAATTAGGAGTAATAGATGTATTATACCAAAAAAATAAAGAACAGAAGAATCCAAATACTGTGGATATAGAAAGTTCGGATTCCGACATTGAAGAGAGTAAGAGTGAGAGTGATATTGACAATGTAATTGTTGAAGAAGATATTGCTAATGAGGATGAAATATTAACCCATCAAGAATTGTTTCCTATAATTTATAAAGTTCGAGAAATTGTTAAGATAATTAAATGTTCCCCTACAAAAAATGCCATCTTACAAAAATATATACTAACTGAAAATAATACAGAATATATGTTAATAATAGATTCTAAGACACGTTGGAACAATTTACTCCTAATGATGGAACAATTTTTGAAATTTAGAAATCCAATCGAAAAAGCAATAATCGACTTAAACCTGTATATTAATTTTTCAGATAGTGAATTCGACTTAATATCCAGAACTATATCAACTCTACATCCAATAAAACTGACTATAGAGGCATTATGTCGGAGAGATTTTAATTTATTAACAGCTAATGCAACAATAAATTTCATGTTGCAGTCATGAAAGAACAGCACACATCACTATTTGAAGAAATATATATTATATAGAAAAATCGCACAGAAGAAAGGCATACCGAAATAGAAAATGTCTTATGGTATTTACATAATTATAATGATTTTAAAAATGAAAAAGAAAAAGAAGAAAAGAAAAGAATCAATTCAAATCTGATTAAGTTTATAGTAAATTTTCTTACATTTTTTTTACCCACAAACCTATCCACATTCAGAAGAATTCGGTTCAGGTATCGAAGATTATGATGAAACTAATGTCGATAGTGAAAAGGAATTGCCTCTTGAACAAAAATTAGAATTAGCTATAAATAAAAAAAAAAATTCAACGAACCAAAATGCAATACAGAAGTCAGCTATATCCAAAACCATCCGACCAGAAATTGATTTATTTGAAGATGAGGGATTTAGAGGTGAATACTTGGAAAAAATATATACGCATTGCTAACACTATCACGAACTAGCGTAGATGTCTAACGAGCGTTTTCGACAGATGGTAATTCTTACACAAAATTACTTTTCAGGCTTAATGATAGTACAATTGATGCATTATGCTTTTTAAGATCACATTTCAAAAATTTGTAATAGTACCACAGACTGAATAGTGATATTTACACTTTTATTGGGATTTAAATGAATAAGTTGTTCCTTTACTTTTTTGTGATTCTTTATATAGTGTTATAATTTATACGTTACATATTATTTTTTGTGATATTTACACTCTCTTATAAAACTGGTAAATAAAACGAAAAAACACCTGTGGTTTCTTTCTTTTTCTAAAATTTCTAATACCGGTATTAAAATCGGTATCCCGGTATTAAGATCTAAAAAATACCGAATACCGGTATTGAAATCTTTGTCCGGTATTGCAATCCCTAGTCTGTATATACTTCGTCTTGCTTCAAATAAAATGAATCAGTATGTGTTAATTTCATTTTAACTAAGGTGTGTTGTACAGTATAAATATATATTAATTTAACTGTACGTAAGGCAAATTGTGCAGCATCAGTCTGCATTAATTCCATCTTACTTGAGGAGAATTGTGCAGTATCAGTCTATATTAATTTCACCTTACCTAAGATGAATTGTGAAGCATCAATCTATATTTATTTCATCTTACCTAAGATGAATCATGCAGCATCAATTTGTATTACCTAAGGTGAATTGTGCACTATCAATCTGTATTACCTAAGGTGAATCGTGCACTTTCAGTCTGTATTACTTAAGGTGAATCGTGCAGTATCAGTTTGTATTAATTTCATTTTAGCTAAAGCAAGCTGTGCAAAATAAATCTGTATTAATATCACTGTGGATAAGGCAAATTGTGCAACATCAGTCTGCATTAATTTCATTTTACAGATTCATGTTGCACAAGTCACCTCAAGTAAGATGAAATTATGCATACTTGTGTTGCACAATTTGCTTTATGTACTGTGAAATTAATACAGATTTATTTTGCACAGATTGTCTTAGAATAAAATTGATATAGATTGATACTGCACTATTCACCTTAGATAATACAGATGGATAGTGCAAGATTCACCTTAGGTAAGATGAAATGAATACAGACTGATGTTGTACAATTCACCTCAAGTATTAATTTCAACGTACCTAAGGCAAATTTTGCAACATAAGTCTGTATTAATTCAAGCTGTATTTTAAGGTATATATTATATGTCTATGTGTCAAAAATAATAATTGACTCAAAAAAAAATTTTTTTGATTTATTTCATACTTTTATATACGTAGACTTTGAACAATTTCTTTTGCACTAAATAATTTTAATAGCAAACCGTTTGGAACGATTTCTGGATTTCAAACCCTTGATTACTTCCATTCTAGACCCAACGCTTGGAAATAACTGCACATCTTAAGTCCACAAAATTAATTTTAAACTCTCTCTTTCTCAGCCTCCCCCCTCCCCTCTACTTTCTTAGTAAATGAGTCCACTAATTAATCATTGATCTGGCAGGCTGTAACTTTTAAGTAGCTTATCTTTTGCAATTAATTACGAATTTAATGAATTTCTACGTCTCAGTTTGTGTTACTTCTTCCTACTGTAGGATTATTACTTTAAAATGCTCTTAGTAGGGGGATTTGGGGGGATTCGACTTTTGCAGATGCAGCTAAATTGGAACATCGACTTTTCTCCAAATTGGGTCTGGTGAGTGCAGTAGAATTGCAGTTGAAGTTGAGCTGGGAAAAAAAATCTGTTATTTTTTTAATAAGGATTAGTTGAGATATTGATGTCATTGTGTCAACCAAATCCGTCTCAGGTGATTTAATCATAGTTAAATTTATTCCCATGTTTAATTAATGTATTCAGATTTTGGATAATCTGGCAATATTTTGAAAGTATTTCAAAAGAAATTTCAAAGTGTTCATCCAGATTCTAGCTGAAAACTTAGATGTGAAACGTGTCTTGTCTAATGACGTGAAAGTGAAAAGTTATAAGGTAACAAATGTCTTGTATTATTAATTAATTTTCTTAAATTTAATTAATTAATAGAAATGATATACGAATCTGTCAGTTACTTCTTTATACAAGGGGGTTTAATATGTAATAGTCTATTTTAATTTTGTCTATGCGACCTTCATTCTTTTTAAAATGTGAAGTTACTCATTCTGAAGAATCTACACATTTTATATCTCCCTGTAATTTAAAATATTTTTTTATTGAATTATATCTATTTAAAACATAACTTATTTGAATATGTAGAGATCATATTCATTAAAGGAGTTGCTATCATTTTTATTTTAAATTTTGCCATATTATTATAAGAATTATTTATTATTAGACCTCCTGCAAATAGATTTCGTTCAAAATTTGATAAATTTCTACAGATTTGATCTGAAATACGCATGCGAAATTCAATCGTTTCATCAATGCATTTTTTGAATTACCGCGTTCACAGATAGATAGATAGATGGATGGATGCACGGACGGACAGATATAATGTCAAAACGTGATTCAGAAATTTTAAATCTTGACGTATTATTATAAGGATTATTTATTATTAGACTTCATTTGAATGGATTTCGTTCAAAATTTGATAAATACCTACAAATTTGACCTGAAGTACACACACGAAATTGCATCGTTCCATCAGTGCATTTTTGAGCTACCATGTTCACAGATAGATGGGTCGAACAAAAATAATTTCGGACGTGAGATTCCGAAATTTAAATCTTGAAATATTATTATAAAGTTTATTTATTATTATACTTCCTGCGAATGGATTTCGTTCAAAATTTGATGAATTTCAACAAATTTGATCTGAAGTACACACACGAAATTGTTCATTCCATCAATGTATTTTTGAGCTACTTTGTTCAAAGATAGATAGATTGACGGTTGGACAAAAATAATTTCTAAAATATGATTCCGAAACTTTAAATCGTGACATATTATTATAAAAATAATTTATTATTAGACTCTCTGCGAATGGATTTCGTTCAAAATTTGATAAATACCTACAAATTTGATCTGAAATACGCATATGTAATGCCATCATTCCATCAAGACATTTTTTGAATTATTGCATTCACAGATAAATAGATGGATAGTCGGACAGTCATAATTTCGGTAATGTGATACCAAAATTTTAAATTTTGACACATTAGTATAAAGAGTATTTATTATTAGACTTCCTGCGAATGGATTTCGTTCAAAACTTGATAGACGTCTATAAATTTGATCTGAAGTATGTGTAACGGGCGGACAGACATAATTTACGTAGGGAGGATCTGAAACATGTAGATTCGTCTAAATTTTACTTTCGAATTTTTTCACACTATCTTCTTTATACTTCGTTTGTAAAAAATACAAAAAAAAAAAAAAAAAAAAAAAGAGAGAGAGAGAGAGAGAGAAGAGTTCGGTCACATGATGGTTCATTTAACTGGTCTTCATTTCAAGTTACTTAACTTCATTTAGGTAATCTTCTTCAAGACGATTTCTGATCCAATGGCTTAAGGCTTAAGTTTTCAGGAAGCAACACTAAAACCAAATATGAAAAGCCCATTCCGCGGCCCTTACATTGGAAACCGCTATTCTATAGCTCATAACTCAAGCAGACCAGTAATTCCCTTTCAATTAAAAAAAAAAATAAGAAGAAGAAGAAAGAACTCTAACCAATGAACTCTTATCATTTTTATTACTTATTTGAACTTTTCCTACCAGTGAAAAAAAAAAAGTTAAAAGGAAACAGCAAAACCGCAGAAATAGAAATATGGAGCATAAATTTTCGCTACACTCAACTGGTTTCACATTTCGAACAAGGAAAGCAAAGAACCCCTTCCTTCTTTCCAGTATATGGCATTTCTGAATGTAACACTTTTTGTTTTTCACCGTCTAATTAAAAACCACCTGATAGGATTCGACTAATCCTGTTGCGAACGATAAAGAAAACAGCCAGGGTGGTTGGAGGGGTGCATCGAAAAGAGAAAATCGTTTTCATTCGCTGGTGAACTCTACTTGACCGTGACCGGGACGCACAAACTAGTTGATCCTCCCCGGGACAGACGCATGCAAGGTCACCAGCCTCCCTTCCCCGACTTCTGAGTCACGTTATTAATTGTTCTGGACAATTATCATGCATATGACGCTGGAAATCGTTTGGTAAAGGTCAGAAGGTAAATTCTGATGGGTATTAGGTGGGATCAAAGCATGGGCAGTGTTAATTTTGCTTTGTGGCAAACGATTTTGGTGTTATTATTTTTATTTTTTCGGTGGTGGTTGCGTGAGGCTTGAAGAAGTTATTTTCAATGGCGTAACGCCAACAAAATATGCCAGAAGCCAATTCCTGGCTCTTCCGTTCTCAGTCATCGATTTCTGACATTAAAAATTTAACCGCAATATTATCGGCATCATTGCAGTGGCGTTGTTTTGTAGGTTTGGTAAAATTCTAAGGTCCATAGTCTTAAGAGGTCCCAACCTAAAGAATTGCAAAGGCATTTTTACTGGCTTACTCTGAAAAAAAAATGGGTCCTAAGTTGAATCTGTTTCCGCCACTGCTTTATGGCGTTTCCAAAAGTTGGTGACTAGGACATCTAGTATATCGTTTTGTCCATCCCTTCCTACGTCTTGGGCCGGAACAAGCCTTTTAGGGGTCCTTAAGGTATCCGACTAGATTAAAAAGATGATTTTTCCAGGATATTTTGATTTTTTTTTATGATCTGAAAATTAAGTTCAAACTCCGTCGATTCTAAAACAGACTTTATTTTTAATATGAGATAGAGTTGTAGATACAGTATTTTCAATGATACGCAACAGATATAACAGTAGAACAAAATAAGTCTGAATCAGTGGAATTCTTAACCCGAAATGAGCGGTTAATTTTATTTTTACCGTAAAATTCTCCAAAATAATATTTGATATGTTTATATTATATCTCTATTTACTCAACCGTAGTTAGTTTATTTCTGGCATTTCAGTTAAAAAAAAACGTGAACGTTTGTTTCTAGCGCATTTGGATGAATTAATTTACAAGTACAACATCTAAACGCATTTTCTGAGGAATGAATATTTCACTGTGATTGATTGACGGAAAACATGATATCTCAAAATCAATTCAATAAATTTTCATGAAATTTGGTATGCATGTGTCCAATATCTTTGAGGGTGTGATATACCGCCGATTTTAAGGTAGCTTCATTTAGACATGTTTTACAGACTTTTAGTTCAAAACATAGACAAATTTTGACATTGATCATTAATGGCAACTTCAAATGCTCATAAAAATTTTTATTTATTAAAATAATTTTTATCTTGTGATCTGTTACATTTTACGTAGTTTGGGCTATATATATAGGGGAAATAAAAATTAAACATTTCCATTATTTTTTAACTTACTCTGTTTTTCCTAAAGTTGAATTTTTTACTAAATTTTCATTAAATAAACAGTTTTTTCTTCTTCAAAAACTAAAGGCAATGAGTGTATTCTTTTTTTCTCTCTCTTCTGTTAATGCCCTTTGAAATCTGTTTTAACTATTTGGTACGATAAAAAATGTTTAGGCATCATTTTTTTAAAATTCTCCGAATCTAGTCGGATACCTGAAGCAATTCTAATGTTGTTGCCTCTTTTCTCTTCAAAACATTCAAAACAAATATTTATTTATCGATTTTAATTCATTTTTTTTATAAATAGTTTTAAGTAGTGAATTTTGACAAACTGAATCAGCAAAATGCTTACTTGCAGATTGCTTTTTTAAAAGTTGATTTCTCAAAGTGTATCATTCATTAAAAAAATAAATAAATAAGCAACTGATATTCGAAGTCATTTTAAACAAAATTGTAAATAAAAAAAAAAGAAACTATTTTTGCCACAATTTAAATATTATTTTATATTTAGGATCGAACATTTTTATCAAGGTTCAAAGCACCATATTTTCTTAGAATTATAACATAGCATAAAGCTTGCGAATTGTAGTTAATTAGAAATATTACTAGAATGGGATTCTGAAAGTAATTTAAATAATGTCTGTTTTTAATTTGATTTGATTGAAGATTCAACTGCCTTTATAATTAAATTAATAGCGCAAAATTAAATATCCTTCGTAGTACCACAAAATAATCTCAAAAGTTAGATGTCTCAGGATCTTCCTAGGCTATTGCCTATTTAATAATTCAGCCCTACATATGCTAAAGAATATTTATTGCGCGCCGAACTCGCATACGTTCTTTATGGAATCGAATCTTGAATCTTGTGGTTCCGAACCCGAGACCGTATCTCGCACTAAAGAAAAATCTATTCAAAAAAAAAAAAAAAAATCCTCATTTAGCTTTAGAAATGAGGCCTTATTTTAACTAAAGAAGTGGAAATTTAACATATATCTTTTAATTAATTCCAAACGATTTCATACTTAAAAGCAATATATTTAATTTTTCCGTTTAATCTAACTAGACTGAATACATAGAGTGTTAAATACTACTTGGTCTAAAACAACAAAAATATTTGCATATAAAACGCAATTAATTTTATTTCCGCTACATAAGAATTTTTATTACATGCAGATGGCCGCATAAAAGTATTACAGCGAATAAAGCTGGAAAGGAGGGAGTGAAGAAATATGTTTCACTCGTGAAGGCCGTTTGACACAGCTGTTTCTGTGACCTAACTCATGCTTAAATCTATGTTGAATATTCTCACGTGCCTTTACTTTCCACAGAAATAGATTTCGCTACGTGAAAGCCTCGCATTCGAATCTGTTTCGGAATCGGACTGTGTGTCATCCACAGCTGCTTACTTTAGAGTAATTGGTGTGCGGTGGTTTTTTTATACGCAAAGTTTGTGGGATATTTATGGATTGTTTGTTCAGATTTTTGGTTGTCTAAGCGCGTCGAGACGTGTATTTTTATCGTTGAAAAACCGTACATAAATTTATAATTCGAAGAATTTTACTATTAGTACTACGAACGAATCAATGAAATGAAGTCGTTATGAAATAACTAAATATTATTGATTTCCTTTAATGAAAACGATTCTATGAATATTAAATTCAATAATATTTCTTACTAATCCTTTTGAAATATTACTACTAGACTAATTACTATTTGGTAATAGTAGTTAAGCTAATATTTTTTGAAATTATAAATAAGATTTTTTTTTATAGGAGAATCGATAATATTTTAAAAATTAACAAATTTTAAATTCTGCTGCCAAATAATCACGAAAAGAAATGTTTTATTTAATGTTCATCGATTTTTATTGAAACTGTTTTGTTTTCGAAAAATTTATCGTCTGCTTTTGAAAAATTCAGCTTAAAAAAATCCAACATAATTTTTAATTTTTTCCAAAAATAAAAAATGAAAATAATAATTTTTTCTGCATTATTTGGATGTGCCAGAGCGGCGTAATTTTTAAACTGTAACTGTACTGATTTATGTATAAGTGGTTTATACAATTCTTTATTATAAATTCTGTTATCAATAAGTAGGAATATATAAATATTTTAATAATCTTCAAAATAGTTAATTTTAATTTTTATAACAATTTAAATATAGAGAAAATTTTGTTGACATATTATTTTATTTGCATCAAAATTTGACGTTTACAGAAACACGATAAAATTATCGTCTGCTTTGAAATAGAAGTATTATTGCATACTTTTGTCATGGAGAATAATCAATTGTATGTAATAATATTTGTAGATTAATTATTTTTTGACTGTTTTTTAAAAAGAGGTTTATCACTGCAATCGTTGTATTAAAACTTCTAAATTCTAAATCATTAAAGAAATATTTCAGATTTTCTTCATTTAAATGTAGAACGTGAGAATAAATCGTTTTTTTTTTTAGAAACTTATTTTCTTTCTCAATGTTATTACTATATTTTAATTTTAAAACATTAAAAACAAATTTTATTTACTAATGCATTTGGGCAATTCTTAGTTCTTATTTAAATATTATATTCTTTTATGAAATAAAAGTAATTATTTTTGTAATGTAAATCGTTGAATTTGAAATAGTAAAAGAAACATTGTTCATTTTAGAATATTTTTTCGACAGTTTTAAAAGTGCATCGATAATCGTTTGCAGTTGCAGCATTCTCAAATCAGAATATTAATAGAAAATCCGAATTCAAATAATTTAAATACATTTATAGAATGTCCTTTAATAAGATTTTTATAATGGCAAAGTTGAAAATCGTGATATAATTTGTCACCAGATACCTAAATAAAAAAATATATATATTTATTAATTACAGTGGATAACCAGAACCATCATCATTTAACAAAGAATAGTTTTCAGAAAAATACGATGATGATAAAAAGAAAAGGGGAAAAAAATCGATAGCAATCTGTTATTTCACCTGAATAATGTTTCGCAAAGAGACGGAAATGTGATAAGGCTACCTCATTATTTCTAGAAGTTATGCTTTTTCTTCGAAATCGAATAACTCGAGTTCCAAGATCTGGCGATTAGCAACGTAACTATCTTACTCATTAAATAATAATTTGTGCACTGGTTTCTGTTTTTTTTTTTTTTTTTTTTTCTTTTTTGATGATGATGATATCTCTGTAAGTATCGTAAGATTTTCTGGTTTTCAGCGAAGATGATATGCTTGCTTATTATTAAGAAAATAATGAGAAATATATTCTCGAAGAGGAAATCAATATGCGTGGGATATGCTATTATATCATTTGCTATTGTTACATAGTGAATTAAGGCCAATTTCAAGATGGAATTCATATGATCCTAATGATCACAAATAACCTAATCCTAACATTAAGAGGGAAAAAAACTCCCTGTGATTTTTGAAATACTATTATTGAATAAGTTATTAATGGCGTTTTTCTGAGTGAGTAAATACATTAAACCTTAAATCAATTATAAACACTGGGTATCCATTAAAATACTCCTATTCCACATTAATTTCCGAACGGCGATAACTACTGTTCTCAAATTTGGTGCCTAGGTATAGTAAAAGAGCCATGGGCTACATGATGATATTCGTTAGACCGCCACCTGACGACAAAAATCGGAGTTACTGTTCCCCATCTCGAAAACGGTACAAGATTCTGGGAAATAATCAAATATATAATTAATTATATGGCGCCTTCGATTTAATACAAAAGACGCCTTGACCACAATAGTGCTATGACTAAACTGAGTATTTGTTTTGTCAAGTTAAGCATTAGAAGTTAAATAGACCAATTAATTAACTGCAGATACTATGACTTTCGATGTTTGAAATGCTCTCTGTTAATCACAATGCAAATCTTGGCGTTTATTCTTCAAAGGATGATTTTTTTTTTTCTACTGTTGGCCAGAATGGTTATACCACCGATTTTGTAAATAGTCACTCGTGTCATTGTTCAAAATGTTCTGTACACAGATCATTGGATTTAGAGCTGTTAAATTTCCACGCGTAGTTACTTGGTTCGTAGATCCTCAAAGATAAAGAAGTTTTCAAAATTTTAAATTAAACATTAATCAAAATATTAACCCCTTTTTTTTTGTCAATATTTTAGGAACAAATAATCGTTTAAAAACAGTTTTTACATCACTTTAAAATTTAAACAATTATGTTTTCAACCATACCAATTTTATTTCCATAAAACTTATTATAAAATTTGAATTTGAATTTCAAGATATATATATATATATATATATATATATATATATATATATATAAGCATTTTTTAAAACATTTTTTATTGTTTCAGTTACAGGCATTTATAAACACCCGCGTTAGGATAATATTTAATCTTTTTTTTGGCAAACAATGAAAAGTTGTAAAATGTATTTTCGACTGCACGTAATAAGTAGGATATGTATAAAATGTTTGCTTGTACTTAGCCTTTTTAAAAATTAATTAATAATTCTTAGAAATATGCTTTAATTCGTTTATTTTAATTATTTCCAAAAATCCGTGCATGAAGATATGCTTACAATATTAATATAAAGCATTCGGATTTATAGATATACGATAAGAGCTAATTAAAACACGTTGCTTCTGAGTGGCCATGCCGAATAAGGGGTTAATTGTTTATTGGTTTTTTTTTTTTTTTTTTTTTTTTTTTTTTTTTTTTTGTGTGTGTGTATGCATATTACAGTTTTTATAGTAACATAAAGATGGATGAATATAGTTCAAAACTTCACCTTACGTTGCTTCACATTAGAGCTTCGAATCGCCTTTAAATTTTTGCATAAGGCTTAACGCCAAACTATCTATTCAAAAACCAATTTACCATACGATATCCTCTCTGAAATCCATTCTGGTGTGTTTTGTGTTTCTTAACCTACTCTTAAGGAAGACCGGTTTCGTGTTAATACAGGAAAATCCAAGGTGACTCCATGAAATTTAAGTATGAAGAAAAAAAAAAATGTTGGTATATATGCTCCATTATTTACGTATGCACTTCAATCCATTATGATAAAGTCGTGGAATTTATTTTCTTGCCGGATCGTCTTTTGTTATCAGATTTATTCATTCTTTGTATTAAGAGGGGGATGAGCCCACTTGTTGTTATTGTCTTTTTTTTAGGAGAATAATGGGTTTTTGAAAATTTCAATTTTGTTTTTTCTTCGTGACCTTGGCCTTGAGAAGGATAAATTTTGATAGGTTAGGGTAAGTCTAATAGATGATTTTGGATTGCTATTTTCGTACTGGGAAACCTATATGTCTTCTTTATTTTAAATTCTTGAAGGTTTTAGTCCATCTCTTTCTCTTAAGTTTTTGAATAAACAAATTTATTTTTGTTTTGTTTCGCGACTGGTATTTTAAAAATACCCATTTTCTTTTAAAAAATAGGTCTACGTATTCATAAATAATCATTTTTATTTATTTTTGAAATCTTCGTTTTGTTTCTTGCGTTGATTCTATTATATTTTTAAGAAATAATATTTTTTTTAAAAATGTGTAATATTGATTAAATGAATATTATCTCACATAATGCATATGTTACCGTTAAAGTATATAGCGCAGTTATTTCATAGAATACCTAGTTATTCCAGGAAATAACTGATCCTGTCCGTTAAAGTGTGTAATATGTTATTAATTTGACACTTTAACTAGTTATTCTATGAAATAACTAGGTATTCTATAAATTAACTAATGATAGACAATTAAAATGAAAAAGAAGCAATTTATCTAATTTATGCAGCGTATAAATGGTATTTATGGGAACGTACCATAAAATCATTTGTTACAACAAGGATTACTACAATGACACTTGGAATTACAAAGAACATTATTTATAAAACAAAAACATTTTTTATTTCTAAAACAAACAAACAAAAAGATAAATGCAGCAGGGGTGGAGGGTAAATGTATTTGTCGTGCGAGATATATGATATAGATTATTTTACACTTTAACGGGCTGCAGATCGTTATTCTATGAAATAACTAGTTAAACCATGAAATACAAGAGAGTTTTACACTTTAACGGACACGATCAGTTATTTCATGGAATAACTAGGTATTCTATAAAATAACGTATTTCATACTTTAACGGTAACACATATATAAAAATGATCATATGTGTTTACACATAAATATCTCGGTATATGCTACAATTATTAAGATTAATTGTCATGCTACAATTTAAGATTAAATTGTCAAAAGAGATTAAAATTGAGTTTCCATACAGACTCGCGTATATCTCGTCATTTTAACCCTTTGTTGGCAAGAGACACATAAACATTTATACTCCAGAAAATAATAAATTTTTCTATGCTTTCACTTCCATAATAAATATATGCATTCTGAAGGTATCAAAGGCAATAAATTACATGAATAAAACTGCGTATATGAGCTTGCATGTAAGTCATAGATTCGTACTGAATTTAGAGCAGAAATCATCGGTGCCGAGACTGTATGCCTGTCCGTGCGTGTGCTTGTGAACATGACAGGAAATGAAGCGAGCTAAATGAGTAAAATTTAGCATGGAGACTCCAGACTTTTAAACCGGTGTGTAATTTTGCTCAAAATACCCTAAATGGTTGATTTTTTTACCAGCATAGATACATACATACATATATACGCATACTAAGGGACTAAATAAAAGAAATTTGGTAATGATACTGGCACAAGAATTTCAAATCTGTAATATATATATATATATATATATATATATATATATATATATACAAAAGTATTAGAATCAAGTTAATAGGAAAAACAAAAAATCAAATAAAAATTAAACCAAAAAAAAAAAAGAATCCGGCTTGAAGACTTTTTCAAGGGTCACCCTAAGGCAGGGATTCAAAGAAAGGGATTTTTTCTGTGAGGAAATACAGACATTGTCTAATAATGATTTCTCATATATATATATATATATATATATATATATATATATATATATATGTATAATATGTTAGCAGATGCGAGACCGAAAAAAAAGAAACTTTTGAATTTTTAAAACTTCGATTTATTTCTATATGGGAAGCGTTGATAAAATTGACGTCCGTTTAAATCGCGATACAAGTGAAAAAGAGACCGAAATTTTTCCCTTCAAGGGTTTTAAAATGAGATTTTGGTAGAGATTTCTTTGCCACTTGTAGACTTAGAAAGGGAAAACTTAGGGATATTTAAAAGAATGTTGTAAACATTAAGGAATTTTAATCACTTCGCACGAGAGTGAGAAAATGCTGAAATGAGCAGTTTTATAGAGCGCGTGTATATTTAATTAAAAAAAAAAAGTTGGAATTGTATCAGGAAATAAGAGACCTTTTTAGAATGAAGTTAATATGGGTTAAATTAAGATAAAAATTAGCAAATTAATTAGGATTTAAATTTCATTAAGAGATATCATTACATATACTCACACATTGTACGCAATCGGTCAAATTTAATACATCCAAAATGCATAATCGATTCTCCTTATTGCATAACGAAGCTAAACTCAGATTATGCGACATTTTATAAGTGTATGAGAAAATTAAATTACGAGGAAGGCACTTCCGCAACTACAGGATAATTGCCTTAATTCTTACTTTTATTCATGACTAAATAAGACTGATAATTCAGAGGAGTTTTTAGTTTATAACTAAAACAACAACAAATAAAATACATTTCTGAGTCTCTCCATTCCGAAATTTTAATTACCTGACACAGAAATGCAAAACTCCACGGCAGAAACCGCGCGCGCCCTATTGATCTCAATTAGAGTGACCTTGGCCGCCAAATGACCACACCATTAACCGGTCAATAATTCTTTCCTCCCTTTCAACAAATTATTATTCTTTCTCTCCTTACCAAACGATACTTTGCCGACCGTATAAATAAATCCCCCCCCTCTATTATCACCTGACTAAGGAATTCTCCGTAATCAGTAGCAGGTGTGCCGTGTCAGCACACACATATAAAAAAAACACAAGAAAAACGGAAACCAAACGATATACGTTCTATCTACTGGAAAAAGCTGTAAAGCACCCAAAAACTCATCCCTCCCTTCCCTCTAGAAATTGCAAATCGATAAAAATCGACCTCCCCCAGCTGGTACATTCTCATCCTGTAGTATCTCTGTAGAGGCAGCTGCACCCCCCACGTCCTCCCTTCCCCGCCGTGCCTTGAAACTATTATTGCGTTTTCGGCAGACTTGCATGGCGGAAATGAACGCTTAAAAGGCCAATATCCGATTCGCAATCAACGTGAGGGGAGTGCCTCCACCCCTCCCCACCTTTTCGAAAAATCCCGCCCTTTGAATTGACTTTGAATGAGGGGTTTTGACAGGAGAGGGTTAAGGGGTGGATGTTCTGCGCATGCGTGTTATATTGAAATTTAAACGGGATTTTTTAATGAAATTAAAAATTTCATTAAAGAATTGAAATTTGATTTAAACAAATTTTAATGCACGAACATTTATTTATTGCATGTAATTTATTTATTTACGTATTGTTTATTTATTACATATTGCTTGTCTCGATATGGCAAGATGATTGCTGATATATAGATCGGCAATCACTATTAAATTTATTAGCAATCGTTATGTTTATTTAAATGACCATCTATTAGTTTCTGGTTACTGTCTTAAGTTTATCCTCTATATTTTCTCTTGTATGAAATGTGCAGAGAGCATGTTGCATTCATAAGAAATAGTTTTGTCCTCTATATTTTCTATTGTATGAAATGTGCCGAGAACATGTTGCATTCGTAAAAAATAGGTTTATATTCTAATTTTTCTCTTGTATGAAATATGCAGAGAACATGTTGCATTCATAAGAAATTGGTATATTGGTATACAATAAATTGGTTTTTTTTTTTTTTTGACGAAAATGACTGTATATCAAAGCTATTCCTAAAGCTGAACAATATGGACAGACTATAGACATTGTTCCTGTTGAAACCGAGGCATCATTTCTGTAATCCACGCATGAATCGAAATTCAGAGCGGACTACTCCTTTTCGGACCAAATATCTGGAACGTTTGTTCTTTCACTTCTTCTCCTGTGTCTCAAATTTAAATGTCTCTCTCTGTCAGCAGACAGGCGAGATTCATTCTGTCTCTGTAATTCAATTGCAGTGCGATTTAAAGAGAGACGGTTACTTCGCTGAGTAGAAGACTTTCCTTTGAAGAAAGTGTGGACATTCCTTCTCTGATATTCACTATCCTTACGTTTCTTTCCTCTACATTTTCATTATCGCGCAACAAACGAATCGTTTTGGCATTTAATGTGCTCCAGCCAAGGTTGAATTTCCTTCTTTTGGGGATAGTGAGATTTGTATCGCTGTTTAAAATCAGACATAAACAAAGAAATGTATCGCATATGAATACCACAGCTCTTGCTATTTGCATATGCGAAGTTTGAGATTTCCGCACATGCGCGGATAAGTGCGAAGCACAGATACTGCTGCTTTACGCATGCGCGAATCGTAGTAGGAAAATAATTAAAATCGTAATTATAAAACTCTTTTTTTTTTATTTTGATATGGCTTCAATATACTAAAACCTTCCCCAAAAAATGCCCTACGAAATAGTTCAAATATCTCCAAAATTAGTTAAGTATTTCTCGAGTTTTTCGGGTTTCAACATACAGACGCTTTCAGGAGACTTCATTTTATACTATGTATAGATACAGAAAATGACGATTGACACGAAATAGTTTAAATGTAATTAATATGTTTCAGTAAAGTATACAAACACCAATTTTTTTTTTCTATTTGAATTATTTATTGCAAAATTATTCTTTACAGACTAGATCTGATTTAAGTTAAAAAAAAATAGCTACTAATTTTTCAAGTTAGAATCCAAAGGTGTTTTTTGCTAACAAAATGGATGCTAAAATAAAAAAAAAAAGCTATTATAATGATACATTTATCTTTTTGTAAATACAATTATATTATTCCTTTTTCAAGAAAATGTCTGACAAATATTTTTAATGAAGATTTATTCACAAAGAAGTTTAGTTATAAAGCTTCCCCACGGAAATTTGATGCCACTTCTAGTTTAGACAGGCATTTCTGACGCATGCGCCGTTGCCAGGCTTTTCCTTCATCAACTCACTGGTCTGTAAACCATCAGAGACCGCACAGTCACAGTTAAATCATCACGAATTCTGATCGAAACTTGGAAATGTAAACATTAACGTTTCATCCCCTCCGCTCCTCTTCCTCCTGAAAGTGCTTTAAGCGGTTGCAGTTACGTTACGAATTGCGCTGCTGAGGAAAATGTAAACATTATGACGGCCGGAAACACATGCGAATCATCATCAGGTGTAATTAAATTGTTTCTAAATTCATTTGCTTTCAAGTTTTAAAGGGCGGTATGTGCGCTATAATAATTAAAAGTTCGTAATGGCTAACGTTATTATTAAAAGGACGAATACCGATGAAAACGTTGGTTTAGAAACGTCAATTGAAGATCATGATTAGTAATGAAAGTTCTTACAAATTGTTCTGAATAGAATAAAACAATAATAAATTTAGAATGATGCATTAAAGCGAATGAACGATTTCAGTTGCTACTGAAGATTAAAAAAAATAATAATAATAATGTTTCGCTTCAAACGATTTTCGAATTTATTTATTTATTAATTCTTGAAAAATATATTAATATTCTGAATTTCTTGTTCTGGCTGATGGAAATTTCAAATTGTTTGTTTTAATTGAATTGTTTGAAAAATTATCGTTTGCGAGTTTTGATGTTTGTTTGGAATCTTTTACGTTTGTTTGATCAATATAGAAGTTATTACTTTTGGTGCCATATGGTATATCTGAGTTTACTTTCACATTTTTAGTAATTTGGAAATTAATTTGGAAGGCTAAAAATAAAAGTTTATTACATACATACATGTATACAGTTTTAAGAAATATTAGTATATTAAAAACTACTTAGAAATAATAATTTAGATGCAAAAAGAACTTTCCATTTTTAAAAAGAAAATTAGAACTTTTTTATTGGCTAAAAAAAAACCATTGTTAAGGTTTTAAAAAACCCATGAATAGAAAATTGTAAATGAATAGATCACAAAGCTATGAGGAAGATAAAAAATTTAAAGCATTTATTTTATTTAAAAATATACTTTAAATTTGAAATATAAAATAAAGGTAAGAAAGGAGCGATAATCTGCCAGCTTTTATTTTATTTAATTTTATTTATTTACTTAATTCGGTCCTAACTCGATTTTAAAATAACTTTTGTCCTACTTCCCAACTGTCCCATCAAGCAAGATTTCAAAAGATTTGAGTTCTTGTCTGTAAACTAGTACTTCGCGTTCCCAAAACAACAAAAGAATATCTAACGGAGTAGAACAGTTCCTTCAAGAAATTAGAAAAGCGTAACTATCACTTTTGTGCAAAATTATCGAGTTGTCAGAATTCGACTTGGAACAAATTTGTCCTTTGTGAATGAAAATTACTTAGAATTATGCAAATTAGAATTTAAAACAAAAACTCATGGTTCAATAATTTCTTGAAAAGGCTTTTGAAATTTTAAGTAGGGGATTTAGAAAAATTATATGGTCTGGTGGATTTTTAATTGCCCGAGATAAAACTCGTACATTTACGTTAAGATAGTTATTAGGAAATGACTAACAATAACTAACGATTTGCTAATGCTTTTTAAAATATTTGGACGAGTAAAATTTTTCCGTCATCTGATAGAATGGTGATAAATTATTGAGAATAATTGTTAAATGATACTTTAATTACTGCAATATTCGATTTGATATATATATTATTTATTTTTACAAATAAGAATTGTTTCCTGCAGTTTTCGCTTGGATAAATATATTTTAGGTAGCAATTTATCAAAAAATATTTTTTTAAGTATCGTTTTCAATTATCTACTTATATTGTTTCAGTTATTATTATTTTCAAAGCCATTATTTAATCACTTCTACTTTTATTTCAAGCAGAAATGAGTTTTTCCTAAACGACGAATGGTTTTGATATCATAATTTTATGTATATATTGTGTATCAGTATAAATGAAAATTACGCTTTAAATTTAGAAATATCTTATTTTTTTACATTTCATAAAATTCATCTAATACAAGTGTATAGTTTATGTTTTAAAGTAGATATATGACAACATTTAATTAGCTATAAAGTATTTTTTTCTACGATTGCATTGATTGCTTACTTTTAATAGAAGAATCTTAAGGTTCTTTTTTTTTTCCGTTTATCAATTGCTAAATTGCAGTCGAAATATTTGTAATCTACTTTTGTTCTACTAAAAAATTTAAAACATTAAATATTTAATTAATTGTATTAAATTATTAAGAAGCCCTTTTTTTTATGCAGTACTAAAAATGTGGCGATTAGAAAATGAATTGACTCGTTTCTCTCCTCAAGAATAAACTAATTTATTAAAATGTTCTATTAATTAATGTTACATAGTATGCTTTAATTAAGTATTAAGGTATTGGATGCTTTAATTAAGTATTAAGGTATTAAATGCTTTAAAGTTAGAAAGCAAATAGAAATGATTTAGTACTTAAAATAGGAATTTAGGTTAAATAAGAAACCAAAATTATTTCTTTTCAAAATTAAATAAGTGAGATGGCAGCTTACATGAATCTTCAAAGGAATTATTGATGTTCTTTCAAAAATTTGATTAAATATTCTATTAGAAAAAATGAAATTTTCAGTATTAAATTACTTTATATTTTCAGAAATTATATTCACCAAGTTATAAAAAAGTTTCGAATGAGTATTAAGAAAAATGAAAAAAGTAAGAAGCGCTTGAATAAGTGAATGTAATTTTAAATAATTATTTATTATTATTATTAACATCATTGTAGGAAAATACAATTCTTTTAGCTGTCATGGTGTTTTTTTGAAAATGGTCGCAATACAAAATATGAAAGTTTATTGAGTTAGGTCTTAACGCTGAAGGTAAAATTCATCATTTTATTTATTTTTGATGACAGAGAGATTGAAATATCTTTTTAAAATAAAACATTGTTCTGCATTTGTTTTAAATAAAGCACTTTAACGGTTTATTTTACCATTCTTCGCTTAAAAGTTGCATAAATTTATATTTAGTATGGTTTGAAATCTAGACAAGATGTCTATATAAGTATTTTCATAATTTTGATATTACTACTGAATATAAAATATCAAGAATTCCTTATATATGCTCTTCAATATTATAAAATAATTGCACGAACACATATAAACTTCATTTCTGGATAGAATCCCCCCCCCCCTCGTATACATTCTTTTTTCTTTTTTTTTTTTTACTTTATTGTCTAGACTTTTTCTACTGAATACATACAACTTACTTTGATTGTTATATTTTTGAGTTGAGTTTTGATTGTAAATATTTTTCCATTCCATTTTTTTTAAATCTTTAAATATTGTTAATGACCTCAGATCTCAGATTATTAGATGTTTCTGGAAGTACTTATTATGAATTAAATCAAACTTTTGATTCTCAAATATTTTTTTTTCACATTAGTATTAGTTTAAAATAAGACTAATTTTAATAAGCACTTATCTCAATAAATAATTTAAGAATGCACGACGCTGATGTAGTCCTAAGAAAATTAAAATTCAAACAATGGCCCAAGAAAATAACTACGACACTCCTTTACATTAAGCTTCACTAAAAAAAAATCATCGGCGAAAACATGTCCTTTATCAACAACAAATTAAAAAAAATGAAAGGAAAACCTCTGAGGAATTAATTTTTAGATAATAACTGCGAAATTGTCCATGAATCAACCGATAAACCAGCTCCGAATAAAAACACCATGAGGAAAAGCACAATAGAAAGATAAATACCGAACATCCTTTCGAATGTCGATTCCTCTTGTCAATATTTTTCAATTTATCTTTTTTTATTCCCTCTCACCCTTTCCACCCTCCCTCTTTCCATAGATAAATCGATCAACGACCCATTTTTCGAACGTGTCCACTCTTTCTATTTTTACGTCCGCAACACCACGGAACAAAGCTTGACGTAGTGCTCACGTCATCACACATCAAACCGTAGCGAATGAGTTTGACGAATAATGCAAGCGTGAAGCACCAGAAATCCCATCTTTAGCAGCTGTTTTGAAAATCCGATATCTTGTTTTTTCGCATATGACTTGTCGCTGTCGATTAGTATCAGACGATTTTTGAGACTTCAGGGTTGCCATATTGGCCTTTTTTAGGCCAATTTGATATTTTTATTTATTTATTTATTAATCATAGCTAAGGTAATTCAATAATGGTGTTTTTCCTTAAAGTATTCAATTCAAAATAGTGATTCTTTTTATGAAATGGTTTCTATTTATAAATGTTGACGAATCTGAAAGAATTTCAGCATTTTTCTTCATTAAAGTCATAATTTTTAATGCTTAATTATAATAAAATTCTTCTTATGACTTTATTTCAGTTCTTTATGACTTTATTTGATTTATTTATTAATCATAGCTAAGGTAATTCAATAATGGTGTTTTTCCTTAAAGTATTCAATTCAAAATAGTGATTCTTTTTATGAAATGGTTTCTATTTATAAATGTTGACGAATTTGAAAGAATTTCAGCATCTTTTCTTCATTAAAGTGGTAATTTTTAATGTTTAATTATAATGAAATTCTTTTTATGACTTGATTTGAGTTCTTTATTTTAAAAGTAGTGTCATTTTTTTTAACTTCTGCAAAATGTACATAAAAACTGTATTAACTTTAGCATTTTTTTATAAGTTTGTAGGAAATATATACATAAAGGAAATATTATTGATAGTATTTTTTTCTAAACCTTGTATGAAATATAAGCTTAGAAAAAGTAGAATTAGTTTAGAAAAAAAATATTAATTTGAATATTTATTTTCTATGTAAACTTTATTTAAGATTAAAATATCAACTTATATATTTTTCTTTTATAAAGCTTAGTATTAATTTAAAAACTTGCGGAATTATGTCTGGATATTTGTCCATGTTTACGTTGACAAGATTTTGGGTTAGATTTTAGCATTTCTTTAGAGGAAAATATAAATAAAACGTCAAGGATTTTCTTTAATTCATTTACATGATTATAGAAGAAGAAAAAACAAAAAACAGTTTCAGATATAAAATTTACAACGAATAGATTTTTGAATTTAAAATTCTACTTAATAAACTATTAATACCAATACAAAAAACAGTGCATTCTTGATAATCTTATTTATATAATCAACTTTAAAAATTAAACGACTGATAGCTATGATTATTTTTATGACATGAGTTGAGATGCTCTATATTACATTTATAAATTTCAAAATTTTCCCATAATGCAATTTGTAGAAATACTTTAAACATTGTTTCATATCTCTTTTTATAAATACATTTATGGTATTGTGTTAGGATTCACTTTTTTAAAAAGAAAGACATTTTCCAACTAAAACTACTGTGAAAAAACAGTGTGTCGATCTACAAATCAACTTCTAGAATTGTTTTTTAAAAGAAATTTGGCATTATTTTTACCGTATGTATATAAAATGGCAACCCTGTTTGAGACGGAAATTTCGCAGCTTAAGGGCTTAAGGTTTCCACATCAGTTGGCGCAGTGTTTGTAACGTGAAGTTCAATTAAGAATTTTTCATTATCGGTTAAGTTGGCTGCATGATAGTTGGTATTCGAAATGGTAATTTAACAGCATATATGGTTCCGGGGGGAAAAAAAGAGAAAAGAAAAGAGAATATTGTGAACGCTTTGCGTTCGTTTCAACGCTCTAGTTGCACAGGAAATAGACTGTTTTGTTCGAATGGAATAGTTATTTTAGTATTAGTAAACATGGGATGTATTGTATATTGTGTAAAAGCAGCTTTGAGCTAAATAGTTGAATTTGAAATACTGATGTTATAAAAAAAAATCATGATATTCTTTTTGTTATTATTGTTGCGTGAGTTCAGATATAGCAAAACGATAGTTTTTATCAGCATTTTTTGAAAAGATATATCTGGGTTTTTCTAATATAACACATACGAATTTTCTTGATGTTTATGTAATGAAACAAACGATTTTGTGCTTCAATATAAAATTAGGAAATTTCTAATCATGTGATTTTTCTGTTACTTCACAAGAAATTAAACAGTTTTAATTACTTTATATATAAAATTATTTATCTTATGAATGACGAAAAAAAAAAAAGTAATTTAGTTTCTTAGTTTTTTACGCGAATCTGTCATCTTGTAAATTATAGTAAATAATTTTTATATTCTAAAAATAAGTTTATTCATTTTAAAGTTAATGATTTGAACATGTCAGTTTAAATATTTTCAAATAGTTTAAAAGATAAATTAATAATTTTGGTTATTGAAATATTAGAAAATAACTTTTTTGAAATAGCTAATTATACTATTTAGATATTAAATTCTGGAGTTTTAATAATTGTAATAACGCTTGATAATTCAATACTTATGTATCATTAAAATTTTAAATAAATTGAAATCAGTAATTTTTTTGTAATATTTGCTAATTAAAATATATGATATTCTGAAAAAAAATTATTTTTCACTTTGTATACAAAATTTCTTCCATAAATTGTATAAACTTGTGAATAAAATATGTTTTATAAGAATTCAAAACTTAAATTTATCAAATTAATTTAAATGAGATTTATTTCAAATTTTTATTAAAGAAATTTGTAGATTATGTGAATTTATCCATTACTTGTTATTATAATTATTTTGCAATGATTTCCGCTTTTCTTTTTTTTTTTTTTTTTTAGATCTTTTTCGCGTTGTGTTTTTTCTCCAATTAGTTAATCTTAATTTTTATGTTGTATTCAATTTTTTTTTAAATTCTTTTTTATTGATTTTTATGTATTCTTGAATAAGAATTCATTTGGCTATGGGTTCTATTTCTCGAATGCATTATTTTGCGTCTGTTAAGACTTTGATGCTTTTTTATATTTTTAAGCTGTTCACTCTTCAGTTTTCTTATTTTTATAATTTTAAAATAATGTGTGTGTGTTTTTTGTATTATGTATTATGAAAAGCAATATCATGATAGTAAAGCTAAAACATTGCGCATTCTTTTAATTATTGAAATGCTGAAATTTAAGCATTTAAAACATTTATCTTGCCGCCATGTATTTTATTATTATTTCTGCTTCATGTCTTAAAGAAGGAAGCAGTTTTAACGAAGTTTCTTAAATGTTTCAATTTTTAAAATTATGTATCTCTGGCTTAATATCGCTTCATTACGGTGTTGCAAAAATCGCCATTTTTTTTTTTTTTTTTCCATTTTACTTTCATTTATTTATTAAATAGATACGCATAAATTTCGAATTCTTGGCACAACTGTTTTCTCTAGCTGCATATATAGGTCAGATTTTTGTATGAATGCATTCATGAGATAGCTGACACGCTATCAATTCGTCAGCATGGCATAGATCAGATAATTTTAATAAAATCCTTCTGTATTACGTGGTTTTTTTTTTTTTTTTTCTTATCAGATAACATTCTTGAATTCTACGGAAATCCTGACTTCTAAAATAGCAGTCTGGTTCTTTTATCAGCAGTTCTTGTAGATGTAATTCTTATCTGCTTCAATAACTCTTCTTTTACATACGTGACTTATCGTTCATCGGCTGGAAGACAAATTATTGACGTTAACGTTTAACGTTTCCTTGATAATTGCGTAATCAGTATGCGAATTTGATATAACAAGTGTTCTTTTTTCACAGAAGCTATTTACAAATACGCTTTATCGGTTTTTTTTTTTTTTTTATTTTTTTTTAAGAAGGTTTCTTTGCATAATTAAAGTTGATGTTGTTGTGTAAACAACCCGTTTCAGCTAGAAAGGGAAATTTAATATGTTAAGATTTGCGTTATAATGCCTTGACTGTACTTTTAATCTTTGCTTTTAATGTTTTTAAGTTTATCTTATCTGCGAAATTGATTTTTTTTTTTTTTTCGATTTGTATTTTAAAATGTGTTACGTGATGTCTTGCATGGAATAAAAGTTTTCACTATTTGCGTCTGTTGATTTTTCTTTCTAGGTCTGGATTTGATTTTTTTTTTTTTTTTTTTTCTTGCCAAAACATGTTGCGATAAACTTAGAAAGCGGATACAATGTTTTTCTGTGTAATAAGATTGAAAAGATCGATTAGTTAGTTAGTTGGCAATGTAGTTGGTTGTTTAGATAAGTTTTTTTAAGTAACATGTAAATGATCCTGCATTGATTTTAGAACAAAATTAAACTATTTCTTAGAAAGTTTTTTTTTTTTTTTTCTAATTTAAGCAAATACATATCCGGAACACTGTAGAAGATTAAATAATTCATTATTTAATATCCCCCCCTCTTATTTTATTGCATTATTTTATAGACTTGCAGATTTCACTTGATTCAGATTTCGTTCCTCGGGAAAACGTGTACTAAAAAGATTATTACACTTTTATGCATTATGATATTTCTAAACATAGAAATAGTTAATATTTGTGTTAATATACGTTTGAAATTCGGTCTTTGCTCCAAATTTGCAGATTTCTATCAAATTTTGAGCAAAATCCGCTCAGAGGTAGTCTGTCTGTCCGGTTGTTCGAATATAAGTGTACAGAACATAAATAACTGGATAAATAAAATTTAGCTTAGAGGTTTAGCATCTAAAATTTAGTTTTTTGTCAGATTGTGAGCCATTTCTGTTAAAAGGTTGACTGACACTCTATCGATCTGTCGTTTTGTGTATAACCGCAGTGATTTAAATAAATAAATTTTGGTATGTAATCTTCTGATGGTAATTGTAATTTTGTGTCCGATTTTGGTTTCAGTTGTCGGAAACGGACGTCCAAAAGACATTCGTTTTTGGGGTAATAAATATTAACCGTATGCCTAGGATTTAATCGCCAAAGATCGCATGATAGATCCAGTAAAAAATCACGCCTGCTCGTCTCAGGATCCCCAGACTAGTACTTTTCGATCCTCGCACTCAACTAAGGGTTGTACGCGAAAAAGATAAGCGGTAATTGCATCTCTGAATTCCGCGAATAATCAGAGTTCCTCTTAATGCTAAGTGTAAATATCTCCTCTTTTACATTTCCTTTCACCCCTTTTTTTGATAAAATAAACTCTTCCTGATGCATGGCGCTGGAGTATCAAATGTGGCACGCAGAAAGATGAGGAATTATTACATCTCCGAATTCAAAAACAATCTGCGAAATGTGTAAAGATTTCCTTTATCTTCCCTCTCACCCCTTTTTTGATGAAATAAACTCTTCTGGGCGCATGTGTAGAAGAAGCACGGAAGGTTTTATAAGGTCCGAGAACAAACAGTATCTGACTTGCACTTTTCGATGCATTTAACTAAAGGGAAGAAGAGGAAGACCAGATGGAAGAATAGAAGAAAGAGAGGTTACATAGAAGTGTGGAGGGGTTATTACACCTCACAATTCCTTGAATAATTTGATTTCACCTTATTGCAAATGTAAAGATTTCCTTCTTTATCTTCCCTTTCACCCCCCCCCCTTTTTTTTGAAGAAATAAACTCTTCATGGTCCGTGCGTGAATGAACAGTACCTATATTTCATGCTTAGAGCCACAAAGTACCGAAAGCAACTACTGGTAAATGTCCGTATCTTTTTATTTTTAGTTCTAAAAGGTGTTTGCGCAGTGAAAACAATTCCAGACCAACACAAGTTTTAATAAAAAAAAAAAAAAAATTGTTTGTAAATATGCTTTGATTCAGGAGAACAATAGAAATAACTCAATCCAAAACAAAACAAAAAAAAAGTTGTTTTTCCCTCTAAAAATGGGGGGGGGCGGGGTAGGGCACACGGAGTGATTAATAGCAACATGTGGATTACACCTATGGCTTGAGATGCCTATTTGTCTGTGGCTACGAAACAACCCCAACAAAAAAAAAAAAAAAAAAAAGAGAGGGAGGGAAAGAAAAAAAAACTGTTTAAAGGGGGGGGGGAGTAAAGAGAGAAACACGACGTGATGTCCGATTTGCCCACAGTTTTTGACGGTTCCGAAATTCCCCTCGCATGTGTGGAACTGAGGAAACTGAAAAAAAAAAAGGAGGATGGGGAAAAATGTGCAACGTCAGCTTTCTCTTTCAGCTCTGCTGGTGGCGGGGTGTTGGAGGAGGGTGGAGTAGAAGAGAATTCTTTTAAAGTTGAGGAAGAACGAAAACAAGATTCGCGTTATGACGATGATAGTTTCTCATAAACTGAAGGCGGTATTGGAATACCAAGATAAAAATGAATGCCATTTTTGGATCTAAATGCTATAAATTGATACTTGTTGAAATGATACTTTGATTTAAATAACGAATTACATTCCAGTTTCAAACGAGAACTTCGTTGGTCTGTATTCGAAGACTGTTTTGTCGATTAGCCTATTTAAATTCTGATATTAAAATTTGCATCTAAAAGAGTACGATTTTATTAATTTTATTCGAGGGCTATTGTTTAGATTAGTTAACGCAAATTCTGTTATTATAATCTGCATTCCGGTAAGACCTATTCGTTTAATTCTGTTTTTAAAAACGTTGATTTGTTAACGTAAGTTCTATTATTACAAAATTCAAACAAATAAGCACTATTCGTTAGTTTTTATTCGTTGATTATTGTATAGATTAATTAACGAAAATTTTAATATTAAAAATCTTTACTACAGCTAGACTTATTCGTTTGATTCTAATCAAGAATTATTTCGTTGATTGGGTAATCTAAATTCTGATATCACAATCTAGAATAGACCTCGAAACGAGCTCTAATTGTTTGACTTATTCGAAGTTTATATTGCAGATCAATTTACATAAATTCTGATATTGAAATCTGCTTCAAAAGAGCACTATTCGTTTGATTCTATTTGACGACTATTATGTTGATTTGTTAATGCAAATTCCGTGTTTGCATTACGAAGTCAAGTATGGGTTCTGACCAGAGGATTTTTCTTGGACTGAATTCTAATTACGTCACTGTAACTTATCATTAACTGCCCATTGTCATGCCATGTCCTTCTTCTTCCTGAAAATTGAGTTATGGATTCCAAAATTAGACTGGCGTGGCACACGTTGATTCTATTTTAAACCGTAGACGGAGCTCATATTATATGAATTTAAATCAGCAAGAAAAGAAAAGAAATAAAATTTTTACGTTTGTGGCATATTTGTTAGATTAGGCATTCGTTTAGTCTACCATGTTTTCGAAATTTCTACACCTCAATGATATGAAGTCATTTGATTTGGAACCGAACTTAATGCGTTTTTATGCCTACAGGCGTGACGAATTATAACAAGATTTGAGATCCGAGCAGATTGTTACAAACGTAAAAATCCCCTCTGCTTACCAGCAAATGTGTAATTCCAGCTTCTAAGTTTAGGAATAGCTCAATTTTCAGAGGGGACGGGAGGGGGGGGGATTACTTGTAAAATATGTAGTAAAAAATAGTGTACAATCCATGAAAAAAAAATTTATATTCAAAAACTAAACACGCAGACAAACCAACACGCCAACAATATGTAAAAAAAATCAAAACTTTAATGCTTACAGCATTATAATATTAACAATTATGTCTCTGAATTTAAACTAGATAATCAATTAAAATTTAATATTTTTATCTGCTTGTCCCAGAAATTTTATAATCGTTAAAAATTATTGAAAAAAAATGTGAAAATAAGTACTCAAATATATAATTTTTCTGACGATGTGTGAAAAAAATAACGCAGTCATAATGTTTTTAATTTATTTTCCTATTCATCATGCATCAAATATGCCAACTTTATTTTGGAATCCGCTGTGTGCTCGCATAAGAGTAAAATAAGATGTAACTTCATAGTATAAGCTAGCCTATAGATAGATATTAGCTGTCATGTTACTACGGTGTCATATCATTTGTCACCAGTGGCAGGTACTTAATATTATGTAATTAATTAATAGCAAATACCATATAAAGTAATTAGAAAGTGGTTTTAAATCATTTCTTGTAATTTTCAAGATAATTATTATTATCTTGAAAATAAAAACAGTTTATAATTATGTTGCGTACAGTAAAAAAGTAAGAAAACCGATTTTAATTCTTGTTATTATCCCTTGCATAAAAATAATAATCAGATATTTAACCGTTGATTGATTGTAACTTTCATTGTTAGCACTTTCTAATGATGCGATATCGATTTGAACAATATTTTGTGTGTGTATCGATTAATCAATATTGCTAATCGTTATTTGCTTTCTGGAACAATTCTTTTTAAATTAAAGCTTTTATTATTTATTTTTTTTACCATGTTATGTGTTTAACCCAGATTTTTTTTAAATTAAAACTAAGTTGCTTTGGAGTCTCTGATCGCATCGCGTTAAACAGAGAAATTTGAATAATTAATTCTATTCTGTCGTATACATTTTTAGGCGTAATTTTTTCCCCTTTCCTTGCTTTTATAACATCCATTTTAGAAGTGCAAAAAAATTAATAAATTCTTTTGTATACTTCCACGTGACTAATTATTTTAACTGGAAATTGTTTATGTGGCGTTTTAACTATCGTTTCACGTTTTATTTCCTTTACAAAAGAATTCAGTGGCAGACGATTTATTTTTCACTTTGGCAGAAGCCTTTTTCAACGTGAGTAACGTGACAAATTCTTGTATTCTACAGAACTAAATTCTGTTCGTGATTATTTAAATGAAAGTATTTAATGACCTTCATTGATAAAGCACGCACTGCTTTCGCATTTTTTCTTAATTTTTATGTACTTATTATTTTCTTCCTAATGTCCTTTCACAAAATTTTGTTTCATGGAATTGTCTAAGTTGGTATTTGTATTTAATATCAATCGTCTTAAATGTGCATATTGCGTTGAATTTTTTTTTATTTGAAAAATAAATGAAAATTAAATGAATAATAAAAAATTTCTCTAGCGCCTCAATTATATCACAAATTAGAATAGAATCGTGATATTCCACATGTTATAAAACCTATCAAAATGTTTTCATTTGTTTGACAAATTTTATCGTCTGCAGAATTTAATCAAAATATTAAACCAACTAAGAATACTAATACAGAATGCAAAAATACAATGCATTTTGTTATTAAAAAAAATTAGGTTACTTAAGATTGAAAGGGGAAAATATTTTTTTTTTTTTTTTTTTTTTTTTTTTGTATTTGTACATAATTGTTGATACTGATAATGGTAATGTAATTCTGTATTCTCTCCTTTTCTTGATCTGTGCGAAAACTAAAACAATACATCAAATTGAAACTTCATTTTTATTGCTTATAGTTTTCTATTTACTTTAGATCTTCGATTTGATTTTAGTCTTAACTTTGTGTTTATTTATTTAGATTATTCTTTGTAGAATTGTGGCTTCAAAATAACTAATTATATCGATCTTATTTTTTTCATTTTTTTTTTCAATTCCAACTATTAGTTCACACTCTCCCTATATATATTTATATATCGTGTTCAAATTTTCAATCGTTAATAAAATACTTTTTATTCACCCACTCAAGTTCAAATACATTTTTTAAACTTGTAATGGATGACACTTGATGTTAATACACTTTTTTTCAAATATTAATTCATTAATTATTAAATTTAATTAATTTTTAATACTTTAAATAGAGTTTTAGAAATTTGTAATGAACATTGAAATCAGCAGACAGTAGCTCAATCGGTAAAATGCAAGGATTTCAGTATTTTTTCACGTGAAGGTGAAGAATGCAAGTTGAATTCTTGCGAAAGTAGGAATTGACTTTAAAAAAAATTTATATTACTTGTTTTAATTTAATTTCTACAAAATGTACACATCTGAAAATAATAATATACATAATAATTTTACATTGTTTTAAGCATAAATATTTTAATATGTTAATGTCTATTGGCTGACATATTATCTTTGAAATGCGTTATGCATGTTTAAAAAAATCGGTTTTAAGGTTCTATTATTCAAATCGATTGAAATTAAAATAATCGGTTCCACTGTTCAATTAAAATTTTAGAATTTAATGTGCTTAGTAATATATTTTTATTGCAATCTTTTCTTATTTTAACAAATTTTTAGAAATATTTAGGTATATTTTACAAAAATACTTTGCGTTGTCTTAGTAACTGTGTTTATACATACTCGCATTGTAAAGATATTGAATGCATTTTATGTGTATGCGCGCGCGTGACAACGTGATCATGGCTATAATTACGAATATATTTTTTAAACGAAATAAAGCTATACGAATCAATTCCAGAACATTATTATTCTGCAACATCCTGACGATTTATTTAATTTTATTCGCCTTTTATTGACCAAAGAGAAATTGGTAATCGTCTGCAATTGTTTTGTTGTTCTGACTTAAAACTAAACGCTTTTGGAAGAAAAAAATATATATATTATTTATTTGTTGCATGATTTTTTATTTTATTGTGTTAATTTCTATAGATTTATGCGCGAAGATTCTAAGATTTGTGGAATTTTTTTTTTACTTTTACGAATATAATTAAGGTAGGTAACTATGTTAAAAAATCGATTTTTTTTTTTTTTTGCGAAGTTATATTTGCTTTTTATTTAATATTCTTAATGATTTAACAGGTTTTTGTGTAAAACCGTTAGAATTTTGTTCCTAAGTCTATATTTGTTAAGTTACACTGATTTTTATATTTCAATTGATATATATTGTAATGCTATTTTGCATCTAGATGCAATTTTCTCAAATTCTAATCTTTGATATTATGAGAATTTTCTGACGGAAAAACCTCATAAATTAAATTCAAATGCATGTTGGTTTTTTTTCCATGTTTGATATAATAATTTCTCGATATGTTCTGCAATTCCTGAAATAGAGAGTAAGCAATTTGATTCATTTATAAATATTTTATAGTTGCTTTAGTGCTTCAGTGTTAAAAAAAAATCTTGTTTATTATTAATCGAACTTCCAGTATTTAAAGAATGGATAGAAATACTGCTTATTTTTTTAATTAAGGAACTAGATAATGTGTTTCTTAAGGTATTTGCAGCATTTTAAGCAAAACATTTGATAAACCTTTAAACTTTGCTTTACACTTCTTTTGACGCAAAAAACAGCTTTTTTTCCCAATTTTGAAAAGAATTCGCCATTTAACTTGTATAGTTTGGCTTCATAGATGCTTTTTCAATCTTTTTTATGAAAATATTTAAAAAATATAATTGTGTATGAACATTTTTCAAATAATTCGCCATGAATGTCGTGACATACTTTAAATAAGAATGCGAAATTTTCCCCAGTTAAGTTAGTAGTTGATCGTGGACAGCAATGGCGCTCGGTGACTCGACCGTCGTTGGCTTGCCTCCAAGATCCTGCATGAATGTATTCCCCCGCTTGACGTTTTCACATGTTGGTTTGTTTGTTGTTTGCTTTCCGAAATTATTTTCAATGACGGTCTGTGTCAGTGTTTTTGAAAAAGTTATTTTTATCCGCTGCATACAAAAAGTTTTTCTCGCAGTTTAAAAAATTTTTCAAGGTCATTCGTTCCGTTGCTTGAGAGTGTTTAACGGGTTTTGGAATCGTTAAATTATGGTGCTGCAGACGGCAATTGTAGAAAGAATAGAATAAACACAGTTTAGACGAAAGTCTACCACTGTTTGAGAGAAATGTCAGTGAAATGTTTCCATAAAATGTGTTCTGTGGATTTTTTTTTTTTTTTTTTTTATCCACGTTTTAAAAATGTCGACGGTTTATGTCTAGAATTAGATTTCGGAAAAAAAGTGTCTGACAGAAAGTTAAGTGTCCGTTTCATCTTTTTCTATAGAATTTGTCTGTATTTGAATTCTAAATGTCTGTGTTTAACTTTGTATAGTGGTGTGAAATTTCAATCATGTTTTTCTAGTGTTATTGTATCCGTATTGTTTATCGTTTGTAGTTCTTTGAATTCTGTCTAGTTTCATCTTTGAATATCTATTTTCAAGAATTCCATGAAATTTTTTAGTTAAAGGAATATTTAAGATTGAAAGTGTAAATATTGTTACAGAAATACTATTTTTTTTACTCGTTGATTTTTTTAAAAAAATTAATACTTAAAAATCTTTTTTTTTTTTTTTTTTTTTTTTTTTATTTAAAGCGCAGTTTTCAATTTATTTCTCATACAGTGATTCTATTGTTAAAGCTGTATTTAACTTAAATATTTATAAAATAAAGTATTGAAGTCAAAATGAAACGTTTATGTTTTGATTCTAAAATGTATTGAATCTGTAATTTTAAGCTAAAGAAAACAATTTATAAATTTGGAAATACACATATATACATAGTTTTAAAAGAATTTATTCCAAGAATTTGGCAATATTACACAATGTACACAAATATTTACGCAGACGAAATATCTTTTATCTTTGAGCCTTTCTTAAAAAAAAAAAAAAAAAAAAAAAAATTGATTGATTGAAGGAGGGAAAAAATATATAATTTCGTATATAGTCACGTGGTTTAAAATAATAATCGTGTGCCAACGAATTGCCTAAAATGTTGTTTAGAAAAGTTTGTTTTAAATCCATAAATTTTCTAATGTTATGTTCCTTCCTTTTTTTTATTCTTAAGTTCTCTTTATAAATATTTGGCATTTAATTTTACATTCCTTTTTTTATTTATTCATGAATTAGGATATCTTTTATGAACATAATACTAATTTCATTTCCTTTTTTCTGAAAGTTACCTTTATAATTTGAAAGTAATTTTTTGTAAATTCTCAAACAAATTTAAAAATTATTGATCATTATTTGTAAAATTCACTCATCCAAAAAATTCATCAGTGGCTATTTTTATGGAAACGCGCCCCAGTTTTTTTGTTAGGTTAACTGTGAAATAAAAACTAGGCGCATTTTTTTTTATGCCAGTATTTGCTTCTTTAAAACACCACATGTTTCGAAAAATTTCTCCGGCATTTAACGACTGACATTTTAATTACATCTCCGGGTACTCACGCCAGTGTTAAATCTCCCTAAAATCAACATCAGAATTTCTCCACCTTGTAATAAAAATTACACTTTATTCTCCAGCTGTTGGCAACATGTTTTCAGCTTTTGTCATCAAGGCGAGGTTCACCGTCATTTCCTGTCATCATAGAAATATACTCAAAGAAAAACCGAACTAGGCTTAACCAATTTCGAACTATTAGGAGTGGTCTAGATTTTAAGTACCTCGAGGGTGGAGGAAAAAGTGTAATAAAACGATTCTTGGCGGAGAGGAGAGGGGAATTTTTAGGACTCACTCGTCGATATAAACCGGGAGAGCTAATTTTCGGCACTGATTTATTGTTTTTGCCTCGACGTTTTTACGAACCTTCGGGGGCTTGGAAGTTGAAGTAGTACTTGTAGTGCAGGGAAGGCATGTAGTGTGGTAATATGTCTGCTGGCGCCGGTCTTTGGGGTCTGTCACCAGTAACTGCGGCTTTCTTGTGGCCAAATATATGGGAACGATACGAAAAAGATTGTAGTTAGTGAATGTATTTAAATAAATGTGTTGGCTTTATCATGTATAGTGATTTTGAGCTTATGAATTTGTACTAACCTCAAATGCAGCAAGAAAATATATACGTAATTAAGAGTAACTATTACATATTGTTTGACAACGGATTCTAAAACCCTCCGCGCTTTTGCGCATGCGTTAGGAGGAGTTTAATTCGTCGAAATAGGGGGTGAGAGGAAAGATGGAAGGAGGGGAGGTTTACATTTAACAATAAAATAAACTTGGATTACTCGCAGACTGAATTAAGATAATCTGGTCAGAAACGATACGATACACGCGGAAAAAAAATTGAACAAAAAAGTATCCAATAGGGTGAAAATCAAGGTCAAAGAATGACGTAGAATTCCGGAAATGCGCTTATCCTTTCGCGTCTCTCTCCTTAATGAGATAGAACCGTCGAAAAGTGGTCGTCTCAGAATATTGAAACGAACAGTATAAATGTTTATGCCGGCCTGCGGGCTTAGGGGTAGCGCGTCTTCCCCATGATTTGGGCGTCCCGGGTTCGAGTCCTGGTTTGGGCATGGTTGCTCTCTGCCCTGTGTTGTATCTGTGAGGTGTGGGAAAGAGCCCCCCTGTAAAAAGGGGTTGTGCAAGCGAGTGTGTGAGTGCCATCTTCGTATGAGATAAAGTCAGACTTCTGCCCACGGGTGTTCAGAGGTACTTACCCTTAGAAACTACTGCACCCCTTTTTCCCCGATTTCTTGGTGTTCAATCCATGGGGGATAAGCAATAACAACAACATAAATATTTATTAATATACATCAAAATTTTCTAACACATTGATTTATGCAAATGCAGAATTCTGTCAACAACCACTTGAGCTGTTGACGGATATTTCAGCTTATCATAAGTTAGTTATATTAACGTTGTGTTTTGGAGGGGCCTGAGGGTTATTTCGGGATGGATCCATAAGCAAATGGTGAACATAACATCTGCATCCGAATCAAATTTTTCAAACTTCCGCGCAATATCGACGTGAAGATGCTTTAGATTTAACATATATCTCAACCATAACCAATGAACCGATTTAGCAAATTTTCATTTTATATGAGAATTCATGATTCCCTTGATATGTAGTCAAAGATCACCTACCAGTCATTATTATCTTCTATTAAGAAAAATTTCTAGAACATTATTTCGCTGTTGATACTCTATGGGAAAAAGAACTTTTACAGAGTCACTCTATCAGCCCCAACAGCTTGTTCTATTTCGCGTTTTTTTTTTTTTTTTCTTTTTTTTTTTTATGAAATCGCATAGGCTTTTGATAGATCATTAGTAGTCATTCCCCATCCATACAGCCATTTCTAAAATATATTTTAAAATAAAAACCCAGAGTTGATAGAGCCTCCAATTTCAGCAATTGAACCGATTTTGCTGATTTTTATTCATTGATTAATTTTTCAAGTTTTCAAGCAATAATGCCATATCAGAATTATCTGTAATTCTTGTATAATTTAAAATAGTGTTTTTGTGTGTGTGTGTGTGTGTGATAAGATGCTGTTTACCAAAGTTAATTGGCATGACTAGATTAATACTATAAAAATAGTTGGTTGGTAAAGTTATAAATATGGTTGACGGCTAGTAATATTTCAAAACTTTTATTTTAGCAAAATCCACGATATTTAATTTATAATCCTAGTTTACAACTTCAAAACCGATTCTATTTCTAAACCTCACTCGAAATAGCTTTAAAAAAATCGAACATTAACAACGCATGACTGCACAGTTACTTGCGTAATTTATACTTGACAAACAACAGACCTGATAAATTAGCATACAAATCAAAACAGTCTTCTTTGTGTTACGCTACGGCCAAGGGGGGGGGGACAACGAAAATAAACTACTCCACCAGTCAATGTTTATCTACGCAGATGCTTGGTTGTTTATTCGGGTTTACACCGACTTTGTAGCCGTAAAATATTTTTTTTTTTTTTTCTTTCTTTCTTCTCTCTCGTTTATAGTAAATAGACTTTCTGTGATGCTTTTAGTATTGATAGACGATTGAACGAACATGCATTCTTTGAGATAAGAATTCCGTAAGTTCGGAAATGTAACTTTATGCTTGTGTTTAAACTTATGTTTATTTTTTTTATGAATTTCCGCCTAAACAGTATGTTTAGATAGTTCTGTGTACTGTGCCTAAAACTTTTTTTTCTTGGAATTTACGCGTTAAATAAAGTTAAGTCTGGTTAAAATCTTTCGCAAGAAGTTTTTCGTAAATTTTTCTGACCTGGTTAGGTATTGATTTAGGAGATATTTTGGGGGGGATCCTGTTTTTCCAAGCTTCTGTTAAACTAACCCGAGTTTGTTCATAAATGTCTAAATTTTGCTGTTAAGATAACAATTCTTCATTTAAAAAAATTATTTTAAGTTAATATAGTAAAGTAACTACATTGAAGTTAATATAGTACAGTAAAAAGTACTTTTTTTGACAGCTTTTGCCGTATTTATAAAATGGTTTATAAAATACTTCGGTCTTGGATATTAAAGCTTTGTTTCTGTACAATTTTTTTCTCAAATATTAATATCAATATTTTTTTCTAAATATTTTAAATATCTCTTATTATATATATATATATATAATATGCATTTCATGATTCGAAATCTTAATTAAATCCTAATTAATTTCCTCATTTTTATCTTAATTTAGCCCATATTAACTTCATTCTAAAATGTTCTCTTATTTCCTGATCCCATTCCACCTTTTTTATTTAATTAATGCAATAGAACCTCTGTAAAATTGCTGAAAATCGACAATATCCCTCACTCCGAATGAAGGGAAAAAATTTGTTGATCCAAACACATTATTTTAAAAGATCACTGTAATTTCTTTACCTCGATCGACACGTGTAAAGAAATACTTATCAGAATCTCACAATATGTAATCATGGGGATAAATATTTCGTTTGCTCTTTTCTTTTTTCGCTCTTGTGTCGTTATGTACGTCTTGGGCTTGTACATAAATTATACCTTCCGGGATGGTATAAAGCGAAGTTTAAAATTCGATAGTGTCTTCTCACTCTTCGGCCACGAAACTACACAAAAATTATGTGTTTATACACACACACACACACATACATATATATATATATACATCATTTTAACAATTACCGCACTCATGCTTTATATGTGTGTTGCGATGATATTTAATACATTTACATGTGATGATATTAATACAGTAATAATAATACATAATTATGTGCACACGGTATATAATTAAAAACAAATTCTGAAAATAAAATGAAGATAAACGAATCAAATTAAACTGTTTAAGAAATTTAAATCTCCTTTAAAATTTCATTAACGGTAAACAAGAATTCTGCACGGAACTTTCACATGCTTTTCAAGGACGAAATTTTAGACAAGTTAATACTAGAAACACAACTGCATGTTTGTTGACAATTTCTTCATTCGGCACAATTTAGAGCAAAGTAGCAGTAATAAATAGCGGTGCATATTGAGATTGCAAAGATTACAGTTACAGACATTCAAAACCGCAAAAAAAAAAAAAAAAATATATGGATTTTTTTTTTAGATCTATATATACTACGGTAAGATCTAATGACCCGTCAAGAACCACTCGACACAGCTTCAATTAAACCTCGCTAAAACATCTGTTATTTGGTAAAAAACAGCATTTTCCATCTAATCCGTCAAATTAGACCCGGGATTACTTCCCAGTGGAATGGCAACACTGGCCGAACAGGATTACCTGCTTACCTAGCCCCATCTGGTGTCACAAAATGGCGATTTCGCGTGACCTGGCATCGGCACGCATATCGTCTGCTCCGCAGATTGAATCATTTCTCACTGTCCCAGTGTATTAAGCTCAGCTAGGCTCTTAGGCCTAGGTTTGGCATCGATTTTGTGGAGGCAACCGCCCGTTAAGGTACGCAATGAGTGTTTTGTCGCGCTGTAGCATGCGATTGAATGGAAACAAGTAGAGGTAAAGAAGAAAAGAAAAAAAAAAAAAAAAAAAAGGTTCTATCGCAGAGTATGTAGTATGATTGTATACGCATGACAGGTATCATGAACTTCATCGATTTTGTGAAGGTAATCATCCGGAAACTAACGTTTTAAGTGTTTTATAATTTTTCACGCCGTTTTGCGCTCTGTGAATGAAAGTAGTTTTTTTTTTTTTATATATATATATTGTTGTAATAGTGTTGCATTCATATTATTTGCAAGTAGCCGCCTTTGGCGACCAGCTGGTTCGACAGGAATAGCTATTATATGGTAAATGATTATGTTTGCTTTCAGTTAAATTAAGTCTCTGATGCATTGTTTGATTTCCCATAAAAAGATTTTAAGCATTAAATTGTAGCAGATTGTAAAGCTATATTATTTTAATAGTTCTATATATATCCTGTTCGTTGTGTATACTGACGGTTTTAATGGGGCGAAGTTCCACGGCATCATAGTGCTATTAAAAACATAATTGTCCGATTCATTTATTTTCTAATTTTCGCAGTACTATCGCACTTATTTATCCCTTACTAGCCGCCTTTGGTGACTAATTGGCTCATCGGGAATATTGGTTGTATTTAATTTCAATCAAATCTCTTAGATGTAACTATGATTTCATCAACAAACTGATGAAAAATGTTTATATATGATTTCATCTATCAAACTGTTTGTATTTTAATATTACGATATTCGTCTGGATATGGACTGTTGAGTTAACAAACTTCCCACGAAGGGAAAAGAAAAATTATCCTCTATTTATAACTAGACGTCTTTGGAGACCAGCTGGTACGCGGGGAATATTATTTATATTTAATTTCACTTAGTTTACTTAGACGTAATTTCGTATTCCGAATTCCATCAAATTGTCAGTCATTATAGTCTGTGTAATTTCTGTAGACGTTTCAAGGACACTCGTTTTTCCTACTCTTCACTCTTTCTCCTTCTCCGTTGCCATGGTTTCGACAAAGCTTTTTTTTTTTTCTTCTTCTTTTTCTTTTTCACGTCAGTACGTTTCGGTATACCTTACCTTCGGAATACCTTAACAGCTGTGTAAAAAAAGAGAGAGAGAGACGGTTATCTGTCTCAGCATTGCGAGGCAGACAACCAGTAACGAGGTAGAAAATGTGACCTTGAACCGCCTACAGAAAATACACAGACTATAATAACTTATTCTTATGTTCACTGCTTTCTGTATGAAAAAATGATAATGGAGACTAGTCCAAGGCCATTATACTGCTATTAAACATACAACTGTTCTGTTCATCTGTCTTTCGCATTTGTAAATTACACAGATATTAAACGGGGATATTTTTTGGATGGGAGGGGGGGGGCTTTCAAGAAAGGTATTAAAACTTCGGATTTAATATTCAATGAAACAATGAAAGTGCATTGGGATTCAAGATTTCAAATTTACTTTTAAAGACTGCGCCAAAAAATATTTTAAAAAAAATTATCAAAAATTCAGAAAAAGTTTCTATAACAATTCAATTGCTATAATTAATAAGACTGTTTATATTTTAATTTTAAAAGGATGTAAAAAAATCAACTTTGTGCAGCAATATTTCGAGAGTTATGGTCCCGCTGGTGTGTTGTAGAAGTTTGGAAGCTCAGGTATCGGCCTCAACATCTGACTGCTGTCCAAAATTGCGAGGTCCGTCCCAAAACAGCCCTAATGTTGTTTTAAAACATTACGTTAGTATATAACTTAACTAAGCGTAAGAATTATCGTGGAAAAATGTCAAATCGACTCTTTCTTTTTAATAAATTTAAGTTTTAATTAAAAATTTTTAAAACACGCATTTCGAGCTGTATATTTCCACATTTTAATGTATAATTGCGACAAATTTGATAGCTTTCGATCTAATGATCTTTCCTATACACACGAACACAATTTACATTTGCCTCTAATTAGTAGTAAACTGATATATCGGCTTGATATGATGTTTTTGTATATTGTTGACTTAAATATCTAATAAAACATCAGTGTTTTGTGTCAAATTGATAATGATAAACACTACACAATGCTCCCATTTAAATTATCGCTAAATTTATTTTGACAAATTGCTATCATGTGACAAGTAAAAATCATATTAGATTTACTCCGAGCTCCAAAATTTCAACTTAAGATTACGAAAACCGTTCCAAATTATAAAAAACAAACGCTAAACTACTACTTTATAATATATAAATAAATAAATAAAAGGAAAAAATTAATTAACCCTAAGGTCATCGATTTCATCTAAGTTTCGTTGCGAGGTTTGCTGCACATCAAATATCCTCGATTCGAAAATTCAAGCCCTTTTCGAAACAGCTCTCCTGTTGCTACAAAACGCTACATTAATCTTATTTTTGTATCAAATTTGATGTCCTTGATATTGTGGTCTCCATGCAACAACACACAAATTTTCATACCGTTTCTATTTAGTATCAAAATAAATGATATTAAAGCGTGTACCATGTTTTAAAAAAGATACCTCTAGACGAATTATTGACAATGAATCGATTCAAACCGTTACTTACTGTCACCGATGTCATATTGCGTCATCGTCTTCACCATCATTCGCGTGTCCGGTGTTTCTGGACCTCCTTCATTCATCTTTTGAAACCCACTGGAACTAACTGTCCATTATGATGTACTGACCTTCCCTTTTTGGCACGGAACGCTGAACTTTTATATAATAATAGATCTCGCTTTTAATGGGTGTAAGGTAGAGTTCTCATAGCCGAATGTTCTGAAACATTGTCCGCGGTTTTACGAATTTCACACGATTTTGCGAATCGATTGATTATTCACACTAAAATTAATTTTTTTTTAAATTAGTATGCTCACGGTTTACGAATTGAACATGATTTTATGTGTTAGTTGATGATCCACATTGATATCGATTTGAATAATTTTTATATATCAGCATACTTACGGTTTTACGATTTGAACATGGTTTTGTGTCATTAATTGACTGTAATGTAGATTTGAATACTTTTCAAATATACTGTATACTCGGTGTTTTACGAATTGAACGCAGTTTTGTGAATGAGTTGATTATCCACACTAATATAGTTTGAATGCTTTTTAAATATATCGCACATTCTCGATTTTACGAATTGAACACGGTTTTGTGAATGAGTTGATGATCTACCACTGATGTAGTTTTAATTACTTTTTAGATATACTGTACATTCGCGGGTATACGATTTGACTGCGATTTCGTGAATGAATTGATCATTACTAATGTAGATTTGAATATTTTATAGATGTATTGTACACTGCGGTTTTACGTATGGAACGCGGTCTTGTGAATAAATTGATGATCTACAGTAATATATATTTCAATGCTTTTTAGATGTATCGTACATTCTCGATTTTACGAATTGAACACGGTTTTGTGAATGAGTTGATGATCTACCACCACTGATGTAGTTTTGATTACTTTTTAGATATACTGTACATTCGCGAGTATACGATTTGACTGCGATTTCATGAATGAATTGATCATTACTAATGTAGATTTGAATATTTTATAGATGTATTGTACACTGCGGTTTTACGTATGGAACGCGGTCTTGTGAATGAATTGATGATCTACAGTAATATATATTTCAATGTTTTTTAGATGTATCGTACATTCTCGACTTTACGAATTGCACACGATTTGTGAATTCGTTGATGATCCACACTAATGCAGATTTGAGTACTTTTTAGATGTATTATACACTCACGGTTTTACGAATTGAACACGGTTTTGTGAATGAATTGATGATCCACATTAATGTAGATTTGAATACTTTTTATACTGTAGACTCGCGTTTTTATGAATTGAACGCAGTTTTGTGAATGAGTTGATGATCCACACTAATGCAGATTTGAATACTTTTTACGTATATTGTACACTCGCGGTTTTACGTATTGAGCATATGAGCATAATTTTGTGTATTCGTTGATTATTCACTTCGATTTAGATTTCAATGCTTTGTTAGGTATACTAAACGCGCCCATTTTTTCGAAATTTCTCTAATATATTAATATTATTTTATCAATTTATTAGCGAGTCATTGTTCACGTTCCTTTTCTTCGTTTCTCTTTCTTCAAGTGATTCTTTGAAATATCTTTGAAAATATTAATGAGGTGTGAAATTGTGGATTACACTTTATTGTTTTGTTATCGTTTTCTATCCGAGATTAAGAATTTCAGATTTATATCGTAATAATCTGTATCGTAGCTTCAAAATATAACGTAAATCTTAGAAACCAAAAAATTTTTTTTTCTCAAAAAGCGATTTTTTAAAAATTCCAAATACATTTATTATACATGCTGAAATTTTGTTCTAAAGCAGTATTGCTTATGATTTCATTTATATGATGACTTTAATTTATTTTCATCAATTTATTGTTATATATACTTGTTTTTTGGGAAATTTTTTTTTTCTTTTAATTATCTATTTATTTAAATGCAGTTGTATTTTTTAAAATAATGCTCATATTACTGAATAATAAAATGTAAAATGTTTTATTTTTTTGTCATCTTTATTTATTATTTAAATAAGAATGATTAATTAATGGTCAAATTTTGCGTCGAAAGTTCTTATATTCAATATTATATATATATATATATATATATATATATATATATATATATATATATATATATATATATATATATATATATATATATATATATATATATATATATATATATATATATATATATATATATATTGTAAATCCACATTGTTCAAACGATTTTAAATATTAAATTCCATTATGACTTAATTTTGTATAAAGAACGAATTAATGGTTACTATTTTGTGTGATGTTTAAAATGTAAAATAATATTAAATTGCAAATCTAATAAAAATTCGAATCGTTTTCAGTTATGATGCTTTTTTAAAAACAAACATTTTTTACTTAAGTTAATATGTGTGTTGTCATATTGACGTGGTTTGGATAAAAACAATTTTTGGTCAATATTTACATAAGACTATCAGACATTTAAACGCTTAAATTAGTATTTAAATTACAATCTTGAAAATGAAGATTAATAGTCTTTAATATTTAAGAAATTTTTTTTAAAAGATTATAAACCGATAGCATTGTTTGAGACAAATCCTTAATTTTTTAAAATTCTTTTTCTCAAAAATAACACTTAAATATGTTCACTATGAAATAATTTTTTCTTATCAGTAATGAATAGCTTTTTAATAATAAAATTTTATCAAAATTATACTTAATGCTATGAATAAAAACGAAATTGAAGCTTAATTTGTTATCATAAGGGAGAAAAAATATTATTACTGAAGCATTATGATAATTATTTATCCTTGGGTCATTGTTTTGTTTTTAAAAATTAGGTAGCATGGTTGAAGTACCTGTTTAATAACTGAATTTAAAATTCTTTAAAAAAATTAAATTACTTTATTATATGCAAATAAAACACAATTGGATAGTCATTATTATTTCTTGTTTATTATTGCAATAATATTTTGTTTCTTTATATTTAATTATCTTCTTAAGAAGAGTTTTTTCCTATTTTTTTTATATTTTTGCTTAGTGCATTTAATATATATAATGCCCGTATTATTTTAAAAAGAGATTCTGGTTTTTTTTTTTTCGTTTTATATTATTTGCAAATCCGGAAATAATGCCTTTTTTCAGCTTGCATCTTCTACAAAGAATGAATTATTATTAATTATTAGAATTAACTATTAAATAATAATTTTTTGGCAGACGTTTTTTTTTTCCTTTGTAATTTTGATTTATAAAACTTTTTTTTTTACTCTTTTGAATAGGAACAAAATAATAATTAGTAGGGTTATTTAAAACCCAAAAATTCAATCGATTTTTGTATAGAATGTGTAGTAAATCTGTAAATATATTTTATTGATTGATATTGTTTAATTTTTGTGTGTGTGTGTGTGTAATTTAAGGTTTTTTTTTTTTTTTAATTTTATTTTATTCTGCTCCTCAAAGAAAAAAAAATCCATTTTCTGTATTGCACTTAATTTCGGTTGCTTGTCTTTAAAATTATAGATCAAAATTTAGATGAAATATGTTATGCGGAAATTTGTCTTGTCTATCTGTGCTCATGTGAACACGATATTCAAAGCATTAACGTGCTACATGGATGAAATATATCATGCGATTTTTATTAAGAGATTTTGGAGCTTGCATAAAATCGTGAAAAAAATGTATTAAAGTGGTGATTGTCTGTGAATGCGACAGCTCAAAAACAAAGCAAGTTTGATGTATTCATTACGTTATGTGGGCTTGGCGTCAAAATTGTAGTTTTCGCCAAGTTTCGCGCCCAAGAAAGAAGAGAATTACTTTCATGCTTAATTTTTCTTCTTCATTGAACTATAAAGTGACTAAAGAAGGCAATATGTGATGTAAATATTTGAGAAAATTGAGACCAAAAACAATCATTAGATCAAAACTAGATTTTTTTAAGAATAATTTTCAATTTTTTTCCAAATTGCGTTTTTAAAAAAAACCGCAGCGCAATTAAATATTGAATTGAAATTTTGCAATTTTAAATTCGATACGAAATTATTTAATTATTTAAATTCTTTGAATAAATTATATAAAATATGCTAGGATTAGGATATTGTTACAACTCATCCTCATAGTACATATACTTTTAAACACTCATGACCCAATACTAAGCATTAAGGTCAGAGTACTATTGATTGGAAACTTAATGCATCTTATAATTCTCCAAAGATCTGATGTGCGTCTTTTCTATAGCAATAGAACAAACGTCCTTCGTTTGTGTGGCATAGAAATTTGAAGAATGCGATGTCATTTTCGTCATCGGTATTACGGTGCAAAATTACATGATCTGTTCAATATAAATCTCATGTGACTTTTAAAAAAGATTTTAATTTATAACTTTAAATCTATATCGTATTTATGTTCCTGTATTCAATAATATCAATAATGCTTACGGTTTATGACTAAAATATTAATACAAATTGTTTCTCATATTTACTTATTAATTCTAAAACAATAATATAAATTATTTCTTACTTTTACATATTATGTCTAAATTAATAATACGTTTTTTTTTTTTTTTTCATTCTTATGTGTTATATCCAAAACTATTATATAAATGATTTCTCTTGCTTAGATATTAAACCTGATACAATAATATAATTTTTTTCTCGTGCTTACGTATTAAATATGAAAGAATATTATAAATTGTTTCTCGTTTTTGACTCTCATTATGTTTAATACGATGATGTAAATTATTTCCTTTATTTATATATTATATCTATAACAATACAAATTATTTATCATTTTTACAAATTGTATCTAAAGCTTTTTTTTTTATACTTACGTATTTTATCTAAAACAATAATATAAATTATTTCTCTTGCTTAGATATTAAACCTGATACAATAATATAATTTTTTTTCTCGTGCTTACGTATTAAATATGAAAGAATATTATAAATTGTTTCTCGTTTTTGACTCTCATTATGTTTAATACGATGATGTAAATTATTTCCTTTATTTATATATTATATCCATAACAATACAAATTATTTATCATTTTTACAAATTGTATCTAAAGCGATTTTTTTTATACTTACGTATTTTATCTAAAACAATAATATAAATTATTTCTCTTGCTTACATATTAAATCTGATACAATAATATATTTTTTTTCTCGTGCCTACGTATTAAATATGAAAGAATAATATAAATTGTTTCTCCTTTTTCACTTGCATTATGTTTAATACGATAATGTAAATTATTTCCTTTATTTATGTATTATATCTACAACAATACAAATTATTTATCATTTTTACATATTATATCTAAAGCGATTTTTTTATACTTACGTATTTTATCTAAAACAATAATATAAATTATTTCTCGTGCTTACATATTAAATCCGAAACAATAATATAAATTGTTTATAATTTTTACATATTATATCTGGAACAACAATCTACATATTTTTCAATTTTTGTATATTTATATCTCAAACGGATGTAAATTATTTCTTTTATTTACGTGTTATGTCTAAAACAATAATGTGAGCTATTTCTCATTTTTACGTTTTACGTCTAAATCGATTATATGAATCATTTTTGTGTTTTTCATAATAATATTTTCACTGTTCCAACAATAGTTTCAAAATGCTCGCGATTTTTAGTCAATTAAATCATTTCGTTTCATTTCTCATATAAGAAATCTTCTTTAAAAATTCATTTTCCAAATCGTAGGAAAACATAATTTACCATTTAGAGAATTTTTATCGGCGGAGGAATATTCGGATAAAAATGAAATATTTTATTTGGTTTCGATTTTCCGGAAAATGTACGATTGACGATTATATAAATCTTTCGAACGTTCAATTTCTGAAAATATAATCGTTAAAAAAGAGCAGCGATCTCTCCGTGGTTTGAGTTATTCGCTCGTGTATATATTTTCTTTGAAGTAAACCTGGAATTTATGGAATTTTTTACCGAGTGTATATATTTTAAAAATGCATCAGCATATATTTTATGTACTTTTCATGATTTAGTGTTTGACGGATTATACTCGTATATTTGTTGTTTATCTTATTTTCTAATGTAAATATTTTAAATGAAAAGAAACAAAATTATATAATTTGTTATTATATAAATGTTATTTCTAGATAGATATGGAACTAGTTGATAAAATAAGCTTTACCTCAAATTTGTATTTAAATTAGTATTTCGTTACAGTTTTATTATGTTTTTTATATTCTGAAGAAAAACGTGCTTTTATTAGTATGCTAAAAGATAATTAAAAAAATTATTCTGCTTTAAAACTTAATTTATTATTATAATTATTATTGAATCTAGAAAACAATTTTTCTTAGATTTATTATGAGGTACTCATAGTACGAATAAAAAAATTAATTATATAATTTATTAAATGAAAATAAGCACCTGTGAATATTAAAACAGTGGCAGAGGCATTTGCAGTTGAATTATTGAAATGAAACCAAATTTTATAATCGGGTTATGGAAAATATGAAAAATAAATAAATAAATTAGTTCCATGAAAAAGTTTTAGAAGTTGCTGGTGTATTTACGCTATTTTATCTTCTGTCTTAATATCTTGTATCTAGATTGTGACAGTACATTGAGTGATAAAAGATTATTTACTGTAAATTTCGTACTGAATCGTACCTATTATTAAAAGGAATTTTCTTCATTTCTATGTCTATTTTACTATTCCAACATTAATAAAATTTTGTCCTATATATTTTCCATGCATTGATAGCAATTTAAGTAAGATATTTTTTTTAAATGTGTGGATAAATCTAAGCATTAACAAAAATTAGAGATGGATCGTAAATTTTACATTTTATTTAACCGAGAATTTTACGATTTTTTTTAACCGAACCGTAGCAAAGATCAATGAGTTTAGGTATGCAATTTTTATTCATTATATTCCTTTTTCTATTCTATTCTATAATATTATATTATCTATATATTTCTATTCCATTATATTCTATTTCGATTCATTATATTCTATTCCAATTCATTCTATTCTGATTCATTATATTTTATTCTGATTCATTATATCCTATTTTGACTCATTATATTCTATTCCGATTCATTATATTCTATTTTCGCGGGGCAGTTGTAAGTTATTTCTTTTATTTTCTTTCAACATTTTTTTTAATGTTGTATTTGGCAATACATTTTTTTTCTGTTGACATTTATTTATTTCAATTTCTTTCGACTTGAGTATTCGTAAAGTTTTCATAGAATTCTAGGCCATTATTGTTTGCTCTTAATATTACTATATGCTTATATATAAAAGGTGCTTGCCAATTACAAATTTTTAAGCATCATGTAGTGTGCAGGAAATTTTACAAGTTTCGTTAGTTAATCTGTGACAGTCAAACTAAGGTATTTTTAAGAAGATAAAAGAACATTTACTACATAATGACCACATCTTTTAGTATTTAAATAATATTTGAACATTTGGTTCATCATATCAGAGCCGAAATTCAAAGCTTTTAAATTTTGAATCGTCAGTATATATATATATATATATATATATATATATATATATATATATATATATATATATATATATATATATATATATATATATATATATATATATATATATATATATATATATAAGAAAGTAATAATAAAAAAGTGCAGCTCCTTTTTTCCTTCTCCTCCTAAAGAAGATTGTCCCTCGTTTCCCCCCCCCCCAAAAAAAAAAATCCTCGAATCTCTTCTCATTTAAAAAGCGAAATTGCGAACAATGTAGCGAAATTCAATCCCTGTCGCGTTTCAGCGTGATATTTCGCGCAGGCTAGCTAATGGAGCATTTTGGGGAAACGCCATGAAAAAGAATAGGCAGCCGCTCACACGTTAACAAAGGAGTTCGAAATCATACATTTATTTACGATCCTGTATTCAATGATCCGATTTGAAACTCGATTTTCGCGGGTTCCAAGGACTTTTCAGCGGCCTATTTCGAATGTTAGATGGAGAAATATATATATTTTTTTAAATCTAAGAAGCAGTACTGGTGAAAGCAAAGTGCTACCAGTTTAATCGAGCATATCTTGTCAAAGAAACTGACCGCGCCATTTGCTTTCAAAGAATTTTTTCCTGCTTATTTCTTTTTTCCGCCATTTTTTCCCCCTGAGCTTTACAAATTCGTTTAGTAGAATAATTTTATTCCTCTTAAAAGATTCGGCTGCCAAAAATATATTTATTTTTTTCTAGGAAAAAAAATTATATGTGCTCTTGTAGTTTTTTTTTTTTCTATATTATTTTTTAAAATTTATTTATTTATTGTTTGGAAAAAAACTGTTGTTTTTTTCGACTGTAACTATACAAATTATTATGCCAATGAATTTTGCTTAACTGTTAGATATGATTAAACATCTTCTGCTAAACATCTAGGCGAAATTCAATGAAATTTTACAGTGTTATTAATTAAGACATGAGAATATATACTATAAACTTTTCTAAATTTTAATTTAATTTAACATTAATTTAATATTAAATTGATTAAAAACTAACAATAACCTTTTTCTTTTTTTACACTTTGAACAGCTATTCTATAATTTTTTTCTTTTATTTTATTACGTTATTTTATTGAAGTAATTATTTAATCATGCTTAAACTTAAATCCATCTTTCAAACAGATACTCGTACTATACTTTCATAAAATTTACTGCACAAATATAACAATTATTAATAGCGTATGGAAAAAATTAGCCATCTTTAATTTTTAAACGCCATTTGGTTCGATTTATTTAAATTAAATTGTAAATAAAATCAGACGATAAAAAATCGATAAATATTTTAGCCGTAAAAAGATTTTTGTGTAGATACATAATATTTTTACACAAAAATACTTTAATACCTCATTCTGGAAAAAGTTATTTAGAAAATCAAATTTTAATGTTATTTATACTATTCTAAAAATTTTAAATCAATCGTTCAAACGAAGACGACTTTTCTCATACTGAAATTTCATAAAGTTACTGTACTAATATAAAAAATATTAATTACTTAATGAAAAAAATATCTATTTTTGGTTTTTAAAAGTCGTTTGGTTCGATTTATGTTCTAATTTTAACTAAAAACAGGCGATAAAAAGCGACAAATATTTTAGATTTGAAAATATCGATGTGTAATACTTTACACAAAAGTACTTTTACCCTTCATTCTAGGAAAAGTTATTGAAAAAGAAATCGAGTTTTATTGTCTATTTATACCATAATTTAGTAGTTATTGAATTCTATTGACTTAATGATTTCTTTTGCTCTTTTCAGATTAACAGGGTGCGTCTGCTGTGAGCTGAGGTATTGACCGTCTTCTCTTTCTGCCTTTTTCAAATGTGTTTATCTGAATCTCTCATCGTTGTATTGTTCCGTCGGAATGACGTCATCCCACCAGCGGAGACCGTTTTTTCTTCGCTTTCAACAAAAAAGAAAAAAATGAATATAAAGAAGAAAAAAAAAAAAGAACCCAAAGCCAATTCTTATACTAAATGTGTGCGCGCGCGCGAATGCGAATGGATGTCATTATAAAACTAAAAAAGAGTTGCCACCGCCAGCTCTGGAACTTTTTGAACACTTTTTTATATTTTATTGTTTTCTATTTGAATTGGATTGGTCAGCTAATGGGTGTTTAAAGAATTCTTTTCCTTAAAAATAGCGAAGGAATTATACGCTGTGGTATAATTTAATCGATAATGTAACGGCAGACGATAAAAAAAATAACTTTCCGAGATTAAATTATAAAAAAAAATAATAATAATCAAAAAAAATTGGAATTGTTCTTGAACACTTTATTATATTCTGTAAATTTTATTGCGAACAATTTGAAATTCAATATTGTATAAAAATTAATTTCATTTGTAATTTAATTAATAGCATTTATTGAATGCCAGTCTATATGCAAACAATTTATTTTCTTCGCAAAAATAAATAAAAATTCTGGCATTGTTTCTCATTATCGTCTACTGCTGCAGAAAAGAGAAATGATAATTTTATTTTTCAATATTTGAAACCTATTGTGGCTGCTTTAAATATAAATGGTCTTTTTTAATATCTGTAGTGTGTTAATATCGTTGTAAGAATGGTATATGTCATGTATTTATAGAGAATATAATAGTGTCGCATTGAAGGCGTTTTTATATTTCCATAATGTTTATGCACAATGTTTACATTTTGACATATGTTTATAAACATGAAATTAAAAAAATTAACTTGAGTGTCGCAAATCAATTGAAATATTTTTGTACACCTTTGATTTATCCTGTATTCTTTTATTATTTTGTAGTAATATTTTCAAATAATAGCTCTGCGAACTGTGTACTTTATTTTAAAGTATTAAAATTTCTTTAAGAAGGCGTTAGAAAATTATAGTTGAATAAGAGATTTATAAACAGAAAAAAAAAATGTATTGTGTTTTGAAAAACTGTTATATAAATATTACCTTTCTGCATAACCAAACAAAAATAAATATTACCATTATTTATTTTTTTTAATTTAGCAATATAAAATTTATGTTGAAAAAATCAGTAAAGTTGTTTTTATGAATATTACATCTTAAATTGTTATTGTAAATTAATGAATATACTTTAAAATTTAATTTCCCTAAAGTAATTAAAAATTGCAGTGCTATTTCCGTGCAATTTCAACTAAAATGGGATCAAATATATAAAGAAAAAGAATATATTATCGAATGACAAATACCATTCTTAAATTAAGAAACTTTCTTGAATTTCTACATTATCTTGATATTAAATGTCGCTATACATATTACGATAAAGATTAGATTTGTTTCTTATTCGAAATTCAAGAAATAATGTATACAAAACATCTTTTTTGTGATATGGTGTTATAATATAAACAAGTGTCTTAATTTCATTGCCTTTTTTATTTTTGATAATGCAGGGAAGATGTTTATTTTTTTGATTAGATACAGTTCGTAGTGCCTTCTTGTTTAACATCTTCTGGAACGAGTACAAAAATTCGTGTATTTTTTTGTGATTCCCAAAAGTGCTTATTTGCACGAAAAATAAAATGTTGAGGGTGAAACATTCCTTGGCTACATCTGCGCCATCTAGCGGGTACTAAAATAACATCTGTTAAAAGAACTGTTTTTCAGATTGTTTTTAAAGTTTAGATATCATATATGAAAATTTGTGATATTAAAATATGGTGCATTAATATTAATATTAATTAATATTTTCAAATAATTTTTGTTTGATTGTTTTACAAGATTAAAGAACTTAATATAAACAAATTACAAAAATTGATTCGTTTATTTATTCGTTTATTCATTCAGTTTTGAAAGATCTTTATAAAAACGCTTACATTTCTAGAAAATAAAACTGAATCAGAAAAGATATTATTGCCGTATTTATAGAAATATTTTAACTTATTTTAAGAAATTTTCTCTGTCTATTTTGTGGCAAAATGGTGCAGATAAAATGCTGAATAATGTTTCCCCTGAACATTACTTAATATTTATATGAAATAAAACCAAAGATTTAAAGTACTTAATTGAACTGAATAACCAGAATTTAATATCACAATTTCATGAAATAAATTCAAGCTAATTAATTTAATGTACAAATTGCATTATTTAATAAAATATAATGGAGCTAATTCATGCTATCTAATAGTCATATGAAAAGCTTAAATTTTCATTTGATTGAATAGTTATAAAATACTTTTATTGCCTTTTAATAATGCAGCGTGTTGTTAACTATTTGACAAACTGCGCATGCACGTGTTTTCTAATTTCATACTTTCTTCTAAAACGCTGTATTTATATTTTGGTTAATTTTCTTTAATAAATGTTTTTATTGTTTTAAAGGGAAAAATAAAGCATATTGTCATATCTAAGGATTTTTCAACTTACTACTTAAATAATCTTCAATGATTAAAAGCTTGATATGTGAAAATTTGAAAAAAAGATTTTAAGCTCATACGTCACTCTGAATTCTTTCAAGCTTAAAGAATGTTGCAACACATTAGTGGCCATATTTATTAAATAATTTACAAAAAAATTAATTAAATACATAATTTAAAATTAATTAAATATATTTAAAAAAATTCGAAAGGCGATTGAGTAAAAAAAAGATTTTAAGCTCATACGTCACTCTGAATTCTTTCAAGCTTAAAGAATGTTGCAACACATTAGTGGCCATATTTATTAAATAATTTACAAAAAAATTAATTAAATACATAATTTAAAATTAATTAAATATATTTAAAAAATTCGAAAGGCGATTGAGTAATATAAATTGAATTTTGATTTTGATGGTCAAAAATAATTTATAAAATAAAAATTTAATTGAATAATTTATTTATTATTATTTTTTAATTTTGAATTTTGACTTAAGAAATTTAAGAAAATAAATATAAAGCAAAATAATTAAATATAGAAAAATTAAATACATAAATACGTAATAAAAATATTTAATAAATATAAAATTAAATAATATGAAGTGAAATAATTGAATATGAAAGAAAAAAAAAACACTATTGTTAGTATTAGCATATGTTCAGAGAATTCCCAATTTTAAATGACGAGACGCAGTTTAAGTGTATTTTGAGAATATGGTTTGACTCCATTACTTTAAATTCTTCTTTAAACTGTGTTAATTTTTAAATTTTTAATTTTTTTATGAGAAATTGAAATTTTTTCACTTCCATCCTTAAACATTTTCTAAAATTAACATAAATCTTTCTATTTGTGTAGTTTTTTTTTTGTATTAATTTATTTAAAAAATTCTGTCATATTCAGGTTATTCAATTCAATTGCACGTCAAACATGTACGTTTGAGGGGGTAAACAATTTAAAAATGTGTGCTATATTGAGATTTTTCAAAACTATGTATATAAGTCCCTTATATTTTTTGAAATTGTACAGTTATATATAACAAATGAGAATAGTAGGTTCAGACTCTTTTACTATATCGTAACTTTAATAATAATGCGCAAGAAAATACAGTTAAATGTTCGTTAGTAGAAACTATAATTGTCTGGCATGCATTTTATATGTGGAAGAAAAAAAAAGCGAAGAAAATCTCACTTTTATATGACGACAATTAAAAATAAAAATTACTTGGAAATCTGATTTTATTCAATATATGATATCCCAAAAAATGTTCCCAATGTATTTCATTCCTCTTGTTATATATACATTCCTTTATGGTTTTAATAATGTTAACAATACGTGTTAACAATTATGTTATGTTTTCAACTGTATATTTTGATCTCTACAGAATTATAGTTTGATATTAACAAAGGCATTCATCTTGAATGAGTTATAAAACTTTATAAATTATGTTTTGCTTTTATTGAAAATGGTTTTCGATTGTGAAAATTTAGTAGATCATCTCTAATCCGAATATCATTAATCAAAGAATATCTTAATGTTTTTTTTATGATATTACATTTTAATTGTTATAATTTAATCAATTTAAATTTCCCTTTCAAAAGCAATTATAAATTCAGATTGCTAGAAAAATTCAGAAGCAAATTACATGATGATTTATGATTGTGTCAAACAGTAAAGAAATAAGTTTAATTGAATGCAGCTAAAGAAATTAATTATCAACAAATATTTTGAAAGCATTTTACATTTTTTTTCTATCATTTTAAAACTATACTAATAATAATATACAATTGATGTTAGTTTCATTTCGGATCATTGATGTTCTATTATTCCAAAAAATGCCTTGTATATATTTAGTTTATGATTAAATGTTTGCTTTTTTTAAGTAGAATTTCAAATGTCGTCATATAATTGTGGAATTTAACTTTCCAAAACCTACTTATTAACCACGGGCATTATATGTATTTCATCCTATGTATTTAGAACTAACTCTGTGACCAACAATGGAGCATGATCACCGCATTAGCTGACCAAATATGGCGGTCGTGTGGCTGTGTAATTTACCCTGTTTGTGTGTCTGTCTGTATGTGTGTGTGTGAGTGTGAGGAAAATATAATTTTGTTGTTTTTTATTATTATTTTTAATCCGTCTTGTCCGAACTCATTTAAACTCATTGGTCGACCTACACGAACTTAGATCAATACAAAGCCGCTAAGATGCACAAGAATCGGTTTTACTCAGCTTATAAATAAGGGGAAAAAACAGAAAATGGAAAATAAAAAAAAAAAGTGCGAATAAATTTTTTTTTGTGGATTGACGGATAAACACCGTTTTCATTGCTAAGTATGCGACAGATGTGTTGTTATATATATATTATACATAAATATATATATACATGTCCGTTTTGGGTCAGTTAATTGTCACCTGTAGCACTTAGCAATATTAAACACATTCAGTAGTAAGAATTGTCTCTTGTTTTTATTTCACTTTTGTCTCTTTTATGTGTATACTGTTCATCTTTTTAAAAACATACAGCGGTATTTGTTTATTTTTACGGCCCCCGGTTTACTTGGCGATTTTTAAATGACGCTAAGATAATGGGTTTATTGGGTAATTTTTAAATGATGCCAGGATCGCCAAAGTTTATTATACATAAGATGACAAGATGGTTGCATTCCCAGGTTTACTAGGCGATTTCCAGATTATATATATTTATAATTCCGATTATTTTACATATATATATACAGTGTCAAGATTCACCAAGATGGTTGGTGAAAGTTTGCAATTTTTGGCGAGTTATCTCGGGAGCCGTAAACATAAATAAATACCCATGCAATACATCATAAAATATTCATACATAAGTAATGTTTTATAAGAACATCTACATTTACAAAACATAATTACATCAATATTAATATGAGGTGATAATGTATTACAAATTAAAGTTATACAAATATAACACACTGATGTAGAGTATACAGTGTCAAGATTTCGCCAAAAGGGTTGGCGATAGTTTGTATTTTTTTGGCGAGTTATTTCGAGAGCCATAAACTTAAACAAGTACCCAGGCAATACATCAAATATTCATGCATAAATAATGCTTTAGAAGAACATCTACATCTGCAAAAAATCATAAATACATCAATATTACTATGAGATAATAGTGTATTATAAATTAAAATTATACGAATACAACACATTGATGTAAATTTTAGACCATATGAATCATTTTAAACTTTTTTGAATTCAAATTTATAGTGATATTGTATGGATTATCAATATTATTGTTTTTAAAAAAACATGACCATTTATGAAATAACAAATGGAAGTGGACTATAACTTCAAATTATGTATCAAAATGATACAAATACAAAATGAAATAGTAAAACAAATACAAATATAACATCTACAAATGAAATATTTAAAAAATTAGAAACAAATGATATGCATATTTATATACAAAATTATATGTTTATCAACAAAATAACAATTGAGTAATGTATATATATAACTGGAACCTTCGAAGATTAATATAAAGGAAAGCTGCAAATTGTAATTTGTAAAAAATTGTAACCCAAAAAAATTTAAATTAAATATTTTGTTTAATTGGTCTTAATAGCCTTCTCGAGAAAATATTTTTAAATTTTGATATACATTTAACTCGTTCTGTTTTAGAAGCATGAATAATTATTTGGCTAAGCATTTTCTTAATTTTTTTTTCTAAATCTAGTCAAGCTGTGAACTATTCTATACTCAAAAAGAATTTCCCCATATAGTAAATTTTTGCTCACATAATACGCAGAAAAAACGTATTAAATTCCTATAAAATATGAAATATTTTTCCTTTGTAAAATGAATATTTTAATAATCATCTGCAATATTGTTTCTCGAAAAACACTGTTTCGATTTAGAATATTATAAATTAAACCATTGTCGTTTGAGATTAAACAGGAAAAAAAAATTTATCATGCATAAAAAATCAAATTAATTTGAAAAACAATTTTTTTCTCGTATCTTTTCCTATTATATTATAAATATAAAAATGTAATTTATATCTATACAAATCGGTACAATTTTACTTATCCAACACAATATCAAACATTTTAACACCAAGAAATTATTTAAATGAAAAATTTAAACTTTGGAAATAAAATTCTCTACAAAAATAAGCCGCGAATGTATAATTTTTCATGTAGGAAAAATACTCTTTCTATTGAAATAGTTGGCAATTACCTATTTTATACGAGCAAACGATAATAAACCTTCTACATAAACTTACTGCCATATTGAGAGGGGAAAAAAAAAAAAAAGAAGTCATCTGGAAAGTAATAAAATTTTTAGATTCTTGGAATAAATGATAGTAAACTAGTAATTATTTGATTTGATCACTCACTGATATTCTGTTTTGATTATTCTAAAATAAAAAATAAAATAAATTGGAATATTTTACGACTTCTATTAAATATTTCTAATGGAAAATAAATTACATGTAATCATCAAAATAAACGAAAAAAAGATTATAATTTCTTTCTAATTAGTTTTAAAAGATAACTAAAACAAAAATAATGTTTAATATATATTAAATTACTTAATTTCCAAATCATTATTAATCTGATAAAAATATAAGCAATCTTTGAGTTTTATTTTTAGATCAAACGAATTTAATTACAATATTATTTGAAGAAATTTGAATCAGTTTTCATTAATGAAAATATATTTATAAATTAGAAATAAAATTAACAAATTTTCGTTTTTATACAAATTGTAAGATAATAAAGGATTAAATAATTTTATATTCTAAATCGTATTACAACTCGTACTTTTTTCATGAATTTGAAAAGATGAAACCAATATTTTTTTATTTCTTTAATATAATATTAAAGTAAATTTAAGGAAGATTGGACTGCCTATAGACGATGGCTTTTCAGAATGGGTTTATTTTAAGCAGTAAAATAACTAGTAAGTTTTTTGTTTTTGTTTCTTTTTAAATGTAATTAAAAATACCATTCTAATTTTTTCGAACTAAATTGTGTTTTTAGCAGTGATTTTTATGTTACCGAAATAATGAAAGGAAATATCTCGCCAATGATATATAACTCAGAACAATTTAAACATTTATTTATCATGAAAATAAATATTTCAAATAATATTAAGCCCAACGAAATATTAGGAATATTTACTTTTTCATTTGAAATCGATACTTTTATATGTTAATTTATACCGAAATTGTAGAGTATTGAATTTTAGTCAAAATCTATCAAATGGAAAGCTATCGGTCCGTCCATGTTTATACGATGCACGATAACTTAAAAATATAATGAACTAATAGACGAAATTCGATTTAAAGCTTTATTACTTCAATCGTAGATCTACAGTGGCTCAAAAAATTGAGAGTACACCTTAGTTTTACTTCATACATCCGACTTTCAATATAAATAACACATTACCGGGAAGTGCAAACTTGTTTTTATTTTTACACATAACAAATGGTTTAATTTAGAGTAAAAATAAAGAAAAATCAACGAAAAATTTCTAAATTGAAAATTTTCAGAAGCATTTTAGATAAACATACGCAGAATTTTGCCTCAAAAAATTGAGAATACACCAATGAAATTTTTGCAATATCACGCATAGAAATAAAGTGTCACTATTAAATTGCATGTCTTTTGGCTCTTATAATGGCCTCTAAACGTCATGCTGCCGATTTGACCCATTTTTGGTGGTATCTGAAGATATTTTACCCCATTCTTCTTGCACCACTTGTTTTAAATGGGTTTTGTTTCTATTTTTGTGTTTTTGAACCACTTTTTCGGGTATGGTCCACGAATATTCAATGGCATTGATGTCGGGGTACTGTGGTAGTGTGTGTAACTGCTATTTACAATGAAAAAGACACCATATTTTGAAGTTACGTGTATTCTGTTTGGGGTCGTTGTCTTACTGAAAAATGAAATTTCCATCTAAACCCAAATTTTTAGCACTTTTCTTTAGATTGCTGCGAAGTATATCCAAGTAAACCGTATCATTTATAATGCCATCTATAAAAATTAAATTTCCTACCCCGGATGAAGCCACGTAACCTCAAATCATCACGGAGTCACCATCATGTTTAATTGTAGGACGTACATTTTTTGGATACAAAGCAGTATTAGGCTTTTATTAGGCAAAGCAGTTTAGGCTGCAATTTAATAGTGACACTTTGTTTCTATGCGTTATGTTGCAAAAATTTCATTGGTGTATTCTCAATTTTTTGAGGCAAAATTCTGCGTATGTTTATTTAAAATGCTTCTTAAAATTTTCAATTTAGATATTTTTCGTTCATTTTTCTTTATTTTTACTCTAAATGAAACCATTTGTTATGTGTAAAAATAAAAACATGTTTGCACTTCCCGGTAATGTGTTATTTATATTGAAAGTCGCATTTATCAAGTAAACGTAAGGTGTACTCTTAATTTTTTGAGCCACTGTATCTAGAGGCCAATTTCCGAAACAGGCCCGCTTAACGAACTATTATACATTGGGTTGCTAGGCTATGGGCATGCGAGAAGAGGACAGCTGGATAGTTAAGATTCGGTACGCAGATTTAACACCTATAGAGTAAACACGTGTCAAAATTTGAGGTAAAACCAGCAACGGATTGACTGTCTGCCGGTCTGTACTTTCAGAAACATGTTAACGTGATAATTCAAAAATGTAAATGACTTAAATATATCAAATTTGGTGTAGGACTTTGTAATTACAAGTGTACTTTTGTGTCAAATTCTTGTTCTATTCGGTTGAGAAAAACTTGTCTAAAGCACAACTTTGATTTTCGGATAGTGCTAATTGGATCTCAGAGATTAATCGCCAATAAACTCGCCAAGGATAACGCGATAGATTCAGTGAAAATACTAAATTCCCGCCAAAAATTTATATTTCGTAACTATTGTACGCCAATGCCATGGCGTTCTCTTATTAAGGACAAGTTTATTAGTGAATATGCGAGAAAGCTTTAGGGAGACGACTCCAGCTGATTTAAGCTATCTTTATAAAGCTTAAAATCTCTTTAAAGCATATCATAATAATTAAAATCTTTCATTCGCATGTAAATAAATCATTAACTAATAATTATGATTAATTTTCTGTGAATTTTATTAATTTTTCTTCCATGTATCCTTTTCTTCCATGTTAAGAGATTAAATAAATAAAAGCATATATATATATATATATATATATATATATATATATATATATATATATATATATATACACACTATTTTTACTACTAATATAGTTAGTTACTAATATAAATAAGTTTAATTTAAATTAATTTTTAGCATTTTGGTTAAGTAAAAAACGTGTTAAAATGTGAAACAAAATCAAACAATAATTAAAAGACACTTCATTTACATAATGTCAGGGGTGTGAGCAAAATACCGTTCCTCATTGGATCAATCAAATTTTGGACGAATTCATTAGAGATTTGAATATGTATTAGTCTAGATAACTAGATAGCTTATACACTACATTGAACTGATAAATTTCAGCAATATAATCTATAAACATTAGATCAATGTCAAATTTTGAAACCACTTGGTCAAAATGCAGATATTCAAAACTGCACAGATCTTTTCTCTTCAAAACAGTACGAAGCTAAATAAAAAAACTTGCCATGTTATATTGGCATACGAGAAAGTGTAGGGGAGAACTAGGGATTGCAATACCGGACCAAAATTTCAATACCGGTATTCGGTATTTTTTAAATCTTAATACCGGGATACCGGTTTTAATACCGATATTAGAAATTTTAGAAAAAGAAAGAAAACACCGGTGTTTCTTTGTTTTATTTGCCAGTTTTGTTTGAGAGTGTAAATATCGAGAAAAAAAAGTTGTAACTTATAAGTTATAACAGTATATAATCACAAAAAAGTAAAAAAACATCTTATTTATTTAAATCGCAAAAAAAGTGTAAATATCACTATTCAGTCTGCGGTACTATTACAAATTTTTGAAATGTGATCTTAAAAAACATAATACATCCATTGTACTGTCATTAAGCCTGAAAAGTAATTTTGTGTAAAAATGACCAGCTGTCGAAAACGCTGTTTCGACATCTACGCTAGTTGGTGGTACTGTTAGCAATGCGCGATATACGTTTTCCAAGTATTTACCTCTAAATCCCTCATCTTCAAATAAATCGATTTCCCGTCGGATGGTTTTGGATATAGCTGATTTCTGTATTGTATTTTGGTTCGTTGAAATTTTATTTATCACTAATTCTAATTTTTGTTCAAGAGACAATTCCTTTTCACTATCGACAGTAGTGACATCATAATCTTCGATAATTGAACCGAATTCTTCCGAATGTGGATAGGTTTGTGGGTAAAAAATTTTAAGAAAATTTACTCTAAACTTAATCAGATTTGAATTGGTTATTTTCTTTTCTTCTTTTTCATTTTCATTTTTAAAATCATTATAATTATGTAAATACCATAAGACATTTTCTATTTCGGTATGCCTTTCTTCTGTGAGATTTTTCAATGTAATATATAATTCTTCAGATAATGATGTGTGCTGTTCTTTCAGTGACTGCAGTTGCCTTAGCTGTTAATAAATTAAAATCTCTCCGACATAATGCCTCAATAGTCAGTTTTATTGGAAGTAGAGCTGAAACAGTTCTGGATATTAAGTCGAATTCACTATCTGAAAAATTAATTTACAGGTTTAAGTCGATTATTGCTTTATTGATTGGATTTCCTAGTTTCAAAAATCGTTCCATCATTAGGAGTAAACTGTTCCAACGTGTTTTAGAATCTAATATTAACATATATTCTGTTTTATTTTCAGTTAGTATATATTTTAGTAATATACTCTTTTTATAGGGGAACGTTTAAATATCTTAACAATTTTTTGAACTTTATAAATTATAGGAAGCAATTCTTGATAGGTTAATATTTCATCCTCATTAGCAATATCTTCTTCAACAATTACATTGTCATTATCTTCATTGTCAATACCACTCTCACTCTTACTCTTTTCAAAGTTGGAATCCGAAATTTCTATATCCACAATATTTGGATTCTCCTGTTCTTTATCTTTTTGGTATAACACATCTATTACCCATCAGTCGTTATGGATACAATATTTTCTTTCAGGGATAATCCATGTTTCGCTAATTTAGATTTAAGCCATTAATTGACTAATTAATTTCGCCCGTTAGAGAGACATAAAAACAAAAAAGTATACTATTTTGCTATGTTCGCGATACCTGAACATATAGTGGAGACAATTTTAAAAATTTCTAGTAAATACCGAAAAACCGGCATTTAAACTTGTGAATACCGGTATTACAAAATTGTACAAATGGCTCAAAATACCGGTATTCGGTATCCCGGTATACCGCTATTGCAATCCCTAGGGAGAACTAATGTTTAATTTCAAATTTATTTTTATGTCACTAAAATTGAAATGCGAAGGTAATATACGGGATTAATCAAAATAGGCAATGATCCATCTTAAATCTCTTTATTGAATATCTCATGACACAATTCTTCGATATCATCGATTTCCTTACAAAAATCAATATGTAGAAAATATTAACTTATTGCGTGCAAAAAAGTATTTAAAAGTACGTAAACATCATTGAAACGCACTCCAAAATTTTGAAAAATCCTCTCTTTGTGAACAATTACTACTTTTTAAGTAACTCTCCGTCAAATTTGGTAGCACTAGCTCCCACAATCTGCTGTGGGGAGCTTTTTGTAGATTCTCAAGCATACATGTCGTATTCACAGATGGTATTCCAGCCTAAAAACGTTATCGTGTTAAAGTCTATCTTGATCAAAATAAAGAAGGCAGACAACTGCGAACAGAAGTCCCCATCATCTAAATATCGTCTGCGCTTTCCCAATAACAGATGTCACATTCTCTCTTCGAACATGGCCACACTGTCGCTGCTAATTATCTGAGAGAAACCAGCGGACGAGCTGCGTCCGCTGCTATCGCGTCAATCTGGAAGCATAACAGAGATCTTGCATTAACGTTCAACTGTGAAAGAAGTAGCATTTATCTTAACTACGGATTATTTAGCAAGCAGTGAGTGGCAGCAGCATTTCAGTGCCCGGGATGTTATTTATGCCTTGTTCTGTGGTTTAGATAAGGAACATGGAGGGGGATGGTGAAATGAATGTTGATTTAACAAAACAGGTTCTCAATCCAGAGTGCAAACTTTGTTGCTTCAAATGCACATGTAAACTAAATTTTAAAAAACGTACTTTAATATGGAAAATCCCCCAAACCATTTTTTTTTTTGTCGCTTTAAAATTAAATGACAGTTTTATTAAATAGAAGTCTAAATATAAACAAATTATGATTGTAATGATGAAAAATTATGAAAATAATGATTTATATCATAATAAATGCGCATAATGAAACAATAATTATATAAACATGATTGTTAATCTTGTACGCTTCTCTGTTTACTTAAAGTAAGTGTAAGGAGTGAATTTTTTGAAAAATGCTTGAAAATAGTTATATTTTTAAATATTTGCCTAAAAGAAAATTGAAGAAAAAAAAAAAACATCTAAGAAACCAAACCAGTTAACTCTTTGGGCCCCACCTGGACATATATGTCCCGTTGATATTTTTAAATCATTCAAAGGGATACATAAGGGGAAAAATTGATTGAAGTGCATGTCTCACTGATTTTCTGTGATCACATTCATATGCTAGTGTAATTTTTAACTACATCTTATTAATAAAGCAGTAATAAATAAACCCGAACGAAAACTATATGTGCCATGAGTAAAGTTCACTCTGCAAAAACTCTTTTGCATTTTATCATACATAGAAATGTTATGAATAATGTTGGATATGTAATTGGTAAGAGTCTTCTTACAATAAAATTATTTTAAAATATTATAAAAACTAGAGACAACTTTTTACTGTATTTTATATGGTCACCTCAACCCCCATGGGAAATATGTGTCCCATTTAAAAAGACCACTGGGACACATATGACCCACCTCAAAAATTGAATCTATAGTTAATTTTTGCTTTTATTTTAACAAAATATAGTTATTTATACTTTATTATAGCCCTAAATTATCTTAATTTCGGAGAAGTAAAAACTGGTATTAAAAGGGCTAAATGGCAAAAGTTTTGTCGAAATTGGACGGGAGGGGGATGCTTGGCTAAAAAGAGGTATAAAGTAAAAAATATTCTTATTTAAAGGTTCATAAAATTATTTACTTAAAATTTCGCAGATTACCTTGTTCTTGAACTAAAAAAATAAATTGTATCCATTCTTTAAATAGTGGGATTCGACGGATATATAATACGAATTTTTCAATTTTTTTTCACATTATGATGCACGTAATTAAAAAAAATATTAAAATTATGTCAAACAATTAAAAAGGTTGCTAAATTTTAAAAAAAATGTATTTTCTAAAAGATATTTCTGCATGAGCCTATTAAAAGAGGCATACTACGAAATAAAAGCTTTAAAAAAAGCAACTTTAGCATTGCCAAAAACTTGCAATGATAGAAGTGATTAAATTTAAAAATGAGTTTTGCCAATTACACGAGAAAAGCGTTGCCTTAAATCATGTTCAAGTAAATTTTGAAAGATTTGTCGAAAGATCAGAGAAATATATAAAATAGAACTGATGCTACCGAAAAATTAACTAAAAAAATTTTTTATGTAATATAAAAATAGATTTTTTTTCCATGATAAGTTCTCAAGTTTAAGAAATAGTTACATAAAATAGCACTGCTGTTATTGAAAAATCAATTTTTTTGAAAAAAAATCGAAGGGATGTAATAATAGTCTTTATTTATTTAATTTGCGATTACAAGTTCTCAAGCTATGGTAGAAAACGTTAAAAATTGACTTTTTTCCTCCCTCCAGTCCACAACCTTTAGGAGTAACTAGCACCTTTATTGGTAAGTAATTAATCTTTCCTCACGTCCTTCAAGGGTCGTGAAATTGCGTGAGTTTCAAACAAAAGGACATGCAGATTTTTAATTTTATACGTGCAGATGAATTATACCAATGACGTTATCTTTGCGATAGCTCTTGCAATTTCTTTTCTTTATTGTTATTCAATTTATCAGGTATTTAAAATATGAAGAAAATTAAGTAAGAACCAAATGCAGAGTGCATAACAAATTTCTAATACAAACTAAATTGATAATAATCCATATTGAGAAATTCCTGAAAACTTTTAAAGTCTTTGCTTTTTTTTTTTTTTGTATTGGTATTAGCAGATTTTTGGATAACTTAATGAAAAATTCAGATATTTGAAGGTTATCAAATACATCCACATAGCGATCTTGCAATCACAACCTGCCTCTCACGAAAGAATGCAAGGACTGCAAAATATCAGTAATCACTATTGCGAAACTATATACAATCTCCCATCTGCGCATGAGTAAAAGGATACCCCCAAACCACTTCATCATCGCAAAGAAAACGACATCCCTTCCTGAAACCCTCATCCATATTTCCACCTTCTTCCTAGAAGGTTCTTTCGAAAGTACCTCTTCAAAGCACTTTTTTTTACTACCCCATCCAGATGGTACAGAACTGTTCCGTCAAATCCTCCCTCTTCCAAACGATTCTCTAGGCACCAGGGGGGGGGGGAAGAAAAAAATATTTCTTCCAGAAGAGAAATACCCCATACTGGAATGGCTGGCTTTATGATCTACCCCCGCAATTAAGCCCGCTCCATGTTGCCAGTTTGAGGGTCTTCATTACTGAAGAATATCGTCTGCTAGTCTACAAGAGGGTAGAAAAGAAGGATTCTGCTATGTCCCACCAGTCAGTCCTTCTATCTGATGACCCTTAGTCGTGGGCCATTAGATGTAGAAGATTCGACTGCTTGCCAAACCCCCTAAGTACATTGTTCCATGCAGTTGCTCTGAGTCCTTGCACATTTTGATGATCCGCTTATATTGTTGACAAGGAGTAGATATGCGGGTTGGGTGGGTTTTTTTCCCTCCCTTGGAAGAAAAGAATAGGGATGGAGGAAGAGGGGAGAGAATAAGATTCCATCAAGGTATGGGGAGGTGAGGTTGAATCGAGTATATGAATCGTTTGATGTCGATTACCTGAACCCTCACGGAATGGTGAAATCGTGTGTGATTTTTTTGGTTGAATATGGTTCGGCACAGGATTTGGGGAAGTTTATAGAGGTTCTTTTTGGTGCTGTAAAACAGTGAAATTTTGCAAAATAATTACAATGAATGTGTCATAGACCAAATTTTTAACTCCCTAGAAATGATTATGCATGCCGACTTAATTAAGATTAATGTCCATTTGCCGAAGATGAATTTTTTAGGTCGATTTTTCGCCAAATGTAATCATAACAAATATTTTTTCAACAGTTTTATTATTATTATACTTTGTAACCGTCCGATATGGCGAACATTTGGCGAGTTTTCAAAAGTCGCCAACCTGTCTTGCTGGGCAGTACTGATTTTAAGTACCTGATTTTGTGTCTGACAGAGGCTTTAAAAAGCATGCGTATGATTTTGCAAAGAGAATATTTTTTATCAGATTCTGAGAAATATTACATCTGAATTATTTCATTAACTTTAAACCTCTTCTTTTCTTCGCATATATGAACCATCAAAAGGGAATCAAGTCCCATGACATCAGAGTAGCACTTAAAACATATCTTTTTCATTTATCTCCTGACTTTAGCGGGACTATAATTGAACTTTTTTTATATTTTATAACATGGACATTAAACGGAGTCCTTCTTTCTTAACTTTTAATAAATGTAGTGAAGCACACGAGTTCGCAAATTGTACAGACTAAGTCTATGGCAAAGGATACCGACGTGCTCTGATTGGTTTAAGCCTTGGCATCGTTTTGGCAATGTTTTGTCAAAAAGATGCCATACCGAAATATATTTTTATCAAAATAAATAAAATATGTAAATTTATCTCCCCCCCCCCCTATTTTTTACGGTTTACATATAATATTAATCTGGAGCACATATATAGCAGAAAAGATCAAATCCTGAAACCTAAATTCAGGAAATATAAAAATTACAATTTCTTAAAAATATTTTTATGTGTGTTTCTTCTTAATATTATTTTGATATAACTAAAAAAATTAGCTACGAAATCACATATTCCGTTAAATCTTACATAATTATACGTTTTGGGCATTAAGTAATCATCTTGCCATATGTAGTTGATGGGAAAGTAAAAAACGTTCAGCAACAAGTTTCAATGACTGCATAAATTATCTAATAAAGGCACGGAAATCATAGAAAAATAAGAATTATTTAATTGCTACATCACATGTTGAGTAATTACTTTCATATTGTTTTTACACTTCTGTGCATAAACAACATTAGTTACTTGTATTACTAGTATTATTAGTAATATTTATTATTATGATTATTAATTAGCATTAGTAGTATTACTAGTAATATTTAGAGAAAACAATTATATTAATGAAAATTAGATCGTGTTGATATTCACTCGTATCTTGCATAAAACTAATGAAAGGTACAAGGTTTGAGCCAAATAAGAGAAAACTACACTATTATGAGTGCAAAACATTGCCAAAAAAATGCCAAGGCTTAAACCAATCGGAGCACGTCGGTATCCTTTGCCATAGACTTAGTCTGTACAATTTGCAAATTCGCGTGAAGCACACGGTAAAATATTTGATTAAACAATAAAATTAGCTTGAATTTCATTTGAATAATGAAATCAACAAATTTGGATGATTTGTTGAAAGGTAAGGAAATTTTTTAAATGAATTTTTTGCACGACACTTTAATAATATTATTTAACTTTTAAAATGGTGCAAAGACCAGTTTCGATCAGTAATGTTTTCGAAGTTTACTAGGAAAAAAAAAAAACCGCGAAACTTTAGTTGAATTTTTAGTTAATTAAAATTTTAAAAAATCGGTTGGAGTAAGGCATTTTCATTTTTAAAAATATATGCAAGTGTCAAATTTAATAGCTCTAGATTTAAAGATTTGTCTGGTAGAGTGTTAGACACATATACTTTCTTTCACCCATTATTAGTAGAAAGTAGATAAATAATTATAATTTGAAAAATTGGTAACTGTATATTTTTAAGGCCTGAAGATTTATTTGACGATTTTCAAATTACGCCTAAATCGAGAAGCTCCATTATACGTAGCATGACAAGATTTCGCCAAGATGGCAGTATTCCCGGGTTTACTTGGCGATTTTCAGATTACGTCAAAATTGCTAATGGGTTTATTTGACAAATTTCAGATTTCGCCAAGATCGCCAATGGGTTTATTTGACAAATTTCAGATTACGCCAATTTCGCTACGCTAATAGATTTACTTGGCCATTTTCAGTTTACATCAAGATCACCAAACCCTTTCAAACAATGGGTTTATTTGACAAAAATTACCCCTAATTAACCAAGCTGTATTCCCGTGTTTAATTTGCGATTTTCAAATTGCCAGTAATTTGCCAAGATGACTATTCTCGTATTTACTTGCGAATTTCAGGTTAGACCAAGATTGCTAAGATTTGGCGACCGTTAACATTTTTTGGTGGTTTATAGCAAAGAACCATAAAGATAATCAAGTATTTCAAAAGTTTAATATAATATTTATTTAAGTCTTAGAACATCTTTCAAATTTTACCATTAATTATTCAAACTATTGTTCTTTTCTTATATTTTGTAATATTGTGTTCATGAATTTACGAGTAGAGCATTAAAATAATTTCGCAAAGAACATGAGCAACTTTTATTTTATTCCTTTTAATCGACATCTGAAATAGTCTATTTTCCCCTATTACTTCCAAATAATGATGTAACTATAACGTTTAAATATCTAAATGGATCTTAGTTATACCGAATATTACATCAAACTGGAATTCTCAGTAATATTCGAGGTTTAAAAAAAAACTAGTTCTAATGCATTATGAAATGGAAGAACTATATTTCCAACATCTTTGGTTCCACAGATTATTTCATTGTGGTCAGTTGCGCAACTTCACCCTGCAATTATTTTCTTTGAGGTTAAAAAAAGATGAGAGATGTATCATGTTCTTAGTTGAAGATAAATTGCTTATACCCTTAAAACTAAGAGAAATGTCCGTCTAGACGGGTTTTTATCCTTTTAGTAATATTTCAGATATCATTAAGTAATATAATTTGGCTTTTATCATGCAATTCTCAGATTAAATTACTCGAAATGTTGAAAATTCCATGCAAATTGATAGAGTGCTTAAGAAATAAAAAAATATATAAAAGTGAAATCTGCTAACTCAAATTTTAAGTTATCATGTGAGTTAAGCTATTATTTTTTAAGTCATTGTGTGTCTTATTAATTTAAGTCATTAACAATTTTAAACCGGTTTGTAATAATAACGTGACTATTAGATTACGCATGCATCGATATTTAGAAAAAAGATTTTTTTTTCTTCTTCAAAACTGGTCGAATTTCAAAACTTTTTCTCGGACACTTAGATAGCAGTGCACGATTAAGCACACTAATTTTCAAATTTCATTAACTTTTGAAGGAAAAGATGAACAACCAATTATCGTAGCAGAATTTTACCGCACAAAAGATGGATTTCACTCTGATGATGATGCAGACATAAAGAACTAGAACATTTTCAACTCTACCTAGAGTTATAGATAGCAGTGGACGATTAGGCACACTAATTTTTAGATTCTATTTTTACGAATCCTTGACGCGGCTTCCCAGCATAGTGGGTTCCATAGGAGATGCCAGAGCTTGGCGACCATTTGGCAACTTGGCGACGAATTTGGCGACTTTGGCGCTAAAATAGATTATACCCGAAACATCGAGAATTTTCCCGATCCGTCCAGTAGGAACGGGGTTACGCCTCGAACGTTCCTGCTTGGTTGAGAGGCTTCTAGCCCCGCCTCCGGAGACCTATAAAAGGAAGCACCCGCAGCTGCCGGGCGGTCGTGAATTGGGTCGTGGACCAGTGAAGTCGAAGAGTAGTCGGAATCGACAGAAAAAACTGGCCTTCCAGAAACTAGCTGAGCAGCGACGGAGTCAAGTGAGTGCTGAATTAAGTTGTGCGCTACGGTCTGCATTAGAGTCTGTTGTGTGCTGCTGTGTATACTGTTGTATGCTGCACGTCTCGGCTGAAGATAATCGTCTTCTGTGCTGTATACAGTTGTCGTCTTTGTGCTGTCCTGTGTGTCTTCGTGTAAATAAACGCCGTTGTTTTATTTTCTACTGCCGCCTGGTGATTGAGCGTCATCACACCATATAACATCCACTATCCAAACGAACCCCGGAAATTTCGTAACAGTATTAACTTTGGAAGAAAAAGTGAAGAACCAATGACCGTAACAAAATTTAAACGTACAAAAGATGGATTTCACTCTGATAATGATGCAGACTAAAAGAATTTGGACATTTTCAACTCTACCTAGAATTATAGATAGCAGTGAACGATTAGGCACATTGATTTTTAGATTCCATTAACTTTTGAGGACAAAATAAACAGATTATCGTATTCGATAATCTGTATAGAGCAAAAAAATTATCGATTTATCTAAGCAATTATATTTTTATTCCTAAAAAATTTTGAAATGTATTTCTTTTTAATATCTTTTAGGGTGGCTTGAACACTCACCACTTAGCAAAATTGTAATTATAAGACGAATTCCATAATAATACATATGCAGCTTCGAAATAGAACGCTAATTTAGAAAATTTATTCATTATCAATTATATATAAAACACTTGCGGGGCTGAACTTGTCTGCAGATCACTAGATGAACCGTACTTCTGAATCTTGTCTAATACATCGTCTACGAATAAACTCGTAGAAGAGTAGTATGATTTAATGAAATTGATTTCTCCAATCGAAAACCTGCTATTTTTCTTGGTATTTAACATGTTACCGGGAAAAAAGGCACTAATATAGTGTATTAACTTAATAGTATGCAAATCTGGATTAATTCATGAAAAGAAAAACAATGAAACTTCATGAAGCATCAAGAAGCAGTAAATCTTTGAAATTTTTTTTATTTATCTATAAAAGAATGGGAAAGTTTAAATGGTATAGCTATATATATATATAGTTTTCTCGCATACTCTCTAATAAAGATGTTATCATAGTGAACTCCTTGTATGGCATTGGCATACAATAGTTATGAAATATTAACCTTTGGCATGAATAAAGTATTTTTACTGAACCTAACGTACGATCTTTGGCGAATGTTTTGGCGATTAACTCCTGGCATGTAGTTAAAAGTATTCAAAAATCGAATTTGGGTTTCAGAAGACTTCTTCCTAACTGATCGAAATAAAAATTTGACTCAAAACTACATTTAAAGTCACAAAATCATGTACCAAATTCTATATTTTTAAGTCATTGCGTTTCTAAATTATCGCGTTTACATATTTCTGAAAGTACAGACCGACAGACGGTCAACCCCTTGTCGTATTTCGTTCAAAATTTGATAGACGTTTATACTAAAGATGTTAATTCTGTGTACCAAATTTCATCTATCTATCTCTTTTCGTTTTGTAGTTTTCATGCTAAATTGTATTCGAATAGCTGGACAGACAGACTTTCTCTGAACGATATTTGTTCAAAATGTGATAGAAATCTGCAAATTTTATCTAAAGACCTTATGCAAAATTTAATCCATCTAGCAGAAGGCATGTTTCATTTATATTTGTTACAGACAGACAGGCGGACATTTTCCAAAAATGTATTTTCTGAACTCATGAAGGTCTAATACGAGGAGATTCGTCAAAATCTGGAGTTCGAATTTTTTGACGACTATTATACTTTCTCTATACTTCGTATCCGATAAAGTAAAATATACAGGTTTACACAATTTACAATGGAAACAGGACATCGACCTAGCAATTCACCTTAAATCAAGTAATTTTGATTGAATTTTTAAATGTAGACTGTAGATTGAATTTTTAAATGTAGAAAAAATTCTTTTTTGCAACACGTTTTTAATTATTTAAAAAAATATATAAAGATACATAGATCGAAAATGTGACGCTTGTCTAGTAAACTAATGAAGTATCAAGTTATCCATTTTGATTCGATAATTAAAAACACAATTCTGTGTGCGAGTGAGTCAAGACAAAAATGTGTTTTAAATTATCCTATCAGATAATTTGATTTAAAAGCTTTCAAAAAAACTCTTCTATATATTACAAAACCGAACATCAGCTTAGAGAAACCACTTATTGCCAAGAAATTTTGATTTAAATAGGGGAGAAAAGAAGCCTCATTCGAAGCTATTTGATTTAAGGAATATACTCGGAATTATATTACTTATCTACTATAACAGACATCAGATCAAAAGTGCGTTTTTCGGATTTAAGGAGATCTGAAATGGAGATTCTTCAAAGTCTCGAGATAGAATTTTTTGACATTTACGATGCTTTCTTTTCCAATATTGCTACTATAAAAAAAAGACAAATAATGCAAAATTGCCCAATTCTATGGTGCATCTTAATAATTATTTCATGAAATTCATGAATTATTCATGAAATTCACGATCTTTTTGTGTCCGTCTAAAATTTAAAGGTCATTCCTCCCCTATGACCTCGAATCTGAAGTCAACGAACAATCTTCGCTAACCAAGTTCGTCGACTCTAACGATCATCATCAAGCTTTTTCCATCTAGGGAAAAAAAGGAAATCTCGCAATTTCACAGATTAATAAAAGAAACTTGACAACCACTTCCCATAATGCTGACAGATCACCCGCCAAACCATTCACACCAAAACTCGCCAACTCGTTTAGAAATGACACGCCAACAATCAGTGTGTGCGCGCACAATTACCTCTCCTCTACTTCCACATGACAAAATAGATGCACATGGCCAGTCCGATTTGGAAAGGGTCAGTTTGAGTGCCGCTCATTGTTGTGGGACCGCGTGTAGGCGGCCCGAATACAATGGAACGCGTCGACTGTTGTCTTGCTGTGAGGGGGGAGTAACGCACGGCCAGATCACGTGACCCCAATCAGAAGCCAAATCTGTTTGCTGTTGGGGTCACCACCGGTGTCGAGGTGCCATTACTTCTGTGTGCCCGAGGTCCAGATAGGGTCCAAAAATGCTCGATTAGGCGATTGTGTTTAAAGCGTAATGGGTCATCATTTAGTAGTGGATGCGTAGTTATTTCGAAAGAGGCCGAAACAATGGATGAAACGCAGTGGGCTTGGTAAATAAGGAAGTGAATGTTTGTAGGAAATGAAATTTCGGGCATTACAGGCCGCAACGATTAATGAATGTCAGTAAAATGATTCATTTGAACTTTTCTTTATTTTTTTCGTATATGAAATATACAAAGGGATAATATTGCGATTTTCAAAAAATTCCACCTTGAGATTTCGATGAATCTCCACGTTTCAGACATCTCAGAATAATAATAAGCTACATTTTTATAACTATGTCTGTCTGTCTAAGAATACGATAACTATAAACGTTTTGAGCTCGATGAATAAAAATTTTTGAAAATTTTGCACTAAATTTCTAAATTTTTATCGAATTTTGAACGAAATTCATTCTCAGAAAGTTTATCTCTCTGTCTGCTCAAATGCATGTGAGAATGATACATACAAAACCTTAAAAAAAAAAAAAAAAAAAAAAAAAAAAATCCGTAATATTCCGTACATAATTCCAGGATCTAAAAGTATAGACCCCTAACAAATTTTGAACCAAATCTATCAATAGGTTAACTGTCCTTCGGTCCATGCATTCGCATAGAAACGAAAAGAATTAGATAAATGAGGTTTGCTATTTAGATATTGTGGCATATGATCATGCTATTCAAACTATAATCTGTGTTAAAAATTGGTTTTCAGTCGGCTGACGAAACTGCTTCCGAAATAGATACTCCGTTTTGATTAAATTAAGAATTTGAACATACATGGTGCTCAGTCTTGTCCAAGATCCACAATTTCAAAAAAAAAAAAAAAAAAAAAAAAAAGAGAAGGAGGGGGGGGGGTAAGACTTATATTAGGGCGTGTGTGAGAATTGTCTGAAAAGACCACCAGAGAAGAAATTTTCAACAATGATGAAGTAAATAAAAATAGGGGCAATCTATAAATCTAACATCTCATATATGTATGAATTTATAACGACCATAAAGGGTTAAAATTAAAAAGATTATTAATATTGAATATTTAAAAATGTATTCAAAAATCTTATAACTTTAATCTAGCAGTTTTTGTGTGTGTATATATATATATATATATATAAATTTATTTCGTGTATCTCGGAAATGGCTCAAATGATTTGTATCAAATTTTATATTAAATCAGATTTTGCTTCTTAAACTTATCTGTATAGATGCCTTTCCTGGAAAAAAGCGATTTTACAAACACGCACACAAAACCATCTTTTATAATTGTTACATGAAGTAGTAGTAAGTAGGAATTGTGGTAGGAAAAACCTAAAGGACGCGAGTGTTGGGGGTTCGAGTCGCGGTTTTCGCTTTATTTTTTTTACTTATATTTAATATTTTTGCTTTTTAAGTTTATCTATATAGGTATCTTCCATGAAAACACGCGATTTTACGCACGCACGCACACACACACACACAAAAACATTTTTATAACTCTAACTATTAGAGCCTTTTTCTATCTGCTTTCGTGCTGACAGTGTTGTGTAGAGCCATCTTGGATCCGATTTCACCACGATAAAACTGAGTGTAATTTCAAAAATAGAAGTAAAGATAGATTAACTATGAAAAGAATGCTATAATATAGCAGATTGTTTCGAATAACATATTAAACAAAGTGCATTCATGATTTTTTTTTAAATTTAAATGACCAGTTCATACGTAGGTAAGATTGAAAAATATTTGTTTATAATTAGTATTCTGAAAACGATTAGGTGTTACCAAAAGTGGCGTTACACCGGTAAAAATCTCATAATTAAATAAAAAATATAGGCTTTAAATAGCTATCAAAGGACTAGCTATTCAAAAAAAAAAAAAATTCTTATGCGTGTGTACTATACGTAAAAGAAGCTAAATACAGTCAAAGAAAATAAAAAAAATAAAAAAAAAACAGAAAAGAAAGAAAAAAGCCGGAACAAAAAATAAAGAAGTAGGCATTAATAGAAAAAAGTAGAGAAGGTCTAGATGGCTCAAGCAGAAGGACCTACAGAACATTCCATAGTAACAGTATCATTGAAACATAATTAGTAAATAATAAAATTTACTAAAAATAGGCAATTTAAACTTTGAAAATGGAAAAATAAAAGTAAAATTTAAAAAAATTAAAGCAAAAAAAATATTGATAAATAAATAAAAAAATTAAATAAATGAAAAAATTTAATAAATTAAAAAATTGGCAAATAAAAGAAAATAAATAAATAAAAATAAATATATACATTTTCTCAGTCTAAAGTAGAGTCTATGATCAGGAACAAAAGTCTAGATAAAAAGTATTTTTTTTCTTATGCTCACAAAATACTGTCCACTTTCAACAATGCTTGACTTTCTCTATGCATATTTTAAGGGCTCAGACAATGGTAGAGACCCGTTTAAAGTTTACAACTGTTAAAAAAAGCATTAACACTTAAATTATTAAGAGGAATGCAAAATTGCTTTACCACAAGGTATAACCAACAAAATTCCCTTTTTAATTTGTAGTAAAATGATATCATTAGTATGTGATTCGTAACTAAATATTTTCTCCAAAAAAAATACAATTTTACAAAAAGAAAAAAAAATCCCATAGAAGCCAAGCCTTGCTAATTTACCTGCTTAACATCCAATCAATTAAAAAGACTGGAAACAAATAAGTCCAAGTAAAATCCATGCAATTGAAGGAACTTCACTTCCTTGCCAAGGCCTGAACAATAGCACTCAGTGAAGTCTTTATTGTGCTTTATCCAATAAAAGCGCCATTCATGATAATAAGCAGGGAGGTAAGATCAAAAGGTTAGACCCAGATCGGAAACAGAACACAAGTCCAGTTTCAGTTTCATATAATAAAAGTTCAATGAGTTCACAATGTCTAAAAAGGATTCCGCGTTGAAAGGCTATCGCTGTCGTGCAACCAAATTACCATCATAAACGGAACGACGTCTTTGTCAGGAGACGATTGCATTCGGCTGGCAGACAATGGAAAGTGGCAGATTACCATCAGGATCAAGGGTTTGCTTTTAATTGATTATGATTTAAATGTCTATTATTCCTCGGATGGTTCAGTTCAGAGAATGCGTTCAAATGAACTGAGCGAGATAGGATCGGATTTGATTGAGTAAAGATTGCTTGCTGCTGGAATGAAAGTTCTGGGCTGTCTCTTTGATTCGTTTGTGCCTTGAGGTATTGTGCTAGAAAGATAAGGCGATTGTGGAATTGTATTACGAGCGTGCTTGTTAATGCTGCCTTATCTTGGGCCATTATTCGTTTGTTTGCCAATTTTTTTGCTTTCGACACTTTTTTTTATTTTTACAAGGTGCTCCAAAAAAGATGTACAGTACACTCCCGATTATCCGCGGAATTGGGTGGGGCGGCCGCCGCGGATAACAAAAATCGCGGATAATCCGAAAAAAGCTAAAAACGGGTATAGCAAAAAAGAAAACAGTCATTCCAACTTTGAAAAATCGTTTTATGTACAATAAAAAGTAAAATAAACGGCAGGAAATGTTTAACTAACGCTTAATATTTTAGTATATCACTCAAAACGAACCTAAAATGCATTTTGTTAATGAGAACAGAAAAGTGCTTTGAACTTACGAGAGGCGTCAAGAATACACAGAAAAATTAATACATATGTACTGTTTTAATACTGTAATGTATTATGTAATTACAAAAGCATAACTGTAAAACTGCACCTTTTTGAAAAAATCAGTCAAAAAAAAAAAAAAAAAAAACTTTGTGCGGCCAGCGCGGATAATCCGCACCGCGGATAACCCACCCGCGGATAATCGGGAGTCTACTGTATATGTCCTTTGAATGGCTACTAGACTAAAATTTTATTACTCATTTAACGCATTAATCGCTCCGTGAGATAAATGCTTCTCACAGGTAATATATTCTTCATTCCGTATGTGTCACAACATGTGATTCATGTGAGATGTTTTGTTTTTGTATCCATAGTTCACTGAGGATTCATACTGGCCATGTAAACCCATAATTAGTAGGAAAATGTGGTCTCACGAACGAATTAAATTGGTTAGGCTTATGTTTATGATACATTTGAAATTTTTTTTACTAATACCTTATAGACATCTGTCGATCTATTTGATGATGACTCGTTAAATATGAACTTGCATTCATTAATGGAATCCTATAACTCATCATTTTCTTCATCGGATAGCATATCCCCTCTTGTCTCTCCTTAAAATTTATATATAAAATTATATGTTGAACTAAAATTTGTATATGAACACTTTCATATTATATTGCTTTATTCTTTGGAGAGGAGGATGCCAGCTCAGGTACCTTCATCGTCATCTGGTTGAGTTTCAAAATTATGAGGTGAGTTCGAAAATAGTCCTAGAGTTGCTTTAAAAGAGACGTAAATATAACGAAACTAAACTAAACTCATGCTAACATAATGTAATTACATAAACAAAAAGACCAGACACATTCGCATTTTGAATCATATATGTTTCATCCATTCTGTTTAATTGTTTTGATCTTGGAGACCATTCTCTAATTTTTCTCCAGTCGCAGGATTTATCTACTGTTTCAAGAAATTGACTGGCTGAATTTACTAAGAAGGGATTTGGAAATATCAACTGCCGTGATATCACAACATAAATAGAATAAGTGAATCCAAGAGTTTAGCATTTTATATCCAAATAAGAATTTGTTAAGATTGTTATCCTATAGAAAGACCAATCAATGAAAGCTGGAGGCACAATTTCATTGTCTTTGATGATGTCTTGAAATTCACCTAACAATTTCCTACAGCATTTTTTAACGTTCTAGAGAATATCTTCAATAAGTTCTCGCAGCTCTAGCAGTGAAACATTCTTGGAATCATTGGATGACATATTGAAGCATATTAAGAACGGACTTAAAATATCATCATATCGTGGAAAATTTATAATTATTTCGCACATTTAACAGGATAAATTAATTAAAAATTAATATATTTACATATACCGTCACCATATCATGAAATGAACAATTCATCGTATAACGTTTAATATTAAATATCCAAAAATGAATTTGTTAAGACCATTTTCCACTCATTGCACCGTTCCAAAAATCTAATGAAATTTACAAGTAGAAATTCATTTTCTTTGGTGAAATCATGAAATTTACTTAACAATTTCCTGCTGCAGATTTTCTTAGACATTGAGGTGGAAATATTTAAATAACTTTGCAATTCCATCATCATTAACAACAACAACAACAAAAACTGTTATGGAATTTAATGACTAAATAATGAAGCACATTTTTTCCCGATGTCAGAAATTATCTATTATTTCTTAAAAGTCGACTGAATGAATTTATTAAAAATTGATTTGGAAGCATAACCGGCATAATATCACAGAATGAACAAATAAAATAAAGTAAACAGTTTAGAATTAAATGTCCAAAAATGAATTTGTGGAAAGTCTGTTTGTCCCATTCATCGTAACAAGTCAGAAAAACCACAGAAAGCCACAAGTAGAATTTTATTTTTTGAGAGTCTTAAAGTTAATTGATGTGCGAGTAATGAAGAAAATGTCGCGAGGAAGCAAAGAACAATCTGGGTCAGCTTAATTATTATTTCACAAAATCGACTGGATGAATTTATTGAAATGTGTTCTGCAAATATTCGATGTTTCAAAATTATAATTCAAATAAATAAAATAAAACAAAACAAACAATTTTGTCTGAATGGCCAAAAACGAGTGTGTTCAGACTATTTATTCTTTCATTGCATGACAACAGGAGGACTAATGAAAACTGTAAATGCTTTCTTTGATGAGGTTTTAAAATATATTTAAAGACTACTTATTGCAGATTTTCTAAAAGTTGAATTCAGAAATCTTTAAGAAAATCCCTCTATTCCATTCACAAAATATTCCTAAAATCCATTGTTACAGCTTTGGAAAATTTACCTACTTTTACAAAAGCTGATTAGATAAATTAATTAAAAATTATCTAATGAATATGCATCGCCATCATAGTTTGAAATTAATTAATTTATAGAATTAAACACTTTAATAATAAATCCCTCCAATCCCCTCCCTTAAATTTGTTTTTAAGTTTTTATTTCTGTTCATCATACCACGCAAGAAAGATGTATGGAAGCTTCTAAACTTTTTTTTTTCTTTGATAAAATCATAAAATTAAAGTAAGAACTTAATTCAGATAAACACTTGATAAATTTATTGAAAAGTGATCTGTAAACATTCAATATTTCAAAATAACAATTCAAGAAAAAGCAATATTTAGTTTTAAACAGTTATAAACGAATTCGTTAATGCTATTTTCTCACTTATCCTACCACGGCAGAAAGACTAATGAAAGCTGATGCTTTCATTTTCTTAGACGAAGTCTTAAAATTCACCTAACAACTTCCTACTGAAGATTTTTTAAGCGCTTGAGGCGGAAGACTTTAAAAAAACCAACCCCGCGATTCCATACATAAAATATCTCTAGTACCGAATGGATGAATGATGAAACAAATTTTCCCTTTGCCGGGGAACATCTCTGGGGAATTTAACTATTTCTCAAAAGTCGATTAGTTGAATTTATTGGAATTTATAGATGATCATCCGTTGCTATGATGCCCTAAAATGAACCAATGAAATAAAATAAACAATTTAGTATTAAATATCAAAAAATTAATTTGTCAAAATTTTCCTCCCCCCTCCCCTTACTTTACCACGTCAGAAAGACTAATGAAAACCAAAAGCACACTTTCATTTTCTTCGATGAAATCTTAAAATTCATCTAACAATTTCCTACTGCTGACTTTTTAAATGCTTGCGGCAGAACATTTTAAGAAAACCAGAGACATGATTCCATCCATAAAATATCTCCAGTATCGAATGGATAAAGAATGAAAAAAATTTCTCTATGTCGATGAGCAGATAAAAAAAATTTCTCTATGTCGATGAGCAGATAAAAAAAATTCCTCCATAGTCGATTGGATGAATTTATAGAAATTAATCGATCAGCATACATTGCAGTGATGTCATAAAATGAATATATCAAATGAAATAAATATTTTAGCATTAAATGCCCAAAAATTAATTTTCCAAAATTATTTCCCCCCTTATTTTACCACGCAAGAAAGACTAATTACAGGTACAAGTATAATTTCATTTTCTTTGATGAAGTCTAAAAAATCACCTAATTTGTACAATTTCATTTTCTTTGATGAAGTCTAAAAATTCACCTAATTTGTACAATTTCATTTTCTTTGATGAAGTCTAAGAATTCACCTAATTTGTACAATTTCATTTTCTTTGATGAAGTCTAAAAATTCACCTAATTTGTACAATTTCATTTTCTTTGATGAAGTCTAAGAATTCACCTAATTTGTACAATTTCATTTTCTTTGATGAAGTCTAAGAATTCACCTAATTTGTACAATTTCATTTTCTTTGATGAAGTCTAAGAATTCACCTAATTTGTACAATTTCATTTTCTTTGATGAAGTCTAAAAATTCACCTAATTTGTACAATTTCATTTTCTTTGATGAAGTCTAAGAATTCACCTAATTTGTACAATTTCATTTTCTTTGATGAAGTCTAAGAATTCACCTAATTTGTACAATTTCATTTTCTTTGATGAAGTCTAAAAATTCACCTAATTTGTACAATTTCATTTTCTTTGATGAAGTCTAAGAATTCACCTAATTTGTACAATTTCATTTTCTTTGATGAAGTCTAAGAATTCACCTAATTTGTACAATTTCATTTTCTTTGATGAAGTCTAAGAATTCACCTAATTTGTACAATTTCATTTTCTTTGATGAAGTCTAAAAATTCACCTAATTTGTACAATTTCATTTTCTTTGATGAAGTCTAAAAATTCACCTAATTTGTACAATTTCATTTTCTTTGATAAAGTCTAAAAATTCACCTAACAACTTCCTGCAGCATATTTTTTAAACGTTTAAGGTGGAAGACTTTAAGAAATCCCCACGATTCCATCAATAAAATATTTTTAATAACGTATGGAGGAATAATGAAAAAAATTTCCTTTTCACGGGGTGCATCTTTGGGGAATTTATTTATTATTTCTCAAAAATCGATTGGAATGAATTTATTGACTTTTATCGATGCTATGATAATGAGCAAATCAAATGAATCAAACTGTTTTGTATTAAATTCCAAAAAATTAATTTGTCAAAACTAGTTTCCCTCTCATCTTACAAAGCTACGAAGACTAATGAAAGTCACAAGTACAATTTCATTTTCTTTGATGAAGTCTTAAAATTCACCTAACAACTTCCTGCAGCAGATTTTTTTTTTAAACGTTTGAGGTGGAAGACTTTAAGAAACCCCCGCGTTTCCATCAATAAAACATCCCTGGAATCCAATGGTTGAATAATGAAGCAAATATTCCCTTGGTTGGAGTGAGCTCTCCATGCCCGAGATGATTAAAAGTGGGGGGCGAACCATACATCATGGAGTTTCTTGCCGAGAAATCGACATATTCGATTCTGTTTAGCTTCGCACGGAATAGAAATGGTAGTCCGCAGAATTTCGACACAACTTTTATAATAAATGGATTTTGAGGGGGTTTTCCTTGCTTCTGTTTTTGGATGTACTGCTCCATCAGACGAGCTCCAGAACTTGCATGGCGCAATCATTGATCACTTTCTGGAAGTAATGTGTCAAGATTTTTGCATTTTTCCCGTTGGTCTTAACCTGAATTTTTTGTTGTTGTTAAATTTTGGGTTTCTGACTTAAATGATCGTTTTAATATCGGTTTCCTTTATTCCAAGTTTCATGCTATTAAAGTTTCTGGAAAAGGAATTTGCTGTAGTAAATTTACTTTTTATTCCATTTATGTTAGGTTGGGACTTTAAAACGTTGATAGATATTTCTTCTTCTTTTTCTTCTTCTTGGAGAAGAGTTACACAAAAGGAAGTCTTGTCCAAAAGTTGCAAATTTTATGGTTAGTTTGTTTTAAAAGTAAAATTATTGGGATGTTTATGTCGGATCTTGCTAGGAAACAGATAAAAAGTATTTGACCTTTCAGCCTTTTCTACGTTTAGATAAACATAGCACCGTAGTAAATCGTCTTACAAGGAAAGTTTTATGGCTTTGTTACAAATTGTAATTACTGACGACATGGCTTTGAGAAATAAGTTCTAACATTTTTATGTTGGAGCATTTCGTTGTAAGCGAATTTGGGCCCTTGGCATAGAATGATTATTTTTGCCCCCGTACTCCTAAATAGTTTAATAAAGCAACTGGCATTTACGACGTAACGTTATATTTCCAACCCTTTATCATATAAGAAATGACATAAATTCTCTAATGTATGCTATATGGAGTTAAATGAAAATACTTTCATTGTCTATTCTGAGATTTTTTAATCATAATCATTGAGTGCAATGATATTAAATACATTTTTTGTGTGTGTGCGTATAGAAGGTACTACAAAGGATGTTCCTGAAAGTCCATCTATCCCACATAAATTTCAGAATGGCGACAGCTATTGCCCAAAACATGGTGTCGAGATATGGTAAAATGAGCAGACGCATTATGATGGGATTGTTTACAGCGCCACTTTTCAATAAACCATGGAATTAGTGTTTATGTCTCGCGAACAGCACAATGCACGGGAGAAAAGTCATTTACAAAGTTGTAGAAAGTGTTCTATCTAGCACGAAAAGATGTCTTGAACACAATAATGCTAAGAACAAAATTGAATGTATAAAGCGCGAATTTGTTGAGTCTTTTGAACTTTAAATGACATCCCGATCACGGAGCGCATTTTGAACCCTGAAATAAAAAGTATCTACTGATAACTAATTGTTGTGTTTTATTTCTAATGCTTTTCTGGCATAAGAGTACTGGAAATCGCTACCACACAAATGCGGATTTTATAAGTTTTGTTCTTAGCATTATTGCGTTGAAGGTGTCTTTTTGTAGTAAAACAAAGACAATATACAATTTTATAACTAACTCATGTCCCGTTTTTTATACCGTTTTTTATTTAAGAGCTTTAACTCTATTGCTTACCACCAGGTGACACTGAAAATGATCTACTGAGTAGCGCAAGGCCATTTTGCAGTACTTAGACACCAAGTTTGTGGCTATAACTGTTGTCGTTTTCAAGTTAATGCGCGATAGAAAGATTGTAATGGGCACATGTATAATGTAGTGTAAATTTGACTAATATAGACGAATGGGCCCTAACGCATTATAATATTATGATGTTTCGGATTAGAGGTCCGAACCTTCTTTGATTTTTTTTTGTGCATATAAATTTAAAGGAAGGGTGATATTAAAATTTTCAACAATTTCGACCTAGAGATTTTAATGAAATTCCTCGATTGTGGCCTCTTTCTTCCCCTTCTTTTTCAAAACAAATATTTTAGGAACAATGAACTGAAAGCACGATGATTTAAAATAACTTAACAAGGTACACCTATAAAATTTTGCATTCGGTCTTTAAATGAGAATTATAAATTTTTCACAAATTTTGGAAGACATCTTACCATGGAAGTTTGTCTGTCTGTCCATATTTGTGCTTGTAAATAGGATAACTCTGAAACGAAACAAGTTAGATGGATGAATTTTGGCTAATGATTTTTTCGCATTAGTTGTAGATTTGTATTAATGCATTTGGAATAAATCCACCTAAAAGCATGTTACGTATCTATCTATGTAATCATGGGGATAATGTAAAAATGATGATTCAAAAAAATATAACCATAAAAGAATATCAAAAAGTATAAATTGGACTCCCCAAAATTTTTGCGCGTACTCTCTAATGAACTTATAGTGTCAGAGAAAGCCTTACATGGCATTGGTGAACAATAGTTACGAAGTATTAACATTTGGCGTGAATTTAGCATTTTTATTGAATCTATCGTGTGATCCTTGGCGAGTTATTTGGCGATTAATTCCTGACAGGTGATTAATAGCATCCGAAAAACGAATTTATGTTTTAAATTCATTTTTCCCAACCGATTTACACAAAAATTGGACGCAAAGCTGTAATTGTAATTACAAAATCACATACCAAATTTCATGTATTTAAGTCATCGCATCTTTGAGTTATTGCATTTACATGTATCTAAAATTACAGACCGACAGACTGTCAACCCCTTGCTGGATTTGGCTCAAAACTTGACAAGTTTTTACACTATAAATGTTAATTCTGTCTATCGAATTTTATTTATCTAGCTCTCTTCGTTTAGTAGTTATCGTGTTAAATTATATTCGAACAGCTGGACAGACAGACTTCCTCTGAGCGGATTTTGCTCACAATTTGACAGAAATCTATAAATTTAATATAAAGACCGTATACAAATTTCATCCACATTGAGCAAAGCATTTTTTAGTTGTCTTTGCCGCAGACAGATGGACATTTTCCAAAAGCATGCTTTTTGAACTAAAGGAAATTTAAAAGGTCGTCAAAGTTTCGAGTTCGAATTTTTTGACGATTATTATATTTTATTTACACTACGTATACTAGAAAGTAAAAAGCAATACGAGTGAAATTTGGCATGTGCTTTTTGTTTACATAAAATGTTTAGAATAATGAAAATTTTGGAATTAAAAAAAAAACCCCTTAATTTTGAGTCTCTACATGACGTTTATAGTTATGGCGTTTATAGCTTCTATATTGCTTAGATTTCTTCGAATAAACCTTTTAAAATATCCTATTAAACTTCTGCGAAATGAATCGGCGAAAATCATTTTAATATTTCATTCATCAAAACTTCAGAACCGTGGAAACCTTCTAAATACCATAATTCATTTCCGATTCTCTCATTCACACCGGGCATTCATAGACTCGCTGCGAATGGCAACGGCATCGAATTTCCACTTTGAATTCTAAAATAAATAACTCCTATCATTCTTAGCTTTACCCTTGTGGCAACAATGACGCAGACGAATAATACATTGTTAACTGACCTCCGCATTCGACTTCAACCCCCTTCCCCTTCTTCCCTAAAAAGGCAAAGTAGCAGCATAATGTGGTTTTGAAACTGAATCCTGAAATGTGTTCTGGCTCCTAAGAGGAAATCTGAATTTGGAATTTCAGCGAGCAGACGACTTTGAGTTTCCCTACTCTAATTATTTAATTGAAGTCGTTTTAGGGAAGGAAATGCGAGTCAATAATCATTTCCAAGCATTTGACGTATGGCTAACTGTAATTAAAGCACTAGGGGGAAATAGGAGATGATTAATAAGGTGAAAATGTCACTTTTCCGCATTTATTAGCGGAAGTAGATATACCTTCGAATTCGCGCGGTTCGAAAGCCTCTTAAATCAAATGATTTTGAATTCGTCCTCCGCCCCCCCCCCTTTAGAGGGGAAGTGAGGTAAATGTACTAAATAGGGTCGATCTGCCGTGATTTATGGGAAGACGAGTCTCGGAAACATGACTAGATGGTTTGGCGATCTAGTTTTTCCAGTTGCTATTAATCTAACAACGATAAATTAATCGAAATCGGTCAGCATACAATGAATGGATATTCCAATAATTACAGTTCTTTTCCTCTGGTTGGAGTTTGTTGGCTATTAATGCTGTTCTATAATTACACTTCCGTACCGAGACGCTTCCGTACAAGTGGTAATAACGAACACGTCAGCTTTCATTACGATAATGATTCATAAAATTCATTAGATAACGAATTACGTTAGGAATCGTATTAAAAGCAGCAAGCGTAGCAACCAATGCGTAGTTTAAAAAGAGCCATTAGGTATCAATTCATGCAAAAAATGTTAATTTTAACAGTACAGTTAATGTCTTAAACAATAGCACAGAATGTACAATAAATACGGTATTAAAGGTTAGACGATTATTTATTAATATTAAAGAACATAATTTTTAATTTCTACTGATTATAAAGGTGAATGTTTATGTGTGTGAGGTGAACATTTGATTTACCGCTATCAAATTTCATGCAGGTATACACTAGAAATGGGAATATGCAAATAAGATTTCTTTAAAATTTTAATTAATTAAAGTATCAAGTAACACTTTGACGTTTCACTTTTAACAACAAATATACAGTAAAAAATATAATTTTTACGTAATTTTATAACTTAAATAGTGGGAATGGTCTAACAAACTCTTCAGTAAAGTTCTTACCTCCCTTCCTTCGCATAAAATTTTGGATTTTAAATAAGACTACGAATAATTTACAATCTGCTGAATTACTGGAATTTGAATCGAAAATTTCTAGATTCTGTTGCGATAAGGTATATTCTGAAGATCTTTCTGCCTGCCGATTGAAATCCAAATTTGATATGAAACTGTAGTTCTGGTCACAAGATAACACACCAAATTTCGATGACTTAACCCTGGATTGGGGAGGGGAAAATTTATGACTTAACTGGGGAGATGCGGTCTACGAGACCGCATTTTCTTTACACTCAAATTAAATTTTCTGATTACAGTTTTGTTATGAAAATCTGCCAATACATTCTCCGAATATTTTTCTCGATATATAAACATGTTTTATAAACTTTTCAAAATATATTATGATTGAAAAAAGTAATTGCGTTGGAACATACATTTTCTTCTCAAATTACATGTTTACAAATAATATTCTTGAAAAAAAAAAAAAACATATTACTTTTTACTTTTACAATCACATTTATTTTTCCAGTACACAATACATGGAAACAATAAAAAAAAATAAAACACAATAAAAACAATAAAATGGAACATTCAGCAATTATATAAAAAAATAAATAAAACAATTGGCAATGAGTAAAATGGACCCTTTTTTTTAACGGCATCATTTCTACGCAGCAACTTGTGAGCATTTGTAGCACGGTTTTTGAGGTCATTTAAACATTGAGGTTAAGTACTAGTATAAAAATCAGCCAGTAAATTCTGTAGATATTTTTCTTGGTATATTAATACATTTTAGAAATTTTTCAAAATTCATTTTCTCTAAAAAAATTAAAAATATTTGAACATACATATCAGAATCAGTCGAATGCGAACTATCATCGAAAAAATCTTCTGTACAATTATCTTCATGACTCAAATCACTTTCTGCTTCATTTAAAAGTTTTTGGAGCCCTGCTTCACAATGAGTATCAGTTGGTTGGATGATATTTCGAGAGCAAAGTTCTAGAGCAATCTGCTAAGCCTCGGATAATACTGGAACACTAAAAGGAAAGCGCGGTCTCACAGACGTCGCGCAAGGAAATAACTGAAATATTTAAAAAAAGCATCTGCTGAAACCGGTTGAAAAAGTGCCCGCGTATGTGAAGGTCATGAAACAAGAAGTTACAGGATCAATCCACTCGATTGAGCTGAAAATAGAATAAGAGTGACTGAAAATCCATCCTTAGGGGTCTGAGATACCGCATTACCCAGTTAAGACTTAAATCATTGCGTTTATGAGTTATTGCGGTACATGCATGAGGTAATGCAGATCGACAGATGGCCAACTGCATGATAGTTTTGGTTCAAAATTTCATAAGTATCTCTATTTTAGATGCTTTCCCCTGCTGATGAAACGCGGGTAGGATGGCTCTAGTGCTGTCCTCGTAGTGTGATTATGATTAATATTGGATGCGTACATTCACATGTCTCATTCATGATTGTTAATTAGCGATATGTGGATTGAAGTACTCTCCCAGCACTTGAGTAATGCCTACATACCTCCAGTTTTTTCTTTTTTTTTGGGGGGGGAGAGTCACTTCATCCACATCGGCATTCGGGGGACCACAAATATGGGTTGAGAACTTGTCTAATAAGTAAACAGGATCTCACTTGCTTAGTGAGTGTGATAGTGTGGGTTCGAATTACCATCGCTCCAATAAGGTGTCGTAATTCTTAAGTGAGGACTGTGCTGTACACACTAGGGCTGTGGCGGCTCGTAATTCAGACCACCCTGTATACATTAGCAGGGCGAAGATAGCTCATTTATGTTTACTCCTTATTCCGTCAGTTCATAATTTTTCTTACATCTTCAAGAAAATGGCGGAAAAAAATGTCGCTAATGCATTCTGTCACACTGTGTGGTGGTATATACCTAATATTCAAACGGCTTTCAAAAATTTATTGCACTAATTTCTTTGTCGCTATTCACTTCCCTGTCACAGGCTTCACATGTGCTCTCAATTTCAAAAATTATGAAATACCATCAAATATAACTTTGATAAATTTTAAAGCAGGAAAATAACTAAACTGTCTTTCATATCCAAAACTGTTTGTAGGATCGGGTTAAGCGTAGTGCGGAACACTTAAGACCCGTTCCAATGACCTTTGCGAGTCTGGAGACAGGCACACTTTCCCCTCTTTCTTTTCTCTTGCGGTTTTCCGGGGTTTCTGTTTAGTTTACCGACAACTTGCGGGAAACTGCGGACTGACATCTACAGGTGAAGATGATCATACAAGAATCAGTTGGCAAATTTATGACCAAATCCGTAAGGCCACAAGTCGTCGGAACGCGGCTTTAGACAGTGCAAGATTCGAGGACCCCTTTTAATTTCTTTAGCTTCCTACTCCTATATTTATTATTTTTAACATAATATTTCTTTAAGTAGTGTAATTTTCAATCCTCCCTCCATCTTTTTTCTGTTTCAGCTTCCAGAATCTCCTTTATAATGATTTTAATTTATTTTTAATATAATATTTCTTGGGACGGGGCCATAAAGCAATGTAATAATCGCCCCCCCTCGCCTTTCCCTTTTTCAGTTTCCACAATCCTCTGTTTTTTAATTGATTTTAATTTAATTCTAATCTAGTTTTTTCCTAGTACTGGGTCCTTAGGCAATATAATATCCGGGGGCCCTCTTTCCTTTCTTCAGCGTTTTATATATTTCCTATTTTTCGGTGATTTTAATTTATTTTTGATATATTTCTTATTACAGGGCCTTTAAGCGATGCAAGAATCAGTGGCCCTCTCTTTTTCAGGTTCCGAAGTCTCCCATTTCTTAATGGTTTTATTTTTAATGTGATATTTAATGGTACGGGCTCTTAGTCAGTGATAAGATTCAGGAGCCTTTGCCAACTTCAGCTTCCAAAATCTTCTATTTTGTAATGATTTTAATTTATTTGCTATATAATTCCTGGCGCCGAGCCCTTGGGAAGTTTAAGATTCGGGGGCCATCTTTATCTTCTTCAGCTTCCAAAATCTTCTATTTTTTTTATTGATTTTAATTTTTTGCTAATATATTCATCTTGTAAGTGTCAAATATTATGACAATGTTAACCATTTCAATACTAGTTATTTTCTTTTCCAGTATTAAGATAATTTAGCGCTCTAATGGGTCAAATAAAGTATAAATAGCTGCAGTATAAATAAAGTATATATTCTGCTAAAATAAAAAGAAAAATTAACTATAGGTGCAAATTTGGAGATGGGACATACGTATCTGAGTGGTCTTTTTGAAAGGAAGACGTGTCCTATTGGGTTTGAGGTGACCATATAAAATACACTGGATATGGGGAAAAATTGCACTAACATATGAATGTAATCACATAACACTATTGCAATATGCAGTTCAATAAATTCTCCACTTACTTATCTCTTTGGGTGATTTAAAAATATCAGCGGGATGTATATGTCCCGGTGGGGCCCAAAGGGTTAAACAAGAAAACTTTTAATTGCAAGTCATGTTCAAGAGAATTAACTTCAATCTGTAACTTATAACAGAAAATTCACAAGTAATTTTTTTTAAGTAATCAAACAATTAAAAAACTCTTTTTAACACTTCTAACTACGCTATACAAAATTTTGTTAGAGTTATTAAGTTGGAACCAGTTTGTCCACAGTGGAGAAAAAACATCAAATTAAAACAATAGTGAGTGTATTGCGATTTTCTAATGAACTGCCCGGTTTTAAATATACTATTTTTAATCTACACAAACACAGCTACACTACAACATTTAAAAACACACATAGACAATTAGGCTAAAGAATACAGTATGGTGGAGGGATTCCACAGTTTCCAGCCGAAAGCAGTCGGCGTTAGCGCAAGGGTTACGCATGGGAAAAAGTCGACCTGAGGATGCAGGTCTCCCGTTCAACTGCTTGCTTGTCTGTAAACGCCACAAAGGGCTTCTGTAAAATGCCACAAGGGGGCGCTCTCTGCTCAAGGGGAGAAAGAGGTGCCACAAAATCGATTTTGAGTGTGAAACAAAATATCCTTAGAATAATACTCTGAAATTTAAGCGATACTTAATTTCAATGACAGATTTCCTACTAAGCAACTGCCTTATGCCAACAGGCAGTTGAAAATTGAGGGGATCTGAGAGGGAGGTGGGAGGGGTCAAGTAAAGTCCATCAAAATATTTTCCAAATTGCCAAATAAAGATTTTGAAAAAAAAAAAAATGCACATTTTATTAATGATAAAATATTAGGATATTAGGATACTTTTTCAGACATAATTGGTGATTTTCATATTAAGTTCAATTGATTATTGAAATTTTATACAACCAAACATCTGCTTCTGTGAAACTGTGCACAAATATGGATTCCGGTAACACTATAACATTATAAATAAATAAAAACCAATATTTTATTAACAAAATTAATAAAATAAAGATATATTAATCCAAACTAAATCATTAACATATTAAAAATGTGCTGAAACGTGAAACTAAATCATCCACCTTATTCACCGAGAACCCAAGGGCCGCAGTGGTCTGGTGGTGAGGTCCCGGCTTCGGAACGAGGAGGTTTCAGGTTTGACAGCCGATTCCACTGAAAACCGTCGTGTAAGCGGGTCTGATACATGTTAAATCGTAGGGCCAAACGTTGAAAGGTTGGAGAGCGGTGGCCAGCTCAGGTGTTATCTTCGTCCTTTGATCGCGGTTCATCTGACCGCCCTAGCGTTGTTTTAAAACGGTGTGCCCTAGAAAATTGCTATTTGAAATTAACAAGTTCCACTATATAATGCCTATAAATGAAGCAAAATTTCAAATTCATATTACGCTGAACACAATGTGCTTAAAATCTCTAAGGTACTCCTGCTCAACCCCAAATTGAGGGGCCTTTTTAACTATTAATTACTTTGACTATCTGATGCCCCTGATTGTATGGATTTCAATCATTAACTCCTTTTTTCCCCCAATACCTTGAACAAAGGAAAAAAAGCAATCTGAGCTTTGAGGGGGGTGGAGAATGAGAAGCCCCTCCAAAATGATTGGAAAAACAAAAGTAACCGAATGCCCCGACTTCCCTATTTACACCAACACCACTGTCCAAACAGAATGTTGCCAATCCGCATTCAAAAGTAATCAGGAGGCTACTGAATACATCCATCTAAAATTGAGTGACTCTTTTTTTATTTCCCCGACTATGATACAACCCTCCTCCCCCCCTACCTTCCACTTCTTTTTTTCAGGGAGGCCGGTCTTTGAAAGTAAACTCTGCCGGATCTTTGGGAACTGGATACTGTTCGTCTATTAACGTCAAGCAGTAATAGCGCGGCGTTGAGTAAATGAATTATTTAAGGGTTCCCGTCTTGATGCTGAGGGCAAGGCCCCAGAAAGGGCCTCCTCTCCTCTTGGAAGTTCTGACCTAGATTTTGGTGGGTTCTTAAGTGCGTTTTTCTTTTGAGGAACTGCTCGATATTTTTTTATATTTTTTTATTATCAATGGCATAGCTGGAAGCAGTTATGTGAGTGAGAGCTAACTTTAAAAAAACATATTTTTAAATACAGCAGTTTTCTTTTTTTCCATTGGGATTTATTACGACGGCGGGTTAAATTTAGTTCTGCTTTTATACTTCCTCATTAGTAATATAACAGTGAGAATTAAAATGATATTTAAAAATTTATCAAATAATTAATCACCTCTAGTCTAATTAATGATCTAAATTCACCGAGAATCTGCTGATTCAGGGGAGAATGGGTTTAGTTTCTATTGTATCTCTAATGCAAAACGTTCATGATTTCATTCAATAATATTCATGATTTTCGCAGCGAATTATTTCAAAGTATCAAATTCTGAGAGGTATTCAAGAATCAAATTGTGAGAGGCATAAAAGTCGTGTTGTTTTAATATCCTTACACTTGTTCCGTATATTGAGTACAAGAACTTTGGAATCAAGTGACATGATATTGTACTGTCATTAAGAAGATTACTGTACGAATAATGTATTTCAAATTGACGTGGGTTTTTTTGCTTTAAATTTAATTTTACTTTCTTCTTTTTCATGCAAACAGCACTAATTAATTAGAAGAATTAATAACACTAATTATTTAGCACTAAGTAATTAGCAGAATATTTATTTCTTAGTTTTCAATAATGAAAAAAAATTGATGCGATTAAATATTTGATGAAACAATGAAAGTAGTTTGAATTTCAACGCGATAATGAAATCTGTTGTTAAAAATTCAGCAAAATAAATAAAAAAAATTAATTAATTAATTAATGAAATTAAATTAAATTAAATTAAATAAAAAATAATAATTTTCAAAGATTCTGGAGAAAAAAAAGGTATAGGAATTGCAATAGTGTCATTAAAAATAATTCTCTAAATTTTAAAATAATATAAAAAAAAATTTCTGAATATTTATTTTTATGAGTAATTCCGAAAAAATACGAATTTTTCGTTCAATTTCTAAACCATCTAATATTAATAAAGAAAAATCGTTCCAACATGCGTCCATCATATATTTGTGTGTCCAGCTTGGTATCTTTAGAGCAGTTTATCTTATACAGCGATAATACACATGCAAAAGCACGTGAACATTCCGGACAGTTTTTTTTTAATCCTGCCGTTTTAGTTTTGTAAATTTGGAATATCTGATCATTTAAATAACGATTCAACCATTTTGGAAATTTTTATAATCTGAAAATAATTAGATACGACCACAACCAAATCGATTCGATGTTATTTAACTCAAACTTGTATCTTAAGATAGTCTTGATCATTTTTTACTGAAGATAATGTTACTATTCAGCGTTATCAGTAAGAGAATGAAGCCTTTAATAACAGTCTTCATGTAATTGAAGAAAAATGTAAAAATTACTCAACGCAATCTGTTTTTTGATCCCCCCCCCAAAAAAAAATCTTACTACGATTCATTCATTTTTTCCCCCAGATTCCAAACGATAGGCATTAATTTTATATATGACGTCATATCAGCAATTATAAACAATACTTGCAGCCTTAGGCCATGTTTATTTGATGTGTTATTATGTGAAATCACTTAGCGATTATTGTTCACAATTGAGGATAAGTATTGCTTCTTGCTCAATTTCAGAGCTATTAACGTAGGGGAAAAAAATAATAATAAAAACTGAATTATCAGAGTGTCATAAAAATTCTGAACAATGGCAGAAGATTTATTTTATCGGATATTTTGGCAATAATTATTTTAATTGTAGAATGGATTCAATACATCTGAAATTGAAGTGTTTAAGTTAATTTCTTGCAGCGAATGCGAAAGGTTGTTACTGGTATGATATTTCTTATTAACCATTCAGCATTATATTAAACAGTTATTTATTCTCATATTATTTTTATTTTGGTTTCGATACGATTAATTTTACTTAATTTAATCGTTATTTTATAAAATAACTTAGTTATCGCATTTTTGTTTTGAAATGAAAACGATTTCTGGTTAAAGACATTTATTAAACATTTTTAAAACTTTAACATTTAAACTAAACTAAAAAATAAACTATAACATTTTTAAAACTTTAAACATGAATTTTTATTTGAACGTTTTAACTGGAATCAAATATAACCATTTTATCCGGAGAATTAGTTGGTCACCTAAAGTGAATAGTTATTTTAATAAATAAAAGGATTACAATTAAAAAATTAAGGATTTTGGAATGCAATAATTTTAATAAATAAATAACAGTTTTTATACACAAAAGAAATTAGAAATATATTAATTACAGCAAAAACAAAATTCGAACAATAATAATTTTTTTGAAAATGACAATGTTTTTGCTGATTTTATTTGATCAAATATATTATATAGCAGTAAATGAGAATCTCGAGGCTTAATTTTTTTTTTTTCACATGGCTATTGAGAATATAAGGTAAGAGGATAATTCAAATATAAGGACAGAGGAATATAAGGACAATTCAAATATAAGGAATGAGGAATATAAGGACAATTCAAATATAGAAACAATTATTAGTTTCAGCTTTGAATTATCCAAAATAAGTTTCAATCATAGGTGATTATACAAAAAGAGTTCGACTAGGAAAAAAAAATCGAATTATTGACGAATTCGAATTAAAAATGTTCCAATAAGCCAAATTTTCCTATAATTAAAAATGAAAGGAACAAAATTCTGAAGAATCATTATCAAATTTAAACTCATAATTTTTTTTTTATTTTAGCGTTCATTTGGTTGTCATTTAAAAATTTTAAAGGAAAGGGCATAAAAATAAAACACCAATAAAATAAATTGAGAAAAAGAAAATCATTCCTATCATATAAAATAGAAACTAAAATATAAAAAATTCAAATCCCCGTAATTATTTAGACTATTTTAAAGGTTTAAAAAAGGAAATTGAACATTATTATGTTCAAATTCTTTCAATTCAATTTCATTTCATATTTTCGAAATAAATCTGTTTCATTTGGTTTGCAAAAAAGACCAAAACAAATTTCTTTAACTATCGATTATTGTTGATTTTTGAATTTCGTAAAATAATATAATGTCATAATAGGATTTTAACTATCAGAATAAAAATAAACGAAAATAAAGATTTAAAAAGAACCACATAATTAAAAAAAAAATAAGAAATAAGAAAATTAGAATTAAAATAAAAAGATAAAAGGAATAATAAGATTAGAATTAATATTTAAAGGATTATATAAAATCACCTCCTATTATATAGTAATTTTTAAACATTTTTTAAAGCTGTTTTCTGTTGCATGAAAAGTAATTATTCCAAATAAATTAATTAATTACCCCATTGAAAACATTGATTATGAATTATAAATTTAAATAAACTTATTTACGGGGAAATCAATACGATAAAATATTATAAATGACTTACAAAATATACCATATTATAATATAGATTCCACTTATCATTAATTCAATATGAAATCAACTGTAAATAACAAACAAGTTTACAGTTTCCATTTTAAAAAAATACGACAATACGTCGTCTGCTTAGAATATTTGAAATAAAAATTATTCAATAATTAAGCAAGTTTTAAGATGTTAACTAATCTATAATTCGATGTAAGATACAAAATTTTGCTTGAACTATAAAAAACGTCAGCTTAAAGAATACAAGGAAAATAATTTAAATGAAAAAAAAAAATAATAATGATTTTGCCATAAAAAAAGAATCATCTGCTTAATGACCATTAAAAAGCCAATTTAAATGGAAAAATAATCGTTTGAAAATAAAAATTTGTAATCTTAAAAAGAAATTTGTTCCACATCCAATATGAAATAAATTATAAATAACTAAGAAGTTTACAATTTCCATTTTATTTAAAAAATGAGACAATAGAGATAATCAGTTTAGAAAAAATTTAAATAAAAACATCATTGAATAATTAATCAAGTTCTAAGATATTAATTAACCTATAATTTGAAATAAGATTCTGAATTTTGCTTGATCAATGATAATCGTCAGCTTAAAGAATGTAAGAAAAATATTTTAAATGAAAAGATAATAATAATTTTACCATAAAAAAATTGTCTGCCTAAAAACCATTAAAGAGATAATTTAAATAGAAAAATAATTGGAAAAAAAATCGCGATCTTAAAAAGAAATTTGTTCCAAATCCCATAAGAAATAAATTATAAATACCAAGTAAGTTTACAGTTTCCATTTCTTAAAAAAAAAAATACGACAATAAGAATCATCAGCTTAGAAAATATTAAGAAAATAATTCATATAAAAATTAGTAAATAACTAATAAAATTTTAAGATATTAACTAGTCTATAATTTGATGCAAGATACGAAATTTTGTTTAAACAATAAGAATCGTCAGCTTAATAAATATAAAGAAAATAAATTAAATGAAAAAAATAATAATTTTCCCATAAAAAATAATCGTCTGTCTTGAGATTATTAAAAATCTAATTTAAATGGAAAAAATAATCGTTTGAAAAAGTAAAATCGTGATCTTAAGCAGAAATTTGTTCTTTATCTCAAAAAGAAATTTGTAAAAATAATACCTGATTGATTCGACATAAGATATTCACTAACTAATAATTTGCTGTAAGCTGAACAATTTTGCTTGAAATTTCTCAACTTCTAAAGTTTATTCAATCCATTTTCTGCCAGTATTTTTTTGTGTTTTTACTTAAAATAACACTTTTCGTATTTGAATAATGCAATTTCTTTTTATTTTCATCAAAAATTTCAGATGGTAAATAGTTGTTGAGAACTGCTCTAAAAAGAAATTGACTTGTATATGAACCAAATACTTGATTCTACAGTTTTTATGGATATTAATGATATATAAACGATTTTGACTAAAAATTGTGTTACTGAAATCAAATCAGATTTTTTTGTTAAAAAATGTTTGTGTAATAAATTGATTGTTTAAGCTCAAAAGTTTAATGCGTTTTCAGAAAAAAAAAATTAAATCCGGTTATTTATCATGACATATTTAACTTATAACATTGTAAGTTAATTTATTAATTTAATTAAATTACTAATCAAAAATTACCTGTACATTGTTTAGATTTCACCAAAAGTTAATTTTACAACAATTTTATTACAGGAACAATTAACCGATCATATGTAGTATTTACCATAAGAGGAATTTCGATATTGTCGTAAAGTCTTTCCTTATAATTTTTCACTAAAATTATCTAAAGAATCCTGAAATATGCTGTATTCATTAATTCTTGCGAACTTTTACCTGGAAAAAATGCGATAATTAAATATTGGAGAGCTTATTTAAGTACTGCAAGCTTCTGAATTTATTTTCTGTTCACTCTTTAGAGATTTTACCTAGAACGATGCAGACGTTTCATTTCACTTCAAGTCAATTAAGATTTTTTTTTTTTTTACAATATTTTTCACTTGAAGTAGAAAGGAACTTTCAACCGATATTCTCTAAATATAACATATTGAAGAGAATAAAATTGCTTTCGCCTCATGCAAATTAAATTTTAACAATATCTTTTTACGTTTCCTTTGGATTTCACAAAATTAATACTTAGGTTTTAATTAAAAATTTCTTTAAATAAAAGTAAATTATCTAAAAGAGAAGAGAAGTATTTTAGCCTAAGCCTAAGCAGCATTTAAAAAAAACCCAGTTAAACTCACTTCATTCATTTCCATACTGCTGGTAAAAAAAGAAATATAATTACAAATCTACATCGACTTTTTTAAAACTCTTTTTATGCGTAAAATCAATATTTTTTAATGTATATTTTTCAGTCATGTTTTAATATATTAAATTTAATTTTTTTCATTAAATAATGACATAACTTATTACACAATGTACTAATTTACTTCAATCCTAAATTTAATAATTCATTTAATTCCAAATAACTTAATTCTTTTAGTTCTAACTTAATTATTTCTTTAGTTCTAAATTGATTAAAATGTCAATGTGTTTATGGGACATCGTGTTCATGTATACTGAAATAGACAATATAGATTGTCAAATAATCGACAAATTTAACTAATATATGAACTATATTAAAATATTGCTGTTAATGTGCTAAATTTCGTTTAATTCTAAGCTAACTAATTCATTTTTTTTTAATAATTTAACTAAGCTATTTTGTATTTATGTGAAGTTTTGTATTATGTTATCGGGTTCACATACATAGGAATGAACAAGCCAACAGATTTGATCTAAATTTCTAATCGGTATAATAATAAAATCATATACCGAATTTCATCTATCTAGCTTATTGCAGTTTTGATTTACCATTTTCATGCACACATTTATAAATAGATATATTTTTCTTTTATAAATTACCTCCAAAATTTGAGGAAGAAATCTACAATTTTGTTGATAAAATCGGTATAATAATAAACCATAAAAAACCATATACCAAATCATATTTTGGCATCTTTTTTCGTTACTGAGTCACCGTGCACATTGACGGACAGACAGTCATAATGCCAAACAGATTTCTTGAAAATATAGATATGTCTATACTGAGAAGATTAGTAGAAATATCGAATTCGAATTTTTTGAAGATTATCATTATTTTTTGAAACTATCCATTCCATTTAAATGCAATATTTTTCCTAAGGTATCGATATTCCGTTCTATAGTAAGCCTTTCTATAATAAGCTATAATAATATTTTTAATTATTATAATTTATTTTTATTATTATTTTATTTATTTATTTATTATTATTATTCTTTTATTTATTTATTTATTATTATTATTATTTTATTTATTTATTTATTATTATTATTCTTTTATTTATTTCTTTATTATTATTATTATTTTATTTATTATTTTTAATTATTTAAGCTATAATATATTTCTATAGTTTTATATTTCTGTTCTATAATAAGCCTGTTCTATTCATAAGCCTTTCTAAAATATCATTTTTTTTAAATACAATATTCTTTTCAAAATATCGATACTTTTTTCTTATATATATATATTAATGCAGTATTCTCTTTTATTATCTCAATTCCTTTTTTAAATAAATCTAATATTTTTTCTTTCTATAACATTAATATTCTGTTTGAAGATGTGATACATAAAATATAAGATATTCTGCTTCATTTTTAGACTCTTTGTTAAGAATATCGATTTAAATACAGTATTCTAGGATTTTGTTATTATGTTCTAAAATACCAAATTTCTTTCAACTGGAGCTTTGTTGTGGAGAATATTCTGTTCTAAAATATCAATATTCTGCTGTACGAATCATTTTTTTCTCCATAATATCGATATAAAAATCAGATTTTAAGATTTCATTATTCTGTACGAAAATAGAACAGTCTTGTGTATAAGATATGAATATTACATACTGAAATATTTGTATTCACTTCTGAAATATCCATATTATATTCTAGAATAAGGATTTCTAAGAAATCGCTTCCATTTTTTTAAATACAATATTCACTTCAAGAGTACTGATATTCTTGTCAGACATACCTATTCCTGTTAAATGAAAAATTCTTTTCAGATATTCATCTAAGATATTACTCTTTTTTTAATATAATTTTTCTGGTCTAAAATATGGATAATCTCTACTAACATAACAAATTCCTTTTTGACATAATCTTGTGTATTAAGATATGAATATTTTGTTCTAAGAAATCCGTATTCTTTCGTATATAAAGAATATCAACAATCTCTTGCAAGATATGGATATTCTGTTCCGGAATATCAATATTGTGCTATAAAATACTAAATTCATTTTAAATACAATCTTGCTGCCCGAAACAAATATCTTGTAGTCGAATAGTAGCATTTTGCTTAGAAATGTCAATATTCTCTTCTAAGATATTAATTTAAAAGAATATTTAAGTCTTTTTAATTAAGCTAATAATATAACTGTATAGTCAACTTGAGATAATAGTGTCTACGTTTGCGATCACTACGGATTAAGATCTTGTAGCTTTATCATAATTCTTCATATACTATTTCTGCCGATTCATAAAGTTCTGTATTGTCACACAAAGCTTTCTGTATTAAGAATATCAAAAAATTAGTAGAAGGAAATGGATATTCTGTTCCGGAATATCAATATTGCGCTAAAAAAATACTAAATTCATTTTAAGTTCAATTCTGCGGTCCGACACAAATATCTTTTAGTAAAATGTGGCATTCTGTTTAGAACATCAATATTCTGTTAATAAGATATTAATTTAAAAGAAATATTTGGGCCTATTTAATTAAGCTAATAATGTAACTGTATAGTCAACTTGAGATAATAGTGTCTACGTTTGCAATCACTACGGATTAAGATCTTGTAGCTTTATCATAATTCTTCATATACTATTTCTGCCGATTCATAAAGTTCTGTATTGTCACACAAAGCTTTCTGTATTAAGAATATCAAAAAATTAGTAGAAGGAAATGGATATTCTGTTCCGGAATATCAATATTGTGCTAAAAAAATACTAAATTCATTTTAAGTTCAATTCTGCGGTCCGACACAAATATCTTTTAGTAAAATGTGGCATTCTGTTTAGAACATCAATATTCTGTTAATAAGATATTAATTTAAAAGAAATATTTGGGCCTATTTAATTAAGCTAATAATGTAACTGTATAGTCAACTTGAGATAATAGTGTCTACGTTTGCAATCACTACGGATTAAGATCTTGTAGCTTTATCATAATTCTTCATATACTATTTCTGCCGATTCATAAAGTTCTGTATTGTTACACAAAGCTTTCTGTATTAAGAATATCAAAAAATTAGTTGAAGGAAATGATATTCTGTTCAGGAATATCAATACTGTGCTAAAAAAATACTAAATTCATTTTAAGTTCAATTCTGCGGTCCGACACAAATATCTTTTAGTAAAATGTGGCATTCTGTTTAGAACATCAATATTCTGTTAATAAGATATTAATTTAAAAGAAATATTTGGGCCTATTTAATTAAGCTAATAATATAACTGTATAGTCAACATGAGATAATAGTGTCTACGTTTGTGATCACTACGGATTAAGATCACATGGTTTTATCATAATTCTTCACATATTATTTCTGCCAATTCATAAAGTTCTGCATTGTCACACAAAGCTTATTTAATATATATATATATATATATATATATATATATATATATATATATATATATATATATATATATATATATATATATATATATATATATATATATATATATATATATATATATATATATATATATATATATATATATATATATATAATAGCTGCAAGATATGGATATTCTGTTTCGGAATATCAAGATTGTGCTAAAAAATACTAAACTCATTTTAAATACAATCTCGCGGTCCAACACAAATATCTTATAGTCGAATAGCAGTATTCTGTTCAGAACATCAACATTCTCTTCTAAGGTATTAATTTAAAAGAAATATTTAGGTCTATTTAATCAAGCTAATAATATAACTGTATTGTCAACTTGAGATAATACTGTCTACGTTTGGGATCAGTACGGATTAAGATCTTGTAACTTTATCATAATTCTTCATATACTATTTCTGCCGATTCATAAAGTTCTGTATTGTCACACAGAGCTTTTCTTGCAGAAGCCCTACACTTTATCCCTCCTGGAGGGGGCGGAAGACCTTCACCTACCGGCAGACGATTATGGGGGTGTGCGGGGGTCGGACCAACTGACAGGAATCTGCTCTTAGCATCCTGTTTCCTTCCTTGCACTGAACAGGAAATCTGAAGAAGAGATTATCATCAGTTATTTGAAACCTTTTCTTCTCCGCTGCGCTCGACTAATGAAGGTGGGGGGAGGTGAAGAAATCGTTTGCGTCATTTTTTTCTTCCAATCTCCCCCACGGATATACCGTTATAAGTGAGCGAAATCGTCGGTCCTGTAAAAAAATATTGCATGTTGAGTTTTCATCAAGATTTTAACGATTATTTGTTGCCTTAAACGTAAGCAGGATTGGATTATTAAATAGGCAACATAGGCAATTGCCTGTAGTCCCACAACTTTAAGGCTCTGACTCCTCGATTTTGCAGTATTTTGGAGATTATTTAATTTTCCATTTTTATTTATGTATTAGAACCGATCAATCGAAAATTTTCTGATTAAAATCAAGTGTTGTTTAAATAATTTTCGGGTATTATTTTAGTAATATTCCTTTATTCAAAACTTTCTGCTCGTTTCAGTACTTTGAGACTTCCACTTTTGGATGATTCTGTCTAATTAACCCTTTCTAAAGCCGTGGGAAGTATGCTTCCCACCCAATTTATCAATCTTTGTATGAAATTATGTAGGTTGGCATCAGTTCTGACAAATTTTTTTAGGAAGACAGAAACTTAGATGCTTCAGTTCTTTATCTCACACAAAATGATGTGTCTTCGTTTGTCACTGAATTATTAATTAACCAAATTAAGTAATTAATGAAATTAAATTTATCTAATAAGCTAAATGAATCCCTTTTCTTATTTTAATTTCAAGCCTAAAAATATTTTAACATAATATGACTAGAAAAAAATGGCCCTTTAAAGGGTTAAAGGAATAGACGCAGAGGGATGAGCGCATCTCCGGAATTCTTCGTCATTCTTTGACCTTGATTTTCGCCCTGTTAGATACTTTCTTGTTCAATTTTTTTTTCACGTGTATGTGACTATCGTGCAGTTTATGTCTGTATTATTTTAATTCAGTCTGCGAGTAATTCGAGTTTATTTTATTGTTAAATGTAAATATCCCCTCCTTTTATCTTCCCTCTCACACCTATTTTGTAGAATTAAACCCATCCTATAGTCTGTGTATTTTCTGTAGGCGGTTCAAGGTCACATTTTCTACCGCGTGCTTGTACCAGACAACCAACAACGAGGTAGAAAAGGTGACCTTGGACCGCCTACATAAAATACACAGACTATAACCAATGCGCATAAACGCGGAGGGTATTAGAATCCGTTGTCAAACGATACACAGCTTTTTGTAAAGAATAAAAAAACTTTTGTTATTTAGCAAATATAAAAAAGAAATTATTTGTAACTTAAACTAATGGGGATGGTCTCTCCAAAACTTTCTCACTTCTCTATTCAAAATATTAGCCAGCACTCTCCCCTCCCCTCCCCCAGCATAAAATTACTGAAGGCAGCAAATGCTTTGCATATCATTGGTGGACAATAATTATAAAATATAGATTTCTGGAAAGGATCTAGCATTTTTAGCGAATTAATTCAGCAAAATATATTTTGAGCACCTTTCTAATGCACTATTTCTATCTGTCGTTCTGTCTGGCTGTCTGAGTGTGAATACAACAACTGAAGAAGGCTTTGCGGATGGAAATTGGCATTTTGTCATTATATTGAATTAGTAGATTTTCATTAAATTTTGAATGAAATCCATTCAGAGAAAGTCTATCTGTTCGGCTGTCCGAATACAAGCGAGCATGGAAACTACATAAGTTAAAGTTCGATAGATGAAATTTGATATACAAATTTAGAATCTATGCCCTGTATCTGTAATGCATTTGAAATTAAAATTGATAGAGGGTGATCATCTGTCGGTCTGCATTTTCTCATCCATGTAAACTTAATAACTCAAAAGCGCGAAGACTTAAATAAATGAAATTTAGTAAGTAGTAGTACATAAATGAAATTTATTAAGTAGCAGTAAATAAATGAAATGTAGTAAGTAGTAATAAATAAATGAAATTTAGTAAGTAGTAAAAATAAATGAAATTTAGTAAGTAGTAGCAGTAAATAAATGAAATGTAGCAAATAGAGGTAAATAAATGAAATTTAATAAGCAGTAGTAAATAAATGAAATGTAGTAAGTAGTAGTAAATAAATGAAATGTAGTAAGTAGTAGTAAATAAATGAAATTTAGTAAGTAGTAAAAATAAATGAAATTTAATAAGTAGTAGTAGTAAATAAATGAAATGTAGTAAGTCATAGTAAATGAATGAAATTTAGTAAGCAGTAGTAAATAAATGAAATGTAGTAAGTAGTAATAAATAAATGAAATTTAGTAAGTAGTAGCAGTAAATAAATGAAATGTAGCAAATAGAGGTAAATAAATGAAATTTAATAATGCCAGAATTGTTGATCTCTGACAAATTTCGGTCCCAGTTGGTAAAAGCTAATGGATACACTATTTTAATTAATTCATAACTCACTATATATTAGAGTATACAGAAAAATGCGGAGGGGAATTATACCAAAATTGTAGCTGCGAAGAATTTTGGTCCCGGGAATGTAAAAGATAACAGACATACCATTTAATTAATTCAAAAACGTACAATTATTTTCAAGTTTGCAGGAAAAAGTAGAAGAGAAACCATATCTAAACTGTAAATCTGTGACAAAATTGGTCCCAGCAGGTAAAATCTAATAAATATATGACTTTAATTAATTCAGAAACACACAATATTTTCAAATATGTTCGAAAAATATAGAGGAAACCAAGCCAAAACTGAAGATCTGTGATAAGATTGGTTCCAGTAGATAAGGGCTAATGCAGATACTGTTTTAATTAATTCGGAAACGCACAATAATTTCAAATATGCAGGAGAAAGTAGAGGAGAAACCATGCCAAAAATGTAAACCTGTGACAAATGTTACCCCACTAGGCAAAAGCTAAAGGATATGCTATTTTAATTCATTCAAAAATGTACAATATGTGAAAGGTCCATTCAAAACTGTAAAAAGTAGAGGAAAAACCATGCCAAACTGCGGATCCGTGGCCTAATAGGGAAAAGCTAATGGATATACTATTTTAATAAATTCAAAACAACGATTATATTTTCAAGTATGCAAGAAAAAATGGAGGAGAAACCATACCTAAACTGTAGATTTGGGACAAAGTGGGTTCCAGTAGGTCAAAGATAATGGATGCACAGTTTTTATTCATTTAAAAAAGTGCAACACTTTCAAATATACAAGAAAAACAGAAAGGGAAGCCATGCCAAAACCATATATCTGTAACAAATGTTGGTTCCAAATGATAAAAGTTAATGGATATGCTATTTTAATTCATTCAAAACGCATAATGTTTTCAAGTATGTAGAAAAAATTGGAATGGAAACGATGCAAAAACTATAAATGTGTGATAAATGTCGGTCTCTCTAGATAGAAAACTAATGGATACACTATTTTAATTTAAATTCAAAAGCGTACAATATTTTCAAGTATACAGGAAAAAGTAGAAAGGAAATCATGCCAAAACCGTAGATCTGCTACATATGTTGGTTCCAGTTGATAAAAGTTAACGGAAACACTCTTTTAATTTAAATTCAAAAACGTATAATATTTTCCAATATGCAAGAAAAATTAGAGGGGAAACCACGTCAAAACTACATATTTTTGATATATATTAGTCCTAAATGGTAAAAGCTAATGGATATACTATTTTAATTCATTCAAAACTCTACAATATTTTTAAGCATGCAGGAAAAAGAAAAGGAGAAACCATACCTAAACTGTAGATTTGTGACAAAGTTGGTTCTAGTAAGCTGATGAATATATTAAATATATTATTTTAATTAATTCAAAAAACGCACTATATTTTCGAGTACGCAGGAAAATTAGAGGAGAAAATATACCTAAAATGTCAATTTCTGACAAGGTTTGTTCCCAGAGGTCCAAACTAATGGATGAATTATTTTAAGAAATTCAAAACATGCTATGTTTTCAAGCACGCAGGATAAAGTAAAGGAGAAACTACTTCTTATAATTATTTTCTCCTTAACATTTATGAAAATTCAAATTTAAATCCTTACCTTTTTCACAACTTATTAAATTAAAATCATGACAACGCCCATTTTCCTCAAATATAATAACAACAGCTACCAATTCATTTCCATCAGAGCACTCAATTCATCATAGTATCAAATCACAATGAAAGATCACGGCTACATTATGTGAGAAAAACTGCCACACAATGTTATTTATCGCGATTAATTAATAAGTCAGTTAATTTTGACGTTAGCAGAAATTGGCACTTTTTGTTCCTATTTTTTCTCCCTACGATGCGATTAGGATCTAGATACTGCGATCATAAATCATTATTCGTGTTATACAATAGAGACAGCATAAGATATGGAAATCAGTCGCTTAATAACTGGTTTCATTTCTCATTTTAGCGCTTATGCAAAATGTGGCCTTCGAATCTGATTGGGTGTACTGCATTTTTAGATGCATTCTATAAATAACTCTTCATGTGATATTATCAGCAATAAAAGGGAAGTGTAGTTGGTGCCGTAATCGTATTTATCAATCAGGTTTCTTTATTAAAGGATACTTTTAAATTTGATTTGTAACAGTAAAATCTATTGTTTTTGTTTTCATCTTTATGCAAGTAATCCCTAACTTGTATTTTATTGTTATGTTTTAGCAGAAATAGTATATATTAATATAAATAAAAGCATTGCGGAATATACATGATTTAAATTCTATACTTTCTCCTGAATAACTGGGCTGAATTTAATCAAATTTCGCACATTTATTAATTAAAACAAAAGAAAGAATACCATAAACTTTTAAAGTATTAAAGTTATTTGGCAATCATATGTCGTATTTATCAATCGATGTTGTTTCATTAGAGGATAGTTTTAAATTCAATTTGCATTAATAAATCTATCGTATTAGTATTATTCTCTAAGTAAGTAATCCTTATCTCTCGTATTTTATTGTCATTTTTGGCAGAAATAGTATGTCTTAATGTAAATAATGACCATGCATGTAATGTTAATATTTATGTTTAATATATAAATAATGGCCACATTTTCTACCGAATGACTATGCCGAATTCCATCAAAATTCGCACATTTATTATTTAAGCCAAAATAAAGAACTCTATTAACTTTTCGAAGTGTAAAAATTAATAAAGTATTATGTTAATATGCATGTTTATTATAAATAATGGTCACATCTCCTTCTGAATAACTGCGAGGAATTCCATCAAAATTTGCACATTTATTATTTAAGCCAAAATAAAGAATTCTATTAACTTTTCGAAATGCAAAAATTAATAAAGTATTATGTTAAGATGCATATTTATTATAAATAATGGCCACATCTCCTGAATAACAGGAAAGAATTTCACCAAAATTCTCATATTTATTATTTAAACGAAAATAAAGAATTCTATTAATTTTTCGAAATGCAAAAATTAATAAAGTATTATGTTAAGATGCATATTTATTATAAATAATGGCCACATCTCCTGAATAACAGGAAAGAATTTCACCAAAATTCTCATATTTATTATTTAAACGAAAATAAAGAATTCTATTAATTTTTCGAAATGCAAAAATTAATAAAGTATTATGTTAAGATGCATATTTATTATAAATAATGGCCACATCTCCTGAATAACAGGAAAGAATTTCACCAAAATTCTCATATTTATTATTTAAACGAAAATAAAGAATTCTATTAATTTTTCGAAATGCAAAAATTAATAAAGTATTATGTTAATATGTATATTTATTATAAATAATGATCACATCTTCTTATGTATAACTTTGCCAAAATAAATCAAAATTCGCACTCTTATTATTTAAGCCAAAACAAAGAAATTCTATTAACTTTCCGAAGTGCAAAAAATTAATAAAGTATTATGTTAACATGTATATTTATTATAAATAATGATTACATCTCCTTATGTATAACTTTGCCAAAATAAATCAAAATTCGCACTCTTATTATTTAAGCCAAAACAAAGAAATTCTATTAACTTTCCGAAGTGCAAAAAATTAATAAAGTATTATGTTAATATGTATATTTATTATAAATAATGATCATATCTCCTTATGAATAACTTTGCCAAATTCCATCAAAATTAGCACAATTTTTTAAGCCAAAATAAAGAATTCTTTCAATTTTTCGAAGTGCAAAAATATAATATTATGTTAACATCATGTTAATTATAAAAAATGGCCACATTTCCTTCTGAATAACTGAATTACATCAAAATGTGCACATTTATTATTTAAGCCAAAATAAAGAATTTTATTAACTTTTCGAAGTGCAAGAATGAATAAAATATTCAAAAGAAATTAATCAAAATTTTGCTCTTCTTCCGTCGTTACTTCGGAGCAAATAATTGTATAAAAAATATTTTTTATATCACCTTAAAATTCAAAATTTTATCTTTCAAAATATTTCAGTTTTATAGTTATGTAACTTTTCCTTCATATCGAATTAATTTTTTAGAATTTAATAAATAACTCAACAGATGCAGACGATTTTTAGAGAAAATTAAATATGAACAATTTTTAAAAATTATCTTCTTCAAATGATATTCTCTTTAATTAAAAAAACGTTTCAGACGATAAAAAGATTTTGTGTATTATAATATTTCTTTTTAAACAGAATAATTTTTATTTTATAAACATTTGACTTAAAAATATTTTAATCTCGTAAAGCCGGCTATACAGTGGCTCCCAAAAGTGTTTGTACACTAAAGAAATTTGCAGAAATTGTGTTCTATACTTCTTAATAAAGCATTTTATTAGTTGGTTTTTTTCAATTAGCATCTTTAAATAGTTCTTAATAAAACTGAACAAATATTTTTTATAAAAAATCAAGTAGTATTGTTCTAAAAAATAAATAAATAAAAAATGTCACAAAATTAGAACACAAAAGTCTTCGTACATCCAAACATTATTTATTTAAATTCATCATAAAAATATCTTTTGCGGCTTATTTTTCTTCTAATTGAAAATCGTTTGATTTCAGTATTTAGTATCACAATTATTTATTCTATTTACTTTATTCTTAGATATGACGCGCATTCGTAAAGAAACGAGTTTAGACGTACGAAAATTAATTATATTTCATTTTAAAGCTGGAAAATCAATTAGAGGCATTGCAACTATAACTAATCTACCTCATTCAACGGTGCAAAGCATAATAAAACATTACAGAGAGGGAAAAAGGATTGCAAACAATTCTCGTAATGGTCGCCCTCAAATTCTGTCAGCTAGAAGTCGAAGAAATATTGTGAGTAAATTTCTAAAAAATCCACGTCTGAGTGCAATAAAGTTTACTTTACAATATAATGAATCAAATGGAACTTCTATTTCCTGTGAAACTATTCGTAGAATTCTTCGGAATGCTGGTATACATGGCCGCTCTGCACGAAGAAAATTCTTTGTAAGTCAGAAGAACAGAATTGCTAGGCTTAAATTTGCCAAATCTATGATAAACCAGCCAGAGAGCTATTGGAATCGTGTCTTATTTGCAGATGAAAGTAAGTTTAACATCTTTGGGTCGGATGGGAAAATCATTGTATGGAGAAAAAGAAAACGAAGAACTTAATCCCAAGAATTTAGTTGGAACAGTAAAACATGGCGGTGGAGGTGTCATGGTTTGGGGGTGTATGTCAGCGGCTGGAGTAGGCAATTTAGTATTCATTGATGGTATAATGGATCATAGAATTTATATAAATATTCTCAATAATAATTTAAAAGTGTCAGCACAAAAATTGGGCATTTTAAACAACTTTGTGTATTACCAAGACAACGATCCTAAGCGCACGGCCATGAATGTTCGTCTTTTTTGCCTCTATCATTGCCCTCAAACCCTTAAAACACCAGCTCAATCACCGGATTTAAACCCTATAGAACATATTTGGAAAGAATTAGAGGTGCGAATAAGAAGTCACGACATTAAATCGAAAATTGAACTGAAAGCAGTAATGATCGAAGAATGGAACAAGATCGGTGCAGAAGTAACCGACCGTATAGTTAAATCTATGCCCAAACGTTTAAAAGCTGTTATAAAGAATAAAGGATATCCTACTAAATACTAAACATTTATAAAAATTTAGAAAATTTCATATTTAGTGATGTTTTTTTAAAGTGTATGATCACTTTTGTGTCCTATTTTTGTGCAATTTTATTTATTGTCATTTTTAAAAAAATAATTTGCATCGTAATTAAAATTTATTCTTCACTGCTTTATTAAGAACTATAAAAATATGCCATGAAAAAATTTTCATGTAAAAATAAGAATATATAATGGTAAATAATGAGGTTTTTAATTGATTCTTGTTGGTGTACGAACACTTTTGGGAGCCACTGTATAAACTTGTAAAATACAAAAATTTACTAAAAAGTTATATGAAAATGATATTTTCACAAACGGAAATCTTTGGAAACTAAATTTTTACAAGCCGAAGTAATAAAGACAATTCCTACTTCTCTTACTTTTCAATATTTTTTTCATTGGCCGTGATTATCAAATTACGATTCAAGATGATTTTTGTTATATACACGCTGCTTTCATACAAAAAAATGGTTTTTTTTAATCACATGTCTAAAAAAAGGAAAAAGATTTGGAAAAGATTTCTTTTTTATGTCTACAGATTGACATGTTTGATAAGATACATTTTATGTTCTTCTTAATTGCACTGTTCTGTTTCACATTCTTAAAGTACGTAATGACCTTCAAAAAAAAGGGAAGGAAAAAACCCCCAACGTTTAATTCTTTTTACAAAACTATTCGCTAACCACTCAATTCAGTAGATAGTTATCCTCATACAGAAAAAAAACCAAATACTTGATAAAAATAGCTAGATAATTGCTACCTCAACAAATCACGTGCTACCAATGTCTTCTCCAAGATGTCGTATCTATTTTTCTTTTGCAATAATATTTTTTTTTTCGTGAAGAAGGTATTATCCAAACCTTAACCAGATTCAATTTTTTTTTCGTACAAGCGATTGTGAAAGACCAGGAATCCAATCTATTGTCATGGCTCTAATTGATTCTTTTACATGGCTTCGAAACATGGCAGTAATCAGTCATTACACGATCCCCTCGCTCTCTATAAATTGATATCAAAAGGAGCTATTTGCCCCAATTTGCTACTCGAAGAACTTCCGCCTCTACGTGTGGTCACGCGAAGCTATGATTGACCCTTAAAAGGTCATGAAATGCTTTTCTCACGTCTTTCGGCAGCGACAGGGCATTTTTTTTCCCGTACCAATGTTGGATGTACCAATCGGCGTATTTGGTTTGGAAGAAAGAAATGGTGTTATATGTGGAGAAAACAAAGATAATGTTTTGTCAAAGAAGAAGGTATCATTCAAAATGTTTTACTATAAAAATCTAGTCTTACTTCAGGCTTAAATACTAAATCGAAAGTCTTTAGCCAGATGATGTGGTTTGACTTTAGGGCCAATATAATTTGCCTTTCTAGTTATTGAAATGTATATAAAAAGAAAGTATTACATTGTCAAAAATTCGAACTCGGGAATTCGACGAATCTTTAATGTTATAAAACTCACTGAGTTCGAAAAACTTATTTTTGAAATTATGTCTTTTGTGAAACCAATATCTCAAAAACGCTTTCAGCTAGAAATTTGGTACATAGAATTTACTCCTGCCTTGTTAAATTTTGAAAGACATCCAGTCAGACGAAGTCTATCCGCCCATCTGTCCGAAAGCAACTACATCTTATAAAGAGATAGATATTTAAGATTATAGATATTTAAAATTCAATACATTGATTTAACATTTAAAATGTATATTCTTATCAAATTTTGAACCAAATTTGTCAAAGGACTGACCGTCTGTCTATCGGTACTTTTGCATGCCTGTAAAGTCATGTCATTGACTCTGCGACCCGCCCGAAGGCATACGGATAAAATAACTGAATGATCAGACCGGCGCAACAGCAATATTGGCGGGAACTGTGTTTGAGTCCTAAAGACCATCACCGGCCACGTTACAACCCTTCCCTAAGGAAGTATGTTCCGTCACCGATAGGAGGAGCTAGACCCTCACCTTTTCGTGTACCCTCCAGGGTGGTGAGAACCAACTACCATTCTGGAAGTTTCTCATCCTCATTTCGAGGTGCCCCCCCCGGGGGGATGCATGCCTGTAAAGCAATAACTCAAAAACGTAGTGACTTAAATAAATGAAGCCAGACAGACAGACTTCCTTTAAATGGATTTCATTCAAAATTTGATGGAAACCTGCAAATTTAATGCAACCATATATTAAACGTTCGCCAGATATCGTATTCATACTCCGAGAGACCGATAGAAAGATTTCATAAAATGTGTTTTTCCAACTCAAGGAGTTCTGAAACGTAAGGATTCATCAAAATCTTAAATTGGAATTTTTTGACGATTACAATGCTTTCTTTTTTTTGGGTACTTTGGGTATAAAAAAAAGTAAAAAGGGGAGATAGCTAGAATCTAGAGATAAATCATAGTGGGAATTCCCATTTAATTTCGGAGAATATTTTTCTTGTCTATTTCTATGAATCTGATTTCAAGAAATTGCAAGAATAGCCCAGTATTGTAAACTTTGATTCATAAACTTGACTTTGACACGCCAAGTGGGTTCAGAATTGCCATTATCATGATTAATAAATCTTAAGATATTTTTGGCGGATATATATTTTTTCTGGTTTATTTATATGAACAAGAAGAATTTGGCACATGAACTTGACTTAAATATGCTAGACAAGAATTATTTGGAGAAATATCGGGGAAACTTTCTAAAAATGGATTTTATAATATTCTCCGAACATAGATATTTTGCTGTTGTGTTTTTATGAAGGGGAGAAGTCGCTAGAGTTTGTAATCTTTAGTTTAGTCTTTTATCACCAACTTAGAATAAAAATGGAATCAAGGAGAATTGCTACTTCCATGACTAATATACAAGGTGGTTATAATTAAAGTTCCATTTTGAAATGGTCATAAAAGGAAAACTACAGAACCAAATGTTATCAAACTTGGTAATAGTTTAACCCTTTAAAGGGGGCCATTTTTTTCTAGTCATATTATGTTAAAATATTTTTAGACTTGAAATTAGAATAAGAATAGGGATTTATTTAGCTTGTTAGATAAATTTAATTTGATTAATTAATTCATTTGGTTAATTAATAATTAAGTAACAAACCAAGACGCATCGTTTTGTGTGAAATAAAGAACTGAAGCATCTAAGTTTCTGTCTTTCTAAAAAAAAATTTCAGAACTTATGCCAACCTGCATAATTTCATACAAAGATTGATAAATTTGGTGGGAAGCATACCTCCCACGGCCCTAGAAAGGGTTAAAGGATGTCATGGGAATTTATTTTCCACCAAAACAGAGTCCCGGTTTGGGCATGGTTGTTCTATCTGTGAGATGTGTGAATGTCCCCTCCTGTAGAAAGGGGTCTTACAAGCGAATGAGTGATGCGTGAGTAGCAAAGTCGTACTTTTGGCCCTAGTTGGCGCTACTATAAAAAATAAGAGACGCTCCCCCTCCGGTTTAAATCGCTGTCTTCGTAACAGCGGACTTGTCCGTGGCAAGTGCCATAAGAAACAACAGAAGCGATTAAACACGTTTTAAACTGATGTCTTCATGTCCGATTTTGCTTAACAATATAGCAAACAGCGCCATTTCCTATCTGGTGGTGATTTTTTTTCGGAAAGAAATTTTCATGAAACTATTACCAAGTTTGATAATACTTTCCTTCTATGAAAATTTTAAATTGGAACTTTAATTATAACCACCCTGTATCTCATGATATTTTAGAGGACATTCTGAGAATCTGTTGCTATGAAGGGATATTGAAGTAGAATTCAAAACTTCATTTCTCAGTTTTGACATTATTAACTATGTGAACTTAATAATAAAACCATTTACCAAAACAATATACGATAATTTTGTTCTTCTTAAGAAACTCCTCACACTAAAGGTGCTTTTTACTTTCTCGTATGCGAAACATAGAAGAAATATTATAATCGTCGAAAAATTCGATCTAAAAGTTTTGACGAATCTCCACACTTCAGACCTCACTGAGTCACAAAATCACATGTTTGTCACTATGTTTTCTTTTTTTCCTTTTTTTTTTTTTTTTTTTTTTTTAACACCTAACAAGTTCTTAAAAACTCTATTTCCCTATGCACTACATTATTATGTTATATTATTGTTGCGCAGTTAATTTTAAATAGCATTTTTTAGGGAACGGAGATTATAGGCTAATCGCCCAGGCTCTCCATCAAAATCTACTATTCTGGTGGTTATGTTTGTCACTATGTCTGTTTGTCTAGGACCACAATACCTTAAAAACGCTTTAAGGTCGATGGCTGAAATTTGGTATATGTAATTATGACCAAATGTATAAATTTCTGTCAAATTTTAAATGAAATCCAATCACAGAAAGTCTGTCTGTTTTGTTGTTCGATTACACCCGAAATGTATAACTATAAAATGTAAAGAGCTAAACAGGTCAACACCCGAAATGTATAACTATAAAATGTAAAGAGCTAAACAGGTCAACACCCGAAATGTATAACTATAAAATGTAAAGAGCTAAACAGGTCAACACCCGAAATGTATAACTATAAAATGTAAAGAGCTAAACAGGTCAACACCCGAAATGTATAACTATAAAATGTAAAGAGCTAAACAGGTCAACACCCGAAATGTATAACTATAAAATGTAAAGAGCTAAACAGGTCAACACCCGAAATGTATAACTATAAAATGTAAAGAGCTAAACAGGTCAACACCCGAAATGTATAACTATAAAATGTAAAGAGCTAAACAGGTCAACACCCGAAATGTATAACTATAAAATGTAAAGAGCTAAACAGGTCAACACCCGAAATGTATAACTATAAAATGTAAAGAGCTAAACAGGTCAACACCCGAAATGTATAACTATAAAATGTAAAGAGCTAAACAGGTCAAATTTGATACACAGGTTTAGCATATGAACGAGGATTGAATAATTATGATATTTTGAATCAAATGTATCAAACCTTTGATCGTCTGTACTTTCTGCATGCATTTTGAGCAATAACTCAAAAGCGCAATGACTTAAATCAATGAAATTCTATATGTTTTCTTGTGACTACAATTGTAATTCCGTGTCAGATTTTGCTTTTATTTGTTCAATAAAAAAACTTTCACAATAGATATTCGCATGAAAAATTCAGAAGAAAAAAAAAATGTTAATTTCTCGTCAAAAATCTGTGTTTCGTAACTATTGGTCACCAATGCCATGCAAAGCACTTGATGCCTTATTTAATTTCCACAATTTATGCTGAGTAAGGGAGATAAGATTTTTATTGGAGAATATACGTGAAAGTTACGGGGTAGTCCAATCCTGCTGATTTGCATCGATGTTTCTACACTGCAACAAGAAATTATATTAGAAATTAATTGCTTTGAGCTACAAACTTAACAATGAATGTGTAAATGCTCTAGCCATCATTCTTTGAGGGCCTCATAAAAATTTTACTTTAAGATTTGATTTAGAAAAACTTTTTTAGACTGTGTAATTGGCGAATAAGATTGGACAGAAAGGTATACGAGGACTGTTTAAAAAGTATCCGACCTTGAATTTTCATGTGTACGGCAAGGATGCTAGAGCGGCGCCACCGTTCACAGCTGAAGAAGATAACCTAATGAGCATGCTTGGATTTTTTTTTTTCAGTATTCGAGGGTCTCAGTCGCTGCCTGCTGGTAGTTGAATAAGATGCTGTTATAAGTGTCCGTCCAATTTTTGACTGACCCAGACTTTCTTCAGGAAACACGGAATTCTGGTCATCTACCAACTTCTCTACTCCCCAGATATAGCTTCTTGCGACTTCAGATTGTTTCCGAAATTGAAAATGCCGTTGGAAGAACTCCATTTTTGAGTAGAAAAGTGATAATGCAGAACTCGCAACGGAGATGAACAAAATTACAAAAGTAGCCTTCCAGGAGTGTTTTCGACAGTGGAAATATCGATGAGTGAAGTGTGTAAAAGCGCAAGGGACCTACTTTGAAGGGGATTATGATCCCAATTTCGTGACGTAAGTCATATATTCTTCCTGGGCCAAAGGTCATATATTTTTTTAGACAGGCTTTGTATATTTAAAATAATATGTAAAACTAAGGAATTAGTCTACCGTCTGCAACCACTGAACTGATGTCGCCAATGTAAGTTTATGAACCCTAGACACCACACTAATAGTCGTCTACTACACTTCCTCCAATTTTGATAGAAATCGCAAAAACACTATTTTACTATATATTCTGTACGGAGAAACACCTCGACAGAATATTCCTTGTACAGATTTCATTTATTTTTATTTCATCTGAAAACATATGACTGTTTGTTAAGTTTTCAGTGATTGCTTTTGTTCCACACCTCTCCATTTTCAAGAGAAATTGTATAAAAGATCGCAGATATAATTTTGGTAGTGTCTACAACATCAAAAACTGGACCAGTTTGGTGATTTTTTATTCGCCAATTAGTTTCGCCATTTTTAAATTATAGTTAAGCAATCAGAATGCTCTATGTTTATTATGCATGTATAATTTAAAATAGTATTTTCTTCTACTGTGAAAACTTGTAGTTCTTCAAAACTGGTGATATGCTTATCGTATTGCTATTAACCCTCTCGCTGCGTTTTCCGCGATTTCCTCGGGGAACGTAGAAGTAGCAAAATTTGCGGAACTCGTGATTTCAGCGGGGATGCATTTTTCTGTCTAGTGTGCAGCCCGCTCTTTTCCCGTTCATGGTTTCATTTAGATCTGAGTTAACATATAGCGTTAGTTGGCCGTGGTTCTGAGAAATATACAAGCATGCTTTGCAGCATTTTGCGGGCTCTCTTCAAAGCTCAAAGACGTCTGGCAGGAGAAGTTTAACAATTTTTGAACCTATTTTGATAAAAGAATTACGCATCGAGAGGGTTAACATGATGGGCGAACAGTTGGTCGCCGAAGATGGCAAGTAAGTTTTAAATTTTGGACGCCACTCACTCTCGTTTCTTCAGTGCATTATGCGAATGCATGCTTTATTGATATTAGAATTGATTTAGTAGAAACTGCCGATTGATTTTCGCGTTGATAAAACTCGTGTAGAACACGAAATCACTGATCGACGTGACGTAAAATCTGTTTTTGCTCCTATCTTCCCATTTGTGATCCTTCACATCATCGTTTATATCCTTAGCTCTCACGTCATCTCTCAATTACGTCCTAACTTCATCGTCAACCACCGTAACATTACCCACACTCCATCAGACAACCGGTCACTTTTAGAGGGTTGGGGGGAGGCGGATGGATTCCCCGAGGGTCGCGTGCATCCACAAGCATTTGGGAACGGACGTAACGCACAAACGATTCCCCCCTCCCTCGTCCATTTATTATTTGCGACACAATGTTGCGAATCTGAATTATTGAACTCACGTTGGCAGAAGTGGTCGCACAAAGACGCGCGGAAGACTGCGTCGTCACGCTGATGCGACGCCCTTTTTATTTGCAGATTAGGCGTCACTGGAGCCTCTCGCACCTGCAGCCAACACCCCGTGTCGCACGACGAGGTGAAAAGCGTGCAAAACGAAACGGTAAGCAACGGGCCTGGTTGGTATGCGTCACACAAAATTGGTAAAAACAGCAGATCGCTCCAGATTCGGGCAAAATGCTGATTAAATCAAAGAAAATTTTACTCGTCGTTGAGTTCAGGGTTCTTAATCTGTTTATCGCGGGTTTTTTTTGTCAGATTTTAAATAGCTCCGTTCCGTTTCTCCATTAAAGCTTCAGATAAAAAAAAAATACTAATACTAAGAAGTCTGACTTTGGTTAAATTTATTCACTGCTCCCACTAGTCATACATTCACCAAACTCGTTAATAAAAATTTATTGACTTGTAATAAATATTTTGTATTTGCTTCTTGTTGTAAGAATTTTTGCATCATATACACTACACGTTTCTAAAGATGTTTGAAAAGTATAAGGATAGACCAAGCGTGGATATACTTACTACGTTAGGGGTACCTAAACTGACAACGGATTCTAAAACCCTCCGCGCTTTTACGCATGCGTTAGAAAGGGTTTAATTCCTTAAAATAGGGTTGTGAGAAAAGACGAAAGGACCCTCCGCGTTTATGCGCATTGGTTATAGTCTGTGTATTTTATGTAGGCGGTCCAAGGTCACCTTTTCTACCTCGTTGTTGGTTGTCTGGTACAAGTACGCGGTAGAAAATGTGACCTTGAACCGCCTACAGAAAATACACAGACTATAGGATGGGTTTAATTCTACAAAATAGGTGTGAGAGGGAAGATAAAAGGAGGGAATATTTACATTTAACAATAAAACAAATTCGGATTACTCGTGGACTGAATTAAAATAATACGGTCGGATTCGACATGCTATTCACATACAAGTGAAAAAAAATTGAACAAAAGAGTATATAATAGGGCGAAAATCAAGGTCGAAGAGTGACGGAGAATTCTTCCGCGTCTCTCCCCTTAATGAGATAGAATCGTCGAAAAGTGGTCGTCTCAGAATACTGAAACGGACAGTATGGGGCTTTATCTATTGGTAGGTCTCGAATTACTTTTTGGTGGTTCGAGGTAAGATCTTGCATATATGCTTATCTTATTAAAATTTCAAAAGTTAAATTATACTTAATAATAATTTTTTTCATATTTTTATTTAACTTATAAAAGTTTTTTCAGAAAAAGTATGTACTATTCAATGAAAAAATTCTATATGCCGATATCGAAATGAGTCATTCATTATATATACGATTCTTAAACAGTGTGTGTTTAAGAACAGTGTTCTGTTCTTTAAACAGAATGTTTTAATGTTTGAGAGCCCCTGCAGTAAGTAAAGTGTATATTATAGATTAAATGGACAATAGATAACTAGCAACATGCGAAATATGTAATGCTCCACTAGTAAATTCCTTTAAATACCTAATTTAAACATCCCTAAGATTTCTAATTGGCATTGCGTTCTACTTGTCATTGTCATATCTGTCATTATCTGTACGATTTTTAAGGATATATTTATGGAAATGGGATAATATGCTATTGCAAACTTGTATTCCATTAAATCTGTGTTGACAATTTCATCTAATACATCCATTTGATGAAAGTACTTGACAAAGAATACTTCCTTCTGGTAAAAGCCCACCTCATTATTTTTTCATTCAATATTTTGTGGTAAAAACGACTTGTTTTTGATTGTTGAAATTTGTAAACTATTTACATTCAATTTTCATTCTGTACATTCTGTATATTGAATATTCAGTACATGTTGTTTGCAATAAGTGATAATCCTAAAACAGCCAACGCGATAATTACAAAACGAAGAGAGCTAAATAGATAAAATTTGGTACACATACTTAATATTTAGAGTGGAGACACCTTCAAACTTTGAGCCAAATTCAACTGCGGGTTGACTGTCTGTCGGTCTGTACTTTCAGAAATAAGTAATAGCGATAACTCAAGAACGTAATCATTTAAATATATCAAATTTGGTACGAGATTTTATGACTACAAGTATAGTTTTGTCTCGAAATTTTGTTTCCGTCAGTTGAGAAAATTGTCTAAAACACAAATTCGATTTTTGGATACTGTTAAGCGCCTGCTACGTATTAATCGCCAAAGATGGCACGATAAATTCAGTGAAATGGCTACATTCACGCCAAAAATTAATATTTCGTAACTATTGTACGCTGTAATGATTCAGCTTCTTCCTGGGTGACCACTGTGACATTCCTTTTTCCCACACTCGATAATTTACATTCCGGGCCATTCTTCATCAACGAAACTCCCACAGTGTTAAGTGCCTCCAGATTGCCAAATGGAAGACCCTCCTTTTAAGTACGGTCGTCTGGCCAATTAGTGCTAATCCAGATAAGGAACCACACGTGCGTTTCCCAGGGAAATAAATCGTATCTTCGAAAGGCGAGAGTGTCAAATACTCCAGATGTCCAGATGTCCTTCATTTTTCCCATTGTGGAGGGTGGATCATCAATGGACATTTCCCACGGGCGACCAGAGACGATTCAGGTTGTTCTGAACGGTGATTGGGTAACAGGGAGTCTGAGAGGAAAATAAAAGGTGAGATTTTTCGGAAGAAGAGAAGAGAGAAGCCTCGTGTGAATCGGACTTCTGAGTAAAATTCCACCCGAAGCAAATTCGGTGGATTCCGAGAGCTACCCCTGGAGTAGCCTAAGACGCCAACAGCCTGTTAGCTGTTCTTGTAAAGTTGTTTCCTTCGAAATGGTTCGAGGAACTATTCTTGTGTAATTTTCGTGTTGTAAATAGCATCATTCATTTAACCTAGATTAGAAAGAGTTGTTTTTATGTAATAAAGCTGTAAATAAAGAATTTGATCATAACGCTACCTGTTATTGGATCGAGACTTTACAACGCTAATGCCATGTAAGGCATTTTCTGGTTTGACAAGTTTATTGGAGAGCATGCGAGAAAGTTTTTCGAGGACCACCTCCTCTTGTTTAGTTGGTTGGATTACTCGTACGCAATAAACTAAGACAATAAATATTAGTATTGTCAATTAAATGAACTTAAAATACATAATATAAAGACTAAAAGCAATAATATCATGGACAGCGGAGAAATACCGAGAGCAGCCGAGAACTCCCGACTTTCCCCGAACCATCCATAACCTCTCACGACTGTCGCTCTGATTTAAAGCCGTAATGGAAACAGGTTCGCGTGATTGCAGAGAATAAAAATACACACAACCAGAAGTTACATAAGAAGCCATAAAAACGGAATATTAACTGGTATAATAAAATGCTGCCCTGTCTCTCTAGGACCTATAAGCAAGCAATGGCAGACGGCCATTTAATATCGCAGTTAGACAGCGGATTATTATTTTTTGGAGAAAATCATTTTCCGGAGGCAGCATTATTAAACACTGTGCCATTCTGGTATCGATTCTGGGGATTGTGTACCGTTGCTTGGTTGTACTTTTAGAGCTATACATCGACTAGATACATTTGCAACAAAATGAAAGATCGCGTGGAAGTACGAAATGCTATTTGCAATTTTGTAGAATGAAAACTTAATGGGATGCATTTGATTGTCGCTTAATGATATACATCAACCAGATTGAATGTTTTGGAAACAATGAGTGAAAACTAATTTTGATTTTCTTTCAAAAAATAATCAGGTTTTTTGTTATTTTGTTCCAACAGAATACGTCTGGTATTACAAATCAACCCAGATACATATGCAACCAAATAAACGCACCAAAGAAGGCTTGGGACATTTGAAGCAATTTAATGGAATAAAGTCTTTCTTAATGTATTTGCTAAAAGACTGAATTTTTCAGGTAATGAAAGTTGATATTAATTTTTCTGTTTACTAAGAACATTTTGTTGTGTTGTCCGATATATCTCCTTCATCATCTGGAAGAGACAAACCTGGTACAATGATTATTCAATATAATAATTATATATACAATATACAAAATTATACGCATCCATATATAAATGGAGAGTTCATTGATTTGATTTGTTGACTTAGCATTTGCTTGCAGACCACCAGAGAGCAACCGAGTGGTATGCCTTAGAGATTTTACGTTGTGACGGAAACGCATTTATGTATTCTTTCAAGCTTTCCATGTTAAACGCTTTGGACGAACATGGTTAGCAATAGATATAGCTTAATTGGCGGATTTTAGAAGAAGACGATGATTTTAATTTAATTTCTGACTGACTATCAGTACTAAAACTATCTGCTGTTGTTGTTTCTAATGGCAATTGTCATAGACAAGCCCACTGACTTCAGAAGTAAGTGATTTTAAGCCAAGGGTGCATCTCTTGTTTTTAAGTAGCGCCATCTAGGGCCAAAAGTATTACTTCGCTACACACCCACGTCACAACCTTTTTTACGGGGCGGACTTATTACATGCATTTCATTCCCTTATCCACAGATCTGAATTTAGACCTGAATCTGAAAAGGATCACCCCTGACCTAATACCCCCAGTGGTATTACTCTCGACATGGAGAACTTTGTGATCACGACAGATTTATACGTGCGCCAGCCACCTCACACACGGAGAGTCTTCGGCCGACGGGATTTGAACTCGCAACGCAAAGGACGCGAATCCAACGGCCTGCAAACCAGGTTATCCCTGCTAAATTTGTCTAAAAGCTATTGGTAAGCAAATCATATAGATATGAACCACGATAAAATGATGAAACCACATCTACGCATTTTAGTCAATGCTAGTAAATGTAATTTTGACGATGAATATAAATAACTAACGGGAGGAGTCTCCCCAAAACTATCTCGCATACTCCCTAATAAACTTGTCATGCCAGAGAACGTCTTATATTGTACTGGCGTACAGTAGTTACAAAATATCAACTTTTAGCATGAATTTAACACTTTTACTATCCTGTACTATCTATCGTGTATCGTTTTACTATCTATCGTGTCATCCATTTACTGAATCTATCACGTCATTAATACCTTGAATGCGATTAATAGTATCCGAAAATTGAATTTGTGCTTTAGAGGTTTTTTCTCAATCCATTGAAATAAAAATTTGTCACAAAACTGCAATTGGAGTCACAAATTTCCATACCAAATTTGATATATTGTAGTCATTGCGTTTTTTGAATTATTGTTTTTACAAGTTTCCGAAAGTATAGACCGACAAATGGCCAATTATTTGATGGATTCAACTCGAAATTTGAAAGTATCTACATAACAGATGTTAAATGTGTGTACCGAGTTTCATGTATCTAGCTCTCTTCGCCTTGTAGTTATCGTACAAACTTATATTCAAACAGTCGGACAGACAGACTTCTTTTAAATGGATTTGTCCCAAAATTTGCCAGAAATCTACACATTTGTATAAAGACAGTATATGAAATTTTATCCGTCTAGCTCAAAGATCTTTTGTGTTATCTTTATCACAGACAGACGGACGGACATTTTACAAAAATATAGTTTTCGAACTCAGGTCTAAAATGTGAACATTGTTGAAATCTCGAGTTCAAATTTTTTGACGATTAAAATATTTTCTGTATACTACGTATAAGAGAAAGTAAAAAAAAGGTGATTTATTGATATTTTTTCCTTGATTTAACTTCAATTTCATTGTCACTCGAGGATCCGACACAGCTCATTAAAAGTGCTTAAGTCTGGAAATTTCTACAATTCTTAACTTGCTCAAACTTCGGTCGATCCATATAGAAAGGGTTGTTTTATAGATTTTGTTATTTTGATTTGACATTCTTTTCTTTTGGCTGGCGAGAACTCAGCAGAGTTCAAGGAGGGGTCTGAAACGTAAGTCTCTGAAATCCAAACTTTGAAAAAAATGGAGAAAACTTTTAAACAATTTATTTTTACATTCCCAAATTGTAAAGCATGACTAGTGTAAACTTCGATAGTTAACGATAGATTTGATGGATCTAGCTAGAAATGGATGATTTATTGATTTGATTGTTTGATTAGCATCAGTTTGGAGGTTAAAATAGGGCTGTTCGTAGATAGTTCTCGTAGATTTTAACTCATATTTAACAATGAAAGCATATTTAGGATAAAATCACTACTCAAGTTGTTCAGTGATTCGCTGTTAAATATGACTTAGGAAATTTAGATGGTTAGCAGAGTTGTGATTTAGAAAATAATCTAACTGAGGGCCAAAACTTATTACATTGAGTTGTTGCATTAACATCCATTTTGATGCCACCTGGATTTGGGACAAGTCTCATAGATTTACTGATAAAATGATGTAGATGACGTCATATCTAGAATCTCTGCTCTCTCTAGCTGTTCTAACTTTCTCAGTAAAAAAGGAATTACTAGAAGACAGGTTTCATAGATCAGAATCTTGATAAAAATGACGAAACTGACATATTTCTCCTTTTTCAAGCAGTTTTGGGCATGTAAGCTAGTTACAGACTCTTTCAAGTATCTTTAGCACATGAATATTAGATTAGTTGATCTAAGATCGAAATTAGTAAACATCTCATAACATTTGCGATAGATATCTATTGAAATTCAGTTTCGAACCATGAAATTTTTTATTACTAAACTGATGGAAAGAGATTCGGGGATAATGAAATGAGGGCAATATTTAGAAGAATACAGTGTCGTTTATTATAAGGTTTTTATGAAAGAAAAAGTTTGAAATATTTTTCTGTCATATTTCAAATTGCAAATGTTTAAAAACATTTTCAAATATACCTCTAGCAATCATATGATTCGAGGTTCGTTAGAGTATTTTTGCGTTTGAATAAATCAAACAGGTTTAACATAATGTTTAAAACAGGAATGCTGAATTCAACAAACTTCCTTTATAAAGTTACACTGAACAGGAAAGTATGCGAAATATACATTTTTCCTATTTAAAAACAAGTTTCGAATAATTTAAAGTATAAAATCTTAAAACTGTAATTGACAAAATAGTATATAATTATCAAATAATGTTAAATATTAAAATTTAAATAATAGTATATAATAATAATAATATTTAATAGTAATAATAATAATAATAGCAATATTTAAAACACTTTAACAAACAAATTTAATTGAAGCGTTTTGATTTTTTTATGAAATAGTATTTAATTCAAATGTGTGAATGTTTACTGTCATTTAAGCAGTTTTTTAAATTTAAATAAAGTTTATTTATCTTACTTTTTATTTCAGGTATTAGATTGTTAATAAAGAAATTTTTAATTAAACTCCCAGGCTTTTTTTGAAACTGTAATTACGAAATAAACATAAATTCATTCAAATTCTTTATGTTTTAGAATACTTTTATTTTATTACAAATGCTCAAAAAGATTACATATGTTGCAGTAGACATCGTGGAAAAAATTGTTTCCAATACGGAATTTATGAAAATCGTTTGAAATAACAGATACGTTAAGATATAACATATCCAATCAAAAGTGTGCAAACGATTCTAGATTGGCTGAATGCTGATCAGACAAATTGATCTTCAAATTCATAGAAAAAAATTATATATAAAGAAAATAAAAGGCTAGACTAAGTTCTATGCAGCAGAGCAGCTATCTAATAAAAAGTCTAGCAAATACAGTTGTATCATGGGAATAACACAGATTTTTTTAGATCGAAATAATTTAATATTAAAAATCTTAAAGTATCTTTTCAAAAATTTACTTTCCTGAGTTTTTGCTACTTTGTCTCTTGGTAGAATGATAAATATTTTATTCTTTAATTTCAATAATGCTGGCGAAAAAGTTTTTTTTTAAGAGATTATTTTTATGTTCTTTTTTTTTAATACAATCCAAGTGGAAATGTTAAAAATATTTTTTTTTCTGGTTCGTTCAAGATAATAATTTTCTTTAGAGAACAAATCCCCTTTAAACTTAGGTGTCATACCTGATTTAAAATCAGTTTGTAGTTAGAAAGTTTTATTTTTTGTTTAACATTAGCTTTTTTTTCCCGTAAATTATGAGTTTTATCTATGAATTAACGTCCTTAGAGAGGTTATCTTAGTATTAAAAAATAGCTAAAACTATTAAGTTTTCAATTTTTGATTAACGATGATTAAAAATTGTCAAAGAAACTTTTTTTATTGTTAAAGAAAAAAGCAAAGCCAGTATTTTCGCAAGACAGGAAGATAATATATTTCTGTTGCAGTTTAATAATACGATGAATCTTGAGTTTTGCCTTATCGTACAGGAAAAATAATACAGAATAAAGTTTCAATTTCTCCCAGGTGGTCTACTGAGTTCAATTATCAAATACAGAAGTAAGGAAATAAGAATATTAAAAAAATTAATCATAAGAATAAAAAAATATTATTATCACTAGAATAGGATTGGTGATAATGCGAATTAGAATATTTTCTATTCTAGCAGAATATTATATAAAAAGATTATGAACAAATTAAAAAGTTAATTCTTAGAAATCTAGAACATTAATAGAGAAGGCCAACTAAAAAAAAGTGAAACTGAATCGAAGTGACTTGCGGGACCTTGAAACAGATTTCTCAGAACAAAATAATATTTCATTGCATTTTGATATGTATTAGGTTGTAATGATTGTATTGCATTGTACAATACATACTTAAGCTATTTTGATAAAGTTAATATTTAATCACTCAGGCAATCATTAATACATTAATTAACAAAAATAATTGCTGAATAAACTTATTTAATAAATTTGTTGTGCGAATTTCTAGTATGTAATTTTTCTTTAATTTCTTTGGATCTTTTGTAGTAATACGTTGAAAATGTATTCATCTTCTCTTTTTCTTTTGCATGACTCAGATCTGATAGAAAAAATGAATAAGAAATAGTTGTTCTTGGGTAATGCTGGAAAAAAACTAATTTTTATTATTTTTATATTCAACTATTTTATTACTTAAACTAATTTTTACATTTTTCCTTCAGGAAAAATTTTCTGTATAAGAGACGAAACATATAAGGGTTATTTCATTATCAGAACAGGAACAATATTTAGAATCAATTCATATAAGTTATTTTTAAACATATATTAAAATATTTAAATTATTTTGAAATGCAAAACTCGACGATAAGTTTTGATATTTCATAAAAATTTTTTTTAAAAATCGCATTTTTTTTCTTAAAAGAAATAATGACGACTCCATTCATAATTTCCTACATAATCGGGAAACTAACTACACAGAAATGCAGACAGATTAAAAGCATTCAACTTTTCTCACGTGACATAGACGTACGTGAAACGGGTACAAATGTCCAAATACTATTTAAATTTATGTCTATTTTAGACTGGGTTTTTAATTTTTAATTTTAGTGCTATTTTTTGTTTTTATTGTTATTTTTACTTTGTTGTGGTTAATTTCTTCTAATTTGTGGTTTTATATTTCCTTTCTGTTAAAATGGTATATCTCTTGAGCATAATTTCAGGGGATTTTTGGGTCACGAGGAATCATTATTAGACAATGTCTGTATTTCCTCACAGAAAAAATCCCTTTCTTTGAATCCCTGCCCGAGGGTGACCCTTGAAAAAGTCTTCAGGACGGATTCTTTTTTTATATTTTTTATAATTTTTTTGGTTTAATTTTTATTTGATTTTTTGTTTTTCCTATTAACTTGATTCTAATACTTTTGTATCAATTCATCTGTGTTTTAGAAGTAGCTGCAATTGCGCTCTCTAAATACTATGAAGTTCTTTTTTGGTTTTAGTTTAAGTAGGTTATAATTTTTAGTTGCGATTTCGAAACTGTTTTGGTTTCGTTTTCATTTTAGTTTCGTTTTCAAACTTTTTCTTACTTAAGATTGGTTACTTATATATATATATATATATATATATATATATATATATATATATATATATATATATATATATATATATATATATATATATATATATATATATATATATATATATATATATATATATATATATATATATATATATATATATATATATATATATATATATATATATATATATATATATATATATATATATATATCAATCATTATATAAAAATTAGAAATATTAGAAATGTAATTACAATTTACTTTGAGCGTCTATGCCTACGCAAGCAACGCTTTTACGAAATTTGTTTTGGTCTCCAGATTGTTGGCTAAAAATTATGCTCCGGTTTTAATATACTGATAAAGAGGTTTCCTAAAAATATCATTTTATGCTCATTATTTTAACATTATTTCATGAGTAATAATTGCGGACAAACGCAAGCTTCATGCCTTTGCTTTCAAAAAAAAATGATTTCGGTTCCCACAATAGTGCAGAAATCATGTTTTGAAAACCATTGAATAAAGATGAACGTGTGTGTGTTCTACAAGCGTATGACCTGGATATACCAAATTTAGCAAATATATATATATATTGAAGAATGAGAATGTGCACCTCCGAGCGATTTGCTTAAAAAATTAAATAAAATTTTAATTAATTAAAAATTAGTCTGAATTTCAGCGTTTTACGCAATAATTATATTATTGCATAAATATGAATTTACGTCGTCCCAAAATTATATATATATATATATATATATATATATATATATATATATCAATCATTATATAAAAATTAGAAATATTAGAAATGTAATTACAATTTACTTTGAGCGTCTATGCCTACGTAAGCAACGCTTTTACGAAATTTGTTTTGGTCTCCAGATTGTTGGCTAAAAATTATGCTCCGGTTTTAATATACTGATAAAGAGGTTTCCTAAAAATATCATTTTATGCTCATTATTTTAACATTATTTCATGAGTAATAATTGCGGACAAACGCAAGCTTCATGCCTTTGCTTTCAAAAAAAAATGATTTCGGTTCCCACAATAGTGCAGAAATCATGTTTTGAAAACCATTGAATAAAGATGAACGTGTGTGTGTTCTACAAGCGTATGACCTGGATATACCAAATTTAGCAAATATATATATATATTGAAGAATGAGAATGTGCACCTCCGAGCGATTTGCTTAAAAAATTAAATAAAATTTTAATTAATTAAAAATTAGTCTGAATTTCAGCGTTTTACGCAATAATTATATTATTGCATAAATATGAATTTACGTCGTCCCAAAATTATATATATATATATATATATATATATATATATATATATATATATATATATATCAATCATTATATAAAAATTAGAAATATTAGAAATGTAATTACAATTTACTTTGAGCGTCTATGCCTACGCAAGCAACGCTTTTACGAAATTTGTTTTGGTCTCCAGATTGTTGGCTAAAAATTATGCTCCGGTTTTAATATACTGATAAAGAGGTTTCCTAAAAATATCATTTTATGCTCATTATTTTAACATTATTTCATGAGTAATAATTGCGGACAAACGCAAGCTTCATGCCTTTGCTTTCAAAAAAAAATGATTTCGGTTCCCACAATAGTGCAGAAATCATGTTTTGAAAACCATTGAATAAAGATGAACGTGTGTGTGTTCTACAAGCGTATGACCTGGATATACCAAATTTAGCAAATATATATATATATATATATTGAAGAATGAGAATGTGCACCTCGGAGCGATTTGCTTAAAAAATTAAATAAAATTTTAATTAATTAAAAATTAGTCTGAATTTCAGCGTTTTACGCAATAATTATATTATTGCATAAATATGAATTTACGTCGTCCCAAAATTATATATATATATATATATATATATATATATATATATATATATATATATATATATATATATATCAATCATTATATAAAAATTAGAAATATTAGAAATGTAATTACAATTTACTTTGAGCGTCTATGCCTACGCAAGCAACGCTTTTACGAAATTTGTTTTGGTCTCCAGATTGTTGGCTAAAAATTATGCTCCGGTTTTAATATACTGATAAAGAGGTTTCCTAAAAATATCATTTTATGCTCATTATTTTAACATTATTTCATGAGTAATAATTGCGGACAAACGCAAGCTTCATGCCTTTGCTTTCAAAAAAAAATGATTTCGGTTCCCACAATAGTGCAGAAATCATGTTTTGAAAACCATTGAATAAAGATGAACGTGTGTGTGTTCTACAAGCGTATGACCTGGATATACCAAATTTAGCAAATATATATATATATTGAAGAATGAGAATGTGCACCTCGGAGCGATTTGCTTAAAAAATTAAATAAAATTTTAATTAATTAAAAATTAGTCTGAATTTCAGCGTTTTACGCAATAATTATATTATTGCATAAATATGAATTTACGTCGTCCCAAAATTATATATATATATATATATCAATTTAACAGTCGTGATTTTTCCTGAATTCTGGCAATCCATTAAAAAAAAATATTTTTTTGCTTAATATTCTACAGTATATTATAGTGTTGTCCTTGAAATGCAAACTACTTTCATCATTTCATCAAATTTTTAATTGCTTGCATTTTTTGTATAGTTAAATATCTGTGTAGTTTGCGAGACAAATAAAAAAAGTGAAGTTACAATACCATGATATTTAGAAAATAGATGAATTAGATGTTTACAATTAGTACTGTGATTTTATGGCATTGTATCCAGACAGAACTTAAGAACGAACAAAACTTAACAAAGAAAACGGAAAGTAAGAAAGACAATTAAAATTAAACGACTTTAAAGTCGGATAATATGGTGAAATCATAGACATAAAGTTTGGATATAATGATTTATCTGAAATCAAAATATAACCAATGTTCCCAGTATAATGATCGTCCAATAACAAATGGTCATCAAAGACGATCAATCAAAAAAAAAAAAAATACGCAACAATGAAAACATTACTAGTTCAAATTACCACCAACAATAAAAATAGTATTCATAAAAACTTTAATAATATAAAGAGATTTAGACCCAACTTATTAACCTTAAGAATTTTATTTTGAAAATAGAGTTATTATCTCTTAACAATCTTATAATTTTGTTTTTCTCTTCAGGATTATTTACCACATAAATTTGGGGAGGAATTACTAATAGATTAAAATTAAACCCTGTGTTATTAAAGAAGATAAACATATGAAGCATATAAAAACACATTTTGTACCACTTTATTTTGAAGGCAGCTTAAAAATGATTACTTCTAAAGCTAGTACGATACGCACGACAGTAAATTATATTTGCTCAGACTAAAAAAAAAAAAAAAACTCTGAAAACATGGATTTTTGAACTCTCATAGCCTGGAGTGTTTAGGTTATCATGTGCTTACTTTAGGGATTATAGTGAAGTATTTTTCTATATAATATTAAATCCCATTTTATAGATCATTTTTATCCTTTTAGAATTTTTATTTCGTATCCAATTTAGTGATTAGGGTGAAAATTATTGAATAATAAATTTTTTAGTGTAATCTGCATTTAGGAATTAAAATAAGGTTAAAATTTTAAATAAGGTATCTGATATTTAATTTTTTTTGTTGTGTTTCTTTATTTATGAATTGATTATTATACAGTCCTTATATAGGGGAAGTATTAAAATCCTACCATAATTCAAAATCTCACTGAAAGATTGCAGTCAGTATTCATGTGACTGTATTCGATTCTGTTTAATGTTGAGGTGTGTTATTTTTTTCCATCCACAATAATTATCATAAAAATAATGCTTAAAAATAAATATAACAAATATTAAAAAATTATTAAAAAGGACTTTTATGAACAATAATTTTATTATCGAAGATAAGGAGGTCAAAATAAAAATCTGAAAAGTGTGAGGAAAATATTAGGAGACGTTTGTAATACCTTCTCCATAACGAATTTTCTAAGAAACAAACGAACTCAAACATTCATCATATAAAAATTAAAGTATATTATAAGTATGATTTCAATGCCAATTAATTTAGAATATTTCAATTTATGTCTCTTGCCTTTTCGATTTTAGTTTTAACCATCAGAATTTTGCTATATATATATATATATATATATATATATATATATATATATATATATATATTGTTACGAATCCTTGATGCGGCTTCCCAGCATAGTGGGTTCCATAGGAGATCCCAGAGCTTGGCGACAAACTTGGCGGCGACCATTTGGCGACTTTGGCGCCAAAATAGATTATACCCGCAACATCGAGAATTTTCCCGATCCGTCCAGTAGGAACCGAGTGACGCCTCAAACGTTCCTGATTGGTTGAGAGGCTTCTAGCCCTGCCTCCTGATACCTATAAAGGAAGCAGTCCTGCCGTTGCCGAGTAGTGATGAACCGGTGGTGAATTGAGTCGTGGACCAGTGGAATTGAAGAGTAGTCGGTAGCGACGGCGAAGAACTCGTCTTCCAGGGACTAGCGGAGCAGCGACGGAGTAGAGCTGCTGTGTATACTGTTGTATGCTGCACGTCTCGGCTGAAGATAATCGTCTTCTGTGCTGTATATAGTTGTCGTCTTTGTGCTGTCCTGTGTGTCTTCGTGTAAATAAACGTCGTTGTTTTATTTTCTACTGCCGCCTGCTGATTGAGTGTTCTCCACACCATATAACTCCCACTATCCAAACGAACCCCGGACAATTTTCGTAACAATATATATATATATATATATATATATATTCTCATACTGCGTGTCTATAAAAGTTTGTTATGTTTATTTTTTGCGTAGTTATTTCCTATTATCTTAAATACAAGCAGTTAATCCTTGACAAATCAAGTAAATTTGAAAATATGTTTCCTTTTGTTAAATTAACACTTTTTTGAAGTTATGTAGGGGTCTCAGAATTTTGATAAGGTGGTGTAGACGCTAGCTTTCAACTACATTAGAATGATTACATTTCATTGTATTAATCTTACGCTTCTTATTTTCGCTCACGTAGCTATATGTAGAGGAATTGATTTTCGAATTCGTAACTTTATCAGTAAATCAAGGAAGGAGGAGGCACTTTTATGTTTGTGCGGCGCGGAAGTTTGAAATAGTAGGGTAATTACATAGATGCCAATTTTGGCTGTCTATTACGGTTCAAAACAAAGACGTATATTAACATAGACGAATATTAACAATAGACAATAGACGAATATTAACGTATATCCATAAGTTTGCTTTTCGATCAATCATTTATAAATATAAAAATTCAAAATATAGATCAAATTAAATTATTTAAAATCTGTATTCATAGATCTATCTTTGAATCAAACATTCATTGAACATGAAATTTAAAAAAAAAAAAATCAAATTATATTATTTGAAAAGCATGTCCTTATATCTTTCTTTGGATCAATCATCTCTCTAAGATGAAAGTTCAAAACACAATCAAATGAAAAGAAAAAAAAATCAAAATGTTAAACAAATGGAAAGAAAATTCAAAATACAAAGCAAATGAAAAGTAAGTCCATAATTCTGTCCTTAAATCAATTATTCATTAAAGTTGAAAATTAAAACCGTAAATCAAATAAGATAATATGAAAAACTTGTCTTTAATTCTCTCTTTGAATCAATTGCTCACTAAGATGAAAATTCAAAATACAAATCAAATGAGATCGTATAAAAATCGCACCCATAAATTCGTCCTTCAATCAATCTTTCATTCAAGATGAAAATTCAAGATATGAATCAAGTTAAATCATTCGAAATCTTCATCCATATGTCTTTTTTTGAAACATTCCTTCAAGACGAACATTCAACGTGCTTATCAAATGGGAATATTTGTAAAGCATGTCCATAAATCAGAATTTCAATCAATCATTCCTCTAAAATAATAATCAAATAAGATCATTCGAATGACAACTTATCATTTTTTTTTTCAAATAATCATTTATCCAAAATGGAAGTCAAAATCCAAATCAAATGAGATCATTTAAAGATCACGTCCATAAATTCGTCCTTCGATCAATCTTTCATTCAAGATGAAAATTCTCGATATAAATCAAATAAAATCCTTCAAAATGTTTACCCATAAGTTTATTTTTGAACTATTCATCCAAGACGAAATTCAAAATATTTATCAAATGAGAAAATTTGAAAAGAATGTCCATAAATCTGTTTTTCAATCAATTATTTCTCTAAAATGGTAATCAAAATACAAATCAAATGAGATCATTTGAAAAACAGATTATCAATTGTTTTTCAATCAGTCAGTTATTCAAAATGAGAATCCGAAATCCAAATCAAATGAAATCATTCAAAAATCACGTCCATAAATTCGTCCTTCAATCAATCTTTCATTCAAGGTGAAAATTCAAGATATAAATCAAGTGAAATCATTCAAAATGTTCACCCATAAGTATATATTTGAAAAATTTACTCAAGACGAAAATTCAAAATACTTTTCAAATGCGAATATTTTATGAGCTTGTCCATAAATCTATATTTCAATCAATCATTCCTCTAAAACGATAATCAAAATCCAAATAAAATGAGATCATTTAAAAATTACATCCATAAGTTCGTCCTTCAATCAGTCTTCCATTCAAAATATAAATCAAATGAAATCATTCAAAATGTTTGTTCATAAGTCTGTTTTTGAAAAATTCATCCAAGATGAAAATTCAAAGTACTTATCAAATGAGAATATTTGAAAAGCATGTCCATAAATCTGCATTTCAATCAATCATTCCTCTAAAATGATAATAAGAATACAAATCAAATAAGATCGTTTGAACAACATATTATTGTTTGTACAACTTATTGACTGTCTTTCAATCAATTATTTATCCAAAATGAAAGCCCAAAATGCAAATCAATTGAGATCATTTGGAAGACAATCAATAAGTTTGTTCTTCAATCAATCACTCATTAAAGACAAACTTTCAAAATGCAGATCGTATGAAATAAAATCATTCGAGGAGCACTTTCATAATTCTGCCATTTCATTCGTTTTGCCAGTAAGTTTTACTTGCTAATGGAATTTATAATAGTAATGTAACGAAAAACTAAAAAAATTGTAACGAAAAAGTTATACAATGCAAACTTGATTACCTGCAAAAGTAATTTATACATGCAATCAACTTTTCAACTTTGTCGTTATTTCATTATGCATAATAAGGCTAAATTTTCATTTGGTATTCAAAACCAATCATTAACCTATTATATTTCACACAATACTTCGTGTAACTTTTCGTGCACAAGGCTTTAAGCATTTCAGCACACACGCAGCGGGCTCATGCAGAATACTCTATCTTCAAGAAAATCGTGCTTCAATCTATTAATATCGGCTTGACAATTTTTCCCACCTTAGGCAAAGTTCATACTAGAGGACCAAGATTCTGTGACGTCACGAGGTCCCGCCCATCGAATAACTGAACGTGTAATTAGAAAATATAGCAGGGTTTTTTTGGCATATATCCACAACACGCGAGACCTGGATGATATATCCCATTAAAAAATAAAGTAGCGTGAGAAAAAAGGAAAGGAAAATGTATTTTTTTCTCTCTAAACCTAACATTAATGTGTCAGTTTTTTTAAGAGGATTTTTATAGACAAGACAGAAGGTAGGATTGTATTTTCAACATTCAAGCTTTACTACAGAAATATTCCCGGTGAATGGACAGGAAAATTACTAGGATATTCAACATGATGTCCTTGCGTGATTTTTTTTTTGGGGGGGGAGGAGGGGGAGTGTGTGAGAAATCCATCTCTGCCCAAGCAGTTTGTGAGCATAAAATGTTAATGCATTCATATGACATTGTAGAATTGTCTGCAATTAAAATAAATTGGAGATACCATTTAATTACCTTTTTATTCTAGTATGTATGAAATTATTGCTGGGTTTTAGTTTTTGTGTGATATCAACCTTATATTAAATATGAACTAGCCGCTTCACCTAAATTTTCTTGCATAATTTCTTATAAAAGTGTTATCCCACAGAGTGCCACGCATGGTATTGGCGTACAATAGTTACAAAATATTACCCTTTAGCTTGAAATTACCATTTTTACAGAAATCTATTGTGTGAAAATCTTTGAATAATCCTCCACATTCAGTTAACAGTATCTAAAAAAAGGAATTTTTGTGTTTGACGCGTTTTTTCCAATTAATTGTAAAAAAAAAATGATATAAAACTATACTTGTAGACATAACATTCCATACAAAATTTGATCTATTTAAATAATTGTATTTTGAGTTATATCGCTTTTAGATGTTTCTGGAAGTATAGACCTGTAGACGTTCAACTCGTTGGATTTAGCTTAAAATTTGACAAGTATCTACACTATAGATGTTAAATCGGTGCAAACGAGTTTTATTTAGTCGTTATCTAATAAAACTCTTTAACTCTATATAGCTCTCTTTATTTAGTCGTTATCGTGTAAACTTATATGCATACAGTCGGACAGACAGATTTTCTATGAACGTATTGTTACGAACCTGTGATGCTGCTTCCCAGCATAGTTATTTCCATGGGAGGTCCCAGATCTTGGAGACCATTAGGCGACTTGGCGGCGACTTTGGCGCCAAAATAGATTATACCCGAAACATCGAGAATTTTCCCGATCCCTCCAGTAGGAACGGAGATACGCCTCGAATGTTCCTGATTGGTTGAGAGGCTTCTAGCCCCGCCTCCTAAGACCTATAAAAGGAGCTACAGCTGCCGGGGAGTGGTGGTGAATTGAGTCATGGATCAGTGGACTCGAAGAGTAGTCGGAACCGACGCTCAAGAACTGGCCTTCCAGAGATAAGTGGAGCAGCGATGGAGTGAAGCTAGTGCTGAATTAAGCTGTGTGCTACTGTCTGCAGTAGAGTCTGTTGTATGCTGCTGTGTATACTGTTGTATGCTGCACGTCTCGGCTGAAGATAATCGTCTTCTGTGCTGTATACAGTTGTCGTCTTTGTGCTGTCCTGTGTGTCTTCGTGTAAATAAACGTCGTTGTTTTATTTTCTACTGCCGCCTGGTGATTGAGCGTTCTTCACACAATACAACCCCCACTATCCAAACAAACCCCGGAAATTTCGTAACAGTATTGCTCTCAAAATTTGACAGGAATCTACAAATATGATGTAACGACCATATACCAAATTTTATCCATCTAGCTCAGAGCATTTTCGAGTTATCGTGTCACAGGCACACAGAGGATAGATAGACAGACATTTTGCAAAAATTAATTTTACGAACTCGTAAAATTAATCGTAATATATCGTATATAATAACGAATAATATAATTTACGAATCGTAAAATTATCGTAATATATATATATATATATATATATATATATATATATATATATATATATATATATTTATATATCAAAAGTGACCTGCATTTTTGTATATTACGCTTCCACCGATTCTATTCTATTCCTTTCCGTTATCTGAATCAGTTAGAACTTTGACTGATAATATGAATAAATTAGAATTTGACTTGATTTTACTGGATTTGATTCCATGTTTCTCTCTATTATCTGGCATTATTCCCATTGAATATTATTCAAATTAATCAGAATTTTCATTTGATTGTAATAATGAATTAGAATTTTACTTGATTCGAAGTTATCTAGTGGAATTTATTCCTTGTTTCGTTCTTTTATCTGATATATACACTGATTTTTCTCTATTATTTAAATTAATTAGAATTTTTATTTGATTATAGTAATTGAAGTAGAATTTTACTTAGTTCAAGATTAACTGGTAACCATCTATACCTGTATTATCTAATATTATATCAAATGTGCCTTTTCTATTATTTAAATTAATTAGAATTCGTATTTGATTATAAGAATTAATTAGAATTTTCATTTGATTATAGGAATGAATTACAATTTTTTTATTTAACGTTAACTGGCGGATTTTATGTAATCTTTGCCTGTATTTTCTGACATCAGATTAATTAAGCATTCTGTTTTATTCTAATTGATTAGAATTTCTCTTGATTATGTAGTTGAATTAGAATTTCGTTTTCTGACGGCTGCGTTTCTGACGAACTCCACGCCATGTTTCCTTATATTATCCGTGCTGTAATATTTTCGACTATGTTAAATATTTTTTATAAGAACGTTAATGTTACTTTAACAGAAAAGTAATTTCTAAAAAATAATATAAAGACTCTAAAGCATTATTATGCTGCATTATATCAGAAAAAATACCGTGAAGCATGCTTTAAAGGAAAAATAGTAGAAGTAATAACAATATATTTTATTTAATCAACTTTAGTTTTTCAAGCTTTTTAAAACATTTTTATAATGAAAAATTTTACTGTCTCTTATTTAATAGTTAATTTATCTGCTCTGGTTGCAAATACTTTTATCTTTAAAATTTTTAAAATACAAAATATTTTTATATAAAATACATAAATCCTCTTAGTGCTTGCGAGGTTTAAAAAAATAAAAATGAATGTAAAAAACTAAGAAATAAAGTAAGTAGAGTTCTTTTAAGAAATCGATACTCTCCTAATAACACTGTAACAAAATAAATAAATAGTATAAAAATCTTAATAATATATTGTTAATATAATATAATTAACAAACAATATATGCTAGAAAACTATGAATCTTATATTTAACGTAAAAATTATTCTAAAAAGCCGATATTTTTTTGTATCCATCAAATGTTACAAAAATAAGTGCTAAAGTAATAGAATAAATCAATTCGTATTTGATATACTACATTTTGCTTTATTCTAATAAATAAAAATAAAGACAAATCGAATAAAATTCTCAGGCTGAACGTGAAAAACAAATTCCTAATTAAGAAACCGCAAGACTATTTCAAACAAATTGAATACTTTGAAAATTATCAAAAATAAACTGCTTGTTTATCAAGAATTCATTAAAACATTTCTTGTGCTACACAATATTTATGAGTGAAAATTACTGAAATCCTCTTTGATAATTTAGATTTAATCAGCTTACAAAATATTGCCATGTCAGTTTTATTTAATTGATATACCTTGTGCCTATCAAATGAAAGTACTTTCATGTTTTTTTATTAAAAATAAATTATTTAATTAAATGTCACAGAGCTTGCATTTCATTTCAGAGCTTTCATTGTGCGGATAGTTTCATGTATTTTAAAATAATAAATATAAATAGCACGTTAAAGTTATGCACATTTAATATTTTCAACGTAAATATTCTTTTTATTAAATGTAATAAAATCTCCTATCGTCTGCAGTCTTATTTAAACTAAAAAGAGAAAATCTGTTGCAATTTTAACATCTAGGATTTTCCCAAACGATTTTTTTAAACACAAGCAAAAATGTAATAATAATTTTAAAAGTCATTAATAACTTTTACAGATTTAAAGTAAAAATTAAGTAAAATATTGTTAGTGGTAAAATAATAAGGCTAACAACGTAAGATATGATTATTGTGAGTAATGATTTCCTGCTTCTGAGAGAATTAACGACAAAAAGTCAAGTTTTAACTATAATTACTTTATACAAAATACTACAATAACAAAATATTTCTATCGTCTGCACCTTCATTTAAGTTAAAATGAGAAAATCTACTGCGATTTTAATATCTTGTAATTTTTAAAGAATCACAAATTTTTCCGAAACGATTTTTAAAGCTCTCGGGAAATTAATTTTTATAAATTATAAATAATTTAAAATTAAGATATTTACTATTTTCAGGGAATGCAAAATAATTAAACGAAACGCTATTATTAGCAACTGAAATACATCTTGGAAAATTTGAAATACGAAGAATATGAAAATTTGGAATTCATTGTAAGCAATAAATTTGAATCCATGAATATTTTTAAAAAAAAAATATTTTGATACAATATTTAAGAAAAAAGAAATATCAAAACTTTTTTTTGAATTAAAAAAAAATACATTTTTTAAATATTGGTTTTAAGTTAATATTTTTTTAAAAAGTTACTATAGATCTTTTTTTAAATATTTGTAATTTACATGTTTGGGCTAAATAACATAAATGACAATCCAATGTGCTAAACAATTTTTGGCACACTTATACCATTTATTTGCATGGAACTGCGCATGGGCAATGGAAACAATTTTCAGTTAATAAAAAAATTAACAATTTAATTAATTGTCTCGAAACACACACACACACACACACACACACATATATATATATATAACGCTAACGTACGTGACACAGAAATCGCGTTTATTATCTACCGTAGAATGGCAGCATTCAAATATCAACAAACTATTATACAAAATTCAGACTGCTTCATTTATTACATATTTTTTACATGTGCATTAAATCTAAAGCTTCGCTCAACTAATTAATGGAGCTGCAAAATATTATTAAAAATATTCTAGAGATGTTTCGTCATATCATCAAAAATTACATTCAATCAGAGGAAAGAAGGTATAAATGAAATAAAGAAATAGACTTCAAATAGAAAGTTTTATCCAGCAAAAAATAGACTTAACCATCTCGAGATAAGTAATCCTAGTAAAGTTTCAGATAAATTAACGGTTTCTCGCCAAGCACATCAAAATCGAGCCAATCGTCCAAAAACTCGCCTAAAAACTGCTATTCGAAATGGACACTAGAAATGGCAAAAATAGCTTTTAAAAATTGCATAAAAAAATAAAAAAAAAGAAAATGGCGACACATTTTTTCAAAACATTTTAATTTTGGTTACTGTACATGAATTTTAAATCTAGTCATATCGTTATGACATCCTTAGGAAAAATGATATGCATTTTTTTCTAAAACAATTATCTTCCAAAAAAAAAAAAAGATATTTGTTTTATCCTAAGACTTAAACAAGTATCCTTTTAACGATATCAATTTCAGTTCTGCGCAATTTCCACTTTAAACAAAATAATTTTTTTAGTTCAATTTGATACATTATCTGAAAAAATGTTTTATTTACTATGAAGGAATTCAAATATACATCAAAACATTCAATCGCTTGTTTTTACCAGTCATTAACTCAGTAGTAGGACTTTTATTTCCGTTTTTATTTTGTAATATATACAATTTTTAATTTGCAGTATACTGATGGAATTCATGTTTTTCAGTCGTTACAAATAACAAATTAATCATTTAACAATCCCAAAAGTCGATACACTAGGCAAACGAACTGGTCGTCAAAGGCGGCTAGTTTACTAAAGTTTTCTACTCTTTATATTAGTTGTGAGAAGAAAAGAATGAAAAAAAAAATATGTTGAAGAAAATCTGTTTCATAGTTTGTAAAAAAAAAAAAAAAAAAATGGCGACAATTTCTATGCAAAAGAAAATGCAAAAAGAATGCAAAAGAATCAGATTTTTAAGATTATTTAAGATTAAGATTATTAATGTCATTATCATTTAAACTTTCGATTACCTGTCCCATTGTGTGTTTTAGTCACAGAGAATCTAGGACTAAAGTCCAGATAATCCAATCCTCTTTTTAAAAATTCGATTATATGTAGCCGATAATTTTGACAAAAAAACATCAAAAGAATTAAAGAATGTTGAACTCGGTGCTACAGGCCAATATAATCAACAAAACAAGCAAAAAACATCTAAACTTAATCTACTTCTTCATTAGCTCCATTTCAATAAAAGTAATGAAAGAAAAATCCTTTTGAATAGTTGATAACTTAATTATCATTTTGTCAAAAAAAATTAAGATCAAGCTTCTCAACGATGAATAAAAATGTCATTGCCACCAAAAATAGAAGAATATAACGAGGAAAAAAAGGACAAAAAAATAAACTTAATTACATCTTATAACATTAATTTTCTAAAGCATCATATCTCAATTACTTTTAGATGACTGAAAAAACATCCTACGTTAAAATAAGTAATTTAAATTAATGTAAAGCTTAGACTTAATTTTATTATTTTTGTTATTTTTTATAAGCTGTATTGAATATCGCAGACGATCTTCATCAATCTTAACATCTAAACTTTGTTCAACCTTTGAGTGAGTAAAATGAAGAGACTGATGAAGAATGGAGATAGTTAAAGTTGTTAAACTACTAAGTAGCACCACCCTAACGATCATCAAGTAATAGTTTAAAAACTAAAATGCTTTGATAAGATAATTTTATAGGCTAGTATTATAGATTTGCAATTTGCGAGATTCGATATGTATTTTGAAAAGTTTATTCAAAACGTTCAACTGGCAGAATATTGCCGTTGGAATTACCAAATTTGGTCGTAGTAAATTTTTAGATATTAAAGCTCATTAAAGAAGTATTTTTTTCGCATTTTATTTATTAAAGTATAACCAAGATTTTACGGTTAAAAACTATTTTTTAAATTCTCACTACTATCAAGAAATACAAAATTTTTTACTATATAAAACTTTAATTAGATCAATACTTGCCTATGGCTCAGAAACCTGGACCCAGACCAAAGCTGGAGAAAATAAAATAGCCATTTTCGAAAAAAAAGTTCTGCGAGCCATTCTTGGTGGGATAGAAATCAACAATGTTCGGAGAAGAAGATAGAACTTTGAGCTATATAAAATCTATAGAGAGACAGATGTTATAAAAATCATAAAAATAAATCGGATGAACTGGGTGGCTCATATATTTAGAATGGATGATGATTCCATATTAAAAAAATTCTTTTACATAAACCTCTAACAAGTGGGTTTAGTTTAGTTATATTAACGTCCCGTTTTAAGGTTATTTTCGGACGGACATCGTAATTTTGAACATCGGTCAGATGACGAGGACGACACCTTAGCTGGTAACTCCCCTCTCCACACCACACCATACCAGCGGAAGGACTCTTCTGTGGAATCGGGTCTTGAACCAGAAACCCTCCGGTTTCAAAGCCGAGACCTTACCATCAGGCCACGGTGGCCTCCTATCAAGTAGGAAAAGGGGTAAACCCAAAGTGAAATGAATGGAGTCAGTGGAGACAGACTTTCTGGCCATCCAGGAAAGAAACTGGCTCATAAGTATCAAAGATAGAATGCGGTGGAACAGAGTTCAGAGGAAAGCACTGGTCCACCCTGGGCTGTCTAGCCAAATATTATGATGATGATAACCAAGATTTTAATGCCTTTTCTTAATAAATTTATAATGCATTATTTTACAAAAACTACTTTTACACAACTTAATTTTTTTAAAGCAATTTTTTAATATTACTAATTTTATTTTCTTAATTCCTCTCCAGGTTTTGATAAATTTGTGAAAATATTTTATTTTATGTCTTACTGCATTTAAACTCGAGCGCTTTTATGTTTTAAACTAGATGTTTCAATCAATGTTTTTTTTTTTTTTTTTTTTTTTTCTTATGAAGACTTGGAAAATTTGATATTATACAATGAAAGTGGTCTTCGCAGAACTTTCTCGCATGTTCTTTAATAAAGATGTTATCTAAAATTGTGGATATTGGGTAATTCCACGTGACATTGGCGAACAATAGTTACGAAATATTGATCTTTGGCGTATAACTATTGTTTTTTTTTATAGAATTTATCCTATGATCTTTGGCTATTTCTTTTGGCGAGTAAACTCCAGTATGTGGTTAATAATACCCAAAAAATTAAATTTTGTTTTCAAACTCGTTTTTTCTATCCGATTGAAATCAAAATTTGACATAGAACTAAATACAAAAGTCCCAAAAATCACATATGAAATCTTTTATATTTAAATCATTTCATTTTTGAGTTATGGACTTTAAATACTTGTAAAAGTGCAGATGAAGTAGAAGATGATCAACTTTTGGGTAGTTTAGATATCTTCATAATGGATGTTAAATCCGTGCATCTAGTTTTATCCTTTTAGCTCTTTTCGTTTCGTAGTTATGATGTTAACTTACACACTTTCCTACATAGATTTCACTCAAAAGTTGATAGAAATCTACTAATTTGGTGTAAATACCAAATCTAAATTTCATACTTCTTGCCTAAACTATTTTAGAGTTATTGTGAATGTATTTTTTTTTCGAACTAAGGTAGTTCTGAATCTTGAACAATAATTGGATGACGAAAGTGGCATCTCTGCCGTTATTCTATTTTTTCAAACTTGCACGCCACACAAACATAAAAGTTGTAATTTCTTGATCTAGACTGATCAAATAACGAAGCAGAATTTCCAGACAATTCTTTATTTTACAGCCCTATATATACAAAAGAACAACTTGTTCTAATCTTGGTTAAATAAATAGTTATTTACACCTGTAGTAGGAGACACAACAGTCGAAGTCGAAGGGTTTTCTTGAAACTCAGTTGGTTCTCGAACTCCGAACTCGTGGGCGTAGTCCAACAGTCTGCCTGCAATTCGTTTCTTCTCCTCTTCTAAAAATAATCTCCGCACTTTATTTCGGCGACAATCTTCGCCTCTTAATTTACGCTGGTCATTTGAGCTCTCTTTCGGCCAATCGGGGTACAGCAATATGCTCTCTCAGCGGCGTCAGTCCGTCTTGGGAAGGTCCTTTGTGTGATGCACCTTTCATAACTGACTATTTTGGAACACGGAGTTATCATAGTCCTTTCACAATGAGAAACATTTAGCATCCAGATGTTTAGACACCCCTTTCTCTTTGAAGGTACTATCAATACCTCTTGGACGAGGAATTCCACATGTGGTCTTTCACTGTAGTCGCTAATGAACAGATGCGAGACCACCCAGGTGAAAAGATCCACCATCTGGCTATCTCGAGGAGTTTAGTAAGTAACAGCGACGACACAGCTGGCTGTAAATATCTTATCAGTACTGGGAAACGGGGAATGTTACACGGTACATGTTATAACTGCACTGTAATTAAGAGATTTCAATCAGCGGAAATGGTCTCCCGAAACTTTCGCGCATATAATCTAATAATTATTTTATTCTCTCTTCCCTAAAATAAATGTTTTGACCTTGACTAGATCGTGAAGGTCATGATCCAAGTCCAAGGTCAGGCACGTGCACAGAATCCAACGAATGAATATTATTCTTTCTTATACGAGGTAGAGAAAAAAAACTGAAATCGTCAAAAATTAGAATTCGATATTTTGACAACTCTACTCTTTACAGATCTTTCTGAGTCCGAAAAACACATTTTTAGCATTACTGTGTCTGTCTCTCTGAGAACAGATTAATTCTTTGAGCTTGATGCCTGAATTTGATATTTGGAATTATGACCAATTTTGTCAAATTTCTAACTAATTTTGTCTATTACTATCAAATTTTGAATGGGATCCCTTCACACTAAATCCGCTTACTGGCTCTTGTAATACAAGTGAATTTGATAATTACAAAAAGTCAAAGGTAATTTAGATAAAATTTCACACTCATGTTTAGAATCTAAAATATAGATGCTTATCAGAAATTGAACCTCAAACATTTGCGTATACGATCTAATAAATGTATTATCCTCTCTATCTGACAATAAAAGTTTGGACTTTGGACTAAATCGTGAATGCCATAAGTGTACCTTGACATTTTTAGTATATAATTTAATGGTCAAAAATTATTTTTTATGATTTCGGACAAAATTAGATATAGAATTATCTCGTTGGTGTTATGTGGAAGTTTGGTAAGCGCGCGGGAGTGCCAGCTCAGGTGTTATACTCGTCATCTGACCACGGCTCAGAATTACCATGTACATTCCAAAATAGTTCTAGTGTTGCTTTCAAACGGGAAGTTAATGTAACTGAACTGAACTGAACAGATATAGAATTAATTTTTAGTTAGATACATTAATGCCAATACAAGAGCCATTTTGAAAAGAATCTCGAAATTTTGAGCTACCGTCAGATGATAAAGATGACTCCTGAGCTAGTTGCCTCTCTTCTACAACCTTTCACACCATTCCGACATGAGGACATTTGACCCATGATGCCCGATTTAAAGTCCACTAATTCAGCATACATTAAGGATCTTTAATGAATTAGGATTTCAAACTAGGAACTGCCCGTGACTGAAGCAAGAGTTTATCACTAAGATACCATGGTCCGTATGCAACAGGTGTATACACAGGTGAATGAAATTTGATATATAGTTTTATTGAGTATCTATTGCATATTTTGGACATAGCCTATAAAGTTTTAAGCATCTGTAACATACTTTGAGTCCAACCAGTCAAGTTTTGAGAGTTTGTAGCATACTTTGAACCCAATCAGTCAAGTTTTAAGCGTCTACATCATACTTTGAGTCAATCAGTCAAGTTTTGAGAGTCTGTAGCATACTTTGAACCCAATCAGTCAAGTTTTGAGCGTCTACATCATACTTTGAGTCCAATCAATCAAGTTTTGAGCATCTATAACATACTTTGGGCCCCTCCAGTCAAGTTTTGTGTATTTATGGCATACTTTGGGCCTAACCACTCAAGTCTTGAGAGCCTGTAGCATACTTTGAGTTCAGTCAGTCAAGTTTTGAATATCTATAACATGCTTTGAGTCCAATCAATCAAGTTTTTACTTAATTATATTAACGTTTAATTTCGACGAAACACAATGGCCATTTTGGGACGGAATTCTCAATTTTTAACCTCAGTTAGATGAGAAAGGCGAGACCTGAGTTAGATATCTTGTAACCTGACACCATCTATGCACTTTCACACTACACTAGCGGAAGAACATGCGATCCACGTCGTTAAATTTAATATGTACTAGCTTCTCATCAATCTTCAGTGGAATTGGGTTTGAGTCCTGAATTTGAAGCCCTCTAGCAGTCAAATCAGGAACTTATCACTAGGTCATAGCAATTTCTTTTTTATTAAGCAAATGTATGAAATTTAGTTACAGAGATAGCAGAAATGTCGACCTTTATCAAATTTTGGGGACCAATCAGTCAAAAGTTCAAAATGCACACTCAATTCTCTTTATTTCGCTTCAGAAACTAATTTTTCACCTTATCTATACTTATATCAAAGTTCAATGTGTGTGTTGGCGCTCTACAGGCCAGATCGTTTGACCTACAGCTACCAAATTTGGTACATGTATACCTTGGAGGTCGAGAATGTGCACCTGGGGTCCCTTTTTTGAATTTTTAATTAGAATTTTAATCTTTAATTAAAAACCAACTTTCCCGCCAAAAAATCTTTTTATTTTCCCCACCGCCAAATGAGTAAGGCTTCAGTTTTTTTTCAACAGTAATGAGGCTAGGGTTAACATTTTTCAGCCGATTATTTCAAACAATTCTGTTTATTTTCTTAATGTTTAGTAAATTTAAAATTAAACATCGTTAATGAACCGATCTTTCAGATTCATTCTGAAGTACTTTTGAATTAAAATAAAACAGAATAAAGGAAATTAAAAATGTTTAATCTGCATAGCATTACCCCAACTGGCGTAGAAAAATTCACGCATTTGCGTTACCGTAACTGGCGGTGAAAATTCACGCTTGCGCATTGTGTTCTGATTGTTGACAATGGATTCAACTGATTTTCATCGGATTTGAACGATTTAAATTATTTTTAGGTTAGTTGTGTGCTTTTGTAATTAAATTATATTTATGTTATACATTTTTTATATATGCTTATAGTTTTAAGTATATCGTTTTTTAAGTAGTTTATTTTAACCTGTTTCCGACCGATTATTTTAAACGGTTCTGTTTATTTTCTTAGTGTTTGATGCATTTAAAATTAAACATTGTTAATGAATCGATCTTTCAGATTCATTCTGAAGTACTTTTGAATTCAAATAAAACAGAATAAAGGAAATTAAAAATTTCTAATCTGCATAGCATTACCCCAACTGGCGTAGAAAAATTCACGCATTTGCGTTACCGTAACTGGCGTTGAAAATTCAAGCTTGCGCATTGTGTTCTGATTCTTGACAACGAATTCAACGGATTTTCAACGCATTTGGTCGATTTAAATTATTTTTAGGTTAGTTGTGTGCTTTTGTAATTAAATTATATGTATGTTATACATTTTTTGTATATGCTTATAGTTTTAAGTATATCGTTTTTTAAGTAGTTTATTTTAACCTGTTTCCGACCGATTATTTTAAACGATTCTGCTTATTTTCTTAGTGTTTGATGCATTTAAAATTAAACATTAAACAAACAAAAAAATTGCTTTGTTTCAGTAAAAAATATTATTATATTAATTGCAGATTGATTCTTTCCACTTTAATTCAAAGCATAAATTCTACGGGAGCTAACAGGAAATTAGAGAGATACATATTACGTTATGACTGAAGGCCCTTATAATATTGCGAGTGATTTATATGACTATCAAAAGTTGAAGTTTTTAAATATTTTGATGAAGAAATTATTAAAGTAGGAATTGCATAAAATATTTATTTATTAAAATTTTAAGGAACATTAAGATTGGCGAACCGGCTGGTAGCCAAAGGCGGCTAGTTACTTAATAAGAGCATCCCAAATTATTTTTTCTCTTAAATTAGATTGACCCGGTGCAATTCACGTGTATTAAGTGTGTATGATATTACAGCTTTATGTCATATTATAATGTTAAATGCAGTTAATCTTCCCCCCCTCCACGGAATATACTCTTATGTATGACATTGTTTAACTAAACACCTTCTGTAACATACGTTTAACGAGACACCTTTCCACCCACTAACAACCCCATTACTCTAAATGATTCATTAATAGTACCCACTTTGTACGTCAGTCAACTGAAACTTCACGCCATCCCTAAAAATCGTTTTGCCATATTGTATAAAATAGTTTGCAGTTTCCATGGGAAACAAAACGTAGGCAATAATACCGAAAAAAGTAGGAGGTAGAAGAAAAAAGAGAGAGAGAGAGAGAGAAAGGCAGTATATTCCATATAGCATTCTCTTTTTCGGCTATTCTTCGGTTACCTAGGTGACCCGTAGAGTACGTGACGTCATATACTGAAATAACAGGTGGTAATCGTGTATGAAGATCGAATTCGATGCGAGCGAAGGTCACAGTCAGAAATGGGCAGGAAGTTAGGGAGTTCGTTTGTATAAGGGGAGTGTGCTGTGACACGAAGAACAATAGAGGGGTAATAGTCAGCAGGAATAATAATTAGCTCTGGAGAGATATCGTTTGGTAACAAAGACGGCAATATTTCACTTTTTACCAACGAATTTGGCATCAGATTCAGGAAGTTTGCTTGAGAACTGCTGAGCTCTCTTTTTTTTTGAGCTAAAACGTTCGATCAAGTAAGCAGTTCTCATCCTTTTGGTACAAGGTATCTTCTTCTTCTTCTTTTTTTTTTTTTTTACACGTCGTTTTGGATAAGAGAGAACAAATTTTTTTTCGAGCGGTCCCATTTATATGTTAAAATTTTCAGCTATTCCAAAATTGGAAAATAAATCGTGTAAATAGATTGCTAATTGTGTCTATTCGATTAAAATTTTTTATTTTTTATTTTCTCAACGGTTCTTATCCTCTTTGTATGTGACTTTTTACACTTTTTTAATTACCATCGCATTTCAGATATAAAAATTTTGAGAGACCAAAATTTATCAAAAATAAAGTAAATAAAATATAAATTAATGATAATTCAGTGTCAATGTTCGATTAAGTTAAATTTTTTATAGATTATTATTTGATGATGACTCACTCTTTTTATCTCACAAGATTACTTTGAAAGGAAAAAAAATTCTTTACGCTTTCAATGAAAAATAAAATCTGTTACTTCAAAGTGGGAAATAAGTTAGATAAATGATCATCAGTTAGTGAAAATTCGACTTCAATTCCGTTAATTCAATTGTTCCCAATTTTGTTATTTGAATACTCACACTTTTTCTCATTCACAACTACTTTGGGTAGCAGAATAAATAAGCAGAAATCGCTTACTTCAGTTATTTCTTAAATTGAATGGACCATCTACAAATAATTATGTAATTGGAGGGGAAACTTTAAAGACGAGAACGTAAAGCCAAGGTAATAATGTATTTATTAATTAATGATGAGTATTATCTCGCTTTTACACTTTTCACTGGATCAATTGTATAGTGATGTACATCAAATGGACGACTTACCAAGCAGAAACTGCATATATCAATTGCTTCTTAAACTGAAAGGGTCGCCTACAGAAAATGGTGCAACTGAATGAGGAAACGTTAAACACGAGAACGCAAAGGCGGGTAATAATATATTTATTAATCAACGATTTAGTATTACTTCGCTTTTACATTTTTAATAGGACCAGCGGACTAGTGGTATACATAGAGTGGGAAACTTCAGATAATAAGCAGAAACCACGTACATCAGTTTGCTTCTTAAATAGAAATGGCCATCTACAGAAAATGGTATAACTGACGGGGAAACGTTAAACACATGAACGTAAAAGCGGGGTAATAATATATTTCTTAATCAACGATTTAGTATAACCTCGCTTTTACATTTTCCACAGGACCAATGGCCTAGTGGTGTATATAGAGTGGAAAATGTTAATAAGTAGAAATCGCTTACATCAGTTTGCTTTTTTAACTAAAAGGGCCATTTACAGAAAATTGTGTAACTGAATGAGGAAATGTTAAACACGAGAACGTAAAGGCGGGGTAATAATATATTTATTAATCAACTATTTAGTATTACCTCGCTTTTACATTTTTAAAAAGACATTTTAACGGACTAGTGGTGTATATCGAGTGGGAAACGTTAATAAACAGAAACCGCTTACATCAGTTTGCTTCTTAAATTGAAAGGGCCATCTACAGAAAATGGTATGATTGACGGGGAAATGTTAAACACATGACCATAAAAGTGGGGTAATAATATATTTATTAGTAAACGATTTAGTATTACCGCGCTTTTACATTTTACACAGGACCAACGGACTAGTGGTGTACATCGAGTGGAAAATGTTAATAAAATGAAACCGTTTACATCAGTTTGCTACTTAAAGTGAAATGGCCATCTACAGACAATGATATAACTGACTCCGAAACGTTAAACACGTGAACGTAAAAGCCGGGTAATAATATATTTATCAATTAATGATTTAATATTATCTCGCTTTTACATTTTTTACAAAATCAATGGAATTTTGCTGTATATCGAGTGGAAAGCGTTAATAAACAGAAATCGCTTATATCAGCTGCTGCTTAAATTGAATGGGCAGTCTACAGAAAAAGGTGTAACTGACTGGAAAATTTGAAATATGAGAATGTAAAGGCTTAGTAATAATATATTTATTAATTAATGATATAGTTTTACCTCTATATTACTCTTTTCACATGACCAACGCCATACTGGTGTACTTTGAGTGGAAAACTTTAATAAGTAGAAACCGTTATATTAGTTGCTTTCTAATCTGAATGGGCCAACAGAAAACGTTACAACTTGCGGATAAACGTTATCTATACTTATATAAAGCTCAATGTGTGTGTGCGTGTGTGTGTGTTGGCGCACTACAGGCCAGACAGTTTGACCTACAGCTACCAAATTTGGTACATGTATACCTTAGAGGTCGGGAATGTGCACCCGGGGTCCCTTTTTTGAATTTTAATTATTAATTAAAAACGAACTTTCCCGCCAAAAAAATCTTTTTATTTTCCCCAACGCCAAATGAGTAAGGCTTCAGTTTTTTTCCCCCCAACAGTAATGAGGCTAGGGTTAACACTTTTCGGGTGATTATTTCAAACGATTCTGTTTATTTTCTTAATGTTTGATGCATTTAAAATTAAACATTGTTAATGAATCGATCTTTTAGATTCATTCTGAAGTACTTTCGAATTAAAATAACACACAGAATAAAGGAAATTAAAAATTTCTAATCTGCATAGCGTTACCCCAACTGGCGTAGAAAAATTCACGCATTTGCGTTACCGTAACTGGAGTTGGAAATTCACGCATGCGCATTGTGTTCTGATTGTTGACAATATTATCAACGGATGATTCTTGATTTAAACTATTTTTAGGTTAGTTGAATGCTTTTGTAATTAAATTGGATTTATGCTAGTTATATATTTTTTGTATATGCTTACAGTTTTAAGTACATCGTTTTTTAAGTAGTTTATTGAAACCTGTTTTCGACCGATTATTTTAAACGATTCATTTTATTTTCTTGTGTTTGATACATTTCAAATTAAACATTGTTAATTAATCGATCTATTCATCATGAATCTGAGAAAATTTTGTTGACAAATTCTTGAGATATTACATAAATTAAGAAAGATATTCTTTGGTGACCATAAAGTTTAAACGCTCAGTGACTCGATTATCAGTAATCATATTATTAAAAAAATGCTTTGTTTCAGTAAAAAATATTATTATATTAATTGCAGATTAATCATTTACACTTTAATTTAAAGCATAAATTCTACGAGAGTTAACAGGAAATTAGAGAGATACAGATTACGTTATGACTGAAGGCCTTTATATTATTATGAGTGAATTATATGACTATCAAAATTTGAAGTTTTAAAATATTTTGATGAAGAATCTATTAAAGTAGGAATTGCGTAAAATATTTAATTATTAATATTTAAACGAAAATTATGATTGGCGAACCGGCTGGTCGCCAAAGGCGGCTAGTAGACAAATAAAGGCGGGGAAGTGCTATATTAAATAATGATTAGTAATATTACCCGGCATTTACACTTTTCAAAGGGTTAAAGAAATAGTGGGGTAGACCGAGTGTGAAACGTTAATATGAGGAACCACTTACAACATTTAATTTTAATCTGACAAGATTAAAATGTTGCAAGTAAAGGTTAAAGATGAAGACGTGAAGGCGGAGTAATATTGTATTAATTAATAACAACCACAATGGAATTAAAAGTAGTTATCTAAAAAAAATTGCATTTAATATTTAGCAACCTTTTATGTTGTTCAAGGATCATTATTTAGCTTAATCTCTTTGAATACAATAGCGTGCATGACTTGTATATTGAAGTACTGAATTTCTGATTTAAAAATTCAAGGAATAATTAATTTGCAAGGTCTTTTTCCATCGCTGCTTGAAGCAAAATAACAATACATGTCCCAAATAGGATGTCATCTAATTGAGAGGGTAAAGGAATGTATAGGCCAAAAGGTCAAGGTCATCTACAAGCATTTTTCCTTCGTTCGAATTTAAAGCAGGAAAAAAATTATAATAATAAAAGGAATTCTTTCAAAAATAAAAATTTGCAAAGCACATGAGCAAAGCAAAATTAATCATTGTAAAGTTTTCGTATTTAAATTTTGACCTAACCTCGTGAAACAAGTATTTTTTTTAACAAATTAATTTGAATCATGCGCGCAGTCAACGAATCAAATCAATGAATTTATCCTCTCTCAAATTATAAACAATATGTATGAAGTTTGAAATCTCAAAGTCATATTTTAAAAATTCAATGCTGTATTTGCTATTAAAAATTTCGATTATCTTGTATACCTATGCATAACGATATAACTAATAACATGTGCTTTAAATTATCTTTACTTTATAGTAAGCAGATTACTTTCTTGGTTGGCGACAGAACAAATATCTCTAAAATTACGACAAGTTCACTGATGAATTTAAAACTGATATTTTTTTCATTTCATAATGAATATTTTTGCAGTTTCTGGTAGATGGATTAAAATAATTTTTTTCTCGAATTTTTACAGCAAATTTTTGTAAGGCTGATTCAAATCAGAAAATCTGTTCTACTACAATGGTTCTCATGATATGATTTCCAAATAGTTTCTGCCGTCTCCATTGCTCATCTTGGTCTCTATAGCCCAAAACCTATATATATATATATATATATATATATATATATATATATATATATATATATATATATATCGTTATGGAAATCCTTCGATAAGTATATGGTAAAAAGTCCAACGAACTCGGTAATGGATACGGCAAGAACACCACCTATATACGCTAACAGCGCAAAAAGACAAACAATCTTTCAATTAGAAACTGACGACTCTGCGGTCAGAATTTGACAGTGAGAATTCACTTCTTATGTTAGCACTTCGCCTTTTATAGTCTCCCAATAAAGTATGAAAATTTTCTAGGAAAATTCCCAAACGATATTTTATAGATATATTATACTACAATTTTTGTATTTTTCCAAATCTTCAGTTTTGTCGCCAGGCCAGTAAGTGGTTGCCAAATTTGTCGCCAATGTCGTCTTTGACCTGTATCTCTTCAGCATTCATATCAGTAAATTTCTCTTTTCAATAATGATATTAGCATTGCAGGAAGCTAATATTATGGATTGGTAACAATTTACTTATTAAATTCAATATATAAGCGTTATTAGTTATTTTTTGGCCTCTTGAACTTGGAAAAAGTACTATGACTTCTGAGTTGCACAGGTTTTCTGGCTTTTACACTTTTTTCAGGATTTAAATTCTGTTACTTTACCTGTCCAATGCTAAATGGCAGTATTATATGAAAATCATGCTGCTGAAACGAATGCTTGCTAAGCTGTACTTCAGTAAAATCTCCGTCAGGAATATTATAAACTGACAGCATTCTCAAAGCTTTGCAACATTATTATTGAGAGGATGCCTTTTTAATTCCTAATCATGGATGCACTAAAAGAAGCGCTAAAGTCACTAAAAGATGAGTAGTTTGCCTAATAAAAAAGAGGAAAAATAATGCTGCGATTTAAGACTTTGAAACAAAGTTTCTGACTACTTTAAAAATGAAATGATTTTTAGTCAATCGAACAAGACTTTTTTATTCAGATAAAGCTTGGAAATTGAACAAAATCCCGATGCCAAACTTTTTGGATATTGCGTTTTTTTTTTTTTTTTCTCTCTTTGAATAGAATTCTGCACACGAGAAAGTGGCAATCACTATGTTTTTTTACTTTAACCTTCTTCTATTTTATTTTATTTAAAACTCAGAGTATTATCCTTTTTTTTTAATTTTATGATTATTCAATACTTACCTAGTTCATACATATATTCAATATCTTTTCCGCATCAAAATTTCTATATCAAATCTAGATTCCATTTTCAGTCCATGCTGTTTCTAATTATATTTTCAACAAACCTTTTCCACTTTTGCGAACATTTCGAATTATTCATTTTTGAAAACATAACTTTATTTACTTAAACCATCTCGGTTTCAAATAGAAGCAAAAAGCAAATTAACATTTAGAGAGAACTTTATTTCAAGTATCAAGAGGGGAAAATAATTTACATCGACGAATTGAATATAACAAGACACAAACTGTTTCATTTAAAATTTATTAAACCAGAGCATTTTTAAAAAAAACCCATCTCATTTGCAGACGATAGAAACGCAGTCCAAACTCTCAGCATAAAATCGTTTGCACATATTCCGAACCACTCAACTCCAAAAATGCAAAGTGAAATAATAAATACATTCTTTATTTACAGAAGCTTCCAGCTAATTTCAGAACTCAAGAAGAAAATTAATAAAAGCCGCCGTTTTAAAATTAAAGAGTGAATACTTAATTGACTTCAGATGTTACTCGAAACTGTAACCTTAGTTGCGTCTGGATAGATTCTTAATGGAAATGGATGTTTAAAATTAGGTTTCATCCAGGCAATTGAAACGTAATAGCGATTTCATGTTACTTAATATTTTCAGCGAAGAATTGTAAATATATTAAAACTCATTATTTTGCAGAGGGAAACTAGATTGCACGGTGAAAGTAATTTCGGATAAAATTGTTTTGAAATATGAGTTTGGGGACTCCAACTTGACGATTTTAATATTAATTTTTATTAGTCCAGTCGTTATCGTAATATTTATTTTCTTTCGGACACTAACGGATTGAAGTAATCTGTGCTCAGTTAGAATTTCAACGTTATGAATGAAGTTCAATTCTTTTGAAAATCAAATGAAATACACCGAACATGGGTTTTAAGTGCTAGATATATATTTGATTGCGTTATGAGTGCTAATTCTGTGTTCAATCAGCAAAGTTTCTCTCATAAGAATTTTGATAATGGAATAAACCGCTATGTCACAAATCACGTGACAAAAGTACCTACTCATTATATTTGGATTTTGTGTTGCTTTACGGTGCTATGAAGTCACAATCTTATTTTTTTAATTCCCTAATGACTAAAAATCAAGTTCAATTTTTTGAAAATCAAATGAAATACTCTATTTGATTGTGTTGAAGGCGCCAGTCCTGTGCTTAATCAGCAAAGTTTCTCTCATATGAATTCTGATAAGGGAATCAACCACTATGTCGCAAATCACATTACAAAAATAACTGTGCCTTGTATTTGAATTTCATGTTACCTTAAGGTGCTATGAAGTCAGCATATTTTTTTTAAAAAATTTCTTAATAGCTAAAAATGAAATTCCATTTTTTGAAAATCAAATGAAATCTTCTGAAAATTGATTTTTAAGCAAGATTTATAATTGCTATAAAAGTGCAAATCCGGTTGTTACCAAAATTTAATGTGAATTAAAATATATGGCAGTTCACTTAATGTCACTAATCACATGATGTATGTAACTGCACATGTCATTTAATTATCTTTGTTTTACATATTGCTATAACCTCATGTTTTTCTCTAATGAATTCTACATAATGTTACAAATTTATAATGTCATCTAATTGCCTTCATTTTGCACTATGTGTAACCTCATGTCTTTCATCAATGAATTCTACATAATGTTATGAATTTATAATGCCATCTAAATGCCTTCGTTTTGCACGATGCTGTAACCTCATGTCTTTCTCCAATGAATTCTACATAATGTTATAAATTTATAATGCCATCTAAATGCCTTCGTTTTGCACGATGCTGTAAGCTCGTGTCTTTCTCTAATGAATTCTGCATAATGTTACGAATTTATAATGCCATTTGATTCCCTACGTTCTGCAATATGCTGTAACCTCATGTTTTTCTCTAATGAATTCTGCATAATGTTACGAATTTATAATGCCATCTAATTGCCCTCGTTTTGCACGATGCTGTAACCTCATGTCTTTCTCCAATGAATTCTACATAATGTTACGAATTAATGCCATCTGATTCCCTTCGTTTTGCACTATGCTGTAACCTAATGTCTTTCTCTAATGAATTCTGCATAATGTTACGTATTTATAATGCTATCTGATTCCCTTCGTTTTTCAATATGCTGCAACCTCATGTCTTTCTCCAATGAATTCTACATAATGTTATGAATTTATAATGCCATCTAAATGCCATCGTTTTGCACTATGCTGTAAGCTCATGTCTTTCTCTAATGAATTCTGCATAATGTTACGAATTTATAATGCCATCTGATTCCCTTCGTTTTGTAATATGCTTTTTTCTAATGAATTCTACATAATGTTACGAATTTATAATGCTACTTCCATGTAGTATATATCCATTAAAGAAGATAGTTTTGCAGAAATAGTAACAGCTGCTTAAAGGATGCTGAGTGAATGACTTCCAGCAATGGCGATAAACATGGAGTTTTAAAATTATCGTGTTCGAAGACAGATATACTAATAGAAAGGCAGATTTAATTTCAAAAATTAGTTTTTCGTTCTCAGGGATTTCTGAAACGTAGAAAATAGTCAATATCTCAGAAACAAGTTATTTTCTTAGCCATGTTGGAGTAGCCAAGCTGTGGAACACTAAATTTTAGTCGTCGCGCTCAAAGCATTTTTAAATTATCGTTTTCAAAGTTTGACAAACTGATAGAAAGATAGATATAATGCCAAAAATTGCTTTTTCCTACTTATGGAGTTCTGAAACGTGGATAATCGCCAAATATTTGAATTCGAATTTTTAAGTATGATCGCACGGAAGTAAATTGCTGTATTTCCCTTATATTTGCTTTACGAGAAAGTAAAAGAGTGTTTTTGGCTATAGCTTAGTTTAAACGCAGAGATTATCAAAATCATGAGTTCGAAATTTTTGATAAATAATTGGACCGTTGTGGACTGATGTAAGGTTTGGCTACAGAACCGGAAGGTTCCTGGTTTGAAACCCAATTCTACTGAGCAACTGCTATGTAAGTTTATTCTATGCGCACTAAATAAGTAGGGTCCAAAAATCTTTTCATTTATGTTGAGAAAAAGTTTGAAAAAGGTAAAGAGTCAATCATTACATGCATGCAAATGAACAGATTAACAGACGGTCATATGTTAATTTTTGGTTCAAAATTTGATGCATATTTATATTTTATTTATTTTTTTCCCATCTAGTTTTAAGTAGATTCTTATAGGTAGAATCTTGCATATAAATGTGTGTGTGTGCTTATAATGCTTTGCCCATGCTATCTTGTGAATAGAATAGCTAGAGTAATTTTGTTTGAATTGTAATTGGCTTGGTCCAATTAGCCACATTCGAACCTCATTAACGCAAACAACTTTTGTATTTAAAGTCTTTCGATAATCGAAATATCTTAGAAGTTAGGGGCTGAAAAATGATTTTTCAAACCCTAATTTTGACTGTTTCTGACATGAGCAATTTATGTTGCCAGATAGTAACTCAGATGTAAAGGAAACTATCTACCTTTGCCTTCCAACTTGCCAAGAGGAATTTTTTTTTTTTTTTTTGCATTTTCAGTTATTGTATCTAGTTTCTCGATGACAAACAGACAAATTAATTTTAAATGGATTTTGTGAAAAATTAAAAATCTACAATTTTAGTGTAAAGGCTAAATTCCAGAGTTCATCTACCTATCTCAAAGCGTTCTTCAGTTATCATATTCATAGACGGGTACACAGTGTGCGAACCAAAGAAACGTAATTCGTCAAAGTCTGGGTGGTCGAATTTTTGGATGATTGCAATGCTGTAAAGAAAGAAAGTAAAAATATAAGAAATTTCGATATTTTCAAGAGACGGAAAAAATACCGAATAAGTTTTCATAGTAGACCTTACAAAAAGAAATTCTTATTCATGGAAATATTTCGAGTAACTTACAAGAATACGTTTTCAAATTCCAACATACGTATATATGCATATTTGGGGACTCTGTATTCAATACACTTTCCATACATTATTCTTTCTTAAAAAAATAGAAACTCAATATCCTCCACAAAGTCATACATATCAAGAAAACGGTTTTACACGGATATGTAATAAAAAAAAAATATTTTGTTTTCGTCTGGATATTTTATTCAGATAGTGAATCTAACCATATTTCATGGTTTAGTTTGAATGTAACAATATCTTTTTAACGGACATTTGTATGAGTTACATGCATATATATATATATCCAAAATAAATCTTTTACGATATTCTTGCCTATTATATAATAATAAAAAATACATTTAATGTATTCCGATGCTACACGAAGCACGGAAAACGTCAAATATAATCGCTCTTCAATCCCTTAGAATGAAATGAAATTGCATACAAATGTAAACTTAAACCTTACATGGCATATTACAGCAACCTTATATTTCTGATAACATCGGCTTTAATCAAAACCTTGTATGCGACTTAACTCCACGCACAAGCCGAAAAAGAGCAGAAAATAAAAGTAAATAAATAAATAAAAAAGAATTGCACAAAACGATACACACGACAAATTCCCAAGCGATATTCTTGCGTGTTGCCATTCCTCCGGACACAAATTCTCCCGGGGACAAAAGCGAATTTAGATTACAGCCAACCCGAAAAAATAAATATAAAGACAAAAAAAAAAAAATCTTTAGCTCACGAATGTGGAAGAAAGTGAGTCCATACAGGAAAACTAGACTTTCGTTAGGTAAATGGCAATTGTTCGAAATGTAATTAACTAATGGAATGAAAAAGTAGGCTTAACACGGAACATTTATTAATCTTTGCCGGAGTTTTGCCGCTATAAAATTATTTCTATTGTTCCTATTCGCACTTATTCGTTGTTCTAAGAGCGAGAATTTATGCTGGATTACAATATAAAGAGACGACTTTATCGTGCTGGATTTAATAACAGTCGGCGTTTTTCGTGTAGTTGGTATTATTTTGAATAGGAATGGGTTAGAAGACCGATGTTAGAAAGTGGTTTATGTAAAATGGGTATTGTAGGGTTAAAAGAAATCGTTTGGCGTTTTGTGAAGGAAGGATCATTTTCTACAAATTGCCTTTATGGAAATTGTAGAAGAACAGCCTTCGCTTATCTTAGTTTAAAAAAAAGTACGGATGCATGAAGATATGCATAAAAATGAAAAAAAGTTTTACTTCAAAAGAACCGCTCAAGAACGTTGTCGCGAGGTAAAAGATGGTTAGAATTGAAATATTTCTGTTTTGGAAAGTGAAAGCGAAATGCCAGTGGAGATATAAACAAAAATATTGATGATACGGATTTCCAAAATATAAGAAAACTAAAAATGCAAAACAAGTGGAAATTATTATCAGCAAAGTAGCTTTTGATAAAACGATGGATATTTTTTAAAAAAATCTTTAATTTTTTACTTTTTGTTTTGTTAAAAGTCAGCTTTTTGATATTGACGAAAGTTATTAACTTAACATCAGAGGTTTTCAACCTTTAGTACGTGTGTTTCTGCGCGTACGCGTGGGAATATCTAGGGATATGAGCTACTAATGCTCGTGTACCCCTAAACGTCCGAAAAGATCAGGGTATTATCATATAATATACTTCTTTCATGAAAATTGAAGTAGAATAATGTTCCAAAATGCAGAATATTGTTCATTCTCAGTTAAAAAATACGAAAGTATGAAGATATGCCTTAAAATGAATTAATTTCAACGTAAAACGAATGGCTCAAAAATAGTATCATAGTTAAAATTAAAACAACTTTTTTAACAAAGGTGTAAGAAAAATACCTGTTGATATAAGAAAACAAAATATTGATGTTAGGATTTCAGATAAGGAATTTTTTTTACTATAATTAACATTCAAATGCAGTGGAAATATGTTTAAAGAGCAAAATTCGTTTCCTAATCTTACTCGTGTTATGCAAAAGAGTCAGTAGGAGACACAATTTTTTTCCTATAGGAATCCATGAAAAATAGGGCAATGCGGCAATACTTTCCACTCCGAAACCACTGGATGTTGTCTCCCAAAAACTTTCTCGCATACCCTTTCATAAACTTGTCATACCAGTGAAACTCTTACAAGGCATTAGGTTACAACAGTTAAGTAATGTTAACTTTTGGTGTGAATTTAGAATTTTTACTGAATCTATCGTGCCGTTTTTGGCGAGTTATTTGGCGATCCATCCCTGACATGCGTTAATAGTATTCAAAAATAGAATTTCGGTTTTAGACACGTTTTTCTCAACCGATTGAAACAAAAATGTCACACACAATTGCACTCGTAGTCAAAAAATTTCATACCAAATTTGAAATATTTAAATTATTACGTTTTTGAATGAGCTTTTTTGTGTTTCCGAACCGGCAGACAGTCAACCCATACTTGGATTTGGATCAAAATTTGCTAGCTATTTACACTATAGATGTTATACCTGTGTTCCGAATTTTATTTATATAGGCTTCTTCATTTTGTAATTATCGTGTTAAATTATATTCGAACAGCCAGACAGATGAGCTTCTTCTGAACAGATTTTACTCAAAATTTGATAAAAAATCTGCAAATTCGATGTAAAGACTATATACCAAATTTTCAGCCATCCATCTCAAAGCGTTTTTGATTTATCTTTGTCATAGACAGACGGACATTTTCTAAACATGTGTTTTTTGGTCTCAAGGAGGTCTAAAACTTTTAAATTCGTCAAAATCTCGATTTCGAATTTTTTGATGATTACTATAGAATATTACTAGTAACTCTATACAAGTACTTTTTCTATACTTTCTCTATATTACTAGTAACTCTATACAAGAATTTTTTCTATACTTTCTCTATATTACTAGTAACTCTATACAAGTACTTTTTCTATACTTTCTCTATATTACTAGTAACTCTATACAAGTACTTTCTCTATATTACTAGTAACTCTATACAAGTACTTTCTCTATATTACTAGTAACTCTATACAAGTACTTTCTCTATATTACTAGTAACTCTATACAAGTACTTTCTCTATATTACTAGTAACTCTATACAAGTGCTTTTTCTATACTTTCTCTATATTACTAGTAACTCTATACAAGTACTTTCTCTATATGAGAAAGTAAAAAATACTCGAACAAATTTATAATAATGTTTTTTTTTATATATAATGCAGACTTTTTTAATGGATAGTTATCTAAAAATATTTGTTTTTGGCTACTATTCAAAATTTGGCGAGGTTGAAACGCAGCATTATTGTAAAATGCATTTGTAACTCGTATAATTTACTGCCTCATCGGGGCGATGATTTTCAACTAAAGATGAAACAATTTTCTTTGCCTTCAACATCTTCCTTATTTTATTAGATAGCTGTTTCTCTATTGAGCATATTATTTCTTTCTCTACTGACTATATTTCTTCTGCAGCCTTTTGCTGCGATACAAAATGGAACTCTATGTTTTCCCACCTGTTCATGGAGGTCCTAATTTGCCCGATAATTTTGGTCAGTTTAAAAACCTTCTCGATTAAAGCTCCCTAAGCACTTTCTCAACCCCTCGGAGTTGCATTCGACAACGCTATCTGGCTAAAATTTATTCTGTTTTCATTCATATAGCCCTTGCGGGACGGGAGGCTTCTATCCTAGACGTACACACCGGACGAAGCGTAAGCGTAAGGAATCATCCCACAGGACGGGGGTTTGACGTCGCTAAGCCTAGCTCTAAAACAAACAAAAAATCACAAAAAATAAAGTTTAAGTCCTAACTTCGTCGTTTTTTTCTACCTTTTTAGATTATTAATTCATTCATTATATGAGCCCATTCTTCCTCTGACAATTTGCATTTTTTTCCCATAATAAATAGAAATCAAGACTATCCGTAATAAAAGAAGAAGAGCACGAAATGTATCCAAAAGCTAAGCAAAATATAACAAAACTGACCGTAAAATCCGAAAAGACTGCAGTTACACAGTAATAGCAAAAAAAGAGGAAAGAAAAAGAAGAAATGCGAACGATTTTATCAAGTAAAAAGTTACACAACCCAGCTGTTTGTATTATTCTTAACCCCCCCCCCTCCTCCCGAAATTTTCCTCATAAGTCATAAGTATCATTACAATAGGTAGTCTTCCTAAAGGAAACTCCCTAAAACAATACAGGTGTAATATCTTGGCCGAGACCGACCAAATAAGAGAACAGAGTAACAATATATATATATTTTTTTTTATTTACAGTCCTATATATTTACAATGAACAACCTGTTCTCATTTAGGTTAATATTATTTACAAATATCAAATAAGAGTTTTATCACGAAATAGTTCCTTGATCAAATTGGCAAATAAATCACCAAAGAAACCACTAACAAACTGTTAGTTCTAAACGGCTACTCCAGGGCAGCTCCAGAAATCCACCGATGTTTATCGGGTGGACACTAACACAGAATCCAGAATCTCCCGAAAAAATCAGAAACAACTTTTCCGCACTCCAAGAAACCTTTCTCTTCCTTCTTCTCCGGCAGAAAGTTGAATTTGATTTTCATCAGATAACCGCCTCCGGTTTTCCATTGATGAACTTCAGTTCCTTATCAGCCAATAGCGGCTCAGCAACGCATCCTGAATGGTCTGAAATCTGACCGACGGAGTGTCTGTTAAGAAACCATCTTTGTTGCCGACCGCCTTTTCAGCATAAGTCCATTAGAATCAATTCTCAGCCAGCTGAAATGCACTAGGGTTTGACATTTAATGATAATGGTTGCTGGTGGGTGACCGGTTCTTGATGTCTTGAAGAGTCTCTTCATAAAGATGAATAAAAGTTTAGTATCTGGACGTTTTGACGTTCCTCTCTCCCTTGAAGACATGATGGATCTATTTGAAACGACAGAATACCTATCTGTTTTCCCACACTTGGCTATAGTAACAACTGACCAGACACAATGACTCTCCTAGTGAAAGGGATCCACATCTGGTGGTTCGTATGTACATAAATGTGTGTGGGAAATCGGAAGACGTTATATATGGTCTGGATGCCATTAACCCTGCGTGGGAAATGTTATAAGGGTTAACACATGTATTGCTTAGATATTAAAACGATTGCTAGCCCATAGACGAAAATTCTCATTTCACGCAAAAAAGTAATGCTGTCATAAATAGTGTATATAAAAATAGTCATAGTGATGTACCGACTTTCCGACCTGCCTCGAAGGCACAGGGTTAAAAACTGAATGACTGGACCATCGCTACAGCAACACTGGTGGGAACTATGGTTGAGTTCTAAGGGCCATCATCGGCCACGGTACAACCCTTCCCTAAGGAAGGACGTCCCGCCATCGATGGGAGGACCAAATTCCCAGCTTTTCGTGTACCCTCCAGGGTGGCGAGAACCAACCACAATGTTGAAACTTCTCATCCTCAATTATGAAGTGCCCCTTTCCGGGAGGATATGTATAAAAGTAGTATTAACAAGTGATATTGTTTCAAATTCATTTAATGTTAGTTAAAGCTTTATTTTCTTTTTTGTCACCATTTCAACGTGAAATGCAATATAAATGCTTACTACGACATTATAATAATATTCATTAAGTATTTCAAGTAATATTGTCAAAGCAAGCCACAAATATTATGGGTCAGCTGACTCGCTATCTACCAATCCCAAAGCGAATAACGTACAATATTTGCATAAAATCTTTGTTTCATAGCGAGATAGAGAATATTAAATGGTCGACGATTAAAGTATATTTATTGATGACGGTTGTCCATCACAATTAACTATTCACTTCTTCAATTAACGATCTGTTGCTAATACATACTTTTATTTCCTACCAAATTACTTAATTACAATTATTATCAATTCCAATTTCACATTAAAAAACGACACAGTTTAATTCCAAAACCCTGTTACATGCCGATTTTGAATTTTATTTACCGATTTATTGACCCCAAACTCTTCTAGAAAAGTGTCTATACCCAAAACAATATTTTTGGGCAAGACCCCCCCCCTCCCATTAGATATTTGTCAATGTCCATTCCTGATTGGTCAGTACCAGAATGGACAACCTGTGTATTTACAGCGCGTCTATCGCATTCCTTACTTAGTAATGATTGAGAAGTGGAAGTTGTTTTAAAAATAGCTCCGTGACGTCAGCTCCGTGTATAGGAATTCCGCATTAGTTGGGAAAATACGACTGTGTTTAAAAAAAGGGCGTTTTTTTATGTCATTAGCAGCCGTCCCATTATCACACATACTTCCGATTTCCGTTGGTAAGTTCTTTTTCGTGTCTAGTTTGTTTCCAGATAATTTTTAGCGTTTCCGCTTATTTGATTTAAAACAGGATGATTGCGAAACAATGATTCTTGATCGCAACCTGATGGCGGTTAAAAAAATTATTGATCGAATTGGTTCTATATTAATATGCCCAATAAATTAATGTTAAATATTTGATTTGATATTTGTATAAAAGTACAATCGATTTGTAATAATAATATCAAAAAATGAAGAAAAAAAAATACTTAACAACAATTTTGATAATTTACTAGCTGCTTTTGGTGACCAATTGGTTAGCCGAGAATACTCATTATAGTTACTTTCAATTAAGTCTTTTATACATAAATTTCTATTCATAATAAATAGCATTGTATTGATATGTTCAATAAATTATTGTAACAAGAAATTTATTAATTTACTAACTGCCTTTGGCGACCAACTGGTACATAAATTCTTATTCATAAGTTCGTAGTATTGATATGTTCAATAAATTATTGTTAAGTACTTGATTTGATATTTGTATAAAAGTACAATCGAACTGTCATAAAAAGATCAAATTCATTTCGTTCTTGTGAATGTTATGAGTTACATCGCATATATCGATTTTTTTTTTAATATTCATCCGGTATATAATTAAACATTTATGAAATAGTAATCAAATTCAGATACATTTTTAGAGACTATCTTTGAAAAAAAAAACGGTCTAGAGACTCTAAGAATAAACTACTTTTCTTTGGCAGAAATTTCATTTCAAATGCCGAACTTTCTTGCCAAGTGGATTGTATCATTTCATTAAAAATTGGAACTTCATTTTGCTTCATTTTATCTTTTATTAAAGACCGAGTTTGGAAGAGATTACTGCTTTTTTGCCTTGAATTACTCACTATTTCTTTTAATGTAAAAGAACCAAAAATAAAGTAGAAAGAAACGAAAAAGTTATTGGAGAAGCTTCGGTTAAAGCGGATTTAGCAATTGCAATTAAAAATAAAGTTTTAATTAAAATTTTCTAAGCCATTGAAAAGTAAAATAGATAAAAATAACCGGTTAATGGGAAAAAATTATTTATTTTCTCCTTTGAAAAATGAGAAATTTTGAAATTGAAGTTTGCATCTACGTTTTGTGTAAACAACTTCTGGTCTTCACTATTTATTTTTAGTAATGTCACCAATCCATTGTCAGAGATTTGAAAAGGAATTACGATTTACTTTAACAATGTTGCTATTTCTTCATTAAAGATTTGTTATAAGAATTAATCGATAGTTCCTTGAGAAAAATTTGAAATAAGAACCGCTTTTTTTTTTTTTTTTTTGTCCTTTTTTGTATATGTAGTATAGAGAAAGCATAGTAATCGTCAAAAAAATCGAATTCGAGATTTTGACAAATTTCCATGTTTTAGACTTTCCTGAATTCGAAAAACACATTTTTGGAAAATATCAGTCAGTCTGTATATCTGTGACAAAGATAACTCAAAAACGCCTGGAGCTAGAAAGTTGAAATTTAGTATGCAGTCTTTACACCAAATTTGCAAATTTCAACAAATTTCGAGTAAATTCTATTCAGAGGAAGTCTGCCTGTCCGGCTGTTCGGATATAACAAACAAAACAAACAGAGCTAGATTGATAAGATTTGGTTCATAGATTAGACATCTATATTGTAGACACCTGTCAAATTTTGAGCTTAACCTAACTATGGGTTCACTATATGTCAGTCTCTACTTTCAGAAACATGTAAACGCGATTGTTCGAAAACGCAATGATTTAAGTATACTGAATTTGATATGGGGGTTTGTGACTACAAGTGCAGTTTTATGTCATAGTTTTGTTTCAATCGGTCAAGAAAAAAAATGTTTAAAACACAAATTTGATTTTTGGATACTATTAACGCATACGAGGGATTAATCGCCAAATAACTCGCCAAGGATGGCAAGATATATTCAGTAAAATTACTAAATTCATGCCAAAAACTAATATTTCGCAACTATTGCACGTCTATGCCATAAGGCGTTCTCTGGCATGACAAGTTTATTGGAGAGTAGGCAAGAAAGTTTGGAAGACTACTTCCACTGGTTTTAAGGTTAACAATGTGGTCAATTCCTTGTGAGACATTTTTAATAATGTTGCCACTTCTTCATAAGAAATTTAAAAAAGAATTTTTTTTAATGCTCATGCTAATTTTTTTCAGAGATTTTGGTTAAGAATTTTCTTTCCTTCTAATGTATTCACCATTTCTTTGTCAAAAATATAATATTTTTGAATAATATCTATGCCGCCATTTACTTTTGAGAAATTTGGAATAAGCAACTTTTTTACTTTTAACAGTGTCGCTGATTCCTTATAAAAATTCAGAATTATTTTTCACTTTTAGAACAGTGTAGCAAATTTGTTTTGAGAGATTTAGAATCAGAACCCTATTTTGATTTTAATGATGGATATCGCCTGCTGTTTATTAGAGAATTGAAACATAAATTACGAATTACTTTGAGCCATCTGACCAATTCTTGAGAAATCTGAAACGAGAACCACGTGATACCTTCAATAATGCTACAATTTCTTGCGAAAAAACACTTGAAGTTTTAATCACATTACATTTTATTACATATTTGTTTGAAACACATGGAGTGACTTCAATTTATAATTTTAGCAGAAAAACGTTATTTATATTTTTGGAGAATCTTACAATAAAAAATTGAGAAAAAATAAACTTTAAAATTACTTGTTTATTTCTAAGATCCGTGAAACAAAAGATTTGATGATTGATATGTTTTTTGTGAAGTTCATACCACAGAAATTTAAATTTAAAAATCCGTGTTGTCATGTTGGCATTTAGTTTGTTATAATAACAAACGGTTGTTATGACAACACGATATATATATATATATTATTTTTTATACTTATACCTATTATATTTTTTTCATTTTGCCACTGAAACATTTTTCTTGTTAAAAATTGCAAGTTAAAAGCATATGTTTTGATTCACAATCTATTTGACAAAAATAAAAAATAAAAATTGCCAAAGAAATTTATTTTTTGACTGATAGTTATTTCTACGATTTCCCTGAAAATTTTTTTTTCGTGGCATATTTTAAAACCAAACAATCTTTGAAAAAAAATCTATTCTTTTGGAGAATTTTTGTATACATGAAAACGTTTTGGTTATTCAGTAAAATATTTTATTTTCTAAAACTTAAAAGCTTAAATATTTTGACTTTTTTTAAACGGAATTATTGAATACATATACAAGTAGACAATATTCGAGGAAATATGTTTTTTTTTTTTTTTTTTTTTTCGTCTGCTGCTTCGAAAAATGTCAGCCAGTTACTGACATAACAATCGATGCAAACGATAAGATTTTGCAGATTCATTAGATCACGGAACTGATTAAATTTAAATAAGTTTTCGTCGCCACAACAAATGAAAATGGATTTATTGCAATTATTTTTGATCTAACTATTATAACGTTAAAATTATATTAAAGAAAAAATTATAATACTATTTTTCTGATAAAAGTATTAGTTTTTATTAACTACTCGTCTATTATTTTAGACAATCCATGTTTATGAATTGGCTTGAATTTGATACCTGGTATTTTTTTTATAAAGTAGAATATATACTTGTTATTCTATGCCAGTTCCATGAACCAATGGGACCAATTTTGGATTCTGTTTAGTCTATTTATGAAGTCAAAGGGATCGATTTCTTGATATTATTTGTCTAATTTATTATTATGTGTAAAACGATATTACTTGGTGATGGAAGTCAATAAAGTCTGCGTCATATGTTGATGTCATCGTTGCCATCAACCAATGAGGAAATATTTTATCTTAGGAAGTTTATTTGATATCTTTTGCTTTAGTTTATTTTGTTTCTAATAATTATTATAGCCTAATGAATCGAAGAAATAGGCTAAATTGGAGATTTGTAGATATTAAAGTGAAAAATACTTAATAATAAAAATAATTTAAAAAAATATTATATTATGTATTATGATTGTAAATATTTTATATATTAAAATTTAGAAAAAAAATCTGAAATCGAAGTAAAAACTGTAAATCTTAGTAGGGATAGAAATACTCGTGAAAAATCAAAATTAAAAATTTAAGACAATTAATAATCATTTATGATTTATTTTAACTCTAATAAATGTTTAAAAATCAATTGTTGCATAATTATTGTTTTTAATATCTTAAATTTTTTTGTGGTTTTTGTTTTTATATCCAAAACTTTAATGGAAAGAAGAAAAAAAAACGTGCGTTCTGCTTTCTTGAAATCCCAAAGAAATAGAAAATTATTTTTTGTTAATAATTATTGTTCACTTTTTCATTATTTATTACTATAATAATTTCGGAGAATTATTTGTCAGTTCTTTTACCTAATTTATTAATCTAATTTGCAAAAGAAGAGATGGTATGGTATCTTGCATAATGAATCAAAATATGACTTAAACTTTTAGTGAATCAGAAACAAAACTATTCACACATCTCATAACACATCTAATAAATTGTAAAAAAATTGTAATTATAATGGTTTTGAATGTAGGATCACATAATAGGATCAGATATATAATTTTATATCCGTAATTTCACGATTTTTTTTTCATTTTTTTTATTTTACGATGGAAAGGTTTGCTCGAGTGAAATAGATAACTTTATATTCTTTATATCCAAACATAAACTTTATATTCTTTGAAATAATTTTTTAATTACTTAGAATTTCGCTTATTGCCTTTACATTATTTATTATTTATTGGAATTTTGCTTATTTCTTTTACATTATTTATTATTTATTGGAATTTTGCTTATTTCTTTTACATTATTTATTATTTATTGGAATTTTGCTTATTGCTTTAACATTAATTACTATTCATTGGAATTTTGCTCATTGTTTTTACATTAGTTATTATTGGAATTTTGCTAATTGTTTTTACATTATTTATTATTCATTGGAATTTTGCTTATTGCTTTTACATTATTTATTATTTATTGGAATTTTGCTTATTGCTTTTAGATGATTTATTATTTATTAGAATTTTCCATCCATACGGTTTCGTATTTTCATTTTCTCCTGCAGACAGTGATGTTATAATACAAATAATATTTGATATATATAAAATATACAAAAATCATATTTGCTTTATTTTCGGTACAAAAGGAATTCTAGCCAATATTTTGTGGATAGTCCCGCTTTTCAGTATCAATGTACTATAAGCTTGGCAAAACCCACCTACACAGAATAAGATTTAATATACCTTTATGCTGGGTTTACACTTATACACTCGGTCATTATAAGGCGGCCAGTAGGCACTGCATGCGCAGAAAGGGACTGATTTATGTTTGCCACAATTTCATAAGATAGATTCAGGCATTCCATGCTTGGCTATAAATTACCATTTTGGCGTACCTGATTTTTTTTTTTTTTAGTTATGTATCATATTAAAATGATGGATATTTACACAAAGAAACATAGTAAATAAAATAAAAAAAAGGTCAACAAACCTAAATTAGGAAAATTATAGAAAAGAAATAGCAAATAAAAGGAAAAACACACACAATCTAGCATCAGAAAGTACAAAGAGCAAAAAATGTCCGAATTAATCTATAATAAGTGATTAATTTTTTAACACCAATAAAACTGCCAAATTCTACAAACACATGCGCAGTGAAAAATAAAAAAATAAGTACTACGGTATGTTTTTGTCCCTTCAGGACAATTACTTGCCATCGACCGAACAGCATTTTTCAGCCTTTATACGCATGTGCTGTCCTACTGGCCGAGCGTAAACCCGGCAAAATATTAATTGGAAATTCGATTTCTGTAAAATTAAAGTAATACTGTAGCTTTATTCAAAGAATTTTATTAATGCATATCCAAAAAATTTTAATAAAAGATAAATATTAAAATAACTTGATATCTTATCATATTCTTATAACATAAAGTAGAAAAGTTAATCTTAATTTCTATCTCAATCAAAATTGCTTCTAATTTTGTTATCTAGATAATAAAAACGCATTATTGATATTTATTTAAAAATTAAATAGAATTGGATGCAAAAAATGTAATGTATTTTGCAGTATATAACTTATTTATATACTCAGAAATTGATTCTATTCCACCATAATTCTTTTACAGTATCCTAAGAATTGGGCGATTTTTTTTTAATCTTTTCGCTGTTTTCTTAGTTGATATGAACTTTAAGTGGACAGTGGACTTTGAAAAAGCAAAAAAATGTATGAAACGTGCAATTTTATTTTGATCGTTTTATCACCAAAATATCTGTTTATATTAAACTAAAATAGTGTTAAAAAATGCATTGTTCTATGAAATAAATATTTGAAAAGTTAAGAGGGGAAAAAAGTACATCTCAATGACTTTTCTCAAAATGATATAATAATTAGATTTAAATATCTTTGAAATGTTCCAGGTGCCTTAATTTTTGAAGAAATTAAATGAAATTGATAATAAAGATTTCCGCCAAGGATTAAAAGAAAATGGGGTATGCAATTTATGTTTCGAGTTGTTTTTAGCTCGTTAAAAGTCAATTTTAGTCCTGAAAAACATAAAATTCCTATGAAAATTCAGTAAATGTGCATAAAAATATTTCTAAAAAATTAGAATTTAATTGGATTTATAAAATTATACTTAGTATTGTCCCAAATAAATTTATACTGGATAATAAGAAGAAAATGATAGAAAAATTAAAAATTAAGTCACTTGGAATGTTTTTAAATTTTTAAAAATATACATCATTTTAATTTTTATAAAAATAACATGTTTCGTTTTAAAATGTTTTTTTAACAAATTTATATTTTAATATATATACATAAAAAATTTCATAACCCTGACTGAATAATTCCCAAAACTGTCTTATAGAGTCCACTGACCTCTTAAGACATCATAAAAAAACTAATTATAGTGAAAATTACATTTTAATGTCCTCCAATATGATAACAATGAAGTTTCAAAATTGTAAGAAATAGTTAATAGGGAAATTTGAAAATAAACATATCAACGAATTTGATTTTTTTTATCTTAATTCATTCAATATAAACGATTTTAATTCGACTGAAAAACTAAAGCAAACGAATAATATTGTTACATGAGTTTTTTTTTCTTTTGAAGAGACAATGCATATTTTTTTAACTTAATTTGGCAGCAGCTGGTTTCTTTAAGTATATCATTATTATGATTGTTTCTGTACATAACTATTGGTTGCCACCTGCAGTTTTAAATTATGTAAATCGTTTTCAAAATTATCATTCATCATAGTAAATATTTCTACTCAAACCATCTGCATTCAGACTTTGATTACACTTACGAAATTAGTTTTTCAAAAAAATTGCAGCTCTGTTTTCCCAAGTTATGATTTATGATTTTTTAATCTGAATGTATGTATCTTTCAATCTAAGTGCAAGTTCTTTAAGTCAGCCACTGGATCAAGATAATAGCATGCCATTCGCGAATAAAGAGAACAACATGGAGATGGTAAAACAAAAGAAAAGCTCCATGAAGAGAGTTGTTCCAGAACTTAAGCTAACACAAGAGACAGATAGAACAAAAAAGTAAATCCCTAAGCCTTCGGGATCCCTAGATAGAAATCTTGTAGAGGCGGCTTTCCAACTTAACAAGCATATTTATGTCGTAATCCTTGCTAAAGTTCGAGATAGATATCGGTTAGAATCGTATTACTGCGAAACAAGATGGCGGACTAGTGGAAGTTTGTAGAAGAAAATGGCTCAGCTTAGAAGTTCTATTTTTTGGTATGGAGATATTATTGTCAGTTGTTTGATATCGTGTCACCTTAAGGACCAGGAAATGGAGGATTATGTATCTCGATAGTATATTGGATGGGTTGTTTGGAATTATTATTTTTTCACGTTCTTATCGATATATTTTTATTTTCATAAAACAATGCAATATGTACTTGAATTCTATGAACTATCTACACGAAAGTATTGTTTTGAGAAGATTAAATATTGCGACAGGTTTAGCTGAAAAAGTGCTGTTAAAAAATCCGATCCATTGTTTTTTTTTTTTTTAAATTTTTCGTAGATTTAATTGAATATGAGCAAATTTTTGTATCTTTAAAATTGGCATCTTCAGAACTTTAAGTACTTATCGTTATAGTGTTAAATGCTTAAAGTTGTAAAATTTAAAACAGTTAGACACTTTAATGTTGTTTAGAACTGAATGTGAAAAATTAATTTTGTGCTCAAAATTTATATTTATTTTATTAGCAAAATAGTATACTTAAAGCGAAAGACTGGTCTTAGAAAATTATGCTACTCTTATAATATAAAGGGTATCCATTTATTTACTGTGTAATTTAGGATAGAACTAATTTTTAAACCCTACAAGATAAATGGAATTTACAATACTGATTAGAAAGTTACCATTAAATAGACATGATTTTGATATGACAATGCTTACAAGTTGGTGTTCTATGTATAGGTTGCAACATGCATGATGCCGCATACATGTTGAAAAATTGTTCAAAATAATTCATAGAGCAGGCCGTTATACCCACAGCTATTCGTAAGTAGTTACTTCTTGCATAGTAGGTGCTCGCTAACAAAGATTTTTCTAAAATTTGCTTAGGCATTTAATTAAAAATTAATAAAAATATTACGTCATTTTTTTCCTTAATAACTGCGAGACATATTATTATACCTTTACACATTTTGCCCTTTTAAAATTAAAAAAATAATATTTCCCGCGCTGCTAACATCCGCTTAATTGAATTTTATTAAATTTTTCAATGTATTTGTAAGCTATATAACAAATATATTTTTCATTAAATACAATTTTTTTTGTGCACATTTTTCTTGTTATGTAATTAAAAATAAATCTTAAAAGTAAAATAAAGCTCGACGAATCAGTCCTGATAAGACATATCAGGCGATGATGTATAGGTTCTTGCGCCGGTTCTAGAGTTTGTAGTCTTTTTAATTTCTTAATTTGTCTTTAAAAATGTTGTTTCAAAAAATTTAAATATTAGATATTTTCAGAATCAGTAATGACTTATGGTCCCTCTAGAAACTTATTTTTTAGTTCAGTTTATTTATATGAACGTCCCATTTTAAAGCAACACTAGTGCTATTTTGGGACGTACCTCGTTATTTTAAACCGCAGTCAGATAATGAGGACGACATCTGAGCTGGCAACCTCTCCATTTCCAAACTTCCATACCATCAGGAAGACGTTAGGCCTCGGCGGATTTAACGTACACCATACCTGCTAACACGACGATTCTTCGGTGGAATTGGGTCTCGAACCTGAAACCATCCGTTTCCGAAGCCGTGGCTTTACCACCAGGTCAACGCTGCGGTTTCTCTAGAAAAGAAGGTGAGCTGAATTCTGTTGTTGGTTGAAGAAGATTTAGAGTTATTTTCGAGAAAATGGAATTGTCTCTCCGAAACTTTCTCGCGTATTCTCAAATAAAGGTCTTATTTGCCGCATAAAATTGCGGGCTTTGAGGTAAACTTTTAAAAACAATAAGTGCTCAGATTTTTATTTTCAGATTTCCTCACATTCGCATTTTAAATGCATAATGTGTCGAAGCGTTTTGAATTATATATTTTACATGCACGCGAAAGTACAGGTGGTCTATTTTTTGACGGGTTTGATATGAATCTTCATTTTAGATTTTAAACATCTGTACCACATTTTATCCATCTAGCTCTTTAAGTTTTATCGTTATTGGGCTTTCATGTATTCGTATGCCAGATTAGCAGACTTTATAAGAATAAATTTAGTACAAAGAAATCTACAAATTCAGTAATAAGATCATATACCAGATTTTTCCTTACTTTCTCAAAACATTTTTGAGTCAGCTTGTTCACAAATAGACATTTTTTTGACACAAATAGACATTGAATATATATATTTTTTTAATTCAAGGACGTCAAAAACCTGGAGATTCGTCAAAATATCGATTTTGTATTTTTTTAACGATTACAATATTTTTTCTTTGAAAATTTCGCATATAAGCGAAAGTCAAAAATCAAAGTCAAACAAAAGCACCATATAAAAATTTAACGAGTAACGAAATAATAATTTAATAACGAACAAAACTTAATTTATCTAATCGATAAGCTCATTTTATTTTCTTTAAATGTGAAATATTGAATCATAGTATACAACATTTATTCCTCACAATTTTTAGGTTACATTTCTAAAATAATTTTAAAAAGGATCACTTAACAGTAAAAATAAGAAAAATTCCAAAATATTAGTATGGAATAAGCATGATTTTTTATTTTAATCAAAATTATGGAAGTACACGCAAAAATTCTAAATAAATGAGAAAAAACTATTTTCGAGAATTTTAACTTCAGTCATAAATTTTTTCAACATTCTCAATTCATGTTTGACATTTTTTATTATTACGAAAATTACATTTTTGATAAAATAAAAATGTTTTCTTCTTTTAAACCCTTTTATAAAAGCAGTTAAGATCTTATTCATATTTCTTTACGATTATTTTCTACTTTCCCTTTTTTAATATACTTTATAATTAATTATTATAATTAATAAAGAATTTTGTAATAATTTTTTCTTCAAAGTTATTATCACTTATCGCTCTTGATTTAATATAAATTAAATTAAGAAATTTTAAAATATTTTGCTTCTTACAAAAACATAGCAGAATTTTTAAAAATTCTCCTATATTGGAAAGCGAAATAAATAAATAAATAAGATAATGTTACATTTACAAACATGAAAGAAATGAGTTAAAATCATATAAAATTACAATAAAGTTTCCATTCAATGGACTCCAATTAATTTAATTTATTTATTAAAACGAAATTTTTTTGAGTACGCCATTTATATTTTATTTACTTTCCATAATACGAAAAATATTTCCTAACTAAAGAAATTTCTCCAGCTATTTTTTTTTTTTTTTTATTTCTGATTCTGATTTGTTGAGTTCCAATGAAATCTGAAAAAAAAAAATCGTTTGCTGTAAAAATAACAGCAGCTGAAAGACATGAGAGCTGGGCAAAAATATAGAGCTTCCGTGTTTTCTCCACGTTGATGTTGATAATATGATTGCCGAATATTTTAAATAATATAAGGTATCGCAAACGTTACAAAATGCAATTTTGTCACAACATGTAAGCGCATTTCTTTTTGCAGTTTATGAAATGTCCTAAATTTAATAAAATAAATAAGAAAGTTGAATTTTTTTTTTTTTCATTTTTATAGCTTAATTTACACGTTTCTATTTAACAATTTTCCTTTATGTGAAATTAAATTTTCTTTATAGCAAAACTCCAGTTTCCATTTTTTTTTACTTCTTTCCTCAAATTCTTTTAACCAGTTGTATTTTATATAAATTTAAACAATAGAAAAGTTTAGGTATGTATATATTCGCAAGAACAAAAACAATCATAATACCTCCAGAACTTATTACGCCAATCAAGAATTTGTTTTGAAAGAAGAAAAGCAAGTATTATAACACATCATAAAATATTTTTCAAAATTTATTAAAGATGTTTGATTAGTTCGCCATACATGCAATCAAATTTCTTTTGTAAAAATATCTGACAAATATCTTTCGTAATACAATACTGACTCGAAAAAAAATTTCTCCCATGAATAATACAAAAGACAAATTGTATATTTGTTACAACTTGTTTATTCTACATTGTATTCCAGTTACTTTTGTTCTATCCACTTCCTAGTTCTTTTGTTCGTCTCAAAGTCAAAAAGACATAGATTGTGCGTTCGAAAAACGTTAGACAAGGGCACTTAGAAATACAATTCCTGATAAAAAAAAAAGAAAAAGAAGAGAGACAGACAGACAAAATAAAAACAGATAAATAATAGCACATAAACAAACAATAGAAGTTAGGAGTGAAGGGTTGTGAAGAATATACAGTTCGACACAGAAACAAGTTGCTTCTTTTCTGTTTCGACTCGATGAAATAAATAGAACGAGATAAAAAAAAAGAATAATAATATATTTTTTCGCGCGCAAAAAAAGTAAAGAATAAGTAAAAATCGTCCACTGTAATTTTTCACGCTAGATTGAGTGCACGAAAGTTCAAGGAGAATTCGGAAAATGACAAAAAAATAAATAAATAAATAAGGTTCTTTTTTTTATTACATTTTGTTCGTTCGAATATCTTGTTTTTTTGTTTTTTTAGGTTTTATTATTTTTCATTTTGTTTGCATGAAATAAATTGTGTTCGTGTGAAAACGATATTAAAGCTCGGAATGAAAGGGATATTCTGACAGAGTAGACGAAGGGGTTATCAAATCTTCCGCCTCGAATCTCTCAGACGATATTTTAAGAGGGGAGTTGTGTTGTTTTTTAATGATATTTTGTGAAGGTTTGTTGTAGGTCAGGGTCTCTATTCTTTTGTTCTCGAAGCATTTCTTTCGCTTATTTTATAAAAGCTATGTATTAAAATAATCCGAGACACTTCTTTAATTGCAAATTCAGTATATATTAAAAGCCTTCACAATTAATAGAAAAGCATTATTCTCAAACTTTTTTTTTCTTTGTAGAAAACTTTTAAAGAAATTATTTCGTAACATGAGGAGACATTGATTTCAATATACATTTTGATTTTGATTTTACACAGATTGATATTTTTTTTTTCATTTGACATTGATATTTGAATTAACTAAACTTTAAATTCTCTGGACTAGTGTAAGCAATCGAAATAACATTTATTAAAATCTCAAATTTGCAAGTAATTGATTTTTTTTAAACTGTCTTTTAAAAAAATATTTAAAGGAACTAAAAAACTCAAGAGCATCTCTTTCCTCAAGTTGTTAAAATTTAATGAGAAATATGCTATTTTTGGATTGAAAATGAAGAAAAACTTCTTTCCAATAACGAGTATTCATTAAGACATTTTAACTAAAAGCATTTTTAATAAAAAAAAAAGAAATATTTTTCTATTCATTCTGAAAAATTTATGAAATTCTTCACTAGATATTATTTTATTTATTTAGAAAGCAATAGTAAATGTCTGAACAAAATTTTTCATTTCAAATAGTCTGCGTAAAATTATCAAATTTCAAATTGATAATTAAAAAGAGAAAGCTATAGACTTTTAATGAGTCTGGAAATTTTTGTTATTAAAATTTGATTTATTCTGCAAAAATTTTCTCTTTATTGGAATATATGAAATTTGATAGTCATTAATATATTTTCTATAAAGATTAATTTGCGTAAGTTTTTGACTGCAAATGTAGAAAAAACGTTGAAATTCTGATGAAATCTAAAATAAGGAATTTAATTTGGTTATCTAGATTTTATAACCAACACGAGAATAATTTTATGAATTGTAACCGTAATCATGACTATTTATAAAAGGCGAGCCTTCAATCGGCATTTATCTCCACAATTCTATGCCATACTAACGACATCTACACTAGATGTCATATTTACCAGTACCTATTCTATACACAAGTTGGAATTTGGTTGGCATGGTGATTGTTTCAAAAAGCTGCAAAAATACTGCAAATTTGAGACAGTCTTATAGATGTTGAACGGATGCCATATCAATGACTCCCAGTATTGGCGACAAACGGCGACCATCAGACAAATTGGCGGTAAAATGGGAGATTCCAAAATCAACATGAATTTTAACTATAAGACAATTAAGATCCGAACTATACCTATCCATCTTGAAGTTTCTATGTCCTTCTTTGAAAACCATAAAGAAACCAGGAGATCCAGCTGCAGTTAGTCAGCTGAGTCACTTTCAAACGATTAATGGGCTCGGTATTTAGTCATGTGCCACATCTTGGAATCAAGTATTGAGGCAGAATCGAGTTGCGCCGGAGTAGCCAGTCATATAGTCGAGTAAGTAGTGAGTCGACTGTCAAGATGAGCTAAAGCTAGTAGATAGTGAAGGTTAGCAGACGTTTGAGAGGCTTGAATAGTTGTGTGAAGTCTTTCTTCCTGTTCTATCTGAGCGCTTTGTACTATTACTGTTGTTTATTACCGATTAGGTGCGTGTATGCTGTTTATTGTAAGAGCAGTTCTTATGTACTCTTCGACCGTGGTCTATTGTCCATGTGTTTGTGTTTCCGCGTTGAATAAATGCCGCTATTTGTTATTGAACCTACTGTAATGTTTCACAGTACATTCATTACGCCGAAGTCGTTGATTTTGAGGATTTCATAAAAACTTTCAGTAACATTATGCATTATACAAACATAACATAAAAATAATAACATAAAGACATGCAGATTTACAAATTTAAAAGTTTATTAGTATTTCATAGATGCATTTATAAGTTACATATTATAATATCCATTCTAAACTTAAAGATATGTTAGTCGCAGATCTAACATTTCATAATTTTATCTCCTTCTATATGAACAAATACCCAGAGTTCACAACAAATCCAAAGAAATCGTAGGATTGATTCGAAGGGAAAGAATATTACGTAATTAACGGTCAAATAGCAAGGTGACTGGCTGGCCTAGTGAAGCAGGGAACACTTGAGTAGTTTGAGTGCATATTTTTTACAATGCACCCATAATCGTCTGAATAGCCAGAATTACAGGGTTGAATTTACAAACAGTATTATTATTCATTAAAAGCTTTCTAATTCTACAAATATAATATCGTAATTTTTCTGTTTCTGTACACCCAAATGCATATGTATCCTACTAGTTCCAAATTGTCAAAGAATCTGTGAGGAGGAAATCGATAATCAAAAAAGCCAATAGCAAGGTGAACATCTGATCAGATGACGCACGAAGCACATGTGTGTTTCAAGTACTATTTCTTAGAATGCACCCTTCATCAACTGGATAATCAGAAATACTAAAAGCAATTCACTAATGACAGATTTTGTCGCATGTTTCTTCTTTCAATTGAACTGTTTTGTCTGAGCTTCGAAAAATCACGTGATCGGTGCGAAGAAGAAGAAAATTACATAATCAACGGAATTATTAATAAAGTGATGTATTGACCAGATGATGACAGATTCACTTGCGTATTTTAAGTATGCATTTTAAAAAATGCATCCACGATCTGCTAAAAAGCCAGAAATATTGAAATGAAGGGAAATTGTATGCATGATGTATTTTGCAACGCTTTAATTTCTTATCTAAGTATAAATGCACACAATTCCACAACAGATCCGAAAAGTAACACAATTATGAGAAGGCGAAGAATGTTACATATTTAACAATTTATAACATATTTACATATTTAACAAAACTAATAGTATTATGACCAGCTAGCTGCTCTCCTGAATCAAGAAATATTTGCCCACTTTAAGCATTAATTTATTACAATGAATGCACGATCGACTAGAAAGCCAGAAATACTGCAAGGGAGAATACTTAACGCATATATCAACTACTACATTCAACACATTACATTCCTTTAAATTTAACAGAATTCTCTCTATTTAATAGATATGATAGTAACAGGACCAGCTAGGTGTTCTGGTGAAGCAAGAAACATTTACGTATTTTGAACATTAATTTATTACAATGGATGCCCGATCAACTAGAGTGCCACAAATACTGAGGGGGAAAATTACTTCAATGCATGGCATGCTTTTCTTCCTTTTTATCTATCCCTTTAAATTCTATTCATACAGTTATTAAGAGGTGGGTTCTTTCTACACAACAAAGAGAGTAAAATCATGCTTTCTCTGAAAATTTTTGAAAAAAAAAAAGAAGAAGAAATTGAAATTAAAAATTGGACAGTATTCTGAGAAAACAAACAGTGAGCAGAAACTCTTTCACTTGCTTCTGCTGCATACATTTTCCCCAGCTATATGAAACTGATAAAAAGATCAAATAGAAGAAACTTTAAATGAAGGAAAAAAAAATATCGTTTGGCAGAAATTTTTATTTGCAAAAGCATATTGTTTTAATGTGGAACACCTGGCAAAATTAACCAGGAAACCGATAATTTTTCTTCTATAAGTTAAACATTCATTTACATATAGAAAACATACACATATAAAACACGTAAGGAAAAATCTTTAACCATACATAGTAGTAAATATAAGAACATTTGTTTAAAACTCTAAAACACTTTTGTTTGAGTTTTGCTATTATATCTATATGAGACAACAGAGACAATAACTCAAATTCCAAAGTACTTTTAAACTCACAGTAACATTCTGCAAATCCCTAAATCTGCAGGTTTAAATTTACATCAAATTCCAAAATTGCATCTCGCCCACTTTGATGAACTTTAATAAACAACACTCCTAGACATCGCATTAATTATTAATATTTCTGAGACAGCTGTTAGCTATTAAAAGTATAAATATATTAGTAAAGATATATATTCACTCCATGAACGAATAATTACGTCTCACCATCATCGCTATCTGCAATATATTAAATTAACGAGCTTCTTCTTTACGAGAAAATTTTTATTTCATGCATTTTTGTTTTTAATTGAATTTATTAGAGATGGTAATCAGAATGCTAAAAAATAATCTCTAATGCGGTCGAATTTTATATTGTTCCTATGTACTTAATAAAGCGATTATTCTTTGCAGGTTGTTAAAGATAATAGTAAATTTATATACGTGGCATTCTAGTTTAATTTTTTGCGAATTAATTAGTTTTTAGAAATAGGTACTATATAAAAATGCTGATTTTTTTTTCATGCTATGCAAACGCAAGCGTTTCTGTTCTTAAACTTAGCAAAATATTTAAGAGTGATGAGTGGATTAAAGCAAATTTGTTCTAGTTTGGTTTTATTAGCAATGAATTTTGAATTATGCTATGATATTTCTTTCAGTTTTGAACTGTGACAGATAACAAGGGTGGCACCTGAGAAGACACCACTTTTTTATAACTTCCTCAACACACGAAAATAAGAATGTTTGACTTATGATAGTTGATTCAGTTTGAATCAGATTCAGATTCACAGTCTATCTTGGAATTATGAAATTTCAGTGACTTGAAAAAGGGTTCGTCCTAAGCTGAAAAATGTATTCTCCGGTATTATCATTTAATTTTTCCGAGTTAAACAACGGTGTAGTGAGATTTAAGCAACGAAAAAGTAACCAATAATAATAATAATAATAAATAGTGGAAAGCTCTTAATTTTGATCGTAAATATCTCTGCCAATTTTACAGACTATGAAGCTTTTTTGTGCTTTTATTATGGTACAGCGTGCATTTTTATAACTGGACTTTTTGGTTGTTTTTCGATTTTGGCAGATATTTTTCGAAGCTTCTTTATTTCGGGGTGCAGTGACTTCATGTGTCACTTACTATAGGTTTACTTTACTCCCGGTTTATTACGAGATGCTGTTTAAAAAGACTTTAACAATCACCTTGTATAACATGATACACTAAAAATGAGCGGAGGTGATCTACTAAAATTTTTTTTTAGCATACTCTATTATAAGAACTATTTAAAATTGAGGAACCTGGTCAAGACCTTGAATGTTACGGAAACTCAATTTTCATTTTCAATGCCCCGTTTATCAAGTGTGTGTTTCGTAGTACACTGAAGGAAAACCTGCGATTGTGCTCACATGAGCATTAATTCCTTTTATGGAGTGTTGATCACAGAGTGAGCTCTCTAGTTGCCTACTTCGTTACCTATTGCTATTGTTAACAAGCAATTAGTTTTTGCTTGCGTGCGCTGCTTAATTTCTGTAAGTGCAGTCTTTGGGTATGTCTCAGCTGTTTCTTGCAGTCTGTTTTGGGCTTCGTGTGGGCTTCATAGTATATTAAAGAATGCTAATAATTGAACTCACAAGAGCATTAATTATATTTATAAAGTTTTGGTAGCAAAGCGAGTTTTTGAAAATAGTCTCGTCTTTCTGAAGAGACTATTTTAGGTGAAGAAGCTGGTCACCAAAGGCGGCTAGTTTTCTAAAAACTTCAGTTTAATATTTCGTGCAAATTGACTTGATCTTTGATAGACATATAATTCATATATAATTTTAGAAATCTTTCTAAAATTATATATGAATTGTGCTATACATTTTCATCATTCATTAGTTAATTGATTGGGAGATGCTATGGAATTTCTTCAGAAGGCATTAAATAAAAGTTGACGCACTTTAAATTTTTTAAAATCATTTATTGTTTCTGAAATTCTAGCTTAATTTTAAATACAACAAAATTTTAAAAAAGTTTATTAAAATGGTGCCTTATATCAAAACCCATTGAATAGTGAAAACGATAATTTCAACAATGAGATAGATATATTGATGTAAAATTCTCTTAAAATAATCGTTTTTAATTCATTAAGAATCGAAAAAATTATATGGAAAAAAATCGGCAGCCGTGAAAAGATAATTTTCTGAATTTTCGCCCATGTAGAAAATCATTCATGTGGTGTAATAATTTAGGAATTATTGTGGAAAAAAGCTAAAATTTTGATCAATATTTAATTCATTAAAATTTTAAGGAAAAATTACAACGAGATGTACACAAAATTATATATTTGGACAGTTCTTGGTCAAACAGTTTGACCAGCACCCCTTCATCCCCCTCCTCTTCCACACCCACACACTTTTAACATTTGTAGAAATATAAACTTCACTGATATTGAAGTTCATTTTTTTTAAAACTTTCAACAATGGAAAAAATCATGCATTTAACTATTTGATGAAACAAAGAAAAGTCTTGGAATTACAATTCAACAAGGATATATAAGCTAACAAAAAAAAACCCCTATTTTTTAAAATGCAGTTTTCAAAATCTAAAAAAAAAAAAAAATGTACAAAACAATTAATTTGATACTATTAAAAAGACAATTTTTTTGAAATACAAAATTGGTAAAATAATTTCGTCTTTTGAAATTTTCAGGAATTACTTCGGAAAACTTCAAAAAAAATCTCTTAATTTTGATTAAAAAATATTTTAATTAATTTTTAAAAAATGCTTTTAAGTGCATATCTCTATCTTCCAAAGTATTTATCTGCCAAATTTGGTATCGGTTAGTCTAATTGTTTGTTGCGTAGAGATAGAAAATATAGAAAAATATATATATACATATTCATATATATTGTAATAGATATTATTAACATAGATAGAGGTACATTAAAGACACATACGTTCACATTCTTGTTTTATTATTAGCAGAAATAGAGATAGCATTATATTAAATTTTTATTTCATTTTTCTCCGTTAATCTACAAAGTTTTTCCTTTTTAGATGCACCTGACATCATTTCCAGTGAATTTTAACTTCACAGTTCCTCACAAGATAGTGTCTTTCATCTACCTAATTCATAAATCTATCATTTCTGCCTGTTAAACAATTATCAACCAGCTTCTTCGATAAGCATTTTGTCCAATCCAGAACTCTTCCTTTAACTTACCATACCGTTTCCTCTACAAATTGGCTGTTGAAAAATGATTTTTATTGAAAGAACCTGGTCTGCATCTTTCAACTGGACTCGTCTTTCTGAAAATTTAATGTCCAAATAGATAGATTATCGTCTTAAAGAGAATGAAAGAATATTATAGTGGCGCAATATATTAATAGAAAAAGCTCATATTATATATATATATATATATATATATATATATATATATATATATATATATATAACAATTTTTTCTTTGTTTATCATTAATAAAGTATTTATTGTTTATTGGATATTTGCCAGTTCATATATCTCATTTATTTTCTTTGGGATTAAATAAATTTTTGCATTTCGTAACATTTTTTTTTTTTTTTGATGGGAAACAAGTTTACAAATGGCAAAAACATAAAAAAAAAATGGCGTTGATGGTTAAATGTGTGCATAGAGGACTAAATTTGTAGTTTTGAAGCAGATTATTGCAACCCCAATTTTACTCAGAAAAATTGACGATTTTTCATTATTTAAGTAAATAAAAAAGAGCTGAGAAGCGAGTTTAAAATGGCTAATTAAAAAATTTTAAATTAAATTCATCAAATTGTTATCGTTTCTTTATTGAAATTTGTTTCAATGAATTCATTAATACATTTATGACAATTATTATCATTCATTTGTTGAATTTATCACCTTTCTTTATTGAAATTATTGTCATTCATTTATTGAATTTATTACCATTCCTTTATTGAAATTATTACTATTCATTGAATTCAATTTATCACCATTCCTTTATAGAAATTATTATTATTCATTTGTTGAATTTATCACCATTCCTTTATTGAAATTATTATCATTCATTTATTTAATTTATTACTATTCCTTTATTGAAATTATTACCATTCATTGAATTCAATTTATCACCATTCCTTTATAGAAATTATTATTATTCATTTGTTGAATTTATCACCATTCCTTTATTGAAATTATTGTCATTCAGTTGTTGAATTACTATTCCTTTATTGAAATTATTACCATTCATTGAATTCAATTTATCACCATTCCTTTATAGAAATTATTATCATTCATTTGTTTAATTTATCACCATTCCTTTATTGAAATTATTGTATTATCATCTATTGAATTCAATTTATCACCATTCCTTTATAGAAATTATTATCATTCATTTGTTCAATTTATCAACATGTATCATTTATTTGTTAAATTTATCACCATTTCTTTATTGAAATTATTAACATTCATTTAATTGAATTTATTATCATTCATTTATTGAAATTATAAACTTTCATTGAATTCAATTTATCACCATTCATTTATTGAAATTATATTTACATGAAATTTAAAACAATTTCAATTGAATACATTTTGTTCATATTAAAAATAACAAATGAAAATTATTTTCAATTGAATTTATAATCATTTAACTACTGTAATTAATTCAATTGAATTCATTATTATCCATTTCAATAATTTATCATCTACACTTTTTTGAATTTATCTACATTAAAAAATGAATAGAACTTATTGTCATTCATTTTTTGAATTTACATTAAAAATGATTGGATATTATTTTTAATTGAATTTTTTATCATTTATTTATTGAATCTCTTAACATTAAAACGATTGAATGGGAATTTTTTCAACTGAATTTATTATAATCTATTTATGAGATCTATTAACATCAAAAAATTGAATTTAAATTGTTTTTCTTTAAATTTATTATAATTCGTTTGTTCAAATTTATTTTTTATCCTAATTAATTTATTGAATCTATTTTTAATAAATTTATTTTCATTTATTGAGTTTATTTGCCTTAAAATTGTCCAATAGATATTTTTGCAACTGAATATATTTTCAATTTTTTACTAGGTTTATTTTAATTGAATTCATTATTACGTATTTCAAGGATATATTACCATTTATTTATTAAATTTATTTACATTAAAAAAACTGAATGGAAATTATTTTTAATTGGAATATTATCATGCATTTTTCTTAATTAGTTTTTCTTAAAAAATCTGAATGGAATTTATCCTCAAATGGATTTATTATTATGCATGTATTGAATCCCTTCACTTTAAAAAGGATTGGATGAAATTTTTAAATTGAATTAATTATAATCCATTTATTAAATTCAAAACTGAATTTGAGTTTATTTATTTCTCTTTATTACCATTCATTTATTAAAATTTATTTTTAAATAGATTTATTATCATTAAAATATTTAACAGAATTTATTTTTAACTGAAGTTATCTTCATTTCTTAATAAATGATCATAATTTAATGAATTCTTTAATGAACAATTTTATCTGAAATTTTTATCAGTTATTATTTCTTTACTCTTATTTCCTAAATATGTCGACACCAAAACTGTCATCGGGTATAAAAAAGATTGAAAATTCTCAACTAAGTAATAATCACGCCCCCCCCCCATTTCATAAGTACGTCTTCGAGAGGGTCATTCACAAAACTTACCACCCCATTCCCACAAGAAGAGGTAGGCTGTTGAAAAATGAGCCTCCTTTGAGAAACCTCGTCTGCAGCTTTCAACAGGGTGCTTCTCTCCCGAAATATGATGCGATCCATAACTTTCTGGTCCACCCCCTGAATTCCCATCAAGTGTTGAGTCTCACGGCAGACGAACTTGTGGGACTTCAGCTGCTGAAAGGAAAAGAAAAAAAAAATAACACAAAGAAAGTAAAAAAAAGAATCCAGGGAATCTGGTGAAAATCGAGGTGTTGTGAACCTTATCTCTTTCTAGAAAGAGAGGGAGAGAGTCAGTTTATCGTTTGGCGTAGAAAACAAAAACGGCATTCCCCCTTCCCTCTTTTCCCATAAGAGGATCACCCCAGCGACTGATAACAACCTCTGCATTGTGTTCAGAGGATGCTGATGCTATAAATTATTGGAGTATTCTTCCTTGTTCCAGACGAAAATGTTCTTTCTCCGCCCTCTCGCATCGCAGGAAGGGTCGAGGAGAACCTAATCTATGGTAAAATATGGAGTCTGTAATACACAACTGTTCTGTATTATAAGAAAGATATTGGGCAATAGATAATTTTGTGGGAGATAATTTTGAGGGCAATGGATAATTTCAATGGCGGATATAGAAATTTTCAGAGCATTATGAGCCTCCCCCCCTTTAATAATTTGGCTAATTAAATCTCACATTTCAAAGTATTTTTAGCTTAACAACAAGTTAAGTTTAAAGTTAACAACAATTTAACTACAGGGTGGTCAAAAAAAAACTTCCCCTATATATGAAACCCTAGCGGCCTATCCGCTCAACCAATCGAACCAAAATTTCAGACGTGGTTGTTTGAAGTTATGCGCTGGAGATTGTGATGATTCTAAACAACGCAGAGCTCATGGTTACGGTTACAGTGGGAGAATTTCGAAATTTTCGAATGGCAACACCCACTTTTTCCTTGCGCAAATTGATCAGCGTATTGAAAAACCACAAATGGGGTTGAAACGATTAGCGTGTAACGAAAATTGCCAGCGTAAAGCATTTGCAAAAGAAGAGCATTATATATATATATATATATATATATATATATCCCAATCTCCCTAAATATATTTTTACTCTCTTGGCTCTTAAAACCTTTAAAATTTCGCCTTATTTTTAAATAAGATTGAAAAATATGAATTTAGTGTAATCTATTACAAATTACTGTGTTTGTAAATTATATTTAATCTAAGAAAACCAAAGCGGAAATCCAAATTTGAAACTAATGTTTAGAAACAGGGTTGAGTTGATATTTGGTTTCGCTGTATCTGGTACAAGTAGATACTGATTATACTATATACTTTTACCTGGTACAATCAATAACTGATTCTTTTCCCTTCGGGATGAAGCCGTGCTCTGAATAGGTATTGTATATCGCACTCTCGCCGAAGATGGTAGCTGATGTTGATACGAATATGTTCAAAATTGGGATCTAGCTCTTTTGTAACAGGTATTGCTAATGATGTACCGGTGGCCTTGGTTTTTTCAGTGATTGACGGGTGGGTGAGAAGAGGAAAGGATGAATTCGCTGATATATTGAGTATGGGAGAGGGTAAGGATTCTTCAGTCATGTGCACGACGTTACTTGGAGTAATTCATTTCAGATTACTTCCCTTTCAGGCCTGGAATCTAAATTTGTAAAATGCACCGATTTAAAAATTTTGATATCAAGACAGTGTATTATATTTCATTGATACTGTGCATTTCTTTACATGCAAATGAGCAAACCCCCTTTGTTTCGTTACCTCTAAAATTTAATACAGATAGTTAAAATCTTAGTGTACAAATTTCCAATTTCATTGCATTTTTTGCCCATTTCATTTCATTCCAGTTCGTTCTGTTTTTGAATAATTGTTTTCAGAGTGACATATATATATATATGTATGTATGTATGTATGTATGTATGTGTGTGTGTGTGTGTGTGTGTGTAACATATTTTGATTGAAGTAGAATGCACGTTCGAAGCAGTGAAGAGACTTGGTAATTTTAATTTCGTTTTATTCTATTCAGAGTGGCGGGTATGATTATATACAAGAAAACGCAGCGTGGCACACACAGAAGTAAGAAAAGGGAAAAAAGGGACGAACAGATGATGGCTTGCCTTATATAACATAGGATTTCCGGCCACGCGCCGCTGAAGTGACATTAGACATGGGCAAAAGTATCACTTTTATTTGATACGTAGTACTGATGGCGCATTATTTTTACAAAAGGATTAATTAAACTGAAAGTGGAATTGGATCACGAAATAAGAGAATATTTTAGAATGAAGTTACTATGGGCTAAATTTAGATAAAATCTTGGAAATTAATTAAATTGAAATTCGAATTAAAATATCATTACATACATACATATATATATATATATATATATATATATATATATATATATATATATATATATATATATATATATATATATATATATATATATATATATATATATATATATATATATATATATATATATATATATATATATATATATATATATATATATATATATATATATTAATACCAAAAAATATTTTTCTAAACTTAGGATATTTTAAAATGGAGTTATTTATCAAAATCTCAAGATTGAATTTTTCGACTCTAACCGCACTTCATCTTCTGTTACTTTATACTCGAAAAATTAAAAATTAATGCAATCAATTAGTCAGTCAAATTTACTACACAATGTTTCCCTACTGCAATAGAATAATTATTAATAATATTAATGAAACAGAACCAAGCCTGCTTTTCTCCATTATGTATATATAAAAGAGTGCTTATTTTAATCTATGGTAAAATAAGGCGCCAAGAGAATGCAACTGCTCATCAATATACAGAATAGATCACTCAGCTAATATCTTTATGTTCTAGACGGTGAAATATAGATATGCTGAGTATTATTAATTAATGCGATGTGCCTGGGATATAGATGATTTATTAAGTTACATGGATGATGATTGGCTGGAACAAGTATAGGATTCACTGCAGATTTCCGTTGGGATAATATTAAGTGCCCACAGGAATTTGGCGATGCATGTAATGGTCTGAAAATTACCATATTCGAAATAATGTTTGTAAGTGTTAGTAAATATTAAATTTTGAATGTGAGAAATCGGTATCTGGTGGTAGTTCATTTCCCTTTTCCCCTCATATATGGAAGAAAAAAATCAATAAAAAGAAGTCGAATATCTGGAATTTTGACGAATCTTCACCTTTCAAACCTCCCTTAATCAGAAAAGCACTTATGTCTGTCGGTCTGTCACTCCATCTGTGAAGAAGATAACTGAGAAACACCTTGAGCTAAACTCGTGAAGTTTAGTGCATGGACTTAACCACCACATTTAAAGATTTCAGTGCCGGCGTCGTTCCTCGTGATTTGGTTGTCCTGGGTTCGAGTCTCGGTTTGGGCATGGTTGTTCTTCCGTTGTTTTATCTGTGAGATGTGTGAATGTGCCCTCCTGCAAAAAGGAGTTGTGCAAGCGAATGAATGATGCATGAGCAGCTAAGTCGCACTCTTGGCTCTAATTGGCTCTACTATAAAAACAAGAGACGACCCCCCCCCACACCACCACCACCACCGGTTTAAAATCGTTGTCTTCGTAACAGTGGGCTTTTCCATGGCAAGTGCCATAAGAAACAGCAACAACAAAGGTTTCTGTGAAATTCTTAATGAAATTCATTTTAAATTAATGTATGTTTGCTTCAAAAAACAGCGGGAGAGGTCTTCCCAAAACTTTCTCGCATGATCTCTAATAAGCTTCTCCTGCTAGAGAACGCCTTCTATGGTATTGGCGTACAATAGTTACAAAACATTAACTTTTGGCTTGAATTTAGCAATCTTACTGAATTTATCGTGCCATCCTTGGCTAGTTATTTGGCGATTAATCCCTGGCATGCGTTCATTGTATTTAAAAATCTAATTTCTGTTTTAGATCGTTTGGAGCAGAAATTCGATACGAAACTGCATTTGTAGTCCTAAAACCCTATACCAAATTCGACATATTTAAACGTTTTATGAGTTTAAAGAACATTATTGCGTTTCCATGTTTCTGAAAGTACGGACCGACAGACAGTCAACCTGTAGTTGGACTTGGATCAAAATTTGACAGGTGTCTGCACTGGAGATGTTTAATTTGTGTACCAAATTTTATCTATCTAGTTCTCTTTATTTCATTAATTATCGTGTTGATTTATATCCCAACAGCCGGACAAAAAGACTTCCTCTGAACAGATTTTACTCAAAAAGACCATATACCAAATTTGAACCGTTTAGCTTAAAGCATTTTTGAATTATCTTTGTCACAAAAGTCAGACAGAGAGAAACATATTTTCCAAACGATCAAGTATGCTCCTTTAGATACTAGAGAGCCCACAAATTTACTTTTCATATTCAGGCATCATAAATTAAATATTCAGGCAACATTAACTATTTTACCTAACTTTCTAACTAAAACTTTCTTTTCTCCTTCAACTGTTTTTTTTTTTCATAGCTTTAGTATCTTTTCAAAATTTCCCCGGCTCCGAATTTGCTCCGTAGAGTGGATATTGCCCGTGCGATCAAGAAAAGTAACATATAATAATTATTTATTGCATGAATAGTTGAAATCTTTCTGTATTGTGTTCAAATTTTCCTCACCAGAATTGCCGCCATTTACAGGAGTAGTTGTAGTAGTACAGATGATTTCAATAATCTTATATTTCCATTTTTTGAAACAGGGTACTTTCGTCACCTATTACAGTACGTTTGTTTTCTTCTCTAAGATATCCAAAAGCAATCATCACCAAACGTAATAATGACACAACCTTTCCGACCCCCAATCATGGATGTTGCCCATGCGACCAAGGAAAGTTACGTAGTATAATTATGGCATGTACTTCTTCCTGCGTTGTGTTCAGATTTTTCCTCGCCAGAGTTGCAGACAAGGAAGGTGTAGCCATTTTTGATAGTACAAAAGATTTCAATAACGTTATATTTATATTTTTTGAAATAAGGTATTTCCCTCACCTATTACAGCACGTCAGATTACTTCTCCAAATATCCAAGAGCAATAATCGTGATAAAAATGACCAAATTTTACAATAAATCGTTCACGAGTGTATTTTTCACATTCAAGCAATCAGGGAAATTTAAACACTTTATGTAACTTTCTTATTGAAACTATCTTTTATCATTCAAAAACCAGAGCTTCCAAATTTTTTTATTGCTTTAGCATCATTCCAACATTTTCCCGACCCGAAGCATGCTCAGTTGCATGGATGCTGCCCTTGCTTTCAAGAAAATGTACGTAGAATAATTATGGCGCATGTATGCAAAATCGGAATCTTCTTCCTATTTTGTATACATGCGCCATTATTGTGTACATACTTATGTACTGCACATACATCGCCTGTATTGTGTTCAAATCTTTTCTCTCCAGAGTTGCCTACAAGAAAGGTGTTGCCATTTGTAGTAATACAAATGATTTCAATAACCTTATATTTCCATTTCTTGAAACAAGACCTATTACAGGACTTTAGTTTTCTTCCCCAAAATATCCAAAAACGATCATCACCATAAGTAATGACGCAACTTCAGACAGTAAAGTGCCCACAAGTTTACTTTTATCGCTCAGACAGCTAGGAAAAGCAAAGCACGGAGAAAAAAAAAAGAGGTAAAAAGCATTTTCCACCTCAAAAATGCGGGACGATGTTTTATTCCCGAAATAGCCAAGTGGGCAGCGTTTACCTAGGGTCCTCCACCATCACCCCCTCTTTTAGAACGTTGGAAAGAAAGAGATTTACATGTATATCCTATTCCCCAAACCGAATAGGTGATTTTTGGGTGAATGTTTAGAAGGAAGGAAAAGAAAGGTGGTGGGGGGAGGGGAGAAAACACCCTCTTTCGAACGCTTTCCGATTACGTCCTAGAAAGGAAGGAGATTGTAGAATGAAAATCGTCAGTCCCGTGGCTTTTATTTCGCATTTTCTGGGAAGAAACTGCCGAAAATGTGGGGCGTTCTACCCGCAGCTGGAGGCCGGTGCGAATCGGTGGCCATATCTAACCGAAATATTCCCCACCCTTCCGAAAGTGTCGCTTAAAGGATTTTGGAAGGATGGTAAAGTGCTGTGATAAAGTGTCGGTTCTAAAGGTTCAATCCAAAACCTGCTCCCCTATTTTATGTATATGCAGAAATCTAGGCTTTTAAATTTCTGCTTCTGGGAATTTTGAAGAATTCCTCCGAATTTTGTTTGTAGACAAAAATAGAAAGATTTGATTTCCATTTTTGAATTTTAGAAATTTCGAGAACGAAAGTACAAACTAAAATCTGTTCTCAGAATTCAGTGTCATGGCTGGAAATTGCTTCTATCCACCGACTTTTCTTTATCACTTTCCTGTGAACGAAGTATAAAATGCAGAAGTAAAGCCTACCTCTCATGAGTTAGCGGATATGACGTCAGAATTGCGCAATATCAGACGAGTCTATCTGAATAAACTAAGAGACGGCCTTTATTCAAGTTTACTAGATATAGTTATGTTTCTCTCTTTTGTAGTACGCAATGAAAATATATTGGCATAGAAAAAATTCAATGCAATCTTATTTACGGCAACCTTAATACAGAGTTATCCAAAAAGGAAAAGCATAGATAAATTATATTTCTAGTGGGTGGACGGCAATAGATATAGACATATACGACATATCCCTGGATAGATAATTGAGGTAAAAACGTCATCTTTGTTTATTTATGAGAAAACAACGAAGCCTTTTGGAAAATCAATTTCAGTTTTATAGTGTATAGAGAGTAAATCAAGTGTTCCTATCATCCTTTTCCACTATTTTTAACAGAAAGCTAGTTAAAAACATTATCCTACTATACATTCTCTATGAAAAAAAAGCGACAAAGCTTTTCCAGCCCCAACAATAGTGGCGATTCATTAATTTCTATTTCATATAAAAACGTCATGAATCTTAGGTACATCATCAATCGTCGCTTACCTGGTATCTCCCTAATTACAATATCACTTGTCTCTGATTTTATAAGATATAGTTAATCAAATGTGTTATATTTAACTAAATTAATACTATTTGTTTGATGGGTATTAGTTGGTCATTGAAGGCAGCTAATTTTGATATTTTTTTTTCTCCTGTCATCCATTATTCCCTATTTTTGAGAGAAATCTGAAAAACATCACCTTATTATACATTCTCAACGGGGAAAAAAAATTACGGCGTAGTTTATCAACACTAAACACTGCATCGATTTCGCCAATTTTTATCTCCTATGAAATCTTCACAACCCCTAGGCATATCATCAATCATCACTTGCCTCTTTCTGCTCTAATAATAAAAACACTTGCCTTTGTTTTGATAAGATGCAGTTCATCAAATTTGATTGATTAACAAAATTAATACTATTTATGTGATTGGGATTAGTTGGTTGATAAAAGCGGTTAGATTTCATAAGTAATTTTTTTTTAATTTGGAAATAACTTAAAAATCTATGATACTTTTTAAAATAAGAAACAATAATTCAGCATAGATTATGACGGACATTTATATGTGGAAATATATTAGAAATTTAACCATTTGACTATTAACAGGATCCCACTAAACTTTAGATTCAAAAACATATACATAAAGTTGCTTTATATATCCTTTTAAAAATATATATATATATATATATATATATAGTAACCAAAAATATAAGCAGTATGTAATTAAAACCTATTATTGAAACAATTTAAAATAAAAATTATTTCGGAAACGAAACTAAATTATTTCGGAATCGGAACTAAAAATTAATTCTTAGCTACCCAAAAGATTTAATTCTAACAAAAAGAAATAAAAATCAACTTGAGGTTACCTTTCTGGATTTAAAAATCGAAATAGCTAATGATAAAACAATAGTTGGTATCTACGATAAGGGATGAATTCAACTTTAAAATAACGAAACTTTGTAACTACCATTCTAATCTAAACACTAAAATTTTCAAAAATCTAATTTTCTCACAATTTAACAGGATTAAAAGAGTTTGTAATAACAAAATTTCCTATATTGAAGCAACAAATAATTTCATTAAAAATTTAACTAATAATGAATTTCGCAGAAACTACTGCAATATTAATTTTTTTTATTAAAAAAGAGATGATTTGGGATTAATCCTTTACCTAAAATAAAAATAGACGTTCCGTTGCATATTAACTAACTCAATAGATGGCGCTGAGACCCTCCAATTATTTTTACCTTCAATGGCGTTAGCAAAAATAGTTTAGGGCGCGGGAAACAAAAATGGGACAGCTTATATTAACATTTTTTTTTTTTTTTTTTTTTTTTTTTTGCCTGCTGCTGGTATGTACTTTTTTCTTTTCTTTCTTTTTAGTTTTCATAATTTTTTATGAAAGTTATTATATGTTAGATTAGAAAGTTATTAGTTTTCGTTATTGCTGTTGTTTCTGATGGCACCTGCCATGGACAAGGGCGCTGTTTCAAAGTCAGCGATTTAAGCCGATAGAGAGCGTCTCTTGTTTTAGTAGCACCAACTAGAACCAAGAGTACGATTTTGCTACTCACGCATCACTCATTTGCTTGCACAACCCATTTTTACAGATGGGCACATTCACACATGGCACAAACAAATCAAGAACAATCATGCCCGAACCAGGACTTGAACTCGGCACGCCCAGATCACGGGGAAGACGCGCTACCCCTATGCCACGACGCCGGCATGCGTTTTTGTATTTTTGCTTATTAGTAGCCGTATTCTTGTAATTTGTTATTTTGTTTCTTTTCTTTTAAAATGGTATAACTCTAAGGCCTAATTTCAGGGGATTTTCGGATCACGAGGAATCAATACTGTTGGACAATTTAGTCTGTATTCCTCACAGAAAAAATCCCTTATTTTGAATTCTTGCCTGTGGGTGACCCTTGAAAAAGTCTTCAGGCCGGATTCATATTTTATTTGGTTTAATTTTGATACTTTTTTTCCTATTAACAAGGTTTTTATTACTAATTATCTCTCTCTCTCTCTCTCTCTCTCTCTATATATATATATATATATATATATATATATATAAAATAATATAATATATATATATATATATAAAATAATATAATATATATATATATAAAATAATATAAAAATTTTTTTTTTTGAAAAATTCATAGTCAAACGGTTAAGAGTAGAAGAATTCAGATTTTTAAATGTTGTTTATTGATCCCAAATTTCGTTAAGTTACTGCTTTAGAACCAGTCCCAAATATTATACTCCCAAATAAATCACATATAGTAAAAAATCTTAAACAAACAGCAAATCAGAAATATAAATACTTCTATGGTATTAACTTAAAAATAATTAAACACATTGATGTGCCATGGAACTTTTGAATATATTTCATTATTCGATTTACAAAATAATTTGGAAATTAAAATGGTATTATTTTAAATAATTTGTTCGGAATGGATAATAATTTTTTATCAAAAATTATGATTGCTTTTAAAACTAATTTTCAAAACATTGAGATTACAAAATAAACAACAAAAAAAAATGATAGATCACAGATTAGAAATGGCACTCACATTTGAAATGAACCCTTCTTCGGATGATGATGGAAATTTCCATTAGAACATTTAGTGAATAAAAATTTTTTTCTCAAAACAGGTGTACTGTAAATTGGATGTTGCTGGCAACTTTTTTTACGACTATTACGCAATAAAAAACATAGCTGTCTTTACAGCAGGTTTGAACTTGTCATTCCGCTGTTTATTGCGGTTGGAAGAAGCGTGCGATTTCTTAAATATTTTTTTTATAACTAACATGAGATGCATTTTTGTGCAATTTATATCGAATACCCCAAATAATCTTCCCAAAACCATGCGACAAAAATTTACATCTTTATGCAGTTGTTTCACTTCCAATGTATGACTAAAATGTTTTTTACTATGTATATATGTTTATTTTAATTTATTTTTGTAGAGAAATTTAGAAGAAAGGGACACTGAAGATTGGCCAAAAGTAGGTAGATAACTCCGGTGCAAATACCCTAAATGCAAAGGGTATTCTACAATCTCATGCAATAAATGTAGAATTAATTTTTGTCTAAATATAAATAATAATTGTTTTCTTTAACTATCATCAGGAATAAAAATAATACCAAGATAAATTATTTTTTATTTATTTTGTGCTGAGCTTAATGTTTAAATTTGCATGATGATGGATATTTCCATCATACGGTTCTTTAATTATTTTATATTATATTAGGGTATTCTATAAACTTCTTTCTTATTTCTAATATGAAATGAATACACAATATTTACTGTTTAAGATAGTATTTATTTTGTTATATAAGAACCCGTTTGCTCTGTTATCTTCTTCCATCTCTCAAGAAGCCTCATTATGATTTCGTTCCAAAATTGTGTTTTGGAGAAGAAATATTACTCGAGGTGAGCGTTTATTTCGCTGATGGATTTAAAGCGCTTATCGTGATGAGAATTTTTTTTAGGACAGAAAGAAATAATAATCTGATGGAGCGATAACCGGAGAGTATGCAGGATGCGGTAAACCCTCCCAATCAAACTGTAAGAGCTTCTTCTCTCTTACGACTAATGCAATGTGTGGTCTCGTGTTGTCATGATGAAAAACAACGTCTCTTCGGTTATTAATTCTGACCTTTTATTTATTTATTTATTTCTGCTTTGGCAACTTTCAGTTGATCCAGTTGATAATAGTATTCGTAGCATTTATTGTTTCACCTTGAGGAAGGAGCTTCTAGAAAATTATGCCTTCTCAATCCAAACAAATGGACAAAAGAAATTTCTTGGAGTGTAGTCCCGGCTTTGCAACAGTTGAAGGCCTATTTTCATTACACCAAGTGCATTTTCTATGCACATTTTCATATAAAATCCAAGTTTCGTCTCCAGTGACAAGCGTCATTAATGCCGTAATTGTTGCCTTTCACTAATGTTTAACGCTGTGGATGAATGTCTTAAAAGAGTTTGTGGCACAAAGGAAACTCACTGTAAAAGAACTCTGGTACTACTGAAACCGATGACATAGACGGCTAATAGATAAGCCTACATGTTTGCATAAGCAGAGCCAGATAAGGCCATTCATAGCGCCATGGGAAAGAAACTTTTGGGACACCCTAATATATTTATACTAAAATCCAAGTTTCGTCTCCAGTGACAAGTTTCTTCAATGCCGTCAATGTTGCCTTTCGCCACTCATGTTTAACGCTGTGGATGAAAGTCTTAAAAGAGTTTGTGACACAAAGGAAACTTACTGTAAAAGAGTTCTGTTACTACTCAAACCGATGACATAGACGGCTAATAGATAAGCCTACATGCTTGCATAAGAAGAGCCAGATAAAGCCATTCTTAGTGCAATGAGAAAAAAACAAAACACATTATGCAAAGAAGGATTTCATATTCTTTAATTATTGCTGTTTGTCTCTAAAATTCGCTAAGTGACTACTTTAGAACCATTTCCAAGTAGAGTATGTACTCCCAAACAAATCACTCATGGTAACTAACACCAGACAGAACCCAACTCTATTTTAGTCAAAAATATTTGTAAACAAAAGACATCGCTCACTCCCTAGAAATGTTTGGTGACAATAACAAATACCACAACGCCGCTGCGGAACCCCTCATCGCGGGCCTTCCTCCCCTCCGGGTGCACAAATAGCCGGAATTCCGTAAAGCCACCGATGTGCCAGAAGACAGTCAATGCCTCCCTTGTCATCTGTGTATCGGAAACGGATGGTATGGCGTCAACAGCAGAAGCAAGGATGGCTCCTGGCTTCTGATTGGTCTTTGTCTCCTTTTGTGCGGGCTCCAGAATAAACCATGTGAAGAAATGTATTTGGAGGCAGATAATGGGACTTGTTTGGTGAAGTTGATTAGTGGATGGTATAAGACAAAGAAAAAGTGCTTGGGGTTGTGGTGTTGTCGATAAAGCTTGGTTTCGCGGTTGCGTGGGATCATTCAAATTATAAATCAACGGTGGAAATAAGATGATTTTTTTTTTCGTTGATAAGCTGTAGTAAAGCATCAAAATTGTTTTATTGTTCATTTCCTCAAAATATTTGATTTTTTTCATTGTTGTATTAAAATTTCTGTATTCTAAATAATTCTTGTTATCATTAAAACTTGAGTTTTTTTTTTTTTTCTGGCGATTCAAATTCAAAATTTAAACAGTCAGGTAGTATGGAACACGAAAGAAATTCCAAATTAGTACAATGTTGAACTAACTTATTGTGCTTTTAAAAATCATCACTGATTGTCACTTCCTTCTTCCACTTTTTAATTACGGTAGAAGTACAATATTAGGTAACAAAGACATGTGCGGAACGTTAAGAATATTATAAAGGGTGGCCATAAAATAACTTCGACGCCATCCACAGCTAAAACGAATGAGCGAAATGAAACCACATTTCAAATACAGACAGTGAAAGACATGAAAAGATGAATTCCGCAGGAAAAGAATTAGTACTAAAAGTTGCTGATAGAAGAAATATTGGCTCTGCTATCACGTAATAAAGAGGAAATTTACACATCGAGTTGAATTATGTTAAATTTCTAATGCATGCCTGACAGCAGCGCCATGCATTCCTTTTAAAAAGGGAAACGACCTGTTAGCAGTGCATTTGTTTATTGGTATGTTCTTGACTGTTGTTCTTAAATGACTGTTGATGTGTTCTTAAATTGGACCCTACTTTACCTTATGTTTTACTGATAAAACTGTTCTACATTAGCTAGTGTAATGCCGTGGCTGCTCTTAATCAAACCTGCATGTCTTGAAACTGAACATAAGACAGGCTGTTATGAACATCGAAACTGACAGTTTACACGTAGCAGTGGAGAATGAACCGTATGCAAGATGTTGTAGCCAGGGATGGTCAGCCTATTGAAAATGTTGCACGACGTCGAGGGGACCGAAATGTTGATGAATAAAGGATTATTTTTTGTGAGTTTCATGAATTCATTCATAACCATATTCCCACAGCGCCAATATTTTTTCTATCGGTAACTTTCAGTACTAATTTTTGTGTGTGTGTGTGTAATTAATCTTCGCATGCCTTCCACAGTCTGTATATGAAATATGGCTTCATTTCGTTCTTTCATTTTAGATGCAAATGCCGCCAAATAGGGAAAGCTATTTTATGGCCAAACTGTACATAATTTTCAAACTGACACATTTTAGTTTGTTTCTTACATTATTTGTCTCTAAAGTAACATTTTTATATCATTTGTACCAGTCACTGGTAACAGCAATTGTCACTACAATTAATATGGTTAGGAATGCCCCTGAGGTAGAAAGCGATGCAGCTGGATTTCAACGTTTAATTTTCAGAAGAGACCAGGAAAACATGCAATAGTTTACGAATATCGAGTAGGAGGACATGTCTCCTTGTCTTAATAGTCTCCAATGTCACTGCAAAAATCACAAAAACGAGTGGGAGGACATGTCTCTTTGTCTTAATAGTCTCCAATGTCACTGCAAAAATCACAAAAACGAGTGGGAGGACATGTCTCCTTGTCTTAATAGTCTCCAATGTCACTGCAAAAATCACAAAAACGAGTGTGAGGACATGTCTCCTTGTCTTAATAGTCTCCAATGTCGCTGCAAAAATCACAAAAACGAGTAGGAGGACATGTCTCCTTGTCTTAATAATCTCCAATGTCACTGAAAAAATCACAAAAACGAGTGGGAGGACATGTCTCCTTGTCTTAATAGTCTCCAATGTCGCTGCAAAAATCACAAAAACACCTCACTTTCGCCGCACTTTGCTACTGTGAAGTTTGTATAAATGTCAAAGATAAGAATTCAAACATTTGTGTTGAAATTGGAATTATATACATAATATAAATGTAGTACCGCCACAGAAAGAGTTTTCACCTGCTACTGGCTTGTTATTTCTGCATTTTCCGGTGCCTCATCTGAGCTATACATTCATGCGCGATTTTATGTTAGTTTTGCACATCTTTGTCTAAGCGATCATGTGCGATTCTGTGTTTCCTTTCTACATCCACGTTTAACCGTCACTTTCTGGTTAAACCTTCATGAAGGATTCCTTGTTTGTTTTGTGTGTTATAACTCACTTGCCTGTTTATAAGTTAAATTTTTAATCAAACTGTAGTTTCCTGCATGTTATGAATTATCTGAAAAGAGGAGAAAAAAAAAAACCCCAAACAATCTTCACTAATAATAAAGAAGCATTTTTGTCTGCTTTTGTTGACTTTAAACAGACCACCCTTTTTATCTTAGGTCCTGTAAAGTTGGCACAGATATAATTTGGAGAATGAGAATGTACACCTGGAAGCATTTTTTTAGTATTAGTTGGAATTAGAATTTTAATTAATTAAATTTAAACGAATTTTTCGCGTTGCAATAACATTATTGTACAAATTTAATTTTTGCAACATTTTAAAATATAAATAATTGTCTTTTTTTAATAATGATAATTCAAATGTGCAATTTCTCGCATAAATGTTGACAATTTTTTTAAAAATTTTTTACTTGTATGAGTTTCAACAATGCATCATTTTTTTCATCTATACGTTTCATCGTTACACTCTGTCAAAAGATTTTGTTTATTATCTGTTTTGTTTAAATGAAGAATCAGAATGGCGATAGTATTTCCCATGCTACTATAATGAATTACCGGATTTATACCTCTATAAGGAAATTCATGTGCACAATAAACAGAATAGAAGTAAGTGTATTAAAATAACTGTATAGAGAGACGAGACTCTTTATAACTTCATTATGAGATAAATGAAAATAATCGACGAGTTTCAAGGACAGTTATTTAATTATTTTCAATGTTCCGCATCTCACAAGACAAAACAAACACGAACGCGAAAATACACGTCACTCACTTATAATACAATCTAATAATGACTACCAAGAAGGATCATGGGAAATATACCTTGATGTGAATAAGGTAACGCCATCTGTTGTATCAAAATAGAAAATAATAGAGTTATGTAACCGCTACAACACAACTTTAATGTCTATCACGATTTAATGTAAAATATTTTATTCATTTTATCGCTTAGGATTACATTTTTTACTTTAGTGGGCTGAATTTTTAGTTGGAACAAAGAAGTTCTTTTGAATAATCCTCTGGGATTTCACAAAAACTGTGAAAGATATATTGTAATTAATAAAACTTGATGATGATGATGTCGTGTCCGCGTTACTACGGAAAGGGGGGGCAGTAGCTTCTGCGGGTAAAGACCCCTGAGCACCCGAGGGCAGAAGTCTGACTTCTAGCTCATATGAAGATGAAACTCACACATTCGCTTGCACAACCCCGTTTAACAGGGGGGCACATTCACACACCTCACAGATAGAACACAGATGAAGAACAACCATGCCCAACCGGGATTCGAACCCGGGACGCCCAGATCACAGGGAAGATGCGCTACCCCTATTTAAGGACACCTGCATTAATAAAACTTCAATGGCACTATTGAATACTTTTGTTCTAATATTTTTAATAAACATGATTTAATTATATGTTACATGTTGTAATTTCAACAAGGAAGTTTATTCGTTAGTAGAATCATAATAATTACTTTTACAAATTAAAATTTTATTTGTAATGACTAAAATTAGGGAGATGTATGGCGCTATGAATAGAGCAATGCAAGACTTCGAAAATATATTCGAGTGACATGTCTAAAAATTTGAAGTTAAAAAAATACTTTGTTGAGAGAAGCTATTATTTGCATGATACATAAAATATTTATTTAGCTGAAACTTTCAGCAATCGTTAAATCCAGCGAGCCAGCTGGTCGCCAAAATCAGAAAGTTTTCAACAAAAATTTTTTAATTGAATTCTGATTACTTCATTCACACCTTATATAACAAACATCATGCCAATAAAATATATGTCAGACCGTCTTCTCTTTTAGATTTACTTTCACTGTTTCTTCGTTTCTAGAGACAGCGAAATCCATTCTAAATAGGTTATAATTTTAAAATATTTTTATTTCCTTATTACATATTACTGCGATCAAAAACAGCAGAAATTCTTCATTTAAAATGCATATGTACTTTAAAAAAATAATCATTTTCTTTCATTTTTTAAAAAAATCTTTTGCAAAAATTTCATCAAATTAATATTATTACCAGATACATAAATATAAACATTTTGTTACAACATCTCGTTTCATATTATCGTCTGAAAATTTTTTTTATTTTTAATAAGATTAGAATTCCAAACTAGTTGATTCTCTAAAATGACGATTCTAACAGAGTAAAGAGTGTGCATTAAATGTTACTTTCTTTTATAAAATCGTTTGAAATGCTACAAAAAAGCTTAAAAGAATACTTTTTTATCAAAAGCAAGAGTACCTCAATGGCATAAAATATATATAAATAGAAGATAAATAATCAAAAATCAATGTTATTTTAACGGTTTTCATAGCCTTTTATCATTTTGTGTGTGATCCATTTCCAACAACTAACCGGAATGCTAATATAGAATATTATTTTATTGTTTTGGAAGTCTTGCTTGAATAAATTCGTCGGAAATGTGGCGAAAAAACTTAAATATTTTGCGCCGCGATAATGCGCCTACTTCTAGAGCCATTATTATTCATGAGGTTTTGATAAAAGTCCTACAAATGCAGCTCCACAAAATTCTTATTCCTCTAACATGACGCAAAATAACTTTTTCTTATTCCCACTGTAAAGGCGGATCTTTTTGAGCTTTGTTTTGAACTTTTTCATGCAATAAAGAAAAAATTCACTGCAAATCTTCAAAGAAGAGTTTTATAAAAGTGACTTTAAAGCACGTTTCAAAGAATGAAAAAATCGTTTGGCAGAAGTATATTCCAGTTGAAGAAGATTATTTTGAAGACGATATAATAAATACTGACAGAAAAATTGATACCCTTTATTTTATAATAGTACTTCAATATTTAGTGATTATAGTAGTATATATTATTAACAACTCACTTCAGATCTTCAAAGAAAGGTTTTATAAAAGGGACTTTAAAGCATGTTTTAAAGATTGAAAAAATCGTTTGGCAGAAGTATATTGCAATGTCTAAGAAGATAATTTTGAAGAAGATATAATAAATACTGAGAAACAAACTGATACCCTTTATTTTATAATAGTATTTCAATATTTAGTGATTTTAGTAGTATATATGATGAAAAATTCACTGCAATTCTTCAAGGAAAGGTTTTATAAAAGGGACATTAAGGCATGTTTCAAACAAGGAAAAAAATCGTTTGGCAGAATTATATTGAAGTTGAAAAAGATAATTATGAAGAAGATATAATAAATACTGACAAACAAATTGATACCCTTTATTTTAAAATAGTATTTCAATATTTAGTGATTTTAGTAGTATATATGATGACAAATTCACTGCAATTCTTCAAGGAAAGGTTTTATAAAAGGGACATTAAGGCATGTTTCAAACAAGGAAAAAAATCGTTTGGCAGAATTATATTGAAGTTGAAAAAGATAATTATGAAGAATATATAATAAATACTGACAAACAAATTGATACCCTTTATTTTATAATAGTAGTTCAATATCTAGTGATTATAGTATTATACTATATAATTAAAAATTAGCCTTAATACAGTTAAATTAGCTGAAGTAATTAATCTTGTTTTCGTAGTTAATATTTTATGTATGTTTACTAATAATAAAAAATTTTTATAATGTTCAAAAGAGGGCTTTGCTACTGTTTTTTCGAGGTTACCCATTATTGTATGTTCTGAAGTTTTTATTTTTGTTGTATTTCCAAATGTGTCATAATTTTCTTTAAATGTACCTTAACTTCTAACACTGTAAAAGAATTGTTTATACTTTATATTACAACGTAACTTCTCAGAAAATACATAAAGATGCCATAGAGAATTTTTTTAAACCGAAATCTCTGAAATATTAGTAGTAACTGTTCGAAATATCTTAAATTGCTGTTTAAAAGATGTTAGCTTTGCAATAATGCAATATTATAAAGTATCATCTCTTGAAGTTGAATCCAAAATCATTTTTTTTTTTTTTTACTCGTATACGAAACAGAAGAGATGTGGACACGCTAAAGAATGACTTAGTTTTTATTCTTATTATTTTAACTTCACCACTTTACGGAAGTTTCAGCATTCTTTTAGACACTAAAAGTTCGCACGTTGACGTCAGAGATACCATTTTATTTCATTGTTAGGTGATGTTCTTATACTTTGACTAACATGTTACAATTTTCAAGTCCTCAAGCTGAGAGCAGGGGATATATTGGACAATCTTTGTTACAAATAACTATCTTAGAAAATCTACTTTTCATAATCATTATTTATCTATACCTTACTTTTGCCAACCTTACTAAAAAGAACGTTTCCAATTTCAATTTGGGGTAAGACGAACGGGTAAGTTGACGTCCTACTCATCTTGTCCTAAATGATTTTTATTGTTTCCTATAAGTGTGCATTATAAGGGTCTATAAATGGGCATTATAAGCATCTATAATGCCCATTTAAGCATTTTAGGAAGTGTCTATGCGCAAAATATATTTTTACTTACATTTTTCTGTTTTATATCATATTATAAAATGCATAGGCCTGACAATAATATTTCAACAATCTCATTTATTGAAAAATAAGTTAGTTACAAAGTAAACATTTAAGACCCAAAAAGAACTTTTAAAGCTAATAAAAGAAGGAGGCTCGAAATGCAAAAGAAAAATGTAGGGGCAATTCGTTTCCTGAGTTTCAAGACATGAGTTGACACTTCCTAAGAATGTGCAATACAGTTACTGCATTCTGCGTCTTGGAAATATATCAGGTATCGTCCTTGTCATCTGACTGCGGTTCGAAATTACAAGGTCCTTCCCAAAATAGTTCTAATGTTGCTTTAAAGACGGGACGTTAATGTAACTAAACGAAACTGGAAATCTATTTTGACCTTCCATCAGGAAACATGGAATATTGCAACAGGTACATACAAGGCCACCATCGATTCTAAATTTAGGATAAGATATTCGTGTTCAACATTTTATAATAAAAAAAGCATCGATTTTACATTAATTTACAATGAGCTAGAGTTTTAAACAAAATAATTTATTCTATACTTACTATTCCAGAAAACGTACTTAACAATGTTTAATTAATTAATATTAAATATTTGATGAATAAAAATAAATTCAACTTTTATTAAAATTGCCAACTTGTCCCGAAGTTAAAATCATTTTGTTCCAGTATACTTAAGCAAAGTGACATTTTGCCTTATTTTTTAAAATAGCAGAATAATATTGATTATTTTAAAATAATAATTGACTCAACTACGATTTATTATCAGTTTCATCTAAGCTTGGTTTAGTTATATCAACATCCTGTTTTAAAGCAACACTAAGGCTATTTTAGGAAGGATACCGTAATTTTGAACCACGGACAGACGGCGAGGACGACAAGTGAGCTGGTGACCACTCTCAAAACTTCCACATCACACCAGCGGGTGGACGTTTGGCCCCGACTGATATAACGTACACCAGACCTGTTTGAACGACGGTTCGGAATCAGACTGATGGAATCGGGTCCCGAACCTGAAATCTTCCGATTCTGAAGCCGCGACATTACCACCAGGTCACCATGGCCGGCAGCGCTCATCTAAATGCTCGTTAGAAAATTGAGCGTCCTCCGATTTTCCTATTCGCTCATCTAAATGATATCTGCCTGGAATGGAACTCAGTGAAAAATATGCGCAGTAAACTGTAATATAAATTTGTTTATTCAAAGTTTTTCCTAGTAATAATTGAATAATAATATAAATCATGGAATAATATCTGCATATCATTGAACTCAGTAACCTGATTAAACTAGACCATTGACAATTGGTATATAATTATGCCCTCCAAAATTGCAAATCTATAGCAAATTGTGATAGCTATTCGTAAATGGGTCTATCTGTCGGCCCGTTTCGAAGCAACCACCATAATTCAAAAGTACAGTAAGTAAATGAATATTATTTGGTTTGCTATTTCAATAGCAGGCTTGTAAAATGACTGTTCATTCTCGGATTCGGAAATCCTCCTCGCTACTGCGCATGCGCCAGGAGGCGTTTATTTGGTTGAGTTTATTTCATCAAAAAAGAGGTGAGAGGAAAGATTAAAGGAGGAAATGCTGAGAATTAGCAATAGACGAACTCAGATTATCTTGGAATTAGGAGGTTTAATAATAGCTCCTCTTTCTCCTTACTACAGCTTGCCGAAGTAAAATCGGCGTAAATTGCTATTCTTGCTATCCTGGAACAAACCGTAAATTCAATACATTTCTCTCATATTTTCAAAGATTTGGAAGAATGCAGGATAATAATCACACCTGTGGAGGAATCGGTACGATTTATCATTATTTAAACGAATGCATAGAAGTCTCAGAATTGAGAATGAATCTAAAAGTTGAAAAGCGTGACTTAAGCTTGTAGTGAATAGCTTATAAGACAGTTAACAGCTACGCAACCCGAGCAATTGCTTTTGTATCGTGGTCATGTTACTGGACTGCGAACCACAAGGTCCCAGGTTCTATCCTCGCTCATATCAATCTGTCACATTGGTGACCTCGGACGATGAACCTTCAACCTTCGTACAGCTGTTGTGGCGCCATCTACCCTCAACCAAAGTCGTCAGATTCACTTGACGCAGCAACACAAAAAGGCCTCAGCAACGCAAGGCCGTCAGACTCACTTGACGCAGCATCAGCAAGCACTCACCCACACGCTCACCCACATAACGCTTGGCGCTACTCAAATGGGTACAGGCGAATTAGAATCAGCAGCTAATACATCACCACTCGACAACCATATCGTTCATCGCACCTCCGACTCACTGGAGGGAGAGTCTGTGGTGAAAGCTTATAAGCCAGTTAACAGGTACGCTACAGGAACAATTGCTTTTGTATTGTGGTCATGTTACTGGGCTGCGAACCACAAAATCCCAGGTCCTATCCTCGTTCCTACCAGTCCGCCACAAGCTCAATACTAATGGTGCCAGAAAATCTTGAAATACTGAAAGACATGATGTTGAAAATTGATAGTTTTTTGCCGAACATTTAAAGTTAAAAAGTGTATCCCTTTCTTCTATTGTGGGATGCCCATTTGGAGGACCACAGAGAATTTCGAGAAGATTTTCTCAAAGTGTTGACCTGCTGCTCTTAAAACAGAATGACAAATATAGGGGAAGATAAGAGGAAGGTTAAAGATTGACCACCTGTGACTTACGGCCAACCGCCTCGAAGAGAATGCCAGTTCGGAGAATTTATCAGTGATGATGGATGAATTTTGTTTAAATCAGCAATCAGCCACAACAAATCTTGTCAATACTGCGTAGTTCTATGGTGGCGGGGGGGTCGGCTATACACAAAAAGAAGTATGCACAATGCAAGAAAAGGCTATTCTAATACTATAAGAAAAGAAAATTAATTTACCTATACAAATGGATTAAACTGAATTAAAAACAGTTGTTAATTTAGCATCTAATCCTTGTTTTCCCTGTACAAACGGAAGGCATTGAAAGCTCATACAAATCAGACTCCGAAGAATAATGATTTTTATTCTGAAGAAAAAAAAAAAAAAAAAAATCAGAAGATTTAGCAAACCATTCAAAACGGTGAAGTAAGTTATATTTTTCTCACAAGTGCCAATTTTTTTCGAATTTCTATCAATTCATTTCATTTTAAATAATTACTGGTTCATTTTAAATTGAGTCATTTTCCACTTCAGAGATGGAATACTAATTCAAGTCCTTCTAGGAAACATTCCCAGTTTTTCGGAAACTCGGTAATTTGATTTCTTTGAACATGATTTTTCATTCATCACAAATTAAATTCTTCAAAGAACGGTAATTTTTCTGGAAATTTCCTTTTTTCTAGGTGGTTTGTAATTTTATTTCTTTATAAAGGAATTCTTCTTCTTAAATTTCTTATATATATATATATATATATATATATATATATATATATATATATATATATATATATATATATATATATATATATATATATATATATACTTTAGACAGCACCAAGCTTTAGGGAATACTTTAGAGAATACAAAATTACCAATAAATACTCGCTACCAAAAGCTTTCAAACCTTTAAAACTACACCTCAAACCTTAAGACTACACTGAATCTTGTTCCTGTGAAATTCTGGTTCTAAAAGCTTCGGAGAACTATAGGGATTTTATTTCTATAAAGGATGTTAAAATAAGAGAAAGAATTTTGTTTTTCACTATATATTTTCCTAGTTCTTAGAATGAATTAGGAAAGAAAGATGTTTTCCCAGAATCCAGCGTGATTTATTAGGAAAGCTCAGCTAAAAGTTAAGGTAAAAACTTTTTCCTGCGCCTATAAAATATTTCGCCATTTCGTTCCCGACTTTGTACCTGGATTTCCTCGGATTGGTTAGAATTCCGGCTAACAGTTGTAATAATATATGAATGAATATTTCAGAATAACCTTTATTGCGCGTCTCTTTCAAAATTAATTTGCAGTATGGATCTTTGTGTTAATCTACATCTATACTTATAATAAAGCTCAATGTGTGTGTGTATGTTTGCGCTCTACAGGTCAGATCATTCGATCTACAGCTACCAAATTTGGCATGTGTGTACCTTGGAGGCTGGAAATGTGCCCCTGAAAGCGATTTTTTTGAATTTTTAATTAGAATTTTAATGAATTAAAAATTAAGTGAAATTTCGGCGTTTATACGTTATAACTTAAGAAAATATTACAGCACAAAACTGATTTTTGCATTAAATTAAAGCTCAAAACATTATCTCTTTAATGATATCAATGACTTAACCTATAAATTAAGTTTCGAGTTTCAACGATTTTTTTAAAGAAATATTTTATCCATATTTTTCAACAGTAAATTTCAAACAAAATAAAAATAAAATTTAATCTGCCCGAGCAAGTAAAATGGGAAAAAAAATTAGTTTTTATCAACGTGGTGCCATCACATTAACAGAAGTTCAAATTAAAAAATAAATAAACTATTATTGCAAATTAATTATATAAAAATGCATTTTTTAGCACGTGTCTGTATGAAGTAAAAAAAAAATGAATTGTAATATTTTCTAAAAAGTAAAAGCAGGAAACTTTTCTATGATCTTTTACAATAAAATGGTTTAATTCAAGGCAAACATGGTTTAGTATATATATTGTATAATCATTCTAATCAGCGCCCATCAGCTAATTTGGGCTTACATCTGCTAAAAAAATGGTCTAAATGAACTAAATAATTATATTTTATGTAACTTGAGTCAATAAATGCTCTGATGAATTACGAATTTTAAATTTTGACATTGGCCCTCTGCCCTTTAAATCATATTTAATAAAATATTCTTAAGACACCAATACTTTAAATAAAAATTACTAAACTCCAATCAAACTAAATCAATCTCTAAAACTGACTATTTCTGAAATTTGAATATCAATATTCTATAAAAACTGACGATTTTAGACCACTTTATCGACAGTTTCAAAGACGATACGTCAATCATCTTCTAGGATTTCTTGACAGTGACTGGCCTATGATTATGAAAACTGTTAATTCATATATAGAAACTTCTGAAATCAGTCAGATTTGATCGCAGACGATAGAAACGTTAATTTATTTGAAAGTTGAAGAGTCAAGATTATTTCGCAGAATGTGATTCCTTAGGACAAAAGAACTGTGTAAAATTTAAACTTCATCATTTTTTCTTAAGTACATTTATTTGCTGAAATAAAATATTTTTTTACATCATTTAAACGTTTTGAAAGTAAAACTAAAAACTGAATTTTACGATGAATCAGAGAAGTTTTTGTTGAATAATTATTTAAGATATTATATATATTACGAAAATTATTCTGCAGTGCACATACAACTTCAATGCTGAACGATTCTGCTGCCAATTTCCATATTTTAAAAAAAAGATATAGTTGGTTTCAGTAAAAAATGTTTGCAGTTTAACATTTCTATTCTAATTTAAAGTTGAAATTTTATGGGCACTGACAGAAAATGAAAGACAGAAATAAGTAGTAAAATGAATAGAACTGTTTAAGGCCTACATAATGGTATGACTGAATTAAATAACTATCAAAATCTGAAGCTTTAAATTATTTTCCAGAAAAAGCTATTAAGAGACCAAGTTACATAAAATCTTTAATTGAAAATTTTAGCTATCATTAATACTGGCGAATCGACTGGTCGCAAAAGGCGGTTAGTTATTAATAATGCACTGTTTCGTCGCCAAGTTTGAGAAACATTCGCCAAATTTCAAACAGATCGCCAAAATTGGCTGAATTCTGAATAGCAGCGTGATCATGAATGAAAATTTAATGAATAATATTCAATATGCGTCCCGTTCTAAGTTAATTTGTGAGATGGATCGCTTTAAATATTGACTATGAATAGTTTCTTTGCAAAATTCGTGAAAAATTCGCCAATCATTAAACTGATCACCAAAATTGGCTATGATTCCGGATGGCAGCTATAATAAAGCATGAATGAAAATTTAAAAATAAATGTCATTAAATGTTCCATGCAAAATTAATTTACAAGAAGCATCACGGTTAATTGTTGACACTGTAGGTTTTGTAGCCAAATTCGAAGAACATTCGCCAGCTGTTAATGTGATCGCCAAGAATTTGCCAGTTGGGATAACTACTATGTTTGAGAAACATTTAGTTTTCGTTTCATTGAGTTGCAATTGAAACTTTGTGAATTTCCTTCTACATTTCGCGAATTACTACTTGAAAATGGCGTTAGTTTGGCGACCGTACGTAGAGTGGATATACATTAGATATTGCGAATAAAGGTTATTTGAGAAAATTATACACGGCCCGTTCAAAATTAATTTGCCATGTGGATCATTGTATAAATTGTTGACAATTTAGGATTTCGTCACCAAGTTTGTTAACATTTAACAATTGTTAAATAGGAATATGCCAACCTTTCAGTATGTGAGCACAACAATACGAAAGTGCAACGAGTTACATTAATGTAAGTTTTTTTTTAAAACCAAAACTGCACATTATTAGTAAATTTTAGAGATTTATCAAAATTCCAAAGTAAAATTTTTAGACAGTTAGAATACTTTTTTTTTGTTTGCTTGGAAGAAAGTAAAAAGTTGAATGCTGTCAGAAATCAATGCAAATGAGTAATTTTATAGTAATGAATGCTAATTTTTGCAAACTTTATTTGTTATTTGAATAGATATTACACATGATTCGAGTTCTGATGTTGTTAAATAAGTCCCAATATTTTAAGTAAGGATATGAAATAGGTTAACATAAAGAAGAAAGTCTATCGTCATCTGATTTATATTGAGTTACGAATTATTTATAAAATTAGAACAAGCCTTCATTCATCCAAACATTGTTAAAGTTACAGAATCAGTTTTTGTGGTGTCACATTCACATGTCCCATGTTTTACCCAGCTGCGAATATAATCCAATATCTCACTTTACATTGAATTATTTTGTCATTTGACATTTAATTATTATCTACAATCAAAGGATATACATCATAATTGCGTTGGATCCCATGACACCACAGTCATATGACTAACACAACATCAAATGTTATTTAACATGGAGCGTCACACTGCGTCGGATTGTTACGCCATTTTTCAGTTTTTAAGTTCAAGAGTTTTGTACATAATTGTTTTAAATTCCTTGATGTCACGGACACGTGAATAAAACAGCTGTGAACGTTGCCTAACATCTAGCGTCACATTTTGTTATTCTGTGCTGGGGTGAAAAGACATTTTATTTATCTTTTGTAATCCAAAAATTGTGAACATATTCTAGCTAAGACTATATATACAATATAGTCATGTAACTGTGACTTTAATTTAATATCTAACTTCACATTGTGTTGCTTTATTCTATCTTGTAGCATTATAATATTTTTTATCATTTACAATCCAACATTTTTAATGACATAGAATCACAGTGACGTCCCATTCACATGCTTGAAGCAAATACGAACGTAATCCAACACTGCATTACTCTGTGGTGTGATGTTGTGATATTTGTTATCTTCTGTAAACAAAGGATATCGTACGTAACTCGGTCGAATACCAGAATTACACAGTCATATGACTAACGCAACAACAAACATTGTCCAACATCTAGTGTATATTGTGTTCTGGCAGCATGACACAATTTTTTTCTCTTGCAGTTCAAGAATTTTTGAATTTAGTTTGTTTCGGATCTCTTGAGGATACATTCACACAGCTGATGCAGCTGCAAACGCTATCCAATATTTAACATCGCATTGTGTTACGCTGAGCCGTACTGTAGCATTATGACATTATATATATATATATATATATATATATATATATATATATATATATATATATATATATATATATATATATATTACAATTCAACATTTTTAACGCAATGGAATCAGATCTTATACGTTATGTCGTGGGGATAAATCAGCAACGAATGTAGTCTAAGTCTGATCTTACATTCAATTATTTTGTGCTCTGGCATTGTGGCAGTTTTCATCTGCTACATACCAAGTCTTTTAAAAATAATTGCGACATTTCTTGTAGCGTTAGAGAAATGTAACGGCGCATATAATCAAATATAAACTGTAACTGCACTATCGCTATTTTGCTTGCTAGACTTCACTTATCTAAATTAGCTACTCATTTCAAAGCCTTCATAGTATCAATAAGGAGAGTAGATAGCATAAAATCTTAGGATGGTACTCAGTTAATAGTCAAATCTATTATGCAGATTTGACGATTTGTAGCATTTTGACAAATCTATTTTGTAGCTTTGTAGCATTTTGCCCTTTTTTCTATTGGAAAAACTATGAGATAAGTTATAGGAGTTAACTACTAATTCGAGGTATTTGAAGTGCATCATATGAACCTGAATTAAATATATTGAAGTTTTTTAAGTTTTTTAAATTTTAATTTGCCTGTTCCTGTCCTTTAATGCCAAAATAATCATTTGATTAATTAATTTCTGAAAAAATTAAGGATTTTTAAAAGTGTAATTTATATAACTGCAAAGCATTTGATTAATAAATCGTGTGTATGAAAAATCTAGAGCATTAATCTATTTGCTTCCAGAAAGTTTTTCTTTTATGAAATTATAAATAAATATGCGAATAAACATAATTTTTACCAGACCTACCGCAAAGCTGAAAAAGAAGAGCAAGTAAAAATTATATTTACTTTAAAGAAGGTAAAATAAAATAATCAAAATACATTTCCTGAATATAAAAGCCACCTACTTTATTTCGCATATAGGCTCTCGCAAGAGTACATTTTTCGCATTGAAATACTAAAAATAAATAAATAAAATAAAAAAAAAAAAACTTTCAACCACAAAAATATTCATTTCCTAAAAAAATTTCAACAAAAACAGAATTTATTTTACACCGCAGAAGTTTAAATGTCTATCATCTTCAAAAGATTACTCTTCAATTAAAATGACTAATATTTATTTATTCCTTCAAGTTTTAGTAAATAAAACTGGCAACCACAAACTGTAGAACAAATTCGTTTTTATTTAATAGAATAGAATAAACAACAGACGATACTGAAAAGCGCAATTTTACATAAACGCTGCTGAAACTATTTTGAAAGGTATTATTAAATAAGAATAGCTTTTTTTTTTTTTTTGTTGTTATCATTAAACACTCAAACGATATGACTCACCATCTTTTGTCGCGATGATGATTCACAAGCGTTTTCGACTCATCCTTTCTTTTATTTTTTCATGTCCTTGCTCTTGTTTGGCAACAATAGAAAATTTTCTCGCATATCACCGAAGAAAAACGTGCTCTCTTGTTGAGTCATTACATGCAGAAGGCCATTTTAAATAAAATAAAAAGAAAACATGAACAGAAGGGTTTAATGTATATTTATTTTTAAAAAGAATCTGATAAGTTTGTGAATATTTATTTAGAGGTTATAATTTTTTATGAAGCCTTTATTCAAACAATTACTTTGCATTGTTGGCTCATTTGTGTTTGGCAATCACAGTTCTGGCTAGTAAGATATCTTAATTCAGATCACGATTTTATTAACGATAAACACAAGGCATATATTCAATTTTTGTATCAGCAAGATGCTATTTAAGTAAATGGTAATATATCATGCACTGAAAGTGAAATTTTAATAAATTCATAGCATATTTGTTAATAATTTCTATTTTATTAAAAGAAAACACTGAAAGTTAAACTGTTTTTGAGTGTATTTGCAATAATTGACGCATTCGTAGTAAATGTAAATTATACTTTTTCGCCATTTTGTTGACATATTTTATTTCGAATAAAAATATAAATAAATAAATAAATAAAAAATGAAATCTGCTATTGCAAATTTCACGTTATCATGCGAGAACATTTTTTTTTCGATAAATTGCTTAGAGCTGGAAAGTGATATTTGAAACTCAAAATCGAAACGGAGACGTTTTGCGTTGAACGTTGACGGTTGTGATTCAGAATCCAAATGGACATGTTCTGTGTTTGAAGTTGAGTGTTGCGATTGAGAATCTGCACAACACTGCATACATTTACTCTTTCTTCGTTCCCGTTGTAAAGTTATTTTAAGTTCATGTTTAATTCGATCAGCTTCTAATTTTAAATTTTCATCATTCGTTTTTTTTATTGAAGGTTTTGTCTCTGAAGGTTTGATTGAATGTTTTGTTCCGACTTCTGGTTGATCTATCGTTCCCTTTCTTTTTTTCTTTGCAAGGTTTCATCCTAAGGAGAAAGTACGCTCCATTTATGATTTATTTATTGCTTACTCCATTTCGAGCTTCAAACCCCCCTAACCAAAACAACATCATGTCCTTTATCCGTTCTCGTTTCCGTTTCTCGGCTCCTGATAACGTAAACGACGTAAATGCGGTATCGTTCGATAGAGGACATCGAGTAGAGTGTATCGATGCCAGTCGTAAAGAAAGTTTTTGCGCAAACGAGGCCGAAAACCTTGCTCGAAAAATTCAAATTTTTACAATTTTGAGAGCCCGTTACTCGCGAATCACTCGGAGTAGCAACGTGAAACTCATACCGTTACGCGCATTTCGGCGAGTACTATCCAACGATATGAGCAAATGCAATGTTACTCGAATTTATAAATTTCGGGACCCGATCTCAGACCCTATCGAAACCAGCGTTTCGGTAAAAATGTCATTCGACTCTATTTATCGAGACAAGTGTTTAGACGGGTCTCACTTGTCTCTACGTTAAATAGAATCCGAGATATAACAACTTCCGGTCTGACCGTCATCAACATCCCGAGACCCATAGGAATTCTATGGTATCAATCCGACATTGATTTGACCAATATTAAGCAAAATCCGTACTGCGCATGCGAAATAGATCCAAAATTTTTGGGGGTTTAGAGGACCCCCGAGGATACTACCAAGTGAAAACCCCATGTCCTTAACATATGTAGTTTATGAGATTAACGAAAACCATCTGCGCATGCGCATGATAGGACTCCATGGATGATCCTCTATAACCCGTAGGATCACTATGGTGAAAACTCATTGTCTCTAACATATGTAGTTTACGAGATATAACGAAAACCATCTGCGCATGCGCAGTAGATAAATCCACAGGGGGGAGGTCTTTTAAAGCCCTTTAGGATTACTATGGTGAAACTCCATGTCTCTTACAGCAGGTCAACCTTTTAAAAGCGCATCTTATTTCAAAGAAGCATACATAATAATAATGCAAGACTGGTAAAAGCAGGTAAAGCAGATGAAAATGAATATTGCAATTTATGCTTTATTCATTGCCTACGCGATTTCGAGCTTCAATTATTCGTTGCCTTCAATTATTCAAAACTCCGTAACGAAAATAACATCATGTTCTCACATGACAATAATATATATATATATATATATATTTAAATAGCTTGATAAACTTATACAACCAAACTATTTGCACCTAAACAAACAAATAACTAATTAACAAATTAATTTTTTATTCTAATCATAATTATTGTAAACATCAAAGCATTCAATTGCTTGGCAAATAAAAAACGTCAAAATATTCGACCTGGAGATTCTCATGAATCTTCCTTGAGTCGTAGAAGCATATATTTCGAATTCTGTCTGTCTGTCTGTCTGTTTGTATTTGAAAATTGTTCCCTTACAAAGGTATTTTCTTCCTTCAGCTCAAAAATAGTGGAATTGGAGCAAAGCCGTGAAGAATATGAGGGCTCACACTTTTGTTGTCAATGTTCCGCGCATGAGTATTTTTTGCTTTGTAGTGAAGAAAAAGCGTGTGGGACAATGACAAATAGTTACCCCAATGAGGCAACTATTTGCCATTATTCCATTGTGGTCGTGTGATCAAGGTAGGCGTGGTCTTCTATTGCGCGCAATAGTTGCCCTCGTGTGAAAGCTGCTTCACGCTAGTGTCAGGAATCGAAAACGGAACAACTCAGATATGTGCTAAAATTTGAACCCAATTGATGGAAGAAATACAGCCTTAATCAAAAGTGCTACTACCACAAAACGTGCTATGTTGTAAGGAAGTTGAGGAGAGATTATTCCAGTCCGTTTTACAGGGAACTAACGGTTTTACCATCATTCTAAAGACTTTCCTAACTTTCAACTTTTTCGAAGTATACTGAGGAAGTACATAAATCGCTAACTCTATCAATACTAGTAAGCCCCAAACAACCGTTCAACTAAATTACAGAGGCACACGAAATGACTGGCAATCACTGCGAAATTTTCTCCCTCTTTCGTTAAGCGGGTTTGATTGAGTAGCCGTGGAGCGCGTTTTGCTCATTAGAAACGCTCGTCCAAATGAGCTTGAGGAATAGGCATCATTTGCATCATAGGCATCAGCTAAATTGAGTAGTCTTTTATATATCAATCTTCTATGAACCCGGATTTTACAAAGGGGGGGGGGTATTTTTTAAAAATCTTTTAGAGACGAACTTGGACATTCCAGTATTTTGGGGTACATGAATTCGAATGATCTTAAGGAAGCGGACTTGCAAAACAATTCAATCTTAAATCATATCTGTTGTAGACAACCACAAATAATAATAAAAAAAATTGTTCGTTATTGTGTCTATTTGTTTGCGGAAAAGGTAAATGGAAAACAACAACAACATAAACTACGCAGATGAAATTATTATTTATACCAAATTTTGGTTGGAAATAATCGAAAAATAGTTTGTAAAACGAAAAGCAATTTTTTTTTCTCTTTTAATGATGTCTTCTCTTTCGACTTTCTTCTCTTTCAAATGATATCTCAAAAAACGCAACAAGATGACTAATTGTGAATTAAAAAATTGCAAATTAAGAAAATTGAAGAAAGCATAAGAGCTAGCTAATTTTCCACTTCCTGAAAAATTGTAGATATTCCAACGTCTTTCCGTTTATTAATTGCCTTATTATTTTACTAAAATAAAATAATTGTGCTTAGTTTGAAAAAAAGTAAATTTAATGTTGATTTCAAATACTTAAAAAAATAATGAAATAGTTCTTTTTTTTTTTGATGAATCAAAATTAATTGATGAGTAACGAATTAATAAAATTTATTAATTAAAATTTCCATCTCATTTTTTTTTGAATCCGCGTATCCCATACCAATTATTTACATATCACAATTTTTACAAAGCTATGCAAAATTCAAAATTAAAAGAATGAAAATATGGAACGAAAAAAAAAGAATAATTTAATAAAACTGAAAAGTGAAGATATCAAATATTTAAATATTTTTTTGATGCTTTTTCATATAGAGTTAAATATAAAATTGAATTAAATTTATTTTTCAAAATGATAACACTGAGTTCTTTGAAATATAATTTAAAATATTACAAATTAGAATATTATTCTATGTTTTTAATTCATTAATTAAATTAGTCTATAATCATAACTGCATAACTAATATGAGTCGTTCTTTTGGTTATTTTCTTTAAATGTTTGTGAATTTATTGCAATGATCAAACGATTTAATCATTTTTTTTACAATGAAAACGCAATTATGATATATATATATATATATATATATATATATATATATATATATATATATATATATATATATATATATATATATATATAGAATTAATAGGGCAGAAAAATATGTAAATTAAATTCGCCGTAATTCTGCAGAACTTTAAAGATTTTTATTAATTATTTTATTACACGAAAAACAATTTTCTTGCTAAATTTTCATCAGCGTGATTATTTTTTTCAATTAAATGAAACGACAAATTCAACAAATTAATTTTTCTTATAAAGTATGGAACAAAAATTAAGCCAAAAAAAGTATATTTTATTTCAAAAGTGTGTTTAATTTAATCAAGCAATTTAAAAAAGATGAACAAGTAAACGAATGCATTAAACTGTTTTTATAGAAATGAAAATGTAATAAAATTTTTAAAAACTACATTTGATTTAAGATATAATTATTAATATATCCAACAGAGAATTAAAAATTAATTAAGGTAAATGATTAAAGAATATAAAAAAAACTGAGCGTGCAATAAATTTGTTTTTTTATTATTTAATAGAATCCTTAATATAATTTGGAATTCTAAAAGAATTTTGTAATACAAAGAATGAAAATTTTTACACATTTTTCAAGAATATCCGTCTGCCTGTGACAAAGATAAAAGGCAGTTGAAATTTGATTTTTACGTCAAATTTTCAGAAGCCTATCGAATTTTGAGTAAAAATTGTCCAGAGGAAGTCCATTTATCCGGCTGTTCAATAATATAAGTTAACACGATGATTTCAAAATGAAGAGAGCTGTATAGATAAGAATTTATCCACAGATTTAACATCTGTAGTGTAGGCACCTATCAAATTTGGAGCCAAATACAACTAGGAATTGACCGTCCGTCGGTCTGTACTTTCAGAAATATATAAACGCAATAATTTAAAAACGCAATATCTTAAATATGTAATATATTTGGTGCGGGAGTTTGTGTCTAATATTGTAACACTGTGTAAAATTTTTGTTTCAATCAGTTGAGAAAAGCGTTTTTAAAACATAAATTTTATATTCAGATAATATTAACCGCCTGTTAGGGATTAATCGCCAAATGACTCGCCAAGCATGGCACGATAAATTCAGTAAAAATATTAAGTTCACGCCAAGAATTAATATTTCGTAACTATTGCTCGCCAGGGTTAAGCAAGGCTTTCTCTGGCATGACAATTTTCTTAGAGAGTAATACAAAACATACCTTTTTATGAAATGTATGCACTGTGATTATACAACAAAAATTATATTTTTATTAATTGACTTTAAAACACCATATTTCAGTTATTTAATACATTTTTAAAAATAAACTTTCAAAAATATTGTCGTGAGCCTAGTTATTCCAGCAATGCTAAGATGTTTGGCCTTCCAGTCGTAATGTAATGAAATTCTAGTATATAAATGGATAAACATCGTGTTTAGTAAACAAATACACTCTTATCAGATAACACTGTTAGAAGGTCAGTGATAACCCGTAACGACGAACGCGTGTACCCAGTTATTCATTTGTCAAGTTAATCCTTCACTGATATTGCTTATCTTTATAGGATCAAGTTAATCGCTGTAAAATGAGACTTGTTTATCTTGAAGATGAATAGAGTAAATAAAAAAAGTCTATTTTTATTTTTTACGCGTCCTTTTTTATCGCTAAACATGGCAAGGATGCGGTAATTTCACTTGTTACCAGCAAATTGCACGTGAAGATAACATATTCTTACATAAAGGCGGAACCGAGCTGAAGTTTGAAAGGCAGATATGGATTAGATAATATGATTCCCGAATTTAGCTTCGGCAGCTCCGAATTTGAAATTAGTTTTCTTGCATGTACCACGAATTTTAGATAGATGTAATACCAACCGCTTCTGGCGACCAGCTTGTTCGTCCAGATTATTGACTTTTTAGGATCTTTAAAATTTCACACTTGTTTTTTTCTTGTTATTTCGAAAACGAAAAACAAGAATTTAAATGAATAAATCAAAACAAATTATAATGCGTATAAATTAAAAAAGTGTATATATACGATAAAAATAAAAGTGAAAATCCAACTCCAAAATTAAGCAAGTTTTAAATCTTAACTTTTAACATTGTCACAAACACGCCACTGAAAGTTTTATGGATTAGTTTAAATTTCGAAACATTAAAAATTAATTGTCATAAAAAATGCGTCACATAAAAAAAATATTTAAAGTGAAGAAAATGTTGTACAGAAATGAAATTGATATCATTAACTAGCGGGGCTTCAGGCAATTAATCCCTGGAATGCTATTAATAGTATCATAAAATCAAATTTATGTTTTAAAAACGTTTTGTCCAAGCGACTGAAACAAGAATTTAATGCAAAAAGACACTTAAAGTCACAATAGCGCATACCAAATTTGATATATTTAAATCATTGCGCTTTTGAGTTACCGCGTTTTCATGTTTTTAAAAGCACAGAGCAAGAGAGGGTCAACCCCTTGCTGGATTTGGTTCAACATTTGGTTTGGGTCTATATCAAAGATATTAAATCTGTACACCGAATTATATTCGAACAGCCGGACAGACAGACTTCCTCTGAGCGGATTTTATTCAATATTTGACAGAAATCTACGACTTTGGTATACAAACCGCAAGATTTGAATGGAAAAAAAAAGTTTTTTTCTCCTCTTTAAATTGTTATATTTTTGTTGAATCGAAAATTACACAGGATATGGAATAAGAAAATGGGCAAATGGTCTCCACGGATTTGTTGGCACATGTCCATCCTTTTGTTGAAGTTTTCCTTGACCATTTTGGATAAATGTGGCTTACTTTAGTTGATGCTGCATTAAATTTCCTCCTTCAATGCACGCGTGCTTGTGGGATTGTTGGCATAGACTTTTGACTTCGAATAATCCAATGGCGTCAAATCACACGTTTTTGGGGGCCAATTTTCAAATTTTCGAACTATGGCAGTCAGAGTTTCAAATTATTGAAATATTATTCAACGATGAAAACACGTTGTTCTATCGTGTAACGCTCCATTTTATTAACCCTAAACCATCAGCTATCAAATGTTTTTTAATAGGATTACCAACACTTTATTGCACAAATAGTGGCAAATTCAAATCTTGCTTTGATTTTGGAACACCCTTTATTAGTTATCAATCAATCAATCACTGGATTCTTTCCATATTTACAATGCCCTAACAACAACAACAAAAAACCCTCACTAACATTAGAAATTGCTGTTCATTGCCAAAGAGTTTAGAATTAATTATCGTTCCCTCCCCCCACTAGTTTACATCCGGAGTTCTCACCACAAAACAATCAAAAGGCATAGACGTCACAAGGAAAGTGACAGTATGATTCCTTTTCTGAATTTATGACAGGCATCTTCTTTGTCACGTCCGCCAAGAAAGCCAGATCTTCTCGCCCGATAAGGTCCGAGCTCTGTGGCAACATCGAAAAATGCAAATGAACTACACTTTCTGATAAAACGAAACGTAATTTATGTTCCGATACTTGGCGAAAAAGAATGGAGGGAAAACATCCGCTCGGAACCTGTGACAAGTTTAATGGCTCTCGGAAAGAAGGCGATGTTCAACAAGACAGGAAACCAAACTGGTCTCCACTAGGGCTGCCAATTCGAGCAAAAAAATAATGCCAAGTTTCTTTAAAAATAAGGCCAAATGAATCGGATGTGCTTTCACCTGGACATTCATTTTATGCTTGAAGCACGTATATCTGTATCTTTAACAGCGAAATTGCTGTCAGAACAAAGATAGTCAGAAGTTATAGAAGTAATTACCAAGCGTAGTGAAGTGTTCATGCGTTTTCGTCTGTTGATTGCGATATCCTAGGAACAAATTTCAGATCCATATTGTATCATTAACTTTAATAGAGACCTGGAAATAATCTTCTTTTATTGATTTTTTTTTTTTTTTACTTTTTACTTTCTCATATGCGTAGTATAAAGAAAGTGTAGTAATTGTGAAAACATTCGAAGTTGAGATTTTGACGTGTCTCCACGTTTAAGATTTCCCTGAATTCTATACAAACATATTTTTGGAAAATATCCTTCTGTCTATGACAAAAGGTAACTCAAAAACGTTTTCAGCTCTAAGATTGATTGCAATATCCTAGAGACCAATTTCATATCCATACTGTATCACAAACTTTAATTGAAATAATCTTCTTTTATTGAACTTTTTAAATTTACTTTTTCGTACACGTAGTATAGAGAAAGTATAATAATTGTTAAAAAAAATTGGAACTCGAGATTTTGACGAGTCTCCACGTTTAAGATTTCCCTGAATTCTATACAAACACATTTTTGGAAAATATCCTTCTGTCTATGACAAAAGGTAACTCAAAAACGTTTTCAGCTCTAAGATTGATTGCAATATCCTAGGGACAAATTTCAGATCCATACTGTATCACAAACTTTAATAGAAATAATCTTCTTTTAATGAATTTTTTTAATTTACTTTTTCGTATACGTAGTATAGAGAAAATATAGTAATTATTAAAAAAAAAAAAATTCGAACTCGAGATTTTCACGAGTTTCCACGTTTAAGATTTCCCTGAATTCTATACAAACACATTTTTGGAAAATATCCGTCTGTCTATGACAAAAGGTAACTCAAAAACGTTTTCAGCTCTAAGATTGATTGCAATATCCTAGGGACAAATTTCAGATCCATACTGTATCACAAACTTTAATAGAAATAATCTTCTTTTAATGAATTTTTTTAATTTACTTTTTCGTATACGTAGTATAGAGAAAATATAGTAATTATTAAAAAAAAAAAAATTGGAACTCGAGATTTTTACGAGTTTCCACGTTTAAGATTTCCCTGAATTCTATACAAACACATTTTTGGAAAATATCTGTCTGTCTATGACAAAAGGTAACTCAAAAACGTTTTCAGCTCTAAGATTGATTGCAATATCCTAGGGACAAATTTCAGATCCATGCTATAAAACAAACTTTAATAGAAATAATCTTCTTTTATTGAACTTTTTAAATTTACTTTTTCGTACACGTAGTATAGAGAAAGTATAATAATTGTTAAAAAAATTGGAACTCGAGATTTTGACGAGTCTCCACGTTTAAGATTTCCCTGAATTCTATACAAACACATTTTTGGAAAATATCCGTCTGTCTATGACAAAAGGTAACTCAAAAACGTTTTCAGCTCTAAGATTGATTGCAATATCCTAGGGAAAAATTTCAGATCCATACTGTATCACAAACTTTGATAGAAATAACCTTCTTTTATCGAACTTTTTAAATTTACTTTTTCGTACACGTAGTATAGCGAAAGTATAGTAATTGTTAAAAAAAAAAAAAAAAAAAAAAAAAAAATCGAACTCGAGATTTTGGCGAGTTTTTACATTTCTGAGTTCGCAAAAACACATTTTTGGAAGACGCCTCTCTGTGCAAAGATAATTCAAAAACGCTTTGAGATAGATTGAACTGGATTTGATTGAAATTTGAAACGTTTCACTGGTCGATTGAAATTTGGCATACAGCCTTCACACCAAATTTGTAGATTTCTATAAAATTTTGAACAAAATCTGCTTATAGAAAGTTTGTCTGCCCGACTGTTCAAATATAAGTTGACACGGAAATTTCAAAATAAAGACGACTAGGTAGATAAATTTCGGTACATAGATTTAACATCTATAGCGTAGACATTAACCTAATTTTAAGCCAAATTGAACTACATGAGTGTCTGCTGGTTTGTCATTTCAGGAGCAAGTAAACGCGTTAATTCAAAAACACAGTTATTTAAATATATTAGAATTTGCATGAGATTGTATGATTACAAATATTGTTTTGTTTTAATCGGTTGAGGAAAGGATGTCTAAAACATGAATTCGATTTTCGGATGCTATTAATACATCCAGGGATTAATCGCCAAATTACTTGCCTAGGATCACACGATACATTCAGTGAAAATGCTAAATTATCGTCCAATGTTAATATGTTGTAACTATTGTAAGCCAACACCGTATAAGCCGTTCGCTGGCGTGACAAGTGTGTTAGAGAGTTGCAAGAAAGTTTTGGAGAGACTACTCCAAAAACACAAATTCGATTTTTGAATGCTATTAATACATCCAGGGATTAAACGCCAAATAACTCGCCAAGGATCACACGATATATTCAGTAAAAATGCTGAATTCTTGCCAAAAGTTAATATATCGTAACTATTGTAAGCCAACACCATTTAAGGCATTCACTGGCGTGACAAGTTTGTTAGAGAGTTGCAAGAAAGTTTTGGAGAGACTACTCCAAAAACACAAATTTGATTTTTGGGTGCTATTAATACATCCACTGATTAATCGCCAAATAACTCGCCAAGGATCACACGATATATTCAGTAAAAATGCTGAATTCTTGCCAAAAGTTAATATATCGTAACTATTGTAAGCCAACACCATTTAAGGCATTCACTGGCGTGACAAGTTTGTTAGAGAGTTGCAAGAAAGTTTTTGGAAGGCAACTCTCTCTGGCTGTAATAGGAAATCAGCGGAACAGCTACCAGTGAAGTTCTTGTTGATGCAAGTAAAATAATTATTTCCTGTACACGAAATGATGAAACTTACGCTATCTATCCAAAATTTATTTTATCTATTCAAAGCTATCCATAGCTGTTTATTCAAACTACATTTCATGCTTCAAGAAATGTACAGATTTATATTTTTTTGTAATAAATTATTCTTTACTTTTTGGAAGATAAAGCATCTGAAGAAAAAAAAGTTAATTTCGAAATAGTTAAAGTTCCGAATGATCCGAAACTGAAACTTTCCGGTTCCAAAATAGGGACGTGGGCGGTGGCCTGGTGGTAAGGTCTCGGAATCGGAGGGTTTCAGGTTCGAGACCCGATTCCACTGAAGGACCGTTGTGTAAGGGGGTCTGTTGCACGTTAAATCCGTCATGACCAAACGTCCTCCCACTGGTGTGGTGTGGAGAGGAGGATGCCAGCTCAGGTGTCGTCCTCGTCATCTGACCGTGGTTCAAAATTACGAGATCCACCCCAAAAATAACCCTAGTGTTGCTTCAAACGGGACGTTAATATAGCTAAACCTAAACCTAAAACCCAAAGTAGGGACCTTATCTACAGGTCACCGCGGCTCAGCCTTAATTCAGTTGATAAATTATCTAAATTCTAATTCTGATATTATTTTTAATTAAAGAAGTTTAATAAACGTTCACATTTTTTATTATTATTTTTTTTTTTTGAAATAATAATGGCCATATTAGTTCTAGGTAGTTTACTTTGTCTTATGTTTTTCAAAAAAAAAAAAAAAAAAAAGTTTTAAAGTAACCTGTTTTTTTTTATCTGGTAAATTTTATTCATATTTGAGAAAAATTGCTTTGAATTTTTTAAATCTGAGTCACAATTAGAGTAACAATTAGAACTTTAACTGATAGCAATACCTGAAAAGGAAAATTCACTTTTTATTTAAAATTAAATTTGAGTTATCTTTTAAATATAGGCTATATACTTAGAAGTAAAAGACGGATCATTTAATTCTTTGGCGATATGTGGGTTAAAAATGGCTCCGCCATTTGTTAAGTGTGGGATGGAATGCATTTTAACTCACCTTGAAAAGTTGAAGTTGCTCATAGTCGTATAGTTTAGTATTTTTTGTAAAGTTTCTCATTCAGTTGCCGGTTCATGAACCAACGGTTAAAGCTTAAATAACTGAAAAATAATTTATACAAATCAAAACATATTAGTAAGTTGTGTGTGCTGCTGTAATTGAGGTTGGCGCAGTGAGTTTTTGTCTTTCCTAAAAGTATGTGTTATTTATAACGGGTTGTATTGTTTTATTATGACTAAATAAATTATTTTATAATAAAAAAACACAGATTATTTGATGCTCTTCGCTTTGAAATGTTTCATTTTGTAAGAAAAAAATATTGAAATATTATTGTTCTTTTTCTTATTTTGAATATTTTTTTTTATATTAAATACTCAAAATTAATGTGTGTGTTTTTTTTCATTTATTTTATAATAAAAAAGTTCTGCTCAACTGGGTATTTTATCTTCTTTAAAATCATGTGCCTCAAAGAACTAATTCAAATTTGATACATATTAAATTTAAATTGTCTTTTAAATATAGGCTGTTTACTTAAAATTACAGTCGGAAGCATTTAACTCCTTGCGATAGGTGGGTTAGAAATTGTTTCACCTTTTTCTTTGCTTTTAATGCCTGGTGGAATATATTTTAACTCACCTCTAAGGATTGAAGTTACTCATAGTCATGTAGTGTCAAATTAAATTTTTCATGTAACTTTTTTATCCAGTTGGTTATTTTATAAACCAATACTAAATACGCAAATAAGTAAATATATATATATATATATATATATATATATACATCAAAACGCATCAGTTTAGTTTAGTTATATTAACGTCCCGTTGTAAAGCAACACTAGGGCTATTTTGGGAAGGGTCTCGCAATTTTGAGTCGCTGTCAGATGATGTCGACGACACCTGAGCTGGCATCCCCTCTCCATACAGCACCAGCCTAGTAGAAGGACGTTTGGACCCGACGGATTTAACATGCAACAGACCCTCTTACACGACGGTTCTTTGGCGGAATCGAACAAGAAACCCTAAGGCTCACGAGCCCTGACCTTACCACCAGGTCACCATGGCCTTTCAAAACGCGTCAGTAAGTTGTGTGCTGCAGTGATTAAAGTTGATGCGTTCTGTGATTCAGTTAGTTTTCATCATTACTAACGGTATGTATTATTTTTCTATGACTGAATATTTTATTTTATTATAAAAAACATATTTTTGATATTTTATGATAATTTTGAAGCCGTGAAATGTTTTACAACCTAAAAAAAGAGCTTAATAAAATGTTATTGTTTTTTCTTTATTCTGAATAATGTTTTCTATTAAATAATCGTAAATAATGTATTTTTTTCATTTTTTTAAATAATAAAACCAACAGGATTAGTTTCCTCAAAACTTTCTCGCATATTATATAATAAACTTGTCCTGCTAGAAAGCGCTTTACCTGGCATTGGCTTAAAATAGTTAAGAAATATAACATTTTGGAGTGAATTTAGCATTTTTACTGAATCCATCATGCGATCCTTGTAGTAATAATTCTTTAGGAATAATCCCTGACATACGTTAATAGTAAGTAAAAATCGAATTTGTGTTTCAGACATTTTTTCTCAACCGACTGAAACAAAAATTTGACACAAAATTGCAGTTTCAGTCTCAAAATCCCATGACAATTTTGATGAATTTAAATCATTGAGTTTTTAAATTATCTGTTTTACATGTTTCTGAAAGAACAGGCCAACGGACAGTCAACCCGTCGTCTCAAAAATTATTGTAAAATTGCTCAAAATTAGTGTCAACATTGTTGATGTTAAATGTGCGTACATAATTTTATTTATCTAGGTTTTTTCGGTTTGTAATTATTATGTTATCTTATATTCGAACAGACGGACAAACGGACTTCCATAGAACAAATTTTACTCAAAATTTGATAAAAATCTGCAAATTTGGTGTGAGGACTAGTGCACCAAATTTTAACTATGTAGCTCCAAGCGTTTTTGAGTTTTCTTTGTTACAGACAGACAGACATTTTCCAAAGAATATGTTTTTCAAACTCTGAAAAGCCTAAAACGTGGAGATTCGTCAAAATCTCGAATTAGAACTTTTTTGGAAATTACTGTACTTTCTCTATAATACGTATACGGAAAAGTAAAAAATCTGAACAACCAGGGTTTGTCTTTCCTTTAAAATTGTATATCTCAAAGAATTAATTAATTTGGTACTTATCAAAAGTGATCTTGGATAATCAGTCAAATTTCTGAACTCCCGGGTAATCGAGTAATATTTTGATTTCAAGTAACTATCTAAGAAGTCATTAATAATGAAATTTCCTAAATTTGGCGATAAAAAAGCCAATATTGCAGCCCTGAACGTTTTTTCTATTGGGTACTGGTATATTAAATAAGATGACGGTTTAAATTTGACCACTTAATAGCAAATAATAGGCATCCTTGCCTTCCATTTATAAAATGCTGCCCACCTACCCTCATTATTTGTTCTTACGTAATTTTTGTACGCCAGGGAAAAACCTGTTCTTGTACGCAAAAAAATTCGCCAACAAGACTGGCAATTATCTGTTAAATAGTATCTTGGTCCATGAATAACTTGTCTCTTCTATTTCCATTTGGTGAATCAACCTTTCAGTTTTGTTCTAAATCAAAGTCAGAACGGAGTTAAGTTAAAACGGTTTGATAAGATATAAAGTAGAGATATCTTCATTTTTTTTTATTGTTGGTGTATGTCATCTTTTTAATCGGAATTGATGAAATATCTTATAGTGGAAATGGTTTGAAGTATCTTGCAATTAAACGATATGATTGAGAAGATATTTTTATCAGAGTATGTGGCATCGGAATGAATTAAAGATGTTTCAGGTATCGGAATAAAGGATAGAAGTATTAATTTTTTAAATTTAAAATTAAATATTTAAAAAAAAGAATTAATAATCTTATTAATATTTTTTATTTACTTGTATGTAATATATCAGATACTTAATTCAAATTCAGAGCAAATCTGGAATATTTTTTCAAACCTAGATAAGCAATAAAATTCGGGACTTGGATCATGAATTTCTGGTTATCTTAACCATGAGCCACAGTTTAAGAAGTCTTGATATTGCCACAGCTTGAAAAAAGTTGTAATTTTTATTTGTTTTTATAGAATTGGCTTTTCAATTAATTTTTCAATCAAAATCAAAATGTAACTGAAAAACAGTTTTTAAAATACGTAGTAAGAATAAAGTATCTTCACTTTTTTATTGGCTTTGTTGGTTGGTAAAATCTAAATTACTTCATCCAAATTTGGAGGAAAAAAAAATCTAAAACTGTTTCCCAATCCTTGACCAGTAAATAAATTTTTTAGTTGCTCATTAATGTATGATCATCTTAATCATGACTCACAACCTATGACTCATAGAAGTTATAATGTTACGATACTAGCCTAAGTTAACTTTGGAGCTCAGTTAACCTCAGATAACCTCAGTTCTCAATCAAAACCAGAAAAAGGGTCTGTTACGATACTAAGTAAAAATAATGTATTTTAATCTTTTCTTTATTTGTGTTATTAGTTTGTAATATCTAGAGCAAGTTAGATATCTGTATAATATATAGAGTTTATCCAATAAAACCAGGTTTATCCAATTAAACCAGGTTTATCCAATTATACCAAGTTTATCCAATTAAACCAGGTTTACCCAATTACACCGGGTTTACTCTATTATACCAGGTTAACCCAATTACAATCTAATTTTAATTATTAACCTTCAAAAAATTATATTTTAAATAGCATATCTAGGAAATACGTTGACCTGTCACATTGGTATAGAGGGCGCGCCCACTGGTAAGTTAAGTTTTCAATCAAAATCAGAATGTAGCTGAATTAAAACGGGTTGTTAAGATGCCTTTTAAAGATAAGGCATCTTTAGCATTTTTTGTTGGTATGAGTCTTTTTTTTTGGGGGGGGGGAGCGCACATGAAATGTCACGGTTGAAATAACTGATAATGGAAATGGTTTCAAGTATCTTGAAATTGATATGATTGAGAATATATTTTTATCGCAGTAGGTGGAATAAGTAACATATCGATTTTAATTAAAAAAAATATTACATTTTCGAGTTTTTTTCAATTAAATTTTCCTCTAGTATTTCTTTCAGTGAGAATCGTTTACAATGGATGTTTAATCAGATTCGGAGGATCAAATATCGCATTCATTCGAATATTTAAAGAAATCATTTCAATAGATGCTCTAAAACTTTTTTTTGGCACGAATCAATTTTTAAAATAATGAAATGACAGACCTATTTTCGTTTACGTATTAAATTCTGCATGAAACATTATATTTTAAATAATTTTGATTCGTAGAAATCTTATTAATTTTACAGAACGAAAAAATAAATTGTTACCATTTTCAATCAGGCTTTTCAGTTTTCCCGTGTATTCAACGGTGTCAGGTTAAATTTCATTTATTTCTAGTAAGAATCATTTGATTTTACATTTTATTTTGTATTTGGCGTTTTCTTTCCGAAACGGAGGATATTAATTTCTAATCAGTTTTCTAATCATGATATTAATTTCTAATCAAGATATTAATTTCTAATCAGGATATTAATTTCTAATCAAGATATTAGCTTCTAATCAGTTTTATAATTAGGATATTAATTTCTAATCAAGATATTAGCTTCTAATCAGTTTTATAATTAGGATATTAATTTCTAATCAGTTTTATAATCAAGATATTAATTTCTAGTCAGTTTTCTAATCAGGATATTAATTTTCAAATTGCAATTAAAATTCTCCAAAATTTAGTATTGCTATTTATTTTTGTACATCAAGTTATAAAGGTACGAATGTTTGTTTTTAAGTTTTTTATTGAAATTCTTGATCTTCATAAAATTTGACATTCATGTTGAGTGAGGCAATCTAAAACTTAATTAAAAAAAAAAACCTGTTATTTAACCCGTAACTGGAGCCGTGAGTCAAAATGACTCAGCGTTGCTCATTAGCTCTGATTATCACTTTGTATTTTGTCCTTGAATACAATCCTCTCCTCAGTATTTTCAAGTTCTTCTTTCTGCAGTATGTTGGCAAAAGTCTAAGTATGAACACGTGCGTATAACCGAATCATTCTTTTTCAAAATTTTTGTTATTATTTATGGAGTCTTTGACTCGACGTCTCTGAAACTGTGATTGAAAAAACATATAACGCGCCGGTTAATTTTTATGTATTTCGCATTGCAATTCACTTCCTTTGTCTAAAATGACATATTGTTGTTTAAAAAGAAATGAATAATACTCAACCAGGACTTTTCAGGAAAAAAAAATCGGTCAAGTGATTCAGATTTCGATAAAGCTGCAATGCAATGGTTTGCAGAATGCGAAATGTTGGAAGAAGAGGTTATTAGTGAGTTCACATTCCCGGACGTCTCAGCACAATGTTGTTTTGATACTGCCCAGAATTCGTCCTAATTTTCAACTGCTATATCTGACTGAAAATGAAGCCTGGATCTACATTTTCTAGATTGACATGTTGCTTAAGATTGTAAAATATGCAAATCCTGAATTTACCGCAACTAGGCAAAAATTATAGAGATTAGGAGAAGACAGATTTCATGATATGGATATAGTGGAATTATGCGGCTTTATGGGTCTGCAGTTTTACACTGTTGCTTTTAAGTTTGAATATTGCAAAAAGAATAAAGAAATATTCTTAAAATACTATTTTAAAATATTGTATTCTTCGTTTTTGTTTGTTAAATGTTTATTTTGTTGTTTTGTTGTTCTAACAGTTATTGGCATTAGTGTACTTCCTTAATATCTAAACGAAGTAAATGATCATTAAAAGACTGTTAGGTTTTTCTCATAACATATTTCCAACATTTAATTTTATAACACTTCACATTTTTAATATTAATGTTTTTAATATTTTTTATTTAATATTTTATTAATTCTTTTAATATTTTATATTTTCCAGAATGTATAGTGTTTACCAAATAAATTCCAATGCTGTTTACAAAAGACAAAAAAGAAAAATAACAGTGGAGTCATTTTTACTCCATGTCTTTTGCCGTGTGAGAAAATTCAAGGCTCCAGTTATGGGTTAAAAATTCCACAAGCTTGGCGTATTTTTTAATTGCATCGTTCGAAGATATTTATCTGACAGATGTGGATTTTATAGTATCTTAAAACTAAACGAACGGTCGTAGATAGTGAAATCAAAACCTTCTCGTACAGTCCAATAAAAGTCGTTAGATCCAATTGAAGAGTTCCAATAAAATTTTTTCCCTTTTTGTCTTCTGATTAAAGTTATGGAATTTGGATCAGGATGTGAATTCTAAAATAGTCCTATAGTTCATCACTGCATTTTATTGATGAATGAAAGTTTCGAAATATAAATCTTCAACTTGATTCTAGCCTTTTAAATTAATCTTTCGCGAGAACATGTGTTTTCGATGCTTTTTTGCCGGCTGATTAGTTGTAGCCACCTGATTATATAACTAGTTTCATCGATTTAATTCATTGCATTTGTGAAGACGTAAGAAGAAATGCCACAAGACATATAAATTCTGAATAGAAGAATTCTTGAGAAATGTACGGTATAATATAGACAAACCAAGCACGCAATAGAAAAGAATGTTCTACCACAATAGCTGCATATCCTGCAAGAAAACAAAAGAAAATTACACATATTAGTTCTGCAAGTAAAGGTAAAAAAATTTATAGAAAAATATATGTACCTATTAAGGAAAGGAAAAGTCCATTGCACAGATTAGTCTGCAGTGGTATAAGTTTTTATACGTTACTGGTATAACTGAGATAACATATTGGTATGCAAAGAGGAAATAATGTTCTAGTATATTATCTATGCCACCTGTAAGGAAAAGGAAAAGAAATAACATGCATTAGTTCTGCGAGTAAAGGAATCTCGTTAAATTTTTAGTACAATTATTGCAGCAAGGGGAGTATGCAAAGGTAAAAGAATGTTATAGAAAAATATACACAATGGAAATATATACTGGAACGGGCAAAGGAAAGAGAATTATAGAAAAATATATGTACCGATTAGAAAGAAAACTTAAGTGCATAGCACAGGTTAGGTCTGCTTGAAATGAATCTTTATACGCTCCTGGTACAATTGCGTTACCGGATTGGCATGCAAAGAAAAATAATGTACCAGTATATTATCTATGCTATTTGTTAGGAAAGGAAAAGGAAACGACTCATATTAGTTCTACGAGTAAAGAAATATCATTACATTTTTGATACAATTGTTGCAGCAAGGAGAATATGCAAAGGAAAAAGAATGTTATAAAAAAATGTATGTACCGATTAGAAGGAAAAGTAAAAATGCACTGCACATATTGGTACCGATTGGGAGAAATAAATTATATTCCGATTTGGAAGAAATTTTAAAATGCTATTGGAACAACTGTGGTACCAGACTGATACGCAAAGGAATATAATGTGTTAGCATATAGGAATATAATGTGTTTCTGTCTGTAAGTAAAAAAAAAAAAAAATACAAATTAGATGCATGGGTGTAGGATCTTAATTACTTCCTAGTACAATTGCTGTACCAACTGATTGATATGCGAAAGAAAAGAAGGAGTTGATGCATCATCTAAAATGTTCTTGATGAAAAGTTTTAAAATAATCCATCATTTAATGCATGAATTTTTTTAAATCATCTGTATTTTGAAGGTTAAATACCTCGAAGAAAATGACGAGTTAGCCTCGAGTCTATAAAAACGATAGCAAAGCAGCTTTTACTGGCCATTATTTTGAAAGTACGCTTCAAAGATCAAATGATAAGAAGCTACCATTTGGAGTTATTACATATTGCTATGGTGCTTAAGCGACCCAAATGTGGGTGTGATTGCTTTACCCTCAGAACTCCTTCAGCGCTTCTCTAGTGGACACTCCTCAAATCCATCCATTGTTTACCGTAAAGCTGACCTCAGCTCTGGCAGCAGGTAATATGACGGAAAGCTCTCCAAAATTGAAATGGTAAACACCCGCGTATTGCCCATTTAGGGTGCAGGTTGTTCAATGAAGTGAGGTGCAGGTTCTTGACTTTTCGCCCTAAAGAAGTCGCTTTCATGTTATTCTAAAGAAATTTTGAAACAATGGCAAACTAACGATTAGTCTTAATCGTAGAAAATGGATATTTACATAAAGTTTTCTCCAGCTTATGTAGCAAGAAACTCATTGATTTAATAAATCTTTTAAAGTGCACGTACATACTAAAAGTTTTTTTTTTTTAATTTTAACTTTAAAAATACAGTTTTTTTGCAGTAGGTCATTAATATATGTTTAAACTCACTTCAGTGAGAAAAAACCATACTAAACTAATTATTAATTAATTAATTAATATTTAATGAGCTAATTACCATATTTTTTGAAACATGATATCTTAAATTCTAATTTGCACAGACACACAATTCTAATTGGAAATTATGCTTAATATTAATTAGTCTTCATGTTGTCTGCCTCGATCAAGTTATAAAAGTATATAGTTTTTTTTAACAATTTTTTTTTATCAACAATGAATACAAAAAAAAAAAACCGAGATTTTTTCTGTAATTTTAAATTTTAAATAGCTATTAAAAATTTATTTCTATAAATATAACTTTGATTGAGACACGAAACATCCGCTATTTCATACAGATTATTTTGATATATAAACAATTGTATTTGGTTCATTTCTTGTTGAGTTATGATTGTTTGAATGAAGCAACATAGTGGAAAAATATCATTCTTCATAAAATGAGTTTAAAAAAAAACTGTAACTAGAGTTTTTAGTGAAAGCACCTCAAGAAAAATAATTATAACTCGAGAAATATTTCTAATATTAACAACATCTTGGTATCGTTTGAAAGCTAAAGGATCAGAGAACATTATTAAGCAATAAAAAAATATACGATATTTTGAACGATTTTCGAAGTTTCAAGTGTGTACATAAACCTTAAGGATATTACTAAGCATTATTTAAATTTTATTTTGTTTTATTTATTATCAGAACTGCACCAAAGTTCCAAAGCTGCCACCATTATCACAGCCTGCGTGCAAAGGTTTCGTTCAATTCTTCTCTTCCTTATAATCCTCGACTCATTAAAATGATCAATTCTATTTTTTGAAGCTTTCATGACTCATATTAATTCTTTATGTTACAGTTAAAAGTACAAGACTGTTATTAATTGGGGAAATTAAAAATAGGATTGTTATTGGGGAAAACCAATAACATATTTATGGTTAAATAGTTATTTCTATGGTAAACTTAAAGTTATTTAAAAAGGATTATTTTCCTATCCAGGAAATTTAAAACACTGTGAATCACCAATATCTTAAAGTAAAATTTTTATATGGTTTAAATGAATTAAAAAAATTGCCAAGATTAGAAAAAATCATCGATAATTGTAATTAGTATTTTTAATTTCTCTTTGTAATTGCAAAAAAATTTAATAATTTATTTAAAAAAAATATAAAGCTGACAATAACAAGCAAAATTCAACATTTGAAACTATCAGTTCAAATTTTCGAAGCTTTCATGTCTATTATTTATAGCTTTTGTTATAGTTATGAGTACATTTATTGCAGATGACTCATAGAAAAAATATGTAGCATTCAGCTACATATTTTTTATACATATACAATAATAACAATATTATAATTTGAAACCATCAATTTTACTTTTTGAAGCTCTCATGTCTATTTTTTTTATAACTTTTGTTATAGCCACGAGTACATTTATTGGAGATAACATATAGAAGCAAAATGTTGCATTCAGCTCAACTACAAATGAATCATCCCATTTTGAATCAGGAATCTTTATATATGTCCGAAATACAATAATAACAATATTCTACATTTAAAACTATCAATTTTACTTTTTGAAGCTCATATATCTGTTTTTTAAAGCTTTTGTCATAGCCATGAGTACATTTATTGGATATAACGTATAGAAACAAAATGTAGCATTTTATAGCTTTTTTTATGAATACGTTTATTGGAGATAACATATAGAAATAACTTTTAATAATGTCCAAAATATAACAACAACAATATTCTATATTTGAAACTATCATTTCTACCTTTTGAAGCTCTCATGTCTGTTTTTTATAGCTTTCGTTATAGCCAATTGTTGGAGATAACGTATATAAACAAAATGTAGCACTCAGTTCAACTTCAAATGAAATTATCTCATTTCGATTCTGGCTATTTTTAATTTATGTCCAAAGTACAATAATACCAATATTATACATTTGAAACTATAAATTCTACTTTTTGTAGCTCTCATTTTTTTATAGCTTTTGTTATAGCCATAGTACATTTATTGGATATAACATATAGAAGCAAAATGTAGCATTTGGCCAACTTCAAATGAATCACCCCATTTCGTACCACGTAATTTATGTACTTTATATAAGTCCAAAACCATCTGATATAATACAATAAATACATCAAAATACAATATACATCAAATGCAATAATACATCAAAATACAATTAACAATAATATTCTACATTTGAAACTATCAATTTCTACTTTTTGAAGCTCTAATGTCTTTTTTATAGCTTTTGTTATAGCCATGAGTACGTTTGTTGGTGATAATACATAGAAACAAACGTAGCATTCAGACTAACTCCAAATGATTCATCCCATTTCGAATCTGGATACTATTAATTTATGTCCGAAATTCAGTAAAAATAATATTCTACATTTGAAACTATCAATTTCTATTTTTTGAAGCTCTAATGTCTTTTTTATAGCTTTTGTTATAGCCATGAGTACGTTTGTTGGTGATAACACATAGAAACAAACGTAGCATTCAGAATAACTCCAAATGATTCATCCCATTTCGAATCTGGATACTATTAATTTATGTCTGAAATTCAGTAACAATAATATTCTACATTTGAAACTATCAATTTGTACTTTTTGAAGCTCTCATTTTTTTATAGCTTTTGTTATAGCCATAGTACATTTATTGAATATAACATATAGAAGCAAAATGTAGCATTTAGCCAACTTCAAATGAATCATCCCATTTCGAATCTGAAAACTTTTAATTTATGTCCAAAATACAATAACAATAATATTCTACATTTGAAACTACAAATGAATCATCCCATTTCGGATCTGGATACTTTTAATTTATGGCCTTATATGTCTTTGCAATAAATATAAGATCAACTGCCTGACCATTAATAAAAAACCATCGCTGTCCATATTGCAGCTTCCCACGCTTTTACACCACCTAGCCAATTCATTCACTTTATTAACTGCAACCGCCCTGTCCGAAACTCCATCTAATATAAATAACCTCGAGAACTTATATATGAGAAACCTGCGTCCCACGGCTTTTCCTTGAATAATAGAAACCAAGCAGACTCGAAGAGATAGACGAACAAACAGATGGTCATCTGCGTCCTTAAACACACCCTGGTCTGTCAACCTTCGAGGAATCAAATATTAGCTCCAACGGCAAACTTCGACCCTACTCCCTCAGAACAGCCCCTTTCCCCAATATTCAGTCTTGGTCAATTAAATACACTGGCTGTCTGTCGTGTGTGTCACCGGCGTTGGGGGAGGACTTAGGGGCCTGTAGCTCATTTGGTTCTTAATCCCCAGCAGACGACACTAGGGGTGGTCGGAATTTGTTTTCTTTTGGCAAGTAGGAATCATTTCATCCTATTAGAGAGGGTGGAAATTGGAAAGGGATGAAATACTTTCATGCAATCATGCGTATGTGTTTGGATAAACGTTACTTTATTCGTTGATAAGGCTCCCCAAGGATCTCGAATGTGTTCTTACTTAAATACTCGCTGAGTAGATCGAAGAAAATGTTATGTTTCGTGCGGGAATAATCCCTTAACTCTGTTAAGAGAAATAGTTATATTATTTTGAGGAATATCACTATGGGGTCAAATTCATTAATTGGATAAAATTCCTTAATAATTTAGCAATGTAATCGAATAATATTATATTATTAATTGGTAAAATTTCCTCAAGGATGTTGCGTGCTACTTTATTTATATAGTCACAATATAAGCAGTTAGAAGTAGACACTATGTTTCGTATACCGGAAAAAGTTATCAACTCTTCAAGAGAAACAAACACCAAATGAATTATTTTAAAGAATATCAATCCTTACTTGAAGTCGACAAACATAGTTACTTTGTTGGTTGATAAACTCTTATATATGTCCTTACTTAAATACTTGCTAAGTAAATTGAAGCAGAAATTATATTTTGAGCTAAAATGCACTTGTTAAGAAAAATAATTATACTATTTTGAAGAATGTAACTTTGGGGTCAAGATTCATTAATGGGATAGAATTCTTTAATTATTTAATATTTGCCACTGTAAATAAAATGTCGCTGTAATTAAATATTTTTTCGCATTTTATCAGTAAATGACGGGTGATTCAAAAGTCCATTAACATTTGAAAATTCAATAATTTACGGAATAATGAAAGAGAAATAAAAATTGACACACATACTTGCAATATTCAAGTGCAAACCCTCTAACAGATGGTTCTTCATATAATAACAAAAGAAATATCTTGCACAGCAATTGATTTTAGCAAAGACTATGTTCTCTATAACAATTATAGGATATTATATGCCCAACATATCGACAGTCATTCGCCAACAATATCTGTAGTGTTGGAACAATATTGTGAACAGCATTGTTCAGTACATCTGTAAGTCGTCGAATATTGTCTTTTAGCATCCCTAATGAGGTCGGATAATCGTAGTTGACTCAGGATTTCAGGAACCTCGTAATCAACGCCATGCAAGGGAGATTTTCGGTAACCCAAATTCTGCAGTTTTGGGCGTTGACAGACCCTCGGAGTGTGAATAAATAACCAATCATTGTCTTCTCCCCCTTTTTGCACTCTTTTTTAAATTTTATTTCAATAAAAGTCCATGGCACTTCAAGCATGTGTGTCAATATTTACCTCTCTAATTTATTCCATGAACAATTGAATTTTCAAATATTATTGGACTTTTAAATCACCGGTCATTCCATAAATTCCCTAATCTCTTCTTCATGCTATATCTTTGCATCGTTTCAGACAAAACATGCATTTAAAAATTCTTAATAAACAACGTGTAACAAACTTCACTCCATTAAAAATTATTAAATGAATTCTAATTATTTAAATATATTTATTTATATTAAATATTCAAATATATAAATATATTTAGAAGTATCAGTAAAATTACCCTATCAGGCTAATATTTTTCTTCGAAATTATTCTTGAGTTAATAAAGGAAGTTCTTAATTAATTTCATTTTTGAATAGAAGTGAAGCATAATTAGCTTAAAATATATACCCCACATGGGAATGTAAATTCACAAAGTTTTTGAAAGTTCTATACCTGAATTTTAAGTTACATATGTCAACCCTCAAGAAAAAGAACATTTCACATTTCCTTAATAACACAAGTCATTATTCTGAACCAATTTCCGTGATGTGAAAGTACGTTTAAAACGCCACCAAAAAGATCCAGAGATCCAATTAAAACATCTCAAAGCGCCCCCTGGTGGTGCCTCTAAGACATCCATCAAGTGCACTTAATTCAATCCTCACGAGATCCATACAGGAACTTAACGCTCTCCATAAACTAAGAGCCTCATATATCAATCACTTATGAAATAAAATATCTTTCTTTCACTGCCTGTGAGTGCCATGGGGAGTTTGGAAGCACGATAATGAAAGATTAAAGAGAATGCCAGTGAAAAGTGTGACTCCCAAGACAGAAGATTGTGGCACCCTCTGCCCGGAAACGAAGCACAGATGGCCAGTGGAAATTAAGTTACTTCCTGGTCGTCCACCCTGGGGAGGCACGTATGAAGAAAAAGATTTTAAATCATCAATGATGTTTTAGAAAGCATGCTCATAACTCATATTTAAGAAGTTGCATATCCATAAATAGCATCTAATTACCATAATAGATTTTAATAAGACTGCTGGGATAATGTCCGGACGTCCGACTGTTGAAATTTAGCAGTATACTGCCTTCCGTGCAAAAGCAAATCATTACAATGAATATTTAGAACAAAGACACATAGAGAAGCGTTTTTATATAATTTATTCTTAAAAGTCTTGATTTCAAAAAAGCTTCATGTTAAACACTGGTTAATTTGGATAATTTTCTTAAAATTTAAATAAATTTATATGTTATTATCGACTTATAAAAACAGATATTGTATAGAATATCTTGATATTATTGAGAATGACCAGCGTTTAAGGCCAAAATATGAAGTATTTAATATATTCGTATTATCAAGACAATATGTTGCAGAGTCAAAAACAAAACGACAAAATACAGAGAAATTATAGATTCTATTTTACAATATGCTATATTAAGGTAATTATATATTATATTATAGGATATTATGGTACATGCATTATAGACCCCCAAATCTCCAAATTTTAGTGTCATAGCATTGTACATCGAGGCATGTTTTATAATGTTCCACTGGAAACTAAAGCTCTCCCTTCAACTTATTTTCTTTAATTTCAAGTTCCTAAGTTAATTCGTTTTTTTTTTAATTTACTGAATACATAATACATTTACAACAATTCATAATACATGAATAACAAGAGATTCAAAGCAACATTTTCCATAATCCCCAATAGGTCAAAATCACAATGCGTGTACAATGAAAAGTCGAACAAACTAGAAAATGGGTAATGATGCATTATTCAAAAAGAAAATACAGGTAGCAAAGCAGAGTTGAAACTACACAAAAGCAGCATTTGCAGAAATCGACAACACTCAAGCAGCTTAACATTATTTAGTAACTGTATGAATTCAAAGTATTCGGAGAGATCTCGCTGGAATTACTTTCTTTGTAATTCAGCATTACAAAGAAAGTTCTCGCTGAAATACAATTTCTCATTTGTGCACGTCCGCTTTCATAATTCCCATCCAGGAATCGAATAATAGAGAAGAAACTACGAATCTCGAATCCCAATAAAGATTTAGCTACAATTCCCGTATATTGAAGTTTCCCGTATATTTTTATTTTTTAATCATTACCAAAGTCATGCAATCCTATGTAGAAATAAAAAAATGATCTAATTTCTCTTAAGTTTACTATGAATAAAAGCATCTAAACTAACTGAACGCTGTTGGAGCCCTTTCCAATCAGAATGAAAACATGTAATAAGGAATGTCATAGATTGCTTTTACGGGGAAAAAATCCCCCCCCCAAATGGGATTAAATTAGAACTACGGAGTGATTATAAAATAACTATCCCGATATATGAGACCATAATAATCATACTGTTCACAGAAATGGAATAAAATATTGGTTGAAGGTACTTTGAGGCATGCGTTTAATAAATCATGCGAAATGCAATAGTTAAACTCTAATACAGTGATAAAATTTCAAAAATTTTCAAATCGTAACACCAAATTTTATTGAAATGTGTTCTCAATAAACTAAACAATACATGGTGTTGAAACGATACCTGTAGTACGAAAATCACCAGCGCTAGAAAAACTAAGAAGAAAAAAGAAAACAATTGTGGTGTGCCTGCCACAAAGGTGAAGTTTAACAGATTCCTTTCTTCATGATACATGCTTTGGTTCTAAGCACCATCTGCAGCATACAAAGTGCCATTATGGTTGAAGTATGCCAAGCAGAAACGCAATAAAACGTCTTGCTTTCTGTTGCTTCTCTGCTGTTATTGCTTGTTTTCTCTTTTCATCATTTTCTCTTTTCATCATATCTTTTCATCTTAATATGTTTATCGCTGATGATTTTTGTGCAACAAATATCATCTCAACGGCATTTATTGTTTTCTGCTATGGGGAATACATTCCCCCCCCCAAAAAAATGTTGGTATAACCATTTGAAAATTTTGTCACTGTAACCATAAATGTTAGAGTTTAATTATTGTTTTTCATATGATACGTTTTCTGTAAAATTTATGATAGTTGCGGTGTCATATATGGGGCTGGCTTTTTTATAATCACCCGGCATTTAGAGCTGAGATGGAATGTAGTTATGATGGTCATTCTTTGTAGTTATTATTGAATATAACTTTGTAGTTATTATTGAATATACAGTATCTGTTTTACAAGCAGAAACTGTATGTAAAATAGCTGAATTTGACTTTCGAGTAGGCATCTTACTAGATTTAGATTTCAATTAGATTCCGAACTGGTGAATATAACTATGATTAATGCATTTGCTTTATGCTATAATTATTTTATTGAAAATATTATCAAGTAATCAAAATTAATATATTTCCAAAACTATAATTTTGTAATAGCTCGGCACCTTTGGTAACTCATCAAAGACCCATGGCAATATTTGCGAACTATTTTATATTACGTTTGCTATGCTGTCGCTAATCTTTGGCGATGACAGATCCCGTGCTTGTTTGTTATAAGTACTAACACATCAAGGTCTCACACTCGTATTTGATTACTATGTATGGTTTTTGATGACTAGTGTACGTATTTTAGTCTGCGACGTCTGATTCTAGACTTGCCTGGAACCAGTATTAACTCGCCCATTTAGGCGACAGTATTTAAACTACACTGGTAGGCTGCTGGCAACACTTGACAAGAGCAAATATTTTACCTGTTTTCAGCATAACGTGTGACTCATGGCACTTTAGAAGCCCGCTGATAGTTATTTGTCAGTGATTTAAGCCTAGTGAGTGTCTCTTTTTTTTACAGTAGCGCCAACTAGGGCCAAGAGTACGCCTTAACTACTTCGTACGTCACATTCGCGTGCACAACCCCTTTTTAAGGGGGGCACATACATATACCTCACAGAGGGAACACAGAAGAAGAACAACCATACCTGAACTGGGACTCGAACACGAGACGCTTAGATCTCAGGGAAGACGATGTACCTCTATGCCAGGACACCGGCAGAAAAGCCTTTTTCTTTTTACTATAACTTATATAAAAAAGAGAGAGTATAGAGATAATATAATCATGAACAACAAATTCGAACTAGATATTTTGACGAATCTCTATATCTTAGACTACTCTGAGTTTGAAAAATGTCCATCTGTCTCTGTCTGTCTGTCTTTGACAAAGATAACATAAAAACGCTTTGATCCAGACGTCTGAAATTTAGAATGGTCTTTATACCAAATTCGTAAATTTCTATCAAATTTTGAACAAAAATCTGCTTGGAGTAAGACTGTCTGTCCGGCTATACGAATATAATTTTAAACGATAACTACAAAACGGAGAGAGATAAATCAATAAAATTCGATATACAGAATTAACATTTGTAGTATAGACATCTATCGAATGTACCATTATTTAAAATTATTTTTTAGGATTTACCACCCTATTGCTCTGCTGTTTTATAAAAATGTAAACGCGATAAATCAAAGACGGAATGAAATATATCAAATTTGGTGTATGATTTTGTTTCTATAAATGTAGTTTAAATGACTATAAGTGTATATATTTCCCAAATTTTTGATTTAATTGGATGGAAAAAATGCATCTAAAACACATGTTCGATTTTTGGATACTATTAACCTGAGCCCAGTGATTAATCGCTAAAACATTCTATAAGGATCACATGACTCAGTAAAAACGCTAAATTCCCGCCAAACGTTAATATTGTTGTTGTGTCTTATGGTACTTGCCACGGACAAGCCCGCTCTATCGAAGACAGCGATTTAAGCCTGAGGGGGAGCGTCTCTTGTTTTTATAGTAGCGCCAACTAGGGCCAAGAGTACGACTTTGCTACTCACGCATCACTCATTCGCTTGCACAACCCCTTTTTACAGGAGGGCACATTCACACATCTCACAGATAGAACAACGGAAGAACAACCATGCCCAAACCGGGACTCGAATCTGTGACGCCCAGATTACGGGGAAGACGCGCTACTGCTATGCCAGGTAGCCGGCACATTAATATTTTGTTACTTGAAGGTTAATATTACAAGGAATACTATTTTTAATATGAAAAGAGAGGAAAATTAGTTTTTTTTTCTTTCATATAAATACAACGAAAGAAAAACCATGAACTGAAGAAAGGAACTATTGATAAGGTAAAAAGCTTTCGAAAAAAGAATTTTAAAGCAAGGATAAATTAAAAATAAATAAAAATTAAAAAAGTCTTTTACCAACATATTACTTTTTAATAAATACCTTTTAATACCTGAGGTCGTTCAAGATAATCTGTCACGAGATCTTTGAAATGAATTTTGCCAAAACATCTCTATATAATTTAATTCAAATCTAGAAATTCGGAATAATTATGTTTTTCTATTACATCTGTTATAGATAATACATTTAAAATTACTTTAAGATTCGCTGGCAGACAGATTCAAATTGTGCTTTCAGTTACCTTTTGTGAATTTTTATTGAATATAACATACGCCATTCTTTTCTTAAAAATCGACTTTTTTTTCCTAAAAACATTAGTTTATCTTTACGAGTTTCTCGCATTTCATCACTCTTTGAAGAAGAAAAATACAACTTCATCCGCAACAAAAAGAAAACTAAATGAAAGAATATTTTCTATTCTCGCAACACAAAGAATTCTAAATTAAAATCAGTTTCCAAAAGAAGAAAAAAAATAATAATACAAATACAGAGAAACATCAAAAAATTAAAAAAAAAAAAGATAAGTTTACACTTACGACAAAAATCTCGAATGGGAGATTTATCTTCTTTTTTTTTCGTTTTATTTCTCATTTTTTTTATTTTTATTAATTGCGCATTATCAATTACTTGTGCCTAAAGCACCTGCCAGGAGTTTGCATCGAAATCTCCAAACGAAAAATTGCCGGTGGCTCCACAGCTAGCGCGGAAAGAATAAAACAAGCAAACGATTTTTAACCCTACGCGTCTCCTGACATTTTTAAAAAAGGATGAAACGCCTTTTGTCCGAAAGTAAGAAATTATAAATCGTTAAGTGAATCGCTTGCGGCTAAAAGGGGATATGGAATTTTTTTTCCCTTCTTTCTACCCCTATCATTTACCCACTCCGAATCTATCTAAAACATATGGAAGCTTTATTAAAGAAATAATTTTTTTTTCCCACACAGAACCTCGAATTGAAGTGAAGAGAGACATCATTATCTATAAGATGCCCCTAGGGACCTCTGGGATGTTTATTAATTCAGAAGACACGGTGGATCGAGTCTTTCGATTGCATAGATGAATGTGGAGGATTCGTTTTAATTAGAGGACCGTTTTTATGACCTTTATCTGCCTCATTCAGCGGTGGAAGCTCTGTTGGAAATAAAGTGAAGAAAAAATAGTTATAGCGATTCGAGACTTTACTAGAACTCCTTGGAGTGTATTATCTCTGGGAAAAAAATTAATTATATTTGAGTTTGAGTGTTAATTTTTCGTAGATTTAATTTATTCTGCACAATTTTGGGTTAATGAATTCTGTTAAAGGTACTTAGTGTTAGGAGGAAAAAACTCTTAGTACTAGTTCTTAGTCTTAACCATAAGCAAATTATTGTTGGTTTTATGGCTTTTTTTAGGCAGAAATCGTAACGTGTGGTGAAACATTTGCATCATTAAATGGACTTTGAATGAATCGTATCTGAAAACATAAAGTATTTTAATATGATAAAAATTTATTGGCTAGCTATTGTTTGCAAATTGCCTGATTCCACATCTATGAGACAAAAGTCTTTTTAAGTGCTCCATAAAGCAGGCCATTCCCCCTAGAGGTACCAAATCAGGTACATAGTTAGTTCTCGGATAGTAGATGCTCTATTTAAAAAGGTTCTTTCGATAATTTTAATTAAAAATTAATCCAAATTTTGACATTTCTCCTCAAGAATTTTTTAAAAAAATTTTGCATCATTTTAAACTTCAAACCAGAGGGAATGCCTTACATGGCATTGGCGTATACGATAATTACGAAAAATTAACTTTTGGGGGAATAAAGTATTTATATTGAATCTATCGTGCGATTTATTTGCGAGATACCTACCATGCGGCCTGAGTCGGCCATCTGTGGGTGCGGCGAATGTTATGCACCGAGGCCCCGGGATTGAGGGGGCCCCCCAACATGATCAAGAACTAAAATAATATTCTGAACAGTAATCGTGGAATGGAAAGAAGGAAGGAAGAAATTTAACTGAAAAAATCGACGGGTTTGGAATTATAAGAAATTTACATATATATTGCAGTCTAGTGCAAGTGTGTAACATGAGGTCAGTTGATTTACGGTCATTTACTTCACCTACTAAATTAGATGGCATATAGTATTTTGAAAATTCATGCTATGATATGTTTAATATTGTTAGACTTAATCATGTACATGGCAAGAAAATATCTCTAGGGGTATCAGAAAAGGAAATTGGCAGGAAAAAAAAAGAAGAAAAGCTTCATTTCAAGAAGTCGTAAGTGGATATGTTTTGTCTACGAAGTAATGCTGGCAATGAAATCGCTTCGACTTCCAGAAGTTACAATTCATGATTCAACTGAAGAAGAAAGCTCGCGCACAAACTACTCAATCTTGCAATGGGGATGTAGAAACTGAAATTCGTTGAAGAACCGTATGTTTATAAAAATATGATAGAATCAGAAAATAATGACGAAAAATTGAAAAATTACGAAAGTATGATCAAATGAATATAAGCCATTCAGGTTTATGGCCAAGAAGCAACCTATTATTTTAGAATGCTGTGCTAAAACCGGACCTGTACAACAACACAAAGGAAGTTTTGCGAAAAATGCTGATGGTAGAACATGTTTCGCTACGTAATATTTCAAGAAAAATGGCAAATGGTGAAACTCAGTTTCGCAGCTGCTTAATGTATTCAAAAACTCAAAACTCGGTTTTTTTGCTTTTGTTGTATACTATTTTCCAAAACTAGAGGAAATGAACTATATTCAAGTTTAATACTACAAATGCCACTTATAGGTGGCTATAATAATTGAAGGTAGCTGTCAAATGTAATTCAAGAGCATGAGTGTTCTATTTGTCACTTTATTTCGTTTATTGTTTGGAAAAAACTTTGCAACACTCATTGGGAAACCAAAATAGATTCGGTTAAAGCACTGAGTATACAATGTGAACAAACTTGTAACGCCCTAGAAGAATAACTCCCGTGGGTACCTCGGAATGAGGATGAGATGCTTTCGGCATAGTGGTTGGATCTGGTCATCATGGAGGGTACACAAATTGGTGGGGGATCTGACTCCTTCCATCGATGACGGGACGTACTTCCTTCGGGAAGGGCTGTACCGTGGCCGGTGATGGCCCTTAGGACTCAACCACAGTTCCCGCCAGTGTTGCTGTTGCGGCGGTCTGGTCATTCAGCCTTATGGTTGCTCCATTACGCAACAGAATGCATTTTAACTACATCTTATCACCTAACGAAACCATCAGCTAACCTTCAACAGGTCTGGTTCTCCAGGGTAGCAGATAACTCTCTCAGCAGGGCCAAGATCAGAAAAATGGTTCAATTCCTGCATGAAGAGTCACAGCTGTTCAGATACTGACCGCCACTCCTATAACATCGGAAAACCCTGTTGCAACTGTGGTCAGTGGTGGTGCTTAATGAAGAAATTCCAACTCTCGGTGCCTTTAGATATTTTTTTATTAACAATAACAACAGAGTTTAAAGCTCAGGGTAAATTCCATAACCGCTGAGGTCCGTGCCTGCCACGCAAGTCCCCGTTCTCGGGGGTGGATATTTACAAACAGGAAATAAACAACAGGCGGGAGCGCCATCTATGTACAATCTGTAACACTCCCCACCTGAACTTACATAAGTTCATTTTCCATATTACAAATATAATCATAAACAAGATGAAAAATAGAAATGCATAAATCATAACATTACAATAATATAAAATATTCTTCCGATTAATGAAAATTTATGAATTAAATTTCAATACCATATACAAACAATACAATTATTAACTAAACATATATATTTAAGGATTTATCTCTAAATTGCAAACAAGTTGAACTGAGCGTTTTATGTTTCCTTTGGGAGTTTTGATGAGAAGAGAACGAACTTGTCCGTCTCGCCCTGGACACAACTCCAAAATTCTTCCTATCATCCACATATTCCTTGGATAACGCTCATCATTAATTAAAACGACATCATTTACCTTAAATGAACAAATCTTACCTGGCTGTGGAGAGATATAAGCTGATCTCAAATTAAGCAAATATTCCTTTCTCCACCTATTCCAAAAATGATTCAAAATTGTTTGTTGATATTTAATCCTTTTTGTTAAAGAATCTCTATTTACATTTAATTCCTCAATTTTAGATTGTATTACTGGTAAAGATGCTAATCTTTTCCCAATTAGAAAATGAGAAGGAGTGAGTGGTGAAGGTTCGGAAGGTTCATTGTACAGATACGTGATAGGCCTAGAATTAACAATAGCTTCAATTTCTAAAAAAATGGTTTCTAATTCCTTAAAAGAAAGACTTGATTTGCCAATAATCTTCTTTAAACAAGTTTTAATTGTACGTATCTGCCTTTCCCAAAACCCTCCCCACCATGGACTCCTCTCAACAATAAATTTCCAAACAATACCTTTGGAGGCAAATACATTTTTAACTTCAGGATTATTAATATATTTCCACCATTTACTTAATTCAGAATTTGCCTTTTTAAATGTTTTAGCATTATCAGAGTAAATTACAGAACACAAACCTCTACGAGAAATAAATCTCCTAAAAGCTAATAAAAATGAATCAGTACTCATATTATTAACTAATTCTAAATGAACAGCTCTTACTACAGCACAAGTAAATATTATCATATAACACTTATCATTAGAGTCATTCACAAAAAAAGGTCCTGCAAAGTCTACGCCAGATACATCAAATGGTGAATGTTCTAGAATTCTGTCAGGAGGTAGTGGAGCTACCACCTGTTCTCCAGTCTTTACCTTAAAACGTCTACATATGAGACAGTCATTCAATACCTTTTTTACAAATTGTCTACCTTTGATGATCCAGAATTGTTCGCGCAAGTGAGTTAAGGTACCTTCAACACCTAAATGGCCCATTTTGAAATGAGCATCCAATATCAGTAATTTTACAAATTTATCGTTGGATGGGAGAAGCCAAGAATGCTTCGCCCTCATGTCACCGCTAAAAAACTGCAGACGACCCTTCAATTGCAGCAGATTATTTTCATCGAGTTCAGGACTCAGATTATATACGCACGAGTCCTTGGAGATGACACTCTTAGAAAGAAGCTGGTGAATTTCAGCTCCGAAATATTTTATTTGAGTAGCCTTGATCCAAGAATGTAAGGCTTCCTGAAGTTCGAAAGCACTAAGAGGTCCACTAAATTTTAAAGAACGAGGTTTAGAATTGTTCATAAACCTTTTCACAAAAGCTGTAACACGCAAAAGTTTTCGAAGATTGTTGTATTTATCAATGTTAATACAGCTTGAAATACAGTCATCAACATTGGTAGTAACAACCATTGTGTTGACGGTTTCAGTTCTCCGCCGCTCTGAGGAAAATATTTCTTTATCACAAATGGAATCAGAGAGAATTTGACGAACACTGCACAGGCCACGAATGTACCGGCCGAGACAGCCACTCAGGTCCCGTCCACCAAAGAGAACTTGAGAGAAATGCTTTCGCCGATTCCCCTCTCGTAGTTAAATCAGCAGGGTTTTCCGATCCACTACAATGGTTCCAACAGGGCGGAGAAGTAAGTAACTGCACCTGAGTTACTCTGTTACACACAAAGGGTTTCCATATTTTTGCCGATCCCTTCACCCAATGGATAACAATTTTCGAGTCACTCCATAAATAAACTCTTTTAGTTAAAGATGGAAAGGTGTCCTGCAAGTATTTCGCTAAGCGAGCACCGATGAGTGCTGCCATCAGTTCCAATCTCGCAAGGGTTAAGGTTTTCAAAGGAGCAACCTTACTTTTAGACATAATAAAGCTCACCTTAGCACTTCCTTCTTCGGTGATGTATCGGAAATACGCCACAGCCCCATAGGCTTTAGGATTGGCGTCACAGAAGATGTGGAGTGAAATGTCATTCGTTCTTAATTTCGTAAACGTTCAATCCGCAAGTTATCTATAGCAGAGAGTTCAGAGCACCAAGTGTTCCGTTTTTCTTCCAAATCCTGTGGTAGCTGTTCATCCCATTCAAGGCTCCTTTTCCATAATTCTTGAATGAGAATTTTAACTGTGATTACAAAAGGGCTGATTAGTCCACAAGGATCGAAAATTTGAGAGATTATTCTCAGTACATGTCTTTTAGAAGTTCCGTTGGTGATTCCAAATTCCAAGGAATTCCTAACATCTTTTAAATTCCACTTAATCTCGTCCTCAATTGTATCCCAATTCAATCCTAAGAAACCCGATCCTTGCCCATGATCAGTATTTTCTTTATACCCATTCTCAAACCAAAGTTTATTTAGCTCGACACAATTAGTTCTTAATTTCCTTAAATTAAACCCGGCGGAGCGTAATATATCTATAGCAGAAGAAGTTAACTGATAAGCATCCTGCGCGGTATCTGCTCCATAATATAAGTCATCGACATATAGAGAATTTAACATTTCACAACATTTAGGATATTTATCTCTAAATTTCCTTATATGAAATTTTAAAACGCAAGCCAAAGCAAAGGGAGATGTAGTTAAGCCAAAGGGAAGACGATTAAAATTAGATACTTGCTTTGAGTCGCCCGTATCGTCCGGAAACCATAAAAATTTTAGATATTTTCTATCTTCCACTGCAATCTCTATCATAAGAAATGCCTTTTCTAAATCTCCGCAAAACGCAATTTGATTTTCCCGAAATTTAAGAGTAACATCCAATAAATTGGCATTAAGATTAACTCCTGTCTCAAGTGAATCATTCAAAGATTTTTTATTTTCCCCTCCCTTACTACTACAATCATAGACTATTCTTACTTGAGTCGTAGCTTTATCGTCACGGATAACCGCTCTGTGAGGCATATAATATCCCGTCCGAGTGTCTTTATAAACACATTTTCCGACAATATCGCATTCTAATTGATCCTTAACAATTTTTTTGTACTGGTCCGCAATTTCGGGATTTTTATTTAATTTCCTTTCCATTGAATTAAAGCGCCTTTCCGCAACTTCAAAATTAGAATCCAATTCAACTGGAGGTCCCATATTATCTTTCCACATTAATTTGCAAACATACCGTTTTCCATTAAATTTCAAATTATTTTCGAAGGTTTTAATTAATTGATCATCCCTCTCAGAAAGACCTCGTATTTCGTTAGGAAATTCCTCTATCTCCCAAAATTTATTGAGCTCAAACAAAATAGAGGAAGAATCCATTATCAAACAAACATTTTCGCAACTTTCAGTCGAATCGTCCCTCTTACCGACACCCCCTATTAGCCACCCGAAGACTGAATTTATGACCCAGGTGTTCTGACAGACCCTTTCCCGTTGGTCATAAACAACTTCCCAAAAGGAGTCACTGCCCACTAGAATTTCCACCGGAACCCCCTTGTCAAATGAGTCGGCAAGTTGTATGTTTTTTGTCTTCAACTCGCTCAAAATAGAGTCGTCTGGAATATTTAAAGACAAGTTAGAAATTATTTCTATTACCAGAGCTTCGAGCATATAAAATTTTGATCGATCATGCCTATTCTCAAGCTTCAAGCATACGACCGGATATCGTTTTTTATGAGCCGTAGTTTGGCCAAAAGAATATATAGCAAGCTCTTCGTATCTTATTGGTTTGAGATTTAACGCTTTAGCTAATTTAGCCGAGATAAAACTCTTGTGAGAAGCGCTATCCAAAATGGCACTTGTTAATACCGACCTTTTATCCGAACTAGCAAAGACCGAACAAGTTTGTAAAAAGGCCTTATTTTTCGCATTAACATTACTATGCGATACAGAAATATTTTCAACATTTTTATTTAACATCGAAGGCGAATTATGAGAATTACTTGAGATTTCAGTTTGCCTTCCAGCTACGTTTCTCACACTGCTAAGAGGGTTATCATTTTTTCTACATACTGATTCATGGTGAAATTTAGAAGAACATTTTTTACACACGATACCTGATTTACAGAATCTGCTCATATGATTTTTTTTAAAACAGTTCCAACATCTACCCTCAACCTTAAGTTTATTTATTTTTTCTTCGATATTCAAAAGTTTACAATTTGTTGAATCATGACCGTTTACGCAATCGCAAAATATACAAACACCTTTTACCTGGGTATGCAATGCCGCTGCGGACGAAACATTTTTTGGCCTTAAATAATTTTTTTGATACCTATTATAATTTGGAGAAAAGGTGCGTTGAGTTTCAGAACTTTTTGGGTTACTAATAATTGACTCACAAATTTCCCTCGATTCAACTTCGTTTCTTAAGAAATCCATAATTTCCGAAACCTCACAGTTATTATCCTTACTGCGCTTCCGATGAAAATCTAAAACCAAATCTTGGGGCAATAATTTTAATAATAAAGGATTCAACAAATGACCATAAGATCCCTCCGTAACATCTAGAGATTTTAAATTTCTTATATTTATTTCAATGTCGTCATACAATCTACGCAAGCCTTTAACATGGGAGGAATTTCTAACGGGCTCTAAATTTAGTAGTCTAGACATATAGGAATTTATGATGAAATCCTTACGCCCATAGCGTTGATTTAAAAGCTCAATACAAGAATCATAATTCTTTTCATTTAACTCAAATCCAGCAACTACGTTGTACGCGGGGGGAGAAAGCAACGATTTTAAGTATTGAAATTTTTCTATTTTAGTTAAGGAGTCATTATATCCGATTGCACTATTATAGCAATTAAGGAATTCCATGAAATTTGTATCGCCAGAAAAACGTGGAATTTCTAATTTAGGTAGTTTAAGAGCCGAAACTGCATTTATTGATTTGTTTAGGCTCGAATTAGATTCCTGGGCAGAAGTATTTACGGTGACCTGTTTTAGATGACACCTCAATTTAATTTTGACTGTTAATATTTTATCCTCATATTCTTCAGATCCTTTTAATTCCGATTTGAATTTTTCTGGATCGGTAATAAGGTCTTCTACTTCTTGGTTATATTGTTTTAAAATTTCCTCTTTAGTTCCTAAAAGTTCAAGGATTTCTTCCAAAGTATTTAAGTCGCTTTTTTCTTTTTCTTCCTCCAGAGCTACATGCGCTCTTTTTAGTAGCTTAGTGACGCTGCTGCGAACACTGCTTCTCTTTTCTATTATCTTTGTTAATTTATCCATGCTTAAATAAAATATCAAAGGTCTTACCCGTATCCAATCTTGATTAATTTCCCGGCCGATGCACCATGTTGCAACTGTGGTCAGTGGTGGTGCTTAATGAAGAAATTCCAACTCTCGGTGCCTTTAGATATTTTTTTATTAACAATAACAACAGAGTTTAAAGCTCAGGGTAAATTCCATAACCGCTGAGGTCCGTGCCTGCCACGCAAGTCCCCGCTCTCGGGGGTGGATATTTACAAACAGGAAATAAACAACAGGCGGGAGCGCCATCTATGTACAATCTGTAACAAACCCATCTCACCACCTGCACGACAAGACTTCCACCAGGCCCGGAAACTCCAACCACCAACGCAGCGCATCCTCAAGCTCAGACAACTCCATTCAGTCCTGCATAGCCCATGACATCCCTGCTCCAACCCAACCTAAAACCAACCATTCCTGCTCTAACCCAGCCAAGTCAGCTCCTCACCAGTCTAACCGAATTCAGCTCGCCTACTCCAATGCAACCCACTGCAGCCTAAAAATCTTTAACCCAGCCAACTACAACTCAGCCAACATCAGCTCCACATCATCAGCCCAATCACCATTACCTCCACATCATTAGCTTAACTATCTGCAACTCTCACTCTCCATGTCCACCCAACTGTTTAAATAATCGTTAAGATTATAGTCGCAGGGGCAGGGAGAGGTGTTAAGTGTTAAGCCTTATGGTTGAAATCCGTGTGCCTTCTTGGCGGGCCGGAGAGTCAGTTGGTTGACTTGCCCTAGAAGAATTAATTAATATAAATACCGATAATACAGCGGTATCCAAAATTAAAAGTCTGTCGAATTCTTTTCAAGAACGACCATTTATTTTATGTTTAATAGAATGTCGCTAAGTCGTACTGTTGGCGCTACTGAAAAAACAAGAGCCGCTCACTCGGCTTAAATCGTTGACAGATAACGATCATCGGGCTTGTAAAGAACCGTAAGCCACAACAACACTGACCTTTTTTTTTGCTACTGACTCTATGTGTGTGATTCAGGACATAAAAATCGGAGCACTCGTAGCATTTATGACCTTTCCCAAACCTCCTAATTACACACTTGGGTGGGGATATAACACTTATATTAGAGAGCGTGCGAGAAAGTTTCGAGGAAACAACTGCTGCCAATTTTTCTTCTGCTATCTAATTGAATGGCTCTTTCTATTTTAAAGCATTTTATCGTTTTCATTCAAATTAGAGGATCTACAGTATACCTGAGACATGTATGTATTCCATATTATTTATATATTGAATTACGACATTTATGAGTAATTCAGTGGTTTAAAAGAGTAAAAATACGATAAAACTACATACGTGTGGCCTACGGGAAGTGTTAAAAGTTCTGGAACATTTCTGACTCTGTTTTAACTAATATAGATTTTGAAAGGAATTAAAAATTATAAATCTGAAGTTTTCCTTTCACTGGATGAATTTTGATTTTGCTCTTTATAAGATTTCATTATCAGGCAGATGAATTCTAAACACCAAATGTCTCTGGAAGCTCCAAGTCATTTCGATCTCTGTAGTAGTATTTATCATTATTAATGCTCTGTTTATCTTTGTTCATGAATGGATAAGTGTTGACAAGCAAGGTGAAGTGGCGTACAATCCCTGACTTTTCGTTTTCATCAAACATTTGACAGAAATTTCCAACTTTGGTGCAGAAACAACATGCCAAATGTCCGATTCTTAGATCAGAGCGATTTTTAGTTGTCGTGTTTACAGAGACATGGATATAATTTCAAAAAATTATATCCATTCTGGAAGGTCAATAATTCAAAATATAATTCTTTTTTTAAGATTACAATCTTTTTTTTATATATATATAATATATGCAACAGAATAAAAAATATCAGTACAAAAATCTGGTGATTCATTTAGCTTCGCCAAAGAAATTATGAAATCAGAAAAATTTACATTTTTAATTTAAAGTTATGAAGACAAAGAAATTGATATTTGTTTAGCCTTAAGAAGTTCCGAAACCGACCAACTGTAAATTTAATCGCATATTTAAATGTAAAGACGTAAACAAAACGCAACTAACTTGTTTCTTAACAGAAGTAAACAAATGGGGTTCTGCTGCCAACCTTCAAGAAGAGAAAAATAACATAGGGAACAATTTGTTACCACGGATCAGCGGTCAAGACATTACCCCTATCCTTAAACCAGAAAGCAAACACATAAAATCAGACAAACATTTAGCGTCTATATCTTCCGAGTATAATCTCTCCAATCGTAACAAGGAAAAGAAAACTAAAGAACCAAAAAATATCTGTGTTTGAGTCCAACGATTTGCCTAACTTCAGAGCAACATTCGGTCGTAACTTTTACGATAAATAATTCCAGCTTGGCCAGTTTAATTTACGATGCAGATATTGCTGGAACTTCCACTAAAGAAGGAAAAAAAAAAAAAAAAAAAAAAAAAGCTCCATTTGGTATTGGATTCTGCATTCTTTACCATGCATCATATGTAAGCTGAAACTAGCTTTTCACAAATGAGCAAAGTGAAGCATTTTTATGACTTACGACAATCGTTTAAATACGCCAGTGACCAAACGATAAATTTCTTCGAAGTTGCCCCAAAATTCCGCATGGATTGGTTCAAGAACGCAGTTATTATTTTTTTTTTTTTCCTTTCTCCCTAGTTTCTCAGCGTTTCATTTATTTATTTTTTCTTCTTTTCTCCTTTTCTGTCAGAATAATTGTGGGGGTTATTAAATTAATTTAGGGGCCGGTTTAACCCCTGGACTCTTAAACCAAAAATCAAAAGTTTTATATATATATATATATATATATATATATATATATATATATATATATATATATAAATTGTGTCGTTTGCGGGGAAAAAACGCACTTGAAAACGTAAAAATAAAGAAGAAAAAAAATCCGAATGAATGATTTTGGATATCAAGTCCTCCTGTTTTGTTTGTTTCCAATTTTATTGTTTTTAATTTCATTTGTCCGTTTTAGCAAATTCATATTTGAGAGTTTCTTTGGAAAATTATAATATTTCCTCTTTTAAATTTTGAAAATTTCAAATATTAGATTAAGTCAGAGACCAAACGATAAATTCCTCGCAAAATTCTATATGAATTATTTCATAATTCCAAATACATTTTTTTTCTTTGTCTTTCGTTCTTTTGTTTATTTTCGTTTAGAATTATTATGGTTGCAGTTTAATTTATTCAGGACCAAATTCACCCTCTGAAATCAGAAACAAAGATTTTTTTGCTTTTGTTTTTCTGCATAAATTGTATCATTTATGTAAAGAATGTTTCTTTGAGAAGTAAACAGAAATATTATTCGAATTCATGACTCTGGATATCAAATTTTGCTTCAATGTCTAGTAATTTTAATTTTATTTGTCCGTTTTCAAAAATCCATAAAAAAAAAGGTTTTCTTCTGGGGAAAATAAGGGAATTTGCATACTTTCCAATTGCACCTACCAGGAAGTTAAATCTTTGATGTAGTTTGTCTAACTTCAAAGAATTTAAATCAAAAGTTCTTTTCTTGTTTGTTTTTTTGCAGACTGTTTTTTTTGGCATGACGAATTTAATTGAAATAAATAATAATGTTTTGTTAGAATAAATTATTCTGCTCATTAAATGTTTATATCCATTGTCTGTTTTTAATTTCATTGCTTTTAATTCATTTCTTGATTTTGATAAATTCATAACTGAGGTTTCACATGAAAAATAAAATGATTTCTATGTTTAAATTTTGACGAATCATCAATTTTAAATTCAATTATTTCATTTTACAAACTATAAATTCTTCTTAAAATTTTGAATGGATTCGTTTAAGAATACCATTTTTTAAAAAATTTCTTTCTTATTTTCATTAGAATGCTGTTATTAATAAATTATGCTTCTGTTTAACTTCTGGGACCTTTTTTAAGTACTTTAAAATGTAAAAAATATTCAATAAAATGATTTTTTTTTTGTTTCTGGATTGAGTGGTTTCAATTTCATTTATTGGTTTTATCAAATTATAGCTAAGTTCTTTTCTTAATTCAAAGAAAATAGTTTGTATGTTCTAATTTTCACGATCAATAGTATTAAGAATATGTATATGGATATCTGGCATAAATTAATCTTTAAAACTTTTAAGTTGAAATATTTCTGTTTTTATGGGTTTTTTTTATATAAGTTGAGTTACTGGATATGCCTCCTATTCTGATGAATTAAATAATAAAATATTGCTTGAATAAATAATTTTGAATTCTAAATGATCTGTTTTTGTCTATTTCTTTTAGTTTACTGGTTTTAATATCCTCATAATTCTTGTTATCCATGGAAAATAAAATATTTCATGTATTTGTAAAATTATCAAATAAGTGATATTTTAGTAATTTGTAAATAAATAAAAACTGTAATTGTGTTTTAAAATTTGTACATTACTAAATGTAAGATTCGATTATTTAAGTGATCAAACAATATTTTAAAATTTGAGCATTACTAAGTGTAAGATTCGATTGTTTAAGTGATGAAACAATATTTTAAAATTAGAACAATACTAAATGTAAGATTCAATTATTTAAGTGATTAAGCAATATTTTAAAATTTGTACATTACTAAATGTAAGATTCGATTATTTAAGTGATCAAACAATATTTTAAAATTTGAGCATTACTAAGTGTAAGATTCGATTGTTTAAGTGATCAAACAATATTTTAAAATTTGAACAAAATTAAATGTAAGATTCTGTTATTTAAGTGATCAAACAATATTTTAAAATTTGAACAATACTAAATGTAAGATTCGATTGTTTAAGTGATCAAACAATATTTTAAAATTTGAACATTACTAAATGTAAGATTCGATTGTTTAAGTGATCAAACAATATTTTAAAATTTGAACAATACTAAATGTAAGATTCGATTGTTTAAGTGATCAAACAATAACTTCTTTGCAAAAAAATGCATTCACTCAAGAACAATTTTTTTATTTGTATGTCTTTATTTTCTATAGACACGATTGTGGAAATTACATCAGTAATTTAGATCAATTTAAATTGCAAATTCTTAAATTGAAGTAAAAAAAATGTTTCCATTTATTTTTAATTTTTTTTGCAAAAATCGTGAAGAGGTTTACAAATAAATAATATGTCCATCAGAATAAATTATTTATAACATGGAACATCATTTGTGTTCCATTTCAGCTTGTGCAATTTGATTTATTTATTATGGTTTATGTTTAAATTATGTTACAGTTTCTGAAAAATATAAACATACTTACAAATTTTCTTTCGGTTTTAATTTTTTAGTTTAATTTAGTTAGATAAAAGCTCCTTTTTTTTACCCTGAACGAGATTTATTCTCTTGGCTGACTATTTTATTCAATGAGATCATCTGAGAAATTTTAGGCTAGGAAAATAATGCTAATGCTAACATTTTTTTTAACTTGAGGATCATAGATTGGCACTTTGCCTCTCTCTCTTCCTTTTTCCCCCCTTTCATTACATTTTTTCAATTTTCCCTTTTACTATTACTATTATTAATCTTTAATATCAACTCAAATACTTACTTTCATCTTAATCAATGATTTTGAAGAGAGATAAGCAGATTCAGGCCCATCGTCTGATCACGTATTACGAGGTCAATTCTCATGCAACTAAATGAAAGGAACTTTCAATCTCATTTATAAATTCTTAATTTTAATACAACTAGGTGGGAAAGGTATTTAATATCTTTTTAATTATTTATAGAAAATAAAGGTGTCTTTCTTAATCTTCTTGAAATATCTTTTCTTATTCTGGATTGTTTCTGAACTAAAATATAGCCACTGATTGAGGAGAACATGAGAGCAGAATTTCACCGAAAATCTCAAAGAATTTTTTTTTTTCCTTTTAAAGTTTTACGTTTAAGGAGAATTTCTTCTTGTTGTTTTTTTTAAAAAGAAATTGCTTTATTTTGATAGAACTAAAAGAGAAGAATATCACGAATTTAAAAGTTAATTTTTTTTAAATGCAGAATTTTTTTTTAAATCATGAAATGATTTTTTTTTTTTTTGTTTATTTCTTATTCAAACATTTGCTGGAGATAGGGAAGCAAGAAAACGGAATTGCATAGAACATTTTATAGAAAATTTCATGTAATTTGAAGATAGTTTTAAAGTGTTCTTTATATTATTTTAAATTTTAGAAAATTTCGTATCAGATGTTATTTTTTAATGTAAATTAATTGGAAGAATCATATATATTTACCAAGTAATTCATCAAAATTATAATATCCTTATAATTCTGTTCTAGATGCTTATAGAGATGAAAAAGAACTAATTTCTTTTACAATTTTATGGAAGATTCTATAACACTTTTTGGTGTCTTTACTCTACTTCATTTTTTCTGATACAAATATCATAAATTTTTATTTATTTTTTACGTTGAATATTTTTATCCTATTTCTTTTCGCATATTTTTTCCCTTGTTTTACATTTTTACAGCAAACCACCTCTAATCATATCCACTTATATAACATGTCTCCATTTTTATGATAAAAACCTTTTAGGCATCAAATCCTTTCCTAAAAAGTGCATCTTATCAGCTCTCAAATCCTGGATCATATATGACCAAACATGACTGATTATTTCATTGTCTTGGAACATGATTTGATGAACTAGCAATCAATATTATCCACTATATCCACTTCTCAACTCTATCCAATCTAAATACACTTATATAATATGCCTCCCTTTTTCTGAAAAAGAAATTTTTTAGGCATCAAATCCCTTTCTAAAACTTACATATCAGTTCTCAAAACCTGGATCATATATGACCAAACATGACTGGTTATTCCAATGCGTTGGAACATGAGATGACGAACAATTAGCAATCTATATTATTTACTATATCTACTTCTCCTCTCTATTCAATCTATATCCACTTCTCCACTCTATCCAATCTATATCCACTTATATAATATGCATCCATTTTTCTGATAAAGAAAGTTTTTAGGCATCAAATCTCTTCCTAAAACTTGCATCTTATCAGCTCTCAAATCCTGGATCATATATGACCAAACATGACTGGTTATTTCATTGCTTTGGATCATGAAATGACGAACAACTAGCAATCTATATTTCCAAATCGTCGATCGGCTGGCGGAGCAACTCAACTCGTTTCTTTCATTCGCAAGAGGGCGTTTTACGGCCTTGCTAGTAAGCTTCAATAAAACCTTTACGAACTGAACTATGCTCACGCCAGAGAAAAAGTATTAAAACCGATGGATTTATCTGAAAATGTATCTTTTCATGCTTTTCTATAGAGAATTTTACGATTTTTCCTTTGAGAAGCTTTAGTTATTTTCTTGTTCTTATTTTTTATCAAGGCGTTCTTCATTTATTTATTTTAGAGAACCTTTTCTGCTACCGTTATGGTGTGCGGTGGGATCTACAAAACTTGGAATCATGGGAGTTTTTTATTGAATTCGAGAGCGACTTTTTGTCTGGCAATGATTTTTCCCGCCTTTTTAGTCCTTGGATGATGACTTACCATCGGCCGTTTTCCGCCCTTCGCAATGGTTTTTTTCAACGTAGTTCAAACTTTATTGTATGTTTTTTTTTTCTGGTGAAAGTTATGATTGTATGTGAATCGAGATAAGATATGAATTACTAAAATTCTGATTTAAAGTTCAGTGTTTTAGAGAGTTATGATTTCTTCTCATAGATTTTAAAATTTGAGACATTTCTATCACGTTGATCTTTTTTTTTTATTTTATAGGAAATAAAATCAAATTCCCAAAAGGGGAATCATTTTTATCGGCAGCTAGCCATAACAAAGACTCATTTTTTATGTCTTAGCAGACCTCCGCTTATAGTTCATTATAGAACGTTCAAGTAAGGTCATATTTCGTTTTCGATCTTTAAGAGATTTTTCAACGATTTTATGTACCCAAATATGGATTCCAATAAAAAAAAATTAAATCGAAATAAATATTTTCAAACGAAAGAAATTTGTTTTTATGAATAATTATCGTTTGACATTTCCGTTAAAGACAGAAAAATCATGCAGGTGTTTCGACAAAATTAAAAGACCGTTATTCAATATAAATAAATTGTTTCAAATCAATAATTTTCATCTGTCATATTGGTATCCTATCATACTGTAGCCCAATTGCTAACTTTTAAACCATTCTATAAGCATATACAGTTAAATTTTACTATGTTTAAATCAATAAATGGAAAAACTGGAAAAATTTACGATTTTTTATGCAATTCTTCAGCTTTTAAATCATATTTATAAAAACATTATTAAAAATAAAATTTTAATTAAAAATGTTTAAAATTTCTGGAACCAAAATTGATAGAGTTTTAAAGGTTTGAAAATCGCTATTTTAATTGATTTTACACCATCTCAATGGCAACGTCGAAAATTCTCCAATTAACGAGTTCACATTTCCACAAAACAGTCTTTACTTGGTCTTTAATTATGAAATTCAAAGTTTCAACTAAATTTCGAGATATAAATACATTGAATCATAATTTTATTGATTCGGAATTTATTTGGATTTTACTTTTTGATCTTATAAAAAAATTCCTAAAAGTGCATATTATTTACAATAGAAGCTTTTAAATATTCGTCCAAAAATGCACTTTCTTTAAATATTGGAAACATTTTAGAAGTATTTTAAAAAGTTGTGTTTATTATATTAATAAATATACTAAGCAATATCATCATAATTTATGTATTAAAAATTGTCCTAAAAGTTCATGACAATGCTTTTTATTTTCAGCTTAACAAAGTTAAAGAATGAATTATATCGTTAAACATTCTAAAGTAATAAGTAAAAAAAAAACCCATAAAATTGATGAATTCATTCAACAAAAGTTCAATAGAAATTCTATAACTATATTATTTAAACGAATAATAATTTTTTAATATAGTAATTAGCGATACATGCCAATAAATAAATCGATTCATCGAACAATTGTCAAGTTCATTTCATAGATTCATATTTTTCATATAATTAGAAACTCGATTGCTTTGCTAAATAAAAAATAATATTTACAAATCAAAATCCAAAAATTTAAAATAAATATATAATATTTATTAAAAATAATACAAAAATAATAAATAATATTAAAAATAATATTTATCAAATCCAAATATTTAAACTAAATATTTAATATTTATCAAATCAAAAATATTGTTATGGGAAGATTAAATTATAATATATCAGTTCAATTCCAAATTATGACGGACCAGGATTTCAATAAAATAAGTTTGATGCTAAAACAGAATCAATATAAACCATTAGCGTCTGAGGAAAACATTTTTATAAAAGAATAAACTACTAACATTATTCAGTTTTATTATGCATTTTATCCAGAAACCGAAACAAAAATTCGCTATTTAAAGACTATTTAAGATGTAATTATGCAATCAATAATAATACTAATAATATATAATAATAAATAATTTATACATAAGAATTTTTTTTAATTATTGCTGAAATAATTACTCTAACTGTAAACTCAATCGATACTATAAACAACTTATCGATAACAAACAATATCGATAACTCAAAAACCCTACAATTTATTAAAATGAAATTGGGTATAAAATCCTTCAAGTGAAACTGTAATTCTATGCCGATTTTTAATTTCAAAGTTTAGAAAAAAGTGTCCAACTAGCTTATTCGCTTTTCGTTACTACTCTGAGAAGCACAAAATTCTCTAGAAACAGGCGGTGTGAGTTGACTTTATCATGCATCTTATCTACATCACTTTTTGAAAACTGGAATGAAAATTTTTGTTCGTATATAAAATTTAAGTTTATAATTACAACTAAGAAATAAACTTGGACACTTATAACATATATCTATCTGAAGTATATTACATATGTATATCAGTTGACCTATATGCATCAATATAAAACAGATCATAATTAACCACAGAATTAATTTAGAACAAAAATTAATATTTGCATTTTAGAGTAAGGAATATTTAGACTTGAATTTAAATAAATATTTACAAAATTTATAAATAAGTACAGATTAAAGAAATTAATTACTAACATAGTCGCCAGCAAATAATTTATACAGAAAATTTTCTTAAAGCCAAATAAATAAAACAAATTTGGAAAGGGTAATTACAGAATTACATATTATACCACTCAATAAAACAGCAACTAAACCAATTTTTAAAAATTCTTTCTTAAAATAACGCAATATAAACCCAACACACAAACCATCAGCAGTATAGATAATCTGTAAACAAATGAAACCGTTAAACGACTGTCGGATATGCTGTATATACTCATTATTTTGAAAAATGAATAAAAATTGCTTGCTTTGACAAGATCAGAAAAATACAAAAGGACAATATTTATCAACACTTAAAATACAACAGAAATATAAAATTATTATCCAACAGTTCAACCTTAAATAATGACACAGCAAAATGGCAACAAAAAGAGGTTTACTGTGAAAACAGAATTTTTATGAATCATTATCGTCTGACGAATTACCGTTTGTAAGAGAATAAACAACTGGTGTTTGTCAATCCTATCATGTATTATATCCAAAAATGTGTTAAAGCAAGCCACTACTTATAGGTTGTTTAACTTACAAACTACAAAGGTTATTATCTATTGTATGCGATATCTATATTTCAATCTACTATTGTTTTGAAGCAAATAGCTTAAACCGAACCAAGGCTATGAACATATAGTATTGTTATAGAAGAATACATTGCTATTTTTAAAAATAAATTAGTAGTGGTAAAATAAATCGAGAAGCAACAAAGGCGTAAATTGAAAGGGAATTGTTAAATAAGAAAATAAAACTTGATCGTAAAATTTAAATTGTTTCGTATAATTATTTCACGTCATTTTGGTTACCGCTGCAGTCGGTGTGTCTATAGATATAACAAAGGGAAAATTATGTTTATTTTTGATTTTATGATTCTTCAATGTTTGTATTGACGAATCACTAACTAGCGCATAAAAATGAAAATTTTCAGGTAAAATTGTTTGCTAGCTTATAATAAAAATGTGTGATTGAAAACTTAGAATACAATCTTTGATGTCATACTTTCCACAGCGCTTAAACTTTAGAATTGTTTTTGAAGTGTATTTGAACTATTTGAATGTTGGCCGATGATATTTTGTTTTATGTTGTTAATTCAACTTTCCCTAAGTTCTAGGGTAAAATAAAGATAGCGAAGAACTTGTTAACTGTATTCAATGAGTTCTATTTTGTTCTTCGTCTCACAATGATGAATATTAGAACACATATTGTTCGCAAGTGCTCTACAACTTTCCATGAAACTCTTTGCCTTTTCATTAAGTTTTGAAAAAGTAGACATGTCTCTACTGAAAGGACAATTTTGTCTTACATTCATGTTTATAATTAACTCTCCAAGGACTCTTGCGGACAACTGACTGGACTCGCTTGAACATGGAATCATGATGACTACTTCAAAAATTCAGGTCCTATCGAATTATTCAATTGGAATACACTTTAATACGAAAATAAAACTATAAGTCTAATATATTTTTGCAGATATTATGCTTTAAATTATTTTGAGCAGATTTATTTCCCTCTGTCGTGATGTTCAGACTTAAAAAATAGCCATCAATGTACAGCTAATCCTGATAGAGTTTAATTTGGGAATAGGAGAAAGGATGACTCCCTCTTCGTAAAATGTTGAAGGGAGAGAAAAAAAAATCACTTCCATTTACAAATTGTTAAGAATCCGTAATATTATTTCCCTGTGGTTAGTCTTATATTAGGGACTTTAGGAGATAGTTCTAAGGAAAACTGAATGAGTGTCAGGTCAATGAGTCCTGCTCTTGATGACAAACCAAACGTGGTGACCGTTTGATAACAAAATAGAGCTTTCTAAATATGCGAACCTTGACAATATCTCAGGTAGGACCCAAGATACGGAATCCTTCTAGATCTTTCAATTCTCTATCATGGGAACTATAAAAGCAGAGGCATACACATGAAGAGTAGTAGTTAAGTGAAATCTGCCTTTGAGGAGTTGATCTCCATCCAATTCTCTCTAAGTGCTTATTGTTTAACGACGATTTGTGGGTTTTGTACGATTGAGTTCTATTAGTGCTATTTTTATAATGTCTTTGATTATATTTCATGCTTTTTTTTGTTAAATAAAGCATTATTATATTTTATCTAACATGCCTAACTTCCCCCCGTACATCCATCAAACGAATTTACTGTAAAAGTATATTGTTTCTAGACTTGAAATATTCGGAGAATTAATGCCATTTATACATACTACGCGATCTTTTATTTCTCAAGTAGCTCTTTAAAACCAATAAACCAAATTGAAACGAAGGAAATACAATAATTTAAACGAAAATGTACATTCCAAAGTACAAAATGTACATAATAACTTATAGTGGCATAGATGACAAGGACCAATGGCGGTTCTCTTCATTTTCATACAATACTCACATTTCAGTGTTCAACATATCAGCTACTTACATTTTCCTTCTATCATTTAAAAAATATCGGTCATGATATTTCTCATCTCAATCTTTTTGCATTCCTAAAAAATGACTGATTGTTACTATTTAATTTGAAAGATTTTATAAAAATGTTTTAATGTTTATTCACGTTTCCTTCTGCAGATTATGTAAACTGTCATATCAAGACATGAGATAGAATTTTTAAACAATTCTTTAAATGCATGATTTTAACCAACATCATTTGTTTGCATATCATATCTAAAAATGATTTTTTGCAACTTAATGAAATTCAAATGATCGATTGTGCAGCTACAAAAATGGGACATTTGTCTGGCTAGACTAAACAGAGCCAAAGTGTAAGGATCGAGGCAGCTGGATTTTTTGTAAACAATATGGCTGAAACAACAAAGAAATCAAGCATGTATGTCACATTTGAACATTTCCTTACTGTTCCAATCTGTTTAATAATGCACTATTTATTAATATATTTTTAAAAATTAAATTCACATGAAATTTCATGTAGAAATAATAAATGAACATTATTGTATTTAATTGCGTAATAAATTGCGTTTGATAAATAAAAATTGTCCTTCAAATTTCTGTGATCATAAAATATCTCAATTTTATAAAAAATGTTTCATCTTTGAACCGGGATCAAAGTGACTTCATGTTTACATTGAAGAGTTGTGACGTTTTTATTTCAGAGTTAAAAAAATCATTATATAATACATTTAGAATTTAAAAAAGCTTATAAAATAAAATAATGGTAAATTCAAAACCTGGCTGTATCATCCTAATTCTCCATCTTGATTTAATTGATCAATATTGTAATACAAATTGGTATCAATAAGTTCACCATACTTGTTTCAGTTCGTTCCCAAAAAACTAAATCTTATGTAATGTTAATGGCAATACAATTCTTTTTTGCCTACGCCCATACCATCAATTTTATTTCCGATACAACAGCATGTTTACCGGCGATAAAAAATGAAACAAATAAAGCAGCTACCTGCAGATTGATTGCTGTTGTATTCCCCATTAAACTGTAATACTCTTTCCTTATTTAATAAGAAACTCAGTAATCTTGTTGGACAAAAAAAGAGAAAATAGATTGGATCGAATATCAGGATATCCAAGAGGTAACATTCTCCTAATAAGAACAAAGTGAAAACGATAAATTTATTTTTGACAATACATGGCAACAACGCAGTTCCACCATAGACAGATATGAACACACACAGATCCGGCCCGGGTTTCAATTGTCTCAGCATTTGCTGTTTTTATTTCTGCCTTTGCAGGGCAATCCTCTGTACAAGGGCGCTGCAAAAAAATAATAATAAGGCTGCGGGGCACGACCGCAGCCCCATGGGGCGTTTTGTGCCAGGGCGTGAGTGGGAAGAAGATAGGGATTTTGTTTCCAAAACGTGATTTCGAATTTGATGAGGTTGTGTTTATCTGGGATTTTTTTTGTTTGGTTACTTATACATTTTTCTTCAGTGCATCTGACCTTTCTTTTACTGATAACGATTTCATTGATCAGGTTTTGGATCTCGGATCCAATATCTTTTGCTGGCCCTCTCTCAGATGGTCCTTCTTACTAAACTTTATTAGTTTTGGTTCTAACTACTTATTAAAGTAACTACAGTGGTTAGCTGAAAGGGTGAGTCCTTTTCTTCAACAATATGACTGTGGCTCAACTTTTTTTCCGATATAAATTTATTTGAACATTCCTGAAATAAAAATAGATACAAGTTAGTTGGGCAAAAATAATTGTTTATTATGGATTGTATGAAACCAAGCATGAAATTTTTAATTAAACTTTACTACTTTAACCATTTATTAAACCATACAATGAAAACAAGTGATAGCACAAAATATTTTAAATTTCAATTTTTTGTTACATTTTATTTGTATAAACATATTAGAATACGATTAGTAAAATTAAAAAAAAAATTTTTTTTGAAAAATCTGGAAATATTTTGATAAATAATCACTGAAAACAAATCGCTTACCGAAGTTCTGCAGATCTAGTGATAGTTTACAAGTATATTCTTTAAAGTTATCTTTAAACAAACTAAAATATAGATATGTATATAACGTCTTAAAAGGCTTTAAATTACTCAAACGCCCAAATAAAATCAGAAAAATCGGAAATTTTAAAGTTTCTATATCTTTTTAATCCATTAGATTATTGGTTAATAGTTTATACGGTTTAGTGATATGTCATCGCAAGAGATTATTGTGTACATTTGTAAATATTTCTTTCAGGAATGAAGTTAATCCCTTGATTGATTGATTTTTTTTTTACTATTTAAATTAAATATACTTTCTATTTTTGGGATATTTTGTCCTTTTGAATCGAGTGAGAATCCATAGAATACATGAGATATTTAAGTATTTAATTTTTTTTCTCATTAAATTGTAATATTTATTCTTAAAGTGAAAAAAAAAATAATTTAATGCTCCCATGACAAACGTTTAAGCCAGTTAAGGGGATAATTTTAACCAATCCCCAACGCTACCTACTTTTTTTCATCAAATTATAATATTTAGTTTTAAAGTGAAAACAAATTAATACTCCCAAGACGAACGTGCAAGCCGGTTAACCGGTTGGGGATTAATGGTAACCAATCCCCAACACTATCAACTTTTTCTTCATTAAATTATAACATTTAGTTTTAACATAAAAGAAAATAATTTAATGTTCCCAAGACGAACGAACAAGCCGGTTAAGGGGTTAATGGTATTCAATGTCCAACACTATCTGCTAAAAAAAATGCAAAATAATACACTCCGATTAAATGTTATCAAAAAAGGAAAAAAATCGAGTGAAAAGAGCCAAGAGAGAACACAAAAGTAAAATCTTTCTGATACATTTACATATACGTATTGTATTCATTTACAAATATTTATTTAATGAATTAAGTTAATGTGTGTTAATCCCTTGATTGGTTTGTTTTTGCTACTATTTAAATCAAGAAATACTTCCCATTTTAGGGATGTTTTGTCATTTTGAATCAAGTGAGAATCCATAGAATACATGAGCTATTTAAGTATTTAAAAACTTTTTTCATTAAATTATAGCATTTATTTTGAAAGTGAAAAAAATAAAATAAAACAATTTAATCTTCTGAGATAAATGTGCAAGCCTGTTAAGGGGTTAATGATAACCAATCCCCAACACTATCTACTTTTTTTCATTAAATTATAACATTTAGTTTTAAAGTGAAAAAATAATTTAATACTCCCAATGTGCTCAATAATTTACTCCCAAATAATTTAACGACAAATGTGCAAGCCGGTAAAGGGGTTAATGTCAATCAATCCCGAACACTATCTACTAAAAAAAGTACGTAAAATAATACACACCGATTAATTGTTATAAAAAAATCGAGTTTAAAGAACCAAACGAAAACACAAAAGCGAAATCTTCCAGAACTTTCTAGAAAGATACACAAAAAACAGGCGACCTTTCGAAAATTCTTTACAAGCAAAAAGCGAACTGTTTTATCTCTCCGGGAGTTCTTTATACCCTTCCAAGGCTCCGTATTTTTAACTTTTCTCCATTGGATGTCGTGGTCTTGACTCCAGCTAATATAAGACCCTCTTCTTCGGGCATAATCCAAGTCCCTTACAACTTTTACTCCTTTACGGCTACAGTAAATAATCGTGGAAATGACACTGATATCCTTAAACGAAAAAATTTATATTCCGTTAGAGGGCGAATGCAGGATTTAGAGAAAGCAGTTGGACATAAAACAAAAAACATCGCACAAGGATTCGATTGTTTTTGAAGTTGAATGTGGATGTCTTGTCCTCCATAGTATCGTGTTGGCTTAAGCAATGCTGGAGTATATTGTAAAATATGTGCATAATATATTTTTTTTGGAGGATTTTGTTTTGGGAGAAGTGGTGGAGGCTGTTGTTGGATATGAGTGTGGGTCATTGAGTAGATAACGTTTTGAAAAGTGAAATGATCGTAAAGTTATATCTGATTATGAAAGATATATATTTTGCCACTGAATATTTCCAATTGAAAAAAAAATCTTTTAGATTAAATACTGTTTTATTTTTAAAGTAATTTATTATTTGATTTGATTCAAAATTTTCTTCTGCAACTTCAATACTTTTTTTTTAATTATACAGGGTGTTTATAAAGTCCCGGACCCATTTTGATGTTTAATAACTCATAAAATAATAAAGATAGATTTAAATTAATAACATAAATGGTTAAATAGACTCAAAAAGTTTCATGACCCTTGTCAATGAACTTCCACGTGTGCCCCCCTCGTCGCACGGAGAATATCAAGTCGATAGTCAATTTCACGCCAGGTAGCGACAAGCATGTCGGCATCCACAGAGCCATTTGCGCACTTTATGGCGATTAACAATGCCAGAAACATGAAAGGATGCTTCATCGGAGAACATTATGCTCTTCAGAAAATCAGCAGCATCTTCTATCCTCCTTAGCATATCTGTTGCAAAGGCCATCCTCCTAGGTCTATCGTTCGGTTCCAAAATTTGAACAATTTGAACTTTGTATGCATGCAGTCTTAATTTTTTCTTAATAACCTTGTACACCGTCGAAATTGGCATATCCAATTCTGTTGCCGCTGATCTCACAGATATTCTAGGATTGTGTAAAAATGTCTCTCTGACACGCTCAACATCAAAATCACTTGTGCAAGGACGTCTGGAACGTTTCTTATCTTCGATACTTCCAATTTCTAGAAAATTCTTTTTCCACCGCAAGGTGCTGTTTTTGGATGGAGGATCTTTTTGGTAAATTCTTCTGAAATTTCTCTGTGCTTGCACTATCGATTTCATTTCTATGAACCACCATAAAATCTGTGCTTTCTCTTGTGGTGTATGCATTCTCCTTAATATCCGCTCGAATAAAACATCACATACAAAAGTACTACATAGAACAAACACATCAAAAGTAAACATAACATTGCAATAGTTGACAAAAACAAAAGAGAGAAAAATGCAATTAATAAGCAGACAATATTTAGAAAAGTACAGATATTTAGACTGGAAAATGAAATTATCTGAAATTAACCACACGCACAGACGATATTTACAAAAGTAAAAATATTCAAACCTGAAAAGGAAAATATATGAGTTATTCCATCAAGAAATGTCATAAGTGTGTTTATATCTTTATTATTTTATGAGTTATTAAACATCAAAATGGGTCCGGGACTTTATAAACACCCTGTATTATAACATTTGTAAATAAGCAAAAAATAAAAAGTTTTATTTTATTTCCCTTTAAAGCATATATATAGTAATATTTTAAAATTTAATTTAATCCTAATTAATTTCCAAAGTTTTACTTTAATTCAGCCCATATTAACTTCATTCCAAAATATTCTCTTATTTCCTGATCCAGTTCCACCTTTTTTTTATTTAATTAATGCAACAGAACCTCTGTAAAATTCATAAGATCGACAAGTTCCCACACTCAGAGTGAAGTGATAAAAAACTGTACAGCCAAAGAAGTTCTTTTAAAATATCCCTATAATTCCCTTACCAAATTCGACACATGTAAAGAAATCCTTATCAAAATCTCACAGTATATAATCAAGGTGATAAATACTCCATTAGATTTTCCTCATTTCGCTTTTGTGTCGTTCTGCTTTGATGTGCTCGTCGCTTATGCTTGTACATAAATCATGCCTCCCGGGATGGAATAAAACGAAAGTGAAAATTCAAAGTGTCTTCTCTGTCTTCGGTCACGATTTTTCTTAAAAAATTATGTTTACATGTATATTTCTTAGTTATTTAAAAACACAGAGAAATTCATGGAATCAGTTTATAAACGAACTGATTTGATTGCTAATAATAAAGGGAAAAAATCATATAAACGTTCCAATCTACTAAAGAACGAATTCAAAGTAGAAGTATATACACACAGCAGCTATATATTTTTACTGGAATAAATAAATAATCGTTTGAATTAAAATGGGTTTTTTCAAAGACAATCATTTGGCTAGATTTAAAATTATCGTTTCATATTACAATATTTTCTTTTATTACAAAAATGGCGCTGATAGGTAAACAGCCAATATTATTTCTATTTAATTGTCTTTTTTATTTATTTCAGAAGGTAAACATTTTTCTATCGTTTTTTAAAAGATGCAAACTTTATAGAAGTTTTTATGAAATCGTAAGTATGATTGCTACAAGGGTTGTTAAAATGAAAAAGTATGAAAAGTCATAACAACGTAATCGTTAACATATTTACCTATGCCACTATGAGAGAACGTAGTGAGACATCTAGGAATACTCCGATCTAAGCGGGAGACTCCTAGATGTCTAGGAGTCTCCCGCTTAGATCGGAGCACTCGCGGAAGCCCGCATGCGCCGGAGAGAGTAGAGGCTCTTATAAATAGCACCGTCTAATTTACGTGGCAGTACATGTGAAGACTGGATGGCATTCCCATTAACTCCGATGTGTACTGTGAGACACTGCGAAGGCTACGCAGGTCCATCAAGAACAAAAGACATCACGGAGGGTGTTGTTCTGCTCCATGATAACGCGAATCCACACGTCTCCAGGGTCACACACGCGAAGTTCAAGTCGGAGCAGCTCGACCATCTCCCCTACAGCCCGGACAAGTCTCCCTGCGATTTTCATGTGTTTGGTCCCCTGAGAAAACATCTGAAAGGGAAGCGCTTCAACTCGGATAGCGAACTCAAGGACGCTGTGAAGAACTGGGTCTCTTCACGGCCACCGGGATTCTGGGAACAAGAATCCTTCGGCTCGTTCATCAATGGGATCTTTGTGCTCGGCTTATGGTGTATACTTTGAATAAAGTCTTCATTTATATCCTCAGTGTCGTTTCGTACTTTTTCATTTGAACACCCCTTGTATTAACTAAGAAAGAACTCAAAAAGCAATTAATAAATGAAAAAAAAATTGCAATTATTTATAAAAAGAGTCTAAGACAATTGAGTACATTCAAATGACGGAATGCTTTCAGCAAAATGAATAAACAATTGTTCAGATAAAACAAGTTTCTACAGCAATTGTTTAATCATATTTAAATTTGTCAGATATTTTAATAGTTTTATTAACTACGCAATGGTTTTTGAGAGCAAATAATAAATAAATTCTATTTTATCTTTTTTTTTTCTCAATGAAATATTTCTTCGATATTATAAAACGTTGTGAAATTCATGAAAACAGTATAAAAATATGAACGCAATTTATAAAGGAGAAAAATTTTATTGTTATTATAGAAAAAAGAAAGAAAGAAAGAACGAAACTTTAGAGAATAATTTTAAGACTTATTCTTTAATTTCAAAAAAAAAAAAAAATCACTTATTAATTCAAAGATATGTTTCGAAGTTATTTAATTGTGTAGCTTTAACTATTAGCAAAATAATAAGTTGTTCTGACTTTTATCTTCAACAACTTCTCCTCTAAAAATATAATTTTCATCGTCTTTTCCTGCATATTTGATCGAAACTTTAGTTCGATGCAGAATTCTAAAACTGAAAAATAAAAAAAAGTATTGCAATATTAAATAAAGCATAATTATATTTAAATGGATTTAACAAGAAAGGTTGATTATTATTGTGAAAGAAGGGAGCATTAGAAAACTATTCTCTATAAAAAGTTTTAGTAAAAAATTTATAGTTGTTGCTGGTTTCTTATATAATGGGAAATTAAAAATAAGCACAATGACCAAAAATATAAAAATAAAATTCTCATATTTTCAAAATAATATTTTATTGTTAGCATTTAAAGAATTATCGCTATAAATTTAGCACTAAATCCCACAGAGCTACAGCAAGTAACCATATGTCTAAACCCAGTATTGAATTCTTAGCTAAAGTGAAACAAGAAAGAGGTGTTTAAATTTTATAACACGTTTGCTTTGCTAAATCGGCAAATGTATCAATAGATATTTGTGTGGAATGAGTGTAAAAAACTGTCTGTATTAATTTTACGTATGCCATAATTTTTAGGGTAATTCAGAAATTGAATAATAGTTCAGAACAAAGTAATAAATAAAATAGTTCAAATAAGGGAAATTTATGCATAAATATAACTTATATTAATGACATTAAAAGTGTAATTTTTATATACATACAGTGGTTTTTATATACATACAGTGTACAGTTACATTTTGTAAAGGAAAAGTTCGAAGTTTCCAAAATAAATTGATTGCAACAGTAATGTAGATTAACTACGAATTATATGAGTTATATCCTCTGCCATTGTCATAAACAACCAAATAGCTAATTCCTATAATTTGCAGAATCTAAAATAAAAATATTTTTTTTAAAGAAATGCTTTTATTTTTTTCTTCCTTTTATTTATATTACAATCACTCATTTTCTTATTATTTATTTATTTTAATGTCACTCTCTCAAAATGCCTAGACAGTCTTCGTATATATTTAAAATGTACAGTTACATTTTGTAAAGGAAAAGTTCGAAGTTTCCAAAATAAATTGATTGCAACAGTAATGTAGATTAACTACGAATTATATGAGTTATATCCTCTGCCATTGTCACAAACAACCAAATAGCTAATTCCTATAATTTGCAGAATCTAAAATAAAAATATTTTTTTTAAAGAAATGCTTTTATTTTTTTTTCCTTTTATTTATATTACAATCACACATTTTCTTATTATTTATTTATTTTAATGTCACTCTCTCAAAATACTTAGACAGTCTTCGTATATATTTAAAATGTACAGTTACATTTTGTAAAGGAAAAGTTCGAAGTTTCCAAAATAAATTGATTGCAACAGTAATGTAGATTAACTACGAATTATATGAGTTATATCCTCTGCCATTGTCATAAACAACCAAATAGCTAATTCCTATAATTTGCAGAATCTAAAATAAAAATATTTTTTTTAAAGAAATGCTTTTATTTTTTTCTTCCTTTTATTTATATTACAATCACTCATTTTCTTATTATTTATTTATTTTAATGTCACTCTCTCAAAATGCCTAGACAGTCTTCATATATATTTAAAATGTACAGTTACATTTTGTAAAGGAAAAGTTCGAAGTTTCGAAAATGTTTAATGCCAATTATTTAACTGCAATTGTAATGTAGATTAACTACGAATTATATGAGTTATATCTTCTGACTTTGTCATAAACAACCAATTAACTAATTCATGTAGTTTCCAGAATCTAAAATAAAGAATGAAAATCTTGTAAGAAATGCTTATATTTTTTCTTTCTTTTATTTGTTTTAAAGTCACTCATTTCCTCATTATTAATCTATTTTTAAAGTCACTGTCAATATGCATCTGCTGTTATGATATATATACGGTGTACAGCTGCATTTTATAAAAGAAAAGTTCGAAGTTTTACCAATGTTTGATGTCATTTGTTTAAATACCATCATAATGGCAGATTAACTACGAATTATATGAAGTGCTACCATTGTCATAAACATCCAATTATTTAATTCATATAGTTTATAGAATTTAAAATAAAAAAATGAAAATATTAAAGTAATGTTTCTATTTTTTCTGTTTTTTATTTGTTTTAAAGTCATTCATTTTCTCATGCACGAAAATCTATGACACGCTATAGTAACAGCTGCTTTTTCTGTTTGTTTTTCTTTATCTCCAAAGTGACTCAAACAATCCGTTTCATCCAAAAATATGATACAATTAGGTATACAGAAATAATTTTTCGAAAAATGGTAAACTTAACAAATATTTCATGGATAAAGCAAAAGGTTTAAAAATTATCTGTCAGGAAAGTATGTCAGTTCTAAAATCAGATTATGACCACTCAGAAATCGTTCCATAAGTAGTTCTACTCAGAAATAGATCCCAGAAGACGGTGAAAATCAACATATAAAAATATTATTAGTTTAGAAAAAATTTTATATTTCAGTTAAGCCAGTATTAAGATCGATGACGTTTTACTCGATCTGGGATATAAAAATAACATAAAAAAGCAGTGAAATTTGCACGCATTTTAGATGAAGATCTAGATGTTAAAAATATCATCTAGTAATAAAATTTGCATACTTTAAATAAGAAAGTCATCAACTAAATCATAAAATGAAATTTATTGTTTTCTGTATAAATTATAAATAAAAATAACTTAAGTAACAGAAAAAAAAAGCTTCAAATACATTTCACAGGAAAATTAAGATTTGGAAAATATATCTATCAAGAAAATTCTCCATCTTTTAGTTATGCCTGCGTATGTATTATGCTGCAATTTTGTAGACAGAAAAAAAAAACTTAAGTAATAGAATTACAGTGACTTAAAGCCGGTTTTAAAAGCAAATCAAGTTATAAAAATATTATTTGTCAGGAAAATTTGGCATAATCGTACCAAATTCTCTAATGCGGCACTTTATTAAGTATCAAATTAGAGAGTTTGCATGATTGTATCTTACAGCATAATTAGCGTAATTGCATATTGTATAGCATAATTGTATGTAGGAAAAATTTAACAAATAGCAGTAACCTTATATTTCAAAGCAAATCAAGACTCTCAAAATATTACCTGTTAAAAAAAACTTACAACTTATAAACTTATAATACAGAGGCCAGAAAAATTGTAAGTTCCGTTGCAGAAGTAAATTATAACTTTAAATGTATTGTCTATTAGCAAAATTGCTACCTTATAATTATACCAGTACCAAAATCATTCTGATCTCCACCTTATAATTATACTAGTGCAAAATGATTCTCTATCTTCACCCTTATAATTATACTAGTACCTAAATCCTATTTATCTTTACCTTATAACTGTACTAGTACCAAAATCTTATCGATCCTTACCTAATAATTATACTAGTACCAAAATTATACTGATCGTTACCTGAGAATTATACCAGTACCAAAATCATTCTGATCCTCATCTTATAATTAAACTAGCATCCAAATCATATTTATCTTTACTTTATAATTATGTAGTACCCAAACATATTTATCTTTACCTTATAATTATACTAGTACCAAAATCCTATCGATCCTTACCTAATAATTATGCTAGTACCAAAATTATACTGATCTTTACCTGAGAATTATACCAGTACCAAAATCATACTGATCCCCACCTTATAATTATGCTAGTACAAAATGATTCCGGATCTTCAGCCTTATAATTACACTAATACCCAAATCATAGTTATCTTTACATTATAATTACACTAGTACCAAAATCATATCGATCTTTACCTAATAATTTTACTAGTACCAAAATTATATTCATCTTTATCTTATAATTATATTAGTAACAAAATCATAATTACTTTCCAGCTTATAATTATACTAGTGCCAAAATCGTTCTGATCTTTATCTTTTAATTATACTAGTGCCAAAATCATTCTGATCTTTATCTTTTAATTATACTAGTACCAAAAACATTCTGATCTTTATCTTTTAATTATATTAGTACCAAAAACATCATGACCTTCCACTTTATAAATATAGTAGTACCAAAATCGTTCTTATTCATGGAAATGGCAACAAGAAAATTTTACACAGGTTCCAACAGTACATTAATGTACAAAACGTATTTTCTATTATAAAATTTTTCAATTCTCTGTTTATGTCAGAATTAAAACTGAACTATAATCTTGTGTATAAAAATATTTTAGGCGCTTTAAATTTTACACGTGATTGAAAAGCAAATCGAGATGACAATAACTTATCGCCATCTTTGAGTTAATGTCAAATCTAAAATCCTATAATGATTCTGTCAATAGAAACAAATTATGGCAAAATTTACATTTTTCTAAAAGTAAAAGTAAAATTTTAAATTATTATCTATTAACAAGAACTATCAACTTAGAAGTAATGTCTATATTACAATGGTATTATGTAGAGCTTTGTGTGCAGAGGCAGTATTTCTACAATAAATTATCCAACTGTATACACAAAATTTGTTTTTATCTTTTTGCTATGACAGTACTAAAACTGTGTCACCACGAAGAATAGAAATAATTTAGTATATCAGCGTTCCAAAAGCAAATAAAGGCGCTAAATATTATCTGTGAAAAAAAGCAAGAATAGATTTTTTTTTCTACAGTCAATAAAAGGACTAAAATCTGCAATAACTTGACTGAAAAGTTTTCTGTTTTCCGAACACAAATCAAAATTCTAAAAATATATATTAAAGAAATTGCACTTTTTTAAAATTGTATGTGCCAAAATTATTACAATCATTCATAAAAGGAACATACCTATTAGTAATAAATAAATTTTTGCATATGTTTCAAAAACAAGACAATATGCTAAAAATATTAATTTCATTGAGACTGTGTCAACTTTTAGTTATGATTATTTCAAAATTATTGACAGTATGTTGACATTGTACACAGAAAAACCATTGACCTGCATAGAAAAAAAACTCTGCCAAAAGTAATAAATTTTATAAACATTTCAAGAAGCAAATCAATACACCAAAAATATTATATATTATAAAAATATGGCAACTTTAAATTATGGTTATGTCAAAAGCACTGAAATCGTACTCGACTTTGTGCATAAAAATAACAGCGCTACCAGAAATAGTAAATCACACAGACGTTTCGAAAGCAAATCAATACATTAAAAATATTATATATTATGAAGATATATCATCGTACAGTTGTGCTTGTGCCGAAGTCATTGAAATCGTGTTCGACCTTTTACATAGAAATATCAAAGCTACTAGAAATAGTAAATTTCACAGACGTTTCGAAAGCAAATCAATACACTAAAGATATATTATACATAATGAAGATATGCCATTTGTAGTTATGATTGTGCCAAAATCACTGAAATTGTGTTCGACCTTTTGCATAGAAATAACAGCCCTATCAGAAATAGTAAATCATACAGATGTTTCGAAAGCAAATCAATATGCTAAAAATATTATATATTATGAAGATATAAAATCTTACAGTTATGCTTGTGCTGAATTCATCGAAATCGTGTTCGACTTTTTATATAGAAATATCAAAGCTACCAAAAATAGTAAATTTCACAGACATTTCGAAAGCAAACCAATGCACTAAAAATATACGAAATCAGTGACATCGTGTTCGACCTTTCACATAGAAATAACAGCGCTACCAGAAATAGTAAATCATACAGACGTTTCGAAAGCAAATCAATACACTAAAAATATTATGTATTATGAAGATATGCCATCATGTAATTATGCTTGTGACAAAATCAGTGAAATCGTGTTCGACCTTTTACACAGAAATATCAAAGCTACCAGAAATAATACATTTCACAGACGTTTCGAAAGCAAATCAATACATTAATTATACATTATGAAGATATGCCATCTTGTAGTTATGGTCGTGACAAAATCCCTGAAATCGAGTAAGACCTTGTGCATAGAAATATCAAAGCTACCAGAATTATTAAACTTAACACAAATTTGCAAAGCAAATCAATACACTAAAAATATTGTATAAGATATGCCATCTTGCAGTAATGTTCGTGCCAAAAATCACTGAAATCGTGTTTGACCTTGTGCCTACAAATATCAAAGCTACCAGAAATAGCAAACTTAATAGACGTTTCAAAAACAAATCAATGCACTAAAAATATAATCTGCCAGGAGACTACCTCATTTTCTTATGCCAGTACGGAAACCCTGATACGACCTTGTATACAGAGGTAAATATTAGAATTACGGCAAACTTTGCACGCTTTCCGAAAACAAATCCAGATGCTAAAAATATTATCTACGATGTGGATCAAACGTAAGCTTTTCTCAACCTGAAACGTTTCCTGATATAGACGTCCCTGTGCAAGAGAGGACATTTAAGACAAAATTCACAGGCATATACGAAACATCGCGTGCAATCAACGACCAGAAACAAGTCCACTCCTTATCTCTGCCAACGTCAACTAGCAAATAGGCAGGCACGTCTACGTTATTTGACAGCTAAATTGCCGCGATTTTACAGCTAGGGACGTTCTGGTAATTGAGGAAATCTGCGTTTCTATTCAGAACCCTGAGTATTTTATGCCCTTTTTTGTGGCACCCAGGGTTGTTGTATTTAAAAGGCTATGGAGAGATTGGTTTTTAGACTTCGCGTGATTATTTCGCTTCGTTATGATTATTTTTTCTAATTCTTTTTACTTGTGATTGGTTGATATTTTGTTGAGATTTTATTAAGTAACTTGCCATCAAGGCTAAACAGGATCTAGGTTTCGGCCAAAGCGAACCATAAATTTTAATTAAGTAGTCTATTGAATTTTTGATGGATTTTTTTTCCTTTCATAGTTGAAAGCGGATCTTTCAACGGTTTTTCCTCACATATACATTGTTTCAAAACGAAATACAGTTGCGCGATGGTAATCTTTTGTTCTATCAACAATTGGAGATTCTCTGCATTGGAATTTATGAGGTTTGACAAGTTATTAAATAATGACAATGGCACATTTTGAGTGTTCTGTAGCACAATGATTATGAAAAAAAAAATACCTCGTAAAACTTTTATTACACACACACACACACACACAGAGAGAGAGAGAGAGACAGACACACACACACACACACAAACACATTGTTTGCAAAGGATTTTAAAACCCTCTTCGTTTACACACATGCGTTAAGATTAGTTTAACTCATCAAAAAAGGAATGGAAGGTAAGATCAAAGAAGAACCTTTTTATATTTAACAATAAAGTAAACACATATAACTCGTGGACTGATTTAAAATAAAATAATACGATCAGAAACGGCATATATATATATATATATATATATATATATATATATATATATATATATATATATATATATATATATATATATATATATATATATATATATATATATATATATATATATATATATATATATAACATTATTCGAATCCTGTCGGCTTTTTAATATGTAATATTATTTGTTGTGAAGCAGGATGCAGTTGTGACCAGCAGTGAAGAGACCTTTTAACATTTTTAAATTCTTTTTAATATCCATCGGGAAAGCATAATTATTTACAAGCAAAGACGCGGACGTTTCGCGTCCGCCACAGCGCAGAGCAAAAGCGGAAGTGGGGAAAAAAGGCCGAAATAAATTATCCCTCGCCTTATATAACCTTAGATTTTGATAGGGAAAATATTTCTTCACAGTGCCAATATATTAATAAGATTCTGATAGGGATTTCTGACGCATGTCGATCACATGTAAGGGAAACACAGGGATCTTTTAAGAAAGAATGTGCTTACTGGACATTTTTACCCCTTCACGCCGAGCGTGTGAAAGTATCTCGGTGTTTAGCTGACTAAGCAATTTTATGAAGCTTCTCTTGAATTAATTAAGTAGAAAAGTGGAATTGGATCACGAAATAAGAGAATATTTTTAGAATGAAGTTACTATGGGCTAAATTAAGATAAATTCTTGGAAATTAATTAAATTGAAATTAAGAGTTTAAAATATCATTACATTTTCCCCCCACTGCAAGACGTGAAAGTATGTCGGGCCCTTGACACACAGCCTTATCTTACAGTGGTGGTCAAGTAAGAAAAATTTAAATTTAAAAGCATATTATAACTGATGCCAAAGTTTCCCTTACCTTCACATTATATAAACATTAATTCAGAAATCCCATTCATCATTTTACATTAGAAGTATAAAAAGAATTATATTTGTGAAAATAGTATATAGAAATCTTAATAATCATCAGTAATAACAAAATATTAAAAATTAAATGTTATAGTGTACAAATGTATTCTTATTATTATTTTGCATTTCACTTAATTTGATGAAAATAATATGACAGTCTTGCTTATATTATTCTTAAATTCTAGAAAGTCTGACTCAACAAAATTATTAAATAAGAATAAATTTTTAAATATAATATCAATATTATGATTTCACCAAAATGAAATATCAGTATTGTTATGATTTTAAGTAAAGTATTTCAGCTGGATATAAAAACACAACATTCAAAACTTCAGGTAAAAAACTTGGATATGAAATTAATGCAAAATTGAAATATTTCATAGTAAACACTTGGAACTGAAACCATAAACATAAGATTCAAAAATATTTAATGAAAATCTTGAAAATGAGAATAATACTTGTAAAATTGAATGGTTTCATATAAAACTTTTGAAAATGCAAATAAATGTAAGATTTATATATTTCAAATAAATCATTTGGAAATGACAATAATAATAATTGCAAAATTCAAAAATATAAAATGAAAAACTTGAAACTAAAAATAAATGTGAAATTCAAAGAGTTCAAACATAACACTTGTGAATGAATGTAACAAATACACAAGACTCAAAATACTCTTATAGTATTTGGAAAAAAAATATGCAATATAAAAAAGTATTTGTATTTTGTAAAAAACAAGTATTTGGACACAGTGATAACAGACGGCAGCTCAATAACTGTCAGAGGTGCAAATATTTCCCCTGAGGTATTCACTACATTTGTCTAATTATCATGTGCCATTAATTATTAAGTATATAAGAATCTTGGTATGTTACTTTTTCCGTTCACAAGGTTTGTATGCATAATTTTTAAAAACATTTGAGTTAGATAAATTTAATTAAATTGGGGAAATCATTTTTCTTAGTTATTAATAGCAAACATATAAATTTCAAATTCAACAAATTATAATATTATGAATAAATTTTAAATAATAGATATGAAAAAATTTTAAAAACACAATATTTTTAAACTAAAACTCATGATATTTTGAATAATAATATAAAATGATTATTTGCAATTGTATTATAATAGAAAATGCAATTTAAAATCAGATCAAAAGTACAGAATATAATTTTGAATTTCATTCGTTGAGTCAGTTGATGGATGATTTTTTTTTCTTTAAACACTGATCACTTTTTGAAGAATAATCACCTTTTTAATTAATAACAAAATGCAATTTTGAGCACTGGAACTGGAGACTACGGCAGGTGACTATTATTTTGGTGATGACGTAAATCACAAGTGATATTTTGAAAATCTGGTTGATTCACTTTAGCACTGGAGACCACTGACGAGTAAAGTAGGCGATTATTATTGTGATGATGATATTATAAGGAAATTATGTTGATATCGGAATTATTCAGCACAGGTAAGGAGCCAGACATTTTTTTATGATGACAAGGAGACCCAAATCCTTGAAGATATAAGGAGCACGCACATGACGATATGGAGCACAAACACAAGGATATCTATTGAACAATAAAGTCAGATGAGGTCACCAATTACGGAAGGCACGGCACATGAGGGGATATTGCATCGGTTAGTATGGAAAGACGCAGCGAAGCTATGCCACGGGAGACTGCAAACGGCTGGTCATTTCGAACCACGGCCACGGAGACACAAGAGATGGTTGGCCGGAACGAAGAGCGTCGGCGAAGAGCTATTGCATGATTCATTTTCCTTTCACGCGGATTTAATTTTAATTCTTTTAGTTCATTTCATAATTTCTCACAGGAAACTATCCTTGTCGACTTTTTAATATATAACATTATTCGAATCCTGTCGGCTTTTTAATATGTAATATTATTTGTTGTGAAGCAGGATGCAGTTGTGACCAGCAGTGAAGAGACCTTTTAACATTTTTAAATTCTTTTTAATATCCATCGGGAAAGCATAATTATTTACAAGCAAAGACGCGGACGTTTCGCGTCCGCCACAGCGCAGAGCAAAAGCGGAAGTGGGGAAAAAAGGCCGAAATAAATTATCCCTCGCCTTATATAACCTTAGATTTTGATAGGGAAAATATTTCTTCACAGTGCCAATATATTAATAAGATTCTGATAGGGATTTCTGACGCATGTCGATCACACGTAAGGGAAACACAGGGATCTTTTAAGAAAGAATGTGCTTACTGGACATTTTTACCCCTTCACGCCGAGCGTGTGAAAGTATCTCGGTGTTTAGCTGACTAAGCAATTTTATGAAGCTTCTCTTGAATTAATTAAGTAGAAAAGTGGAATTGGATCACGAAATAAGAGAATATTTTTAGAATGAAGTTACTATGGGCTAAATTAAGATAAATTCTTGGAAATTAATTAAATTGAAATTAAGAGTTTAAAATATCATTACATATATATATATATATATATATATATATATATATATATATATATATATATATATATATTATATACATGTGTGTGTGTGCAAACATAAATGCAGGATGTTTAGTTTAATTATATTAACGTGCCGTTTAAAGCAACACTAGGACTATTTTAGGACGGACCTCGCGTATATGCAAGAAATGTCAAATAAACAAGTTTATACGTGTTTAGGAAAAAAATATAAATGTTTTGTTATTTTTTTTTTTTTAATTTTTGATAAATTTGAGAAAAGATGAGAAGTTTTCAGTTAAATCTCAAATTTGCTTATTTACAAAAACCAAACAAGATGGGACAGAAGAGAACTTGTAAAAAAATGAATTTTTTTACTTCAAATCTTTTTTTTTTTAAATTTATTACAGCACAATATTAAAATATCGTCTGTAATTCGGATATGTTTTAGTTGATATGAAGATAAATCCTTTTATAAAAAGATTCTTAATTATTTTTATTAGTTAAGTACCTTCGTAGCTCTGAGACCTTATGTAAATTATTTTTAATCCTGGTATTATTGGACTATATATTTAATAAAAAAAAGGAGCAAAAAGATATTTTCTGTTGTGCCAAATTTTATTACCTATTTTAAAGGAGCAATATGATCTATAATTCGGATTTGTGTTTCTTTGATATGAATAAAAATCTTTTAAAAGAAAAAAATCATAAAAGTAAATAAAAAAAGGAGCAAAAAGATTTTTTTTTTGTTAAGTATGCCAAATTTCATTCATCTACATTGCAGATATCTACCTATTTGTATTTTTTGATTTATCACATAAAGACAGACGGATATTGACAGACATCTATAGTTTTGATGCAAAATATATTTTGCTCATTTCGTTTTAGAACTATAAAGCTTTTAGATCGATATAATTTTAAAATGGGTTTTTTCCTCGGAATCAAAAAGATTAAAAAAACTGGAAATTTCTCAAAATCTAGAAATCGAATTTTGTGAGATTAAATATCTTTTCCTTGAGCAGTTCATATGATATTATAGAAAAAAAAATTACTTCAACCAGTAAAAAATAAAAAAAAAATAAAAATATTTTTTTGAAAAAATATTGCACAATGACATTATATGCGGATTATTCGCCAATTATCCAGAATACGCACTATCGGATACCTGAATAATTGAATAATATGCGAAAAAAATTTATTTTTTAGAGAAATAAAATAAAATTTTCATATAACATACTGCTTTAAATGACATAAAAAAACCCCCATTGTTAATGATTTGGATATTTCGATACTGCATAAAGATATCATTCTTGAATATATCAATCAAAGTCAATCACTTCACTGCCTTTAACCACTTTTACTCAGAAGAATTTTATTTTCAGATACCTCCTCCCCCAGATTAACTAGAATATATATATATATATATATATATATATATATATATATATATATATATATATATATATATATATATATATATATATATATATATATATATATATATATATATATATATATATATATATATATATATATATATATATATATATATATATATATATATATATATATATATATATATATATATATATATATATATATATATAATTAATTCTGCTCGAGCTCTATAGAACTGCTGGTCACAGCATTTTCTCACGCTCCGAGTGAAAGGAAAAAAATCCTTAATGCTGGCAACCTTCTTTTAAAGATACCTAACATTCCCTATCCTAATTCTTCATGTGCTAAAGAAAAAGAAATCCCTATCAAAATCTCATTGTAAAAATCACTGAAGGAAAAAATGTTGGTTTCTTTGATTGATGTAAACGGACGTCAGTTTTATTATCACTTCTTGTACATAAAACACCTCTTGTAGTAAAATAAGTCGAAGTTAAAAATTACCAAAAGTTTCTCCTTATATATATAATTGTCCTCAAGCTATGGACGCACCCCCCCCCAAAAAAAAAAACCCCGATATGAATCCCATCGAAAATTTATGGGAATATCTTAAGAAAAAAGTCCGAGAACACGCAGTTTCCAGTAAAGAGGAATTGAAAAGAGTATTGTTGCAGGAATGGGAAAATATTAAACCTAATTTTTGTGAAAAATTGATGCTATCTATGCCTAAACATCTTAAGACGGTTATAAAAAACAAGGGCTTGAATACAAAATATTAATTCCATTGAAATATGAACTAGTCAAAATCCTCTTATTCATTCTAGTTTGATTTGTATTATTATCATGTGAAAACATGATGTTGTTTTGATTAAGTGGTTTCGAAGCTCGAAAAGGCGCGTAGACAATGAATATTGAAGCTAGGAATCGCGTAGGCAATGAATAAAGCTTAAATTGCAATTTTCATCATATTTTAATCGCATGCATTTTTTTACCTGCTTTTACATGTATTGCATTATTATTATGTATGCTTCTTTGAAAGCAGATGCGTTTTTAAAAGGTTGACCTGCTTTTACCAGTATTGCTTTATTATTACGTATGCTTCTTTGACAACATATGCGTTTTTAAAAGGTTGACGTAGAACTATGACATCATAGCTGTTATTTCATCTCAAAATCGGTCGAGTTCCGATCGAGCTTCAAACCGGTATAAATTGTTTAATGACTTAAATTAATTAAGACAAACAATTACATAAAAAAAATAAAAAGTCTCTCACATGATAACTTGAAGTTTGCGATCTTAGATTTAATTTGAATTTTTTTATTATTTTTTGTTCCGTTTTATTTTTTGAGATAATTTCTGGTTAATATGAATTAATTTATAATTTTTGTTATTGGTTTTTATAATTGCAATAAATATACTAGTGAAAATTCATTTAACTGTGTTTCTTATTATTTTTAGTTTAAAAATTTTGATTGTATTAGTATATTTTATTTGATGTCCGAGTTTGGCTTGATATATATATATATATATATATTCCAAGATGTTTCCAAAATTTTGCAGCATTTAAACAAGAAAATCATAATGCCAAAGAAACATAAATACCTACGATTTTCTACAACGACGCGTCACACTTCTGAGACTGAATCTTCACGCCTTCCAACGAATCTTCTGCGAACACGTACAAGGATTAAAACTTTGCAGGATTTTCCAGCAATCGACCTCCCCTCCTGCTCTTCCACATCAAATACTAAGTAACTATACAGACTGGTGGAAAACTTAGCCTCCCTTTCCCCATTTTGGAACGAAGCTAAGCGAAGTTAAGACCCGTCGGAGACTATTTTCCGGATGGACGCACCCCCTTTATTGGAGGGATTGGGAAGAAAGGGGTTGTTCAGTTGGCTTGCGTTGAAGAAAGACCCCCTTCTACTGTGCTTTATAATGTCATTCCCACTTTTGTGCCATGTGTTTGCTCCGTCCTTGTTCTGCGTCTGTTTTTGTTTAAAATAAGCTATATTTAAGCTCGGTCTATGCCATCTGTGGATCTGATTTATGTAAACTGTACCGTTAATATTATTAACGAAGCAGTTATTATTATTAACTATTATAGAAGTTAAGTATACGGTAGGACGTCTTTGAAATAATTATAAAATCCAAGGTGTTGGAAAGTAGGGGGGTATAATTTCCCTATTTATGTCCCTGCTTTATACTGCTCCTATTCTATATCTGTTTTAGTTTATATTCAGAGATGAACATACTGGATTAATGCTATTTGTGAATTTATTTAGCATAAACCATATTGCTTTTATTACTATCAGTTATGCAGATGTTAAGTTACTTGGTATGACAGAATAATAAGAATTGTTGATATAATTCCCCTATTTATGTCCTTGAGTTATTCCGTTCCTATTCTATATCTGTTTTTGTTTATATTCAGAGATGAACATACTGGATTAATGCTATTTGTGAATTTATTTAGCATAAACCATATTGCTTTTATTACTATCAGTTATGCAGATGTTAAGTTACTTGGTATGACAGAATAA